>NC_135885.1:61499298-62699298 GCF_964194155.1 Cetorhinus maximus | reverse complement strand
CTGCCTCCGCTTGCACCTCAAGCAAGTGTGAAGTGCCCTCACTACTGTGCTCCGGGACATTAACCAACGATCTAATCCCCACCGAGGTGCTAGTATCTGCGCTGGTACCTGCCTGGCAGGGATGGTGTGATGCTGGTGCTTGTAATTCTTCTGGGCCCTCAGGTGTTAGTGGCAGCCCCTCTGCCTCCTCGTTCCGGCCCTGCTCCGGTGATGCTGAAAGGAAGAACAAGGACATGTGATTAGTTGAAGTCGAGACACTGTCAATGTGCATGCCTGGCCCCTGGATCAGTATGTGATCCTCCTTCCATAATCAATGGGAAACCTATGTTGGAAGCTCAAATCACTAAACAGTCAACAGTGGAATGGTTGCAGGGACAGACATGGTGATTTCAGTGCACAGCACTCTTACCTCCCCCTGGCACCCCAACATCACCACCACCAGTGGACCTGGGTGCATGGCGCGTCTCCAGCTCGAGAGTCTCCTGCTCATATCTGGTTACAATCGCCAACTGTGCCTGGCCTCCGCCAGTCCGCAACCGCTCTGCGTTACTGTGTGCAGTCTTCTCCTGAAAAGGAGAGAGGAGTCCACCCTGTACCTGGATTGCCATTGCATCCCTGCCACCCCCACCTAAGTGAAACATTGCAGGGCTCCAGTGAATCGTGACACTGGAGTAGCTGCACACTCACACCAAGCAGCCAGGGCTGGACCCCCTTGCCCACATGCTGCCTCCAACACATTTGCCACCCCCATGGTATAACCTTCCAAAGCAAGGACGCACAAGCATGTGGAATGCCAAGGGCAACATATGGATGGGTGCCCCGCCACCTGGACGTTCCCCTCCCAGCATGTCAGCAACCTGACTTTGACATGTTTTGGAGTTCTGGCACTGCTCCTAGATGCAGGCCCTTAAGATAGCCCCCAAAACAGTACTGTGGGTGTCAGTCTACCACATGCAGTGGGTGCAGAACCCAGCTCAGCACAACCCTCTCAGGGTGAACTAAGTATGGGCAATAAATGCTGGCCCACCCAGCGAAGGCCACATGCCGTGAATGATTCAATACAGTAACTACATTCAGAGTTGGGGCAGGGGTGGGGGGCCGGGGAGTGGAGTGGCGCCAGGGAGGCCAACCTAACTGCTGTGTTAAGTGACCCATGCCAACACAGTACTCACCCTTCGCAAGCGCAAGAGGTCGTTGAAACGCTTGTGGCACTGAACCCAGGTGCGTCGCACATCATGCAAACTGACAATCTCTGCCACTTCCTCCCAGGCATGTTTGGTCTTGTGGTTGGGGGGGGGGGGGGGGGGGGGCTCCTCCTCCCGCCCCTCAGCATGAGGATCTCACGCTATGCTGCCACCTCCTCAAGGAGGGCAGCAAGGCGTTCATCTGAGAAGTGAGGGGCACAGTGCCCCGCTGACCTGCCATCCTGCCTGGCCTGCTCACCAGCAGCGCTCACGTGAGCCCTTCTGCTGGCCATCATTGCCAGCCTTTGCAAGGCTGCCTGCGCACTCTTTAAACAGGCTGCCGGGTCACCATTGGACCCAAAGGTTATTGCAGTCCCGCCGCTGCCCAACCCCTCCACTGTCCTTGGGAGCCGCATTTCACGCCGGGTGAGCCTCAATTGACCCACCCGCATAAAATGGCGGCACGGAGCCAATCACAGGTGGAGTTCGGCTCCACATCTGCCCGCGCCCGCTCCTGGCCAGCCCACCCAACGGGGGAAGATTCTCCCCCTCATTTCCATATAGATTTTGTACCAATTATTTTAAATCTGTAGAAGAAACAAATTCTCTCTACTCGCTCTATCAAAACCCAATATAATTTTTAGTGTCACTATTAGGTTTCCCTTGAACCTTCCCTGCTCTCAGGAGAATAATCTCGGCTTCTCCAAACTCTCTACATAGCTGATGGCGCTCATCACTGGTATCATGCTGGTGATCTTCCTCTGAGGCTTCTATAAAGGCATGACAGACTTTCTTAAGTGTGGGGCCCAGCATTACACACAATATGCCAGGTAAGGCCTAATCAGCAATTTGGAAAGGTTTTACATGACTTCCTTGTTTTTGTATTCACAGCTCCTATTTACAAAGCCAAGTATCTGGGGGCTGGACTTTGCGGCTCACCGACAGGTTTAAAGCTGAGGGGGGGTTCGTAAAATGCAGCGTGTGGGCCTTCCCACCACCTTCCTGCCTAATCCCAACTTGTCTCCTGTTTTACGGTGGGCCGGGAGGCATCAGGATGCCCACCCGCCCTTGGGCCAACCCTTCCTCATAAGACAACCCGCCCATTCCTGGTATTAGTTTAGTTAACCTTCTCTGGACTGCTTCCAATGCATTTACATCCTTCCTTAATAAGGAGACCAACATTGTACATTGTACTTTAGATGTAGTCTCACCAATGCTGTCTATAATTGAAATATAACTTCCCTACTTTTGTATTCAATTCCCCTCGCAATAACTGATAACATTCTATTAGCTTTTCTAATTACCTGCTGTACCTGCATACTAACCTTTTGCGATTCATGCACCAGGACACCCAGGTCCCTCTGCATCTCAGGTTTCTGCAATCTCTCACCAAATAGATAAATGCTTCTTTTTTATTCTTCCTGCCAAAATAGACAATTTCACATTTGGTTTACATTGTACTCCATTTGCCAGATCTTTGCCCACTCATTTAACCTATCCATATCCCCTTATAGCCTCCTTATGTCCTCTTCACATCTTACATTCCTACAGCTAGCTTCACCTGTTGCTCAAATTTTTGAGATACCTTGCCCTTCCGGGGTAAACAGGTAAAGCTAGCTGTTTCACACTGCTACTATGCAGCAGCAACACGAGTGATATTCGCCACTAACAGGATGCTGCCATTAAACCGAAAAGTTATTCTGCCTGTCACATCAATGACTAATGTGGTATATGAATTTCAGTGCCAGTGTGATGCTAGGTAGGTAGGCTGTATGTCCCAAAGGTTGGTGGATTGTATCAAACATCATGTCCAAGCCATTGCCTGAGCCACTGTTTACAACAGTCAAGGTACAGACCATACCCAACCACACCATGCTTACAAAGCTCAGAACTCAGATGTCATTCCACAATTGGACAACATTTGCTCTATAATCCCCAGTGTGCTAAGAATTATGCTTACAAACTAATTAAGATTGTCAGTCAGGCTCGGAGTGTGGCACATTGCATGTACTGAAAGCTACATTTATTACTACACAAGGCCTTGTTCTTTGCAGACAGAAAGAACATGTACACACGTTGCACTTGTTTCAGCTAAACAAAATAAGTGACAGCCATTCGCCGACTCATTCCTCAGGGCAATGCCTTTACTAATCAGAGTCAAGCTGCCTGGTTTAAATTTCAAATAATGCTTGGCAGTTAACTGTCAGTCACATCACTGGTGCATTCTCCATAGCAATGCCTCTACCAATCAGAGTCCACTTGTCAACCAATCAGCACTATCTTCACATACAGTATAACTTGTTGTTTCCCCCTTATATTAGTATTTGCTTGACATGTCCTGGTGAGTGCAAGACAAAAAGCTTTGACATGTCTCTTTTTTCAGCAATACCCAAGTCCTGTACTACCAAATGACCATTTAAACATAATTGTCATATGATCACTATTACCCAGATGTTTTGCCACTGAAACACACTCCACTGTTCTACTTCATTCCTCAGAACTACATCCAGTGCTGCTTCCTTGGCATGTTGGGCTAGAAACATACTTATTAAAAGTATTCTCCTGTACCCATTTTAGGAATTCTTACCCCAATCTATATTAAGGTTTTTGAGGTCCCCAACTAATGCTCATCTAACGGTTTCTCACTATTTGGGAGCACTGTCGTAAATACTCAATAATGTAACAGCTCCTTATCTGTTCCTGAACTCTAAACACATAGTTTGAGTTTTTGAACCCTCTACTATATTGTTCCTCTGTAGAGCTGTAATATTATCCTCAATCAATGTGGCCAACAACACCCCCACCCGACCTCCCCATTTCTATTTTCCTTCCCTATCCCTCCTGAATGAATTGTAGCCAGGAATGTTTGGTTCCCATTCCCGCCCATATTCAAGCCAGATCTGCATTACAGCCATTATAACCACTTGTGCCTGCAACTCATCAACCTTATTTATAACAGTCCTCATATTAACACATATGTATTCCAAAACCATTCTAGTTGGTTTTACTCTTTTCCTCCATCTAATTTTAACATTGTATACACTATTCCTGATTCTGTTGCTGTCTGTGTCTCCTAGCTTTCTGTGCACTTTGTATCATCTCTCTAAGTCTTGGTTCCCATGACAGTATTACCAGTATTACCAAGTTAAGTATAAATATCTTTCTGGCATTGATTACTATTGTGGTAACATATTAGAAAGTGAGCTTTCTCCAGTTACAATTCTCCTGAAGCAGCACACTAAAAAGAAAATATCACTAAGCATGAGATCACATCCCAATATTTCTGACATCTAATGAAAATATAAATTAGATCATATCTCAGTTCTCCCTCACCACCGCCTCTCTTGACTCCTCTATTCACTTTATGTTGTCAGACTGATTGTCCAGCATCCATTCCTGATTGGATGCAATTTTCTCCATTGAGATTAACTCCTCCAACTGGAAATTGGTAAGACGGAAACTATTGTCCTCTGCCCCCACCACTAACTTTGCTCCATCTCTCTCTCTGGCCACTGCCTCAGGTTGAGCCAGACTATTCACAACCTCAGCATCCTGAGCTGAGGTCCCGACCCCATATCCTCTCCATCACAAAGGTTTCGTCCTTTGACTACCTTAACATCGCTCCTCTCTACCCCTGCCTCAGTCCATCTGCTGCTGAAACACTCATCGATGCCTTTCTTACCTCCAGATGCAAAGATTCCATTCCTTCCTAGCTAACCTCCCATCTTCCACCCTCCATAACTCTGCTGCTTGTATTCTAATCATGTAAATCACCACAGCATCTAGACTTGTCATGTTCTGCGCACTCCTCACTCCTGTGCTTGCTAATCTATATTGAACAACAAGGCCTCAAATTTTAAATTGTGATCCTCACGTTCAAATCCCTGCATGGCTTCAACCCACCCTATCTCTGTAACTTTCTCCAGCACTACAACTATCAGACTGTGTTCCTCCAATCCATTTTATGCAGTCTCCAATTCCCTTTGTTCCAGCCTTAATGACTGTGCCTTCAGCCATCTAAACCCCAAGCACTAGAATTCCATCCTTAAAGTCTTCCAACTCTGTCATCTTTTAAGGCCCTTCTTAAAACCACCTCTTTGATAAAGCTTTTAGTCGCTCCCCCTAATATCTCCTTTAGATTTGTGTCACTTCTGGTCTACAAAGTGATTTGACACTTTTACCTTCATTAAAGGCACTGTATAAATGCAAGTTGTTTTAAATCAAGATAGAAAAATGGTTTCATAAATCTGAGTTTAGAAACATTTTCATCTCTTAGATCGAATATTGATCTCAATCTTCATCACCATGCAAATCACCACTACGTCTAGACTTTTCATTGTACAGGGTATGGAACCATTTTCCCTATCTGTACAGTTGTAGAGAGGGAAAATGCTTTTGCATCCTCTGAGGTCTAATGGCCTGTTGGGATGTAAATGAATTTTTGAACCTGACTCCACGAATGTACTAAATTTGCATCTTGGAAGCCAATTTCTGAAGAAGATAATTTCTGAGTCATCTGATCTGTAGGTGCCTGTGTTCTGAGAATAGTTTCTAAATTAGTACGTGCTTGAATATAGTTCAATCATTTAACACAATCATTCCCTATCCCTTCCCTATCTCGGCAAATTTCCAATAGTTGCATATATTTTGGCAATGAGTTCAAGGAAAGTAAAAACAGCAGTAAACAAATACTTAAGCAAAGAAACCAAAATATTTTTAGCTAGATTCTGCATAAAATGTATGTCACTTTCACTCAGATTATTTGACGAATCCACACATTTGTAATCAAAGATGCAATTTACACAAATTTAGAATAATTTCATTAAAAATCCACTGCCAACAACACGTACTGCAGAATATGAGGAACTATATACTCTCTGGTGAACTCTGAATCATTGATATTTAATATTAAATATGACTGAATATTTTAACAAAAAAAAATCTGTACAGCATAAGACAGATATGGCAGGTTTGATTGAAGGGAAGTAATAATTTCAACACATCGTAATTGACAGATGGAGGCCTGGGAGGCACCTCTGCAAAAATGTCTGTCAAATCGCAAAGTGCTAAAATGAAGGAAGTCTAGAAATTTAGTCAAGGAATCTGGAAAAAAAAAGGTTTTTTTTAATTTTGTAATTAGAAATATAGGTAGAAAACTAGTTGATTTTTAAAATACCTACATAAACCACATAAGCTAATACCTAAAGACATTTTAATGCATTTGTAACATAACAATCTATTAAAACTTAAACTTTTTTTACCTTAACCAAAATATAGTTCTGGAATATGCACATTGATGGTGGCTGATTTATTTATTTAATTGTTCATCTGTTTAACTATGTGAAATTCCACTTGAGCACCTACTAGGAAAATCTATGCATTCAACAATGAAATAGCTGTGAGTTTTGAAACTAAATGTAAAATTACTGTGAGATTTTCAGGGTGACAATAAACTACTTTGTAATTGTGAAAAGTGCTGGATTTTTTTTAAAAGAATGCATCTCTATGACCTCTATTGAACAGTCTGAGCTAATATTTATTTCATGCAAATGTCAAAATCTGAATGTCATCTTCAAAGACCCTTTTTATAGGAGATAACCCCTGTGTGTAAAAAAAAAACAATTTTATGCATGCATGTTTGATGCCAGTCCAATTAATAAAAGCCCTTTTGCTATGCTTGGCCAGAAGCGAATTCCTCTTTTGAAAATGAACAGAGGGAAAATGAGATAAAAGGTGCACATTGTTTCTTTGCAAATTTTACAGTTTTATTTTTAATTTGTGTTTGGATGTGAGGAGCTGGGTACAGATGGTGTGATAGCCCACAGTATGTTCTGAGAACCTGAAATGATAACAAAGATATGCAAATTGGGGTGATTTGGATGGGTGCCAAGGTAAATGGTTTTACAATAGCTGAGGACAAATTTATAAATTCAGGAAATTATCCACAGGAGCTGCATGAAATATGTTATTGCTGTAGTGCACTACGACTATTTTATACTCAATAATAAATTTGTATTCTCTAAAAAAAAGAGCTATAATATTATGTTTTGCATGCTGTGGCATAATGTTTCTACATTTTTTTCACCTTTTTCATTATGGTCATTTGCCCATTGTTACTAACCAAATGCTCACTAGTTTGCTGTAAATCTGCAAATACAAGACATACTTTTCTTCCTTATAAAGTATCAGAGCTAGAGGTTTGCATATTATACATAAATATAAATCAAAAATCATTTGCAATAGTTTCAACCCTGACTTTGACCATGTTAACCCTTCAACATTCTATTGGCTTTGTTGATTGCTGCTTTGCACTGGTTGGGCACGTTTTACATCAAGTCTACTAAAACTCTTGGAGGTTATTCAGCTTCATCCTTAGTTAATTTAACACTACATGTGCATCATCTAGTTTTAGCTCCTATGTGCTTTACTTTGTACTTCTCTGTATTAAAGTTGACTAATCATTGTTCTTCCCGCTTCCATATTTTGTTCATCACATTCTGTAATTTGCGATTCCACTGCCTTCCAAGGTTGGTGCCCTCTGAAAATTCCACCAGTTTGCATTATTTTTTTTTTAATTCAATTAATTGATCTAAATTAAATGTTGCAATTCTCCCTATATTATTTGGCTCCCACTGACATTTACATTAGCACCAAAGTGAAAATAGAAAATTCTGTTTTTAATGGGTTAAAGACTTCATTAATTAGAGGGTAAAGGAATTTCATGTGAAATTGTTAAACATTTGTGCATTAATATTTGTAAACTAATTTCTGAGCCAGTATATATCGAAATAAGATATACCTCTGTATTTACTCCACCGGGGAGTTTTGTTGGCCATCTTTTTCCTTTGTACCAACAGGATGTTGGTGGCCAATCACATGCCTCCCAAATGTTACCATTTTGTCCTTAACTAAGATATTTTTCTTGATGAAGAACAGCAGAACATAGTAGTAATTTAAATAATGACAGAAGCGCATGAGAAATATGAAGCAGGCAATCTATCATTGACAAGAACAAGGATATGCCCATTTTGTTATATAATGAAACAAGTGGCTGGGGACTGTGCGGCACAGTGGGTTAGAACTCTATACTTTTATCTCTTTGACTAGGGATTGATTCAGTTCAGACTGATAAAATAAAAATCTTCTCTCTCTGCCCTCTGTAAGTCTTTAAATGAAATCAGATGGATAGTCTCAATCCAGTTTCTAATAATGTTCTACCTGAATCATTGCTGGTTTCTAGAATAAACATGCTGAATTCTCCACTATGAATCAGTTATGACATAATCTAACTGACTTCTGGGATAGGTTTTCATGCCAAGTCCAACCTGGAGCCAGTCCAGTGCAAATGGGCAACAGGTTTACTGCTGCAACTCAGTTTCTTCTGCCTATCACCTTCTCCCTGTTCTAATTTCTGCAGTGGCTTTAGTCCTGCCCGTTGTCTATTTTGCTGCTTTTTGTTAAACTTGATGTTACTAGGACAAAAGCAATGTATGGTGATAATGAGTAGAAAAATATGACATCAATATAAGGATCCCTGGTATCCAATTGGTATTACTCTACCTACTGTACATGCCTGTTACTCCATGGCATCAACAGAGATCAGGATTGATGACAGGCTGCCTATAGTTAGTGGAAAGGTGATGCCAACCTCGATAGCCGATGAGTAAAAATAGTCTCCAGATAGACAGCTAACAATATGACCCAATGGATTTCCAGGACTAAAGAACACCAGCAGGAAAACTAACAGCAGTTGCAATCACATACCAAGCTGAAACTTCTTTTAATTCTTTATTGTTGCTTTCTCTTCAATCACCCTAAAGTCCGAACTCATAATTTGCTGGGCTTCCTTAGCAAAATATGAGTGAATTTAAAGATGTGAGAAGTGTTTGAACATGGTTGTTAACACATTCGAAAGGCAGTTTATTTTTAAGTCTATGTGACCAAAACTGGATAACCTTTGAAAATGGGTACAGGGCTCTCAATACAGTAGCCCACGTTCATTTATGAACGCATTCCACAAACTTCATGCCTGCTAATTCTAATGATAGTAGCATATAGCCTGGAACTGAACACACTGTCTAGTGGTTGCATGCCTCAGCATGGTACTCAAGTTTATGTGAGGTTAGCAGCACTTAAAGCTGGCCTGCACCTCTTAAAGACGTGGTGCATTCTGGCTGCAGCAGTGGTTGGAAGTGGTGAAAGAGAATTTTTTGAGCAGTAAGAGCCTGAAAAATGACTCAACAGGCCTGATAGCATGCTCCAAAGTTCTCCAACCCAGCATTGGAGGCCTTGGTCCAGGAGGCACACAGGAGGAGAGAGTTCCTTTTTCCTCAGGGGTCCAGGATATTCTCCATGCAGACACTAAGATTATAGTGGGAGCAGGCAACCACTGAAGCCAATGCCAGCAGACTAGCCATGAGGACCTGGATGCAGCTCTGCAAGAAGCTTAATAACCTCACGAGTGGTCAAGGTGAGTGAATGTACCTTTACATGTAATTTCCTTACAAATGAACCACTAACCTTCCATGCTGCTGTATTTACCACACCCCGTCCAGCTTACCAACAATTCCTATCAACCATGATTTACATTTTACATTTATCACTTCACCTCATCCTCACATACTTAGTACTGCTAAAAGCCACATACTCACATTTCACAGCTTGCACACTGCCAGACATTCAACTGTGGCAGGCATATTACCCAAATACATGGCACCACACCCATTGACACACTTCACGCTATCTTGCAGGACAAGGCAGCACATAATAAGAGGCAGCTGCACCTATCTGATGGGACCTTGGAACTTATCCTTTCCGTTGTGCCAGTGATGACCAACTTCATGATGTAGCATCTGGTGACTGATGTCTCAGCTTCCATTGCAGCACAATAGAAATCACTCAACAACTGAGTTCTGCAGTGGGAGCTCAGGCTGAGGTCATGAAACCTCAGCTTGCTAACATGAGAACTCAGAGTGTTGTCACAATGGCTGCTCAAAGGGGCTTGCGGGCTCACACAGCAGTCCATCAAAGTGTGGTGCAGCAGATTACCAGCATTGCTCAGGCATTTCCCTGGAGTTGAGGGGAGTGGAGGGCTGGGGTCCGGGTGGGGGTGGTGGCGGGGAATGGAGTAGCAGCGGCTCCGTGGAATGTGAACCTGCTGTCCTCTCTCAGGGTGATAGGATTTTGCTGTCACCACTGCCACTCCACCAGTGCCCCTGCCATTTCCTTTCAGCCAGCCAATCCCAACTGCTGCAACCCATGCTGAGCTGGAGCAGTCTGGAGCTGGGCTTTTTAGGCCCAGAGCTGCTCAAGGACATCCTGTAAGGCTATCTGCAGATTCCTCCACTGAAAGTGAACAGCCTTCCACCAGTCATGCTGTAGCTACTGAGGTAGCACTGAATAGGAGCGCTAGGCCAGGCAAAGGCACCTGCGAGATAGGCATGAAGGGAATGCACAAAGCTGAGTGGTTGATTTTTGCATGGAATCTTGGGTGTTTTGCTGGATAAAGTTACATGGGATGATTGCTTTGTGATGGCTTTAATGCAGCATTTTGACCAAGAGAACGTCGTGATAGCCCATTCCAGAGGCATGTTAAGGTATGGGATTTTTGTACGATGTGGATCTGTGTTTTTATTCATAGAAACTGGAGTGGAATGAGGCACTTCCAGACAGCCTGTACAGGATGTGGATATGCTGGCTGCTTCCTTCCTTCCCCCTCCTCCTTTGCCTGAGGTGCTCATCGAACCCCTTGTGACAAGGACTGTGCCCTCATGATGCCCAGGTTGTGGGGAATGCTGCAGACCATCACCAATTAGAATGCCCACTACAGCAATACTGGAGGGTTCCTCCAGAGTGGTTGAGGCATCGCAACTATTGTTTCAGCACCACAATCATCTGCTTTATGATGTTTTGTGTGGCAGCATGGCTCTTACTATAAATATGCTGGCCACGTGTGGTTGATTTGCAGAGGTTATTCATGAGCCAGGTTTGGGCAAATGGCCCTAATTACCCAGCAGCAAGCCCCTGGTTTGACATGGAGGCTGGAATATTGATGGAACAGCCAATTGGCATAGAATGGATGCATCATGACTGCTGGCAGAATAACAGGCATTCACCAGCATGATCTGCTGAGCAGCCAGTCATAGCCTTTATGGTTGTGGTATATCTCAGTGTTGAGATGCAGTGCCCACAAAGCCACATGTGTGAAGTCAATGGTTTTCTGTGCCATGGGAAGGCCATTATCCTGGCAAACCCTAGCTTTCTGCTGCCTGAACAGAGAGGCACAATGAATTCTCCTCTCCTGGCTTAAAAAGCTTTGGTCGTCTCTCTGATGCAGCAATGCACCTGTTCCAGTCAAAAGGGTTCTTGCACAAACAAATACAAGGCCACAATCACCTTCACAGCAACTGGCAGTGCCATTCTTGCCCTGCTCTGAGGCTGTTGGTGTCAGAGTTTAGTGAAAACCTCCTTCATGAATCATTGATGATGAACTCACTGCTGCTGGCTTGGATGGGGATAGGTGAAGTGCTCCTGGATGGCCGTAGCTGGATCAGGTTCTCGTTCAGAGCCCTAGCCCCCACCCCTGCCACTTCCCTTTGCAAGCAGCTTGCCCTTTTACTTGCTGCTTTTGCACAGTCTGCCTCTTATGCTGTAACCCAGGGGACCAGCTCCTTTAATCCCAATGATCTAGGAGACAGTTGTATGCCCAGTCATCACCAATATCTTCTGTATGTGGAGCAGCACTCCCTGCAGGCTTCATAACTGTAAGCAACTTCTGAAAACATCCAGCTATTCCACAAATTCACACAGAGTCGAAAGTAATCCGCAACAAACCTGAAAGATGATGCCTTTAAAAAAGCGTTGGTAGCGAGTCCTTCGAATTCTAGCCACTCTCTCTTACAGCTCAGCAGTTCAGTACATTTTTAAAGTTTATAGAGCAGAACGCACATACATGTATACATGTTAGTGTATACATTAAGCCTAAGTGTCCACAGATTGGAGGCACTCATTGGATAATGACTTGTGCACATATAAAGAGACTCTTCACTCAACCCCATTGTCTCTCCTTCATCATTACACCCAAGCCCAGGTGTCCATAGAGAGTGAGCATGCAGTGTCCACTGGTATGTTTGAGGCCTTCCACAAGCTATGGCTGTTGAAGAGGCTAGAGTGCATCAGCTCCCCCAAAAACTTCATTTTAATTTATAAGTTTCTGTTTATCTTTGTTTTTGTTACAATGCCCCTTTAAGGGGTGGTTTGTTAGTTAATTGGTTAGTTTATTTGTTTATTTGATTTAATGAAAAGAATATAAAGAAACACTTATTGACACTGGTGGTGGGTTGTAGAGGCTATACACTTGTAATATCTCACTGTGAATAAATCTAAAACTGAGTAAAGATTAACTTCTGGTCTCATTCACCAACTGGCTATAAGAAATTTAACATGGTAGCAGAGAATGTTTGCCTAAAGGTGAGCATTGCAAACTAAGCATTTTTTTAAAGACGGATGATTAAAGTCTGAGTAACTTTTGTGAAATATGGCTGAAAACAAGTGCAAATTGTCAGGATATGATTGTCCGCCGATGTTCTCAAAGTCTGAACCTTATGACCAGTTGAAGAATGAAATGGATTTGTGGACACAGTTTACGTCCCTACCAAAGAGGAAACAAGATATAGCCTTGGAATTGTCATTTCCTAACAAAAGTAAAATCAGAAGCAACATATTTGTGAGCTGGAAGCCAGTACGTTGGACACGGAGGAAGATTTGACTCTTGTATTGGGTTTCATGGCTGAAATTTACCAGAAAGATAATCTATTGGATGCCTATGAGGCATGGTCAGGTGTTGATAGATTTCGAAAGACAGATAGTCATTCCATGATGGAATATATCCTGGACTTTAACAGACTGTTTAAAAGATTGGGGGAATTCAATTTGGAGATTCCTTATTCAGCTCTCACGTTTAAATTATTGGATTGTGCTAAGGTGTCAACTATAGACAGGATCCTGGTCTTAACTGGGGTTTGGATCTTGGAAAGAAGCTCCCTTTTGGAGAAGATATCTGCTGTCTTGAAAAGATTATTGAGGAAGCAATCATTTCCAGCAGCCTTGATGGTGCAAATGGGACATTCTGCAGTGTCACAAAAAATAAAGGTCTCAATGATGCGGTATTTTGCGATCGCCAAATGCTAGAAGCAGGCGCCTGTACAAAGGGAGAGTTACAGACAGAAAGAATGAGAATGAAAGAACTTTTAACAGATCTTGATACTACAGCAGATGACAAGATTGGAGCAGCAATAGTAGTAGGCAAATGAACCCCAGGAATGCCCAGGGAACTGTGACTCAAAATATCATTATGTTAAGAATTGCCAAAATAGAATTGGAGGGTTCTCGAAGAGATGCATGACACAGGGAATTTGGAGGTTGAAGATGTATAATTATCAGTCTGAAGGAATTGTACTAGTCATACAAAGCTTTAGTAATAAGTGTATTAGTCACAGATTCATTTAACTGTGCAGTGTTAGATGCACCTTCACAGTGTGTTGAACAGATGAGCTAAAAAGTTATTTAGATTCACTCAGTAGTGAGGATCAATTAAGGTCATGGAGTATGAAAGTTCTAGTTGTTTTAGGTTCGGGGATGACAACACATACAGGTCATTAGAAAGACTGGTGATTAGCTGGAGTAAACCACTTTATTAGTCCTGTAATAGTCTCTAGTGAGATACCCTTGCTGCTGAGAAAGCCTTGCATGAAAAAGGCACAAATGAAACTGGACATGGAGCATGTTAAAGCAATTGTTAGAAAGTCAGTGGATCTGTAGTTTACCCAATCAGGGCATTAACAAAACCTAATGGACGGAATAGTCCCAGATTTGCACTAAGTGTGGTAGTGGGTGGGAAAACAAGGTTTTCCCTTCCGGCCGCAATGGCTCCAGATGATAAGAATCAGAGAGAAAAATAGCAAATTGTCTTAAAACTGCACAGACAATTTACTCACCTTTTTTGTCAAAGATTAAAAGGATGCAGGTATGATGAGTATACAAGGCTCATTGAAAGGATTAGTGCAAAATGTGAAATATGTAAGAAACATCAGAGGATAGCACCACATCCTATTTTGATGTCTTACATTGGCACATGCCTTTAATGATGTAGATATCATGGATCTAAAGGTATGGGACTGCACAGAAATATTTTCATTTTACAGCTTCTAGTCATGGCAACCAGATTTAGTCGTTCTACAGTAATATATGTAAGGACAAAAGGGTGATTGTGGAAAAGTCATGGAGAAATTGGATAGGGACCCGACTTGGGGAACCAGCTAATTTCTGACTGATAATGGGAGGGAATTTGCTAATGATGAATTCAGAGACACATGTGAAAACATGAACTTGTGGTCATGAATTCCGCAGCTGAAAACCCTTTCAGCAATGGACTCTGGGAAAGGAATCACCCAGTGATCGATGAAATGCTGCATCAAATCTTAGCAGATCAATCAAACTACAAGTTGACAACTGCACTGGCATGAATGGGTCATGCAACAAATTCACTTTGGATGTTTGTAAGGTATAGTCTCTATCAATCTTCTATGGGAGGAATCCCACATTACCTCCTGTGCTGGGTGATCAGTCTCCTGCCTAAAAGAGGGCTATGATTAGTTCAATTTTTTTCTGCACATTTGAATGCTTTACATGCAGGGAGAAGGGCTTCCATCAAGGCTGAGGTCTAGGAGAAAAATTCAGAGCTCTAAGACATCGTATAAGACCATCCGAGATAGAGTTTAATTCTGAGGATATGGTGCATTACAAAAGAAAGGGCCAAAAGGAATATAAAGGTCCTGGTAAGATAAAGGGTGTAATGCTAAGGTAATGGTTAATGCTAAGACCATGCTAATCAAACTATTAAGGTTTAATAAAAGCAAAATACAGTGGACGCTTGAAATCTGAAACAAAAACAGAAAATGCTGGAAAAACTCAGCAGGTCTGGTGGCATCTGTGGAGACAGAAACAGAGTGAACAGTTTGAGTCCAATATAGCTCTTCTTCAAAGCTATTAAGGTTCATTCCTCATGGTTAATTGGGATTGATTACAAACTCTCAGAATGAGCAGCTGAGAGAGAGCGATGAAGCACCCTGTACCTCACATACTCATGTGTTTTGTGATGACAGTCCTGAGAGACAGAATACAATAGATAAGGGGTTGGGTGGTGGTAGGCTGAGTGATCATGACGCACTGAACAAGGCTATCACATCCAAAGGCTAATTATCTAGTGGGTACTCGGGTGATATATGTTCCAGAAGAATGTTCCAGTGAATGGAGGGATGCGACTATTGTGGGATATGCAGGAAAACCTGCTGGCAAGTTTAAATATCGGTTAAATGTTCAAGATGTTGTCCAAGAAGGGAATTCTGTATACTGGCAGAATGGGGTAAATGAATGGAAAGTAAGAAAGGGCAGTGTGAGTTCTAACAGTGCATGACCCACCCAAGCCAGTACAGTTGTCAACTAGTAGTTTGGTTGACCTGTTAAGATCTTAAGCAGCATTTCATCTATCACCACATGATTCCACTCTGAGAGCAACTCTTGCTTTAGAACATTATCACGCGCTGGAGAAAGAGCTTCTGGCTGTGTGAGAGAGAGAGAGAGATCTTACAATGGTAGTTCTGAAAGACATTGAAATGCAAGCAGAGGCCACAGCTTGAATAGATTTCACAATGAAAGGGGGGCTACAGAGCAGTCTCGAGATAGGACTAGAAGCTGAAGTTGTTATGACCTTGAAGTTTCAGTGGCTGCCAATAAACTAGAGAGTAAACTAATAATTAAGAGAGGCAAAAACAAACAGAATTAGATAGTTGGAGGGAATTTGGAGTTTACTCTGAGGCACCAGATAGGAACAGCAAGCCTTGTCACATAGATGGATTCCTATGGAAAAGATCCTTGCAGATGGGACTTATAAGACTAAAGGGAGGATAGTTGCTCGGGGCTTTGAAGAATGATTGGGTGCTATAGCTATTACAGTGGAATCACCCATAGTGGGAAAAGTAATCCTAAAAATCTTCTTAGCTCTTTTGGCTACATATTCGCGGAAGTGTAGGTCAATTGACATAAAAACCATGTTTCTGCAGGCTGAAAAATTTCAGCGAGGTGTTTCTAAAACCAGCTAAAGAGGCAAGCGATGCAGAAGGGAAACCAAACAAATGCTTTTATGTCATGAATGTTGCCTCAAGAGCATGGTATTTTTCAGTGAGATCTGCCTTTTTTTATTCATTCATGGGATGTGGGCATCACCAGCTGGGCCAGCATTTATTGCCCATCCCTAATTGCCCTTGAGAACTGAATGGCTTGCTAGGCCTTTTCAGAGGGCATTTAAGAGTCAACCACATTATTGTAGGTCTGAAGTCACATGTAGGCCAGACCAGGTAAGGATGGCAGAATTCCTTCCCTAAAGGATGTTAGTGAACCAGACTTTCAATTCCAGATTTTTTACTGAATTCAAATTTCACCATCTGCCACAGTGGGATTCAAACCCAGGTCCCCAGAGAATTACTCTGGGTATCTGGAGTACTAGTCCAGTGATAATACCACTATGCCACCACCTCCCCTGTTTTGCTGAAAGGAGGCTGTGTTCAACTAAAAGCAGATTCCTTAATGGTATCAAAAAGGGAAACTTTCAGGCATCTCCATGATTCCTTTTGATGCTTCCTTATCGGGTGGTACTATGAAATTTGAGAAATGTGTTTGTTAATAAAAGTGGAATTTAAGATTGGAAGTTAGGTTTCAGGGGATTTAAAATATATTGGTTTCAACTTGAAGCAGAATAACTGAATCAGCAATCCTACTTAGGGAATGTTTCTCCTATCCAGGTTAATTGTGCTAGGTCATCGCAGGAAGATGGTGTCACCTAAAGAAGAAACAGCAGTTATGAAGCTTAATTGGTCAGTTGAATTGGTTATGCATTCAGACAAGATTGGATGCTAGCTTAATGTATTGGAACTAAGTAGAATAAAATCTTTATTAGCTGGAATTCTTGGGGACCGGTGGTGCCGGTTAATCAGAAATGTCGATTACTGGGGAGTTACATTATTCCGGACACAAAACAAGATTCTGCTCTGTCTTTGAAGGGTTGAGGGGAGGGGAGATGTGGTTGGGCAGTTAGGGGCCTCAGCACAGCAGGGAATCACAGTAAAACCAGCACAACTGACACCCAACACGATCTTCAGACTGTTTTTTTAAATTGAGCTCTCATTTTCACTGACAATTGTTCTAAGCTGTATATCTTTGTTCAGGTACAATAACCAAAACTGACCCAATAATTTAATAATTTCAATGTAAAGCATTGAACAACAACTTCTGTAGATTTACAATCTACTATTATTATTATCTACTATTATTATTATTAGGTTTTTTTGAAGAATGTATTATCTGAACACTGAAAGTGACTGGCTTTAAAAAAAAAGTCATGCTGTCAGAAATTCTGGTTACTAGAGAATTCCAGTTGGCATAGTGCTGGATAACACAAAGTTTACTGTATTACAATGAAGCACCCTAAATTCAAGGATGCTTTAAGGGAAAATAAAACATTAAAAAAAACAAATATGCAGAAATGCATACTTAAGTTTCCACCCTTAGGTGACCCAAAGAATTTGTTACTTTTCATGATGCTTCTCATGGCGGATATTCATAATATTTTTGGTGGGTGAAAATGGGAAATGTTGCCCTTTAGCCTGGGAAGCTAAGAAAATAAAAAGGATTGTTAAAAGTACTTTAGCTGCAGAAATACTGGCTCTCGTGGAAGCAGTGGATATGGTATTCTATTTGTCAAATATTTTAGGAGGAATTCTCTAGAAAGGGAGCACTGAAAGCAATTTTGCCATTGAATGTTACATAGATAATCGTTCCTTGTGGGATAACATTCACTCGACAAAATGTATAAGTAATATGTGATAATAGATTGGCATTACTAGCATGAAACAAATGTTAGAAAAAAAGGAAATCTCCAAGGTCAAATGGGTTGATGCAAGTCATCAATTATCTAATTGTTTCATAGGAATGCTTCGACCAAATATCTGGGGTCCTGGAAATGGGGCATCTTGTAATGTAATGCTTTACAGAGAACCTGAAATCTCGTTTTTTTATTTGATATGTTTTAAAATATTGTTTGTGAAAATTACTTTTTAGGTTTTGTTTAAAAAGGGCAAAAAGGGAATCTGTTAATTGTATAAATTAAGGTTAAGTTTCTACAGGCGGGGGACACTTATTGGAAAATGACTTGTGCACATATAAAGTGATGCTTCCCTATGCTCCTGACCTTTGGTTACTTAGAGTGGAGGGGGGTGAGGAGGGAGGAGGAACTCTTTGTAAACCTGCTCCTAGGCTGGCCAAGCTGACCACTAACAGGCCCAGGCAGCAGCCTGTCGAGGGGTCATCTGGCCTGACTGTCTGCCCCTCTTCCGTGGCTATATCCACAGCCAGATGGACACGGCGTGCGGTATCCACTGGTAAGCTTGAGGTCTTCCATGACCAATGGGCACCACAGGGGCTGGAGTGCATCATCAGTCCCAGGAATGATATTTTGGTTTGATTAGATAAGTCTCCTTTGAAAGTGTTATTTCTGTTACAGTGCCCCATTAGGGGCTGTCATCCCCACTATTAGTTTATTTTATTGACTTTTTGTTTGTTTTAAAAGAGAATATAAACTGACACTTCCTCATGCACCTGATCTTTGGTCACCCCATGTGGATGGGGGCGCGGAGGGAGGAGGACATCCTTGTTAGCCAGCTCTTGGAGCCTGGGCAAGAAGGCTATTAACAGGTTCAGGCACCGGGCAGTCAAGGGGGTCGTCCAGCCTAACTGGCTGCACCACTTCCACAGCTATCTTTGTGGCCAGGTGGCCCTGAAGAGTGAGGAAACAGTGTCCATTGATATGCTTGAGACCTTCCATGACTGGTGGGCACCGCGGGGCTGGAGGGCTGAAAATATTATTTCTGTTCCAGTGCCCCATCAGGGCTGTCACCCTCTTTAATTGGTTTATTTATTGATTTTTGGTTTATTATTAAAAGCAAATATAAAGTGACACTTCCCCACGCCCCTGATCTTTGGCCACCCAGTGCGGAGGTGGACCGGCAGGGTGGAGGACCTCTTCGTTAGCCTGCTCCTGGGCCTGGCCAAACAGGCCATTAATACGTTCAGGCAGTGGGTGGTTGAGGGGGTTGTCTGCCCCAACTATCTACCCCCATTCTCAACTACATTCATGTCCAGGTGTCCCTGGAAAGGGAGCACGCGGTGCCCACTGATGTGCTTGAGGCACTCTGCAACCGGTGGGCAAGCACAGGGGCCAGAGTGCTTCATCAGCCCCAGAAACAACATTTTAATTTAATTGTATAAGTTTCCTTTAAAGTTTTGGCTTTTGTTACAGTGCCCCTTTAAGGGGCTGTCAATTTGTTTAATTAGTTAATTTGTTAAATAGTCTATTTTATTTTATTGGTATACTCGATAGACACCACTCAAAATGTCACTTTAAGTTCACTTGATAAGTCTCTTTAAAGTTTTGTCTTTGTTACAATGTTCCTTTAAGGGGTTGATCATTTATTTAATTTGTTCAACGGTACTCAAAAGAGTATAAAGAGGTATTTAGTGACACTGGTGATGAGTTGCAGAGTTAGGAGTGATATATTTGCAATATCTCACTTTGTGAATAAATCTAAAACTAATAAAGATTGACTTTTGGTCTCCTCATTCACCAACTGGCTGTAAGAAGTTTAACTCACTTGGAGTGCTTTAAACAGTCAATGTAAAGATTTTCAAACTTGTCTTGCTTTCCAAAATTATTTGAATAACAGCAACTCAATAGAACACACAAAGAGCTAAAGGAAATTATACCACTAGTACAGCTAAGCTGCCATGTAATTGGTGAACTTGGAAAGTGAACTGAGATCTGTGCTGCATAAGGGGTGTCACCACATCTGAAGCAAAGAAGCTTAAACCGGTTAAGTATATTGGTAGCGGTGTGCATGAATTCCAGTTGAAAGAAGCTAAAATGCAACTGCAGCAAATTTGCAAAAACTTCAGAGTATCTATTTAAAAAAGAGATCTGAATGCCAATGGAAATCTCAGTTTCTCCGTGTCTCCAAATTTAAAATTCTCACCCCTATGTGTAATTTTCTTCATGGCTTTGTTCCTTCCTACCTCTTTGACCTAATTAAGGCCTACAACCTTCCATCTTCCTACCCCTGCTGAAATATCTGTTCCTTTGACTCTGGCATTGTGCCTTTCTCCCTCTCTCCTACTTACTACCCCACACCACTGCCCCTCCCCCACCCCACCCTGCCCCCAACAACGCCACCCCCCAAGCCTTCAGTATAGGAGGTTAGGCTGTTCACTGCCTAGGCCCCATTCTGTGTAATACTCTGTCAATGCCCCTTTGCCTCTCTGCCTTTCTCATCTCCTTTAAACCCATCCCTAAAGACAAGCTCTTTAACCAATTTTTAGGACATCCATCCAAATATTTCCTTCTTTGGCTCACATCCATTTATTTATTATGTCTTTGTAGAGCACTTTGCGAAGTTTGTCCCCATTAAAGGAGCTTTACAATGAAAGACCTACAGCTGGATCAACAGTTTAGACCTCAGTAAATGTTTGTCTGATCAGGGCAAGCTTCAGAAGAAATCCAGGACCAAACAGCAAACAGACCCACAGTGCTTGGGATGTTGGGACTACAGGAACAAGAAGCATCCTCCTCATCACCCCTGGAAGTTTCTACTCCGTTTAATTGGGACAAAACATCCAGCAGACCTGGGTTTCACCCCAAATTCCCACGGCCTGCCGCAAATCTGTTTTAATCCCATCCCCCTACAGGACAGAATTTCCAATTAAATGTTATCTTCCTTTTGCTCTTGCTAGTGTCTAAATCGTGATAAAGGTTCCGGCCTCTGATATCAATTGCTATTCAAGGTTCTTCTTAAGTTGTTAACGTTATCTATTCAAGGACTGTAGCACATTAATCAGTATGTTGGGCTGCAATTTTAATCAGGCCCAGTTCAAGCTGAAACCAAAGTTTTAATTGGAAACATCTGGTGAAGCTAAGAGCTGTAACTCTTTTACCTGTGTTGGAAAGATTTCCACAACGCAACGATTAGCCGTTTATACTAAGAAAATTATAGAAAACTTGTAAGTGCAATCAAAGCGCCTGCAGGTTTCCTGCTTGTTCATACATCACATCCCATATAATGCTTCCCAGCAGCTTCCCTACGACTGAAGTTAAAATCACAGGGCCTCCGTTTTCTGGATCCAATTTCTCGCTTGTATGAACTATCAGGATCACTTGAGCCATCCTGCAACCTGTGGGAACCAACCCAGGCCATAAAGAGCTGTTTTAAGATGGGTGGCTCACGTGAACTCACTCATTTTGGGGTAAATGGCATTGGATTCTTAACTAGCATCGATCTTAAAACTCATTAAATCTCAGCTAAAATAATTTTCACAGTTACTAATGAAGGAATTTGGGTTGTAATCGCTATTGTGATTCTAGGAAAATGACATCATCTTCAGAGAGAATGAGAGAACTCTGTCCACTACATTCTGGCAGCGATGACAAGCACCGCCGAGTGCAGGCATCAGTAATGTTTCCAGTGAGTGTGAGGCCGGACCATCATTTTGGTCTGAAGGCTGCACAGAGCACAGGAAGGAGGCCCCAGCTGAGGCACCTGCCTTTATCTTATGCAGAAAGGTTTCACATCTGAGTGACAAGGACACAGCTCATCAGAACAAGGGGCCTAAGGCAGGGAGACACACTTGGGAACAAAAACAGAATTACCTGGAAAAACTCAGCAGGTCTGGCAGCATCGGCAGAGAAGAAGAGAGTTGACGTTTCGAGTCCTCATGACCCTTTACAGAGCTGAGTAATATTAGGAGAGGGGTGAAATATAAGCTGGTTTAAGGTGGGGGGGTGGGGGTGTGGAGAGAAGTTGGAGGGGGGTGGTTGTAGGGACAAGCAAGCAGTGATAGGAGCAGATAATCAAAAGATGTCACAGACAAAGGAACAAAGAGGTGTTGAAGGTGGTGATAAAAGACACACTTGGGAGTTTATTGACAATAGTGAACAGTATGTACAAGTGATTAATGCCCATGCCCAGGCTGTACAACTAATTCTCCTTAACTGTCCTAACCCTGCCACTACATCTCCGTGCTCCCCAGACAACCACAGCGGAGGGGGAGGCAGCCTGCTGACTGCAATGCCCTGTCTGTGATGACCTTGGCAGGCACTCTCTGGAGAGCTGAGACTTGGAAGGCCCCGGCCTGCTTTCAGGGTCCTGTTGTGTGGCAGTGGCAGCCTCCTTGGACTGTGGAGCTGGAGCTGCGGAGGTCAGAGAAAGAGGGGAGTCGGATGGGCCGGACACTCTCAGAGTCATCTAGATGGGTGTGCTTGCAGTGTGCACCTGCTGATCCTCCTCCCTATGGGTGCCCGGGGGCCCCGGGCTGACTTCTCGAGGAGCAGGGGTAGCTAGAGTAAGATTGAGCTGCCCAGCATCCCTCTCACGTACAGACCGATGGAGGCAACTATGGTATCAGCGATGGAGTTGAGCCCATGCAGCAGTGCAGGAGCGAATTCCTGGACCAAGGTCTCCATGGCGGCCGCAATCCTACCAGTGTTGACCTCAGTGCATTGGCATGCTGGCGCTATCACCTCAGAATGAAGGCAGATGGACTCCTCCATCGTGCCTTGCAATCTGAGGAGTGTAGCGGACATCCCTTCCTGATATTCCCAAGTTTGCCTTTGCAGCTCCAGCAATTGTGATATGACCGAGTCCAGAGGCTCATCATCTGACTCAGAATCAGCAAATATCTGGCTTCCTGAGGTACTTCGAGTACTGGGTGTCAGGGAGGCCCCTGCCACCGGCTGCTGTGGATCAGGCTGTGTGATGTGCTCAACAGGCTGTGATCTTGAGGGGGTTCTAAAGCTAGGTCCCACCAAAGTGTGTGTCTCTGCGCTGGTGGAGGGTGTGGGTGAGCGCTATGATGGGACTTCAAGGAGGGTGCCTCCAGATTCCTCTTTGGGGTTTGATTGGAGGCCCTGGGTCATTGACTCCATCAGCTGTTTGGCAGATGTGCCTGCGAAAGCAAGGAGAGATAATTAGTGCCTGGCAGTGGCCTGTGAAAGAGGTCACATCACTCATAGTATGGTTATCTGATGGATGTTGCACTGCTGGATCCTCACTTGGTAGAGCAGCGCCGACCTAACCGTCAGCACAGGAATGGTCCAGATCCTCGCCGGTCAGCTGGATGGCTCTGTTTTCAAAGTCCATGAGGACCTTGATTTCGGGTATTATGCCACAGGTCTGTGACTTCTCCCTCTTGTTGTGTGCCAGCTTGTCCTGCATGAATAAAGATGGAGAGAGTGTAAGCAGGACGCCTGCTAGGCCAGATGATAAGTCTGTCTGGCGTGTGTTGGTGGTGTGTAGTCCTATGTGAAGGGTTCTCTAAAATTCCCACATTTTTCATATCATCAACAAGGATATGACTTTTGGACTTTTACCTGAAACCAGACAATGAGAGGAGACAGATTACGCATTCTTCCCTTTAAAACAATCAACCCAGAGAAAGACTTAAACTAAAGCCCATCAAAATCTTGCATAAATAATCACTACTAACTACTAAGGCAGGAAGACGACAATCAATGCAATTATGCGAAACTATCAATACTCCACACATGCAATGACTTTCAGTTCAAGACTAGTTACGGGGGCAGGAAGACAATGATAAACATCATGTGAGCCCATTAAAAACAACGAGACAACAATCACCCGGGGAAGCCCACCAAAATCAAACAAAGAACTAACCTTGATTTGGATTGAGATAAGAAATTCAAAAAAAAACAGTATAACTGGGCCAGGAGATCTGAAGTGAGCAGGTTTTTGGGCGGACACAGAAGTGAGCAGTTTTGAAAGCTGACACAGGGCAGTGAGCAGTTTAAGCAGGGAGCTGAGCCAAGTTTAAGCAAGAAGATCTGGAGGTTTGCAGGTCCGCAGGCAACATCACGGTGAGGGTCACGGGGTGGCAGGCTCAACCGAAGACAACAAGGCCGCAACCGCAGCCCTCCCCGAAGATCGACCACCCACAACCGCGTTCTCCACCCAACTGAAGAACCTTCATAGATTCCACAGACCAGGACCACGTGGGGACGGCAGGCCGCAGAGGACACAAAGAGCGTACCCCAAAACTGCAACCGGCTTACCTGGCTGGATTTCGAACTGTCAAGGAACCCTGGTTGGTGAGCATGATCCCTGACCTCTCCTAGTTCAATTTAGTTAGGTTTTGGGGGTGGGACAAGGGTAAGGGGATTAGTAGCGTGATTTTCCCTCGTTATGTCGTGTGTTCCCCATTCTTAACTAAGTGTACTTTGTAAGTCTGTATAATCTCAGTGTAATCCTAATGTTATAAGTTCATTTGTGACTTCAATAAGCTCAGTTTGTTTCTTGCACCAAAACCAGTTGTCTGCTGCACTTTGTCACAACCCCCAAATAAGTCCAAGGTCTAGAACCCAGTGAGTGGGAGCAATTCGGACCGCTCAGGAGTCAGAGGTGAAACTGACACACGCCACCACCCCCTACATATGGACGGGATGAGGACAATGACAGTGAGTGTGAGAGGTTAAATGGTGATGTCCCTTGTACCGACAGTGAGTGAGGGCCCTGTGGATGTGTGATTAGTTTGTGAATGTGTGAGTTAAGAGTGATGAGAAGAGTGACTTACCCTGGTGGAATCATTCATCCTCTTGCGGCACTGGGTGGCTGTCCTCTTTTGAAGGGCATTGGCACTGACCACCACTGCCACCGCCTCCCAAGCCAGGTTAGCACTGTTGTTGACCATCCTGCAGCCAGAGTGGGTGTAGAGGATATCCCGGTGAGCCTCCACGGCATCCAAAAGGTGCTCGAGGGACACGTCGCTGAACCTGGGGGCAGCAGTCTTCTTCAGTTTCAGGGCCATGTCTTCCATGCAGCAGTGGTGAGCTGGAAGCATTGAGGTGTGTGCTTGCGGCTGGACTTTAAACATGGCACCCGGCGTGATGCAGCAGTGGGGTGATGGTGAATGAGAGGCTGCCCTCCATGGAAACGGCGTGTTTTCCGGGAATGCATAAATAATGTGGTGGGTTTGGGTCGATACAATGTGAAACCCGCCATCGTGGCCGGTGGGTAAAATGTCGTTTTCCCCGCCCGGTACTGCACTAGTGCAAATCTGGGAAAATTCCGACCCTGGGCATAATTTTATGTCAGCAGGATTTTATGGTCCCATCGAAGTCAATGGAGTTTAGAATGGCTCGCTGCAGTTTATGGCCCTGAGCCCACCGTAACAAGGCCGTAAAATTCCAGCCCATCTAAAATTAACACTTCTTTCCATCACAATTCTTAGTAACCAACAACATACTCCCTAATACACCTTAGTAAATCTTCCCTCCAAGTTGAAGATTCAGCTCTGCTTCCCTGATCCACAATGCCAGGTTCTAACTTTAAATTAAAAGCAGTGCTAAATCCTGTCAGCAACTGAAATCTAACCATACCACAATCTCTATTCATCAGATGCTCCCACATTTGGAATTTGCTTGGGGCTTTCCTAGTTTTCCACTATAATCTCAGCAGAAGATTGACGGCTACCCTGGAGAAATGGTAAATGTTGTCTCTCCAGGGTTTCTGCTGATCTTCTATCTTGGCTGTGGTGGAGAGATCTAAAGAATTCTCATGGAAATCCCAGGTGCAAATATGGGGCTGGATTTTCCTCTTTGGTAAGCTTACCACTAGAAGTGAAAGAAGGTTGCACTTCTGGCCATCTGTTTGACACTATTCTGACCCACAGTTCCCTCGGTCAGGTGAATTTAAATATTAAAGGTGCTATTTACACCTTTTATGGGGCGCTATTGCAGTACCCAAAAGTGTGGACTTAGAGTGTTACTTTACGAAGACAGCTTGCATAATCTTGGCTTGAATCCCTTTGAGTTTAGAAGAATGAATGTTGATCTAAACAAAAGCTGGAATTTTTCGTGGAGGAAGTGGTCTGGTCCTGCCCCCAGCTGAAAAGTTGGGGGCAAGCCCTCCTCTGCAGGACCAGGAAGCCCCAGTCTGATGTTACAGCTGCCACCAGCTAAGTGGCTCAGGTCATGGCTTCCATCCCATCAATCAGATAGTGGCAGATCTCCATTGCCAGCAGCATCGCTGGGAGCAATGCCAGGGATTGTAACCTGTTCCCCCACCAGGGCCGTCACTGGAGCCCAGCCACCAGGATAAGTGGTGGTGGTTTCATCAGTGCCAGTCAGGCATGCCTCAGTGAGAAGGGTTATGGGCCATGATTGGGAAGCCGGGCAGGGGGATAACAAGCGGGGGCTGGACCCACCATGGGGCGGGGTGGGCAGCTTCTGTTGGGACTGGGTGGTACACTCTCTGAACCTGCAACCAAGCAACCAAGATTTACCTGGCAGTCTCATCATGTGGTGTGGGGCCCCCCACTGCTGGTGAATTACAAACAGCGACAGGAGGAAGCCCTTAAGTGGCCATCAGTTGGTAACTTAGGGGCCTCAATTGGCCCTAGGGTGGATAGGCCACCTGACACCTACCCCGAGCCCTCGCCACTGTTAAATTTCTAGGGGAGGTGGGTAGGCAATGGGTATGTCATCCCACCTCGGCATGCCACCTGATTTAGCATATCTCCCCACCCCTCCTCCCTTCCTGCCAGCCAAATCTGAGGTGGGGGTGGGGGCAGGGAGTTACATTTCTCACCAAGGTATTTGAAAGTTTAATAGGATTCACTGAAGTAGATACAGAGAAATTATTACATAGATGGGGAAATCAAGAATGGAGGATATAATCTTAAAATTAGAGCTAGACCATTCAGTAGGGAAATCAGGATGCACTCTCCACTTTGTCTAAAAGAAATTAAACCAGACGGAGCACCTGGCATCGACCAAGGCACTAAAAACGACAATGGCACATCCAATCCTGTCAACCCTGCAAAGTCCACCATACTAACATCTGGGGCCTTGTGCCAAAATTGGGAGAGCTGTCCCACAGGCTAGTCAAGCAACAGCTTGACAGAGTCATACTCACAGGATCATACCTTACGGACAATGTTCTAGACACCACCATTAT
This sequence comes from Cetorhinus maximus, assembly GCF_964194155.1. Lineage (NCBI taxonomy): Eukaryota > Metazoa > Chordata > Chondrichthyes > Lamniformes > Cetorhinidae > Cetorhinus > Cetorhinus maximus. The sequence continues at coordinate 62,671,988 of NC_135885.1, read as the reverse complement.
GATCCTTGGGTATGTTCCTTGGGCCAGAGGTAGTGGCACAACGGAATACAGTTGGGAGGGAGCTGTCCTGGGTGTCCTCAACATTGACTCCGGACCCCATGAAGACTCATGGCAGCAGGTCAAAGATGGGCAAAGAAACTTCCTTCTGAGTACCACATACCGCACCCCCCATGACCCCCCTCAGCTAATGAATCAGTATTCCTCTATTTTACACACCAACTGGAGGAAGCATTGAGGGTGGCAAGGGCACAGAATGTACTCTAGGTGGGGCACTTCAATGTCCATCACCAAGAGTGGCCCGGACCATCACTACTGACCTAGTTGGTCAAGTCCTAAAGGGCATAGCTTCTCAATCGGGCCTACGGCAGGTGGTAAGGGAACCAACAAGAAGGAAAAACCTATTTGACCTTGTTCTAACCAATCACCCTGTTGCAGATGCATCTGTCCATGACATTATTGGTAGGAATGACCACCAGACACTGTCCTTGTCTTGTGGTGACAAAGTTTCACTTTCACTTTGAGGATATGTTCCATCATGTTCTGTGGCATTACCAATATGCTAAATGAGATAGATTTCGAACAAATCTAACAACTCTAAACAGGACATCCATGAGGCTCTAAGCACCATCAGCAGCAGCAGAATTGTATTTAACCACAATCTGTAACCTCATGACCTAATATATCCTCCACTCTATCATTACCATCAAGCTGGGAGATCAACCCTGCATGAAGAGTGCAGGAGGGCATGCCAGGAGAAGCACCAGGCATAACTAAAAATTAAGTGTCAAGCAGGTGAAGCTACAGCACAGAACTACTTGCGTGCCAAACAGCGAAACCAGCATGTGATAGAGCTAAGTGTTCCCACAACCAACGGATCAGATCTAAGCTCTGCAGTCCTGCTACATCCAATCGTGAAAGGCAGCGAACAATTAAACTGCTAACCAGAGAAAGAATCTCCACAAATATTCCCATCCTCAATGAAGGGGGAACCCAACACATCAGTGCAAAAGATAAGGCTGAAGCATTTGCAAACATCTTCAACCAGAAGTGCCGAGTGGATGATCCATTTCAGCCACCTCCTGGACCCCAGCATCACAAATGCCAGTCATCAGTCAGTTCGATTCACTACATGTGTTATCAAGAAACAGCTGAAGGCACTGGATACTGCAAAGGCTATGGGCTCTAACAACATTCCAGCAATAGTACTGAAGACTTGTGTTCTGAAGCTTGCCGTACCCCTAGCCAAGCTGTTTCTGTATAGCTACAACACTGGCATCAACCCACCAATGTGGAAAATTGCCCAGGTATGTCCTGTTCAGAAAAAACAGGACAAATCCAACCCAGCCAATAAATACCCCTTCAGTCTATTGGTGATTATCAGCAAAGTTCTGGAAAGTGTCATCAACAGTGCTATCAAACATCACTTACTCAGCAATAACCTGTTAAATGATGCTCAGTTTGGGTTCTGCCAGGGCCGCTCAGCTCCTGACCTCATTTCAGCCTTGGTCCAAACGTGGATAAAAGAGCTGAGCTTGAGTTGAGGTAAGAATGACTACCGTTGATATCAAGGCAGCATTTGACCGAGTGTGGCATCAAGGAGCCCTAGCTAAACTGCAATCAATGAGAATCGGGGGAAAACTCTCCACTGGATGGAGTCATACCTAACACAAAGGAAGATGGTTGTGGTTGTTGGAGGACAATCATCTCAGTCCCAGGACATCACTGCACGAGTTCCTTAAGGTAGTGTCTGAGGCCCAACCATCTTCAGCTGTTTCATCAATGCCTTCCCTCCATCATAAGTTTGGAAGTGGAGATGCTCACTGATGATTGCACTATGTTCAGCGCCATTTGCAACTTCTCAAATACTGGAGCAGACTGTGTCTATGTGCTCTGTGATGGAATACTCTCCATTTGCAGCTCCAACAACACTCAAGAAGCTCAACACTGTAGTAGAAGGACCTGGTACCTAAGGGGTTAACAATGAGACTGAATACAATACTGCCCACACGGTGATGTAAGGAGACACATGGCCTAGAGCTAGCAGCAGTCTAGAGATGGGTAGCAATGTGTAAGATCCTATCATGAAGTCCTCTCCATACCTACTGTAAACATGTAAATAGTTCAGTATTATTAATAACTTCCTTATAACTTATAGTGCTTCATGGTGTCCAAGCAGTATCCTTCAAGCGTAGCGACAACAGAATATATCATGATACCTGTGATAGGATCCATCAGGCACCACCCAGGACAAAGCTGCCCACTTGAGTGACACCCCATCAACATTCAACACTCACTTCCTTCACCACAGAAGCACAGTGGCTGCCGCGTGTACCATGTACAAGATGCACTGCAGCAATTCACAAAGGTTCTTTTGACAGCACTTTCCAAACCCACCACCTCTACCACCTCCCTACCAAGGACAAGGGCAGCTGGTGCATGGGAATGCCACCACTTGCAAGCTCCCCTCCAAGCCATACACCATCCTGACTTGGAACTGTATCACCATTTTGTTCACTGTCATTACATCAAAATCCTGTATCTCCCTTCCAAACAGCATTTTGGGCGTACCGACACCACTTGGACTCCAGCGGTTCAAGAAGGCAGCTCACCACCACCTTCTCAAGGCCAGTTAGGGATGGGCAACAAATGCTGGCCTAGCCACTGACGTTCACATCCCATGAAAGGACAAAAAGTACCCACCAAGGGTCACAGAAATCTGGAATTCTCTGCTCAGAGGCCCATAAAGCCATCGTGCTAGAACAATGTGAGCTTTCAAGACTGAGATCAATGGATTTCTGTTAGGTAAGGGCATCTAGGGATGTGAAGCTACATTGGAAAAATGAGTTTGCGGTACCAATCAACCATGATCTAACTGAATGGCAGAGTGGACTCAAGGGTTTGAATGACCTACTCCCATTCTTAAATTTCTATATCAGTGGCTGCAGCAGCGGAAAGAGACAAGGCATTCATTCTTTTCACATTCTATGAAAAAAAGGCATGTCCAAAAGTTGTTACATCAAGGCCCAGAATCCTCATGGGCAGAATTTTTAGCTTGGTGCGTGGGCGCGATGGGCGGGTTCAGGATCGGATGAGGATAGAACCATCAACCGCGATGGGCCCCCGGCTGTGATTTCACGCTGGCTGGCTAATTAACGGCGCTGCCCGGGAAAGAGGGCGAGCGCTGACAGAAAGCTCCCTGCAGGCAGAGAGCTGCCTCAGGGAGCTGAAAACCTGAAAGGCATTAAATAAAGTTTTTAATATCAGGAAAAACAATGTGCAAGCATCACAATCAGTCAGCTGAACATTTACATGATAAAAATGCTGTCCATAGATTTTTATTTTTCTTTCATTTAATAATGAAAACCTTATCCCACCCTTGGATGAGGTTTCATGAAAATTGCAAATTTCGGTGGGCGGGCTCACTGATTCGCCCATAAGATTGGATTGGCCACGAAAAAGCGATGACAATTGCACCTTTAATTACTTTAATTGGCCTCTTAATTGTCGGCGGGCACGCTTCTGACTTTTGCGCATGTCCGTGGACTGAAATATTGCATGAGCAAGGGATGATGTTGGGGCGCTCGCCTGACGTCATGTCATGTGATTTCACGTCCGATTGGGTTGGGTGCAAGCCTGCCCACCGAGCTAAAAATTCTGCCCCATGTTTTTGGCCTCCTCTGCAAGGGTTTTATTGTTTTAAAATAAGGCACAGGAGGCAGCTGTGATTTGACCATGAGGCCAACCAAAGGCATGATTCAGGCCCAGTGGATGAAATTGGCTTTAACAGAGAGTTTCACCTTCAGCTACCTTGGCACATCTACTCAGTGCTGGAAGAAGTTTGATGAATTCACCAAATTAGTCAATGAGGTGGTTATAAACTGAACCAATGCAAATTTCTAAGTATGTTTCACATTTCCATCCACCTTGTCCATCTCATATGAACATTTTGTGTTACTCACTGTAGGAGTTAACATGATATCACAAGACCCATCCTTCTTTCAAATGGTTTGTGCAACATAACTTGCAAAAGAATTTCATGAAATTTCTTGTGGATCACGACGTATAAGTCGACCTGGCGTATAAGACAATCCTATTTATCTGGCCCCAAAAATCAAGGGGGATATTATGAAGCCTGCAAGAACAGCAAATGTGGTGTGCAGCGTGACTGAATTAGGTGGGAGCCAAAATTTCTATTTCCTGACAGCCACTTGAGATGGAGAAATTAAGTCAATGGTATGTTTGTGGCATGTTAGATGTCAGGCCTCAGGCCACCCAGTGTCAGGTAATACATTTGCATGTCATGAATACTCATTATATTAAAACTTTATGAACTACACCCTACCTTCAAGATAAATCCAGGGGGGTACAAGAATATTGTAGCACCCAGATCACGTTTGTTTAAAGGTAGTGCGCAACATTCGGCTTTGTGCAGTTGTATGTATGGTCAGCAGTTTTATTGAACTCTGAGGCACAAGGGAGGGTAGCAGGAGAATGGCGGCTTGCATGGATGCATGGGACTGGAAAGAGCGAGTCAGGAGTGATAGTGAGAGGTGGGGTTCGGGTGCAGGGAGGTTCAGAGAAGGTGCAGTGGAAGTGCAATCCACAGCAAATCTTTCAGGCACCACCTCAGGCTCTAAAACAAGAACCACCTCATTGCTTAGTGGATATAGCTGCTAATCACCAACTGTCTAGTTCAAAACATCCAACACTAATGGAGAATGAAGGCATATGGGAAGACTATATTTGAAAGGGGACACTTCAGATACTAAGAGGAGCCATAGTGATTAAGGAAAAAAATGATATGATTGCACACATTTGCTCGTTCTATTTGAGGGCCACTGGTTAGTCCATTTAAGACCTGGAAATACTAGTCAGAGCTTGAGAAGTGCAATCTTTGACTGGAATGGCGAAAATTTCCAAATCCAGGTCAGAAATGAATGCAGGAGTCTCATTTCAGGACCACCTAAAAAAATGACCTGACCAATTTAACAGTGGCCCAAATACCAGTGCAGATCGAGTACAGGCTTCTGCTGCTAAATTTGTTTTCATGGTGCTCATTTTACATCCATAAGATGGACAAAATTATGTTGATTTTATGTTCCAAAAGTTTACTGTTTTATTCTAATGGCCCAGCAATTTACTTCTGACATCCTCCGTTTCTGTAATGCCTTGATTGGGTCAGGCCCATCTCAAATAAGATCATAGGTGTAAGATGGGTGGGGCCAGGGAGTGAACTCTCAAGCCGGGGAAATGAATTGTAGGAAGATGGATTACCATCGCTTTCTTGGAGGTGAGGGCATGCTGCCATGCCTGTTCTTCCACCAGTTAGGTGCTGCTGCTGCCTCCAGTTTTACACCATTTTAACCTGCAAGAGAGAAGGAAGCTTGTCCATGAGTGTGGTGCAATGTGCCTGTCATAGTTGAATAGCCTTAGAGCATGTTCTCTGCCCTGTTTCACCATATTCAAACTTCTTTTTACTCAGAGTCTCTTTTGAGACCAATTCTAGCAGTTGTTCCACTGAGATTGCACCTCCCCTTTAAGAGGTACAGGTTGGCTTGAAGTAGTGCAACATTAAATGCTAGCCTCACCTGATCTTTGACCCCTGGTGAGGCATGCAGTCACTCAGCAATGGCCTTAGTGCTGAGCTGCACACCACTATTACGTAAGTTAGTACGCAGCTTGAAATTTGCATACTACCTGCATTGCTATAAACTGCTGTAGGTTCATCATGCATCCCAGTCCCTGTGCCAGATCCAGTCTAATCTATTTGCACTAAGTGCGGTAGCGGGTGGGAAAAATGACATTTTACCCACCGGCCATGATGGCAGGTTTTCACACCGTATCATTCCAAACCCGCCGCATTACTTATGCATTCCCGGGAAACACGCCATTTCCAAGGCAGATGAGCTCTCATTCACCTGCCACATCATCACCTTGCCGCTTCATCACGCTGGGCTCCATATTTAAAGTCCAGCCGCGCACAGACAACTCAGTGCTTCCAGCCCACGACTACTGCAGGGAAGATGTCCGTGAAAGGCCCCCAGCCCCAGCTTTGATGACACATCACTAGAATGCTATTTGGATGCTATGGAGGGCTGCCATCATGTCATCTACCACTGCTCTGGCTGCAGGACAGGCAGCGGCATCACCAATCCAGCATGGCGGGAGGTGTCAGCAGTGGTCAGTGCCAATGCTGCACAGAAGAGGTTGGCCATCCAAAGCAGATAAAGGATGAATGATCTCATCCGTGCTGCCAGGATATGACAACCATCTCATCACTCTAAACTCACACGCTCAAGCCGATCACATTCACCGGCATCTCACTCACTGCCAGCTCAAGGGACTTCACCACCCATTCTCTCACACATACCCTCACATCTCCATCTGACCTCATCTCCTCTGCGGATTGCCTCCTCAGCCCTCACAATCTTGAGGCCACTTGCACAGATCAACATGTGCCCGTACACACACCCTGGGAAACCCTCCTTCCCAAGTGCAGCCCTCACCCTGCAGCTTCCCCCCTTGCCTGAGGCCATTTACCCCCTTCTCCAGGCAAGACCTAGCTCTGCAGCCATTGAAAAGCCACCCGCATATGGCAGATCTGGTAGGTAGCGAGCCCTCTAAACGTGTTGCAGTGCTGTCTATGAAACCTGTCTGTAGTTTTTAATGAAACTCCCACTAAAATTTGTGATTTGTCATTCTTGGTATTGAGTTGCTACATTGCCTTCTTTTTCCACCACCTGGTCTGTCAGTAACATAGAAGCCTGTGTTCCTCATTCCATGTCTGTTCTACTTGGATTCTCAGCGGTACTATCTAGAATACAGATTTACTACTAGGCAAAGAGCAATGAATAATCTTTGCTTTTCACCTGGTAGTAAAATGCATAGAAATATAGACATGATATTACTTACTTACTTTAGAATGGATTGAAGGATTTTCATTATACCTTACTGCAAGGTCTATTCTACAATATGTAATTCATTAGTTGATATTTGGATATAGTGATATATATTTGGATATATATTTGACAATTGGATATAGTATAGTATAGAAGGATGCAGAATCTGCCAGAATCCTAAGGGTGAGATTTTGTGACAAATCCAAAGTCACACCTGCTTGATATCATAGAGGTTATTTTTACATTATATAGTCATACCCTGAATTTTCAGAGATTTTCTGAATGTACTGTCATAACTTCAGTAAAAGCTGTGTAAAAATAGCTTAAAGGGCTGTTTTCGCATGCTTAATCCATTTCCCATGGGAATCTGGTGATCTCCAGTCAAAGTTACAGCATGAGATTCTGGAATCCCTGCAGAACTTAGAGATCTCTCTCAATATTACTATTTACGAGGACACTCTTTAAACTGATTACTGGTTTTATTTTCTGCCTCTGTAAAAGTCTCGGCCATTCCCCGAGGGAGAGATATAAACTGGGTTGCTATTGCACAAAGTCAAGATTACCCCCCAATCTGTGAATAAACCTGTTTTGTAATTCACTCTGGTACAAAAGTTCAGGTGTGACTGATGTTAATTGTTCATAGAAATAATGAGTTTGTAATGGGAATGCTATGCACGAATCCAGAGGCAATAAATGGGTCTACTGTTCATCCCAAGCAGACTGCCCTCAATTTTTTTGTGATCTTGGACATGCTGCCAATTGCACAGAGCAACAATGTTTACGTATGGAAGGTGTCCTTTCTGCTAGGCACAAGAAAAACCTCTGAGAAGAATTTAAAATTGTAACAGCTACATACCTAGATATTAATGGGGCAGATTTTAACCTTCACCACTGGGCAATAAACCGACTGCCTATTATACACCCATCCCAGTTTTCTTTCCCAGTCATGTCAATGTATGTATAAGGTCACACCTGAGTTTGTTGAGAGTGGTCCTTTAAACTGAGCACCTGGGAAATATTTGGCACAGCCTGAAAATCAGAACAGATGGTGAGGTCCTAGTTCCAGGAGGTGGAATAAATGACCCACCTTCAAATCTGCCCAAATTGTTATTTTTTACTTCGGCTAAACCTGGCCTTAATTCAAAATTAAAGGCTTAAAACAATGTTCAGGATATATTAGTGTCAAATATTTAATAAATTCATATGCAAATTTCTTTGCTTATATATTTTAAAAAGAAGTACCTGTTTAAAATTAATGTATAACATATCTGTTGGATTGTGAGTAAATTATAAATTTGTATATCCATATATTCACGTACTATCATTTATGTTTCAATCTAAAGTGTTTGGTTATTTAAGTTAATTGTTTTCTTTTGTAGTTAACATGGGTTATTGATATTTTTCACAACCTGATGTGGGTTGTACCAACTTTAGTAATGTAACCTTTGGTGTGACTGTATGCTAATATCTCAATGAGTTTCAGTTGATTGTTAGGATTTTGTGGCCTGTAATAAATCTTATATAGTGTATTTTTTTTATCATTTTGTTGTATAATATGGCAGAGCAAATTAGGTGGATTAGGTGTGTGGGGCTTCTGCTTCATTCCATGCGGCGTGTAAACCTTTATTTACATGTCATGACAGCAAAGGTCACATGATAATGGCAAGTTACAGAGTACAAAGATATTTATCCAAACATCACCCTTTTCCTAAAAAGGAAAACAAAAATACATGCACTATCATTTGCAAGTTACTCCACATATATAGTCCATAGAGAAAATTATCAAGCATGAACAAAGTTCTTTCTAGACTATTCCAATTTCATCTCTTGCTACACATGCATTGCACACATAATCTTTAAAGATCTCATGACTTTTTATGGTACACGTGCAAGTTGTTGTTGGCTTTTCGTTTGGTGTTTTCTTGTTCCTGTGGTGACATTGCTTCTCTGGGGAACGTTGTCACTGTGGCAAGTGTTGCTGCTGTGGTAACTGTTGCTGCTGATCCGTTGTATTTATTGGAGAACGGTTAATCTCTGGGATGGCTGGCTGTTCAGTTCATTATTCAGTTGGTGAACTCAGATCTGCCCCATAAGCTGCCCACAGTTAAGGACCCGCTTCTCCGGTTGCATGTAGATATCTGCTGTGGTGATGATAGATCTGGCTGATTATGCATGGTGAAGCTGAATGAGATGACAACTTCTCTACACAGGTCCCAAGTTTCCATGTGGACTGACTTTTGTTGAGTGTGTTGAATGTTTGCACTCTGACCAGCTCTCCACCTTTTGGCTCTGGCAACTATTTTGTAGCTTTGCCAAAGTGAAATTTGGCTTCCTGTCATTTTACTTTGGTATTGTCACTCACTCCTTCTACTATTTCTGGCTCATTTTTTAGATGGTGCAAAAGCACCACTTCCTCAGCCTTTCCATTTGACTGGGGATAGTGTGCAGATGATAGGTAGTGCTTAATTACCCAATCATTCAAGAAATGTCTGAATTCTTCACTTGTGAATTGAGGACCATTGTCACTCATCATAATGTTGGAAATGCCATGACAATTGAAGTGTGCTTTCAGGCATTCTATAATCTTACTGGTAGTCATTGATGTCAGCTGGTCAAACTCCCAGTACTCTGAATAGTAGTTGACTGTGACAAGATCAGTTCCTGTGAAAATGAAAAGGTCTACTCCAAGCTTCATCCATGATCTGTCTGGGATGTCATTAGTCATGAACAGATCTTTTGCTTGCTTAGCTTGATGGTCATTACAAGTACTGCACTGGCTGATATCATCCTTAATCTCATTACTCATGTTTGGCCAGTCGAACACCTCTTGCCCTTCTCAGACTACACTCAATAACTTGATGGCTTACATGGACGCACTTCAGTATCTCTCTTCTCATCTCTTTAGGGATAATGACCCTAATCTCTTTGTACAAGGTGCCATTTTGTGCAATTGCTTCATCTCTATGTGCCCAATACTCTACCACAACAGGTGTGTCCTTGACGGTTTCAGGCTATTCTTTCATTACAACTTCCTATAGCACTTGAAGAGTTGCATCTTGTTGTGTAGTTTGTTTAATCTGAGCAAGACACTTATCTGTTAGAATCTTTTCAGCAGTCAATGGCTCAGTGTCATGCGAAACACTGCAAATCTCTTTTAGTACATGGAGGGTTACCAGTTCAATCTTTTAACTTATTTCAGCTGAAATAAGGGGAAGAATTTTTCCCTCGTCGCACAGCTGCTTCGCCGACCTGAAAATTGAAGTGACGGGGGGTGACATCGGGAGTTCCGCCCGACATCATCCCGCGTCATTTTATGTGTCGGTGACCGGGCCCCGCCCTGCCCCCCACTCGCCGACTTCAATATCCTGCCCAAGGGGATTTTGCTTTGAGTCCACTGTCTGGAATTGCAGACAAATCATGCGGACTCGAAACGTTAACTGTATTCTTCTCCGCAGATGCTGTCAGACCTGCTGAGTTTTTCCAGCTATTTTTATTTTTGTTTCTCCTTGTTGTATTGTGCTCTCAGCTTAGTTTGTCCTCTGAGGTAAGTTTCGTTCCATCATAGAGCCTCAACTTTAACTTTGATGGCATCATCTTCGGAGCAATTTCACAAAAGTCTGCAAGTTGGCTGGTCAGATAACACCAGTGTTTATCTGACACTTCACATTCATTTGATGCTCTCCCTCTTCAGCCATCATTCCAATAGTAACAAACTACTTTCTACCTCAAGACTTGATGGACCAGCACTTTCTAGGGTGTAGTGCGGTTCATCAGAATCATTGTCCAACATCTCTCCAGCAATTATCTTTTATAGGCTTGCTTTTCTTCTTTCCAGCAGAACACTTGTGTGCAAAGTGATTCAACTTCTGCTGTTAGAGCACTTCTTTCCCCATGCCGGGCATGCTTTCTTTTCTTTTGTGTGGTGTCCTCCATAATATTTACATCCTGTACTCTGGCCTTGATCTTTCAGTTGGCCCTCCTGTAAATCTATAAATTGTCCTTCCTTTTCATCATTGACTTGTGCTTGGAAGGCTTGGACTGCCCCTCAGCATAGTACAAAGTCTTGTCGGGTCTCCCATTAATATACCTCAGCTGATGATTAACCACCTCAGAGCTTCTGCACAATATCAATAGCTTTCTGGAGAGTAAGGTACTTTCTCTCAGCAGATGTACTCTAACAGCAGGATCTCTTGTTTCTAAAACAATCCTATCTCTGAAGAGATCAGCCTTCAGTTGCTCAAACTCACATGACTCAGCTAGACATCCCAGTGTAGCCAAATACTGATCAATAGTCTGCTTTGCTTCTTCTTTAGTTGTGTCAGCATCACAGGCTAATACATTCACCCCATCTTCCTGATCTCCGATGTTAAACAACGTTCATCAATGACATTAGTAAAGGGTTCAAAGTGGGTCTTCAACGTCTTCAAAATTTCATACAACTTGCTTTTCTGCTCCTCAATGAGGCCTAGGATGCAATATAGCTTGTAATAGTCTTTCCCAATACTGTTAATAGATTTGTTACTCTTATTTGTTCAGGTTTCTTGCTTAATTCTGTGACAATCTCATAATTCTGTCATTGAGAATGGAAGAATTTTTAATTCCTTCTCAAATCTATCTTCATCTCTATAGGAGCAAGTACTGGAATATTCAAAGCCAAAATGACTCACCCAGCAGTCAATGTCCTATACAGAGCTGTAGGCTGAATTTTTAATTATTCTCTGCTGTTTTTACAGCTGCTGGCCCCCTTCCAGCTATGAAAGTCCACTCAATCCCAACTACACACTTCTGATACCAAGTTCCATGTGGTGTGTAAAATGGCTATTGACCAAAACCTGTATTTACATATCATGACCTCAGAGGTCACATGTGTATGTCAAGCCACAGTGTACAAAGATATTTATTCAAACATGTTTGTTGTGCAGATGCTGAAAGGGAGAAGGTACAATAAGGAATCAGGATGGGGGAGGTTGCATACAAACATACAAAATAGGAGCCCACTCCGCCATTCAATGAGATCATGGCTGATCTGTTTGTGTTTCAAATTCCACATTCCCATCTACCTCCAATAACATTTGATTCCCTCGACTAACAATAATCTATCGACCTCTGCCTTAAAAATATTCAATGACCCACCTCTATCGCCTTTGGCGGAAGAGAGTTCCAAAGTCACACAACCCACTAAGAGAAAAAAATTCTCCTCATCTTTGTCCTAAAAGGGCAACCCCTAATTTTAAAACAGTGCCCCCTAGTTCTGGACTCACCCACAAGAGGAAACATCCTTTCCACATTCAACTTGTCAATACCGTTCAGGATCTTATATACTTCAATCAAGTCACCTCTCACTCTTCTAAACTTAAGTGGAAACAAGTCCAGTCTGTCTAATATTTCCCCATAGGACAACCTGCTTATTCCATGTATCAATCTAGTAAACCTCCTCTGAACCGCCCCCAACGCATTTACATCCTTCCTTAAATAAGGAGACCGAAAATGCACACAATATTCGAGATGTGGTCTCAACAATGCCCTGTATAACTGAAGTATAATATCCTTACTTATACGTTCAATTCCTCTTGTAATAAAGGATAACATTCCATTAGCCTTCTTAATTTCTTGCTGTACCTGCATACTAACTTTTTGTGACTCATGCACTAGAACACCTAGATCCCTCTGCACCTCGGAACTCTGCAGTTGTTCTCCATTTAGGTAATACTCTGCTTTTTTATTCTTCCTGCCAAAGTGAACAACTTCAAGTTTTCCTATATTATACTCCATCTGCCAGATTTTTGCACACTCACTCAACCTATCTATATTTGTCTGCAACCTCTTTACGTCCTCTTCACAACATACTTTCCTACCTATCTTTGTGTCATCTGCAAATTTAGCTTCCATGTTTACACTCCCCTCATCTAAGTCATTGATATAAATAGTTGATGTATTCAAGTGTGTGAAGTTGAAATAAGGAAGTAACCATCAGACATGTTGATGATCATGCAGAGGGTGGCAAGATTAAAGAGAATGGTGCTACTGCCTGCTGTGAATGGAGCAAGGAAGAGCTTAATGTATGCTTGTAATGAGAATGAGAGGTGAGACGGTCTTGTGCTGCGTGGTAAAAGATATGATGGAAGGGAGGAAGTTGTTGAGTGGGTTTGGGGGCAAGAACTTTTGCCATGTATTGTTGAAAAAGATTGAGAAATTATGCTGGAAATCTGAAATAAAAACAATAAAAATGCCAGAAATACTCAATAGGTCTGGCAGCATCTGTGGAGAGAGAAAAACAGTTAATGTTTCAGGTCATGATCTTTTACCAGATCTTCCATGGAGAACTGAACAGTTATATTCATGCTTACTACACTTGAGAAGTCACTGCAATGTTTCCAGCACTGGATTCAACTTCTAGGAATGATGCACCTGAAGCCGACAGCCTCAGAAATCCCTTTCCATCCCTGCTGGACCTGTTTTTTTTTTTAGGGTCCACTTGGCATGGGCTGAAAAGAGAACTTCCCTCCTCGCTTTGACCTCTCCCTCTCTCCATTGAGGCCTGAGAGAATCTGGAGGCTTGCCTGAGACTCACAATATCTCACTTTCTTGTTCCCTTACTCCAACACTAAAATCTTGAAGAAGGAAAAGGGATCTCAATTTAAAAGATATGTTCTCACTTTAAATAGGTTCCAGTCAGACTTATTGAAGATTACATTCTGGAATTGGACAGCTTTCCCAGCAAATCAGTAAATTAAACTACAAACCTGCTGATGAGATTATAATGAGGTCATGAAGCTAAAATACCCCAGATCTATTGTCTGGTTTTGCAGTCACCTCGCCTGTATGAAATCAGCCCAATGTTAAAATCGCAGCTATGAGTTCGTAAGCCCCTTAAATGGGAAGCATGGAGATAGCTTTCATGTAAACGACTTTTGCAATGATCTAGTCTTCTTCAAATAAGTTACCTTAATTGTAATAGAAGAGAGATGAATTTCAGATGATTGGGTTAAGTTTTCATTTACAATTACCCCTTCCTTGTAAGGAGCGTTTAAAATTAAATGTGACTTTCTCTCTCCCCAGAGATCTACCATTTTATGTTTTCATATTCAGCCAGGAGTTGTTCAGCTGCTGAGAGCTAAGGGAACCATTTGACAGCATTATTCCCATCCTCTATGCAGCTTAGGAAGCTTTGGCACAGATTTCAGAGCAATGTGTACTCCCCACAAAGGCATAATTGAAATGGTATGCATATTGCACATAGAGGCCCATGCAGATGTTTATACCCCATTGTCTGCCCATGATTGCATAGAAAAAAAGCAGAGCCAATATTTTTGCATTGTAATGTTGAAGTCAAATTTCTGTATTATTTGAAGAGTCACCACTAAACTTAAAGAGACAGGCCCCCCCAGCCACCACCATCAATATTACAAAATAGTTTGTGAATGAAGGGCAAAAATGGGTACTTTTAGTTCTCCAATAGATATTTTTGATTAAATAGTGATTGTGAAAGGCTTAGATTGAAGTTCTGTACTAACAATGTAGAACAGTTGAATATCAGTTGAAATTCAAACATGAATCCAGAGTATTGCAGTAGATTTGCCTATTCAGCCTCATATGTTTATTTGCAGTGTTGTGAAATTTTTGGATTTATGTGAGTTAACACCTGCGTGTTCTTTGGGCTTAAAAAGGCACAATTTAACAGTGGAACCAAGGCCAGGGAGAGAAATCATGAGCCCTGATGCTTCTCTTCCCGGGCTCCTTATTCCCCACCCCCACCGACTTTAAGCCTCCCTTCAACCATACATGATTTTTTACCCCCTTTCAAGATTCACCAATCAAGAAAGGTTCCGGTAAAATGATAACGCTCATTGTTGCCATCTGGTTACAAATATTGTCCAATATGTGTGCAACATGGGTCAGTAATATGAAGAGCAGCAACAACATAATATAGTGTTAGTTTGTATGCACCCTATAGGCCATCTTACTGTGACAAAATGCAGGACAAACCCAGTGTGACCGAGTGTAGCATCAAGGAATTGGAGTCAATGGGAATCAGGGAGAAAACTCTCTGCTGGTTGGAGTCATATCTAACACAAAGGAAGATGGTTGTGGTTGTTGGAGATCAGTCAAGTCAGCTCCAGGACATCACTACAGGAGTTCCTCAGGGTAGTGTCCAGGGCCCAATCATCTTCAGCTACTTCATCAATGACCTTCCTTCCATCATAAGATCAGGAGTGGGAATGTTCGCTGATGATTGCACACTGTTCAGCACCATTCACGAGTCCTCAGATACTGAAGCAGGCCATGTCCAAATGCAGCAAGACCTGGACAATATCCAGGCCTGGGCTGACAAATGGCAAGTAACATTCGCGCCGCACAAGTGTCAGGCAATGACCATCTCCAACAAGAGAGAATCCAACCATCGCCCCTTGATGTTCAATGGAATTACCATCAATGAATCCCCCACTATCAACATCCTGGGGGCTACCATTGACCAGAAACTGAACTGGACTAGCCATATAAATACTGTGGCTACAAGAGCAGGTCAGGAGCTAGGAATCGTGCAACAAGTAACTCACATCCTGACTCCCCAAAGCCTGTCCATCATTTACAAGGCACAAGTCAGGAATGTGATGGTGTAATTGGATTCTATTTTGTCTGTAATCTCACAGGGTAGATCAAATGACTCCTGAGCAACAAAATGGAATGATTGAGCAACACAGGGCTTCGCTGTCAGTGAGAAGCATTGGAGTCCTCAGGTGCCTCTGTGCAATACAACTTTTAAGAGGCGAGAGGACAAAGACTGAATGGTTCACAACTGTACCTGTGTTTTCTCGATCATCAAGCCTGAAGGGTCTACTGATTGCTGTTTCATGCTATAATATATTTTCAAAATGTATTATGCAACACAACTTTATCACAATATTTTATTCCTCATAAAGATCATAAAAGAACCAAGATAGAGTGGGATAATATGTAAATGGACATAAGGATAAAATTGAAGTCAAGGGAAAAGACTCTTGAGAATCATGTGCAGTGTAAGACAGGTTACTGATTCACTATGAGCCCATTACGCACTCCTATCCTGGCAATTTTACCCCACAAACCTGCTTACAGTAAACTCCCATTAGCAACAAAATAAACGGAACTCCAGTCATGATTCCACCCTCTGTTTGGAAGATAATTGTGGATGACAAAGGCCCTCTAGCCAAGCTTATCTCAACCATCCAGAATGACATATGAACATACAAACATACGCACTAAGAGCAGGAATAAACCGTTTGGCTGCTTGAGCCTATTTTGCCATTTGATAATATTGTCTACATTATACCAGTGACTACAATTCAAAAATATTTAATTGACTGTAAAGCGATTTGAAACATTGTGAAAGGTGCCATATAAATGGAGGCCCAATGCTGATTCCCTAGGGATAATTAATTACAGAGCAATCAACTGGCTACAATGAAATCAGTATATTTACAAAACAATTCAACTCTATAGCTAATACAAACTTACCATTCTGACTTCTCTAGCACCAATCCACAATATGCCATAAATGGCATCTGCTCCTTTTACGCTAACGACACTAACCCCAGGAGTTGTCAATCAGACATGTAACAGCGCTCAGGAAAAATGTAGATTGAATTATGATTCTGAATTTTTCAGACAAGATTGATACAGGGTACAAAAATTCAGCATGGCCTTCAGTCAAAAACTGGATTGTTCCCCCTTCTGAGGGAAACTGCCACACAAATTGTGCGGTACACTGTGAATTTATAGCCTAAAATGGAAAAGTGTAATAAACAAATGAGAAACTCCAACAACAAAAGAAGAGTGACACCCCCACCCCATGCTGCCCCCCAACCTCCCCCTACACCACCTCTGCCACTCCACCCCATCCTCCCACCACACCACACCTGCCACCCACCGCACTCACCAACCTCCTCCCACACCACCCCTGCCATCTCACCCCACCCCCATCCAACCCCCATGCCACCTCTACCATCCCACCCCATCCCCCAACCTCCCCCCACGCCACCCCTGCCAATCTCCCCCACCCCTTTGCCAGCCCCCAACTTCTTCCCGCCCCTCCAACACCCCCAACCTCCCTTCCATTCCTCCAACACCCCCAACCTCACACCCCCCAATACAATTTTCTCCAAAATAGAGATTTCACTTACCACTTTTCAAGCACAAACACTCCCAGTTGCTGCTCTGCTGCTGTTGATCGTCGAGCAGCTTCATGGTTTTCTGGCGGGCATTTTTTTAAAAATCGGAATCATGAAGCTGCCTGAAGGTCGGAAGCAGCAGCAACTCCATAAAACTGGAGTTGGCTGACTGGCTTTAAAAAAATCAGACCTCTTAGGATGACAGTTCTGCTTTTTTTATGAAGTCAGTCTTTCAGGTCTGCAACTCTGCTTCATCAAGAAATATCATTTAGAGCAATGAGCCCAGGCACCCCCTAGGCCCTGAGCCCTGGTGTTTTGCACCACCTGCACCATCCTATCCTGGGCCATGGCGAGATGTACTGTGCACAATCCACAAGGTTGTTGAACCCACTGCTAAATTAATCAGGCCCAATTTTAGTATCCTGGGCCTATCGCCTGTTAAAGGAACCCTTTCAAAATTTGCTCCACTTAGAATTCTTCAGCAAACCCCTATGGCCTCATCAAAAGATAAGTTGTAACCACTTTTTTCTTAAACACTTCAAATGGAGTCAGGAGGAACAGGAGCGGCCCCCTTTTTCACAGTCGGCCTCCTCTGGTAGTCCACCTAAACCCTTCCCCCTAGGACTGGACATTACCCTGATGCCTCTGCCCTGTCATGGCAGCTCTACATTGATGTCTGCTTTGCTAGCAAGCTGCCTGGAGAAGTACAGCAGGCATCTGCTGGCCTCATTTAAATGAGGCCCGAGGCTCAATTTATTCAAGCTGAGTGTCTGCTTTCTAGCATAGGGATGGCTCCCTGCAACCAGTTCATATGCCAGCAGGTCGGCTCTACAATTTCTACACGTGGCACCACAAACACTCACTCCCTCCACCATCGATGCACAGTAGCAGCTGTGTACCATCTACAAGACACGCTGCAGGAATTCACCAAGGCTTCTTCAACAGCGCCTTCCAAACCCACGACCACTACCTAGAAGGACAAGGGCAGCAGATACATAGGAACACCACCACATGGAAGTTCTCCTGCAAGTAACTCACCATCCTGACTTGGAAATATTTCGCCGTCCCTTCACTGTCGCTGGGTCAAAACCCCGGAACTCCCTCTCTAACAGCACTGTGGGTGTACCAACGCCACCTGGACTGTAGCGGTTCAAGAAGGCAGCTCACCACCACCTTCTCAAGGGCAACTACGGATGGGCAATAAATGCTGACCCAGCCAGCAAAGCCCACATCCTGTGAATGAATAAAAAAAAACAAATGTGTTTATCAGAACTTTCTCTTTACTATTTTAAGCAGATGAGACAGTAACTCATTTATAATAAATGGATTACAGCTTGTGTTGTAGTAGCAGAGAAAAGAACTTCAGACAAATGAGTTAAATGCCCATCTGCAATTATTGACCATATTAAGTTGTGTGTGCTTTATGTCCATTTGAATCTATTTCTCCCATTGATGGGATCAGTACTTATTAAACAAAAAGCATTTATAGACTCAACAGACAGAAAAGACATGTCACAATCTTTTGATTTTGAAAGAATGAGGAAAATTGTTGTTCAAAAGTAACACCAGTTCAGCTAGGAAAACATAGAACCACTCTCAATGCTGATGACTGACAGACTAACAGAATTGGAAGAAGGAAAGACACAAATACAAACAAATAGGTGCTTTATTAAAATTGTTGGAAGATTTATTAAAGCATCATGAGAGTTCACTTAACCAATGGAAGAAAAATTGAAATGGAACAGAAACTCCTCTAACCGTTCAATCACATACCGATTTACAAGCCGTTAATAACAGGCAATTTCCATGTGTACACAGGCACAGCACCGGGTGAAACCATAGTCTTAATCCAGCCTGCTAGATGGGCTATTTAACTGTCAAAAGGACACAGATCACTGTCATAGGTATGTGAGTGACTGTTTTTTAGGTGATAAAGAGGCTGCTTCTTCATGTTATACAGAACTATAAGTTTACGTTTATGCCAGAAAGGATCCCAGGAAAACTGTACCTGACTGGAATAGCTTGCTGCTCTGCTACTGTCCGTCAAGAGCACAAGTATCCAATCAAAGTGGGAAATCACCCATTGCATACATACATACATTATGGATAAAGCCGTATGCAAAGTGAATTTTAATTGGCTGTAATTGTCATTTAATTTAAGTGAAATATTATCTGGAGACCAGGCTTTCAATTAACACGCTCTGGCTGCTGTTAACTGTGAAAATTTACATATACAGGTAACTTGAGTTAAATGATAGACATAAGTAATAGAGGTATATTAATTAAGATAATTGTGATTAATTAATCATAAAATATATTCAATTATTAATCAAGTAACTGGTCCTATTTAATGTCCATTTTCTCTAACACTAGATAATGAAGAATAAAATGACATATTTGTGGTAGATGGTAAATGTTGCCAATTTTTAATATAGATTTAAATGGTTTAACTGTTAAAATCATACTTAACAATAATTTTTCAAATAACATTTGCAACAAGACCTACCTAGCCTCTGGCACATCTTTAGCCTTTGTTAATAATCTGAATATAATGGCGGCAAAAAAGTAGTTTATTGAAACATCAATAAAGCAGGTTATCGCTCATTCAGTAACAGACCACTTAGCATGCATCAGATCAATCAAGCACATGACACTGAACCGGGGCTGAAAACTCATGCCCCAGCTTCATAGAGCAAAGGTCACAATGCAAATTTTATGCTATTCAGCACTGATCCTATCAAAGTCCACAGGGTTAGGGGGAAAAAAATCACACATAAGAGACAGAAATTCATGCCACTAGAAGCACATTAGTATCAATGGGCTGAGGAAAAGGTGAACATTAAACAAAGATTCTAGGGTTTGGATCAGGGCCCTGAAGGTAGGCCCCCAGTGTTGGATGGGCCAATGCACATTGCCCTTTCTTATAGCAATGTCCATCTTTAAAGCAGGAGGAGATTTTGTCACCAGATATGTGCTCAGCAGGAAGGCTGGAATTCAGATATGCCTCACCTTGGCCTAATTTGCCATTTACTGCTGGACAGCCATCAAACAATGTGCATGAAGGCCATAGAGCTTGACCCCTCAATCCTTACAAAACAGAGTCCATTCTGTACTTAATTCAATTCACCAGTATGGGCCAAAATTATACTACGTTTGCAGCATGAAAACACTTTAGCTCATGTGCATTGCATGACATAGTGTGGTGTCAAGATTATTCACTCATTTACTCCCATTTCACTGTCTCACTGTCCCCTGTCCTTTCTCATACAGTTTATTTATTTTTATTTTACAAATATTTATCCACGTTCTTTTTAAAAGCAATTATGGATCCTGCTTCCATCATTATTTCTGGAAAGGTCAGTTCACATCCTAACAACTTCTTATACCTCAGGGCCAATGTCTCAATTGATTTTTTTTATTCCTTCTTGGGATGTGAGCATCGCTGGCAAGGCCAGCATTTATTCCCCATTCCTAACTGCCCTTGAGAAGATGGTAGTGAGCCACCTACTTGAACCGCTGCTGGCCAATAATGTAGGTAATTCTACAATGCTGTTAAGGAATTTTGACTCAGCGACAGTGAAGTGAATGAAAGGTGACATTGTTCCAAACCAGAATGATGTGGACATGGAGAGGAACTTAAAGGTGGTGATGTTCCCATCCATCTGCTGTCTTTGCCCTTATAAGTGGTAGAGATTGCAGGTTTGGAAGGTGCCATCAAAGGACGCTGGGTGAGTTGCCCAAGTGCATCTTGTAGACACTGCTGCCACTGTGTGCAAATGGCAGAGGGGGTGAGTATGTAAGGTGGTGGATGAGGCGCTAATCAAATGGGCTGCTTTGTCCTGAGTGGTGTTGAGCTTCTTGAGTGTTGTTGGAGCTGCATTCATCTAGGCAAGTGGAGAGTATTCCATCACACTCCTGGCTTGGGATTTGTAGATGGTGGAAAAGCTTTAGAGAGTCAAGGGATGAGTTACGCACAGCAGAATTCCCAGTCCCTGGCCTGCTCTTGTATTTGGCCACAGTATTTATATGGCTGGACCTGGTCAGTTTCTGATCAATGGTGATCTCCGGGATATTCATGGTTGGAAATTCAGCGATGGTAGTGACATTGAATTTTAAGGACAAAATTAAAAATAAAAATACCTGGAAAAACTCAGCAGGTCTGGCAGCATCTGCGGAGAGGAACACAGTTAACGTTTTGAGTCCGTATGACTCTTCAACAGAACTAAGTGAAAATAGAAGAGAGGTGAATAGAAGAGATTTCACTTCTCTTCTATTTTTACTTAGTTCTGATGAAGAGTCATACGGGCTCGAAACGTTAACTGTGTTCCTCTCCGCAGATGCTGTCAGACCTGCTGTGTTTTTCCAGGTATTTTTATTTTTATTTTTGTTTTGGATTTCCAGCATCCGCAGTTTTTTGCTTTTATCTTATTGAATTTTAAGGAGTTGGTTAGACTCACTTGTTTTGGAGATAGTCATTGTCTGGCACTTGTGCAGCATGAATTCCACTTGACACCAATGCCCACACTAAGCTGCTCCCGTGCTCAGTTGCACAGTAGTCTGAAAGGCACTGTGTAGGCTTTATTCTCTGCTAACACCTGTGCACGGCCATGCAAAATACTTAAAGCAACCTGGCACTAAAAAAGGGTCATACACAGTAACAAAATTTTAAAGGGAGCTGTCATATTTTTCCTGACTAAATCACTCGTGTGTGCAACATACGCATTGGATAAAAGAGCCTGGTTTAATCTGTTTTTTCTATACAAACGAATATACAAAATTGCCACAGATGGTTCTATTACACTTCTCCCTCCTTAGAGAAAAGCTACAACACAATAATTTCAGGGTATAAATGTTTAATTTGTCTCTGTATTGTTTTAAATACATCTGTCACATCAGCAATATGTTTGATTTCCACACAATCTTAATATATTTCTTTGTTTTCCTTAATTCAGAAATTAAACATGACCACTACTTTCCTACTCTGAAGAGAATGGTCCATAACTTCTGATCTCCACGGCGTCATCCCTGGGAGATACCCCACAGATGCGCAGCCACCCACCCCACCCACCCACACCAGCCACACCACCCAGGCCGAAAGTGCCCACATAAAGATTGCACTGGATTTCCCAAGGAAGTTCAAACTTACAATGGGTAATTGTCCTGCACTGGGAACCATCCGATACTCCGGATTAAATCACAGGCTTCAGATGGTTCCGACTGTCTTACAGGGATAGTTACCCAGGAAAGGTTAGAAGAATTGAAACCGCTTCAAATCCCTGTGTTACCATGGTACTGATTACACCCCAGCCCCTCCAACATCCCACGGGACACCCCAAACCCCCACAGGACCCCCGAATAATCTTCACCCCTGCACTGAAACCCCAGTTTATCCCCCCCACCCCTCAACTGCCCTCTCAACCACACCACCCCCGACCCCGCCACCACAACCACCCCCCCCCCACCCCACCCCTCACCCCCATGATGGGATGCCCTGACTAATCCTCCAACTACGCGCCTGACCCCGCCCCCCCCCCCCCCACCCCACCCCCCCACCCCCCCACTGGATCCCACGACTACAACCCTGATCCACAGGGCTACCTTCCTGACCCCTCACAGGTCCCCCAACTACTGCCCCACCCCCCAAACCCCCCATTCATCTTTCTGACCTCTCATGGGACTTCTTACTACCCCGCACACATCCCCAACCACCCAAACCCCACCCCCACTGACCACTGAGCCTCCCTTCCCCCATCCTACCCACACCCCCAT
Organism: Cetorhinus maximus; assembly: GCF_964194155.1. NCBI lineage: Eukaryota > Metazoa > Chordata > Chondrichthyes > Lamniformes > Cetorhinidae > Cetorhinus > Cetorhinus maximus. The sequence goes on along the minus strand of NC_135885.1, from coordinate 62,649,172 downwards.
ATCCTATCCACTTACCTTACACACTTACCTTCTCCCTGACTTCTCAAAGTGGCTGGACCTTTAAACTTACCTGTTTTATGCCAGCTAGTGTTCTAAAAAAGGGGCATGCCTTCATTGCCCCCAACTCTGCTACATTCGACTGAGAGGATTCCTGAACAGCTGTTCTGCACTATTCTCACCTGGCCCAAGTCAGATGTTCAGGCGAGAAAGGTGTGGCTACATTTCAGTGTAAGTAAATAGGTGTGGAATGACAATACAACTGTGATTGTCACTCCACGGAAGTTCTGGCCCGATATCTTCTTTCCTGGCCCAAACTTTCAGAACTCGTGGAAAGACCTTGATCCATCACGGAGTGAGTCTGAGGAGGAGTTTTCTCCAACAAAGACTCATTTTGATCTTGACCTACAATTGAATTTTCCATTTGATCAGACTTGTTTGTCTAACTCTGACTTGAATCTGAACTCTGACTCTCTCTTGCACTAATTCCTGCCATGACTTGTGTGGGAGTAACTATTCACAGAATCACACAATGCAGAAGAGGCCCTTCAGCCCATCAATCTGCACTGACACGTGAGAAACACCTGACCTACCTACCTAATCCCATTTACCAGCACTTGGCCCATAGTCTTGAATGTTATGACGTGCCAAGTGCTCATCCAGGTACTTTTTAAAGAACGTGAGACAACCCGCCTCCACCACCCTCACAGGCAGTGCGTTTCAGACCGTCACTACCCTCTGGGTAAAAAGGCTTTTCCTCACATCCCCCCTAAACCTCCTGCCCCTCACCTTGAACTTGTGTCCCCTCGTGACTGACCCTTCAACTAAGGGGAACAGCTGCTCCCTATCCATCCTGTCCATGCCCCTTATAATCTTGTACACCTCGATCAGGTCGCCCTTCAGTCTTCTCTGCTCCAATAAAAACAACCCAAGTCTATCCAACCTTTCATAACTTAAATGTTTCATCCCAGGCAACACCCTGGTAAACCCCCTCCAGTGCAATCACATCCTTCCTATAATGTGACGACCAGAACTGTACACAGTACTCCAGCTGTGGCCTCACCAAGGTTCTATACAACTCCAACATGACCTCCCTACTTTTGTAATCTATGCCTCAATTGATAAAGGCAAGTGTCCCATATGCCTTTTTCACCACCCCACTAAAATGCCCCTCTACCTTCAGAGATCTATGGACACACACTCCAAGGTCCCTTTGTTCCTCAGAACTTCCTAGTGTCATGCCGTTCATTGAATACTTCCTTGTTAAATTACTCCTTTTAAAGTGTATCACCTCACACTTTTCAGGGTTAAGTTCTATCTGCCACTTATCTGCCCATCTGACCATCCCATCTATATCCTCCTTTAGCCCAAGACACTCAATCTCACTGTTAACCACCCGGCCAATCTTTGTGTCATCCGCAAACTTACTAATCCTACCCCCCACATAGTCATTGATGTCGTTTATATAAATGACAAATAATAGGGGACTGAGCACAGATCCCTGTGGTACGCCACTGGACACTGGCTTCCAGTCACTAAAACATCCTTCTGTCATCACCCTCTGTCTCCTTCAACTTAGCCAATTTTGAATCCACCTTATCAAATTAACCTGTATCCCATGTGCATTTGCCTTCTTTATAAGTCTCCCATGTGGGACCTTGTCAAAGGCTTTGATGAAATCCATATAAACTACATCAACTGCACTACCCTCATCTACACACCTGGTCACCTCCTCAAAAAATTCAGTCAAATTTGTTAGGCATGACCTCCCTCTGACAAAGCCATGCTGACTATCCCTGATCAAACCTTGCCTCTCCAAGTGGAGATAGGTTCCCTCCTTCAGAATTTTCTCCAATAATTTCCCTACCACTGATGTGAGACTCACTGGCCTGTAGTTCCCAGGCTTATCTCTACAACCCTTTTAAATAGCGGAACAACATTAGCTGCTCTCCAGTCCTCCGGCACCTCCCCCGTGGCCAGAGAGGAATTAAAAATTTGGGTCAGAGCCCCTGTGATCTCCTCCCTTGCCTCCCTCAGCAGTCTGGGACACAAATCATCCGGACCTAGGGATTTGTCCATTTTTAATCCTGCCAGCACCACCAATACCTTGTCACTCCCTATATCAATTTGCTTAAGAACCTCGCAGTCTCTCTCTCCCCGAGTTCAATACCTTCACCTTCATTCTCTTGGGTGAAGACGGATGTGAAGTATTCATTCAACACTCTAGCGTTGTCATCTGGCTCCACCCATAGATTGCCCCCTTGGTCCCTTATGGGCCCTACTCTTTCCTTGGTTATCCTGTTCCCATTGATATACTTATAGAATATCTTGGGATTTTCCCTACTTTTACCAGCCAGAGCTTTCTCATATCCCCTCTTTGCTCTCCTAATTGCTTTCTTAAGCTCCACCCTGCACTTTCTGTACTCCACTAATGCCTCCACTGATTTGTTTCCCTTGTACCTGCTAAAAGCCTCTCTTTTCCTTCTCATCGTATCCTGAATATCTCTGGTCATCCATGGTTCTCTGGACTTGTTAATCCTTCCTATCACCATAGAGGGAACATGTTGAGCCTGTACCCTCCCCATTTCCTTTTTGAATGCCCCCCACTGCTCCTCTGTAGATTCCCCCACAAGTAGCTGTTCCCAGTCTACCTTGGCCAGATCCTGCCTTATTTTACTAAAATCCACTCTCAATCCAAAACATTTTTTTGTAACTTGTCTATTTCTTTGTCCATAACAAACTTAAACTGTATCATGTTGTGGTCACTATCACTAAAATGCTCCCCAACTACCACCTCAGCCACCTGTCCGGCTTCATTCCCCATAATTAGGTCCAGCACTGCGCCGTCCCTATTGGTACTGGACTCGTAACCCAACTATCTAATTCAGATTCTTTTGATTCTTCTCAACTTCCCTCTTTTTCATGAATCTCTGAGGAGAAAACATGATATATCTGTACGAACCTAACCTTTCCCCTACCAAACATCTTGACCAAATATGTGCCAGATCAACAGATTTTAATGATTCTTCCTGGTAGCCACTTCAACCACTTATGATCATGATTCCTCACTCTAACCCCTGGTTCAACCTCAGACTTCTTTCTCTCACTCTACCCCTGTCATGACTTTCTTTCTGTCTGGATTTTTTCTCTTGTACTGACTGTGCTAAATGTGGCTTCAGTGATGAAAATCTCATTCTGGACTGTCTTCCATGAAACGATTCAGCTGTCATTCTGCCAGTTGTAGTGTGAGGTGTGCAACAATAGGTAAACAGAAAGTTCATCAGTCTGTGATCCATTGAAGACTGGCATTTCTTCAGATTTGTTTCTAACATTTTCTTAACAAGAGTATGCTTAACAATTTGTACTGTGCGCTCTGCTGCTCCATTGGAAGCAGGATGAAATAATGGAACTCTAGTGTGTTTTACACCATTCATTCTGATGAATTGTGCAAACTCTTCTGAACAAAACTGAGATCCGTTGTCAGGCACAATTTCCTCTGGGAACTCATAAGCAACAAACTAACTGTGCAAAATATTTAGAGTTTTGCTAGCTGTTGTTCAATTCCTCGGAAATCCTTCAACCCACTTCAAATGGCTCTCTACCACGACGATTAGCTGCTGCCCTTCCAATTCTGCAAAATCTATGTGCTGTCTCTGCCATAACCTAGCTGGCCGTTTCCATGGCTGCAAAGGTAGATAGGGCAGCTTCTTTTCTTAATATACACCACACTGTTTCACTGTGTTTTCTGAGGCCCAAGTGTTCCAGCATCTGAATTGTCAAAAGTTGATCTTAAGTTGGGGGATATATGCCAGGACCCCACATAAGCCCTGATGCACACACATGAGCTGAAATTGCCCAAGAAGTTTAAACTTCCGATGGGCTCACTCCTGTTGCACAGGGCCCTCTTCGAAAGTCTCTTAAACTGAGCTCAGTGTCAGAGACTTGGCCCGGTACCCAGTACTTACCTTAAAACCTACCCCGGAAATGTTATGCTGGTTAATACCTGGCCTAAATCAGTGATTAGCCAGTGAGGCTGAACTGGGCAACACAACTGAACCAACCAATCAAACCAACCCCACTCCCCAAATCAACTACCCCTCCCACCCCTTTAACCCATGACCCGACCAAACCAGACTACCCTCCCCCCCACCCCACCCCAGCTTACACACCAAACCAACCCAACAATCCCCCCACCCGACTGCCGCTCGACTTGACCTGACTACCTCACAATCTGCTCACCCCCATGTTATGGACAGGGAGGAGAAAGTACTGAAACTCTTGTTCCCTTCCCTTACCATTTGTAATCTGTGTGTTTTTGAAAAGGAAGAAGTGTGTGTTTCTTAACCCCTGAGTGTATGGTCAATTTGAATGAACAGCAGCAAGCTTTTCATGAGTTTAAATAAATAGGGTTATTTATTCACATGTTCACCCCAAAAATCTTACACTTCGCCACTCACTCAACCAGTCACACATACACACACATAAGGAAAATACAATTAGAGAGAAAAGTGCACATTTACAAGTTATAAACAAAAGAATAGTTTATAATTCACATGTTTTGCTGACCTTGACAGAAAGCATGCCTTGCAGGCTCAACAAAGAATATGTTTTCACTCCTCCACGGGAAGTCTAGGTGGATATATTGGAATTGTGGCAGGATTCCCCCAAAGAGATGGATTTTTATCAGGTCACGGAATTAGTTACTTGTGGGCAGAATTTTCAGTTTGATGTGCAGGGATGGGCCCCGCACGTCCGCGCGTAAAATGACGAGCGGTGATGTTGGGCGAGCGTCCCGACGTCACCACGCAACATCGCGATATTTCGCTGGGCGGGTGCGTGATGAAGTTCGATATGCACCTGCCTTAATTAATGGGCTAGTTAAGGCCCTTTAGTCTTCAATCGACGGCGATTTTTAGGCACCAAGTGATCTTCGGGTCGACGCACAGACGCAACGGACAGGCAGGTAAGAGACTTTTCTATGAACTTCATCCACGGGCAGGATAAGAGGGCTCAGTGGGGTCGTCAATCTGCTTTGTGGAATGTTTATTGGAGAAAGTATTTTCAACTTGCTGTGTGATCTGTAGCAATTCAGAACGAATTCCAGCAGCTTTCTGTGCACTTTTAACCTTCAGGTCAGCACTCTGCAGTCAGGAATCTTTTGCAGGCCTGTAGCTTTCCGGAGGCCTCCCCTTAGCCTGGGAATGGGATCTGACTGTCCACTGGAGGCAGCTCCTCTGAGGAGGAAGGGAGGGCTAGAATAAGGAGGAGGCCAGGAGCGCACATTCAGCGTCCAGGGGAGCCAGCTTTGGGAGTACAGGCGCAGGCACAAGGGGCGCAGGGCCAAGAGGTATTTCAAGATGGAAGGGGCTGCAGAAGATGCTACTATCCTGCTGCCAGGGTATACAGGTGGCAAAGCAGTTACCTCAAGATGACTGAGGTGCAGTGCCGAGGGAGGCTCCGACTGTCAAGGGGGACAGTGAACTATATCTGTTGGATGATTAGCCCTGAGATCTCCCCTAACTGTCTGGGTGGACACCCCCTGCCAATGTCTCTGAAGGTCGCAGCTCCCCTTAACTTCTATGCCTCTGGGTCCTTCCAGGGCTCAGTGGGTGATCTTTGCGGTGTCTCCCAATCATTGTCCACACTTGTGTCAAGCAGGTTACAGTTGCTCTGTTCAGGCGTGCATTGACCTTCATCCACTTCCGTTGGGACCAGGCAAGCCAGACACAGCCAGCCAGAGGCTTCACGGCCATTGCTGGCTTCCCCCGTGTCCAGGGTGCTATAGACTGCACACATGTGGCCATCAAGGCACCAGCAGGTGAGCCCGGTGCCTTCGTCAACAGGAAGGGCTTCCACTCCATGAACGTGCAGATAGTGTGTGATCACAGGATGCTGATTCTACAAGCCTGTGCAAGGTACCCAGGCAGCTCCCACGATGCCTACATCCTCAGACACTCCCAGGTGCCTGCGCTCTTCAGTGATCCAGGCCGGCTGGATGGATGGCTGCTGGGTGACAAGGGCTATCCCCTCAGAAGGTGGCTCATGACGCCTCTCCCCATCCAAGAACAGAAGCTGAGCAGCGGTACAATAGGAGCTACGCCTCCATAAGGGCTGTGGTGGAGAGAGCCATTGGTCTTCTCAAGATGTGCTTCCAATGCCTGGACCGCTCAGGAGGCGCACTCCAGTACCCCCCAGATCGTGTCTCGGTGATAGTGGTTGCATGCTGCGCTCTCCACAATCTTGCGCTGGAAATGGGGGACACAGTGGACGATGAAGACGTTGACGCAGTGGCTGAGGCTGCACATGATGAGTCCAGCAGTGAGTCCGAGGATGAGCACGCACAGGGAAATTCTGAGGGGGTAGACGCTGACCCGGGAATACTGCAGGGAGGCAGGGACACCCGGGAGGCTTTAATCCAATGAACATTCAGCTAGCTCAACACAAATGGATCAACAGGACCAGCCTTGCCTGGCGCATCCATACTCGACACCTAAGTGCAAAATCTGCCAGATCATCAGCAGGAACTAAGGGCCTTGTACATAAAGTTGAATGTCCAAACAAACACTCATGAAAGTTTTCTTAAACAAACGCAGAACAAATGAGCCACCCTCAGCCGTGGACACACGTCTGAATTTTAATTTTCAAATCAGATGTTCTCCCAATTGGAAAACAATACTTTAAGCAAGCAAAAAGAAATTCTAAGGGCCTAATCTCGGGCCAACACAAAAGCACCAGTGGGAAACCCATGGTGTGCCTAATGTGCCTTACATTTCCGTTTGCGGATGCTACGTCTTGGTGCTGCCCCACCGCTGGGTGTGGCACCTGAGACAGCCTGCTGACTCTGCTGTCCTGTTGGCCTCAGTGACCTTGGCAGTCGTCCTCTGGCCCATGGAGCCTGTGCTGGGCCTGCCTGGGATGGAGCTGCCAATTCCACAGCTGGCATCTCCCCAGTCATTGCAGCCTCACCGGATGATACGGTCACTGGGAGAGAGGTGGTGGAGCTGGTGCCCTCTTCTGGAGCGCCGTGAGAGGAGCCCACAGAGACGACAAGCAGCTGCTGCGCCAACATGAGGTCGCCTCAGACCTCCCTGCTCACTATGGATGGATGTGCAACGAGCTGGAAACCTTGATGCCCACACCATCTCCCACACTGTCAGTGAGCAGCTGAGGTCAATGCCGATGTGAGGGCTTGCTGGTCTGAGTACATCCCCAGGAAGCCCTGGCGGGTCTCCTGCAGGAGGCTCTCCACAAGAGTCAACACTCTCCCAGTGGAGGACGCATGGCGCTTGGACATATGACTCATTGCTTCGGCGATCGTCCACATAGACTCCTCCACCACGGAGACAAAGCCAAGCATAACCTTATGTATCTCACCCAGATGCTCCCGCACACCCGGCCGCATTTCCTGCACCTGCTGTGTCACGGGCGACTCCAGAGGCACATCATCAGGCACCGACTGAGCATGTACCTGGTTCCCTGCAGTCCTCTGACTGCTGGCACCATGGGCATTCTCTGTCTCTGCCAGCTCCTCCAGTGAATGTGAAGTACTCGCTCCACTGTGCTCTGGGACACTAGCCGATGTTCCAATGCCCACCGATGTGCTAGTGTCTGCGCTGGTGCCTGCCTCGCAGAAATGATGCGATGCTGGTGAGACTTCAGGGCCCTCAGGTGTGAGAGGGGGCATCTGCAGCTCCCCCTGCCGGCCCTGCTCTGATGATGCTGAAAGGAACAACAAGGACAGTGGATCAGTTAGCGTGCACACAGTGACACACTTCATCCCTTTCCCTCTGGCTCATTATGTGCTCAACCTTCCAGAACCAATGGACACGAACATTGGTGGGGTGGCAAATAGTAAGGAGGATAGCCTTACATTACAGAAGGATATCGACAGGGTGGTCAGAAGGGCTGATGAGTGGCAAATGGAATTTAATGTGGATAAGTGTGAGACGATGCACTTGGGGAGGGCAAAAATGGCACAGGAGTACACAATGAATGATAGGACCATGGGGAGTAACAAGGATCAGAGGGACCTTGGTGTGCATGTCGACTGGTCCCTTAAGGTAGCTGGACAAGTACATAAGGTGTTTGAGAAGGCATATGGCATACTTGCCTTTATTAGCCGAGGCATAGAATATAGGAGCAGGGAGGTTATGCTGGAACTGTAGAATACGCTGCTTAGGCCACAGCTACAGTACTGCGTGCAGTTCTGAAATGCACATTATGGGAGGGATGTGATTGCAGTGGAGAGAGTGTAGAGGAGATTTACCAGGATATTGCCTGGTCTGGAGAGTTTCAGTTATGAGGAGAGATTGAATAGACTGGGGTTATTTTCCCTGGAGCAGAGGAGATTGAGGGGGGACATGACTGAGGTGTATAAACTTATGAGGGCCATAGATAGGGTAGTCAGGAAGGAACTTTTCCCCTTGGCAGAGGGATCAGTAACCAGGGGGCATGGATTTATGGTAAGGGGCAGGAGGTTTACAGGGGATCTGATGAGCAACTTTTGTTCACAGAGGGTGTTGGGAATGTGGAACGCATTGCCTGAAAGGGCGGTAGACACAGAAACCCTCATAACAAGTATTTGGATGTGCACCTGTGATGCCATGGCATACAAGGCTATGGGCCTAGTGCTGGAAAATGGGATTAGAATAGTTAGGTACTTGTTTGATCTGCGCATCCTCGATGGGCCGAAGGGCCTTTTTCTGTGCTGCACACCTCTGACTCTATCGCTCTGTGACCGAGCAATGTTGCAACAATAACAAATTTTACAATCGTCAGTGCTATGGATGTTGGGAGGATATTGCGGACTTCACTGTTGGCCTCAAATACCTGGCCGTGCCACCCCAGCCTCACCGACACCAGTTGACCTGGGTGCATGGCGCCTCTCCAGCTCAAGGGCCCCCTGCTCGAAGCGGCTTAAGATGAGGAGGTGAGCCTGGCTGCCTCCAGTCCTCCCACGCTTCGAGGCATTATGAGGATTCTTCTCCTGAGAAAGAGAGAACACCATTCATTACGGCAAATCCCACTAGACTCTGCATACGCACACCACACCCCAACCACAGTGGGCCATATCAGGCCCCCAGTGCCTCCCCTCCCCACTACTGCTGATCACTCACACAAAGATAGTACGCCTGCTCCCATCCCCACCCCCCAATGGCCCCTTGGACACATGCTGCGTACCTCACTGTAGGAAACACATGGTATTTCCTCCCATAGCAAGGATGCGCAACCACATGCAGCGTCGAGGGCAGCAGATGATTCCTTGCCACGAGACCTTGAGGCTCCCCTTCCACCAACTCATCACCCTGAATAGGACATGTGTTGGATTTCTGAGTATGCGCCTAGCTGCATCTCCTGCAGGTTGCCCCCAGACTAGTCATGTGTGACTAAGACCAACACATGGTGCGGGGGAGAACTCATCTCCTCATGAACCACTCAGGCTGATCTAAGCATGGGCACTCTCTGCTTGCCCACCCAGCGTAGGAAAAATGCCCAATGTGATTCAATGTAGTCACGACAGTAAGACTTGGGCGGAGGCCTCAAAGGATAAGGCTACCTGCTGGGTTAAATGCCCAATGCCAACATTGTACTCACCCTTCCAGAGTGCAACAAATCATTGAAGCGCTTACGACACTGGATCCAGGTGCACCGCACCATGTTGTGCGAGTTCACCACCTCCGCCACCTCCTCCCAGGCACGTTTGATCATCTGGGGAGGGCCTCCTCCTCCCATCCTGCGGGGACCAACACCTCCCGCCATGCTGCCACCTCCTCAAGAAGGGCAGCAAGGCAATCGTCAGAAAAGCAAGGGGCACACTGGCCCTCCGCTGGCCCACCCTGCAGCCTGCCCTGCTCCTCTACCCTTTCCTCCAGTCTGGCCTGGTCAGCCGACCTACTGCTGTGCACCCTGAAACTGGCCATTGTGAGCAGCCTATCAAAGGCTGCCTGGCCTTTTTTTAAACAACCTGCCAGGATGCCATTGGACCCGGCGGTCTGTACACACTTGCCGCCACCCGCACACTTCCGCTATCCATGGGAGTCGGCAAATACACTGGGCGGGCATTAATTGGCCCACCCGCGTAAAATGACGGAGCGGATCCAATCGCGGGTGGCAATCAGGTCCACACCCGCCTGCGCCCGCACCCGCTCTCCCCCACCCCCCCACATGGGAAGATTCTGCCCCAGGAGATGGGTTTTCTATATTGGTGGATTAGAAAAGGAACAGGCCTGGAAACCTCATAATGTTGCAATCTCCAGGTCTCAAGGCAAAGATGCTATTGCTTTTGCTGTTGCTGCTGTTTCTGTAGTTGTTCGCAAGCTGATTGGTTTCTCCCTGGTTCTAAGGATAATAAGATTCATTATGTGTAGTCAATTTTAGTCATGATCAATACTTTGATTGCCCACCCAGAATGATTTGAAGTTAGGAGCCATTGATACACAATGGGGTTATGAATGGTGGCCATTCACACCTACTTATGAGGAGCTGCTTTCTGCAGTTCTCTTTGTTAAGTATTGAGTTTGGAGGCAGTGGGCCTGGGAATCCATTAATTATGAGTTTTGGATAAGTCCACAAACAATAGGAGGTGTGAATTCCAGAAATGTTTTTTTTTGTCTTGCTATGTCCATACAAGGGAGGCACCCCACTATGGTCATTCAATTAGAAACTTTCTGATGACTTAAGATACTTCTGGGTCTGTGCAAAAATGGAAAAAATCACCTGATGCTTGGCAACCATCTTAGCAACCTTTTAATGTCCATCCTTAAAAGAAAAGGCAGTTCCAGAAAATGTTATACTGGATTTAGTCCATGTTTAAAGTTATGAATTTGGCATGCCTTTACTGGGCATGGCAACCCCCAACCTAACCCAACTATCTCCCCCACCCAAATACACACTCATCCACTCACTCACCCACTCACCTAATCACCCATTCACATACTCACCAATCACCCACCCACTCACCTACTCACCCACTCACCCACTCAGTCACCCGCTCACTCATTCACCCACTCAGTAATTCTCTCCCACTCACTCACATTCTCACTCGCTTATCCACCTATGCACTTACTAACCCACTCACTAACCCAATACGACTTACTTGAATATGACAGTTAATGTCATGAAAAGGGGGCATGTCCTCTCTTCATCTGTCTTTTCTTGCACCCACTAGTCTTCCCCATGGATGTCTGCACTGAGATCGAAGTCCTGGCTGAAAAATTGCAAAGAAGTCAGGTCACAGAGACCTTCACAGGCAAGGTCAACCCGTGCAGCCTAAACACTGACCAGAAGATCAGGGCCAATGTCTTTATCTAACTCCAGTCAGCAAAGACACCTCCTCGCTAGCCTCTTTGTCAAACACATCCCTAAATGTTGATCATGAAGATCACTTACCAACTGCAATCTGTACTTTTCAGGGATGTGGCTCCCCAAATATGGCACAACTTTATCAACTGACAACTCATGCTAACACATTAAAAATGGCCAGATTTCTAAATCCAGTATCTGTGTAGGCCGCACATTTGCAATGTAGTCATAGACCCTTGTCGATATGGGGTCCCTATGTGTTGTTCTACCAATGTTTTCTGCTGTGACTGGCAACTCATTTACATGTAAAAAGAAAAATACATATTGCCTGTTGGGCTTTACCTCTGATGGGGGACAGTAATCTAGACATCACATTGACATTACCATGATTTTCAATTGTCCGTATTTAATGTTGTACTTATAAGCAGACAAAATCAAAACCTATCTCTGCATTCAGGCTGTAGCTAAAGTGGGTACTGGAGACTTTGGATTCAGAATAGCCATGATAGCTTACGGTCAGTTTTGACCGTGAAATTCCAACCATACAAATATCAATGAAATCTTATTACTCCAAAAATCAAAGAAAATGCTTCATGTTCTATCTGAGCATAATTTCACTCGCTGGCACTGAGTGCGTGAGAGACAAATGCATTATCCAATGCATGAGAGATCACAGCACCCATTCCATATGGAGAGGCATCACATTCTAGCTTTGAACACATCATAACGTACAAGCATTACACCCTCTACATGTTGACTTTGACATAAATTGAATGCCTTGTCACATTCCTTCATCCAATTCCTTGGATCACCCTTCCTCAAGAGATCATTCAATGGATGCAACAATGTTGCCAAACTTGGTATGAATTCACTGCAGTCATTCATTAGGCCTAATGAAGATCTGAGCTCAGAGATGTGCTGAGGTGTGACACATTTCTAATTGCTTGAACCTTACTCTTATTAGGATGTAACTCATCCTTGTCTGCCATGTGACCAATGAATTCTACAGAGTTTTGAAACATTTCACATTTGTGTGCCTTCACCCAAATTTCATACATTTCCAAACACTGGAGCACATTTTTCAGCCTGTCATCATGGGTCTCCTGTTTGGAGCTGAAATAAATATGTCATCTGGATAGCACACTACTCACTAAATCCCTCGCAGAATTTGGTTCATCACACTGTGGAAAATTCCAGGGGCTGGAGAAACACCAAATCATAGCCTATTAAACTGAAATAGGCCCATGTGCATATTGATGGTCAAATATCATTTAGACCCATCATCTAACTCAAATTCCAGAGAGGCATTTGTCAGATCTAACTTTGAACATATCTGGCATCCGGCCAATATTGTGAATAGATCCTACATGTTTGACAAAGTATCAGGTGGATTGTATTCTAATGGCTGATTTATGGTTACCTTATAATCACCACATACTCTTACACTGTCATCTGACTTTGGTACTACCACTATGGGAGTAGGGCAATTACTACCTTAGAGATTATTATTGGGGCCGTAACTTCCGGGTTCCAGGGCAGTGTATCTGGGGGCTACCCCAAAGACATGTTGCAGAACCCTCTCATGCCCCGGAGGTTCCCAGGTAAGGACTGCACGGCAATTATCCATGAGGTGCAAACTTCTGGTGAGCAATTGCCCTGCACTGGGAGCCATCCGAAAACTTCAGATGGTTCCAACTGTGATACAGCAGTAGCTACTCGTAAAAAGTTAGAGGAACTAAATTCACTCCTAGCTTCTGGGTAATTATTGTACAGACCCACACCAATTCCTCATGGGGCCCCGTGCCACCTCCAAACCCTCAGGGATTTCCCTCCACCACCTGACTCTCACTGCCCCCCTCCCACTGGACTGACTCCAGCCCCTACCTACCCACCCCAATAGGCTTCACCCACCTCCAGCACCATGGGGCACACCTCCCCACCAGGGGACTATCGGCCTCTCTCAGGCCCAACCCAACCCAACCCCTCCACCGACGGCCAAACTGTCCCCCACTAAACTGCCGGACCGCCTGACCCTCCCCCGACTGCCTGACCACCCCCCCCTCGCCAACTGCACGACCCCCCACCAATTGCCCAACCACCCCACTTGACAGCCCGACAGCCCGACCTCCCCACCCCCCAACTGGCCTCCCCCCACCCCTCCGTCCGCCCACAACCCTCCCCCTCTCACCGGCCTGTCCAACCGCACCCCACCCCCCAAACTCTACCCACCTACCTGACAAACCTGCCTTCTCCCTGGCTTGGAAGTGGGTGGACCTTTAAACTTACCTGATTTACAGCAGCCAGTGCCATAAAAAAGTTGGACTAAACTCCTTGCATCCGATTCTGAAGCCCTCGACAGAAGGTCCCAGGAGCGCGCTGTCCTACACAGTTCTCGTCCGGCCTGAGTCGGAAGGTCAGACAAGAAAGGATTGAAAGAATTTGAAGGTAGGTATGGTGTGGCAATCCGAATCTTATTGCCACTCTGCAGAAGTTCAGGCCCTAACATTCTCATCTCAAGTCTTTTCAGTTCTTGTTCTACCTTCTCTCAGGGTATAGGGTACTGGATATGGCTTACAACAAACTGGCCTGCGTTCCTCTGAACTCATACATTAGCCTTGTAGCCTTGCATCAGTTTGCCAGTTTCAGTGAACACCTTAGAGTACTTGCCGACCATGTCGTTTTTCCGATGTGAATTTTGCTTCAACATGAAAAAGCTCATTACAACTTAGCTTAAATGTTGTTAACTAGTTTCTTCCTAACAAGGTTGGTTTTTACACCTTGCACAACAATGATGGGCAAATTTTCACATTGATCATTCTCTGTGACCGGAGCCGACACACTTGAAGTTATGGGAATTTTCTCTCCTCTATAACTATGTAACTTTACTTGCGATTTTTCCAGTTGATGCTGACTCAACTTTTCACGATACACCAAATCAGGAATCAGGCTGACTGATCCACCCATGCCAACTTCCATGTTTACCAGAGCTCCATTCAACACTACTTGAACCACTGGACATCCTTGTGCTTGTGATCGTATGGATCTCAAACAACCCCTCATCAACCTGCTGCTGTTCAACAAACACATGCAGCAACTGACATTCCCGCTTGCCAGAGTTTTCTCTGTGGGCCTTCTTGTGACATGCCTTGGCAAGGTGGCCCTTCTTCTTTCAGCTGTAGTACCCTGCTTCAATAAATGGGCAATTTGGTACACAATGTTGGCCTAAGCACCAGTAACAGGACTTTTTTGTACCACTGCTACTGCCCCGATGGCCTCCTCCCTTTCACTTACTTAGTAACAACCTCATGACCACCACCAGCTGCCACCACTGGGGCCTTCTACTTACTCATCTGCTGCTTATTAATTGATTGACAGTTGTTAACTCTAACTTCTTTCGAGTCATGTTCTGCCATGTCCATGGGCATGCTGTTTGACAAGCTATATTAAAAGTCAACTTTGGCAACTTACTGCGAAAGCGCTCACCTTTTAAGCCACAAACAAATCCGTCACACAATGCTCTCTCTTGAAATTCTCCAAAATTACAGTGAATCAACAGCTTTTTCTAGCTAACAATATGACAGCTGATTCCTTGTTCCAAAAAGATAACTCTCTGCAATCTCCAAACTTTTGGGATTACAGCGCTACTCACGTTTAATCAAATATCCTTCAGCAGCATGTCCTTTGGCTTTGCTGGGGTGAGCAAATTTTTAAGTGTCTCAGACACTTCTGAGCCTGCTAATGTCAAAGATATCACCCATTTCCTTTCCCACACTGCCTGGTTGACAACTGGTTTATCAGGATCTTTGAGAATATTGTTAGCAGTGAAAAACATCCCTAGCCATTCCACATATACACCAAACGTTATCGGTCGCAGCAGTTTTTTCCCAGTCTCCCATTAATTCCCATAGGCGCAACCATCTTGGAAGGTCAGTCCACCCACATGTACAACCCACTTTTTTTAGCCTGGATTTTAAGCCTTTTTCTCAAACAAAGGGTGGAATCATCCCAGGTAGCCCTAGAAAAGTTAAGAAATTCTGATCACAAGTGGTTGCACGGGTGAGCACACTTTGTCACTTTATAATCTGAGAATATTTTCACTTTCACTGAATAATGTGTAATATTGTCTTTCAGCTTCATTGACAGGGTTCGCAAGTCCTCCCACTGCTCCCCCCCACCTGCAGTTCAGCTGCATGCAGCCAGACCATGAGTGATTTTGGAGTGAAAAGTGTGTGTGTGTGGCCGGGCCTTTCGAAGCCTTGTGAAAGCACTCTCCCACACACGTGGAGCCTTCCTCCATCACACTCACCTCACTGTCCTGAGTATTTTCAATGCTGCCTGCTGGGGTTCTCTTTCAGTTGTCCATCTGAACTGACCTTCATCTCCGCCCACTGATCACACTCCCATGCAGCACCTGTTCCCATCCAACACAATTTTGGCAACGTTGGTCACAGTGAAGTTTTGGATCAGCTCCTCCGTGCCTTTCCCCTACCCCACTCACCCATGTCCTTTCCCCCATCACTGTCAGCCCCCCTGTCATCACCTTCCACCTCCCCACCATTACCTGCCAACCCAAACCATTGCCATTCCAGGATGTCCAGGTGAACGTGTACATTCCCTGCCTTCCAGAGAGTCCCACCCCCATCCACATTGACCTTCTCAACCTCCTCCTTCCCACCACCAGGGTCTGTGTCTGCCTCCGAGTCCCCACCAACCACCCTCGCCGTCCCTTCTTCTGCTAACGATGCACCCTCACCCTCCCACCCTTTTGGCTCCCTCTCACACTCACCATTCCCTCCTATCATGCCCACCCTCAGTTCACTCTCCAGGAGGCAATCAGTGACTCCATAGACCGCTTCCTTGCACATTCACCTGTACATTCGCCCACCCCTCCTTACCCCCTCCTCCACATTTACTCCCTCCACCCCACCCCCAGACACCTCCCCCCCTCCAAACTCCTTCCCCCCTCTGAACTCCTTCCCCCTCCAAACTCCTTCCCCCATCTAAACTCCCTCACACTTTCCTCACCCCTTAGAACCACCTCCCCACCTGCCACATTTTGCCCGTTACACCCTCATCCCCGTGCTCTTTTCTCTCCCCTCCCAGCCTCATCTCCCCGGCAACTTTGTTCCCCCCACCACAACCTCACTCCCCCTGACACCTTCATTCCCCCTCTCCCAACCTCATCCACCTCTGACACCTTCCTTCCCTCTGCCCCAACCTCAACCCCCCAATACACCTTCCTCTTCCACCCATAGCTCGACCATCCTCTCCTCCACTCGCCAATTATCCGTAGCAGCCCACGGACAAGACCGTGATGTTCCGAAGCAGGCCCGAAGCATCAACAGAGACTTTCCACCTTCTAAGAGCTACGTCGCGGGGGAGCCACGTCCATGAGAATCCACCCGGCATGAGATGCACGTATTCCTCCAGGGTCTGGTAGCTGTAGGGCTCCAGCATTTTCTGCTCCTCAGATGTCTGCGATCTGAGCAAGGCCCTAACGGTAAGTCCCAACTTCAGCATGTCACACTTGTCCAGACATGTTCTGGGCCAGAACAAAAACAGAATTACCTGGAAAAACTCAGCAGGTCTGGCAGCATCGGTGGAGAAGAAAAGAGTCGACATTTCGAGTCCTCACGACCCTTCAACAGAACTTCTGTTTGTTGAAGGGTCATGAGGACTCGAAATGTCGACTCTTTTCTTCTCCACCGATGCTGCCAGACCTGCTGAGTTTTTCCAGGTAATTCTGTTTTTGTTTTGGATTTCCAGCATCCGCAGTAGTTTTTTGTTTTTTTGTTCTGGGCCAGCGTGTTTTCCGGCCGACGTAATGGTAAATCTGGCATTGGGGGACAATTCCGGTCGGGCCTTACTTTGCATCCCATTACCGAGATACAAATTGTGTTCACGACGGCCTCCAGTGGGATTCGCGATCTGCCATGACGGACACCATTAGATGACCCTGCTCTGCTTTCACACTAGCGTAAAACTGGTTTTTGGTATTCTCGCCATATTGTTGTCATTCCCCCGTCCCTCCCCGCTCACCATGATGCCTGATACCAACAGGATTGGAAAATTCCAGCCAAAAAATTCCTCAGTTGGTTATGGAACTCTGCCAAACCAAAACTTTTCATCTGGGAATCCATAATTCTATCTTCATCGCTAGAATAGTAATATCTTTCCTGACAGCGTCACTTGTGTGAGTAAAAGAATCTGGTTTAGTCTGTTTATTCTATACACATAAATACACAAAATGGTCATGAGGTGGCTCTATTACAAGAACATTACTTGTCCCTTATCAACCCAACCCTGAATATTGTTCATGCATGCACAGGCTATTGGCTGAGGAGTTTCAAACTGAACAATGTGCAATCATCAGCAAACATTATCATTTCACGATGGAGGGAAGGGCAATGATGAAACAGCTAAAGATGGTTGGGCCAGGGCCAAGGCCCTGAGAAACTCCTGCAGCGATGTCCTGAAGCTGAGATGATTGCAGCAGAAGCCTTCAGCACCACAGCTGGGATGCTGTCGGGGCTCATAGCCTTTGCCCTACCCAGTGTGCTCACCCATTTCTTGATATTACATGAAATGAATCGAATTGCCTGAAGACTGATATCTGTGATGATAGGGTCTTCAGGAGGAAGCCAAAATGAATCAACCACTTGGCACTTCTGGCTTCTGGTTGCAAATGCTTCAAACTTAATTTTAGCACTATATATAAAAGAATTGCAGGACTGGGGGAAAAGGTAGGGGAGTGGGACTAGGTGAGTTGCTCTTCCAGAGAGCCAGCACAAACATATTGGACCAAATGGCCTCCACTTGTGCTGTAACCATTTTATGATCCGATGATTCTACATGCTGGGCTCTCATTCAGCATGGGATTGTTCAAACCATTAGTTGCTTAATTGTCCACCACTATTTACAATTGGAAATGTTAGGACTACAGGGCTTTGATCTAATCTGTTGGGTATGGGATCACTTATTGCTGTCTATGACATGCAGATTCTCCTGTTTAACATGAATATGGAGTTCTGTGCTATCACTTCACCAGGTTGGCACCTCATTTTTAGATACACTTAGTACCGAGATGATTGTTGGTGAAGATACGGTTTGAGTGTTTCGTTCATTTGTACAACTTTCCTTTGTTTATTCTTTTATTTAAAATTGGCTAACTCCTGCATTGAAGTAGTGAACAGATTGTATGAGCATGTGTGTTAAGTGCTCATCCGATAATATCAAAAGCAATGTTTTCTGGTTTAACTGTTTCAGTTAGAGGCAATGTTTTAGAGCTAAAACCAATTTGGTTCCTTAGAGAAAATCATTGACAACAAGGAGAAGATTTAAAACAGTACACAATGAAAGAAAACCCCCTAAACACACCAGAAATGGGAATATATGTGGAGAAGAATTGGATATGCCCCTGACATGCTCTTCTACACTCCTCATTGAACTAGGGTTGGACCCCTGGCTTGATGGTGTTGGTAGAGTGGCAGATAAATGCTGGGCCATAAGGTTAAAGATTGTGGCAGAGTACAATCTTTCTGTTGCTGATGGCAGCACCTCATGGATGCCCAGTATCTAGCTGCCAGTCCTGTCTCTGAAACCATCATCCATGCTTTTGTTACCTCCAAATTTAACTATTCTATGCTCCTAGTTCGCCTTCCATCTTCCATTAAGGTGAGTTCATCCAAAGATCTGAAGTTTGTATCTTAACTCACTTCAGGTCTTGGAAAACCTCAGCAGGTCTAACAGCATCTGTTCTTCCTCTGAAGAAGAGTCATATGGACTTGAAACGTTAACTCTGTTTTACTCTCCACAGATGCTGTTCGACCTGCTGAGTTTTTCCAGCATTTTCTGTTTTTGTTTCAGATTTCCAGCATCCACAGTATTTTGCTTTTATCACTTTGAGTCTTGTTCACCATCATCCATGTGTTCAGTCACCTATATCAGCTGTTGGTTCCTCAGTACCTTAAATTTAAAATTCTCATCTTCCTGTTCAATCCCTTCCTAGCCTTTCCTCTCCCTATCTCTTAACCTCCTCTAGTCCTACAGCCCTCCAAGAACTCTGCATTTCTATGTTACTATGCTTTTTGTTTTCAGAATAGTTATGTTATAGGTTCCTAGTTCTGGATTAAGCAATAAGATTGATATATTTGGTCCCAGGTTGTAAATTAATATTAAATGAGGTGTCCGTTAATATTTTGTACAGAATCACTTGGAAATAGTTTCATGCTTGTTATCTTGTTAGTCCTCAGAGTGCTGTGGGAGCTCCAAATTTAAATGTTTCTGTATATTTTCTTTGCTTTTATATCCGCAGTTTTGTATTTTTTTAAAATTCTGCTCTGCTGGTGAAAATGCTTATTCTGTTCAGCTGCATTCTTCCATTTAATGTACTGTCTAAGGAGGTGACCTAATTCTGATTGAAAGGACATCCTCACTTCTTCTCCTTGCAAATTCCCATTTCTGGTGTGTTCAAGGGTTTTTTGCCATTGTGTACTGTATAAAATCACTTCCTGGATTTCAACTATTCTCTCTGAAAACAGAATTGGTTTACATTACACAATCTTGCCTCCAACTGAAACAGTTTAAGCCCCAAAATTATTGTTGTTAATAATACTGGATGAGTGCTTAGCACATGCCTATTCTTACAACATGTCCACTGTTTCAATGGAGGAGTTAACCAATTTAAAATAAAGTAGCAGACAAAAGAATGTTGTACAAATGAATTAAAAACTCAACTCCTAATATCACCAAGAGTTTTTAGCTTTTAACCCTTCAGCTGGGATGGTGCTGGTTGGTTCTGCAGTGCAGACTTTATCTGGTTGATAAATCCAGAGATTAACTACCACATAACTCATTCATTTTATCCAAACAAAAGAACATTTATAAAATTATGGAGCCAAAGATCAGCAGAGGTTGGGGGAGAGCATCCCCCTGTTGAGAAGCACTGGCCAGTAACAGCTGCCACTGATTCCAGCTTACTTAGCAGGGTCCGGAGTAGCGGGGTGGTGGGGGGGAGTGGTGGGAAGACTTTAATTTAAATGTCAATGGCAGTATCACGCTACAGAGGATTGTTCAAGAGACCTCAAATTGCAGAAAAATAACGGAGAACCAGGTGGTGTCAGAGGGCCTTTTCTGTAGAAAATTGAGGATTGACCCAAGGGGACCTCATTGTAATGGAACTGCATTCACATAATAAAAACAAGTTATTACTATTTCCATCTTGGGTAAGGGCCACAATTCTAGCCTGGTCCCTCATTTGGGGTTTATTACTATTGTTTAGCATCCTGGTATATTAGGTTGCAGCGTGGCTGTTGATGAAACCCCAGTTCCCCCTTTGATCCAGTGAAGGGAGAGCTGCTGGTATTTACAGTGCCTGGCCCACCATGTTCTGCACCCCTGGATATGCAAAGAGTAATTACAATACTGGCTTTTCTAAGGCCTATGGATTCCTTGCTTTAAAGTCAAGAATTGATGCTTCCAGTTCCCAACTTACTTATTCATCTTCCTGATCGAATATGGCAAAAGAGCCATGGATTTTCAACACCATTTTATTAATTATTTTTTCCACAAAGTAGTGGAATAGATTCCCAGCTAAATTAGCTGACCTGCTTTGCCTTGCACTTTTTTACAAGAGCTGGGTGAGTATCTAACCATGAATGGGGTTAAGGGTTGCAAGTATAAGTAAAGATGGAGATAATGAGTTATTGTGTAGAGTAATGGAATTTATTATCAGGGAAGACAACGGGCAGTATTTAATGCCCTCTCCCATGGCGAGTTTGGTGACGTGAAAGCCCATGGAAGCTTTCCCACCTCACCATCGATTGGGGCCCTTATGTAGGCAATTAATGCTCACTTAAGGACGTCATCCCACCACGGCTGATATTACCCACTGCTCCATATGTGGAGCATGACAAGCAAACATGTACAGGGTTGCTTATGGGCTCCAGGGTTGGGGGTTGTCACTCATTCAAAGACCTGATAGAAGGACCTGGCACTGGGAAGGGGAGGCGCCACTGAGAACCAACCCCCTGCCTTGGCTGTTGCCCCCTCATCCTTTCCCTGCAATCCCTGTCCTCCCACCGCCTCTCGCCTCTGGCCTGGGATCCAGTGACGATACTAGGCCTTGGGTGGGTGTTGAATAGGCAGCAGCTGCCATCTCCCAGTGGCACTGCCATTAACCAAAGCTGCCAGTCTCTGATTGGCCAGCAACTCTCAACAGACAGGACTTCCGCCCCCGGGATCCTTGAGCCTGGGGAAGTTCAGCCACTGTCTAGTTAAGAGCCTAAGCGGCACTTAATTCGACAGGCCTTCTCTAAAAGAGGTAGGGCCCTGGGGCTCATGCTGGCTATCCAACCATTGGGCGAGACCCTGTCAGCTCCATTAAACATTGAATACTGCTGAACAAGTGAAGGATGAATTACAAATGAAATAGGGTGATTGGTATAGAGATACTGATCAATGTTAAGGGGTATGAGAAAACTTTTGAGACATGTTTTTCAGAAAATTTAAGAGGTAGCGTACAATGAGACAAAATTGTACAGAATTTGTTGTTGAATCAGAATTGATGAGATGAAAGCCTGCTCGCACTCCATGCTTTCTTATGTACCCCTTGTTTCAATTCACATTGTGAGATATTTTCACACATGTAAGTAAATCACTTTTTCAGGTCTTTTCATGACATGCATCATTCTCGAGTGAGAGGGTAGCCTGATCACTTGTTTCCAAGATTTTCTTACTTTCTTCATACTAATTTGATAAGCTACCTATTAGTGATTTGTCCTGCCCTTTTCCTTCTCTCAGGAAGAGAAGGCTAGCTTGAACTCCATTTGCCTTCTTTACCTCCCTTAGTCAATTCAATAGAGATTAGGCATTGAACAAATGAAAGGATCCCTCTGTCTGCTATATATAGCAATATTGTAGATATATTCAAAAATAATGTATTTAGAATTTTGGAACACATAGTCATCATGGAAATTTTTCCTTGTGGGGGGAAGAAGCATCCTAGAATTCCATGCTACAACACAGTGCATCAACAGCCTAAGGCAGAGTTAAGGCTTGATAATGCTGGCGATAAGGTTTCTAGCATGTTGTACCTACCTTTCCAGGTTGCTGAAAATCTACTGTAGTAACAGAGATTGTAACTGAAAAGATGATTTATTCTCTCACTTTTGCTACTACAGCATTGGCTGTCAGCACAGTACAAAGTTATCCACTGGGAGAGAGCTAGACCCATTTTTTACTGCCACTTGCCCTGAATGACTTTTAAACCAGGGATAAGTGAGATAGGAGGATGAATGTCACCCTCTCCCATTTCATACCTGCTGGTACATACTGCTAGTTTTTTGATTGACAGCTACTAATAACCTTTGTGCCCTGTATGCCATGGAGACATTCTATTAGGACAAGCAGCCAAGAAAATCTAGGAAGAAAGCCAAATCTGCAGTGAGTTATTATCAGTCCAGTATTTATCTCAGCTTTATAATTTTTTCAGTGATATGCAAATTTTGGAGCAGAGCTTCTGCTGTTGAAGGGCAGGTCCCTCTGTTAATTGATCCACTGAGATTAAGCCCAATTCATTTCAATCTTCACTTATAGCTCTGACATGGAAATAAGTGACTCAGTAGCAGGTTGATACTGTTTACAGCCTTCTTAAACTTACTGTACTTCAGTATCATTTACCTTTGCATATTAGTATGACACAATGAAAATACCACGCATATATGTGCTTAAATATACCGTTGAGTAAAGCTGAAATCAATTTATATGATTTATGTTTAGGGTAACAATGAAAGCTCATTATGAGTAAAGTTTACATACAAGATACATCAATTAAACTTTAGAACTTATGCCACATTTAATTCTCTTTTCCTTTCCTATGATGTAATACTATGCATGTATAGTTCGATATATAACAATAAAATATGATAATCTGATTGTCACTTGGCATTAATCCATGCATTTTTTTGTTTTCTTTTCAAAGGAATAGCTGAACACCCAATGCATTAACAAATGTTATTAACGAAATAATACCACTCTTCTTCTCACAGCATATAATTGTATGCATACTTGGAAAGTAAATAATCACTTAGCAAGGATAGAAATAGTTACACAGATTTCTTAGCGTCTAATTACTTAGTTGCAGATAATTCTTCCAATTATGTAGGCGTGTTCTGATTGTCTGTGAATGGCACGAAAATCCACATTAGATGCAATTTGGCCCACAATCAGGACATGTCATTATTTGCTTGCAAGCTGCTGTGATATCAGGAGAATCACAGCCTTCAAATGGCAAAAAAAACACAAAAACATGTAAACTAATGGTAATAATTACCTCAAAGGCATGTGTTTATTTAGGCTTTAACACAACCAATGTGTGATTCAGTCCTTGGCTTCAGCTTGTGACTACACAGCACCCTAGCTAGGCAGACCTTCTCATTCATTATTACCCAAATATACTACAAGAACAAACACAAATATATTCTTTGACAATTTGATTTTTCCCAAGAGATGTGTGACATTAAAAAGTTATATCATTAGAAAAGTTTTAATTTTCTGTCATTTATTATACTAGTATATGTTGTTGCAGACAATAATGTAGCAACTGAAACATGTCAGCATGAGTAAAGAGTTCTACAGTGATGAGGCTCTCTAGAAATTTCTAATGATTGATATACCAGTGAACATTTTTTAAACATGGGACATTTGTTTACTATGACTATGAATAAATATGCCATTAACAAAACATAAATACGCCATCGGAGACCAATTTTGAAATGAAAAGTGGGTGAGTTTTCTGGGTTTAACGCCACAGAAGATCAGCTAGGCATTGTGCTAAAGAGCCAGTGTCTGGGCTGGAGAGAATATTGCAGTTTTCAATATCAAACAGAAGTTTAACATACTGGGAGCAGCTTTCTGACACTGTCGGGAAAATTGCAATAAGGACTATTAATTCCTAGGAAGGTCCAATTAAGTGTGCCCATGTTGCAGCTTCTAAACACTTAGGTGGCATGTATGTATGTCAGCTGTAAATCAATCTCCAAGGGGAATATTTCACCAGATCCACTAAGAGGAAAACAATGTGGCATTTGCCTCTCCTTTGCCTCTCTTTGTCCTTTTGAATGAGAAATGTAATAAGTGAAAGGTTCAGTTTACAATAGAATCATGGAAGACCCTATCTGAGGGGCAAGCTATAAAGACAATAACACTTTACCTAGAATTAACAGTGCTGTACTTAAAACTGATGAAGACCAGTGTCTAAGCAAGATGTGCTCTCCAGTGAGGCAATTATTAAACTTGGTCAGATGGCAGAAGATAATCTGAACCTGTCCTCATGGCTATTCTGCTTCTGGCACCTGTGAATCTTTTGGTATTTTGCTATTATCTGGAAAAGGGGATGGCTATTGGGCATTGGCTAAAGAACCATCTTTGTCTATGTTTACTGTATATGAGTGTTTTTAAGCATATCCAGTTCTGCAGAGATACAGGTTAACTGTTCAAGAGATAGCAGCATTTCTGCACCATTTCTGGGTTTCCCAAGGTATTGCCCAATACATGTGATCAACATATAGTTATGTCAAAGGCTCATTGGTGGGAAATCTGAGCTGTAAAATGGTTCATAATCCTGCTGCATAATCCATTGGAAGAAGTTGAACATAGCTAAAACACAGCGTAAGCAGGAGTATTTGAGGGGTAATTTATTTCTGAAGTTGCCAAAGGATTTAATCTTGGCCTCTTACTATTTCACACCTACATGCTGCTTCTTGGTAACATCATCTGAAAACACAACTTCTGGTTCAATGTGTACACTAACATTACATATCACCACCATGTCTCCCGATCCCTCCACTGCCTCTGATTTGTCACACTGCTTGCCTGATATCCAATACTGGATGAGAAGAAACTTCCATCTACTAAGTGTTGGGAAGATACATGCCATTATCTTCAGCCCTCACCATAAACTCCATTTCCCAACTACAGTCTCCATCCCTCTCCCTGGCTATTGCCTGAGACTGAACCAGATTGTTTGCAACCTCAGCATCCTATTTGACGCTGAGTTGAGCTTTTGACCCCCAAGACTGCCTGCTACCACTTCTGTAATATTGCCCATCTCGTAGAAATATAGAAACATGTATGACACCAAAGGAAACAATTTGCCCACCATGTCTGTTGAATATAGTACACAACCATTCAGGGTGGGAGTAGGGTGGGGATGGGAAGTGGCCACGCATTAGGGACACCTGTATAAAACGAAATTCCTCTGCAATTGAGACAGTTCAGGTGCAGCCATATTGATATGATTGGGGTCGGGCTCCGAGCTTACCTGCCCATTCAAGAACGCAGGGCCATCAAAGCACCACTAAGTGCTCCAGAGCTTCCCCCCACCCCCATCCACCCTGCCCTGGTACAGAATGCAAATTCATGAACATTTTACTGACTGCAGAACTGTTGGATGACTTACACGTTGTAGAATCTCCTCACTAAAGCTGGCCATGGAGCAGTCACTGCTGGAGGTGCTCATAGCCCCTTGCAATGGCAGCATCCCACTTTGGGCCTATCTCCCTTATTGTTCAAGCTAACAGGGCAGCCATGCAGCGCACTAATCTCTGGCCATCCAAGTGGTATCCAGCACTCTCCGGGAAGCGTTAAGGGACTGTCACACTTAACTGGGAGAGGTTCTTAGTACACCCATGCTAACAACGTGTCTCTCTGTCTTTCATCCTGCAGGAGGAGTACATCAGGAGCATGGAGCCTGGTGAACTTGCTGTTCGCTCTGTAGGCTGATGGCCTACAGAGGAGAGAGTGACTGAGGGTCTTGGCTGTGCAGAAGCAGGAGCAGCACCCTCTGGAAGAAGGGGAGCCTGGGGCTCCAGCACACGCTGCCCATGAGCCACAGCAAGCCATTGCAGGCCAGCAGCTAGCGACACCCAGGGCCTGTAGACACTACCTTTCAGTCCTGCAGATGATGGAGAACCGTCGCCAAAGACTGTGCATGTCTAAGGAACTGGTTGGTCACATCTACCGGCTACTGCAGGATTTGGCGCCACATGGACTTGAAAGGCATCCACAGCCAGTGGCCATGGAAGTAACCGCAGCACTCAATTTCTACGCCTGTGGCTCCTTTCAGGCCTCCACAGGTGACCTCTGTGTGATCTCACAAGCCTCCACCCACAAATGCTTCCATGAGGTCATGGATGCCATCTTTGTGAGGGCACGCAACTTTGTGCATTTAGCCTGGGACCAGGGCAGCCAAGATGCAAGAGCGATTGGATTTGCCCAGGTCTCAGTTTTCCCACAGGTGCAGGGTGCTATTGACTGCACTCATGTGGCACTCAGATCTCCATCACAACACACGGTGGGCTACATCAACCGCAAGGGGCGCCATTCGCTGAATGTGCAGCTGGTGTGCGACCACCACAAACATGTCCTGCAGATGTGTGCATGGTTTCCAGGGAGCGTGCATGACGCCGACATTCTCAGTCTGTCACAGAACCCTGGAGTTTTTCAGGGTCCACAGAAGCTGCAGGGATGGCTCCTCGGGGATAAGGGCTACCCGCAGAGGGCGTGGCTGATGACACCCATGCCGCGGCCTCAGACTGCAGCAGAGCGACGGTATAACGAGGCTCATGCTGCAACTCGCAACTTAGTGGAGCAGACCATCAGGATGCTGACGGTGAAGTTCCGGTGCCTGGGCCAGACTGGTGGGGCCCTGCAATACAGTCCACAGAGAGTGTCACGCAAAGTCATCGTCTGCTGCGCCCTTTAAAGAGATAGGGAGGTGTGAGGCCATGGAGGCATTTAAAAATGAGGGTGAGAATTTTAAAATCAACATGTTGCTTGACAGGGAGCCAATGGAGCACAGGAGTGATATTGGGGAGCGGGACTTACTGCAAGTTAAACATTGGAACAGAGTTTGAATGACACCTAGTTTATATCGAGTAAAATGCGGGAGACCAGCCAGGGCTGCATTGGAATCATCTCATCTCGAGGTAATGAAGGCATGAATGAGGGTTTCAGCAGCAGATGAGCTGAGACAGGGGTGAATTTGGGCGATGTTACGGAGGTGGAAATAGGAGGCTTATGCATGAATTTGAGGTTAAAAGCTCATCTCAGAATCAAATGTGACACCAAGTTTGTGAACAAACTGGCTTAATCTCAGACTGTTTCCAGGGAACAGAGTTTGGAGCAGGAACCAAAAATATTGGCTTCAGTTTTCCCAATAATTAATTGGAGGAATTATCTGCTCATCCAATACTGGATAGAAACAGGTGGAGGAATTGAGGGAAATGGTGATGAGGTTGAGCTGGGTGTCCTCAAGTGCATGTGAAAATTAATGCTGTCCCTTCACATGGGACACCATGTAGATGAGAAAGAAAAGGGGCCAAGGATAGATCCTCAGGGGACACCAGAGGTAACGGTGCAAGAGCAGAAAAGGAAGGCAACTTCACAATCTAGACTGAGAGCTGAACCATCCAAGAATTTCAAGTGAGCTGTACCCATAATTTTCTGAGCAGTTGTGGTGTTGTTGTCCCATTAAACCTACATCTTTCTTTTTATCCTTTTGTCATGTAAGAATGATCGCACAGAAAAATGTCAGCACAATGAACATTAAATGTTTTCATTTGACTGAGATATTAAACAAATGACCCAGCTTTAAACCTACCCCACACAATCTGCCAGTGTGTTGGTGCACCTTTATGATAAAATCTCACCTTGGTGAGAAAGGTAGGGTCAGCCTCTTTAAACCTGCAGTAATCAGCATGAAACACCAATCATATACAAAAGTCTTTTTAAGTTCATTCTCAGGATACGGTTATCATAGCCCATTCTCACTTCCTCTGTGCTAAAGGGGATAGATTTCAAAAAGATCTAGCAACTCAAGACTGGGCATCCATGAGGCGCTGTGGGTCATCAGCAGCAGCAGAATTATACACAATCTGTAACCTCATGGCCGGGCATATCCCCCACTCTACCATTACTGTCAAGCCAGGGGATCAACCCCAGATCAATGAGGAGTGCAGGAGGGCTAGCCAGGAGCAGCATCAGGCATACCTAAAAATGAGGTGTTGACCTGGTGAAGCTATAACACAGGACGACTTGCGTGCCAAACAGCATAAGCAGCAAGAGATAGAGACAGCTAAGTGATCCCACAACCAACAGATCGGATCTAAGTTCTGCAGTTCTGCTACATCCAGTTGGGAATGGTGGTGGATAATTAAACAACTCACGGGAGGAGGAGTCTCCACAAATATCTCCATCCTCAATGACGGAGGAGCCCAGCACATCAATGCAAAAGATAAGGCTGAAGCATTTTCTACAATCTTCAGCCAGAAGTGCTGAGTGGTGATCCATCTCAGCCTCCTCCGGAGGTCCCCAGCATCACAGATGCCAGTCTTCAGCCAATTTGATTTACTCCACATGATATTGAGAAACAGCTGCAGGCACTGGATACTGCAAAGGCTATGGGTCCTGACAATATTCCGGCAATAGTACTGAATACTTGTGTTCCAGAACTTGCCATGCCCCTAGCCAAGCTGTTCCAGTACAGCTACAAGACTGGTATCTACCCAGCTATGTGGAAAATTGCCCAGGTATAACCTGTACACAAAAAGCAGGACAAATCCAACCTGGCCAATTACCACCCCATCAGTCTACTCTCGATCATCAGTAAGGTAGGGGAAGGGGTCATCAACAGTGCTTTCAAGCGGCACTTGCTTAGCAATAACTTGCTCACTGATGCCCAGTTTGGGTTCTGCCAGGGCCACTCAGTTCCTGACCTCATTACAGCCTTAGTTCAAACATGGGCAAAGAGCTGAACTCTCGAGGTGAGGTGAGAGTGACTGCCCTTGACATGAAGGCCACATTTGACCGTGTGTGGCATCAAGGGGCCCTAACTAAATTGGAGTTAATGGGAATCGGGAGAAAACTTTACGCTGGCTAGAGTCATACCTAGCACAAAGGAAGATGGTTGTGGTTGTTTGAGGTCCATCATCTCAGCTCCAGCACATCACTGCAGGAGTTCCTCAGGATAGTGTCCTCAACGCAACCATCTTCAGCTGTTTAATCAATGATCTTCCTTCCATCATAAGGTCAGGAGTGGGGATGTTCGCTGATGATTGCATGATGCTCAGCACCATTCACGACGACTCAGATACTGAAGCAGTCCATGTCCAAATGCAACAAGACCTGGAGAATATCTAGGTTTGGGCTGACAAGTGGCAAGTAACATTCACACCACACAGGTGTCAGGCAATGACCATCTCCAACAACAAGATGGACATCCCCAACAACAAAATTATGAGGGGAATAGATAGAGTGGATGGGATAAAATTGTTTTGCTTGATGGAGAATTCTAGGACCAGGGGACATAGATTCAAGATAAATGGCAGAAGGGGGACATGAGGAAGAGCTTTTTTACACAGAGAGTAGTGGCTGTCTGGAATTCGCTGCCCAAGTTGGTGGTAGAGGCAGAAATTTTAAACTCTTTTAAAATGTACCTGGATCTGCACCTAAAGTGCTGTAAGCTGCAACGCTATGGGCCAAGTGCAGGAAGGTGGGATTAGAAAGGGCACCTGGGTGTCCTCGGGCTGGCATGGACAAGATGGGTTGAATGGCCTCCTTCTGTGCTGTGACTTTTCTATGGTTCTAAGAGAAAATCCAACCATCACCCCTTGATGTCCAATGGCATTACCATCACTGAATCCCCTACTATCAACACACTGAGGGTTGCCATTGATCAGAAACTGAATTGAACTAGCCATATAAATACTGTGGCTACAAGAGCAGGTCAGCGCTAGGAATCCTGCAGTGAGTAACTCACCTCTTGACTCCCCAAAGCCTGTCCACCATCTACAAGGCACAAGTCAGGAGTGTGATGGAATAATCCCCACTTGCCTGGATGATTGCAGCTCCCACAACACTCAAGAGGCTTGACACCATCCAGGACAAAGCGGCCCACTTGACCAGCAGCCCTTCCACAAACATTCACTCCCTCCACCAGTGACACAACGTACTAGCAATATGTACCATCTACAAGATACATTGCAGAAATTCACCAAGGCTCCTTAGACAGCACCTGCCAAACCCAAGACCACTACCATCTAGAAGGACAAGGACAGCAGATAGATGGGAACACCACCACCTGGAAGTTTCCCTCCAAGTCATTCACCATCCTGACTTGGAAATATATTGCCGTACCTTCACTGTCGCTGGGTCAAAATTCTGGAACTCCCTCCCTAAAAGCACTGTGGGTGTACCTACGCCACATGGACTGCAGCGGTTCAAGGCGGCAGCTCACCACCACCTTCTCAAGGGCAGCTAGGGATAGGCAATAAATGCTGGCCCAGCCAGTGAAGCCCACATCCCGTGAATGAATAAATAAAAAGATGCTGGTGCGTCTTCTCATGAAACGACTGTAGTCCTTGTCTTGAAGGTGCTTCCAAAATGCTGTTAGGTAGTGACTTCTGGGATTTTGACCCAACGGCAAGTTAGGAGCTGCGATATTTGTCCAAATCAGGATGGGACGCATTGGATGGGAACTTGAAAATGATGGTGCTCCCATGCACCTAATATCCTTATCCTTCTCGGTAGTGGAAGTTATCGAGTTAGGAGGTTCAGCCGAGGGAGCCTGGATGATGTGTCCCATTGTATCTTGTAGGTAGCACACATTGCAGCCACATTGTGTCAATGCTGGAGGGGATGGACATTTAGGCCAGTGGATAGTGTGTCACATAAAGCAGATGGTTTTGTCCAGATGGTGGTGAATTTCTGGAGTGGTGTTACAGATTCGCCCATCCAGTATTCTTCCAGAAAGTATTCTATCATATTCCTAACTTGTGTCTTCTAGTTGGTGCAAAAGTTTTAAGGAGTCAGGAGAGGTGCAACCCAGGCCCAAATTTTCACAAAGCTGAAAGGATTCCGGGCCTCAGCCAAAATGGTGCCGGAGCACCCATTCCAGAAGTCCCACTGCTGACCCTGGCACCCACCATTGTCACCATGGGTGGGGACTGGAGGACTGGGGGGTATATAACACATCCCTGATTCACGGAGGCAGCTGCAGATGTAAAAATGTAGCAGCCTTCAAACAGATGCAATTTTTGTAATTGGGATGTCCAAAACACTATGGCCTGACTTTTCAGCTCAGCGGGCGGGCTCAATCGGCGGGCAAGGGAGTGATCGGGAGACGGACCATGAACTGTGATTGGCCCCCAACCCCGATTTCACACTGGCTGGCCAATTAATGGGCGGGCAGTGATGTTTCTGTCGACACGAGCGAGGGCTGAGAGAAAGCTCCCTGAAGGCAGAGAGCTGCCTCAGGGAGCTGCAGACCCAAAAACCATAATATAAAGTCTTGAAAGTAAGGAAAATGTCCAGGCATCACAATCAAGCACATGAACAGATCAGTTATGAAAATGCTGTCCATAGGTTTTTATTTTCATTTTAATTAATAATGGAAACCTCATTCCACCCCTGGATGAGGTTTCATGAAAAATGCAAAGTCTGCCTGGCTGATTTGCCCATCCGCCAACCATAAGGTTGGGCGGACCACGAAAAATCGGTGATAATTGCACCATTAGTGGGCTTAATTGCCCTCTTAATTGTTGGCGAGCGCACTTCCAACTTTTGCACACACCCACTGAGCAAAATATCACACAAGCGCAGAAGTACATTGGGACAGTCGCCCAACATTCGATTTTACACCCGATCAGGTCAGGATGTAAAATTTTGCCCAACTTGTGGGCTTTAGACGTTTGAGGAAAAACTGCCAAAGTTATTTTGGACAGGTATGGTATCTTTTTGGAGAGGTTCAGGTACCCGATTTGGAGAAGTCCCGTTATCCCTTTAGGAGACGTAAGGTGTCCTTTGGAATTGTTAATAGTAAATATAAATGTGTGTAAAAATGGATGCGCTCAGCGGACCTGTCAAGATGTCAAGTCATTTAAATCCCCAAGCCCTTTAAATTTTTTGGAAAAATGCAGCCTGCTGTGGCTGCTTGCAATGTCACGAGCTGTCCATTGACATAAGCCCGAGGGTTATCTTTATAGAATTAGTGCTGCATGACTGATTCCAAAGCCTATCATTATCACAGGTGGACCTGTAAATTCACAGCTTGACAGCACCAAGTAGTTATAAAGT
Organism: Cetorhinus maximus; assembly: GCF_964194155.1. Taxonomy (NCBI): domain Eukaryota; kingdom Metazoa; phylum Chordata; class Chondrichthyes; order Lamniformes; family Cetorhinidae; genus Cetorhinus; species Cetorhinus maximus. The sequence continues at coordinate 62,616,742 of NC_135885.1, read as the reverse complement.
CTTGATGTGAGGGTCTGAATATAAATGTTTGCTTTCATAAGAGATTAAGTACTTGAAAGAAACATTTGTTTTTGTAAGGGATTATGTGTTTGAAGGAAATGTTTGTTTCCATATCGGATTAAGTACTTGAAGGGTTTAAATGTATTGAATGGGTTTTTATGAATGAGTATTAAAAAAAAATAGTGAAGGCTGCAATAAACACTTAGAACTTTATTTTATTTCATGTCACCATGACTCCTGCAGTCTGCTCATGTTGGATACTGGGTGATTTGGCATGGAGGGTGTAAGGGCAAAGGGTGGTGGGTGGGGTTCATGGGTTAGCATGGAGGGCATGAGAGGCCATGGATGGTAAGTAAAGGGGCATAGGTTGGCATGGAGGGTATGAGAAGCCATGGGGGGTGGGGAACATGAGGTGGTATGAGTTGGCACAGATGGAGCTGTGGGGGGTGAGGGGGTGTGAGGGGTGAGAGCTAGAGGGCTATTTTTTGTTTCCTTGTTTTTATTGTAACTGGAGCAAAATCTCATAGCACCAAGACATGCCTTTTACACAGCCCACCTCGGCACCCAGCAGCCTTTATGGCTGTCTCTGCACTGTTTTCAGGGCAGCGGGCCTGACTACCATTACACCCACCATCCGGGGCACTTTCTCCCGAGTTGGGTTTGTGGAGTCGGGTGTTTTCCTGACTCTGCACTCCAGACTAAGGAGCCAAAATTCAGCTCCTGGTCTCTAACCTTCACTATTAGCCACAACACCTATGTGGCCAGTTCAGTTAAGTTCCTGGTCAATGGTGACCCCAGGATGTTAATGGCAGAGATCTCTGATTACAATGTCATTGAATATCCAGGGGAGTTATTTCGACGCTTTTGTTGGAGATGATCGTTGCTTGGTACTTGTGTAGTGCGAATCTGAGTTACCAGTTATCAACCCTGGTCAATGCTGATAACTGTCCATGTCTTGCTGCATTTTGGCATGGATTGCTTCACTGTGTGGGGAATTGCAGATAGAACTGAACACTGTGCAATTATTTAAGAGCAGCCCACTTTTGACCTTCTGATGGAATCATTGATGAAACAGCTGAAGATGCTGCCCTGCAGTCACATCCTGGGGCTGAGATGATTGACCTCCAACAACCACAACCATCTTTCTATGTGCCTGTCATGATTCTGGAGAGCTTTCTTCCTCACCCTCATTGACTTCAGCTTTACTTGGGCTCCTTGGTGGCACACAGTGAAATGTTGCCTTGATATCAAAGGCAGTCACCCTCACCTCAGAAATTCTACTCTTATGTCCATAATAGTTCATATGTTTTGGAAGAGACAGGAAACATCTGGCTGTAAGCTTTAAAAGCCTGCAATGACTAGAGATAGAAGCTGGTTCTTCGTAATACAAGTGTATACTGTGTTGAGTCCTTCCTCCTCCTGCTTGGTGCAGAATGTGGAAATGCTTTGATATAAATCCAAAGAATGTTTTTGCTACAGGTGAACGGAAGCCATGCTGCATCTGGTTCCACAATTCCACCTCAAATCAAGCTACCATTGAATTGTAGATTGTCAGCGTCTTGTGTTCTCTCTGTATACTGTACCAACATACTTAACCCTATGTTCTGTTCTTCTGCAGATAATGCGCTTTAAGAAATGAATATTATAGGTCAAGCCATGAAAAGAAGCTCACTCCCCCAAGATATACAGCATTTTACAGCTGTCTTGATTCGATGCACTGGCCTCATATACAGCAATATAAGAGGTACTGTATTCTCAGTGCAGAAAATGGAGTCATGGAGGCTAAAGTCATTCAGTCTCCTTCAGATGGCAGTGCTTTAGGCCAAATGAGTGCCATCCCTCATCAGAAACAGCCTGCAGCTCTGAAGAACCTGTGGAAGGTTCTTGCAGCGCACCCTTCACTCCTGGGATACAAACTCCTGCAGCATTTATGAGTTGTTTGGAGGCATTAAATTGGCCCACCTACAGATAATTAGCCATTCAGAGCAGAGCTCGAGTACAAGTGATACAGCTAATGTGAGGTTACTGTTTCTCAGGATAGTAGTACAGATCAGGGGTCATGCTGAATTTGTGACAGAATTATGGCAGCAGTCCAATCATAGAATAAAATTATAAAATGGTTACAGCACAGGAGGCTAATCGGCCCATTGTGATTGTGCATGTTTATAATTACACTGCTCTCTATGCGTAGTATAGTGGTTAAAGTCCAAAATGACTCTAAGCTTTAAAAGGATTTCTTCTCCCTGATTCACCAAGGTAAAACTTCCAGTGCCCTTTTCAACAGAGTCCCCTTCATTCAATCCTTTAAGCACAACAAAATGGACTTCCCATTGCAAGGTACCCTCTGGTGATTCCATGATCTTTAACTCTTCACAAACATTGTTTCCTCGAACAGAGTTTCCATCCTCACCAGCCCTCTGCTAGGCGATTAACCCAAAAGCAGTTCTTTTCTCCTGCTTGGCATAGCAGTACCTGCTGTTGGTCATCTCCCCAAAAAGCCCCCTGGTGGACTGCCACTCAGAGTCTCTAAGTCCAAAACCAGCAAGAGCAGTTGCCTTCTCTTATGTATCCATATGTTAAAACTGGCACCTTACTTTGAATAACTTTCAACCTGGGCCCCTGACGCCATGGCAACCAGGTCACATGGGCTTGTCTGCAGGCAGAACTAGTAGGAGGTCACATCCACCTCTCCAAATTACTCCATTTTACCTGAATTAAAGGAGGCAGTTTAAAGCATAACCATCTTATAAAGTCTAGCATTTGTAACATTATAAAGTCCAAGATCACAAATGTCTTGATAACCAGTTTCTTAACCTGCCCCGACACCTTCAACAACCTGTTTACATATACCCAAAGTGTATCTGTTCCTGCACCCACTTCAGAATTTACTGTTTATTTTATATTGCCTGTCCTCATTCTTCCTACCAAAGTGTATCACTTTACACCATTCTGATTTAATTTCATCTCCCACTTGTCTGCCCATTCCATCTGTCTATGCCCACTTGAAACCTATCTCTATCCTTCTCACTGTTCACAATACTTGGAGTTTTATGTCATCTGCAAATTGTGAAATTGTGCTTTGTTTATTCTGATGGAATCCCTGAGGAAGCTCTCTCACTGATAAAAGTTTCCTTGGAATTTTATTATTCTGCAGATAGTGAAATATTGGTAAACTATTAACAACATTATTTGAATGAAGGGCCTATTATGATGAGTAGACTAGGCTCCAGACCTGCTTCTATCATGAATCTTCAATGATTCCTGTGGCCAAAGTAGCCATCACCAAAATCATATTTAAAAAAGTACGGCTGCAGTGGTACCAAGAGGAACACTCTTGACAGCAGCTGCTGGCACACAACTGGCATGTGAATGGCCCTTTCCCATTGTCCCTCTCCTTCCACATCCCAGACATTCCTTAAGGTTCCTGCAAGTGAGGCAGGCAGCCAAAAATTGAAACACTAATAGTTCTTCGCAGGCACAGCAATTGGAGATTATGGGCTGAATTCTGCGGTCGGTGAGCAGGGGCAGGGCCCGCTCACCGATGCGTAAAATGATGCGGGACTTCGGGGGGAACACAATTTAAATTTTCAAGAAGGCAGGCCCGCAGCAATATCAGCTGCAGGCCCGCCAACCTGTCAATGGCCAATTGAGGCTATTGACATGATCATTAAAACAATTAAAGGACCTGCCCGTCCAACCTTAAGGTTGGCGGGCAGGCCAGGAGCCCCAGCGAGGAATAGAAAAAACATGAAACCTCATCCACCGGCGGGATGAGGTTTCCAGTAGGGATTTTAAAAGTTTAATAAAGTTCTAGTGTAAATTATGAACATGTCCCATCTCATATGACATTGTCACATGAGGAGGACATGTTAAGGATTTTTTTTTCTATTTTTAATGTTTTTAGAACTGTTAGCGATCTCCCTGAGGCAGCACTTAGCCTCAGGGAGATGCGCGCTCTTTCGTGCACATGCGCGAAAGAGCGCACTCTGCGCTTTTTGGAAATCCACCCCCCCCCCGCCCGCACAGGAAGCGCATAGCGCTTCCCACCGGATGTCATGCTGGGCGGGCTTTAATTGGCCTGCCCACATAAAATGGCGGCGGGGCCCGCTTCTCCGGCGGGGATCAGCTCCCCGCCCGCCGGAGATTGGGTCGGGCCCGCCCATCCGGAAGGCTGAAAATTCTTCCCTATTAGAATGCGAGTTCCAATTTCACGGAAGCCTTGGACGTCCAGTTGGATGTGCGCTGTCTGCGTATTGTTGGCTGTGTACCCAAATATGGGCCATGTCCAATTTTCTCTACAATGTGTTTTAAGTGTAATTAAATATATCGGAATTAAAAATCAAGATATTTACATTAACATTTGGTATTTTTCATGGCAAATTAAATGTGGTTCATTGGTCTAAATATAAAAAAAAGATATCTGTAGGTCATTCTCTAATTACTGTATAGACGGGAAACGAATCCCATAAAATCTCAGATGTTTTCATTACTTTATTTACTTGACTGTGAAATTTTAATTAATTCTGTTTCTCTGAGTTAATCTTGGATGAAGGAATGTACTTATGCTAATAAGAACCCTGTCAAGAGGTGTGAAAAATATTCCGTCTTACCTGATGCTGATTTCAAAATATTAGAGTAGTTTTAGTTTGGTGATGAAAACTATGGATAAAGCTACCTGCAATTCCTCTGTGAGTTATATACAGTCTTGAATGGGCATATATTGCTGTCTCTTTATTACCACTGAGCCAAATGCTGACTTAACACCTCAGGGAAATACCAACACATAAAGGCTGCAGCAGCTCAAAGCAACAGCCACCCACAACACCTTGGAGAGAGAATGAATTTGCCAATGCTGTCCAAATCCTGAAAACAAATAAGAATTTTTTAAAAATGCTGAGTGGGTTGCAACATCCCATCTCAAAATGCGTTTAAGACTTATATCAACGCTACCTTTAACACTGGGAAATCCTTACCCTAGTGCAGTGGCAGTTCCTGATCAGCATTGCTGGTGCTCAGCATCTATATAAAGCAGGTTGGCTGGCCCATTCAGCTATGCTGATTCCGATTACGTCAAGGCAGGTTTGCTTACTATTTAACTGAATGTTATTCCCCCAACAATTAAATTGTGTATATCATGATGACCTTGGGATTTACTATTAAAGTTATTTGCATATTCTTAAAGTTGTTTCCATCCTGCCATATATCCCAATTAGCTGAGGGAGCTATAATTGAGCTCTATTTAATACAGGTGTCCTACTGGACATCACTCTCCAGTGATAAAGTATTCCTTTGGATCTTTTACGTCCATTAGGTGTGACCTCTCTTTCAAAAACTCCTCATCCTCAGTGCCCCATTGGAATGCTTGTCTTGATTTTTATGCTCAAGTCCTGGAATAGGTCTTGAACTCACAGCCTTCTACCTCAGAGGTGAGAATGCTACACACTGAGCCATGGCTGAACAAAAAGAAAATACCCAAAAATCTTTTGCCTCTTTAGGAGTTCTGTCATACATTGAACCTCTCTTTATGACCACTCCAGATGGGTAATCAAAAGCACACAGCATAATCCTATCCCACATCTTCATGCATTTAAATTAATTTTAATATTTAGGTGAAGCTTTCTACTCCCACTAGCTGGAACATTTCCTCATAAATCATCTCATGTATTTTAACAATTTGTATTTTCCGCTCTTGGTCCACTCTTCTCCTGAAGGCAGTAATTCATGCTATGTAGAGTTATACGGGGATTTATAGCCCTCCAGTATTTTGTCCAACTACCATTCTTAGTGTGTAATCCTTAATCACAGGGGCCATCAGTCAAGAACAAGCCTGCCCTTATCTGCCATTTATACATGCAGGTCTGATGAGGTTACAAGTTAAAATTAGGAATTGAATTTCTGGTCAATCCTCAATTCACTTTACACACATAGAGAAATACACATGCATAAACACACCTCAAAAATGGGAAACCTAGTTCATCCTATCCTCACTGGACATTCATAACTGAACATATATTTAACATCTAAATCATAAGGTTACTGGCACATCACAAACTGGTGTCTGTGAATTCTCCCGCCAGGAAATTCAATACCATTGAGGAAAAAGCAGATTGATTGATTTGCAGCCCATCCTTCATCTTAAACTTTCATTCCCTCCATCACCAGTGCTCCATGGTTGCAGTGTGTACCATCTATAGGATGCGCTGTAGCTACTCACCAAGACTTCTTTGGTGCCTCCCAAACCCCCAATCTCTACCTCCCAGAAAAACAAAGACAACAAGTGCATGGGAACCACCGCCCCCCCCCCACCCCCCCCACTCCTCCCACCACACCCCAACCACCCTCCAAGTTCTCTTCGACCTTACATCCCAACTTAGGCATCTATCTCCATTCCTTCATTGTCGCTGGGTCAAAATCTGAAATTCCTTTTCCAACAGCATTGTGGGAGGACATTCAGCATGTGGACTGTGGTAGTTCAAGAAAATTCACCATAAACCACTCAAGGGCAATTATCAGAAGGCAATAAATTCTAGCCTTGCCATCAATGCCTAAAGCCTTATTAATAAAAAGGGAAATATCCACGATAAAGCTATTGAGGAAACCTTGAGGCTTGGAACCATAGCTGTTGAAATGCATAACTGGGTGTTGGGTTAAGGACATCACCCGTACACCCAGAATTTGGTACTTACATCACTTGGGCTGGACAAGTGCACACAGTCGTTTCTGACACTCGCATTTCCAATGATGGAACTTCCCACCATTCAATGTTGTATGATATATGTCGACACTTTGATTGGGAGAATGTTGGTGACATACTCACATTTTATGGTGAACTGTGATGGTTACCATGCAGCTGTGATTGACCAGGCAATCTGGCTCAATAATGAGGCCTGAAAGGATAGATCTGTTGCTGTGAAATGGCATCCTTTCCATGTGACTTGAGTTAACTGTGTATAGAAATACCTACTGGATATGGTGGTTCTAGTGGAACAAGCAAAAGGAAGTTTACAGGTGCTCTGTTCTTTTAAGTTCATTGTTTTAGTTTCTAAACTCCAGTTGTATCTAAACCATGGACCTGGGCAGCCTGCACATCTGTTGTTGATCGGTAATTATACAGAAATATATTCCTGCAGGAAGAGAGTGTGAATTCCACATTGGAGGTGATCGTAAATTCTACCTCTACAGTTTTCAATAAGATATGTTGGAATCTTTCCAGATTTGCACTAAGTGCAGTAGCCAGCAGGTAAAACTCGCCGGCATCAATGGTGGCTTTCCATGCCGTATCGCCCAAACCCACCACGTTAATTATGCATTCCTGAGAAACACACCTTTTCCATGGTAGGCAGGCTCTCATTCGCCTTCCACGCCATCACCTCACCGCTTCAGCATGCCGGGCGCCATATTTAAAGTGCAGCGGCATGCACACCTCTCAGTGCTTCTAGCCCACGACAATGGCGCATCCCTCAAGCACTTTTTGGACGCAGTGGCAGCTCACTGTTAAGTCCTCTACCCCCACTCTCGCCACAGGATGGGCAGCAACCTCAATAATCCAGCTTGAGAGGTAGTGGCAGCGGTGGTCAGCGCCAACGCCCTGCAAAAGAGGACAGCATCTCTTCTATTTCACCAGGATAAATCACTCTTCTCATCACTCTCAACTCACAGAATCACAAACCCGTCACACATCCACAGGACCCTCATTCACTGCCAGTTCCGGGAACATCACTATTCACTCTCTCTCACACAGCTTCAGTGTCCTCATCCCATCCATGGGACCTCTCACTACCCACACATGCCAGGCATACTTGTCATCAGGTCTGGCAGGCGTCCTGCTCACACTCTCTCCATCTCTATTCATGCAGGACAAACTGGCACACAACAAGAGGGAAAGGCCACAGATTCAGGAAGAATGCCTGAAATAAAGGTCCTCACAGACTTTGAAGACAGAGCCATCCAGCTGGCCGGCGAGGATCTGGACCGGGCCTGTGCAGAGGGTAAGGTCGGCACTGCTCTACCAATTGAGGATCCAGCAGTGCAATCTCCATCAGACAACCATGCTGTGAGTGATGTGCCCTGTTTCACAGGCCACTGCCAGGCACGAATTATCTCTCCTTGATTTCGCAGGCACATCTCCCAAACAGCCGACAGAGTCCATGACCAGGGTCTCCAATCAAGCCCCAAAGAAACCGCTGAAGAGGAATCTGAGGGCACCCTCACTGAAGTCCCATCACAGCGCTCACCCACACCCTCCACCAGTGCAGAGACACACACCTCAGTGGCACGTAGCTTTACAGTAGCCTCGGGATCACAATCTGGTGAGCACATTGCACTGTTGGATCCACAGTGGGCGGCAACAGAGGCTTCTCAGGTCTCCAGTGCTTGGAGGACTGCTGAAGGCCTGAAATTTTCTGAGTCTGAGTCAGATGATGAGCCTCTCGGTTGTGTCTCAGTTGCTGGAGCTGCAAAGGCGAGCTCGGGAACATCAGGAAGGGATGTATGCACGCCTCAGATTGCAAGGCATGATGGAGCAGTCTGTCTGCCTTCAGGCTGAGGTGATAGCGCCGGCATGCCAACGCACTGAGGTCAACACTGGTAGGATGTCAGCTGCCATGGTGACCTTTGTCCAGGACATCACTCCTGCACTGCTGCATGGGCTGAACTCCATCACTAACCCCATAATTGGCCTCCAACAGCGTGCATGCAAGAGGGATGTGGGGCAGCCCGATCTTGCTCCAACCACCCTTTCTCCTCAAGGGACAGCCAGTGGCCCTTGAGCACCCACAGGGAGGAGGATCAGCAGGTCTACCCCCTGCGGCCATCCATCCAGGTGACTCTGGGAGTGTCCGGCCCATCTGAATCCCCTCTTCTTGTGACCCCAACAGCTCCAGCTCCAAAGGCCAAGGAGGGTACCACTGTCACACAGCAGGAACCTTAAAGCAGACCAGAGCCCTCCAGGTCTCGGCCCTCCAGAGGATGCCCGCCAAAGTCATCACAGACAGGGCATAGCAGTCAGCAGGCTGCCTGCACCTCCGCTGTGGATGTCGGGGGAGCACCAAGACGTAGCGGCAGGGTTAGAAAGGTTAAGAAGATGTAACTCTTTCGAGTTATCAACAGTCACAGATTGTAACTCTTTTGAGTACATTCACAGTTCTTGGTTTTCCGGGAGTGGGACATGAACCCACAACCTTCTGACTCAAAGGCGAGGGTGCTATGAACTGAGCCACAGCTGACACCACAGCCTGGGCACGGGTGTTAATCACTTGAACATACTGCTCACTATTGTCAACAAATTCCCAAGAATGTCTCCCTGCCTATGGCTCCTTGTTCTGTTCTGCATAAGATAAAGACAGGTGTCTCAGCCAAGGCCTCTTCCCTGTGCTTTGTGCAGCCTTCAGACCAAAGTGATGGTCCAGCCTCACACTCCCTGGACATATTACTGATGCCTGCACCTCGGCGGTGCTCGTCATTGCTGCCAGAATGTCATGGGCAGGCATCACAGCGTTCCGTCAAAAAAAGGTGGGGCTGTCTCCCATTTCTTCAGTATCTGTGATCAGTGACACTGTGCTCCTGAAGGCGGACAAATGATCGGATGCTTTTAAAGTTTCATGGCTGCATCTCTATGATATGACCCTGACCACAGAGCACAAGCGAGCTACCCTCAGCCAGGCAGGGGTCAGACATTCACAGAGACTATGTGAAGATCTATGGAGTGTCCTCACTCCATGTCGTCATCATCCTCCTCCTGCAATCGAGTGACCATTAGAACTTCCACTGCATCTCCATGACAGGATCATTATCACAGAAGCTATGTGCGTTGCCATCAGCCAGACTGGAGTCAAACATTCACAGATGCAATGTGAGGATCTTGTGGTGCCTCCTCACTGCATGTCATCATCATCCTCCACAAATCTAGCAGTTATGAGGGCCTACTGAGGGTGCCTGCCTCATCTGGCCAGTGCGAAGGTTTCATCCCCTTCATCATTGCCTTCGAGGACCTTCTCACCCTCATCCCCATCAGCGTCCTCCTCATGGGAGGAGACCTCAAGCTTCTCCATCTCCTCCTCAGCCATCTGCTCTCCTTGTTGCAGCACCAGGTTGTAAAGGGCGCAGCAGACAATGACGATGTGTGACACCCTCTGTGGACTATATTGCAGGGCTCCACCAGACCAGTCCAGGCACCGGAACCTCATTTTCAGCATCCCAATGGTTTGCTCCACCAAGTTGCGAGTTGCAGCATGAGTCTCATTATAGCGTCGCTCTGCTGTAATCTGAGGCCACCGCACGGGTGTCATCAGCCACATCTCCTGTGGGTAGCCCGTGTCCCTGAGGAGCCATCCCTGCAGCCCCTGTGGGCCCTGGAAGACACCAGGGATCTGTGACCGGCTGAGAATGTAGGAGTCGTGCACACTGCCTGGGAATCCTGCACAGACCTGCAGGATGTGTTTCTGATGGTCACACACCAGCTGCACATTAGCGAATAGAATCCCTCGCGGTTGACATAGTTGACGGCATGTGTGACGGAGATCTGAGCACCATGTGAGTGCAGTCGATGGCACCCTGAACCTGTGGGAAACCCGAGATCTGGACAAACCCAATCACTCTTGCATCCTGGCTGTCCTGGTCCCAGACGAAATGCACAAAGTTGCGTGCCTGTGGTCTCATGGATGCATTTGTGGGTGGAGACTTGTGGCAGACCACAGAGGTCACTCCTGCAAGGAGCATCTGGCATAGAAATTGAGCGCTGCTGTTACTTTCACGGCCGCTGGCAGTGGATGCCCTCCATGTCCCCGTGGTACCAAATCCTGCAGTAGCTGGCAGATGTGGCTGACCAGATGTGACATGTGCAATCTTCAGTGACTCTGGTTCTCAGTCATCTTCAGGAATGAAAGGTGGCGTCTATAGATCCTGGGTGTCGCTAGATGCTGACCAGTGATGACTTGCTGTGGCTCACCGTGGCTTTTCTGCAGCATGTGCGGGAGTCTCAGCTCCCCCCCTTCTTCCAGAGGGTGCTGCTCCTCCCTCTGTGCAGCCAAGAGCCTCAGTCACTCTCTTCTCCACCATCTTCACTCTCTGTAAGCCACGAGCCATACAGTTAGTTCACCAGGCTCCATGACCCTGATGTACTGCTCCTGCAGGGTGAAAGAGAGAGGCATGTGGATTAGCATGGGTGTACAAAGAACCTCTCTTGGTTAAGCCTAAAAGCCCCTTAACGCATTGTGGGGATTGCTGGCCACCACTTGGATGCCTGAAACCCCACCTTCCTCTGCCCCACTCCACCTGACTAATTGGCAGTAGCTTTGTCTATTTACTGCATGCTGTGCACTCAGCTCAGGTGGAGACATTCTCCTAACTTGTGCTGCAAGGCTGCACTGTTAGCTTGAACCATGGGGGAGACTGGTCCAAACTGGGATGATGACATTGCTAGGGGCTGTGATGGACTCCACCAGTAACTGCTCCATGGCCAGCTTTAGCATGGAGATTGTACAACGTGCCCAGTCATCCACCTGCTCTGCAGTCCACTAAAACACTCATTAGTTTTCAGTCTGTGCCCGAGGGGAACACTTGGTGGCACTTTGATCCCTCTGCGTTGCTTGAGTGGGCAGATAAGTTTCCCTAATGCGTGGTCGCTTCACTCCCCCCCAACCCACATGAGCTTGTGCACTACCTTCAACTGCAGGGCAGCCTTTGCACCCCCACCCCCACAAAGTCACCTCAAGCGCACAGCAGCCTTTCCACCCTCAATCACCTCAACCGTAGGCCAGCCTTTGTCTCTCCCTCCCCAACGCGCCTCAACCTTGAAGACCAACAGACCTCCCTCACGAGCGCTCCGCAACATTACTGTGCGCTCACCTCCGAGTCCCCCTCAAAGTGCAGTCTGCCAAGTGCAAGCCTTTTACATGCTGTTGTGAAACATGTCAGCGTACGTTCCCGCCAACTTGGGCAGATGATCCAGCAGAGGAGGTGAGTCCAGCAGGCTGGCCTTCTAATGATATGCAGATGTATTACAATGAGGTTCCCAACGTCCGATGGCAGGAAACGCGGCCCGCCATCGACAGGCTGAGCGGATGATAGCAATCTGGATTCACGATGTCGTGAAATCAATTTTTGGCCTTCTCGCCATATTGTCCCCTTACGCCACCAAACACGCCCACTGCCAGTGGGCATGGACGATTCCGCCTTTAGTTTTGAGATTCTTAGATACAAGAAAAACATACATATTACATTGTGTTACATCATAATAGGCTATAAAGTCATGGAATATTTACAAATACGATGGAATATTTATAAATATAAATATAAACATGCATGGAATATAGCATAATTGTATGATGTATAATAGCAGTGCAGATTGTTAATGTTTAATAATATATTAAAAAATCAGGAATTTTTGTATAATTTTCTTTTATAAATAACATGATAATATTGTAAGTCTTTCAAGTGATTGAAAGTATCTTCAGGTCCTTGATTGTCCAGAATTGCACAACTTAATTTCTTTTTTAAAATGGAATCAGAAAATCTGTAATAAAAAACTTGCATTTATCTAGCACTTTTCATGAACACTGAACCTCTCAAAGCACTTTACAGCTCTACACTTTTTGAATTGTAATCACTGTTGTAACATGGAAGCACAGCAGCCAATTTATGCACAGCAAATTTGCAAAGAGTAATGTGATAATGACCAGATCATCTATTTCTTGTGATGTTGGTTGACGGATAACTATTGGTCAGGGCGCCAGGAATAACTCCCCAGCTCTTCTTTGAAATAGTGGCATGGGGTCTTTTAAATCCACCCAAGCAGACAAATGGAGTTTTGGATTAACGTCTCATCCAAAAGATAACACCTCCCATCGTTCAGTATTCTCTCGCTTGTGCACTGGAGTGTCGGCCTTGATTTTTGACTACCAGCCCAGGAGGGGGACTTGAACCCACATCCTTTTAACTCAGACACAAGAGTGCCCACCAAGTGAGCATTAAACAAAATGACCACAGAGTAGGCTTTCCTGAAATGGTAAAATAAAAACCCTCTTTATACACAAATCCCTGTAAGTGAAGCTTAAGCACGAATCTAGTTTCTGCATTCAGACATCTCTCTGGAGTTTCCCTGTCAGTGTTTATGACACCTGGACTTCCTCAATTGGATCAGCATCTTTTCATTTGCTTACAGCTACACATTGTATAGTGTAATATAGTTTAGTCCTGTATAAGAATAATAGAGCACTCAATAGATGGAATATTTTCTCTATTCTGTCAACAGAAACAAACCAATTAACAAATTGACAAAGCAAATTGTTATGAGTACTATCTATACAGTACTGTATATCTAATAGCCTAAATCTGTGTTGTATCCACTTACTTTAGGGGTGTTGGATAAGTTATTACTTATCTTACCACCCTTTATTTCACTGATCTTAAAAACTGAAAGTTTATCAGGGAACCATACAAAAATAAGTCCAGCACAGTTTGAGAGACAGTGCTTAACTTACATTTCCTTTATAAATAAGTTATCATTCTACTGGTAAAAAATGCAATGGGTAATAGCACTAACTCAGCTTCACAGCTATGTTGAGTCTGTATTCCTATGCACAAATGTGATTTATAATTGTGTTTGTGTGAAATGATGTATTATTACAGGCTAATGTGTGAAAGCCAAGCCATGACACTGCTAAATCCCTTTTAGGCAATATGTCCAGACATTTTACTGACAACTATTCCCTGGTGATGTGTTAATGATTTGTCAAACTGTGCTTTTCCTTCAGGATAATATCCCCACAGAAAAACAACACAATCCAAGGAAATATTAATCTTGGTAGCAAAATCCAATGTATTTACAATAGAGCATACAAATAATAGGAATAACGTGCGAAAACAGAGTCATTCTATGTAACAGGTCCATGGAGACAGTGAGGGAGATCCATCAATCAATTCCCAATTACTTGGAAGCTAAACGGGTTTCCCTTGCCTCCAGTGCAGGGCAACATTGTAATTAAGTTGGCAGCATCCTCTTAATTCTTAAAGCAAACACCACAAGCTGCTGTTTCTTGCAATCAAAAGGCAGTTAATCATGAACATGACCTTTTTTCGCCAGTGGAGCAAAGGTCACTAAAGTGTAAATAGCCCAAATGTATGTACTGTCACCACAGAGCGCGAAACCATCCATCAACCTTACAGGGCGAGAACATATTTAAACAAATTTACAGCTACCAATGGCAACAAGATCAAAAGAAATTTTCAACTCAGGCATTTCAGGAAGAACTGCTTCTTTATATCATGATATTGGAACAATTTCTGAATTTTGAAAATGAAATGACTGCGAACACTTGCAGAGTTAAGTGAGATGCTGTCCCCCTGCAAACTGGAATCTAACCTTATGACACCTGTTGTACATAGGTAATTTTAGAAACGCTTAGATTGGTAACAATCAAATTGCATTACTTTTTGTTTGTAGCTTACCTCAGAAGTAGCGTTTTTTTCTCCAGTCAGAAGATTTGGGGTTTGGGCTACTTCTCAATATACATATTCTCTGCAATGTTCTTCTGATATACCATATCAATCTCACAGTTGGATACTATCCACTGTTGTCCCATTGTTTTGCTGCAGTTAATGTTTCTCTCCAATTTACAGAGATTCCATTCACTTTTATTCATCCTCAATCAGCTTTGTTTATGGCCCTTCAAAAAAATCTCTGCTTTAAGATTAAAACTAATTATGATAGGGTTGCTCATCTCCTGCCCTCACAAACTGCTCTGGTTCATCAAGTCCCTGCCTCTTTCCTCACAGAGCATTGACTGAGAAAACAGTCTTCAGTGCATTGTATAAATTCCACTCTATTTAAACCCCCACAGTTATATTCTTCCAATCTTGATATGGATTGTTATAAACACTCACATCATTATCACACTATTATTTCTGCGCATCTCCCTGAATTATCTGCTGATTCTCTGATCAATTTATTTCCATCAATTTGTTGATATATAAGGGACACCCACTATTGCAACATGTTCCTTCCTGTTGCTGAGCATAACACACAAGAGGCTCCAGCACCAAATTTACTCAGGGCCTGGTGTGATCTCTGGGTATGAGAAAGTTGACCGAGTAGCAAAGGGTGCAAAACACAGGTCGCAAGATATTAGCATGAGGGACCATGAGGACTGCAATGACTCAATACAGGCTCCTATGTAAGAGATGGCACCGGTGTATGTTTGAATCAGCACTCTTATAAAGGAAACAGATTTCCACCAAAGTGACAAAATGGTAGTCTGAATTCCCCAATTCCCATGAATTGGCCACAACCTATCCTGTGTCTGTATGTCCAGGCCTGCTCCACTCACTCTCCCAAAGCCTGATTCACAAACTCCTCCCTCCAAAGCAATAATTCATCCTTTTGAGGCCCTCAGTTGCCCCATTCTCTCCTCTGCCTCACTCTCTACTGATTGATGGCATCATCCATAATCCACACCAAATAGCCATCCATCCTCATGGAACTGGAGAATTATGGCTAACAGTAAAAATGTGGAGATTTAAAATGGAGTTTAACATTACCTCAGCCTATCCAGAATACATGAGTGAGGCAAAGCTAGAAAAGCTATTTTAGGAGTCACAATGCAAGTCATGTGAACTAAAAGGGCAAAAGCTGGCCACCTGCTCAAATGGTGGACAGTTTGATGGAACATTGCATATAGTTGCAGGCTAAGTTATAGCAAGTTCATGCTTCACTGCACTCCCGCTGTAACGATCTCTTTCTATATGTCATATGTGAAGACACAATTTTAGTTTTCACAGAAAATAAAATTGAATTGCCAGATGTGATCCAGGAACGCTAATAAAAGTTGCAAAATCTAATTTAGTAAAAAAAAAAGTTAACTTACTCAGTTGCCTTGAAGCAATGTCTTTGGTCATAGACCTTTGTCAGGACTGCTTTACATTTTTATGTTGTTTTTTCACTTATCAGCTTTTTTGGGATTGTGTCAGTTTTTTGAAATTGTTGGTCAGCTTTTCCGTTGTTTTGTAGATTAACCTTTGCTTCACTCTGCAAGGGCATTGGTGTCTTTTCAATTCAGGTGAAAACTGTCCCTTGTGAACAGCTTCCAACTTTCCCACAATTAGCTTCTAAGCCCCAGAAATCTGAAACCCTCCCATCTGTACCATTTCCTAAGGTGTACATTGGTACTTTTAATCCTCTTTTTAAGATACCCAGGAAGTGGCATCAACAGTAATCCTGTGTTAACTATCCTTGTGGTGTTATTGTTTTCTTTAGTTTTGTTCCAAACTTCTAAAACTCTGCAAGAACTCTACTGTACTCTTTCCTACATCATCAGTTCCAACATGAACTACGATTTCAAGGAGATCAACCCCACCACCTCCCCCACCAACCACTTTGTAAAATCTTTGCCACCCAGCCTGCTATGTCCCTTACCCTGGCACCCTGGAAATGTTCTTTCGAATTAATCAATAATTATCTCAGTTCACAATTTCCTACAATAATAGGCTGGGATCCACATGCATAAACTTTTGCGTCAGGTTCCAACATATTAGGAACTTTCAGTCAGTACTTTATATTTTTTTACAGACTGAACAAAGGAGTGTAAAATGTGGCCGTCTAAGGGACACCTTACTTATTTTGTGGATTGTAACCACTCCCCTGTCTCCAGAGGGAACCAAAGGAGCCTTCCAGGCTACTGTTATATCAATGCTCTTTCCGGAAACTAATTCAAATGGGTAATTTCATATTGAATGGGTCATTCAAACACAAAGGTGGCTGTCTCAAACTTTCAAAGTGTCAAACGACAATACAGGATGGTTGGAATCAACAGACACATGATCCTTTGTTTGGAAAAAAAAACTTTGAACTTGTGGAAGCCACATAATGCGGGAACCATTTAGTTGTCTTTAAATCAGCTAGAAACTGCTTGCATAGAGAGAGTTCCACTGAAGCCATCATATCAGTTGCAAGTCACCCAAACAGCCAAAGTAATAAACAGCAATACCTTGAAAGTGGGTGAAGGACTCTACCAACCTGTTCCAACGTCAAGTTCACCTGGCTACGAGAAACCTCGCAGCTTAGTGAGCAACACTTCCATCCAAGAAACTATAGACTTTCCATGAAAGAGTTTGAGATAATTATAAGGTGCAACTGGAGTGTTTTATCTTCATCTCAATCTAATCTTTGTGTGTGTGAGAGTGTGCATGAGATGATTGAGTGAGGCATCGTGTTTAAACTATGGGGCAAGTGTGTGATAATAAATAACCTTCTTTATTTTAAAACTCACAAAAGGCTTGCTGCTGGAATTATTTAATTGGGATTTTCATTCTGAGGGTAAGAAAACACACATTTTTTACATACCAACATGCTGATCACGGTTAGTAAAAAGTAACACATAAATCCTATCTGTGATATTTGGTAGTGCAGAACTTGAATTTTGCTGAAAAGAGAGCAGTTGGGAAGCTGACTGCCGCCCGCGATCGGGCCTCAAAATGGATTTCATTCTGGCTGGCCAATTAACAGTCAGCCAGCACGAAAAACGCGCTGCTGGGGCAGGGGCGGGAGAAGCGCAAAAGTGTATACATGCGCACAGGTGTGCGCAGTAAAATCTCTCTGAGACATAGAGCTGCCTCAGGGAGCTGAAGATTTTTAATAATAAAAACAAAGATTTTTAAAATAATGAAAACATGTCCCCTTATGTGACTTTGTCACATGAGCAGTGGCATGCTAAGTATGAGTGTTAAATGTTTTTAAATTTTTTTAATCACTGGTCGAATCCTCATCCTGCCCTTGGATAAGGCTTCACCAAAAATGAAAGGCCACTTGGCCTTTTCGCTCACCCGCCAACCAAATGGTTGTATGGGCTGCGAAAAATTTGAATCAATTAGGTTCCTAAGGGCCTTAAGAGGCTTGCTTAAGTAATGGCGGATGCAGCTCCGACTCCCACACGCGGCCACTGATTGAAATATCGCGCAAGTGCGCAATGACGTTGGGATGCTCGCCCAGCGTCATCACGCGTCATTTTATGTTCGTTCAGGTCGGGCATGCACCTGCCCAACGAGCACAATATTATGCCCCAGGATAAAAAAGGGTGCTGATTGGTTGACAAGTCAACTCTGGTTGGCTGAAGCATTGCCACGAAGAAAGCAGTGGGGAACTATAGGCCCCCCATGCTTCTGGGAGATTCAAAAAATGTGCGAGGATTGAATATATTCCTCTCATTTGTGGAGACTAGGTCCTGGGTATGCATATATGTTGCTTATAACAAGTGTAAATGATCCACATTATCAGCTTGACTAATTATCTTAAATTGGTTGTCAGTGTACCTATTAGCATACTCAGGATTGTTCAGCACTGCTTCCCAAACGCTCTCTTTTCAACAATATTCAAGTTCTGTACATCTAAAGTAGACATTTTGTTTTTGGTTTTGCAGGCACCGGCTTGTCGAGCATGTACTCTGCACCCTGTACTCTGCCTATTATGAACAGCCAGAAGAACATATTGTTTGATTTGAACAGCCAATCATTGGGACATCTGGTGTACATACCTACCAGCACCATTGGTTAAACAATAATAAAACAAATATCAATGCACTTAGAGACTAAATGCACTTTACCATTTATTGCATTTTAAGTGCTTTTTCAGTGCATGTAAATACTTTCCCATGTTTACATAAATTACAAGTATTATTAAAAAAATCATAAAACCATTTAAAAGGCTTTGGGAGATTACAAATAGCTAAAATAAAAAGATTATGAACTTAAAAAAAAAACTCACTGTAACACTACAAGCCTGCAGGACCTTATGGGGCATTCCTTCCACTAATGACTGCAAAGGCACTTCTGTGCCTCACCACTACCCCTCGTGGTTGCCCCTGCTGATAGCTATGTTCCTCAGTCGGGATAGGAAGCCCCTAAAGCTCCGGCAAAAGAAGGTAACAAAGCAATTCTTATTGTGGTCAGTGGCGAGCAATGTGGCCTTGCCCTTCACTGGAAGGTCTGGGCCAATATGTTCCATGAATCAATTATTCTCAATTTCATGTTTACTAATGGAGGACAACATATTGCTTGAATATTGCTTTCTTAATGTTTCATGATAGCAATAACTTATATTTTAATTTTTCATTTTGAATGATGCAGATATATTTTTGTAAAAATAACAATACTGGTGATCTGTCAGATATAATATCTAGTAACAAACAACGGGATGTTTAAGTTATGCTGTATATTGTATTATAACCCAATGTTATTTTCTTATTCTCAGCAAAAGGTGATATTCTTCCTGTCATTGAGTTTAGAAGGTCACAGTTTTGCAGTCCCAATGTCCTGGATTTTCATCCACAAGTCTTTTTTTTAATTCATTCATGGGATGTGCACATCGCTGGCTAGGCCAGCGTTTATTTACCATTCCTAATTGCCCTTGAAAAGTTGGTGGCGAGCTGTGTTCTTGAACTGCTGCAGTCCATATGGTGTAGGTACACCCACAGTGCTGTTAGGAAGGGAGTTCCAGGATTTTGACCCAGCGACAGTGAAGGAACAACAATATATTTCCAAGTCAGGATGGTGAGTGGCTTGGAGGGGAACTTGCAGGTGCTGGTGTTCCCATCTATCTGCTGCCCTTGTCCTTCTAGATGGCAGTGGCCATTGGTTTGGAAGGTGCTATCTAGGGAACCTTGGTGAGCATGTGCAGTGCATCTTGTAGATGGTACACACTGCTGTCAATGCGCATTGGTGGTGGACCGAGTGAATGTTTGTGGATGGGGTGCCAATCAAGTGGGCTGCTTTGTCCTGGATGGTGTCAAACTTCTTGAATGTTGTGGGAGCTGCTCTCATCCAGGCAAGTGGAGATGGTGGACAGGCTTTGGGGAGTCATGAGGTGAGTTACTCACTGCAGGATTCCTAGCCTCTGACCTGCTCTTGTAGTCACAGTATTTATATGGCTAGTCCAGTTCAGTTTCTGGTCAGTGGTAACCCCCAGGATGTTGATAGTGGGTGACAATGATGGTAATGCCATTGAGCATCAAGGGGCGATGGTTGATTCTCTCTTGTTGGAAATGGTCATTGCCTGACACTTGTGTGGCACAAATGTTACTTACCACTTGTCAGCCCAAGCCTGGATATTGTCCAGGTCTTGCTGCATTTGGACATGGACTGCTTCAGTATCTGAGGACTCGCGAATGGTGCTGAACATTGTACAATCATCAGCGAACATCCACACTTCTGACCTTATGATGGAAGGAAGGTCATTGATGAAGCAGCTAAAGATGGTTGGGCCTCGGACACTACCCTGAGGAACTCCTGTAGTGATGTCCTGGAACTGAGATGATTGACCTCCAACAACCAGAACCATCTTCCTTTGTGCTAGGCATGACTCCAACTTTGGAGAGTTTTCCCCCTGATTCCCATTAACTCCAGTTTTGCTGGGGCTCCTTGATGCCACACTCAGTCAAATGCTGCCTTGATGTCAAGGGCAGTCACTGTCACCTCACCTCTGGAGTTTAGTTGTTTTGTCCATGTTTGAACCAAGGCTGTAATGAGGTCAGGAGCTGAGTGACCCTGGCAGAACCCAAACTGAGTGTCAGTGTGCAGGCTATTGCTAAGCAAGTGCCTCTTGATAGCACTGTTGATGGCCTCTTCCATTTCTTTACTGGTGCACAGTGAGATGAGGATCCCCAGCTCCATGAACCTGACTTTTAAAAATAACTGCCCACACGTGTGATTTTTGGTCTGGGAATGGGCTACATTAAGAGTTGTGGCGGGCAAGCCCGGAAGTAGTGAAGGGCTGGAGGCGGGTCTGATGTGGGCTGGGAAACTCGGGCACATATAAAAAGTGGGCCTTCAGAAAGGCCCATTTGAGAGGTTGGTTGTCCATGGTTAACTTCCTCCACCTTGGAAGAGCTGTCATTGCCTTGTCAGATGAGTGTGAACAATGTAAATGTTGACGAACTGTTATCTGACCCTGGAAGGATGGCACATAATGGGCTTTCCCTATGGATTATCATTGTTGTTGCCTATCCAAAGAGTTCTCCACTGAACAGTCATGGAGATTGCCAGCTTGGTACCACTGCCTGGTGCAGAAATTATACAGTCATGCAGTTAGCTGCTAAGATGGGTGAATGAATGATGAAGAGTGCCATGCTCATTATCCCATCCACTTGCCCTCTTGCCACCCATCTATCAGGATGTGCCCACACTATTGACCCTTGGCCAGGTCCATCACATCTGCAATCTGTCATGGCATAACAGTGTGAATAAGAGGGAAAGTACGAGCAGGACTGTCAGTGGTCCCAGAGCACAGCATTCTACCTAATAGGCACTGAGTATTCATGCACAGCCATTCTCTCCACTAGACCATTAGCAATATTCATTGATGATGTGCAGAAAATTGTTAGAGCACGTAAGAAAGAAAGGTGAATGAGAGAATTGTAATCTGAATGGCTCTTTTCTCCTTACATTTTTATTGATAGAATGTCACACAGAGGAGGTGAGGAGGAAGGGATGGGTCCAGCTTCCCCACGCTTCTCTGATCAGGACTTTCAAGTGTTAGTGGAAGAGGTCCAGAGGAGGAGGTCTGTCCTGTACCCTGCTGGCCATCGAAATCCACCTGCCACAACCAAGAAGACCTCAATACAAATTACAGCTCTGGTGAGTGCAGTAGAAGACCATCAGTGCTTATGGGTTCAGTGCAGAAAAAATGTGTAAAGACCTGCTGCATTCCAGCAAGGCAAGTAGATTGGCTTATCCACACTGAGCTCCAAGGAAAGGGTCATATCTGCATGCTGCGGCTAAGGTGCAGGACATGGCACATACCTCTGCTTCATCATTGAGGCTTGTATGTGTAAGCTGGTCATGTAGGTGTGCTCAGAACATATGTGAATGAGCACTGTCATACACAGATGCAGTGAAGAGCAATACCGCTGCATGCACTGTGTATCAGACTAACATAAATTCATGTTGTCATTGCAGACCAAATGGGCAATGAACGCTATGGATATGACCTGGACTGGAGCTAGCTGAGACCCATTTGATCGTTGAACAGATGGCCATGGACATTGCCAGGATGTCTGAAGGGCTGTCTGTTGGTGATGGTGAATCATCATTAGCAGGTAATAAAGATGGTGTTGAGATCACCTTGGCATATGGCGGTAATGTTGGAGGTCATGCTGTCACTTCACTGAGCACAATGGGAAGTTGACATGACAATGAGGGTAATGTTGGGATTGCTTCATAAGGGCAGCATGAGCAGGGTTAAAGGCAGTGGCATGCATCAGAGAATGCTTTCACAATGTGATGGCTATACCTAAGTAACTCATTCTGTGTCTTGCCCAGGTCCCCAGCTCTGCTCCCTTACTCCCCTCCACCACCCACCCCCACACACCCGCCCCTGGGCCCCCTCATCCCTTGGCCATCAAGAGGAGGAAGGGACATCCAAGGAGGCAGCATTACATCATGCTAGCCCACACTCCATCAATACAAATACCAGCATATTGGAGGAATGTAGCACATGTGTAAAGTCAGTGGCACAGGGTGAAATTCACTGCACCGGAGTGCAGGAGGAGGTGTCAGAGTTACAGATATCTGGCGCAGTCCCCCTCGGGGAGAAAGTCATGATGATGCTCCAGTGAGCAGGAACATGTAGGCTCAGGAGTCACCTTTTGGGGCGCAGTATTTAGATCATCAGCAGCAGATGTTTGGACATCTGGTGGAGTTCCCTGAGGTAGTGGGAGCTCTAGGGCTGTGAATGAATGAATCTATCACGATCATGAGCTCCACATTGTTCCAGGGCCTCAGCCACATGAGCTCTGACCATGAGAGATTGGCCAATCTCATGGAGAGACACATGCAACAACACTCAGAGTGGATGCAAGAGCAGAGTCTTGGCCAGGAAAGGGTGCAAGCCTCCATCAGTAGCCTGGATCAGTCAGCTCAGAGTGTGAGCACTGACACCCATGGAATACATGAGGAGCTGTGTACTCATAACAGGACGATTGCACTGTTGGCACAGTGGTTGCCCCCCTGAAGGCCAGCCCAGGTAATTGAGAGTGAAAATGCTGGAAGCTCCTCAGCACCCTCATCTTCTTCCACCTCCCCAGCCCCTCCACCAGAGCCCTGGTCTGCTGCATAGGTGCCAATGACCATGGGTGCCCATGCAGAGATGCAGAGGCTGCAGCCTGAAAGAGGTCCCCAATGGGTGCCTGTGTGACGAGGCCACCAGCCCTGCTCCTCATTGCTGTTTAGACAAAGCAGTGAGCAGCCTGCCCCCACGTCCTCTGAGGCAACACAGGGGGCACTTCGTACGTGCGTGCGTGAGCGCAGGGCTCCGTCTGGCATAGAGCACTAATCAGTTCACCGTGATTGCATTTTTCATATTGTAAATATCACATTTGAGCACTTCTTGAAAATGTTTACTCACACTTGTACATAGTTTGGTGTATGTGCTTCTACACTACAGAGCCCCAAAAGAATGATAACATTATGAGGGTGGTTCTTACCAGTAATAATGAGAGTAGCATGCTGAGGTCCATCTTGACATGAAGTCATCAGGAACAAGGTTGTTGGTTGATTTGTGAAGCTTTGGAGGGCTTCTTTCTTCTCTGCTATATCACATAATATTCCAATATTCAAAAGCTCAAGCACTGAGATTCTCCTTGTATCTTTCATTGTCCGTCCAAGCTTGATTTTAAGGGAGGTTCGTTGATCAGACTCCACAAGGAGATACTGGGCAGCAGGTGCATCTCAAGAATGAGTGCTGGATGCAAGGCATTCATCTGCACTGCAGTGTTACACATTGGCCTAGGTGTAGGCACTGCAGCTCCAGAGGCCATGTGTCATTCAGGTAATATTGCTCGTCTGCCGTCCCCACTACTTTAGCTGCATTTTCCATCCAGGCATTGAAGGATGTGCTTTGTGCAGGAAGCAGAGGTACATGGAAGCCAGGAATGTTTCAGGTGTCACTCAATTCAGAAACTGGACCATTGATCAGGATGGATGGTCACAAGTTCTTTCAAGGAGCTGATGGTGCACAGTTGTGGGCTCATCATGTGTGAAATGCCTTATCTGAGTGCAAGCTGGAATACACAGTCCTATCAGCATGTATAGGGTTTAAAGTCTTAAGTCATGTCCACATTGTGGACATGGTTTGATTAAGGACAAGGTGGCAGCTTTGGCACCTCATTGACAGGCAATGCATTCATGTCAGGAGGCCAGGTTGTGTATGACTTATGACCATGATGAGGTCCATGGTTATGATGGTGAGGGTTGTAGCAATTTGAATGTGACTGAGTCAAACTTATTAATGTTGATTCTCTCCCTTGTGGAGGATGCACAGCCCCTTGAGTAATTGTGGAGTCGATGTACAAGGTTCTTTAAGTGAAAGTTGCTCACCTGATGACAATTGTGATATCAGAGTACTTTATGAGAATCTGTTTTGCACTAGGACCCGTCTGACGATGATCCCCTCCTGCACAGAGTCAGCCCTGGCTACATGACCATGCTTCCTAGCTGCACTGCCATTGGTGGCCTCCTCATTCTCATCCATTTCTGAATCATTAGAATGGACAGGAACTTCCTCCTTCACTTCTTCCTCCTCATTTACCCCCACCTCAGAGGTTGGAGAACAGCTCATGGCCTCGTTGTCATTGATTTGTAAGCCCCTCCGCTGTGCAATGTGGTGCAGTATGCATCACACCACTACTATTCTTGATACCCTTGCTGAGGAAAATTGTAGAGCTCCACCTGAGTGATTGAGGCACCTGAAGCGCATTTTTAAAATACCAATGGTCTGCTCTATGGTGCTTGTTGTGGAGACATGGCTGCTGTTGTAGCTGCGCTCTGACTCAGTTTGAGGGCCCCTAAAGGAGGTCATTAGTCATGTTCTTAAGAGGTAGACTTTGTCCCCTAGAAGACGACCATGCTTCTGCGTAGGTGGCTGAAAAACTGAGAGAGTTGGGAACTCCTTAGTATGAAGCTGCCAGGGAACATTGCACTTGAAGGAAGACCTTGTTGTGGTCACAAATTACCTGGATATTGTGTGAGTGAAAGGACTTTCGATTGACAAAGGTATCTCTGCATGTAGTTCAACAGTTTCAATGTTGAAACATTTATTGACATTTGATGACATTTTCCAAGGATTGTTATTACAGATAAGGTCATTATGAATGTTTGACTGAGTTTCAAAAGCTAAGCAAGCACTTATCTCAGCAGGAGGTTGAGTTCAGTTTAATTGACAGTTTAAAGAAACTAATAAAGGATTAACGGTCTTTGATGTGGGTACTGAATAGAAGTTTGATTTTTTTTATAGAAGATTGAACGCTTGAGGAGATTTAAAAGCTTTGAACGGGGTTCATGGATGGGAGGTTTTTTTCACTTTCAAGTGTGTATGAGTGAGTGCTGTATTAACTTGTTAGAAGTTCATTTGCTTTTCATCTCCACATGGTCTCGAGGTCTGTCCATGGTGGATACTTAGTGAGTGGTTATGGAGGTAGGGGGTGTGTCGGAGACATAAGTTGGCATGGAGGGGCCATGGGGTGTATAAGGGCACATGGGGAGTGGGTTGGAGGGTGAGGGCTAGAAGGCCTAACAGCTTCTAAAACAACTGGGACTAAGTCCAGGAAAACTGAAGCGGGCCTCCTAACTGGCCTGCCTCAGCACTCGCCCAGTCTCCATGGCCATCTACAATATCTTCCAGGTTAAGTGAGTCCGAGTCTGTCCTGTTCCCGCCTCCCCAGAGCAAAGGTTGGGTAACCGGCTTATTTAATCTGAGGTGGGCCTGCTGAGTCAGGAAACTTCTAACTTCAGCTACCTGCCTTAGTCACAAAATCCAGCCCACAATCTTCAGCATAAAGTGTATTGCTAATGGCTCTAATTAGTACAGAGAATATACTATATTTTGAATAAACACAGAAACGGTTGGAAGTACATGGCATGTCAGTCAGCATGTGTAAAGAGAAAAGAAAGGTTTTGTATTTTGGACATGTGAACTGTCATCAGAATTGAAGGCACAAAGGCAAATAGGCTATTCAATAAAGTTAGAAAGAAAAGAGACAGGGTAAAAGAACAGAGAAGCAACAGATGGAGCGATCACAGAGCAGGAATAAATTGGTCAAACAATTTGCAAACTTATAATGAAAAAACTGCTAACTGATTTAAAAGACCATCAATGAGTTGGTTGATAAACAGAAAAAGTATGCACAAGTAGGAGGGCAAAAGTCCTGGGGGATGTACACAGAAACCCAAAGGTAAGAAAGCGGAGAGAGAGAATTAGGCTGCAAAATAACAGATTTGAAATTAAAATAGAAAATGGTGACAAAACACTGGCATAAAAATTTGATGGCACAGCACCCATTTTACAGCTAATGGCTACAAAAATTGTATGATTCTGAACCTGAAGTATGCCACTTGCTACATTGATACAGACATTGGAGCAAGTGATAAGAAGAATAAAACTTATCCAAATAAGGGCCTACCTCTTGTTTAAGACCCCCTATACCAAATCACCCTGAATGCAGTCAGCATTGGGCTCAAACGAGTGGAGCAATTTGTAGAGGGGCTGGATTACATAACTGAATGCTGTGTCAATCATTGACAGATACATGAATCCTCCTAGCTGCAAGTCATCTTCAATCCTTTCACCCTTCAGCTCTTGTACTAAGGCTGCGTCTCTTGGTCCTCTTGCCGCACGCTCACTTCTCTCTGAATGGAAAAAGTTGTGTGACTTGCAGAAGATGGCAGTGATTTTAAAGACCTTGGCAGAATTTTAGAACACTGCCTGCCTCATTTGTCCAAACAATGGAGGGCAGAATTTTCCCAGGATTGCACAAAGTGCGGTAGCGAGCGGGTAAAATGGAATCCTATCCACCAACGAAAATGGTGGTTTTTCATGCCATATTATCCCGAACCCGCCCCATTATTTATTCACTCATGCGAAACATGGCGTTTCCATGGCAAGCGGGCTCTCATTCACGCGCCCGCCATCACCCTGCTGTTGTATCATGCTGGCCGCCATCTTTAAAAGGCAGCCGCCAGCACAGCACTCATGGCCACCAGCTCACCACCGCTGGCCAGGAGACATGGCCAGCAAAGAAAACAAGACTGCAGCCCCCCCCACTTCGACGACGGGTCCCTCGAGCGACTGCTGGATGCCGTGGAGGCCCGCTGGGATGTGCTCTACCCCTATTCTGGCCACAGGATTGGCAGGAAAGTCACCAGCCTGGCTTGGGAGGTGGTGGCAGCGGTGGTCAGTGCCAATGCCCCACAGAGGAGGACAGCCACCCAGTGTCGCAAAAGGATGAATGATCTCCTCCGTTCTGCCAAGGTAAGTTACTCTTTTCATCACTCTCAATTGACACACTCACAAACCTATCACACATCCACAAGGTCTTCATTCACTGCCAGTGCAAGGGACATCACCTCTTTCACACACACCATCATTGACTTATCCTGCCCATAGAAGCACTCACCACCCACACAGGCCAGGCATTCTTATCATCTGGCCTGGCAGGTGTCCTGATACACTCTATCTATCTCTATCCATGCAGGACAAACTGGAACACAACAGGGGGAAAGGTCACAGACAGTTGGAGGGACGCCAGAGGTCAAAGTGCTGACAGAATTCGAAAACAGCCATCCAGCTGGCTGGCGATGACCAGGACCGGTCCTGTGCTGATGGTGAGGTCAACGCTGCTCTACCAAATGATGATCCAGCAGCGCAACATCCATCAGACAACCATGCCGTGAGTGATGTGTCCTGTTTCACAGGCCACTGCCATGCACTAATTATCTTTCCTTGCTTTCACAGACACATCTGCCAAACAGCCGACAGAATCCATGACCCAGGGCCTCCAATCAAGCCTCCAAGAAACCTCTGAAGCGGAATCTGAAAGCACCCTATCTGAAGTTCCATCACAGCACTCACCCACGACCTCCACCAGCGCAGAGACATACACCTCAGTGGGACCTAGCTTTAGAGTAGCTTTGGGGTCACAATCTGGTGAGCACATCACACTTTCCGATCCACAGAGGGTGAAGCAGGGACTTCCCAGGTCCCTGGCACTTGGAAGACTGCTGGAAGCCAGAACATTGCTGAGTCCAAGTCAGATGATGAGCCTCTGGACTCGATCATGTCACAGTTGCTGGAGCTGCAAAGGCAAGCTCTGGAACATCAGGAAGGGGTGTCTGTTGCACTCCTCAGATTGCAAGGCACGGTGGAGGAGTCAGTCCATCTTCAGGCTGAGGTGATAGCGCCGGCATTGCAACGCAACAAGGTCAACACTGGCAGGATGGCAGCCACCATGGAGACCTTGGTCCAGGACGTCACTCCTGCACTGCTGCGCGGGCTTAACTCCATCATTGATGCCATTGCTGGCCTCCAACAGTGTGTACGTGCTGGGCAGCTTGATCGGACTCCAGCTACTCCTTCCACTCAAAGAGTTAACCAGAGGTCCTCGGGCACCCATTGGGAGGAGGATCAGCAGGTGCACACTCTTGGGCCATCCACCCAGGTGACTCTGGGAGTGACCGGCCCATCCGAATCCCCTCTTCCTGTGACCTCTGCAGCTCCAGCTTCACAGGCCGAGGAGGATGCCACTGCCACACAGCAGAACCTCGAAAGCAGGCCGGGGCTGACCAAATCTCGGCCCTCCAGAGGACGCCCGCCAAAATCATTGCAGACAGGGCGTCACAGTCAGCAGGCTTCCTCCACCTCTGCTGTGGATATCCGGTGAGCACCAAGTCAGGGTTAGGAAAGTTAGGTAAAAGTAGTTGCACAGCCTGGCCATGGGCGTTGATCACTTGTACATACTAAATGCCTAAGAATGTCTCCCTACCTATGGCTCCTTGTTCTGATGAGCAGTGTTCTTGTCACTCAGATGTGAAACTTTTCCGCACAAGATAAAAAATAGGTTACTCAGTCCAGGGCCTCTTCCCTGTGCTCTGTGCAGCCTTCAGACCACAGTGATGGTCCAGCCTCACACTCCCTGGAAACATTACTGATGCCTGCACCTCGGCAGTGCTGGTCATTGCTGCCAGAATGTAGTGGGCAGGTGCCACAGAGTTCTCTCATACTCTGTGTGCTCTCAGCACCTTTAAGGTGGGGCTAGCCCCCATCACACTAGCATCTGCGACCAGTGATGCTGTGCACCAGCTCCTGAAGGGCTAAGGTGCTGAAGGCGGACACAGCATCAGATGTGTCCAAAGTTTCATGGCTGCATCTCTGAGGTGACCCTGATCATGGAGCGCAAGTGAGCTGCTGTTGGTCAGACAGGAGTCAAACATTCTCAGAGGCCATGTGAAGATCTATGGAGTGCCCTCACTGCGTGTCATCATCATCCTCTTGCAATTGAGCGACTATTAGGGCCTCCACTGCATCTCATGACAGGAGCATTCTCACAGAGGGTATTGATGCCGCCATAAGCCAGACTGGAGTCAAGCGTTCACAACTGTGATGTGAGGATCTATGGGGACACCTCACTGCATGTCATCATCATCCTCCACAAATCTGGTAGCTACGTGAGCTTCCCGAGTGCGCCTGCCTCATCAAGCCAGTGCAAGAGCCTCATCCCTGTCATCATCATCACCGAGGACACCCTCACGCTCATCCCTGTCTGTGTCCTCCTCATCCGAGGAGACCTCAAGCTCCTCCATCTCCTCCTCAGCCAGCTCCTCTCCCCATTGGAGCGCCAGGTTGTAAAGGGCGCAGCAGGCGATGATGATGTGTGACACCCTCTGTGGACTATATTGCAGGGCTCCACCAGGCCGGCCCAGGCACCGGAACCTCATTTTCAGCATCCCGATGGTCTGTTCCACCAAGTTGCGAGTTGCAGCATGAGCCTCATTATACCTTCGCTCTGCTGCAGTCTGATGCCACCGCACGGGTGACATCAGCCACGTCCTCTGCGGGTAGCCCTTGTCCCCAAGGAGCCAATCCTGCAGTAGGTGGCAGATGTGAGCCACCAGGTCCCGAGACATGCATGGCCATTGGCAACACTGCTTCTCAGTCATCTTCAGGAATGACAGGCGGCATCTATAGACCCTGGGTGTCGCTAGGCGCTGACCAGCCATGGCTCGCTGTCGCGCCTGGGCAGTGTGTGCGGAAGCTCCTGCTGCTCTTCTTCATGAGGTTGTTGCTCCTGCCTCTTGCCAGCCAGGAACCTCAGTCGCTCTCTCCTCAGTCTTCTACAATCTCTGTAGGCCATCAGGCATACAGCTAGGTCACCAGGATCCATCATCCTGACATGGTCCTCCTCAAGCATGAAAGAGAGAGAGATGTGGTTATCATGGCTGTATTTAGCACCTTTCCTGGCGGTGTGTGACCACCCCTTAATGCTTCCTGGACAGTGCTGGTCAAGCATCGGATGGCCAGAGATGAGTGTGTTGCATGACTGCCCTGCCAACCTGCGACATAGGGGACACTGCTCCAAACTGGGATGCTGAGATTGCAAGGGACTGTGACGTCTCCAGCAGTGATTGCCACACGGCCAGCGTTGGAGAGGAGATTATACAATGTGTGCAGTCCAACTGCTCCGCGGTCCAATAAAGTGGTGGTGGACGTCAAATATGTGCTGAGGGGGCTGGGGGTGGCAGGGGAGTAAGGTATGGAGCGCGTGGTGGACCTTTGGTGCCAGCATGTTGCTTGCATGGGTGGGCAGACTAGGAGCCCAACCCCAATCATATCATTGTGGCTGCGCCTGATCTGTCTCAGTTGCAGAGGCATTGTCAGTTTATGCAGGTGTCCCTAATGCGTGGCCACTTCCCTCGCTTACTCTGACTCCCACCTCAATTGCATGTTCGCGGGAAGCAGCGCCAGGGCAGCGCTTGAATGCCCCCTCAGCAGTCATCTCTGAGACTGGCCAGCACTTGCCCCTGCCCCCATCCCCCCAGCGCTTCTAAGGCCGGTAAACAACAGCCAAGCTGTGGAAAACGCTGCTGCTCACTCACCTCAGTTCCTCCAAAGTGAAGGCCACCAAGTGCATGTCGCCTGCGTGCTGTTGTGAAACACATCAGCGTGCTTTCCCACTGACATGGACGGGCGATACAGCGAGGTTCTAAGAGCCTGGTGGGATGGCCTTTTAATTATATGCTGATGTATTACGATGAGCTCCCCGCCGACCGATGGCGGGAAACGTGGCCCGCCATTGGCGGGCTAAGCGGATGATTGCAACCTGCCTTCGTGAAGCAGGTCGCGCCATATTTTCCATGCAGGCCACCTATCACACCCACCACCAGCGGGCTTGAAAAATTCTGCCCAGAATTTCTACTTGGACATGCAAATGGTATTTTCCACCGGAATTCATGAAGAGATATGAACTTTAATATATCTTCATTCCATGTCTGATTGGGGCTTTTTCTTTAAAGGTTTCCAGTGAATGTTCCCAGCAGCCACCCATCCAAACTACCATAATAACAGCACAGTGGATTCATATAAAATGGGACTGCTTGAATAGACTTGAATGATTCAGTTCTAATGGTCTCACACCACCAACAGAATGGAAGGCTTTGATATTCATACAAACCATAAAATTCTTGATCGCAGCCTGGATGGAAACATTTGTGTCATTTATGACACCCCACACTTTTGGGATGAATACCACCTGATGAAAGTGTGTGTGCATGCCGCTGGGCCTTTTCCCAGTGGTAAACATATTTACCCTGAAAAGCAAGGCTTCAGGCACTTTTTTGAGGGCCACCTAGTGATTCCCGTCTGGTTTATATGGGAGTCCAACCTTGGACATGGAAATGAGACCCAGGAGCTTTTCACTTACCCCAACTGCTACATTCACACCATATATTAAAATCAAAGCTAGTGATTCAGTCATTACATATTTTTAATATTACATGAGGTATATTTGAATAAATTGTCATTCCAAGACACCAGATGTGCAACAGATGGAATACACATGCATTAGGCTAACACAGAAATGTCAAATGAAACTGCTAAGCATTTTGCACCTAGGCTACTTTATATTAAAATATTGTTCCATTTAATATTTTGTGTATTGGAAGCCTTATTATTAAATTAAAATGTTTGTACCTTTGCTATATTAAATTAAAGCTGATAAAATAATTTTATGTTTGTAATGAATGCTTAACTGATGTGGACGAGGAGCATATGCTGTATTAGCTGGGAGTAATTTGTGATGACAGCACATTAATGCATTTAATCAATAAATCAGTCAAAGACCAGTTAACTATCATTAAGCTTAAGTAACCGCTCAGAGTCCAAATACAAAGTCAGAATGGAAACCGAGAGGGATTTGATTTGTCTCATCTTGTTCACCAAAGAAACAATCTATCTATCTGTCTGTCTGACTATCCATCCATCTGTACAACTAGCTACCTATCAATCTCCTTCACAATATATCTTATCTGTAATCATACATCTACACACATTGCTGTCTGCACCACTTGACTTCCTGTGACATTTTTGTCACACATTTTATATCCACTTTTCCATTATAAATTCCTATGCCTGCAAGTAAATGAGGACATCATTCTGATTGTGCAGCCTGGTCACTACGTATACCACTAAATTCTACAGTTCTGTCAAAATACATTCTGAATTTAATTTTCATTTGTCATTTCTGTCAGTAGCAGAAGTTGCTATGTTCAGAATAAGCATATAACCTATATATTTATATTTACAATCACTGAATTAATTTTAACCATTGAGTTGTCTTTCATATTTCTTAATTCAAATAGTCACTTGATAGTACAGAACTTGAAAATTGCTGAAAAGAGAGATATGTTGCTGAAGCTTTCATCTTGCACTCATCAGGACAAAATCCAGAGTGCCAAATTTCAAACAATCACAACAATTTATACCACACGAGAAACAGGGTGCTGATTGGTTGGCAAGTCAACTCTGATTGGCCAAGGCATTGTCATAGAGAAAGCAACTGGGAACTATCAGCTCCCATGCTTCCATGATTGGGAAGCACTTGCTGAAAAATCCTGGGTGCACCAATAGCTGCACTAATAACCAATTTAAGATAATCAGTCGAGCTCATAACATGGCTTAATTACACTTGCTAAAAGTGACATATATTCATATGCAAGCACCCATTCTCTGCAAACAAAACCAATATATTCAAGTATTTTGCCTTTTTTGAATTACCGGGATGCATAGAGAGCCTATAACTATATAAACCCTGTTGCTTTCTTTATGGTAATGTCTCAGCCAATCAGAGTCGGCTTGCCAACATATCTTGTGGTATAAATTGTTGTGATAGTTTGAAATTTGGCATTCTTACAATTGTCCCAATGAGTGCAAGATGACAAGCTCTGGCAACATGTCTCTCTTTTCAACAATGTTGTTTGATTCCTTTTCCAAGCTTTTATTTGAAGGTTTAAGCCTCTCCAAGAAGCTTGTACTTGGAGTTGATATTTTTGCCCATAGCTGTGATAAGTGACCTAAATGTAGATTGTGCAATCTTAGCATGTGTAGTGTTCTTCATAACCCAGGTTGTATAAATACTGTTTAGTCAGCTATATTAAGCAATATTCTTCTTCATCCTCGAACAGTTTCTGCCCAAATGTTTTTCAAAATAATTTGAAGAAGTAGAGGTCAAATTTCAAAACATTTACAGAGGGGAAAGTACAGGTTGAGTTTCTTTTTAAGTAGGGCTGTTGCATCAAACTTAAGTTGGGCAGGCACTGGTATGTGCAAGGCCTGCAGGAATAGTCTCCAATAGTAAGGCAAGTGATGAGGGTCCAAAGGTGATCACAATCAGGAGCTGGGAGAAATCTGAAGTACTGGATGTTTAAAGTTTCCTTGTGGGATTCAGAGAAACTCTCCTATCTTCCTGGCTCACAAGGAAACTGAAAAAAATTTGAAGTTATTTTACTGGGCCTACTCTGGCCCTCAACCCACCTCTTGGCAGGTTTGCCCGGCAGTGAGGTTACTAATGTTCCCTCGCTCAAGCCTCAGTTTAAAATCACAGATCAGGCCCCCAATAATGTCAACTAAGCAGTTGAGCCGAGGGGCCCAGGTTTCCCATGGGAGGCAGGAATCAGGAGTCAGGACTGAACCCGAGTCACGTTCTCTCCTGCGTCCCCAGGCTGCCAAGGAGCGAAATTTTGGGGTCCCCAGGGCTTTTGGTCCCTTGAGGTGAGGCGGACCCAAGATAGGAGTGGAAGTAAGAATGGAGGCATGCTGGCTCCTCAGCGGCCATTTTAAAAGGCCTATCTCCATCCCCATCCATTCACAAATACATTGGCTTAATAGAACCTCAAGAATATCTCAAAAAGATGTTATAATTTAAATGCATTTCTCCCCACTCCCCCATGCCCCATCATCCCATCATCCTAACATGCAACCCCCCCAACCTCAATCCCACCATACAACCCCATTCCCCACCCTACATCCCCCACTCCACACACCCCCACCATCCTCCACCCATCCCTTATCCACTTTATAAATATGAATTCACAAGCCCTATTATAAAAGTTGGATTCCTCCAAGATTGTCAAGAATAAAATTGTTTATTTAGGGGATTTATTGGCTCTTGGAAACAGTTCATCTTTTTAATGTGTTTGTAAGTACTTGACATTGTTTATACTGCTTCTCTCAAGTATTTCTAAACACATTAAAAAGTTGGATTGCATCAAAGAGCCCATAAATCCCCCAAATTAACAATTTGACCTCAGGACAGCTAAGCTCAGCAAATGTCTAAACTGAAAACCTAAAAGCAATCAAAAGTAAGTAAAATTACTTACCTTTTAAAGCTCTTTCTGCCTCCATACAGTTGGTGTAAAACCCAATAGCTGTTGAACCCCAGCCGCCTCACACAAAATTCGAAAACTTTCCAAAGACCCTGCCACTATGTAATTTACCATGTTAATAAGAATTATTATTATTATTTAGTCCCTCTCCCTCTCCTGCCTTCATGAAAATGGTGGGGATGGAAATGGAGGCTGCGGAAGCTCCACCGCTTGGCAATAATATTTTGCCATCCCACCTCCACTCCTGTCCTATTTGGGACAGGAAAATTCCGGCCTAAGACTCTGCCCTAAGGATCTCCTATGGTGATATCCTGGAGTTGAGATGATTGGCCTCCAGTGACCAGAAATGACTCCAACTATTGGAGAGCTTACCCTCCTGGTTCTTATTGACTTCAAATTTACTCCAGCTCCTTAGTTCCACACTCAATCAAACGCTGCCTTCACAGCAAGGCTGCTCACCTCACTTTTTCATGTAGGGCAGCATCAGGTTGATGTCCAAGACATGAGCTGATATACTTGGCAAGCAATAGGATAGCAAATAAAATCCAATGAACTCTTTGCAGCAGTCTGATTAGAATCCATTTTGTCCATTGGAAGCAGAGATTGTTTTACTTCAGTCTTACAGGAGGAAATAAGAAATTCATGATCACCTTTGAGAAGGTACTTATGACCTTCAGTCTTTAATTTTCTCCCCCATTTCCTGAAGGCACTAGTGCTGGGATGAGATATATATTGTGAATTGACAAGAGCGATACCCAAAATGAGTGAACAATTGATGCACAGAGGTCAGTATGCTCATATGACTTTCCACCCAGTCATTTGTTACCCAGGGAGTGCTTAGAATGTGGAACATGCTGCCACATGGGGCAGGGTTTAAGGGTTGTGGCGTTTCCTGCCTTGTCACTGAGAATGTCAATGTAAAACATGCTACCGATCCAACATACTGCCCCACAGCCATTTAAAGCTCTGAGGGGCATTAATTGACTTGAGGGGGGTGCAGACCTTGGGAAGCCACTCCGATTGGAAAAAGGGAAGGAGGAGGCACCTCCCACCTTTCCCACCCAGTCTTCCCAACTGCCACTGAGCCCCTTCCTCCAGCCAGAAATTGCGGTCAGACTGGAAGTGACCCTTAAATGGCTGCTAATTGGCCACTTAATGACCTCAATTGGCTCAAGGCCAGGTGGACCACCTCACCAGAATTAAACTCCCCCTACAAATTAAGTTCCATGCCAGCAAGAAGTTAGATCACTCACATTCACATCTGCACTTAAGTGGCGTGCACCCGGCAAGGTAGAATTCTTCCATGATTAACAGCGAGTTGCCACTGCATTGTCCTCTTTGGGGAGCACCTGTAAGTGCCAGCCTATGCTTGAGACCAGGTGGTGGCAGTGCAAGTTGCATGGAGGATGACCAAGGAAGGGTTAGCAGGGAAGGGTGAAGCAGTGGCCTGGCAAAGGTGGAAGGGATAGTGCTGGCTGTCCAGATGCCCTTCAAATATGGCACCCAGACCTTTGACCCCATGAGATAACGGTGACTTCTTACCTGCCCCTGCTGCAAAAATCAGTGAGTTCCTCACTGTTGCATGTGTAATGAACATGAACAGCACAAGATCACAAGTAGTCAGCCAACCCCCACTCCCCAGAAGGAATCACTCTTACTTCCATGCTTGCCACCAGACCTAAAGTCCAGAATGGAAGATTTCGGTACATTAGAGCAATGCTTGAGTTGTTTACAATCACCAATTCAATGCTTGAACAAAATTATGACCAGTCGTGTAAGGTGCTTTTTTAAAAGTACACTCTGAGCTTTGTGGGGTAGGGAGTTCACTGAGCTAATGTCACTATTTTCACCAATACTAATGGCCAATGTGCTCCAGCTAATTGATATTGAGCTCCAGCTCAATAACATCCAAACCAAAGGATGAATAATAGTGATCAGAGCATAATTATGGTGAAGTAATATAGTCTGTGCCTATTATGCTAACTAAATAAATTATAATTTAATTTAAATCAAAATATTTGTGTGATGTTGATGCTTTAACATGAACCTTTATAAGCATTCACATTCATAATTATATGTTAGTCGGAAGATTTTGTATGAGTTAGATTTCCAAACCTTCATTATATTTGCAACGTAGAAGAGCAATAGAAAGATGCAGATGAGAGCTTAAGAACATAAGGAATAGGAGCAAAGTAGGACATTCAGCCCCCTGAGCCTGCTT
The DNA here is from genome assembly GCF_964194155.1 of Cetorhinus maximus. Classification (NCBI taxonomy): domain Eukaryota; kingdom Metazoa; phylum Chordata; class Chondrichthyes; order Lamniformes; family Cetorhinidae; genus Cetorhinus; species Cetorhinus maximus. Next base: position 62,579,832 of record NC_135885.1, on the reverse strand, counting down.
TACCATTGAATAAGATCATGGCTGATCTGATCATGGCCACTTTCCTGCCTGCCCCACATAACACTTGTTTCCCTTATAAATCAAAAATCTGTCTAATGCAGCCTTGGATATATTCAATGACCCAGCCTCTCATTGTTCTCTGGGGTAGAAAATAGCTAAGGTTAACGACCCCCCCTGAGAAAAGAAATTCCTCCTCATCTCTGTCATAAATGGAAGACCTTTATTCTGAAACTGTGCCGTCTAGTTCTAGATTTCCCCACAAGGCATCTGCCCTATTAAACCTCTGCAGAATATTCAATGTTTCACCTCTCATTCTTCTAAACTCCAGTGAGTATCGGCCCAATCTGCTCAACCTTTCCTCATAAGACAACCCCTATACCCAGAATCAATATACTCTTGTCTCTTCATCCAAGTTATCAATATAGATTATAAATAGTTAAGGCTTCAACACTGATCCCCGAACACTCCACTAGTTAAGTTCGGCCACCTGACAATGACCCATTTATCCTGATTCTCCTGTTTCCTGTTAGTTGACCAATCCTCTATTCATCCTAACACCATGAGCTCTTATCTTGGGTAGTAACCTTTTATCTTGCCAATTAACCCTTTGTGTGGCATCTTATTGAATGCCTTTGGGAAATCTAACTACACAACATCTATTGGTTGCCCCTTTATCCACCCTGCTTGTTAGATCCTCAAAGAATTCTAATAAATTTGCCAAACAAGATTTCCTTTTCATGAAACCATATTGACACTGCCTGATTGTATTATGATTTTCTAAATGTCCTGTTACTGTCTCCTTATTAATGGATACTGCTATGACACCCTGGAATTTCCTTTGAACGGTAGTTTCCAGAGCCACAATAGCAGCTGCCTGAGTTTCTATTCCAGGGGCGATGGTTAGATTCTATCTTGTTGGAGATGGTTATTGCCTGGCGCTTTTGTGGCGCAATGTTACTTGCCACTTGTCAGCCCAAGCCTGGATATTGTCCAGATCTTGCTGCATTTGGGCATGGCTGATTCAACACCTGAGGAGTCGCGAATGGTGCTAAACATTATGCAAACATCAGCGAATATCCCCATTTCTGACCTTATGATGGAAGGAAACAGCTGAAGATGGTTGGGCTGAGGACACTACCCTGAGGAACTCCTGCAGTGATGTCCTGGAGCTGAAATGACTGACCTCCAACAGCCACAGCCATCTTCCTTTGTGTTAGGTATGACTCCAACCAGCAGGGAGTTTTCCCCCAATTCCGATTGACTTCAGTTTTGCTAGGTTTCCTTGATGCCACAATCGGTCAAATGCTGCCTTGATGTCAAAGGCAGTCACTCTCATCTCACCTCGGGAGCTCAGCTCTTTTGTCTATTTTTGAACCAGGTCTATAATGAGGTCAGGAGCTGAGTGCCCCTGGCGGAACCCAAAGTGAGCAGGTTATTGCTAAGCAAGTGCCGCTTGATAGCACTGTTGATGACCCCTTCTATTATTTTACTGATGATCGAGAGTAGACTGATGGGGTGGTTATTGGCCAGGTTGGACTTGTCCTGCTTTTTGTGTTTAGGACATACCTGGGCAATTTTCCACATAGCCGGGTAGATGCCAGTGTTGTAGCTGTACTGGAACAGCTTGGCTTGGGACGCGGCAAGGTCTGGAGCACAAGTCTTCAGTACTATTGCAGGAATTTTATCAGGGCCCATAGCCTTTGCACTATCCAGTGCCTTGAGCCGTTTATTGATATCACGTGGAGTGAATCAAATTGGCTGAAAACTGGCATCTGTGATGCTGGTGACCTCCGGAGGAGGCCAAGATGGATCATCCACTTGGCACTTCTGGCTGAATATTGTAGCAAATGCTTCAGCCTTATATTTTGCACTGATCTGCTGGGCTCCCCCATCTTTGAGGATGGGAATATTTGTGGAGCCTCCTCCTCCAGTTAGTTGTTTAATTGTCCATCACCATTCGCGACTGGATGTGGCAGGATTGCAGAGCTTAGATCTGATCCATTGGTTGTCGGATCACTTAGCTCTGTTTATCACTTGCCGCTTATGTTATTTGGCATGCAAGTAGTCCTGTGTTATAGCTTCACCAGGTTGAAACCTCATTTTTAGGTATGCCTGGTGCTGCTCCTGGCATGCCCTCCTGCACTCTTCATTGAACCAGGGTTGATCCCCTGGCTTGATGGTAATGGTAGAGTGAGGGATATGCTGGGCCATGAGATTGTGTTTGAGTACAATTCTGCTGCTGCTGCTCCTGCTGCTGATGGCTCACAGCACCTCATGGATGCCCAGTCTTGAGTTGCTAGATCTGTTCAAAATCTATTTCATTTATCATGGTGGTCATGCCACATTTTCCTGAATTGTCTACTTCCTGTGGCTGAGGAAACCTTCCTAGGGACACAGGCTTTAGAACTTCCAGAGGAACCCTAACATGGTTTCTGTTGCCAAACAAGCCAAGAAAAATGTTGAGGACTACACCAGGAGCTCTTCATTGCATTCATCAATCTGATCAAAGCATTTTACTCAGTAAATCATGAGGCCCTAGATATTGCCCAGGTCTTGCTGCATTTGGGCATGGACTGCTTCAGTATCTGAGGAGTCGTGAATGATGCTGAATGTTGTGCAATCATCAGTGAACATTTGACCCATTTCTGACCTTATGTTGGAAGGAAGCCCTGTGGATTGTGCTGTAGAGATTTGGATGCCCAAGGATCTTCATCACACTCCTGCAACTCCTTCATGATGATATGATCGCAACTTTAAGTGTTTAAAGTGAGAGATCTGAAATAGTCCCATTCAAAGTCCTGACCAGTGTCAAGCAAGGCTGCAAGATAGCCCCCATACTACAGTCTACCTCAAAGTGGTTATTCATCACATCAAAGATCAACTGCTCTCTAGTGTCAGTGGTAAATACCACCAAGATAGAAAACTCTTTAACCTATGTCGCCTTGGTGCTAAAATTAAATTAACCCATATAGACATACATGGTCTACAGTTTGCAGATGACTGTACTGTCATTGCCCACTCTGCACCAGATTTGCAAACCACTCTATGTCTCCTCAATTCTGCACACAAGAGACTCAGCCTGTCCTTGAATATTGCCAAAACAAAGCTCATCTATCAACTGAGACCTGGCCAGCCAAATATTCCACCTCCGATATATGTTGAAGGTAAGACTCTGGAATATGTTGAGCACTTCCCATACATTGGCAACCACCTCTCTCGAAAGGTCATCATTGATGAGGAGATCCAACACTGGATCAGCTGTGCCAGCTCAGCCTTCTACAAACTATGACAGCGAGTGTTTGACAACAAAGACCTCCGCAAGTCAATAAAAGTCCCAGTGTACAAAGCAATTGTTGCCACCACACTCCTGTACTGCAGAGAAACCTGGACACAAGCATTCAGGAAAACCTCCTACAAAATCAAGTGCAATGGAACAGGTACTGACCAAAAAACATCTCCCCTGCCAGGTCCTGCTTTCTCAGCTCACAAATGGCCAACGTTCCAGGAGAGGACAAATGAAATCCTTCAAAGACACTGATGCTCTCCCTGAAGCATGGCAGCATTGCCATTAATGACTGGCAGGAGCTTGCTACTAATCATTCAAAATGTGACAACTTGTCCATCAAGCTGCATCCCACTTTAAGTCCAAACGCAATAATAATGAGGCAGAGCAATGGCAGAGAAGATAAAAAAAGGAAGCAAATCCTGCACTCCGGATCCCACTACACCTTGGGAAATATGTCCCATGTTCCCAAGGATCTGCAGGTCAAGGATCAGCTTGCTCAGTCACATGAAGACTCATGGCAGAAACTCATGACCCTGAGTAGACATCATCCTCGAATTGAGGGACAGCTAACCCTTAGTGATGCAACCTGATCACGCTACCACTAGTGGTGGTCCTGCTGAGGTTGTTGAGCTGCTGGCCCTCTGATTGAGCCAACAGCACTTGGGGGGGCAGACTGCCCTCTCCAATTAAGGGCCGCAGCCCTGGTCACAGGTTGCTAATTGGCTGCCATGAGCAAAATGCTGCTGCCAACCAGAGCTGGGTCTGCTCCCTTTCCAGTCCTGGCAGTGTGACCTTGACCGATGCCAAGATATTCAGCCTCATGTCTGGAGGGCTTTCTGCCCACTGCAGATACAGGACACCTCTTTTCCTCTCCACGTCCTGCGCCAACACTCCAGTACATTGTCAGCAAACCTTGGTATTCACACTCTCACATTTTGAGCCATTTCTCAAAGTATTACAGTCCAGATTCACTTTCCAAATTACCCCCACCTCATCTTGCAGTCACAATGTGCCTCCTCTTTACAAATGCTGCCTTTCTGTAGGGATAGTTACTCACGATACCAGGACCCCTGCTAATGCATTTAGCCAATGAACAGTGTGGGTAGTAGTGGCTGCATGCAGCAATCTCCTAAAGCAGGGGGCAACACAGATTTCACATGTGGCCTGCAACATAATGAATGGCCACAGATTAATCATATGCCCTGATCCCTACACCCAATTTAGGGGATTATTCAAATTAACTACCCCCCACGCCCTTCACTGTGTACCATGTACCACATGAATTCAAGATGTATAAACCAAATCCAGGACAGCAACATCAGAAATTGAAGAGGGCAGGTAGATGTGTAAGTTTCTTGTTCTGAAGGTAATCTCTATGAGTTGAATTGGACAAGATGATACTGAGGTGCAGTTTGACAGTTTATGATGCTCCGTCAAATGCTAAATTGAGAAGAAAATGTAGCCATGAAAGACTGGAATCTGTGTGATTGTTAACTAATCTTATGCTGCTACTGCAGTTTTGGAGTTCGTGTGACATTCTCTTGAACACTGGCCAATGTTAGATTTGGGATATAAGATAGGAAAATTAATGTTGATGTGTTATTGCTGATGTAGTTTCACACTGATAAGAAAGAGCATTAGCAGAAGTGTAAGAGCATAAGACGAGGAGCAGAAGTAGGCCATTCAGCCCATCAAGTCTGCTCCGCCATTCAATGAGATCATGGCCGATCTGATAATCCTCAACTCCACTTTCCTGCCTTTTCCCCATAGCCCTTGATTAAAAATCTGTCTATCTCAGCCTTGAATATGCTTAACGCCCCAGCCTCTACAACCCTCTGCAGTAAAGAATTCCACAGAGTCACAAGTCTCTGAGAGAAGAGATTCCTCCTCATCTCTTTCTTAAATGGGCAACCCCTTACTCTGAGATTATACCCTCTGGTCCTAGACTCTCCCACAAGGGGAAATAACCTCTCAGCATATACCCTTTCAAACCCCCTAAGAATCTTAAATGTTTCAATAAGGTCACCTTTCATTCTTCTAAACTCCAATGAGTACAGGCCCAGTGGCGCCCCTTGCCTCCATCCCATCCCCTACAGGGCCATCTGTTACTTGTTCCATGATGTCCTTTCATACAATGCTACCCTTGTTCTGCTATTACCACATTCTGCTTTTTTACCTTTATGCCGCTATCATCACCTTTTTTAACACTAACCACTGCCATTAACACTCCCCTTGTCCTACAGTTCATGACATCTTTGTCTATCCCTGCTTTATCCTCACCTATCGCTGGCCTTCTATGCAGCTCCACCTGCCCACCCCCTTTAAGCAGTATAAATTTCAACACATTTCCACTTCTCTTCAGCTCTGAAGAAGGTCATACAGGCTCAAAACGTTAGCTCTGTTTCTCTCTCCACAGATGCTGCTAGACCTGCTGAGTTTTTCCAGCACTTTCTGTTTTTGTTTCAGATTTCCAGCATCCGTAGTATTTTGCTTTTAACTTTTTGTCTTTTCTGCTAAACTCCCTTCCCAGTCCACTCTAGCCAACTCTGCCCTCATTCCTTTGTAATTACCCTTATTTAAGTTTATCACAGTTGTTTCCAACTCAGGTTTCTCACTCTCAAACTGAATGCTAAATTCTACCATGTTATGATCACTGTTTCTTATGGAATCTTTTACTCTTAGATCATTTATTAAACCTGCCTTACACATTACCAGATCCAAAATAGCCTGATCCCTGGTTGGATCCACAACATTTTCACAGAATCTCAGAATCACAGTGCAGAAGAGGCCCTTTGGCTCATCGAGTCTGCACCGACACGTGAGGAACACCTGACCTACCTACTTAATCCCATTTACCAGCACAAAACATCCTTTTGTTCTAGGAAACTGTCCCAAATACATTCTATGAATTCGTGCTCGTGGTTACCTCTGCCAATTTGATTTTCCCAATCTACATGAAGATTGAAGTCACCCGTGATTAATGTACTGCCTTTTTTACATGCCCTCATTATCTTCTGATATATTCTCTGTCCTACAGTATAGCTACTGTTAGGGGGCCTATAGACTACTCCCATCAGTGTCTTCTTCCCCTTGTTATTTTTTACCTCCATCCATAAGTATTCTATATCTTCCGATCCAAGATCACTTCTTGATATCGTACTTATTCCATTTCATAATAACAAAGCTACCCCACCACCCTTTCCTTCCTGCCTGTCCTTTTGAAAGGTCACATAACCCTGAATAATTAGTTCCCAGGTTCGATCTCCTTGTAACCATGTCTCTGCAATGGCCATAAGATCATATCCATTAACCTCTATTTGTGCCTTTATTCATTTATTTTGTTCCAAATACTATGTGCATTTAAATAAATAGCATTAATTTTGCCTTTTTAACAATCTTTCCCCATTTGACCCTATTTACTGCTTATTTTTTATGTTTGTACACTCTGTCCCTTCCTGTCACACTCTGGGCATCAATACCTAAATAGCTGCCCTGTAATGCTGCCATATCCTTTTGCTTTGTTAGCCTACCTATCCCCTCTCCAGAATCCTCCCTTCCCCTATTTAGTTTAAACTCCTCCCTACAGCCCTAGTTATTTGATTCGCCAGGACACTGGTCCCAACACGGTTCAAGTGAAGCTCCCTTCTACCCCAATATTGGTGCCAGTGCCCCATGAACTGAAACTCATTCCTCCCACACCAATCTTTGAGCCCGCATTTAACTCCTTGACTTTATTTGCCCTATGCCAGTTTGCCCGTGGCTCAGGTAGTAATCCGGAGATTGTTACCTTGGAGGTCCTGCTTTTTAATTTAGCTCCTAGCTGTTCAAATTTTTTCAGCAGAACCTCCTTTCTAGTCCTATCAATGTCGTTGGTACCAACGTGGATGTCGACAACTGGATCCCTCTCCACCAGCCCTGAGGAGATGTCCTTAACCCTGGCACTGGGCAGGCAACACAGCCTTCGGGACTCATGCTCATGGCTGCAGTGAACAGTATCTATCCCACTAATTATACTGTCCCCTACTACTACATTCCTATTTCGTCCCCCTACTTTAATGTCTCCCTGTACCATGGTGCCATGGTCAGTTTGCTCATCCTCCCTGCATTCCCCGCTCTTGTCTACAGAGCTTACAAGAACCTCGTAACTGTTGGACAGTTGCAGGGGCTGAGGCTTCTCGAATGCTACCCCTGGTCCTCATGCCTGCTTCACCTGCAATCACATCCTCCTGTCACTGATGACATACCAAATTTGAATTACTTAATCTGAGGGGTGTAACCACCACCTGGAGCAAAATGCCCAGGTAACATCCCCTCCCTGATGTGGCGCAATGTCTGCAGCTCGGACTCCAGCTCCTTAACTCAGGTCTGAAGTTCCTCGAGCTGCAAACACTTACTACAGATTTGTTCAGTCTGGAACACTTTCGTGTCCAGCAGTTCCCATATGCTGCAGCAGCAACACATCACCCATCCTGCCATCACTACTCTATTTTATTTAATTACTTAATTAATTACCCTAGAATCCCTATTCTTTATACTCGAAGAACCCCTGTTCTTTGCATTTTGTTGTAATGTTTTACGCACCAGTATCGAACTTATACTTAAGCTATTTTTAAGAAAAAGAGAAAAAAAGAAAAAAAAGGCTAGAGGCCTAAACACAAACTAAAGACATTACTCTTACTTTAAAGACTAGAAATGCTCTCCGCGCTCTCACCTCTCTCTCCATGCTCTTTAATGGTCTCTCACTCTTCGCACGCTCTCTCACTGTTGAAGGCCCCACTGGAGCCAAACTAATGTTTCATATACATTTAACATAACTTTCTAACTTATGTACTGTATACCTCAATTTATACAGTCTAGGATTCCACACACTTTAATTACTGTTTTATTAACCCATCTTGTCACCTTCAAAGGTTTATGCACAAACACCCCACAGGTGTCCCCTTGCACCCCTTTTAAAGTTGAACCATTTAGCGTGCATTGCCTCTCTTCATTTGTCTTTCAATAATATTTTACCTCACACTTTCCTGTGTTGAATTTCATCCGCCATGAATCTGCCCATTCCCCTAGCCTATGTTCTCTTTATGTCTATTACTATCTTCCTTGGTGTTCACTAAATTTCCAAGTTTTGTGCCATCTGCAAATTTCAAAATTGTATCCCCAAGTCCTAGTCATTAATTTATATCAAATGGTCCTAATACTGAATATTGGGGAACTCCACTGTAGTCTCCCTCCAGTCTGAGAAACAGCCATTCACCACACCTACCTGTCCCGTATCGCTTAGCTAATTTTGTATCCCTGCTGTTACTGCCCCTTTTATCGCATAAGCTTCAATTTTGCTAACAAGCCTAATATTTGGTGTTTTGCCAAATGCCTTTTGGAAGTCCACATACACAACATCAACAACACTTTCATCATTCATCCTTCCTGTTACCTCATCAAAAAGGTGTTTAAACCTCAAAAGTTAAATAATAGATTAGGTCTTGAGAGAATTTGGCAAAAAATGGAAAGAAGATTATTGGTAAGTCCACATTTTGAATAGGTTAACCATTTTGGTCACTTTACCTTAAATTGGATATTGATAGAATGGACAGAGCATAACAAATAGTAATAGGGATGATCCCACGACTTGGAGAATTGGCACATGGTAAGATGAATCAGTGGAAAATAACTGTTGTCCACCAGTTAGCTGGAGCGGTATTTACATGACAATTTCTTGGGTCTCCGTGCATACTCATTATAGGAGACTTTGGCATAAATCCCGTGCAAAGTGGGTGTAATCTGTTGGAGTGCATGGAAATGAGAATGCAGCCTTTAGAAAGACATTTCTGGCTGAACATTACAGCAAAAGGCTGCAGGATATACATAAGGAAGGAGCAGATCAGGTTCACTCGTTTAACTCTCAGCTAATTTCGCTGCATGTCTCATTGTTTCTTTGGCGTTTTCTGCCTCAAAAACATACTTGCCCCATCATGCGCCAGAAATACACCAATGGTAGTGAGAAAGTTCACCCCAACAACTCTAATCTATGATTAAAAATCCACAGAGCCAAAGTTAGTGAGGAGCTGAGTTAGTGAGGAGGTGCATGCACATGCGGCAGAATTTTATGCCCCATAGGCGGGCGTGCACCTGACTTGATTGGGCGTAAAATCGCACGAGAAGACATCGGGCAAGTGTCCCGACATCATCGCGCACTCGTCCAATATTTCGCTTGGCGGGCACACACAAGTTGGAAGCATACCCATTGATAATTAAGAGGGCAATTAAGCCCATTAACAGTGCAATTGTCTCCAATTTTTCATGGCATGTCCAACCTTAGAGTTGGCGGACGGGTGAGTCAGACTATGCTCTTTTCATCAAACATCATCCAAGGACGGGATGAGATTTCCATTAGGAATCAGAATAAAAATAAGTATCTGTGGGCAGCATTTTTATCATTTATATTTTCAGTTGAATTGATTGCGATGCATGGACATTTTTGTTGGGTCATCCACTCAGGAATTCCAGAGTCCATCCAGTCCCTCCAAGTCCCCTTTGCTTGTGACTCCCTCAACCCTGTCCTCCATCACTGCAGAGGGAGCAGCTGTCCCACAGGAGGGCAGTCAAAGCAAGCCAAGGCCCCCAAGGCCTCAGATCTCCAGAGGACCCACAGCGAAGTCATCAGAGGCAACAGGGCCAACCGTTGCACAGTCTGTCTCCAATCCTGCTGCGGATGTCAGGGCAGCACCTTGAAGAAGTGGTAGGTTAGAAAAGTTAAGAAATTCTGATCACAAGTGGTTGCACAGGTGAGCGCATTTTGTCACTTTATAATCTGAAAATATATTCATTTTCACTGAATAATGTGCGATGTTGTCTTTCATCTTCATTGACAGGCTTTGCGATCCTCCCCCTACATCACCCTTGCCCTTGCTGCCCACCCCCTCTGCCCCTCCCCTCACCCCACCCCACCACTAGCAATTCAGTTGCACGCAACCAGATCATGAGTGATTCTGGAGGAAGAAGTGTACATGTGGTAGGGCCTTTCGGAGCCTCATACAAGCATTCTCCCACACACACACAGACCCCATCCATCACACTCAACTCAATGTCCTGAGCATTTTTAATGCTGCCTGCTGGGGTTCTCTTTCAGTTGCCCATCTGAGCTGACCTGCATCTCCGCCCACCCATTGATCACAGTCCCATGCAACAGCTTTGCCCAACTACCACAAGGCTCCACTCACTTTTGATTTGTACAACATGGTGGTCATTAAGATTTTAATTAGCTCCCTCATCCTTTACCCTGCCCAGTCACCCATGTCCTTCCCCCCATCACTGTCGACACCCCCCGCATCTCCTTCCACCTCCCCGCCATTATCCTACAGACTGATCCCTTGTCATTCCAGGATGTCCACATGAATGTGCACATTCCCTACCTCCCTGAAAATCCCATCCCCATCCACATTGACCTCCTCAACCTCCTCCCTCCCAGCCCCAGTGTCCGTGTTTGCCTCCATGTCCCCACCAACCAAACTCCCGCCACTTCTACTGTTACCGACATACCCTCGCCCTCCCACCCTACTGGCTTCCTCAGCCCCCTCCCACACTCACCATTCCCTCTGACCACACCCACCCTGAGTTTGCTTCCCAGGAAGCAGTCATTTACTCCACAGACCCTTCTCTTGCACGTTCACCTGGACATTCCAGCCCCCTTACTCCTTTCTCCACCCTAATTTCTTCCTCCAGTCATACTCCCTCCTCTCCCCAGACACCTTCCTCTGTCCAAACTCCCTCCTTCCCCCGGACACCATCCCCCCTCCGAACTCCCTCCTCTACACCTTCCCTTCCCCCCACCCCCACGCCTACCCCCCACTTCCAGCATTCACCCCGTTACACCTTCCTTTCCCACTCCTAACCTAATTTCCCCAACACCTTCAGCACCCCCCATTCCAACCTCAACGTACACCTTGCTCTCCCACTCACAACTAGACCTTTCTCTCCATACCCCCCTCCCCTACCAATTATCCATACCAGTCCATGGCGAAGTCCATGAGGTTCCGAAGGAGGCCCGAAGCATCAACAGAGACCATGGATGATGGTGCAAACTCATGGCGAAGTCCGCGAAGGTCCGAAGCCTCAGCAAAGCCAAAGCTTCTGTATGGAGTCCTCCAGGCCTTCCTCGAGCTCCTTCACAGTGGAGCCATGGGCATGAGAATCCAGCCAGCATGCAATGCATGTGTTCCTCCAGGGTCCAGAAGCTGTAGGGCTCCAGCATTTCCTCCTCCTCAGATGTCCGCAATCTGAGCAAGACCCTAAAGGCGAGTCCCGATTTCTACACATCACGCTTGTCCAGGCGTGTTCTGGCCCAGAGTGTTCTCCTGCCAGTAAATCTGGTATGGGAGGGACGATTCTGGTTGGGCCTTACTTTGCATCACATTAGTGGTATGCAAATCGGAATCACGCCTGCCTCCAGCGGGATTCGCAATCCGCCACAGCGGACACCTTCAGATGATCCCACTGTGATTTCTGCCCCTCCAGCCGAATTCTAATCCCCCACCTGACATAATACCCACCCACAATGGAAGCGGACGATTCTGCCCTAAGACATTTAAATTACTTTGTAGGATAGTAGCATACGATTTCATCTTTCAGGTGAGACCTTAAACCAAGGCCCAAGTGAACAAATGTGCATAAACCTTTGCTGAACCTTTTTCTAACATCAAGTTTTATTGCATTTTGACTTGGAAAAGATTTTTTTAACCTATTTTAGAACAGCCATTGCACTATAAGAAGTAGAGTAGCTTACTGTACAGAAGTGCTTTGAGATGATTTATGTAACAAAGGCCACATAACTGCAAGGACATATTCTTATTATATCTAAATAATTAAAAGTCTTGAATATCACTGTTCACTTATTAAATCTGTGAAGTGGTACATTAACTCTGTGTGTTGCAGTTGCTACACTTTTCACATTTTACCAGATAAGCAATTCAAGATCCATAATTCACTGAAAACTGCAAAACCCATGGAAGAGTAACCACATAAAAGACTGTAATTTTAATCATATCACATTTTGTTTCAAGGTAGTTCTTGTTACAATTTTTATTTTGATGCACCTGAATATATTATGGCTGTATAAATAACATTTATTATATAATAAACCCATAATACAAATTATAATTCTCCTTAAAATTGTAAACATTAACCATGCATTTCCCTCCAAATTATTCAAAATTTCTACACTGCAATATTTTTTGCAGCCTCCCGATAGACCAGGGACACTCTCTTTTTCATCTAGGTTACAGCTTGATTTTTCCCCAGGACATCTTGGGCATCATAGCAACATACAACACAGAAGGAGGCCAGTCAGCCCATCATGCCAGTGGTGGCTCTTTGAAGGAGCTACCCAATTAGCCCAACTCCATTGCTCTTCCCCATTGCCCTGTTAATTATTCCTCTCCAAGTCTACATCCAATTTCCTTTTGAAAGCTGCTATTGAATCTACTTCCACTATCCTTTAAGGCATTGCATTCCAGATCATAACAACTTGCTTACTAAAAAATAAGTTCTCCTCATCTCCCCATAGTTCTTTTTGCAAATTATCTTAAATCTGTGTGCATCCTGCCAATGGAAACAGTATATCTATATCTACTCTATCAAAATCCTTCATAGTTTTGAAAACTTGTATTAAATTAGCTTCTTTGCTCTAAGGAGAATAGTCCAAGTTGCGATCGAATTAGTCCCACTCCCCTGCTCCTTCTGAGTAGCTCTATTCTCTCCACATATCTGAATTTCCTCATTCCTAATACCATTCTGGCAAACAACCTCTACATGCCCATCTGAAGTTTTGACATCCTTTCTTGGACACAACACCTTTAGTTGAGGTCTAACTAGTGATATTTAAAGGTTTACCATAACTTCCTTGCTTTTGTACTCCATACCTCTTCTTATGAAGTTAAGGATCCCATATACTTTTTTGTCGCAGCGTTATTAACTTGTCTGGCCACCTTACAAGCATTGTACATGTGAAACCCCAGGGCCGGAATTTTCAGCTCAGCAGGCGGGAACGATTGGTGGGCCCAGGAGCAATCAGGGAACGGATCGCCGACCACGATCAGCCCCCAACAAGGATTTCACGCTGGCTGGCCAATTAACGGCCAGCCAGTGTGAAGCACATGCTGAAAAGTTCAGTGCTGCTGAGCTGGGGGTGGGAAGAGGATGGGTAATGCCATCTGCAAACTTTAAAAGTATGCTCCCTGTTTGTAAATCCAGGATATCAAAAACTGCAGTAATCTGAATACCCCCTGGGGATGTTACATTCTTCTATTCAATGTAAGAATTGGTGAAACAATAATGTGGATTCTTTAGTTGAAGGCAAGACCATTTATACATATAGGTAGAGTTAACTGGAAGACTTAGTTTATGCATCTGACTTCTACTGCTGCTGCTTGCAGACAGACTACAAGTCATGAGACTAATACATCACATCCTGTTGAGGTGGTAGTTATTGACAGCAGCTTAAGAAAAGCAACCTTAAAGGTACATGTATCTCATATCACAACAGGGGCCACTGTTGTATTCCTATGTTTGCTTTATACAAATTTACCAATATCACAAAGGACTGGTAAACCAAATACAGGTTCAGTTTATTTGAAGTTGTAGTACAGGATTGCTCAGCAGACATATTTACTAGAATGATTCAACCACTACTGTTAACAGAAAAGTACAGCTGCAACTCCTTCACACCTCATGCTGCTAGCTAAACTGAAAGCTACTCTGAACAATGTCTGCTGGTCACATGGTTTACATACTGGCTACTTACTCATTGGTATATTCTCTCTAAAGTGATATCACAACAGACAGCACTGTACACTTCCCTCCAGCCTGAAAAACAATTGTCTCCACTAATCTCTGCTTTCTGTCCCTCATTAGTACCAGTTTTTTCCTTTGAGCCTTTTTCGATCTTACACTATTTTTTTCTTTTATATGTAAACAGTTTGGATTTATTTGTATCATCCAATTACATGTGCATGCATCTCTATTCCTATTCTTTACACTCATAAGCAATGGTTTGTGAGATAAACTAAATTGTCATTATGTTTAACCATGATTTTCCCCCATCCCAGCTACTAGCAGACATTATTTGAATAAATCCTCTGGAAATTCTCCAGAACAAAATTTGAAAATGAATTCTAGAAATTCTAGATTAATTATATCACCAGATATTCACTGTCTTTTAACATTATTGCAATTTAAGTAATGGAGCTAATGTCATGGGAAGAGTTATATTTCACAATACATTTTTTATTCACAGTAGGTGGAAGGAAAAACAATAACATGTCACTGCAGTCCGGAAGGATAATGAAGATGAGAAACAACTGCAGTGTTAAAGTGGAAATAATACATCACTTTCCCTCTGAAGGTAAGCTTTCCCTTTTTAATTTATTCATGGGTATGGGTATCACCTAATTGCCCTTGAGAAGATAATGATGGGACACCTTCTTAAACCACTGTAGTCCTTGTGATGAAGGTACTACCACAATTTTGTTAGGGAGGGATTTCAAAGATGTTGACTGAGTGCTGATGAAGGAACAATAATACATTTTCAAGTCAGGATGGTGTGTGACTTGAAGGGAAACTTGCAGGTGGTGGTGATCCAATGCATTTGCTGTTCTTGTCCCACTGGTGGTAGAAGTTGTTAGTTTGGGAAGTGCTGTTGGTGGAATCAAGTTGCAGCAGTGCATCTTGGACCTGGTACACAATAATGCCACTGTGCACTGTTTAAGGTCTTGGATTGGATGCCAATCAAGCAGGTTGCTTTGCCCTGGATGGTATTAAGCTTCTTCAGTGTTGTCAGAGCTGCACTCTGCCACGGTGGGATTTGAGCTCAGGGTCCCCAGAGCATTACCCTGGGTCTCTCGATTGCCAAACCATTGACAATATCACTACATCACTGTTTCCCCAAATGCTTTGGGGAGTTAGGAGCAAATGTAAATGCTTTGGGAATTTAGGAGCTGAGCCACTCACCACAGAAGTAGCCTCTGACCTCTTTTTGTAGCCATATTATTTATATAGGCATTTCAGTTAAGTTTCTGGTAATGGTGACTCTACCGACCCAAGATATTGATGGTAGTGAATACAGCGATGATAATGGCGCCAAATATCAAGTGGAGTTGGTTAGATTCTCTCTTGTTGGAGGTGGTTATTGTATGCCACTTGTGTGGTGTAAATGTTACTTGCCATTTATCAGCCCAAACCTGAGTTTTGTTGCCTGTGGACATAAACTTCATCATTTTCTGAGGAGTTGTGAATAGTACTGAACACTGTGCAATCATCAGCAAACATTCCCACTTCTAGAAACATCATTGGTGAAGCAGCTCAAATTGGTTGGGTTTAGGACACAATGCTGAGGAACTCCTGTAGCACTGGCTGATATAATTGGCCTCCAACCACCACAACATTTTCCTTTTGCTCGGTATCACTCCAGCCAGTGGAGAGCTTTCACTCAATTTCCATTGACTTCAACCTTATTAGGTTTCCTTGGTGCTGTACTCAGTCAAAAGCAGCCTGGGCAGAATTTTGCCATTGGTGTGCGGCGGCAGGCCCCACATGCCCGTGTGTGAAATGATGCGTGGTGACGTCGGGCAAGCTTCCCAATGTCATCGGGCGGGCGCGTGATGATATCCGCTGCGTGCCCGCCATTAATTAATGGGCCACTTAAGGCCTTTGACTCACCATTTGACGCCGATTTTTTGACACCCATGCAATCTTCGGGTTGGTGTACGGGCGCAACAGGCAAGCGGGTAGGGCACACTTGTATAAACCTCATCCATGGGCGGGATAGAGGGCTCACTGGGGTCGCGAGTGTGCTCTCTCAATTATTCATTTTTCAAAGTTTTTGAAACTTGCCTGTGTGATCTGCAATACTTCAAAACATATACCAGCTGCTTTGTCTGGACTCTTAACCCTCAGGTCAGCACTTTGCAGTGAGGAATCATTGTTGGGCCTGCAGGTTTCTGGAAGCCTTCCCTTAGCCTGGGAATGGGAGGTGAACTCTCCACTGGAGACACCTCCTCTGAGGAGGAAGGGAGGGCTAGAAGGGGGAGGAGGTCAGGAGTGCATATTCAGCCTCCAGGGGAGCCACCTTTGGGAGGACAGGTGTAGGAACAAGGGGTTCAGGGCTAAGAGGTAGACCAAGGTGGAAGGGGCCGCAGAAGACGCCACTATCCTGCTGCCAGGGTATACAGGCGGCGAAGCAGCTACCTCAATATGTCTGAGGTGCAGCGCCGAAGGAGGCTCCATCTCTCAAAGGAGACATTCAACTATATCTGTCAGGTGATTGGGTCTGAGATCTCCAATAACTGTGTGGGTGGACACCCCATGCCAGTGGCTTTAAAGGTCACAAATGCCCTCAACTTCCATGCCTCTGGCTCCTTCCAGGGGTCAGTGGGTGACCTTTGCAGTGTCTCCCAATCAGCTGTCCACATTTGTGTCAAGCAGATTACAGATGCTCTGTTCAGGCATGCATTCATCTTCATCCACTTCAGTTGGGACCAGGCAAGCCAGACACAGTGAGCCAGAGGCTTCGCGGCCATTGTTGGCTTCCGCCGCATCCAGGGTGCAATAGACTGTACACACGTGGCCATCAAGGCACCAGCAGGTGAGCCCGGTGCCTTCATCAACAGGAAGGGCTTCCACTCCATGAACGTGCAGATAGTGTGCGATCACAGGATGCAGATTTTACAAGTCTGTGCAAGATTCCCAGGCAGCTCCCACGATGCCTACATCCTCAGACACTCTCAGGTGCCGGGGCTCTTCAGTACTCCAGCCCGGCTGGATGGATGGCTGCTGGGTGACAAGGGCTATCCCCTGCGAAGGTGGCTCATGACGCCTCTCCACCATCTAAGAACAGAAGCTGAGTAGCGATACAATAGGAGCTACACCTCCACAAGGGCTGTGGTGGAGAGAACCATAAGCCTTCTCAAGATGTGCTTCCAATGCCTGGACCGCTCAGGGGGCACAGTCCAGTACCCCCCAGATCGTGTCTCGGTGCTAGTGGTAGCATGCTGCGCTCTCCACAATCTCACGCTGGAAAGGGGCGACACAGTAGACGATGAAGACGTTGACGCAGTGTCTGCGATTGCACACAATGAGTCCAGCAGTGAGTCCGAGGATGAGCATGCACAGGGAAACGCTGAGGGGGTAGATGCTGACCCGGGCATACTCCAGGGAGTCAGGGACACCCGGGAGGCTTTAATCCAACAAACCTTCAGCTAGCACACCACATATGGACCTCCAGGACAAGCCTGGGCTGCAGGCTCAATACTCGACACCTAAGTGCCAAATCTTCCAGGTTAGGAACAGTAACTAAGGGCCTTGTTAATAAAGCTGAATGTCCCATAAAGCACTCCTCACATTTTTGGAAACCCTACACATGCAGAAGAAAAGAGGCACCCTCAGCCATGGTCACACGTCTGAATTTAATATCACAGGCAAAGAAACTTAATGAAAAAAATGACAAGGGTGTTCCAATTCAAAGCAAATCATAAAGACCTCATCTCGGGCCAACACAAAAGCACCAGTGATAAACCCATGGTGTGCCTAGGGTGCCTTATGTTTACGTTTTCAGGTGCTACGTCTTGGTGCTCTCCCCTCACTGGGAGTGGTATCTGAGACAGCCTGCTGGCTCTGCTGTCCTGTTGGCCTCAGTGACCTTGGCGGTCGTCCTCTGACCCATGAAGCCTGTGCTGGCCCCGCCTGGGAGGGATCTGCCAGTTCCACAGCTGGCATCTACCCAGTTGTTGCAGCTTCACTGGATGCTACAGTCACGGAGAGAGGGCCGGAGGAGCTGCCGCCCTCATCCAGATACTCCCATACTGGCACTGACCAGCTGAGGTCAATGTTGCTGTGAGGGCTTGCTGGTCAGAGTGCATCCCCAGGAAGCGCTGATGGGTCTCCTGGAGGAGCCTCTCCATGAGAGTCGCCACTCTCTTCATGGAGGACGCATGGCGTTCGGACATGTGGCTCATTGCTTCGGCGATCGTCCGCGTAGACTCCTCCACCACGGAGACCAAGCCAAACATAGCCTCATGTATCTCCCCCAGATGCACCCGCACACCCGACCGCATTTCCTGCCCCTGCAACGTCACGGACGACTCCAGAGGCACATCATCAGGCAGCGACTGAGCATGTGCCTGGTCCCCTGCAGTCCTCCTACTGCTGGCGCCATGGGCACTCCCTGTCTCTGCCAGCTCCTCCAGTGACTGTGAAGTGCCCTCACCGCTGTGCCCCGGGACACTAGCTAATGTTCTAATTCCCACCGAGGTGCTAGTATCTGTGCTGGTGCCTGCCTGGCAGAAATTGCGTGACGCTGGTGAGACTTCAGGGCCCTCAGGTGTGAGAGGGGTCCCTGCTGCTCCTTCTCCCGGCCCTGCTCCACTGGTGCTGAAAGGAAGAACAAGGACATTGGATCAGTCAACATGGAGACAATGACAAAGTGCATTCCTGTCTCCAGATCATTATATACTCATCCTTCCATAAGCAATGATCAAGCCATGTTGCAAAATTAGCTCACTTAACATTCAGCACTGCCACGGCTGTTGGGAGAACAATGGTGACCTCACTGTTGGGCATACATAGCTGGCCATGGAACCCCAGCCTCACCGACACCAGTTGGCGCCTCTCCAAATCCAAGGCCTCCTGCTCAAACCGGCTGAGAATGGCTAACTGTGCCTGGCCGCCGCCAGTCCTCACACACTCTGCAGCATAATGAGCATTCTTCTCCTGAAAGTGAGAGAAGAGCATTGACTTGTGCAAATTGTACATGGACTTTCTTCGCGCACGGCCGACCCCAACCTGAGTGGGACATATCAGGGCTCCAGAGCCACCTCACCCTGCTGCTGCCGAACACTCACACAAAGGTGCTAGGCCTGTTCCCCAGCCCTCCACCCGCCCCTTGGCCACATGCTGCCTACATCATATTTGGCATTGCACAGTATATCCTTTCATAGCAAGGAGGCGCAAGCACGTGGAGCGCAGAGGGCAGCGGATGGTTCGTTGCCACGCCACCTTGAAGCTCCCCTCCCAGCATGTCATCACCCTAACTTGGACATGTCCTGCAGTTCAAGCACAGCGCCTAGGTGCAGCTCCTCCAGGTTGCCCCCAAAACAGTCATGTGTGTCTCAGTGTACCACATGCTGCGGGCGCAGGACCCATCTCTTCACTACCCTCTCAGGCTGACTTCAGCATGGGCAATATCTGCTGGCACAGATGTCGTCAATGATTTAATGCAGTCACTACACTCAGACTTGGGATGGGTGGGGTGCAGCAGGGGGGAAAGCCGACCTGCTGGGTTACATGACCAAAGCCAACATTGTCCTCACCCTTCCAGAACACAAGTCATTGAAGCACTTGTGACACTGGATCCAGATGTGCCGCACCACATCGCGGGAGCTCACCACCTCCGCCATCTCCTCCCATGCATGTTTCGTCATGTGGGGGGCCTCCTCCTCCCTTCCTGGGGAACCAGCACCTCCCACCATGCTGCCACCTCCTTGAGGAGGGCAGTAAGGCAGTCATCGGAAAAACGAGGGGCACCCTGCCCTCCAGCCTGGCCTGCCCCAATGGCCTACACTCCGGACTTGCATAACCTCCATTGCCCCTCTGCAGAGCCCTTCAACCAGCCATCGCAAGCAGCCTTTACAAGGCTGCCAGGCCTTCCTTTGTACAGGCTGTCGGGTCGCCACTGGACCTAGTGGGCTGAGAGTGCCCACCGCCGCCCACTCACTCCCAGTATGCACAGGAGTCGTGAAATACACTGGGTGGGCCTTAATTGATCCGCCCATGTAAAATGGCAGCGTGGACCCGAACGCGAGTGGCGATCGGGTCCACGCCCACCCATGCCTGCTCCCACCCTGCCCCCCTGCCCCCACCACCCAGAAAATTCTGTCCCCTGTTATAAAGGGCAGTCACTCTCACCTCACCTATGGAACTCATCTCTTTGCCAATGTTTGTACCAAGGCTTTATTGAGGTCTGTAGTTGATTGGTCCTCGCAGAACCCAAACTGAGCATCAGTGAACAGGTTATTGCTGACCAAGTGCTGCCTGTTAGCACTGCTGATGATGCCCTCCATCACTTTACTGATGTTCGGTAGTAGACTGATGGACAATAATTGGTTGGATTGAATTTGTCCAGCTTTTTGTAGAGAGGACATACTTGGCCAATTTTCCACTTTGTCTGGTAACTGCCAATGTTGTAGCTATACTGAAACAGCTTGGCTTACAGTGTGGTTGGTTCTAGAGCACTAAAATGTAAGCAGCTCCCAGAATCTGCTCCAACATTCAGTATGCTCATGGCTGATTTTGTGCTTCAATTCCATTTGCTGCCTGTTCCTCAAGACACTTGATTCCTTGAGAAACCAAAAACCTGTCTATCTCAGCTTTAAATGTATTCAGTGGTGGAGAATTCCATAGATTCGAGTGAAGATATTTCTCCCCTTCTCAATCCTGAATGATTGGCCTCTTATCCTGAAACTGTGCCTCCATGTTCTAGATTCCCTGACCAGCAGAAACAATCTCTCAGTGTCTACTCTGTCAAGCCCTTTCAGAATCTTATATGTTTCAATGCAATCACCTCTCATTCTCCTAAACTCCAGTAAATATAGGCTTAATTTACTCAGCCTCTCATCATATGACAGCTCTCTTATCCCAGGAACCAATCTTGTGAACTTTCATCCTACCACACAAGCCTTCAGCACCACAGTTAGGATGTTGTTGGGTCTCTGGCCTTTGCTGCACCCAGTGTTCTTGATCTTTTCTTGATATCACATGGGTTGGGTCCAACTGGCTGAACTCTGCCTTCTGTGATGGTGAGGGCTATGGGAGGAGGCCGAGATGAATTATCCAACCAGCACTTCTGGCTAAAGATAGTTGTGAATGCTTCAGCCTTGTCTTTTGCACTCGTGTGCAGGGTTCTGCCATCAGTGAGGATGGGATGTTCACAGAGCTTCCACACAAGGTTAGTTGTTTAATTGTCCACCACCATGCTTGACCTATAGCAGGACTGCAGAGTTTCGGTTTAAACCATTGGTTGTGTGATCACCTAGCTCTGTCCATAGTACTCTGCTTCTGCTGTTTAGCATACATGTGTTCCTATGATGTAGCTTTACCGAGTTGGCATGTCATTTTTAGATTTGTCTGATATTGTTTTTGGTATGCTCTTCTACTCTCCTCGTTGAAGTAGAGTTGATCCCCTGGCTTAATGGCAAAGATAGAGTGAAGGAGATACCAGGCCATAAGTTTACAGACTGTGATTGAACACGAATCTGCTGCCGCAGATTCATGGGTGCCTAGTTTTGAGCTGCTAGGTCTGTTCTGAATCTATCCCATTTAACACAGTGGTAGTGCCACACAATACACTGGAAGGTATCCTCATTGTCAAGATGGAACTTCATCTCCACAAGGACTATGCAGTGGTCACCCCTACCAATACTGTCATGGACAGATGCATCTGAAATACGTAAGCTGAAGAGGACAAGGCCAAGTAGTATTTTTTGTAACCACGTGTTGATTCTCTAACTACCTGCCAGAGGTCCACTCTGGTAGATATGTCCTTCAGGACCCAGCCAGCTCAGCCAGTAGTGGTGATACCAAGCTACTCTTAATGATGAATATTGAAATCAGCCACCACTGCACATTCTGTGCCCTTGCTACTCTCAGTGATTCTTCCAAGTGATGTTCAGATTGATGGAATACCGATTTGTCCAGCTGAGGGAGGGTGGGAGGTAGTTATCAGCTGGTATTTCCTTGTCCATGTTTGACTTGATGCTATGAGACTTCTTGGGATTAGGAGTATATGTTGAAGACTCCCAGGGCCACTCCTTCCTGACTATTTACGACTGTGTCAACACCTCTGTATATCTATCCTGCCAATGGGACTGAAAAGTGAGGAAGGAGACCCCGACATCGGCTGATAGCAATGATTCTGTGCGTATGACTATGTCAGGCTGTTGCTTGAATAGTCTGTGGGACAGCTCTCCGAATTTTGGTCCAGATATTAGTGAGGAGGACTTTTCAGGATCGACCTAGCTGGGTGTGCCTTTGTAGTGTATCACCCAGGTAAATGTCAAATGACAGGTTTTCTCGTAAGTCTTATTATTATTATTTGATGTAGTAGTGTGTACCAAGTGAGTGACTTGTTTGCACAATTAAGATACCAACCACATTGCTTTGGGTCTGGAATCACATTTAGGTCAAATTGGGTAAGGACAGCAGATTCCATTCCTTAAAAGGCATGAGTGAAACAAATGGATTTTTACAACAATATGGTAATTTCATGGTCACTACTACTGATGCTAGTTTTTTTATTTCTAGACTTTGTCATGTCCATGCAGTTATATCCACAGGTTTATGGAAAATGGACACCTCACTTTTAAAAACAAAATGGAGAATAGACAAGCTGCTTTGAAACAAGATGGAGTTGAAAGGTCAGGTGACCTCCTCTTTTGTTTGCCAATATACATGGAGCCATACAAGGCTGGAAGTTAGCCTGCTTGTCTGGACAGAACATTAAAATGCAAATGATCTTTTGGAACATTCCATTCAGAAGACATTAAAATGCAACAAATCTTTCCTGTGGATTTAATGGCCGCCATTGACCAAATACCTTCAGAAGCTAGTTCATAATGACATTGCAGACTTCTTGGCTGAAGAATTGAATTCCACAAAATTGGTGTGAGGAGAAACCCATTCTATCACAAGGAGATGCAAATGGCTGAAACTCAAACCTTATTGTGCATCAATGTTCAAGCTGTCAGGGACTATTTGAGTGGGCAATAGAAAACAGATAATTTGGTCATCTGACAGAAATCAGGTTGTGTTAAGGGTCATTTATTTATACACATTTTGAGAACAGCCTCAGTCAGTTAGTCTGGGAGACTCAGGGGGAATAGATCCAGGCTTGCAAAGGAAGGACCTTGCCTAAAATCCACTAGTAGGCAGAGAATTGGGGTTAGCTTTTTAACCAACTAATTTGAAGAACCAAACCAAATCTTCATTGCAAGGGTTTGACTGCACCTTGACCGGAGTGAAGCCAGAAACCAGCTCCTGCAAATAGCAAAGCGCTGCAGAAGTCAAAAACCTCCGACATCCATTTCTTCAGTGAACCAAAAGAGAATCATCAGACCTGCAAAGTTTCAGGCTTATACTCGAGAGACTCAAGTATAACAGCAAATTTTTGGGCTTTTTTTAAAAAACCTAAGTGCATGCCACCTCTTTTGTAAACACCTTTTCTTGTGTGTGTATGCATCTGTGTACATGTGTGAGTGGATACTGTTATAAATACATTCAGGTGTTGAGAAATAAACATTTCTTCTTTTTTTAAAACTTACAAGGAAACCTGAGTGAGTTGAACTCAAGAGTTTCCAAAGTGGCAGCATAATTCTGGAATCCTGAGGTTGAAATTCTGCACCTATGTACCAGCGGCATATATGCTCAAAAACTTCGGAGGGAAGAGGGAGAGCTAATGTACCATTTTAATGCTGGCTTTGGTCACCTGGTTTTTCCACTGGAGCAGCATTTAGAGGTTTGCGCTGATCCACAGAGCAAAACCCATCATTAATATTGCATTTTAGAGACATATCCCATGTGCTCTGGAAATACTGACACTTTGCTCCATTGGACCAAGCTATCCCAAGTGAATCAGTATTTTAAAACAGACAGCAAACCTGCCAGTGTAAGACCTCCCTATCCCTCCTAAAGCATCACCCTTGGATTGGTATGTTTTTTTTTAATTTAATCCTCACTTTATGGCTGTATTTTTCAGTCTTTTTCAGATCCAGTGACTGTTTTATTTTTAATTTACCTCCATTACCACCCCTGGTATGTGTGTTGCAGTGCAACATGTAACAGCCTGACAGGTGGGGTGGACATTTCTCATGCTGTCTGGAAGCTGAAGGAAAGAAGAACTTGCAGAGGATTTATTAAAGGATGTTTGCTAATATCACCAAAGATTACCAAATCCGTAGACTTTCCACAGGTCCCATCAGACACTCTTGGGCATCTCACAGAAGACCTGATGAGGTTGGTCACTCATAATGTGTAGGTGAGTCAGAATTGAGCCCTTGCAATGGCATCTGATAGTTCTCACAGGAAAGTAATTTGAGAGGTTGGAATGTGAAGGAGCGCATGCATAGTGACTGCTGTGTACAACTGGCATATCAACCTACAGGGGTCAGTAAATTCCCCTTATATAACTCGGTTGTTCTACAATGACATGAGATTCCATGACCTTGAAACATGTCAATGTGACAAAGTTTCTAAATGTACATTTTATCTTGCAGGTAGTGAAATTGGCACATGCGATGTAAAGAACAAGTGATGATTGCATGAGAGCCTTGTGTGGGTGAAGAACACATGCAGAACCATCAACACTTTGCCACAAACAACTTTTAGACTGTTCATAAACTGCCATGTTGGGTACCAATTACAGTCCCTTAAAGACAATGCCCAAGAAATGCCCAAGGGGTATCTCAATCTGCAACCCTTGGTGTACGACGACCTTGGCAGAAGTTCTGGAAAAGGAAACAGCCTTCCACTGCCAAATGTGCATGTGCACATCCTTGCTCCTGATGGCATCAATGACAGATGGACTTCAGCGTGCAGTCTCCTGTGCCACTGGTAAGAACTGCCTTCATTCTGTAATTCTCATTGAAGATATTAGTGTACAAAAACAGGCCAAAACATTTTTGGCAATAGTGATTTGTATTTACAATCTGCTTAATTGTGACATATAAAAAGTTATATGAAATGAAACTATGGTGAACCCATCAGTGATCAATGTGGCACGGCGCCTGCACTCGCAAATGCTCCTACGTAATGCCCCCCATACCCTCGTGTTGCCTCAAAGGAGGTGGAGGCAGGCTGATCACCTCTCATGCTATATGAAATTGAGGACCATGTTGTTGGCCTCATTGTGCAGGGATTTTTTGAGGACCCACCTCAGACTGCGGCCTCAGCATTTCTGCAGGGGCAGCTTGTAGTGATATCCTTGTGCTATCTATTTGTAACACAACTGAGGTGCATGGATTTTGTTTCCTTGAGGATCTCTGGTGGGATTTATTTACAAGCAGTAGAGCAATCTCTAGACACATTCTGTTGCCTCAGGTACTAGAGTGCAGAGAGATACAAGGACTCCTGGTCACAGGATGATGTCCAGGTACCTGGCTCATCAGCACGTTGAGCTTCTTAAAGGGACATCATGACAACATCCCCTTTTTTTTCCAAAGATAAATCTTGTATGTTACAAGGAAGCCACATAGACACTAAGTAACAGCAAACTTAGTTATACAAGGACAGAGATTGTAAGCTTTTTTGAATACAGAAATGATGATTGTAAAATTTACAAGTTTGGAAGTCTAGGAGTCTATATATTGTTTCAGTGGTTTGACAATTCTCCAAGATCTTGTTAAAGTGTAACTTTCTGGAGATGTGGGTTCCCAATCCCTTGGTTATTCTTGCTTTGCAGATATGTTGTTGGTATGTTAGTTGTTGTCCTGTTGTTTATGCCCTATTTGGCACACATGTCCTACATCTCTGCATATGGGTTCACCATCGCCAGCAGAGATCATGTTTGATCAAGTGAGAATGATCTTGCCAAGCATCACCTATCCAAATTCTCCGAGATGCACGACACACTTCTCAAAAAACAAGAGAGGATGAAGATGATGCGTGACTGGCATGAAGGTGCAGAACTACTTCAGCTACACAAAGGTAGAACAAACAATTAGGAAAGCTAATAGAATGTTATTGTTTATTATGAGGGGAATTGAATTAAAAAATAGGGAGGTTATACTTCAGTTGTACAGGGCACTGATCAGTACGTCACATGTGATGTACTGTATACAGTATTGGTCTCCTCATTTGAAGAAAGATGTAAATGCATTGGAAGCAGTTCAGAGAAGGTTTACTAGGCTAATAGCAGGCTTGTTGTATGTGATAAGGTTCAACAGGTTAGGCTTGTATCCACTGGATTTTAGAAAAGTAAGAGGTAACTTGAGCGAAACCTTTAAGATCCTGAAGGGTCTTGACAGAGTGGATGTGGAAAAGATGTTTCCTGTTGTGGGAGAACCTAGAATTAGGGGTCACAGTTTAAAAATAAGGGGTCACTAATTTAAGACAGAGATGAGAAGAATTTTTTTCTCTCAGAGGGTCATGAGTCTTTGGAATTCTCTTCCTCAAAAGGCAGTGGAAGCAAGGTCTTTGAATATTTTAAGGCAAAGCTTGATAGATTTTTTTAACAAGGGGGTGAAAGGCTATTGGGCATAGCCGGAATGTTACAATCAGATCAGCCCTGACCTTATTGAATGGCGGAGCAGGCTTGAAGGGCCAAGTGGCCTACTGCTGCTCCTAGTTCGTATGTTCATATGTTCGTGTGTCTGCATGTATACTGTGGCCCATTGCCTGAACTATTTCATCGGGCACACAAAACAGGCTGAATATTGCATCCAAAATGTCTGCCACCAAAGAACTTGACAGGTCCTTTGCCTGCCTGACAATTAGAAATCTGGAGAAGTAATCAGTAACTAAGATAAAGTAGTCTCCATTTATGGTAAAGGGACCGGTGTCTATTTTGGACAAAGGAACTGACAGGACCTCGTGTGGGTGTAAAGGTTCTTTACGTTGCTGTGGCTGGTGGCTCTGGTATGCCTTGCACATCCTCACTAACTTCTCAATGTCACCATTAGTCCCTGGCCAATAGACCATACCACATGCTGGTTATCTTGTCTGCTCTATGCCCATATGTTCTTGGTGTAGTTGTGGCTGCATGTCCTGTCAGAGAGGTTAAGGCACAAGTACTTGTTTCCCTTTGAAAGTGATGCCTCTCAAGGTACTGAGTTCATCCCTGTAGGGCCAGAAACATCTGAGGTTGGCTGACATCTCTTTTGTCGTGTTGGGCCATCCTTCTATGATAGCTTTCCACATTGCCTTCCATTGCGGGTCATTGGCTGTTTCTGATTGAAGTTGGTCACACTTGTGCCAACAAAAATGCAGTAGATCAATTTTGAGCACATCTTCCACCTCAATGTCCATGCTGTCTACTTGTAGATCCAGCGGAATGTCTGCATTATTGGTCGGATTCAGCAATTTGCTCAGCATGTCCAAGGTGACCATTTTGGTACAAGCTTTGTAGCAGACATCGAAGTCGTACCCCTGTACTTTTATGAGGAGTCATGGTAGTTGATGTGGTGCATTTGTCAGTGGTCTGCGTCAGATAATCTCCAGTGGCTTGTGATCGATTGCTAGAGTGAACTGCTTACCGGACAGAAACGTGTGGAAGCCTTTTTTTATATTCAATCAAGGGATGTGGGCTTCGCTGGCTAGGCCAACATTTATTGCCCATCCCTAATTGCCATTGAGAAGATGGTGGTGAGCTGCCTTCTTGAACCGCTGCTGTAGGTACATCCACAGTGCTACGAGAGAGGGAATTCCAGGATTTTCACCCAGCAACAGTGAAGAAACAACGATATATTTCCAAGTCAGGATGGCGTATGGCTTGGAGGGGAACTTCCAGGTGGTGGTGTTCCCAAATACCAGAGTGAGTGCTTCATGCTCCATGTTGGAGTAATTGGATTGTGCTTGATACAGGCTTTTGGATCCAAATGCGATTGGTTTGCCATCTTGCATGATGCGCACTCCTAGTCATTTCTGCGAGATGTCAGCTTCCAGCATTGTCTTCTTCCTTGAGCTGTCATACTGTAGGTGCAGGTATCTGCTGACAATGATTGTTTGAGAGACTCGAACATATGTTGGTGGTCCACCTGCTACACATATGGTACGCCTTTTTACAGTAGCTCTCTCAATGAAGATGCTCTGTTGGAAAAGTTTGGAATGTATGATGCCAAAAAGTTGAAAAAGCCAAGGCATCACTGTAGGTTTTCTTTGTCCTGAGGGCTGGGCATGTGTCTGACATCTTTGACCAAGCCTGGATGGGGGTGGATTCCATAATCTGAATAGATGGAGATAAAGAGGTCGATCTGAGCCACGTTCTCCTGGCACTGCCTGCTGTTGCAGACAAGCCCCTCACGGTGAGCTACTGCCATCACTGAGTGAAGATTTTGATCATGCTCTTCTTTGGTTTTGCCCATCTCCGTGATATCATCAGCAATCCATATGCATCCAGGTACACTTTCTGTGGTTCTGTCCATATGCTGCTGGCACAGAACTTGACTGATAGATGAGCTGAAAGGCAGTCTCTGGAAGCAATAGCTTCCAAATTATGTTCTGAGGTGGTGATTATCCTGAGATTCCTTAGCTAACTGGACCGAACAATATGTTTGACAAGGTGTTTACGAAAACCCGCTTTCACAGCCATATCTCCTTTCTCAGTGACTGTCTCCGTCTCCGACTCACCCCATGTGGATTTCAACTGAAATTCCATCCCTCTTGTTTCGAACCCACCCAGGATTACAGGTATCTCCGGGACATAAAACGTTTCTCGGACTGCTGTTCCCGTCGCATTCTGAGATCCACACTCAGTGCCATGCGCCGCCACATGAACACACTCGACCTCTCCCTCCAGCAGCACCGCCGCACCCTTTTTCAAAGCTGCGCGTGCCCCCAGTTTCATTTTATTCTTCGCCTCATCCGTCGCCTCAACAAGAAACTTTTTCTCTTTCTCTCAAGTGCTAAGGAACGCAAGCTCCAACAACTCATCGACACCAACACCCATCTGGGACCCTCCACCCCGCTTGACCCTCCGTCCCCACCCCATCTTCCAATCCCAGCCCCAGCCGCGTATTCACTATACCCCCTGACCTTCCCCTCTCCGATGCTGAACGTTCAGTGCTCAGCAAAGGACTTAGTTTCATACCCTTACGCCCTCATCTCAATGAATTTCGGGCTCGGCATGATGCTGAACTCTTCTTCCGCCGTCTTCGTCTCTGTGCTCACTTCTTTGGGCAGGAGTCCTCTCCCCGTTCAACGGATCCTTTTACCCACCTCCAATATTCTCCCTCTACCTGGACCCCTCCCTCTGGATTCTTACCTTCTCTTGATCTTTTTATTGAGAACTGTCGGCGTGACATTAGCCGTCTCAATTTCTCTGCTCCTCTCACCCATTCTAATCTGTCTCTCTCTGAACTCACTGCACTCCGTTCTCTCAGGTCCAACCCCAACATTGTCATCAAACCCGCTGACAAGGGTGGTACTGTTGTTGTCTGGCACATTGACCTCTACCTCGCAGAGGCTAAGCGTCAACTCGCAGACACTTCCTTCTACCTCTCCCTGGACCATGACCCCACCACAGAACATCAAGCCATTGTTTCCAGGACTGTCACTGACCTCATCTCCTCTGGAGACCTTCCTCCCACAGCTTCCAACTTGATAGTCGCCCAACCTCGGACGGCCCGCTTCTACCTCCTTCCCAAAATCCACAAACAGAACTGTCCTGGCAGACCGATCGTGTCAGCCTGTTCCTGCCCCACGGAACTCATTTCTCGTTATCTTGACTCCCTTCTCTCTCCCCTTGTCCAGTCCCTTCCCACCTATATCCGTGATTCCTCTGACACCTTACGTCACATCAACAATTTCCAGTTCCCTGGCCCGAACCGCTTCCTCTTCACCATGGATGTCCAATCCCTCTACACCTCCATACCCCACCAGGATGGTCTGAGGGCCCTTAGCTTCTTCCTTGAACAGAGGCCCCAACAATCCCCATCCACCACTACTCTCCTCCGTCTGGCTGAACTTGTTCTCACACTGAACAATTTCTCCTTTAACTCCTCTCACTTCCTCCAAATAAAAGGTGTGGCTATGGGTACCCGCATGGGCCCCAGTTATGCCTGTCTCTTTATGGGGTATGTGGAACATTCCTTGTTCCAGTCCTACTCCGACCTCCTCCCACAACTCTTTCTCCGATACATCGATGATTACTTCGGTGCTGCTTCATGCTCTCGTCGGGACCTGGAAAAATTTATTAATTTTGCTTCCAATCTCCACCGCTCCATCATTTTCACATGGTCCATCTCTGACACTTCTCTTCCCTTCCTTGATCTCTCTGTCTCAATTTCTGATGATAGACTGTCCACCAATATCCATTACAAGCCTACCGACTCCCACAGCTACCTCGACTACAGCTCCTCACACCCCGCTTCCTGTAAGGACTCCATCCCATTCTCTCAGTTCCTTCGCCTCCGTCGCATCTGTTCAGATGACGCTACCTTCAAAAACAGTTCCTCTGACATGTCCTCCTTCTTCCTTAACCGAGGTTTTCCACCCACAGTCGTTGACAGGGCCCTCAACCGTGTCCGGCCCATATCCCGCGCATCCTCCCTCACGCCTTCTCCTCCTTCCCAGAAACATGATAGGGTCCCCCTTGTCCTCACTTATCACCCCACCAGCCTCCGCATTCAAAGGATCATCCTCCGCCATTTCCGCCAACTCCAGCATGATGCCACCACCAAACACATCTTCCCTTCACCCCCCCTGACGGCATTCCGTAGGGATCGTTCCCTCCGGGACACCCTGGTCCACTCCTCCATCACCCCCTACTCCTCAACCCCCACCTATGGCACCTCCCCATGTCCACGCAGAAGATGC
Source organism: Cetorhinus maximus (assembly GCF_964194155.1). Taxonomy (NCBI): domain Eukaryota; kingdom Metazoa; phylum Chordata; class Chondrichthyes; order Lamniformes; family Cetorhinidae; genus Cetorhinus; species Cetorhinus maximus. Next base: position 62,548,979 of record NC_135885.1, on the reverse strand, counting down.
AACACCTGCCCCTTCACTTCCTCTCTCCTCACCGTCCAAGGGCCCAAACACTCCTTTCAAGTGAAGCAGCATTTCACTTGCATTTCCCCTAACTTAGTCTACTGCATTCGTTGCTCCCAATGCGGTCTCCTCTACATTGGAGAGACCAAACGCAAACTGGGCGACCGCTTTGCAGAACACCTGCGGTCTGTCCGCAAGAAAGACCCAAACCTCCCTGTCGCTTGCCATTTTAACACTCCACTCTGTTCTCTTGCCCACATGTCTGTCCTTGGCTTGCTGCATTGTTCCAGTGAAGCCCAACGCAAACTGGAGGAACAGCACCTCATCTTCCGACTAGGCACTTTACAGCCTTCCGGGCTGAATATTGAATTCAACAACTTTAGATCTTAAACTCCCCCTCCCCCCATCCCCACCCCGTTTCTCCCCCCTCCCTTTTTTTTTCAATAATTTATATAGATTCTTCTTTTCCCACCTATTTCCATTATTTTTAAATCTAAAACTAAAACTTTGTTAGTCTTTCCACCCCACCCCCACTAGAGCTGTACCTTGAGTATCCTGTCTTCCATTCTTAATTAGCACTTTTCTTAGACAATATCACCACCTTCAACACCTCTTTGATCCTTTTGTCTGTGACATCTTTTGATTATCTGCTCCTATCACTGCTTGCTTATCTCCACAATCACCACACCCTCAACTTCTCTCTCTCCCCCCGCCCCCCCCCCCACCTTAGACCAGCTTATATTTCACCTTTCTCCTAACTATACTCAGTTCTGCCGAAGGGTCATGAAGACTCGAAACGTTAACTGATTTCTTCTCCACCGATGCTGCCAGACCTGCTGAGTTTTTCCAGGTAATTCTGTTTTTGTTTCGAACAATATCCATGTTTGGCATCCAGCTTGGAGAAGAATTTAGCTCCTGTGAACCTGGGATTCTGTTCCTCCAGTGTTGGAATCTTGTGTGGGCATCTCTTTAGGGAGAGGTTTAGATATCTCAGTCTCGACGTACCCTGATTGTGCCGTCCTTCCTTAGAACGCATGTAATTGTATTACATCAGTCTGTGTGGTGATGCATGTGGCGGATGATGCCATGGCATCCATGTGATCCAGCTTGCACTTAAGCTTATTTTATATGTGAATGCTGCAATTTCTGGAATCATCAATTGATAGAATAGCACCTTCTCTGAGATGCAGTCCAGCATCACCTTTGAAAACTCTTATGGTGTCAAACCTGTCTAGGTACAATTGTTGTAGCTCCTGGACCAACTCAATGAGTGTTCTTGGTCTCTTCTTCTGCCATTGGTACCTTGGGATCTCGTGGATAGTCACAATGTTGCGATCCGTACATGCTGGTAGCCCTGGTCCATTCGTGTCTACCGGGTAAAATATTTGTGGCCTCCATGCTGAATTGCCATATCTGCATTGCATTGTACCAGTGTACCAATGCAAGAGATTGGTGCCCCATTGTATGCAGTTAATTGAGCAAGTGTCAGTTGTACCATTGATTTACAACAGGTACATGTTCTTCAGGTTTCGGACTGGTAGGACATTTGCGCTAGCTCCCATGTCAATCTTGGTCTTGAGCTTATGTTTGCCAACTTTCTCTGGTATATGACGTTGATAATGGCAAAAGCTTCCAGTGGCCTGACTTCATCCAGGCAACGTGTTACATTGACAATGTGGAAAGTCTATTCGTCCTCTGGTCAAAAGCTGTTCCACTCTGGGTCTCGACTCAGGTCTGTCTTGCTGTGAAATTTGTGCATCGGCTTGCATTTGCACAGACCCCCGGCGCTCTCCTTGCTGCTGTTTCCATGCTGCTGCGCCTGTCTTCTGTTTGTTTGTGCCCTATTGTGCCCTATGGCTGCATCTTTGGAGCCAGATTTTTTGCACAGCACACCTTGCACAACTCTTGGAATGCAGGGCAGCTTCGCGGTGGGTATGACAAACCACACTTACCACAGAGCTTGCTTGCTTTTTGTGGCCCGTCTATCGTGGCAAGACTGTTAGCTGTGCCTAGTGCTTGCAGATGCTGTTGTCCAGCTACAACGGCTTTGTGCTTCCTGCCATCTTATAGCAGCGCATCAATGCTGTGACCTTACTTTTTCCCAAGAGGTCTTTTTGGAACGTTTTGATAGGTGTTGAGGCAATCACCAACTCCACTAATGGCTCCAACAATTCAGTCTTTGAAAAATCACATTTGTTGCTCTGGTACAGCATCTGCTGACAATTTGTCTATTGATTCTTGTAGCTGTTGCCTGTAGATCATCAATCCTAGGCAATGAATTCTAAAATTTACTCTTGCCCGAAGCTAATCCTATTGCACTTTCCATATCTTTGTGGGATCTTTCCGGTCTTCTTCAGATAAACCAGATGTATTGACTCGATGTACCCTGTGTACCCTCATTACCAATTATAACATTTTCATGACTTGCTTGTCCCGTTCTACAACTGCTCGATCTATGGAGCATACCTGCATTCTTTGTTTAAAAAGTTTGAATTCGGATAGGACATCAGTGGCCTTCCACTTCATGCAAGGGGCTTGGTATCCATCCTTCTGTTGTTCTTTTCCCTTTTCAGACACTATTGATATGCAGGAATGTGTTATGTACCTCCTGCAGTGTCTCTGTTTTTCTCTTTAAGTAGCACGATCCTGAGGGTGCTGGCTGCTTGCCCGGACTTGCCCAGCTCAAAGGTACTCACAGTTTGTGATGTAAGTGAGCCTTGTTTCTTCCACTTTCAGTGTTTATTTCCATCTGTTTTCTGTACCACGGGAATTTTTGGAGTGATTTTTTAACCTTGTCTGCTGTTTCTCCCCTTTAAGCTTTTATCCTTTGTCTACATTTTCACTTCAAACTTCACTTCAACTAACAATCACTGCTGTACACCATGTAGTGATATCCTTGTGCTATGTATATGTCACACAAATGAGGTATGTAGATTTCATTTGCTTGAGGACCTCTGCTGGGGCTTATTTACAGCAAGATCAGCATAAGGAGTAGAGCAATCTCTAGACGCATCTTGTTGTCTAGGGTACTAGAGTGCAGAGACAAAAAAATGGCTCCTAGTCACATGATGACATCCAGGTACCTGGAGCATCTTTATGTTGAGCTTCTTAAAGCATCATCACTCTTAAAGCGATATTACAAGTCAGCCGTTGTCACTGGGACAAATAGGGTAGGCGAGGGCTCTGGCAAAGGGGAGTTAGAAGAAGATGAGGGTGATAGATGCTTTCAGAGCCTTCAGCCTCTTTATTAACCTCCACAGTCCTAGGTTGGCCTTCAGGTGGTTTTAGTGCAGCTGGCTGCTGGGCACAGCAATAGTTCATTATACAGCAATCGTTGTGCCACCAGTGTGAACATTCAGTTATGGAAATGCAGCTCCTCATGTATTCCCTGGATGTCAGTACTCTTATTCTGAGTAAACTGCTCCTGGCTACTGAGTGAGCCTTGTAACCTTTGCAGGGAGTTACGTTGCTCTTGCATCCACTCCAAGCAATGCTGCATGTTTCTCACCAAGAGATTGGCCCTTCTCTCATGGAGCTCATGCAGCCAAACCCCCAAGACAGGCTAGAGCTCATCACTGTGATGGACTCCTCCATTTGCTGTGCATGAGCACGCATTGCCTTAGGGAACTCCACCAGATGTCCACATATTTGCTCCTGATGCTCCAAGTGCTGTGCCCCAAAAGGTGGTTCTTGAGGCCTACCTCCATGCCTACTGGAGCATCATTGTGATTTTCCCCTCTCCTCTGAGGGGGACTGCATAAATGTCTCTAACTCGGACACTTTTTCCTGCACTATGGTGGGGTGCCCTTCAGCATGTGCCAATGACTCTAAACACACGCTACAGCACTCTGATGTGCTAGTATCAGTGTTGGCAGAGTGTTAGCTAGTCAAATATGACCCTGCATTCTCAGGCATCTCTTCCTCCTTCTGGTGACTGAGGTATGACGTGGTCCGGGGTGATTGGTGGACGGGGGGTTGTGCAGGTTGTTGGGTGAGCAGTACTGGGGCCTGTGTGAGACACAAATGGAGGTAATGAGATTTAGCCCTTTCGTTGTGAGAGCATGCACTGATACACACTATTGCCTTCAGCCTCTAACCATAATTACACTGCCCTTATTATGCAACCCAACCTATGCACCCTTTCTCACACCAATGTACCCTTAGGCTTAGTGAACTAAAGGTCACCTCCACCATTACCACCACATGCAAAGTGTCTCTACCACCACATTTAGCACCTATTTTGGGCAATTTCTATCCTCAACAACTAGTCGAGTGGGCACCGTAGTTACCCCAGTGGCTGCCTCCTCCATGTTTCTGATCGCCTGTAGACTTGCAGACTCACCTCCATCTCCCTTGCATCATGGGCCCTCTTGTCCTGCATGTACAACATACAGAGTAATGTTAGCCTATTATATAAGGACATAAGAACATAAGAAATAGGAGCAGGAGTAGGCCATTCGGCACCTCAAGACTGCCCCACCATTCAATAAGATCATGGCTGACCTACCCCAGGCCTCAACTCCTCTTTCGTGCCAGCTCCTCATAGCCCTCAACTCCCCAATATTTCAAAAATCTATTTACCTCCTCTTTAAACACTTTTAGTGATCTAGCCTCCACAACTTTCTGGAGTAGAGAATTCCAGACAATTACTACCCTCTGAGAGAAGAAATTCCTTGGCATCTTAGATTTAAATGAGTGTCCCCGTATTCTGCAACTGTATCCCCTAATTTGAGATTCCTCCACTAGTATAAACATCTTCCCAACATCTAATCTGTCAAGCCCCCTCAGAATCTTGTACGTTTCAATAAGCTCACCCCTCATTCTTCTAAACTCTAATGAATAAAGGCCAAACCATTCTTGATAAGTCAACCCCTTCATCCCAGGAATTAGCTGAGTGATTCTCTTTTGAACTGCCTCCAATACAACAGAGGGTGGAAGTGAGAAGTGACTGAGAAACATTCGGGGAGAAGTCAGCCCAGTCACCACAACTCAGAAGGGGATCGAGGAGAAGGACCCTTGCTCTCAACAGGAGGAAGAGCATCCAACAGTGGGCGGTAGTGAGAAGTGTCTGAGAAGCATTCTGGAAGAAGTCAGCACAGTCACCGCAACTCAGAAGGGGATCGAGGAGGACCCACTCTCAAAGAACGGAATAGCCCCAAACATTACATTGCTGTAGTGTTTCCATCCCTCCCTCCTCCTCAAACCAAAAATAAAAAAGAGAGGGAGAGGCAGTACCTTCAGGAGTGCACCAGACTTACGAGGGACACTCTTCTGAAAGTGTTTTTTTAAAAAAGCAGCTGATTGGTGAGTAAATCTTGGTGAGTTTTTTTTCAATCTATTAAAGTAATTCATTGCTTAATACTGAGGTAGGAACTAAAAAAACGTATAGAGTAGTACTGCACAAGTATAATTAGTCAAGAAACAAGGTTCCTAGCTAACATAAATAAGGCCCCGAGCTAGTGTATTTTTTAAGGGAGTAACTAGCTTAATCGAGAAGGATGTCATGGCAGGAGAACTCAGACCCGTGATATGCTCCTCCTGCAGGATGTGGAAAATGAGGGATGCTTCCAGCGTCCATGGTGACCATGTGTCCGGAAGGTGTGTCCAAATGCAGCTTCTAGCTAACTAGATTTCAGAGCTGGAGCTGCGGGTGGACTCATTGTGGAGCATCCACAATGCTGAGCAAGTCGTGGATAGCATGTTAAGCGAGGTGGTCACACCGCAGGTGAAGATTACACAGGCAGAAAGGGAATGGGTGACCATCAGGAACAGTAAAAGACTCAGGAAGGTAGTGTAGGAGTCCCCTGTGGTCATCCCCCTCTCTAACAGATATACCGCTTTGGATACTGTTGGGGGGGATGGCCTCTCAGGGGAAAGCAGCAACAGCCAAGTTCATAGCACCATGGGTGGCTCTGCTGCTCAGAGGGACAGGAGGAAAACAAGTGGCAGGGCTATAGTTATAGGGGATTCAATAGTTAGGGGCACAGACTGATGCTTCTGTGGCCACAAACGTGAATGTTGCCTCCTTGCTGCCAGGGTCCAGGATGTCACAAGCGGCTGCAGGACATTCTGGGGAGGGAAGGTAAGCAGCCAGTGGTTGTGGTACACATTGGTACCAACGACATAGGTAAACTAAAGAATGAGGACCTGCAAGCTCAGTACAGGAAGTTAGGAGATAAATTAAAATGCAGGACCTCAAATGTAGTAATCTCAGGATTACTCCCAGGTCCAAGTGCTAACAAGAGCAGGAATAAGAGGATAGACCAAATGAACATGTGCCTGGAGAGATGGTGTAGCCGGGAGGGATTCAGATTCTTGAGGCACTGGGACCGGTTCTGGGGAAGGTGGGACCTGCACAAACCGGACAGGCTGCACCCAGGCAGAGTTGGGAGCAGTGTCCTTGCGGGGGCTTATGCTAGTTCTGTTGGGGAGTATTTAAACTAGTCTGGCAGGGGGATGGGATCCCAGGAGTAGGATCAGATAGGTCAGATTCAGATCAGCAAAATGGAGGTAGAACATTAGCTAGGGACGTTGTGATAGACATGGAGTTACTGGAGAAGCAAAGTTTAATAAGTATCCAGCAAGGGAAATTGACGGGGTTAAACTGTTTATACTTCAATGCGAGGAGTATTACAAACAAGGTAGATGAGTTAAGGGCACAGGTGGACACATGACAGCAGGATGTCATTGCTATAATGGAGACCTGGCTAAAGGAGGGACAAAACTGGCAGCTTAATATCTCTGGTTATAGAGTCTTCAGACATGATAGAGTAGGAGATAAAAAAAGTGGGGGGGGAGGGGTAGCACTAATGGTTAAAGAATCAACTCCAGTTGTGAGAAGGGATGATATACTAAATGGGTCAACAAACGGGGCTTTATAGATTGAGCTTAGAAATAAAAAAGGGGCAGTCACACTACTGGGAGTATACTACAGACCCCCAAATAGTGAAAGGGAGATAGAAGAACAAATATGTCGGCAAATTTCTGCTTGTAAGAACAAGAGGGCAATAATAGTAGGAGACTTCAACTATCCTAATATCAACTGGGATTCAAATGATACAAGGGGCACTGAGGGAGAAAAATTCATGCAGTGTGTCCAGGAAAATTTTTTCAACCAATTAGTGACAAACCCAACGAGAGGAGATGCAATTCTAGACCTAGTCTTGGGGAACGAAGAAGGGCAAGTGGGTAAAGTGACAGTTGGCGACCATATCAGGTACAGTGATCACAATTCAGTTAGATTTAGCATTACCATGGAAAAGGACAGGGATAAGGCAGGAGTAAAAGTCTTGAACTGGGGGAAGGCAAATTTTGCAGAAATGAGAAGGGACTTGGCTGAGGTGGACTGGACAGAACTGCTGGAGGATAAAACAGTGGAAAACCAGTGGGAAGCACTAAAAAGCGAGATCCTATTTGTACAAAGTAGACATGTCCCCTACAAAAATAAGAGTGGTACTGCCAAATCTAGATCCCCCTGGTTGTCTAGAGGAATACAGGGGAAGATCAAACAGAAAAAGAAAGCGTACGATAGGCACAAAGAACTAAGCACTGCAGATAGCCTAGACGAATATAGGAAGTGCAGGGACGAAGTAAAAAAGGAAATAAGGAAATCATAGAGAGGGTGTGAAAAAAGATTAGCAAGTAAAGTTAAAGATAACCCAAAGATGTTTTACCAATACATTAATGCTAAAAGGTTGGTTAAGGAAAAATTGGGACCTATCAGAGATGAAGATGGAAACTTGTGTGTAGATGCAGAGGCTGTGGGAAGGGTTTGGAATGAATATTTTGTCTCCGTGTTTACAAAGGAAAGGGAGTAGATATAGTAGTCCAGGAGGAACACTGCGAGATATTGGACGGGATAGTCGTAAAGAGAGAAGAAGTACTCGAAGGGTTGAAATCCTTGAAAGTTGATAAGTCACCAGGGCCAGATGGATTGTTTCTGAGGCTGCTGAAGGAAGTCAGGGAGGAGATAGCAGATGCTCTGAGGATGATTTTCCAATCTCCACTAGATACAGGGGAGGTACCGGAGGACTGGAGAAATGAAAACGTAGTTCCATTGTTTAAAAAGGGATCAAAGGAAATGCCAAACAATTATAGGCCAGTTAGTCTTACATCGGTGGTGAGCAAATTAGTAGAATCAATCCTGAGAGATAGGATTAACTGTCATGTGGAAAGGCATGGACTAGTCAGGGATGGTCAGCATGGATTTGTTAAAGGAAGGTCTTGCCTCACAAATTTGATTGAATTCTTTGAGGAAGTGACAAGAAGGGTTGATGAAGGTAGTGCAGTGGATGTTGTGTACATTGATTTTAGCAAGGCATTTGACAAGGTCCCACATGGCAGATTGGTCTGGAAAGTAAAAGCCCATGGGAATCAGGGTAATGTGGCAAACTGAATAAAAGGTTGGCTTTGTAACAGGAAACAAAGGGTAATGGTCGATGGATACTCTTACGAATGGAAAGTTGTCTCAAGTGGTGTTCCACAGGGCTCGGTGTTGGGACCCTTGCTGTTTGTGTTATATATTAACGATTTGGACATGAATGTGGGGGGCACGATTGGGAAATTTGCAGTTGACACAAAGATTGGCCGAGTAGTGGATAGTGTACAGGATAGCCATAACCTCCAAAACGATATAGATGGGTTGGTGGAGTGGGTGGTAAAGTGGCAGATGGATTTTAACATAGAGAAGTGTGAGGTCATACATTTAGGGAGGTCAAACAGTTACAGGGATTGCAAAATAAATGGTAATATACTAAGAGGGGTAGATGAAGTGAGAGATCTTGGCATACAAGTACACAGGTCCCTGAAGGCAGTAGTTCAAGTAGACAACGTTGTAAAGAAGGCATATGGAATGTTCTCCTTCATTGGTAGAGGTACAGAATATAAAAGTAAGGATATAATGTTGGAATTGTATAAAACACTGGTGAGGCCACAACTGGAGTATTGTGTGCAGTTCTGGTCACCACATTACAGGAAGGACGTAATAGCTCTGGAGAGATTGCAGAGGAGGTTTACAAGAATGTTGCCAGGGTTAGAAAAGTGTAGCTACGAGGAGAGATTGGATAGGTTGGGGCTATTTTCCTTAGAACAAAGAAGGCTGAGAGGTGACTTTATTGAGGTGTACAAAATTATGAGGGGAATAGATTGAGTGGACAGGATAAAATTGTTTCCCTTGATGGAGAATTCTAGAACCAGGGGACATAGATTCAAGATAAATGGCAGAAGGCATGAGGAAGAACTTTTTTATGCAAAGGGTAGTGGGTGTTTGAAATTCGCTGCCCAAGTTGGTGGTAGAGGCAGAAACTTTAAAGTCTTTTAAAAAGTACCTGGATCTGCACCTAAAGTGCTGTAAGCTGCAGAGCTATGGGCCGGGTGCAGGAAGGTGGGATTAGAAAGGGCACCTGGCTGTCCTCGGGCTGGCATGGACAAGATGGGCTGAATGGCCTCCTTCTGTGCTGTAACTTTTCTATGGTTCTATGTCAGTATACCCTTTCTTAAGTACAGGGACCAAAACTGTACACAGTGCCCCAGGTGCGGCCTCACCAACACCTGTACAGTTGTAACAAGACTTCCCTATTTTTAAGCTCCAACCCCCTAGCAATACAGGCCAAAATTCCCATTTGTCTTTTTAATTACTTGCTGCATCTACATGCTAACTTTTTGTGTTTCATGCACAAGAACACCCAGACCCCTCTGTCCTGCACTTTTTTGGAATCTCTCTCCATTTAAATAGCAGTCTGCCTTTTGATTCTTCCTACCAAATTGCATAACCTCACACTTTCCTACATTAAACTCCATCTGCCAAGTTTTTGCCCACTCACTCAACCTATCTATATATCCTTGCAGATTCCTTATGTCCTCATCATCATAACATGCCCTCCCACCTTTTTTTGTATCATCAGCAAATTTGGATACATTACACTATGCCCCCTCCTCCAAGTCATTAATATAGATAGTAAATAATTGAGGCCCTAAGACTGATCCTTGTGGCACTCCACTAGTTACATCTTTCCAACCTGACTCTGTCTTCTGTGTGTTAACCAATCCTCATTCCATGCTAATACAATACGCCCAATACCGTGAACTCCTTGTGCAATAACCTTTTATGTGGCACTTTATTGAATGCCTTCTGGAAATCCAAATATGCTATGGTTCCCCTTGTCATGAAGATATTAATGTATATAATGTTATTGAAAATTGTTTTAAAGTGGACTTGTAGTAGGGTCTATGTCTGTGGGTGTGAGTATGTGTAGCTTAATTGGATTAAAGCCATCTATTGGGGTGCTTTTATGTATAGTAGTTTTGAGATGTTAAACAGTAAGGTAAAGAGTACATTTGCATTTTGTTGAATAAACCATTCAAAGACTGGGGGTGAAATCTAGCACCTAGCTAGGAGGTACCAAGCAATATGTTTATATTGCTAATAAAATTGGTACAATGAAAGGTATTTTATTGTTAGAAGGGGTGAAGTTCAAAGGGCCTGGTGATATAATGAGAATTTACATTCAAAGGGAAGGCTAGGTATATACAGAAGAGTTTTTTGTGTGAAAGTCAAAGGCATGTAAGATCTAAGCCTGTAAGCCCCATCACTGTTTCTGCAAAGGAAACAAATTGAAATGAATCTCATTTTGAACTCATAGGATAAAATGTGCTTTTCCTGGTGTCTGTTTAAAGTCTATGAGTTATTGCTGCCTTGGGGAAGATTACCTGGGGGTGATTAATTTGGGGATTTGTTTAAAAGTTATTATGGTAGTAATTTGTAGACATATGTATGTGTTTAAATTTGTTGTTAAATTAATAAATGTTTAATTTAATTTATATAAAAAACCTTCGAGGCCTGTTGGGTTTATTCCTGATTTCCTAGCTACATCTCAATCAAACCAATTGAAAATATAGGTTATGACAGCTGTTTAAAGTTTCCCTCTGGGATTTTAAATAACTCAGCCTTTACCAACTGCTGTGTTATAACATCCTTTATCAACTCTGCTTGTTATATCATCAAAGAACTCTAACAAATTTGTTAAACATGATTTCCCTTTCACAAAACCATGTTGACTCTGTTTGATTGCATTAAGCTTTTCTAAATGTCCTGCTATTTCTTCCTTAATAATGGATTCTAGCATTTACCCAAAGACAGATGTTAGGTTGACTGGTCTATAGTTTCCTGCTTTTTGTCTCCCTCCCTTCTTGAACAGGGGTGTCACATTACTGGTTTTTCAATCCGCTGGGACCCTCCCAGAATTCAGTGAGTTCCAGAATATTTTGACCAATGCCTCCACTGTTTCTGCAGCCACTTCCTTTAATACCCTTGGATGCAGCCCATCAGGTTCTGGTGACTTGTCTGCCTTTAGTCCCATTAGTTTATCAAATACTTTGTCCCTCATGATAGAGACAGTTACAAGATCTTTCCTCCCATTAGCTCCTTGCTTAGCTGATATCTTTGAGATGTTGATAATGTCCTCCACCGTGAAGACTGATGAAAAATATTGGTTTAAATCATCTGCCATTTCCCTGTTCCCCATTATCAATTCTCCAGTCGCTTCCTCCAAGGGCCCCATGCTCACTTTAACCACGTTCTTTCTTTTTATATACCCATAGAAGCTCTTGCTGTTTGTTTTTATATTTCTTGGCAATTTACTTTCATAATCAATTTTCTCCCTCTTTATTAGCTTTTTAATCATCCGCTGCTGGTTCCTAAAAATTCCCAATCCTCTGGCTTACCACTAGTTTTTGCCGCTCTGTATGCCTTAGTTTTTGGTTGGATACTCTCCTTGACCACCTTTGTTAACCACGGGTGTTTCAACCTTCTCATCAATTCCTTCTTTTTGAGCAGGATAAATTTTTGCTGACCGTTATAAAATATCTGCTTAAATATCTGCCACTGCTCATCCACTGACTTAGTCTTTTTTCCCAGCCTACTTTAGACAACTCTTTCTTCATACTTCTGTAATTGCCCTTATTTAAGTTGAGGTTTGAGACCCGGCTTGCTTGCCCTCAAACTGAATTTGAAATCCTACCATGTTGTGATCCGCTAGAGGATCCTTAACTATGATATCTCTTACTAATCCCACCTCATTACACATTACTAGATATGAAATAGCCTGTTGCCTGTTAGGTTCTGCAATGTATTGCTCTAAGAAATAATCCTTGATGCTCTCTACAAATTCGTCTTCCATGTTACCCCTTTCAATCTGATTTGTCCAATCAATATGCAGATTAAAATCACCCATGGCAATTGTAGCGCCCTTCTTACATGCCTCCATTATTTCCCAATTTCTACTTTGTCCTGCAGTAAGGCAACTCTTTGGGGGCCTATAGACGACCCCCACCCATGACTTCTTCCCCTTGATATTCCTTATTTCCACCCAAACTGATTCCACATCATGACCTATTGCACCTATAGCACTATTCACCATTGCACTGATACCTTCCTTTATTAAAAAAGCTACCCCACCTCCTTTACCTTTTTTGCCTATTTTTCCGGAATGTCAAATGCCCTTGAATATTGAGTTCCCAGTCTTGGTCAACCCACAACCACATCTCTGTGATAGTTATCAAGTCATATTCATTTATTTCTATTTGTGCTGTCAACTCATCTATCTTGTTACATATGTTGCATGCATTCAGATGAAGAGCCTTAAGCTTTCACTTTTTATCATTATTACTCATTCTGGTTCTAAAATCTGCTGCACACTTCTGCTTATATTTTCCACCCCCTTCCTGTCACACTTTGATAATCGTTCACTTCTTTACTACCCTGCGCCTCTGCTCTCTCATTTCTTTTTCATTTTTTAAACTTCCTTTCAATTGAACCCTCCCCCCCATCTAATTAGTTTAAAGTCCTATCTACAACCCCAGTTATACAATTTGCCAGGACACTGGTCCCAGCATGGTTCAAATGAAGCCAGTCCCAAAGGAGCAGCTCTTCTTCCCCAGTATTGGTGCCAGTGCCCCATAAATCGGAATCATTTCTCCCACACCAATCTTTGAAACACACATTTACCTCTCTAATCTTATTTGCCCTACATCAATTTGCATGGCTCAGACAGTAATCCAGAGATTATTACCTTTGTGGTTCTGCTTTTTAATTTAGCTCCTAGCTGCTCGTAGTCCCTCAGCAGAACCTCTTTCCTAGTCCTACCTATGTTGTTGGTACCTACGTGAACCACAACAACTGGACCCTTCCCCTCCCACTCCATGTTCCTCTCCAGCCCAGAAGGGATGTCCTTAACCTTGGCACCGGGTGGGCAACACAGCCTTTGGGACTCTCCGCCTTTGCTGCACAGAATAGTATCTATTCCCCTAACTATGCTATCCCCAGTTACTACTACATTTCTCTTTTCTCCCCCCACTTGAATGGCGCTCTGTACCATGGTGCTGTGGTCAGTTCGCTCATCCTCCCCGCAGTCTGTGCCCTCGTCCACATCAGGAGCAAGAACCTCATATCTACTGGACAAGGGTACTGGCTGAGGCTCCTCCCTAAATTTTGGATCCCCATATCTGCCTCACTCACAGTCACACCCTTCTGTCTCTGACCACAGTCCAAATTTGATGTAATTAATATAAGGGGTGTGACTGCCTCCTGAAACACAGTGTCCAGGTAACTCTGCCCCTCCTTGATGTGTCGCAGTGTCCATCGCTCGGACTCCAGCTCATTAACTCTAAGCCGATGTTTTTCGTGCAGCTAACACTTGCTGCAGATGTGGTCACCGTGGATCGCACCGGCATCCACCAGCACCCATATACTACTGCCATCTCTATTCTATTTAATTAATTAATTTGGATGTTAAATATTTTAAAAGAGAATTAATTTTTTAACTGTACTCTTCAGCTCAAATAACGTCTCCTGGTATAAACCACTTGGCCAATCAAATGAGACATGGAAGAGATACCCACCAATCACCTACCTGTTTTCCTTTGACATCACACTTCAGCTCTGACAGAAAGAAACTGGTTGAAGGGGCTCTCTGCCGCCAGTTTTTATTTCCTGCCATCACTGCCCTTCTCACGCAGGTCTGCTCTCTTTATGGGCTCTCTCTCTCTGAACTCTATGTTACCTTATGGGCTCTCTTGCTCTCTCCAAACTCTCACTGCTTTATGGGCTCTCTCTCGCTCATCAAACTCCACACTGCTTTCTGGATTTATGGTTTTAACCTCTCTCTCCTGAAGCCTTGCTTTTTTAACGTCTCTGTCCCAAAGTCTCGCTGTTTTAACTTCTCTGTCCTGAAGTCTCACTGTTTTAACCTCTCTCTCCCAAAGTCTCGCTGTGCTGCCGGGGTTAATAATCTTGAATATGGCAGTGTATCACAGTGTTTAGTCACATCTCTATTGCATGTACCTACATGAGCAGCTTGGAAACACAAGCCTCCTGATAAAGGAGAGGCATGTGCCATGTCTTCCACTATAGGTGCAGCATTCAAATGTGAACCATCACTTGGACCTCTGTGTGTCTCTGCTAAACAATTCACCTTGCTGGAGCGCAACAGGGCATGGAACCTCTTCCTACGTTGAATCCAAGTTCATCCATGATCTCCTGCTGTGCTTACGATGGAGGCTATCTCCTGCCATGCCCTCTTGGACACTGCAGCATGTTCTGCTGGTCGCTGGAAGATAATATGCTGCGGCGTCTCTAGATCTACAGATCCTGGTCACTGAAGCGGGGCACAGCCTCTCCCGATCCTTCCCCACTTGACTTGCTTTGTGACATTCTGTCATGACAAATGAGAAAGGAAAGGCATGTGAGACTTCCAGGTTCGAATGCTCTCACACACACATGTCTGCTTACATGCATGAACCTGTTCTCTATCTCATCAATGCCTAATGTTGGGGGGTCAGGGGGGAATAAGGGCTGGACGATTGCAGGGTGACCTGGCAGCTGTTCCTGTCACTACCAGATGGCAGGTTGTGCTCCTGAACACAAACTACCCTGTTGGCCTGCTGCCTCTGAGTCACACGGTTCTGTCATGACAATGTACAGCGGCAAGGGTTCTGATCAAGGCTCAGTTGCATGGCTGCACCCAGGGAGATGGGTGGAAAAGGATTAGAGGGAAGGACAAAGTTTCGTGGCAAATGTGGTGTCTATCAGTCATTCCCTGAAGCATTATGGTAATCTGAGTCAATACATAATATCATGAGCAGCTGATGGTGCCAAGCTGCTGCCATGGCTGTGTCTTGTGACGCTTTTCCAGCCTTAACTTTGTAGAGTGTGCTCCTTCATCACAATGTGAATTGGCAGCAGCAATGATTATATTTTCCTATGGAAAGCCCACGATGGGTCATCCCTTGCAGTGTCAGCACCCAGTTGGACAAATATTACAATTTGTGCAGAATTGACATCTCCTCCAAGCAACAACAACAATTGCATCCACTTCCTGCTTCACATATTCGTGTGCTGTGCAGATGCACACACGAATGTCACCACGTTAACAATCCTGAGCATTGCTTCCAGAGTAAAAATAAGCTTGCCACATAAACAATATAACTTGCACCACCCAAATGCTGCAATCTGGAAAATATACTGGTCTCAGACTGGGATTTATAATATAATTGCATTATAAGGCATCAATTAAAGATATGGTATAGGAAATTTGAATACCAGTTAAGATAGTTCCACAGAAAACTAGTAGGTTATTTTCTTAAGAAATGAAATGAAACTTCAGCTTTTTATTGTATTTATTAGTCAACTGATATGGCTACTGGATGATAAACAGAATCAGAATGAGCTGTGACTTATTCAGTGTGACATTAACATTTAATAATAAGACACAGAACATATGTATAACCAGGAATTGGTGACAGTTTTCTGACGGTTCAGTGTAACTGCCTGCTCAATTAATTGTTTCAGCAACTGATGAAATATTCATTCACCAAAACATCTTTCACAACTCTGTGATAATGTATAATTACAATTGTATTTCAATAGGCATGAAACATTTCCCAAGAAACAGCAGCAATTAACATTTACACAGTGCAAATACTGAAGAGTCAGTTTCTGTAATGTTGGCACCTCTGTGACAATAAAAGTACTGAAGTCATATCTCAAATTGTCCCAAATGCAACTCATTCAGAAAAAAGCTGTTTGTATGCAGCAAGCTGTCAGTGGCTTGAACCCTTTGAGCATTGATATCTTTCACAGTTCTCATAAAACTGCACTGCATCACAGCACATCAGTGCAAAGTAAAACAAATGTAAAATAAAATGAGAATCACAAAGTATTTTTGTTTCATTTTGCATTATTCCCTCACCAAAGAAGTAGAGTATTACCCCTGCACAACAAACACCCCAACCCACCCTCATCCTAGCCCTGCCAAATCTGCATAGTAGTGCATCCAAGAGTAAGTACCAAAATCCATCACCTACACTGCTGATCCCATCAAAGTTTGTGGGCCCAGTTAAGGGTGCATGTGGGGCAGCCCCACCCGTGCTTACCTGAGAGGGCAGAAATCCTTCTGAAGGATCCAGAACTTGAGGGTTGTGGTGTAGGGTGTCAGTGTGGGAGTGGGGTGGGGGGTGGGGGTGGTGGTGGGGGTGCTGCAGTGGTGGGATGGAGGGGTTCGCTGGCAGGTGAAGGAAAGGGAGAGGGAAATGCTGTGAGTTCCCCTCCATTCAGATAAGCCCCACATATCAGCATTGGCACATTCTAAGTCAGAAGGTTATAGGTTTGGATTTAGATTTCACTGTGCTATTAAGGGAGAACAGCACTATCAGAGGTGCTGTTCTTCAGTGAGGTGTTAAACTGACACCCCATATAATGTTTAAGGTAAATATAAGTGTTCCTTTTGCATTGTTCAAAAGTAAAGGAACACCATCCCAATGTCCTAGCCACCAGCATTTATCAATTTATCCAACATTACTAAAACATATTGGCCGCAAAATTTTAAAAAGCCAGTAATTGAGCTTGGGTTGGTGATGTATCATTAACCCAAGCCTGTTACTTCCAATGCAGGTAGCAATGCTAGTTAAAATTGCTGAAGTCTACAGGGAATGGTGTGGCAAGTCCTGAAAGCCTGGTTTCTGACTTCAAGAGCTCTGTTAAGACCACTTGCTCTCAGATATGGCTAAGTTTGCATCCACCTTGACCTGCAGCATGACAAGGAGACTGAGGAGTGGGGAGGAGGATGGGAAGAAATGGTCTTCAGTGTGCAATTCTCCTACCTCAACCTCAGTGAGGAACAGTACATCAGCTGTCTCTGCTTCACCAAGGAGGCATGACATATGATTAAAAATGCTATTTGGGTGAAGTACCAGAGAGTGGATAGCACCTGTGGTATTTTGCCATAGTTTGAGTCAAGATGATTATTACAGAATTGGATGTGAAATATGAGACACAGACATGACTGCAAATGGTAGTTTTATATGCTCTGTGTTTTACCTGTATGTTTTATGTAAGGATTCTGACAGAACAAACCTTGTTTCGAAGATGAAATGAATGTAAAATTAAATATTCTTAACTAAGTCTACTGAACAGACTAAATAGTGTGTTTTTTTCAGATTTTCATTCCTACAGAAGGTTCAGAAGGCAATTACAAGTCTTTAATCTTGTCATTTGTCCTTTTGTTTATCCTTTGAAAAAAAGTATAGGTCAAATTGGCGATAGAATATACCTCAGTGTGGTGTTACCCTCATTGTTGAATTCATTGTAAAACAATTACGTGATTTTACCTCAATGGCATTGTGGAATGTGCTTTCATTCCAGTCTTTTTTTCATTCATTCACGGGATGTAAGCATCACTGGCTAGGCAGCACTTATTGTCCATCTATAATTGCATTTAAAAGGTGGTAGTGTGCTGCCTTCTTGAACCACTGCAATCCATGTGTTGTAGGTACACTCACAGTGCTGTTAGGAATTTTACCCAGCAACAGTGAAGGAACGGCGATATAGTTCCAAATCAGGATGGTGTCTGACTTGGAAGAAAACTTGCAGGTGGTGATGTTCCCACCTATCTGCTGCCCTTGTCTTTCTTGGTGGTAGAGGTCATGGGTTCGGAAGATATTTTTGAAGGAACCTTGGTGAGTTGCTGCAGCGCATCTTGTAGATAGTACACAATAATGCCATTGTGCGTCAATGGTGGAGGAAATGCTCGCTTAAGGTGATGGACGGGTGTCAATCAAGCACGCTGCTTTATCCTGGATGGTGCTGAGTTTTTTGAGTGTTGATGGACCTGCACTCATCCAGAGAGTATTCCATCACAGTCTTGACTTGTGCCTTGAAAATGGTGGACAAGCTTTGTGGAGTCAGGAGATGAATTACTCATTGCAGAATTCCTAGCCTCTGATCTGCTCATGTAGCCACAGTATTTATATGGCTGGTCCTGTTCAGTTTCTGGTCAATGGTAACCCCCAGGATGTTGATGGTGGGGGATTCAACGATGGTAATGCCATTGAATGTCAAGGGGCGATGGTTAGATTCTCTCTTGTTGGAGATGATCATTGCCTGGCACTTGTGTGACGTGAATGTTACTTGCCACTTATCAACCAAAGCCTGGATATTACCCAGGTCTTGCTGCATTTGGACATGGTCTGCTTCAATATCTGAAAAGTCACGAATGGTGCTGAACATTGCGCAATCATCAGTGAATATCTCTACTTCTGACCTTATGATGGAGGGAAGCAGTTTAAGATGGTTGGGCCTAGGAACACTATTCTGAGGAACACCTGCAGTGATGTCCTGGGACTGAAATAATTGTCCTCCAACAACTACACCCACCTTCCTTTGTGCTTGTGGAGAGTGTTCCTCCTGATTCCCATTGACTTCACTTTTGCTCGGGCTCCTTGATGCCACACTTGGTCAAATGTTGCCTGAATATCAAGGGCACTCACCTCAGTCTTGCAAGTTTTATAGTGTAAAATTTGCAATTCAGGTTCTTAATCCTGAATATTTTAACTATCTATTGTGGTATGTATATGTCCATTAATTTTACAGTTGTTGTAGTAATTGCTATTAAAATTAATATATTTTTTTTAATACCAGCTTCTAGTCTACCAACCTTTTTTTTAAACTGGGGTTTAATTTATCTGCACTTCTTATGAAGTCTTACATACATGATTTATCCATTAGAGATCTATAAAAATCATTTACTAATTATTATATAATACTAGCAAATATAATGAAATTATCAAGTGTTTAAAATTCTCTTTAACATGCTGATAGCCAGGGTCCTTTGGGAATCTACTATTGCTAACATGTAACACACTGTTATATTGGCAAGCTTATTTCATTGCAGAAGCAGTAGTTTGACAGCTTCATAAGCTGATGTCCTTTCAGAATGAAACAAGAAAACAGACTGAATTTTCCTGCAAAAATAACATTGAGGCCAATAGCTCTCACCATTATTTCTGTGCAAATCGAGAACTGCACATGTCCAGATAAACGTGGAAATCAGGAAGTTGCTTTTCGGTCCATCCTCAGGTTCCAAAAGCTTCTTGAAAATGGCATCTTGCCACTTGACTAATGATCCAAATACATTGAAAGGCAAGTAGTTGCTATATTTATCTCATAGGTGCCAAAAAAATTAGGCATGGCCATTCCATTTTAAGTACCCTTTTAACTGTGTGCTACGTCTTAATTACTATCAAGCAAGCTCTCCAGTACAATTAAATTAGCTCTTAAAATTGGAGTCTCATTCCTTCAAATTTTAATTATTGTTCAAATTTTTTAAAAAATTTCTTTCTGTCTCTTATCTCTGTCTCTGTCTCTCAATCAAATCTTTGCTGAAAAGGGAATTTTGTAAAAGCACTCATCTAGACAATCACAAGAATACCAATGTCAGGGGAAGTAACAACTTTATACTGTATGAGAAGAGAGTGCTGATTGGTTGGCAAGTGGATTGGTTGAGGCATTGCCATGGAGAATGCACCAGTTAATGGTGACTGACTGTTAACTGCCAAGCATTGTTTGAAATTTAAACCAGGCAGCTTGACTCTGATTAGTCAAGGTATTGCCCTGGGGAATGAACCAGCAAATGGCTGTCACTTATTTTGTTTAGCTCAAACAGGTGCAATGTGTGTACATGCTCTTTCTGTCTGTAAAGAACAAGTCCCTGTGTATTAATGTATGTAGCTTCCAGTACATGCAAATGCCCCACACTGTGAGTCCAACTGACAATCTTAAATTGGTTGTCAGCGCAATTGTTAGCACATTGAGGATTATTTAGCAAACGTTATCCAATCGCAGAATCACATCTAATGTTGGACACTGTGTTTTGAATTTTGCAAGCACGGGCTGTTTGGGAACAGTCTGTGCCTTGCCCATTGCAAACAGAGGAAGTGATGTACTGTTTGATACTATGCATCAGTCTTTGGGACATACGGCCTACATATCTAGCATCACACTGGTACTGAAATTCGTATGCCACATTACTCATTTGTGTGATAGGCAGAACATCTTTTTGGCTTGATGGCAACACCCTGTTAGTGACGAATACCACATAAGTCGCGTGAAACAACTAGCTTCACTTGTTGCTCAAATTTTTGAGATACCTTTCCCTTCCAGGGTAATCTGAGGTGGACTGGACATTTTTCAGGGCTGAAAGTGATGACCTTAGAACTGTTCATGAGTTTGTATGATATACAGCGCAAAATGGTCTGATCAGGGTAACCATTATCCTGCAGAATACCCTGATCAGATCATTCCACACTATATATCGCGGTGGAGAGTTGGGGGAGAGTCAGAGGTGTCGGTGGTAGATGGGAAATCAAGAAGCAGTCAGGTGGTTGGGGGGGTAAGGGTGGGGTGTGAGGGTGAGGGATTTGGTTTGAGGTAAGGAGGAGTAGCCTGGGGGATCGTAGGGATAGTTGGTGGGTTGAGGGGGCAGTTGGGGGTGTCAGTATGAGTGATTGGGCAGTCAGTTCTGTTGTTACCCAAGGGTTAGATTTTTCTGTCTGACAATCCCTGGGTAAATATCCAGGTGAGAACGACAGAACTGTCCAAAGTCTTCGACTCTAACTCAGAGTCAGGGTCATTTTTGGAAGGTCCCAGTTGTCCTGTTTTTTGTTTCAATGATGCACACAGTCCGTCAACATTGTAGCTGAGCTAACTTTATTGATAACACATTTTCCTAACATGAACACATATCTGCACTAGTTGAATTCTATCAAGACAGGTTAGACTTCTAGGACTGCTTCCCCTGCTATGTGAAGAAAGGTGGAAGACTGTACCTAAGGGTCCTTTTTATCACTGCCCAGCACTGTGAGGTACAGCTCGAATTGCTGCTAGAATCTCCTCCAAATTTTGGCAAGATTGCCCTCCAAACTGAACTCTGTTGGTGGTTTCAGAATCTCCATTGTTGCATATAGTTTACTTCTGACACCATGTCTTGTTTTTTGTTTCAATGGTGCACACAGACCATCGACATTGTAGCTAAGCTAACTTTATTGATAACACATTTTCCTAACAAGAACACATATCTGCATGAACTGAATTCTATCAAGACAGGTTCCAACTTGTGCTATCTGACCTTCAACCCCCAGGTCAAGTGACCCCATATCTAGTACAGAGAATTGTATAGTATCTAATACTGGTGTCCACTACCACAATCAACTATTATCATGACATTTCCCTTTTAAAAAAAAAATTATACAACTCAAGTATATAGAGTCTCTTATCTATTCTTTCTCACTCTGTTTTGATCCACTGTTTTGTCTTTTACTTATCTCTGTATCTCTCTGGTTTTTTTTTCATAATTCTTCCCCTGGATGTTCTGAATGGTGACAGAGGTGATTTTGAAGGACAAGGGGCCTTCTCCAGCTCAGTGTTACTGTCACCCTTTGGATAGTTTTCAGGACCCTCAGGCTTTGTCTGGTTATCTATTGCTTCACTGGTACATTCTGGTTTTTGATCTTTAGCTACTCTTTCTGGTTCAGAGCAGGGTTGTGTTTCATTTGTTTTCTGTGAGAGTTTCCAGTTTCTCCTGTACTGTTGTCCATTTGGAGTCTGCACTATGTAAGACCCTGACTCTCCTGTGATTCCTGTGACAACAGCAGGATTCCAGATCCCTTCATGCTGAATCCTGACTGTCTCTCCCATGTTCAGGTCAGGCAGAGGTCGGGCACCTCGATCAAAATACTGTTTCTGCTTCTGCTGTCTCAGTTTCAGCAGGTCCTGCACAATGTAGCTCACTGGCTGTGGAAATAACAGTTGGGGCGCAGTTGGAAGCTTAGTTCTTAGTCTTCTCCCCATTAGGAGCTGTGCTGGAGATGATTCAATGCCCTCCAATGGAGTATTCCTGAAATTCAGCAGAGGCAGGTAGGGGTCTCTTCCGTCCGCCTTTGCCTTTTTCAACAGGCGTTTTAAGGTCTGCACTGTGCATTCCACCATTCCGCTGGATTGTGAATATTTGGGACTTGACATAATGTGGCAAAACTCCCAACCCTGTGCAAATTTGCAAAACTCAATGCCTGAGAATTGTGGACTATTAACTGAGATGAGCACGTCAGGTATGCCATGGGGAGCAAAAATTGATTTTAAATGATTTATTACAGTGATGCTCTTACTATGATTTCTCAGCAGCACAGACTGAAAAAACATTGAGTAATAATCTACTGCTAGTAGGTACTCATTGTTGCCAAATGTGAACAAGTCCACTCCAATTTTCTGCCAGGGCCTCTCTGGAACACTGAGTGGCTGAAGTGGTTCTTTTTGTTGCAACTTACTGTACTTTTGGCACGCTACACACGCATTCACCATTTCACCGATTTGTGCTCCCGTTCCAGGCCAATACATTACATCTTGAGCTCTTCTCCTGCATGTTTCTATGCTGAGGTGACTTTCATGTATGCGCTGCAGCATTTCTTTCCTCAGTGTTGCAGGAATTATGATCTTTTCTCCCTTGAAAAGAACTCCTTCTGCTACATGACGTTCCTCACAAAAGTTCCAGTATTCTTCTACAGCAGAAGGGGCTCCGCTCCGATGTGTGGGCCAGGCAGTTTGCACAATCTGCTGCAGTTTTCTCAGGGTGGCGTTGTTCTTGGTCGCTTCCCTGATCTCATCCAGTTTGGTTACAGCCATAGGTAAGTTATTTGTCAGCATGTGAACCTGTGCCTCCATTTCTTTATCCTCTTCCTCCGTGATGGGTAGGTATGCATGTGACAGGGTGTCTGCGATGTACATTTCCTCACCAAATTTGTATTTAACTCTGACATGGTACTTCTGCAGATGAATTAGCAATCTTGGTGGTCCACAGTTCAGGGGCTTTTTAAGTATAGCTCCCAAAGGCTTATGATCAGATTCTACCTCCATGTCTTTGCCATAGACAAATTGATGGAAGCATTCTGGGCCAAACATAATTGCTAGCATTTCTTTCTCTATTTGGGCATACCGCTGCTGTGATTCAGTCACTGCCTTTGAAACGTATGCCTCTGGCGCCTCATTTTGCAAGAGGACAGCTCCCAGGCCTTTGAAGCATCCACTGAGATCTTGACTGGCTGACTAACATCATAATACTTTAACAGTGGTGCCTGGGTCAGTCTTCCCTTCAGACTGGTCAAAGCTTCCTGGTGACTTTACTGCCATTCCACGCTATTTTGTAGAAGTTCTCTGAGAGTTGCTGTCAGGTCTGACATGTTTGGAATGAATTTCCCAAGATAAGTCACTACTCTCAAAAACCTCTCCCAGTCTCCCTTCCATTCTGGGGATGGCATGTTCACGACTGCTTTGATTTTACTCGGATCCGGCTTCAGTCCCTCACTTGTTAGCACATGTCCCAAATACTTGATTTCATGAAGACCTATTTTGCGCTTTTCCTTCTTCAACTTGAAGTCCCTTTCTCTTGTCCTGGCCAGCACCTGCCTCAGTCTGTGGTCGTGTTCTTCTTGTGAGCACATAATTGATATAGGTTTCCACGCCCTCTAACCCTTCAAACAGCTGCTTCACTGTTGTAAGGAACACCGCTGGAGCTGAATTAATACCAAAAGGTAAACCTAAAGACCTGTATCGCCCATATGGTATATTGAAGCTACAGAGATCGGAGCTGCGTTCATCCAGCTTGACCTGCCAGAAGCTTGAACTCGCATCCATGACTCAATAGCTTACACATGATCTCTTTTACTGTGGGCAGCTGGTAATGTTCTCTTTGTATTGCCTGGTTTAGACCTCTGGAATCCAGAGAGACTCACAGATTCCCATCTGATTTTTGTACAATTACAATTGGATTAACCCACTTTGTCAGTTCTTCAATTTTCATGATGATGTGAAGTTTCACCATTCTGTCCGATTCTGCTTCCAGCCGGTCTCTCAGCATTGACGGTATTTTCCTGGGCAGGTGTATTATAGGTGTCACGGTTTCGTCAATTTTGACGGTGTGTTCTCCTTTTAGGCAGCCAATCCGCTGGAACAAATCTTTATACTCGCTCAGGATGTCATCAGCGGTGACAGTCATTATTCTCTTGATTAGCTTCAGATTTTCACAAGCTTTGATTCCAAGAATGGGTTTTGCATCAGTTTTCATCAATATAAATGGAAGTGCTTGAGACTGTTTTTTGTAGTTCACTTTAAGTGTGCACTTGCCTTCTACTGCAATTTTTTCACCTGTACAAGTAGGCAGTTTCACTTATATTTTAGTTAGCTGTTTTTCTTTGCTTATCTTATAATACAGGCTTTTGAGAATGACATTTGCTTATGCACCTGTGTCAAGCTTGAAATTCACCATCATGTTGGCAATTTTTAAACAAACCTCCCATTCACCTTCCTTGGAATTTGCTGTTACTGCACTAATGATAAGTTCAGTTTCAGTGCCTGTGACATCATCTGCAATCGTGTGCACTTTCTTCACTTTACACATCATAGTGAAGTGATTTATTTTATCACAGTTCTTACACTGATTTCCATAGGCTGGACAACTATGTGGTAAATGCCCTTTTCCGCATCAGCTGCATTTAAATGTTTTAATAGCAGTTTTGTTCTTTTTACCTTCAGGCTGTCTATTTGTTCTTCCCCGGTGCTGTTTCTGTTTAATGGCATCTAACTGCTTGACTGTGTGCAGCTTATTATCTTCTGTCATCTATTTAAACATTTCATTGTCTCTGTCGCTCTGCAGATATTTATTGTTTTCTCCAATGTGAGATAGTTCTGCACCTTCATTCCAGTCACGCATCATCTTCGTCCTCTCTTGTTTTTTGAGAACTGCATCCTGCATCTTGGAGAATATGGATAGGTGATGGCTTGGCAAGATCGTTCTCACTTAACTTCCAAACATGATGTCTGCTGGCGATGGTAAACCCATATCCAGAGGTGTAGCTCGGAGGTATAACATGGCAAAATAAAAATCTTGTTTCGTTGCCTAACACTTCAGGATAATTGATTTGACAGTGTGGACCATCTGTTCAGTGAGGCCTTTAGATTGGGGGTAGTGTGGTGAGGACATCACATGGTTCAGACCCCATTTGGCACACATTTCCCTGAAAGGTCAGCCTGTATACTGTGGCCCATTGTCCAAATGAAATCATCAGACACACCAAACAGACTGAATATTGCATCCAATGTGTCTGCCACTGACGCACTTGATGTGTTCCTTGCCTGCCTGACAATTGGAAATTTAGAGAAGTAATCAGTGACTAAGATAAAGTGGCCTTTGTTTACAGTAAATAGACCGGTGGTGAGTTTGGACCAAGGAACTGACGGAATCTCGTGAGGGTGTAGAGGTTCTTTATGTTGCTGTGGCTAGTGGCTCTGGCATGCCTCGCACATCCTCACTAGCTTCTCGATGTCATTGTTAATCCCTGGCCAATAGGCCATTGGCTGTTCTTGATTTGCAGACATGTTGTTGGTATGTTGGCATGTTGTGCATTTCTCTTAGCTAGTTTCTGTTCCTCCTCAACGTTGCTCCGTTGGATGTTGTGACTTCATAAGACCTGGCCTCACTGTACATATTGGATACCTCTGCCGATAACCATGTTTCCATTGTGGGGTGTGCAATCCTAATCATTTGTACTATGTGTAGCTGAGATAGATTGTATCAGGCACAAGTTTTTGTTTCCCTTTGAAAATGATGCCTCTCGAGATATTGAGTTCACCCATGTAGGGCCAGAAACATCTGAGGTTGGCTGACATCTCTTTTGTCGTGTCGGGCCATCCTTCTATGAAAATTTCCACATTGCCTTCAGTTGATGGTCATTGGCTGTTTCTGATTGAAGTTGGTCGCACTTGTGCTGAACAAAATGCAGTAGATCGATTTTGTTCACATCTTCCACCTCAATGTCCATGCTGTCTGCTTGTAGATCCAATGGAATGTCTATATTCTTGTTTGGATTTGGCAGTCTGCTTAGGGTGCCCAAGGTGAACAATTTGCTACCAGCTTTGTAGCAGACATGGAAGTCATACCCCTGTACTTTTTTTTATTCATTCAAGGGATATGGGCTTCGCTGGCTGGGCCAGAATGTATTTCCCATCCCTAATTGTCCTTGAGAAGATGGCGGTGAGCTGCCTTCTTGAACCGCTGCAGTCCATGTGGTGTAGGTAACCCACAGTGCTGTTAGGAAGGGAGTTCCAGGATTTCAACCCAGCGACAGTGAAGGAATGGTGATTTATTTCCAAATCAGGATGCTGAGTGACTTTGAGGTGAACTTCTAGGTGGTGGTGATCCCATCTATCTGCTGCCCTTGTCCTTCTAGATAGTAGTGGTCGTGGGTTTGGAAGGTGCTGTTGAACAAGCCTTGGTGAATTCCTGCAGTGCATCTTGTAGATGGTTGTCATGAAGCTATTAATGTATATAATATTATTGGAAAATATTTTTATTTTTAAGTAGAGGTTTAATCTGTGGGTCTGTCTTAATTGGATTAAAGCCAGCTAGTCTGGGTGCTTTGATATGTATTAGTTTTGAGATGTAAGCAGAGAAGTAGAGGTGCATTTGCATTTTGTTGAATAGAGCATTCAAGAAGTGGGGTGAAACCTGGCACTTGGCTAGCAGAGACCAAGCAATATTTATATTACTAATAAAATTGGTACTATGAAAGGAGTTTTGTTGTTAGAAGAGATGGAGTTCAAAGAGGCTGGTGATACAATGAAAATTTACATTCAATGAGATGTGCTGGATACAACCAATAGCGGTTTTGTGTGTGCAGGGGAAAGACAATGTAAGATCAAAGTAGCTGTAAGCCTACATGTGCCTCAACAGGAACCAAAGTGAGAGGAACCTCATTTTGAATTCATAAGGTGAAAGTGCTTTGCCTGGCGTCTGGTAAAGTCTATGGGTTGATGTTGCCTAAATGGAGATAGTTTGGGAATTTGTTAAAAGTTATGACAGTAATAATTTGAAGCCATGTGTATATACTTAATTTGTGTAAATTAATAAAATGTTTCATTTAGTTTAATATAAAGCCTTCGAGAACTGGTGGTCTGATTCCTGAATTTAGAGTTGCATCTCAAACATATCACTTAAAAATTCAGGTTATGAGAGTTGTTTAAAGTTTCCCCCTGGGATTTTTAATTAACTCAGCTTTACCAACTGCTGGGGCATGACAATGGTACACACTGTTGCTACTGTGCAAAGGTGGTGCAGGGAGTGAGTGTTTGTGGATGTGGTGCCAATCAACTGGGCTGCTTTGTCCTGGATGGTGTCAAGCTTCTTGAGTGTTGTGGAAGATGCACTCATCCAGGCAAGTGGAGAGTATTCCACCACACTCCTGACTTGTGCCTTGTAGATGATGGACAGGCTTTGGCGGGGGGGTTGGGGGGGGTGGGGGTGGGGGGTGGTCAGGAGGCAAGTTACTCGTCGCACGATTCCTATTCTCTGACCTGCTTTTGTAGCCACGGTATTTATATGGCTAGTCCAGTTCAGTTTCCAGTCAATAGTAACCCCAAGATGTTGATAGTGGGGGATTCAGTGATGGTAATTCTATTGAACATCAAGGGGTGATGGTTGGATTCTCTCTTGTTGGAGATGGTCATTGCCTGGCACGTGTGTGGCACGAATGTTACTTGCCACAAGTGATTCCAAGCCTTGATATTGCCCAGGTCTTGCTGCGTTTGAACATGGACTGCTCCAGTATCTGAGGAGTCACGAATGGTGCTGAACATTGTGCAATCATCAGCGAACATCCCCACTTCTGACCTTATGATGGAAGGAAGGTCATTGATGAAGCAGCTGAAGATGTTTGGGCCAAGGACACTACCCTGAGGAACTTTGCAGTGATGTCCTAGAGCTGAGATGACTGATCTCCAACAATCACAACCACCTTCCTTTGTACTAGGTATGGCTCCAACCAGTGGAGAGTTTTCCCCTTGATTCCCATTAACTCTGGTTTTGCTAGGGCTCCTTGATGCCACACTCAGTCAAATGCTGCCTTGATGTCAAGGGCAGTCACTGTTACCTCACCTCGGGATTCAGCTCTTTTATCCATGTTTGAACCAAGGCTTCAATGAGGTCAGGAGCTGAGTGGCCCTGATGGAACCCAAACTGGGTGACAGTGAGCAGGTTATTGCTAAGCAAGTGCTGCTTGACAGCACTGATGATGACTCCTTCCATTACTTTACTGATGATCAAGAGTAGACTGATGGGGAGGTAATTGGCCATGTTGGACTTGTCCTGCTTTTTGTGAACAGGACATACATGGGAATTTTCCACAGAGCTGGGTAGATGCCAGTGCTGTAGCTGTACTGGAACAGTTTGGCTAGGGGCGCGGCAAGTTCTGGAGCACAAGTCTTCAGTACTATTGCCGGAATATTATCAGGGCCCAGAGCCTTTGCAGTATCCAGTGCCTTGAGCCGTTTCTTGATATCACGTAGAGTGAATCGAATTAGCTGATGACTGGCATCTGTGATGCTGGGGACCTCCAGAGGAGCCCAGGATGGATCATCCACTCGGCACTTCTGGCTAAAGATTGTAGCAAATGCTTTAGCCTTATCTTTTGCACTGCTGAGCTGGGCTTCTGCATCATTGAGGATGTGCATATTTGTGGAGCCTCCTCCTCCAGTGGGTTGTTTAATTGTCTACCACCATTCACGACTGGATATGGCAGGACTGCAGAGCTTAGAACTCATCCGTTGGTTGTGAGATCGCTCAGCTCTGTCTATCACTTGCTGCTTATGTTGTTTGGCATGGAAATAATCCTGTGTAGTAGCTTCACCAGGTCGATACCTCATTTTTAGGTATGCCTGGTGCTGCTCCTGGCATGCCCTCTTCCACTCTTCATTGAACCAGGGTTGATCCCCTGGCTTGATGCTAATGGTAGAGTGGGGGATATGCCGGACCATGCGGTTATAGATTGTGTTCGAGTATAATTCTGCTGCTGCTGATGGCCCACAGCGTCTCATGGATGCCCAGTCTTGAGTTGCTAGATCTGTTCGAAATTTATCCCATTTAGCACGGTGGTAGTGCCACACAACAAGATGGAGGGTATCCTCAATGTGAAGGCGGGACTTCGCCTCCACAATGACTGTGCGGTGGTCACTCCTATTGATACTGTCATGGACAGATGCATCTGCAGCAGGCAGCTTGGTGTGGATGAGGTCAAGTATGTTTTTCCCTCTTGTTGGTTCGCTCACCACCTGCCGCCATGTCATTTATAACAGCTATGTCATTTAGGACTCGGCCAGCTCAGTCAGTAGTGGTGCTACTGAGCCATTCTTGGTAATGGACATGGAAGTCCCCTAAGCATAGTACATTCTGTGCCCTTGTCATCCTCAGTGTTTCTTCCAAGTGATGTTCAACATGGAGGAGAACTGATTCATCAGCTGAGGGAGGGCGGTACGTGGTAATCAGCAAGAGGTTTCCTTGCCCATGTTTGACCTGATGCCATGAGACTTCATGGGGTCCAGAGTCGATACTGAGAGCTCCCAGGGTAATTCTTTCCCGGCTGTATACCACTGTGCCTCCACTCCTGCTGGGCCTGTCCTGCCAGTGGGACAGGACATACCCAGGATCAACAGGGCTGAGATTGCCGTTGTCATTTTCAGTGCCTCGGTCAATGCTGGGTGCTCCGTCCAGTTTCATTCCTTTTTTGTGACTTTGTAGCAGCTTTTTACAACTGAGTGGCTTGCTAGTCCATTTCAGAGGGCATTTGAGTGTCAATCATATTGCTGTGGGTCTGGAGTCATGTTTAGGCCAAACCAGGTAAGGACAACAGATTACCTTCCCTAAAGGACATTACTGAACCAAATGGGTTTTTACAACAATCCACAATGGTTCCATTGTCATCGTCATTAGACTTTTAATTCCAGATTTTTATTGAATTCAAATTCCACCATCTGCTGTAGCAAAATTCAAACCTGGGTCCGCAGAGCATTACCCTGGGTCTCTGGATTACTAGTCCAGCAACAATACCACTACACCATTGTTGTTGTAGATCATCGACAGTGGCTTGTGATCAGTTTCTACAGTGAACTGCTGATAAAACAGATACGTGTGGAATCTTGTGATCCCAAATACCAGAGTGAGTGCCTCATGCTCCATGTTGGAGTAATTGGATTGTGCTTGATACAGGTTTTTGGATCCGAATGCGATTGGTTTGCCATCTTGCATGATGCGCACTCCTAGTCATTTCTGCGAGATGTCAGCTTCCAGCATTGTCTTCTTCCTTGAGCTGTCGTACTGTAGGTGCAGGTATCTGCTGACAATGATTGTTTGAGAGACTCGAACATATGTTGGTGGTCCACCTGCCACACATATGATACATCTTTTTACAGTAGCTTTTTCAATGATGATGCTTTGCTGGAAAAGTTCGGATAGTATGATGCCAAAAAGTTAAAAAATCCAAGGCATTTCTGTAGGTTTTCTTTGTCCTGTGGGCTGGACACATATCTGACATCTTTGACCAAGCCTGGTTGGGGGCGGATTCCGTAACCTGAATAGATGGAGACAAAGAGATTGATCTGACTCATGTTCTCATGGCACTTCCTGCTGTTGCAGGCAAGCCCCTCACGGTAAGCTTCTGCCATCAGTGAGTGAAGATTTCGATCATGGTCTTCCTTGGTTTTGCCCTTCTCCATGATATTATCAGCGATCCATATGCATCCAGGCGCGCTTTCTGTGGTTCTGTCCATATGCTGCTGGAACAGAACTTGACTGATAGATGAGCTGACGGGTAGTCTCTGGAAGCAAATATCTTCCAAATGGTGTCCTGAGGTAGTAATTATCCTGAGATTCCTTAGCTAAGTGGACCAACCAATATCCATGTTCGGCATCCAGCCTGGAGAAGAATTTAGCTCCTGTGAACCTGGGATTCTGTTCCTCCACTGTTGGAATCTTGTGTGGGCATCTCTTTAGGGAGAGGTTTAGCTGTCTCGGGTCTAGACATACCCTGATTGTGCTGTTCTTCCTTAGAACGCATGTAATTGTATTACACCAATCTGTGTGGTGATGCACGTGGCGGATGATGCCATGGCATCCATGTCATCCAGCTTGCACTTAAGCTTATTTTGTATGTGAACCCTGCAATTTCTGGGTTCACCAATTGATGGAATTACATCTTCTTTGAGGTGCAGTCCAGCATCACCTTTGAAAACTCTTATGGTGTCAAACCTGTTTGGTTACAATTGTTGTAGCTCCTGGACAGACTCAATGAGTGTTCTTGGTCTTTTCTGCTGCCATTGGTACCTTGGGATCTCGTGGATAGTCACAATATTGAGGTCTGTACATACTGGTAGCCCTGCCACAGCTGGTCCATTCGTGTCTACCAGGTAAAATATTTGTGGCCTCCATGCTGAATTGCCATATCTGCATTGCATTGTCAGTGTACCAATGCAAGAGATTGGTGACCCAAGTCATCCCTAGGAAGAAGAAGCATACTAAAGGGAGGACGAGGCAACCATGGCTGACAAAAGAAGTCAGAGACAGCATAAAAGCTAAAGAGAAAGCATACAATGTGGCAAAGAGCAGTGGGAAACCAGGGGATTGGGAAGCCTACAAAGACCAACAGAGGACAACTAAAAAAGAAATAAGGAGGGAGAAGATTAAATATGAGGGTAAACTAGCCAGTAATATAAAAGAAGATTGCAAGAGTTTTTTAGATATATAAAGGGTAAGAGAGAGGCAAAAGTGGACATTGGGCCGCTGGAAAGTGACGCTGGAGAAGTAGTAGTGGGGAACAAAGAAATGGCGGAGGAACTGAATAGGTACTTTGCATCAGTCTTCAAAGTGGAAGACATGAGTAGCATCCCCAAAGTTCAAGAGAGTCGGGGGGCAGAGGTGACTTTGGTGGCCGTTACCAAGGAGAAGGTGCTAGGAAAACTGAAAAGTCTGAAGGTGGATAAATCACCTGGACCAGATGGATTACACCCCAGAGTTCTGAAGAAGATAGCTGAAGAGATAGTGGAGGCGTTAGTGGTGATCTTTCAGGAATCACCCGAGTCAGGGAGGGTCCCAGAGGACTGGAAAATCACTAATGTAACCCCCCTGTTTAAGAAGGGAGTGAGGCAAAAGTTACAGGACGATTAGCCTGACCTCGGTCGTTGGTAAGATTTTAGAGTCCATTATTAAGGATGAGATTTCAGAATACTTGGAAGTGCATGATAAAATAGGGCAAAGTCAGCATGGTTTCATCAAGGGGAGGTCATGCCTGACAAATCTGTTAGAATTCTTTAAGGAGGTAACGAGTAGGTTAGACAAAGGAGAGCCAATGGATGTTATCTACTTGGACTTTGACAAGGTGCCACACAGGAGGCTGCTTAGTAAGATAAGGCCCAATGGTGTTAGAGATAAGGTACTAGCATGGATAGAAGATTGGCTGTCTGGCAGGAGGCAGAGAGTGGGGATAAGGGGTCCTTCTCAGGATGGCGGCCAGTGACTTGTGGAGTTCTGCAGGGGTCAGTGTTGGGACCACAACTTTTCACTTTATACATTAATGATCTAGATGAAGGAACTGAGGGCATTCTGGCTAAGTTTGCAGATGATACAAAGATAGGTAGAGGGACAGGTAGTGTTGAGGAGGCGGGGAGGCTGCAGAAGGATTTGGACAGGTTAGGAGAACGGGCAAAGAAGTGGCAGATGGAATACAATGTGGGGAAGTGTGAGGTCATGCACTTTGGTAGGAAGAATAGAGGCATCGACTGTTTTCTAAATGGGGAGAGAATTCAGAAATCTGGAGTGCAAAGGGACTTGGGAGTCCTAGTCCAGGATTCTCTTAAGATTAACTTGCAGGTTGAGTCGGTAGTTAGGAAGGCAAATGCAATGCTGGCATTTATTTTGAGAGGACTAGAATATAAAAGCAGGGATATGTTGCTGAGGCTTTATAAGGCTTGGGTCAGACCACATTTAGAATATTGTGAGCAACTTTGGGCCCCGTATCTCAGGAAGGATGTGCTGGCCCTGGAGAGGGTCCAGAGGATGTTCACGAGAACGATCCCAGGAATGAAAGGCTTAACATATGAGGAACATTTGAGGACTCTGGGTCTATACTCTATTGTTGACCACATACTAAAACACCCAAACCTAGCAAGTCTTATAAAGCGTGGCCCTCTGCAAGTACCAAGGGAACGCCCAGCTTCTCATCAATTCTGCAAGGCATGTGGCAGAAATGGCCACTGGCAGCACTAATGCACTAGTGAAAAGGCTGATGCAGTTACAAAGAGCTGTGAAATGATCCAAACAGGCTGTACGCAATGGGTACCTTCAAGCAACAAGAATGACCATCCATTGTCCTGAAAGAAACATGTACACGATGTGATTGACAAACCACAAAATGATGATGATGATGTACATGATGAGATCGGGCGTGGTGAACACATGTTTCACTCTGTCAATCACAGATGCCATCTCACCGCCCAATGTGTTTGCTAAGATTAAAATTATCTGCCCTAAGAAAGCTGGTAACTATTCGTTACTAGTCAAGATTCACACAAAGGCAAGTGCCAACATACTACCCCGCAAATTCTAAAAGACATGTATCCACAAGCATGGAAGACCTTTGCAAAACCTACTACTGGTCAACTTTCAGTGTACAACAATTCACTAATTCCATATGCAGGTTCCATAGTCCTGGAGTGCAAGTCAAATCAATCCTCCTGGGTGTCACAGATGTTCTACATTGTGGAAACTAAAGGTCCAGTGACTGTAGGTCTACCAGCATGCCATGACCTCACACTAGTCACAATCCATGGAATTAGTCAGACATCACTAGGCAAATCAACCTCAGAAACTACTCCTATCACATCATTTCATGGCCTAACATTGAAATATCCAGAATGTTTTGACTAAATTGGCAGTTTCAAGGAAGCTGCAACATTACACTTGCAGGAGAATGCAAGTTCATCCATTGTTTCACCACATAAATGCAGAATCCAGTTACAAAGCAAATTAAATGTCAAACTAGACAAAATGGAGAAAGATGGTATCAGAAGAAGAGTAGAAGAGTACACAGACTGGTGCAGCTCAATTATGTGTGTCATCAAGAAGGATGGATCATTGTGAGTGTGCCTCGATCCACAACATTTAAACACAAATTTGAAATGTTGTCCTCACAAAATGCCCATATTAGAAGAGTTAAATCCGAGATTTACAGGTGCAAAATTCTTCTCAAAGCTTTACGCCAAACATAGCTACTAGCCAGCACTTCCGGAGAAGTCCCAAGAGCTTACTACATACAGATGATACTGTTTCCAATGACTTGCTTTGGGGCTATCTGTTAGCCAGGCTCTCTTTCAAGCTCACCTGGATTGCATTACATGCACTGTGCTAGGATGCATCTGTATCACCAATGACATTGCTGTTCTGGGAAGAACAAAGCAAGAACATGACCATAATCTGCACTTCTTATTGATGCGAGCAGCACATAATGAAGGATTGGTATTCAACAGTCTGAAATGTGACATCAATGTGCAGCAGATCAATTTTTTTTAATTCCATTTATTCCAGTGCTGGCATATGCCCTGATACAAATAAAATAAAGGATATTAAAGCCATGCCAACTCCTCAAGGTAGGTACAATCTTTAAAGACATCTAGGTCTCTTTTCTTCTTCTCTCCAGACATTCCCAAATTCATGCAAAAATCAACTACCCTGGAGATCATTTTACAATGCTGAAAGCACTATATAAATGCAAGTTGTTCTTGTTTGATTTTATGTAAGAAATCATGGGATCATAATTGTAGCGAGAATAAAAGTATAGGAAAGAGATTAGACTTACTAGACCAAGGAGGCCATTTGGTAGGTGGTGACAGTGTTCCAGGGCCATGTGTTCCAAGGTCACGTGTAAAGCATGACCAATCCTGAGTGTTTCAGGAATGACACATGTGATGTGGTTCTCCATTTATTTGTCTTTGATGTGAGCAGTGGATTGTTGCGATATCGTCTGGCATGAATTCACTGACAAGAAGATGAATAGAAACATACTGATATCGAATAGGCATTTCAGCATCTTCACATTGCTGTTGAATTTTGTCATAACACTTTGGGCAAGATCATTATTGTGGAAAAATAATAGAAATAAAACCTTATTTAATGTGAAACTACAATAGACTGGATTTTACATGCCCCCGCCAGGTGTGTTTTCAACGGGGGTGGCGGGGTGGGGGGGGCACATAAAATATGTCAGGTGGCTAGCCCACCACCTTCCTGCCCCCGAGCTGAGCCTCTTAATATGCTAAGCAGGTGGCCACCGAAAGCGGCAGCCCTCACACCATATGTAAATAAATAATTGAAGGTCATTAGGCTTGTTAACAAGCCTATTAACTAGGATAATATGCCATAATATGGTTTGCATGGGCAGGCTGTTTCTTTGTGGCCTAGATGAATCCAGACCGGAAGCGGGGCACCTCTTCAGGGCTGCCCTGTGTCACCAGGGCTTCCCCCAAGATATTAGCCCCCTTCCTACTTCGTCAACTGCCCTCCTAAACCTGGCTAACCCCAGACCCTCCCTCACCCTCCCTGAGCTCTCAAATCCCTCCCACCCTAAAAGCCTGGAACTTACCTGGTCCTGGCAGCCATTCATCCTCTACGTACTCCTTCTTGCAGTCCCAGCAGTGCCTACCACGGAGCTCTGGCACTGCTGGAACTGCTAGAGTAGCCAGCCAATCAGATAGGCCGGCAGCTCTCAAGGACAGGATTCCTCCCACTGAGAGACAGAAGTCCCACTCTACCCTTGGTTAGCTCGCCCTGAGCATGTTATGGTTGCAAGGTGGGCTTCTCTCCGGCATGTCAGCAGCCTGCCGACTTTCCTTCCGGGGTGGGGGGGAGGCCAAGCAGACCGAGCGCCATAAAATCCAGCTCAATATTGCTTATATGATATTAACACACACGTTACAAAGTGTTATAAATGTTCCTGGGTTGCTTCTAAT
The DNA here is from genome assembly GCF_964194155.1 of Cetorhinus maximus. Lineage (NCBI taxonomy): Eukaryota > Metazoa > Chordata > Chondrichthyes > Lamniformes > Cetorhinidae > Cetorhinus > Cetorhinus maximus. The sequence goes on along the minus strand of NC_135885.1, from coordinate 62,512,777 downwards.
TAATTTACCGTATCTCACAATGGTATGACATTTCTTTCAAACCATAAAGCTTATATGAAGATAGCAACTAAACCAAAATTCAAGGTGATATTATCTTGTAGATTTTCAGTTGAGAAGCATGCGGATTGTATAAGTAAAGGGCCTGAAACTACTGTCATTTTGATAGATTAAACATAAGAGAAATTTATACTGTGAACAGAACTAAATATTGTCAAAGGGTGTTGGTTCAAATTTTCTTTTTTGACAGTTGTGATATGTAGCCAATACAACCTCACATACACGATAACTAAAACAATGATTTTTTTTATAGAACTGTGGACATTAAACTTTATTGCATCATGCCTCATCATTCCTTATAAAGCAAAATACTGCCTTGTGGTGAAAACTATCATGGCATTTATGGACAGATGATAAAGACCTGCCTGTCTCTGCAGTGATACATTTTTTCAGATGTATAATTGCCTCATTGCACTCACCTAAAAGGAAAACAACAACAAAAAATCAGGAAGACATAAAGTTATAGCTGTAGGAATCTCTGCTTAAAATGCAGTTTATAAATTTTAAAAGGAAATAATATTCCAGCAGACATGTTTCATCAAGCAGATACAGGACTGCCTGTATCTCATAGAACAATGTCAAGAAAAAGACTGTTGAAAATCTTCAGCCAATAACCTCCCTTCTGCAGAAAGCACATAGATCAGATGGTGCAGACTGCAAGACAGGCAGACTTTATAATGATATTGATTGGCTTCAAGGCCATGTTAGAGATGAAGACAGGCCTCTGAGGAGAGGCAGTTGTCACCTTGACCTTGGGTCAGTGCTAGGTCATTGACCTTTGACATCAGAAACCTCTGCACCAGATTTTGATGGCTTTCATGCCTCCAGAGTAAATCACCAGGGGACACATGTCGATGCGGCTCATGCCAAATGAGAATTGACTTAGCTGTAGGAAACTGGAGTGCAGCGGGAAATGTGGGTTAAAGTATGTCAATAATGTTTCACAAGAACAATTTCTCTCAAGAATTGTGGCTGGTGGAATGTTTTGACATTTATTCGGTGGAGAAATGTAGCGTGTTTTGTGAAGCACTTCAACAGAGCTGCCGCTAACAGCCGTGGTGTATTGATCTTTCTGTTAAATTGCATGGGCACACTTGGGAGATCATTGAGATTCAGGCACAGGACAGAAAGGATCGGCTGCAGAAGATGGTCGCTAATGGTAATTGCTTTCGATCCTCACATTTGAAGAAGGGATGATTTGTTCTGTGTACAGATGAACTCTGGGCACTAGATACTTTGGAACAAAAAATATATATTAATTGCTTTGCACCACGTGCCAGGGACTCTTCCCTGCAAGTAATCTGAAACAAAGATTTTTTTTTGGTAGTTGTAGAGCAGAATTTACAAATAAAAGATGCTTGAAGATAGTCCAATCTGAATTTAAAGGTTTGAACAATGCATTAAAGTTCAGACTTATTTTTGTTTAAAATATTTTAGATAAAAGAAATACTCATTTATAATCCTCCAAATTAACCCTTTCATATTACAGTTGAGTTTTTTTTGTTTTGAACATATATGTAAAAATTATTGAAAGTACAAATCAGGAAAAATAAAATAATTTCTTGTATCAACTTTTAACATCAAATATGCTTTTAAAAACAGGCAGATTAATGCTAATTCAAAAAAAAATTTTGAAAGATAATATTCCAATAGGACATGTAATTAGGAGTTGGAAATAAGACCAGCCATGACTAACAATCATATTTTAGACAAAAATGAAAATACCTGGAAAAACTCAGCCGGTCTGACAGCATCTGCGGAGAGGAACACAGTTAACGTTTTGAGTCCGTATGACTCTTCAACAGAACTAAGGAAAAATAGAAGAGAGGTGAAATATAAACTGGTTTAAGGGGGGTGGGGGTGGGGGTGGGGGCGGGTGGGACAAGTAGAGCTGGATAGAGGGCCAGTGATAGGTGGAGATTGCCAAAAGATGTCATAGACAAAAGGACAAAGAGGTGTTGACGATGGTGATATTAGCTAAGAAATGTGCTAATAGGTAACATTAAGGGTAAAAAGCAGGATGAGCAAGGTACAGATAGCCCTAGTGGGGGTGGGGTGGAGGGAAGGGATCGAAATAGGCTAAAAGGTAGAGATAAAACAATGGATGGAAATACATTTAAAAATAATGGAAATAGGTGGGAAAAGAAAAAATCTATATAAATTATTGGAAAAAAGAGGGACCGGAAAGGAGGGTGCTTATGGAGGAGAGAGTTCATGATCTAAAATTGTTGAACTCAATATTCAGTCCGGAAGGCTGTAAAGTGCCTAGTCGGAAGATGAGGTGCTGTTCCTCCAGTTTGCGTTGAGCTTCGATGGAACATTGCAGCAGGCCAAGGACGGACATGAGAGCAGGGTGGAGTGTTGAAATGGCAAGCGACAGGGAGGTCTGGGTCATGCTTGCAGACAGACCGAAGGTGTTGTGCAAAGCGGTCACCCAGTCTGCGTTTGGTCTCTCCAATGTAGAGGAAACCGCATTGGGAGCAGCGAATGCAGTAGACTAAATTGAGGGAAGTGCAAGTGAAATGCTGCTTCACTTGAAAGGAGTGTTTGGGCCCTTGGACGGTGAGGAGAGGGGAAGTAAAGAGGCAGATATTGCACCTTCTGTGGTTGCATGGGAAGGTGCTGTTCCCTCCAGGACACCCTGGTCCGCTCCTCCATCACCCCCTACACCTCAACCCCCTCCCTCGGCACCTTCCCATGCAACTGCAGAAGGTGCAACACCTGCCCCTTTACTTCCCCTCTCCTCACCGTCCAAGGGCCCAAACACTCCTTTCAAGTGAAGCAGCATTTCACTTGCACTTCCCTCAATTTAGTCTACTGTATTCGCTGCTCCCAATGCGGTCTCCTCTACATTGGAGAGACCATAGGCAGACTGGGTGACAGCTTTGCAGAACACCTTCAGTCTGTCCACGAGCATGACCCAGACCTCCCTGTCGCTTGCCATTTCAACACTCTACCCTGCTCTCATGCCCATATGTCCATCCTTGGCTTGCTGCATTGTTCCAGTGAAGTTCAACGCAAACTGGAGGAACAGCACCTCATCTTCTGACTAGGCACTTTACAGCCTTCCGGGCTGAATATTCAGTTCAACAATTTTAGATCATGAACCCTCTCCTCCATTCCCACCCCCTTTCTGATCCCCCTTTTTTCCAATAATTTATATAGATTTTTCTTTTCCCACCTATTCCCATTATTTTTAAATGTATTTCCATCTATTATTTTATCTCTACCTTTGAGCCTATTTCGATCCCTTCCCCCCACCCCACCCCCACTAGGGCTATCTGTACCTTGCTCGTCCTGCTTTCTACCCTTAATGTTACCTATAAGCACATTTCTTAGCTAATATCACCATCGTCAACACCTCTTTGTCCTTTTGTTATGACATCTTTTGGCAGTCTCCACCTATCACTGGCCCTCTATCCAGCTCTACTTGTCCCACCCTCCCCCCCCCTTAAACCAGCTTATATTTCACCTCTCTTCTATTTTTCCTTAGTTCTGTTGAAGAGTCATACGGACTCGAAACGTTAACTGTGTTCCTCTCCGCAGATGCTGTCAGACCTGCTGAGTTTTTCCAGGTATTTTTATTTTTGTTTTGGATTTCCAGCATCCGCAGTTTTTTGCTTTTATTTTAATCATATTTTAGGATTTTAAATTGCCATTCCTTCACCATCGCTGGGTCAAAATCCTGGAACTCCGTCCCTAACAGCACTGTGGGTGTACCTACACCATATGGACTGCAGCGCTTCAAGACGGCAGCTCACCATCACCTTCTCACGGGCAGCTAGGGATGGGCAATAAATGCTGGCCTAGCCAGCGAAGCCCACATCTGTGAATGATAAAAATTAACCCTCTAAAATGTTGAATGTGGAGGGACACTAGCTGGGAAAGATCCAAGGACCTAAATAAATTTGGCGTCGGGCATTATCAAATTTCAGGTGAGCCATGGGCAGCTGCTGGGTATCCTCATGCAGCTCACCTGTCAAGGCATGACCAGTTTCAGCTGGTTCAGATGCTGACCAAAGCCCACTGGTGAGTCCAGGCTTGTGGAGGCAGAGCAGTGACAGTAATTGAATGGAAATGGGTGAGCGCAGGCTGATAGCAGCCAACATCTTAACGTGGAGGCTGGAGGAGCAATCTGATACAGTTCAGTTAATAAAAAAAATTCCCTTCGGGCTTTCTCTGTGGCCTCAAGCAATCCTTTTAAAGACAGTTGGTTAGGATGCTTGAAAACATCTGAAAATATGTTTGGGGCTTGTGATGCGACAAGCTCCAAATACTATTAACCAATTTTGTGAATAGATCCAGAAACGTGCACAGGCGCCTGATTTTGGTATTTTATAGTTACTAATTACTGTTGCAGATAAAGCACCTCATTATGGTCCAATGTTCGTCACAGGAAATCAGCAGGATTTCCAACATGTGGTGCTGAAATTGCTCCACAGTGCATCTCCTCTGGCAGTGCAAAGCTACATCAGGGGCTCTCGTTCTTGGCCAGCCTATCATTCTTGTGTCCTGCAAATAACCTTGAACATCAAATCTCTTTCAGTTATTCTATATCTCAATATGCAAATCAGCATTTGTCACCAATAGCAAATCAGCATGATCTGGAAATTCATTTGCAGCCCACCACCACCCGCACCCCCCCCCCACCATTTTACAGGCATAGGGAGTGAATGTTTAAGGTGATGGATGGGCTGCCAATCAAGCAGGCTGCTTTATTTTTGATAGTGTTGAGCTTCTTGAGTGCTTTTGGAGCTGCATTCATCCAGGCAAGTAGAGGGTATTTCACCACACTCCTGACTTGTGTCTTGTAGATGGTGGACAAGCTTTGGGGAGATAGCAGGTGAATTACCTGCCACAGAATTCCTAGCCTCTGACCTACTCTTGTAGCCACAGTATTTATATGGCTGGTCCAGTTCAGTTTCTAGCCAATGGTAACCCCCAGGATGTTGATAGATTGTGCTCTTTTCACAGAATAACATAGGGCTGAATCTCCGGCTTGGCAAGCGGGGATGGGGCGTGGGGTGTCATCGGGCACGTGTCCTGATGTCACTGCGCATCACTTAGATTTTCAGTTCGGCAGCCATGCAGTCGAGTCAGCTGTGTGCCCACCGAACTGTCAAAGGCCTATTAAGGCCATTAATGAACTGATTAAGCCTATTGCGAAAGCAGCCCATCCAACCTTAAGGTTGGGGGCAGGCGAAGAGCCCAGGCGGCATTCGTAGTTTTCATGGAACCTCATCCACGGGCGGGATGAAGTTTCATGAAAGGTTTATAAATTAAATAATTTTTTTCATTAAAGTTCAGAAACCCTCATAACATTTAAGAAGTATTTGGGTGTGCACTTGCGATGCCATGGCACACAAGGCTATGGGCCTAATGCTGGAAAATGGGACTAGAATAGTTAGGCACTTGTTTGACCGGCGCAGACTCGATGGACCGAAGGGCCTTTTTCTGTGCTCTAGACCTCTATGACTCCATGACTATGACTTTACATGTCCCAGCTCATGTGACACTGTCACATGAGGGGACGTGTCTTAATTTATTTTTTCTTTATTTAAAATTTTTGGAACTTAAACTAATCTCCCTGAGGCAGCTCTGTGCCTCAGGGAGATTTCTACGCTCTTTCACGTGCATGCACAAAAGAACACAGGCCCCGACTTAGGGCACCCCCACTTTCCGCCCCCCCCCCCACCCCCACCCCGCCTGCACAGGGAGCACTGAGCATTTCCGGGTGCACGTCATGCTGGGCGGGTCTTAATTGGCCTGCCCACATAAAATGGCGATGTGGACCCGACTGGGGGCGTCGACTGGGTCCGCGCCTGCCTGTGCCGTCCCCCGCACAACCCCCCTAACGGGGGGGAAATTCTACCCATAGAATTTTACAGTGCAGAAATAGGCCATACGGCGCAACTGGCCTATGCCAGTGTTTATACTTGCCAATGGTCCCACCTTACTTGGTATAACTCTATCAACATAGCCTTCTATTCCTTACTCATCTAGCTTCCCCTTTGGGGGATCTTTAAGGCTTGACAATAATATTTGCTAAAAGTGGTTCCAAGGACTGTGTGGATATTTATGGAGGCATCACCTGAATGGTGTCAATATTTGCAGGGGCTCCCTATAGAGGTCTAGATATCTGAAAGTGGACACCAGATGTGTGCATCTCTGCTGAACATCTCTTGAGAATTCCAAACCATCACTCCAATCACCACTTACCAGCACTGTCAGTTTAAATTCTACAACTTCTTGTTCAAAAGCAGGAATATCACCATTCAGCCAAAGCTCCTCAGGGAAAGAAGGGAGGTCACATGATGCATCACCAGGGAACAAAGCAAAATGTCCAGTGGGTCCAGCTTCTAGGTGATGGATGAATCAACTGGGACAGTCCAAGGTAAAACATGTGATGATACCAAGCTTTGGTCTTAGGACACATTCCTCCATGAAGGTGGCTTGACCTGCCGCCTTCAATGATTTGTGTACTTACACCTCCTGATCTCTCTGTTCTTGCACCACCTTTAAAATTGTGCCATTAAATTCATATTGCCCTTCCTCATTCTTCCTACTTAAATATATCACTTCACATATCTGTGTTAAATTTCATCTGCATATGCCTGCCCATTTCACCAGTCTGCCTATGTCCTCCTGAAGTCTGTTACTATCCTCCTCAATGTTTACTACATTTTCAAGTTTTGCATCATCTGCAAAATTTGAAATGATGCCTTGTATACCCAAATCCAGCTCATTCGTAAAAAGGGCAGTGGTCCTAATACCCTGTGGAACACCAATCTGTATTTCCCTTCAGTCTGAAAAACAACAATTCACCACTGCTCACTGTTCTCTATCTTAGTCAATACTCATTGCCACTGTCCCTTTAAACCCATAAATTTTAGTTTTGCTAACAAGTTTATTTTTCTATCATGTGATTCTATGTCAAGTGCTCTACCTCCAACAACCCTATCTGATCATTTATCAAAGAACTCAATAAAGTTAATCAAATATGATTTACCTTTAACGTATCTATGCTGGCTTTTATTTATTAGTCCATAATTGCCTAAATATCAATTAACTTTGTCCGAGATTACTGTCTCTAAAAGTTTCCCCACCATTGACATTAATTAGGGTGATTGACCTGAATTAACCAAGTTTGTCCTTCTCCTTCCTTTTAAAAACAAAGGTGTAACATTTTGCAATCCTCCAGTCCTCTGGCATCGTTCCCATAACTAAGGAGGATTGGAAGATTGTGGCCAGAGCTCCTGCAGTTTTTTCCCTTATTTCTCTCAGTATCCTAAGATGCATCCCATCTGAAGCAGGTGGCTTTTCTACTTTGAGGGTTGCCCACCTTTTAAGTACCTCCTCTTTGTTTATTTTTATCCCATCCAATATTACTACTGCTTTCTTCTTCACTGCTATATTGTCAGTTTACTCTGCTAAAGAAAGGTGCAAAATACTCATTTAGTAACTCAGTCAAATGGTCTCTACCTCCACAAGAAGATTTCATTTTTGGCCCTTTATCAACCCAACCCTTCCTTTGGCTCCCCTTTTACTATACAAGAGAAATTTCACTTGGTGAAATAAAATTTCTGTGTCTGGGTTTAGTATTGGTGTTCATACTTTGTAATCAATTAAGGCAATGCCTCTTGAGCCTGAATTGAAAGAAGGCAATTGGATGGTGGTAGTTTTTTTATATTCATTCATGGGATGTGGGCATCGCTGGCTAGGCCAGCATTTATTGTGCATTCCTAGTTGCCTTTGAGAAGGTGGAGGTGAGCGGCATTCTTAAGCTGCTGCAGTCCCTGTGGTGTAGGTACACCCACAGTGCTGTTAGAGAGTGAGTTCCAGAATTTTGACCCAGCAACAGTGAAGAAACAGCAATATATCCCCAAGTCAGGTTGGTGATTGGCTTGGGGGGGATCTTCCAGGTGATGGGTTCCAATGTATCTGCTGCACTTGTCCTTCTTGGTGGTCATGGGTTTGGAAGGTGCTTTCTAAGGAGCTTTGGTGAGTTCCTGCAGTGCATTTTGTAGATGGTACACACTGCTGCTCCTGGTGGTGGAGGGGGTGAATGTTTGTGGATGAGATGCCAATTAAGTGGGCTGCTTTGTCCTGGATGGTGTCAAGCTTCTTGAGTCTTGTGAGAGCTGCACTCATCCAGGCAAGTGGGGAGTATTCCATCACACTCCTGACTTGTGCCTTGTAGATGGTGGACAGGCTTTGGGGAGTCAGGAGGTGAGTTACTCGCTTCAGGATTCCTAGCCTCTGACCTGTCCTTGTAGCCACAGTACTTATGTGGCTAATTTGGTTCAGTTTCTGTAGTGAGAACAGTGGTGTTAAGGTGAGATTTTAATTGCGAATGGAAGAGATGATTCGGACAATACTCTCTTGGATGAATTGCTTTCTTAAAGCTCTGGTAGTTGATGAAGAGGTCCTTTCTGCTGTTCCTCCACTTCCTGGTGCATAGGTGGTGGTAAGTATCAGAAATGAATAGATTTCTAGATATTAAACATATCAAGGGATATGGGGATAGTGCAGGAAAGTGGTGTTGAGGTAGAAGATCAGTCAATGATCTAACTGAAAGGCAAAGCAGGCTCGAGGGGCCGAATGGCCTACTCCTACTCCTATCTTCCTATGTTCCTAGCAGTTGGTATAATGAAGGTATGCAACATTACAACAAATCTGAAAACATGGCCAGGGGTGTACTGCAAAGCTTCTTTCAAATGGTTCAGGCATTTGGAGTGCTGGTTGGGCACATCAATGGTCTGTTCAATAAGATTTCTAGAGGCAACTTTGTAGGCTAACTCTGACATTGTTCCCAGGTTCCTGACAGGAGCCAGAAGCCATATCTGAAGGAGATATTCCCTTGTCACTAAGCAGCCAGCCTGCGACCTGGTGGCCTGGTTGGAATAAATGCAGCAGAGGGGACAAATGCAGCAGAGGATGAACAAATCATGGTCGCTGCCAGCAAACCAGACACAGACCTGCATCATGTACAACTTGTGGTCCCAAACCAGCTACACATTCAGGGAGTGCAATACTTTTTGATTGAGAAAGGTGTCAGGCTAGTAATAAGATGAATACAAGAAATTGTGTGTGCTATCTATCATACCTAGGACCCTGGGGAAGCCTGCAGTGTGGGGAAAATCCAATGTTTTCTTGTCCTGCTTTGCTCTTTCAATAGGGAACATAACCTATGTGTTTCTCCTCGTCTAGAGAGCCTTGATTATCTCCCTGATACAGGAATGCAAAGCAGCTGAGATGTCATTAATGCTACCTGCTCCAGTGTAAAATTATGTCAGATGGGATGGTTGCCAACTTTGCTGATGACACAAAGATAGGTAGGAAAGTAAGTTGTGAAGAAGACATAAGGAGGCTGCAAAAAGATATAGATAGGTTAAGTGAGTGGGCAAAGATCTGGCAAATGGAGTATAATGTGGGAAAATGTGAAATTGTCCATTTTGGCAGGAAGAATAAAAGAGAAGCTTTTTATCTATATGGTGAGAGATTGCAGAGCCCTGAGGTGCAGAAAGGTCTGGGTGTCCGAGTGCATGAATCACAAAAGGCTAGCAGGCAGGTACAGCAAGTAATTAGGAAAGCTAATAGAATGTTATCATTTATTGCAAGGGGAACTGAATGCAAAAGTAGGGAGGTGAAGCTTCGGTTGTACAGGGCACTGGGAGACCACATTTGGAGTACTGAGTATGGTATTGGTTACCTTATTTAAGGAAGGATGTAACTGCATTGGAAGCAGTCCAGAGAAGGTTTACCAGACTAATACCTGGAATGGGTGGGTTGTCTTATAAGGAAAGGTTGAACAGACCATGCTTATATCCATTGGGGTTTAAAAGAGTAAGAGGCGATTTGATTGAAACATAAGACTCTGAGGAGTATCGACAGGGTGGATGTGGAGAAGATGTATCCTCTTGTGGGAAAATCTAGAACTAGGGGCCACTGTTTAAATAAGGGGTCGCCCATTTAAAACAGATGAGGCAAATATTTTTTCACTCAGAGGTTTGTGAGCCTTTGGAACTCTCTTCCTGAAAGGGTGGTGGAAGCAGAGTCTTCGAATATTTTTAAGGCAGCGGTGGATACAGTCTTGGTAAGCAAGGGGGTGATAGTTTATTGGGGAGTAGGCAGGATGTAGATTTCAGGTTACTATCAGATCAGCCATGATCTTATTTAATGGTGGAGCAGGTTCAAGGGGCTGATTGGCCTACTCCTGCTCCTTGTTCGTATGTACTTTGTGAACTAAAAGTTAAAGGCCCCAGTGACCTTGACGACCACAGGCAGTGCTGGCCATGCCCTGGTTTGGGACTCCAGGTTTGGCTGCAACCACTAACATAACTTCTTGAAGTGTTCCCTGAAGGCTGCTTTGGATATAGGCTCCTGTGCAGAGCCCTTCTCCCTACCCTTCTCCCAACTGCTCCTACTCTATTCTGTTTTCTTCCCTGCTTCCCCTCCTGTTTCATTCCCAAAGATAGATATACCAGATTATTCATGACTTCAGTGAAACTGTTTCCCATGGAGGGAAAAGCAGTCCATCACCAGAGCAAAGTTGCTCCCTGAAGTCCAAATTTACTTGTAGATTAGGGGTTCTGAAGTTAACTAGCAGCCTAATAGGATAAATCAGCATCTAACCTGTGTGGAGGGAATAAGCCCTTTAAATGGCACTCCTGTGAGGTCCTTGTTGATTGTTAGTGCCTGGAGTTGCTGGATGAATTTTACTACATAGTGTGTCAGGCACTGAGGGAAAGTAACTTCATGAAACCATTGTTTAAATTTTACAATGAACTTCCTGAATCATTCCGACATGTATCTTGGATTGCAAAGCAACACAATCCAATAGGGAAAATGGTGCACGCCATATTGGACCCTTAAGTACCCATCCTTTGCCTGAAAAATGGGAAATAAAATTTCTAGGCTATAGAAGCTGGAAATGGGGGAGGATGAGTGAAATCAATGAGAGCTTTTCGTGAAAAACTTAAAAATTGTAAAACCCTGCTATAAAGTCCAGCTGATAAATTTGTTAGAGTATTTGCAGTAACACAGTAATGCTATATCCCAAATGGCTATTATTTACATATATAGCACAAGAACGCAAGAATTATGAGCAGGAGTAGGCCATTCAACCTCTCGAGCCTGTTCCACCATTCAACAAGATCATGGCTGATATGATAGTGGCCTCAGCTCCACTTTCCCCTTCGTCCCTCATAACCCTTGATTCCCTTGTTGATCAAAAGTCTATCTAACTCAGCCTTGAATATATTCGATGAAATGTGGGAATGCAAAGGCTAGATTTTTGCTTGGTACTTTAAACCTAGAAACTTACTTTTATGAATTTTGAATGTTATCTTCAGGTAGGCTAATCTTTCCTTAGATTTTATATGGGGCTGGAATGATAAATTGTAGACTTGCAATTATTCGTATGTTGATGTTGAATGCTCCAAGGCACAACATCAGTTTGGACAAGAAAATATAAATTATTGATAAACCTACTGTAATGCTGACCTCTTTATTTTACCTAATATGCATTATTCAGTAATATGCACACCTCAGTACTTTCAGTACGTCACGGCTTATCAACTATTAGGTTGGCCTGCATGTGTAGATCACAATAAACAAGTAATAATTCTTACAAAATACAAATGACTGTTAATATGTTTGTTCTAATGTTGTACCACACAGATCTTTCAAAACATGTTGGAAAAGTTCAAGAGATAATTAAAATATTTATAAATGCTTGAATCCAATCAAAATCTCAAGAGAAAACCCAGGAAAACAGACAGTCTGCTCTTTGCCAAAGGCAATCATTGAGGAGGTTAGATCTATATGTTTGCTTTACATGAAAGCCAAACAAGTGAAAATTCACCCTCACCTGATGTATGGCATTTGGGAATTGCACTTGCTTACTGGGGAAAAGCAAGGTTTGCTTATTTCTTTTAGCCACTGGAAACATGTTTGTTATGAAAACTGACAGGTGTTTCTACACACATCAATTTATAACTGTTTGAAATCTTTCATTAAATTAACTAAAGCACATGATGGAGACATTATTAGAAAAGTTGGGATAACAACAGGAATTTATTTTTTAAGTTCACAATCAGTAATTTGTTTTATTATATTCACTTGCCTAATTTTTGTTTTGCTATTTTAGGAAGTGTAAGCTTTGGCCATGAAGTCACTAAAATGTATACCTGTGAGATTAGTTGCAATTAGTACATAATTCATGATCGTATTTTTGTACATTAAAATGCCTGAACTTTGCCATTGAAAGACATACCTGTACCTGTATATGGTGGCAACAACAACAACTTGTATTTATATAGCACCTTTAATGTAATATAATGTCCCAGGTGCTTTACAGGTGCCTTATCAAACAAAATTTGACACAAATCCATCAGAAAACGTCAGGGCAGATGACCAAAAGCCTGAGCCAGGATTTTTTCCATTCCCGTTTACAGCGGGTGTCATAGCGGGCAGCAACGGAAAACATCGGGAGATCGCAAAAATTCGTCATAAAACCAGTTTACGGTCATCCGCTCACCCACCAATGGCAGGCTGCATTTCCCACCACCGCACATCGGGGGCCTAATTTCAATATATTAGCATCTCATTTTAAGCCCTGCTTGCCAGAATCATCCCCCCGACGCTGGATCATGCGCTCATGTTGGCATGATTGCATGCCGACGGGTTTCACAATGGTACATAAGCGGCATGCAGGTTACGGCCTGCTCTTCACTCGGGACTTTGAGATTCATTTGCCTACTTTGCTTCGGGCAGCACTCACGGTCATCAGCACCAGGCTTCGCGGCAACACCACATCATTTTTAGGGGGGCTCACAGGTAAGTCTCTACCTACCAGACCAGCAGCAAGGTGGGGGTGGCTTTTAAATGGCTGCAGAGCTAGGGTTTGCTTGGGGAAGGTGGGTATCCAAAGGCATTTGTGGGGGCACATGTTGATCTGTGCAAGTGGCCTCAAGATTGTGAGGTCTGAGGAGGCAACCTCTAGAGGAGATGAGGCCAGATGGAGATGTGAGGGTATATGTGAGAGAATGAGTGGTGATGTCCTTGAGATGGCAGTGAGTGAGTTATGCATGAAGGTGTGATGGCCTTTGTGAGTTTTTTTTATTCATTCACGGGATGTTGGCATCGCTGGCTAGGCCAGAATTTATTGCCCATCCCTAATTGCCCTTGAGAAGGTGGTTGTGAGCTGCCTTCTTGAACAGCTGCAGTCCCTGTGGTGTAGGTACACACACTGTGCTGTTAGGGAATGAATTCCAGGATTTTGACCCAGTGACAGTGAAGGAACGGCAATATAGTTCCAAGTCAGGTTGGTGGGTGGCTTGGAGGGGAATTTCCAGGTAGTGGTGTTCCCATGTATCTGCTGCCCTTGTCCTTCCAGTTGGCAATGTTCATGGGTTTGGAAGGTGCTGTCTAAGGAGGCTTGGTGAATTCCTGCAGTGCATCTTGCAGATGGTACACACTGCTGCTACTGTGCATTGGTAGTGGAGGGAGTGAATGTTTGTGGATGAGATGCCAATTAAGGGGGCTGCTTTGTTCTGGATGGTGTCAAGCTTCTTGAGAGTTATTAGAGCTGCACTCATCCAGGCAACTGGAGGGTATTCTATCACACTCATGACTTGTGCCTTGTAGATGGTGGACAGGCTTTGGGGAGTGAGGAGGTGAGTTACTCATCACAGGGACTCCTAGCCTCTGACCTGTTCTTGTAGCCACAGTATTTATATGGCTAGTCCAGTTCAGTTTCTGGTTAATGGTAACCTCCAGGATGTTGATAGTGGGGGATTCAGCGATAGTAATGCCATTGAATGGCGAAGGGCGATGGTTAGATTCTCTCTTGTTAGAGATGGTCATTGCCTGGCCCATTTAAGTTTCCAGTAAATGGTGACTCCCAGAATGTTGATGGTGGTGGATTCATTGATGATAATGCCTTTGAATGCAAAAGGGAGATGGTTAGATTCTCTCTTGTTGGAAATTGTCATTTATATAAGCAGGTTATTGATGAGTAAGCATTGCTTGATAGCATTGCCAATGAGTCTATGACACCTTCCGTCACTTTCCTGGTGATTGAGAGTAGACTGTTGGCTGTACTAATTGGTTGAATTGGATTTGTCCTATTTATTGTGGACAGGACATAGCTGGGCAATTTTCTATGTTTTAGAGTGCAATAGTTATTTCATGAGCAAATGCAGCAGGTATTCAATGTTAGCAATGCTCCTCAAAAGAGATGAATGTCCAGTTAATATTCTGGATGGTAATATTTGCTCAGAGAAGAACATTGGCCAAGAGATTAGCAAAGTTCCCTGCTCAGCTGTACGTAGTGCATTGAGATTTTTAATGAATATTCAGATGAAAGCTTGTTCTAACATCTCATCTCCAGTATGGCACTTCTGACATTACAACCCTTAGCGATGCACTGGAACATTAACCCATTGTTTCTCAAACAGAGGTCCATAGGGATTTTCCATGCGGTTTGCAAAATAGCCAAGCAGTACGTGAATAAGAAGCAGCCTAACATCAGTTATAGGGAAAATGCTAGAGCCTATTATAAAGGATGTGATAACAGGACACTTAGAAAATATCAACAGGATTAAACAAAGTCAATATGGACTTATGAAAGGGAAATCATGTTTGACAAACCTACTGGAGCTTTTTGAGGATGTAACAAGCAGAATAGATAAGAGAGAACCAGTGGATGTGGTGTATTTTGATTTTCAGAAATCTTTTGATAAAGTCCCACACAAGAGGTTATTATGTAAAATTAAAGCACATGGGATTGCGGGTAATATATGGATGGATGCATGGATTGAGAATTGGTTAGCAGACAGGAAACAGATTAGGAATAAATGGGTCTTTTTCAGAGTGGCAAGCAGTGACTAGTGGGATACCGCAGGGATCAGTGCTTGGGCACCAGCTATTCACAATATATATCAATGATTTGGATGAGGGAACCAAATGTAATATTTCCAAGTTTGCTGATGACACAAAACTTGGCAGGAATATGAGCAGTTAGGAGGATGTTAAGAGGCTTCAAGACAGGTTGAGTGAGTGGGCAAATACATGGCAGATGCAATATAACGTAGCTAAGTGTGAAGTTATCCACTTCATAGGAAAAACAGAATGACAGAGTATTAGTTAAATGCTGATAGTTTGGGAAACGTTGATGTACAAAGGGGCCTGGGTATCCTTGTACAGAAATCACTGAAAGCAAGCACGCTAGTGCCTAAAAAAGGATATTCTTGCCATAGAGGGAGTGCAGCAAAAGTTCACCAGGTTGATTCCTGGGGTGGTAAGATTGTCGTATGAGGAGAGATTAGGCTGTATTCACTGGAGTTTAGAAGAATGACAGGGGGCCTCACTGATTCACAGTTACCAAGGCTGGCGGTGGGTGTCAGGTGAGTTCAGCCTTGTTCAAGAGAGGGGAGTTTTAAAAAAATTTCTAAGTAATATTCAACTCAAAAAAGGCACCAAAATACAAGTTCACCCAGGTTTTGTGAGTATTATATGGTATTATAATTTAGAGGGAGAAGCGGGGTCTGTGATTACAAACTCATTTGGAAAGGGGTCCTTCAACCAAAAATGTTTGAGAAACATTACATTGGTAACTGAGTTCAAATCCTAGAGTGCAACTCAAGTGCTTCCAACTTAGCAAATCTAATACATTGTTGTTTTGCTCATATGTATGTGTAATCTTAAATTTAGAATATCACTGATAATACCATTTCACCTTGTGCCAAATATAATCCAGTAGTTACATTGATTCAAGTTTGTGGGCCAAGGGCATTGAAAATACTAAATTGGAGAAGACATACGTTGATATTTTCAAATCTAAATAACAATTAAATGATAATGATATAAATAAAAATGTTTTTAATGTAGAATAACAGCTCAAGGTGCTCCAGAGGAATAATCAAACAAAAATAGACTAGGAAACAAAGAAGGCTGTTAGGAGGAGTGATGGGGAACTGCAAGAGAGAGCACTAAGATTCGCCAGTGCAGCTTTCCAGACACTGATCTAGATGGTCAGCATGCGTTCCTGGCCCCTTGGGAGTAGAAACCCTGCCGGGCAACACGCCAAAGATAGTGAGATGTGATGGCTGAAGATGTGAATACATGGAGCTTAGCTTCCAGGTCATGGATAATAATGTGGAATTTATTGTGATGCAGTGATTGTAGGAGAGAGAGGGAAGTGGGAGGAGTATTTTGAGTAATGATACTGGAGAAGGTGGAGGTGGGAACAGAGAGGGAGAGAGCAATATTCTTACCTTGACAACTATGGTGAGGTCATTGAACTTCTTTGGGGTTGCATCCATGCCCTGGGAGCTAAACATCTTGCACTAGTTTCCTCTACAACCTCGTCCAGTGGTGGAAGATTCTTTGCTGCCCCTTCACCTGTCCACCACCAACCCATGCACCCTGCCCCTCACCCCATCCCCACTTCCCCCAGAGAAGTAGGTAGCCCTCAATTATGTTAATGAGATGCCATTATCTCCGGTTGGAGCTTAAGGTCCTGAATGAGATCATAGTACCTTGAGAGCGGAGGACAGAATAGCCAGTGTAACATTACATCAGGAAACTCCTTTGAAATTATATAATCAATTAATGCAGCTACATTAAATTATAATGAAAATATATTTGAGGGAATCCAGGTAACTTCATAAAGGAAATAAATGTAACCACTGCAGCAAGGGTTTCATTTTTGGAGCAATTGTACCTGCTTTTTAAATGAATGTGATCCTTAAACAATGTATACAGACTCACATTTAGCACAGGTAGTTTCACCACTGTATTGCCACTGTCAGGAATGTTCTGTTCGATGACACTGCACAGTGATTTGTACACACTGTAGACTAAAGCTGATGGGTGAATGAAATGATCCATAACCCTCCCTGACATATTTAGAGCAGTTCAGCTACACGGAGAGAACAGTCTATCATCTGCACCCTTCTGTGAAAGCTAGCTTTCGGAGTGTTTCAATGAAATATGTGCAACTTCCCATTTAAATTAGTACCACATGAACCATGAAGAACACCACAGGTATCAGCTGTATTACGAGCCAATTGCAAAAATGGCCTGTCTTGTAATACTCTAACAGGGAAGACATACAACCGTTCATCTGTAACATATTAAAAGCAGAAGAAAATAAATTACTCCATAGATGATGAATTATTGTTTGTGAGGAGAATATGCAAAGGCACTTTTTAAAAGTAGCTTTTAGGGAAAAGTTATTGCAACTGCAGCCAATTGCTATGCTTATTTAATCTAACCCCATCAAACCCGACAAATCATATTTTGTTCTTGTTTCGGAAATAATTGTGAATTTATGTTATAAAGGTTTAAGTTTATGTTTTTTTTTTCCACACATAAGTTCTCAAGTTGTAAGTAGCCACGAGCTAATTATTCTTTCACAAATAGTAATACAATTCAAGAAATTATCAAGTTAGAGATGTTTATCATCTCAGCTGCTAGATTTGGCAAAAAGTTCCATTTATCTTAATACTAAATAACTAAAAAGATGCTTTTTAGTCCTAATTTTTACCCTTGTATTCAACCAGACAATGGTATTCTTCAAATCAGCATGTAAATCAAATATGTCCTTTTCTGAGGACTACATATTCCTTGCAGGATGTGAATAATAACTGTACATCATCAAATGCTCAAAATATCAACTCAACAAAGTGATTCTGATTTGTTTTAAACAGATACTCAACAGTACTTAAAGGCAATAAAGGCAATTTGCTATTTAACAGGAATATTAAGGAATGCAGTAAAGAGTTTAAGAGAAAAATGAATACATATGAATTTTAAATCATCTGTTCTTTATAAACCAGCATGCAATGGTATCAGATGAACAAATAGAGACCATACCAAAGAATGTTTAGCTGTTGCATAATTTACTGCCTCAAATGGCAGATGGTAGCTAACTGCCATCCAACACTTTTCTGAGATGTAGTCCCAGGACTGCCTGGCACTCAAACCCACTTGCCTCAGTTCAATGAGTTTAATCAGTTTTGAGCTGGGTCACTCGATGGAGTACAAGACATTCCATCTTGGGAACAGAAAGAACTGGCAGATCCCAACTTGTTCCATGAACCCAACTAATCTGCCCTGTCTGGTGAGCACGAAGTGCATTGCTGATCCCAATAAAAAAACTAGGGACAAGGCTCTCTTGCTGTTACTAAGTTAGATTTCAGGCACTTAGCAATGAAAAGATAGACAAATTGATGTGGGGATTGAGGGGGGAGGGCAGGGAATATAACAGAGCAGCTACAATGATGAGACTAAGAGTGGCATTTTCAAAGTAAATGTAGTTTTAAAAACAAAGAGACAAATTATTTTCTCTGCTTGACCATTTGGTGGGTATGCGTCAAGTGTGCAAAGATTTGCTGCAGCACCAGCTCCATAAAAATAATCAAGTGGTGAGATGACAGTCAAGAAACAAAATGACAGATACTGTCAGCTAAATCACATGAACGAGCTCCTGCTGAGCAACTAATTAATTTTTGTCCAAACAAGACACTTTAGAACTGTCAGGTTTCAGGTTCACATTTATATTATTACTTAACAAAACAGCAATGAATCTGGCTAAAACGATACGCATGTGATCCTTCACTAGCCACGACCATGGACATGAATTATTTATACGCGGCACCTTGCTTGCATTTATTCTAATTGTGTGGTGAACTGTACCTACTAATTTCAACTTATTATTATCAGGAATCAAAGAAGGAAGTGAAAAGTCATACCTCTGATTCTGGCTGAACGTTGTTAGTTAACAAAAGTGATTGCTGAATCTATTTTCCTAATCTGTATTTCAAAGTAGCGGCACTTCTAGAACCACAAAAAGGGCTAAGATGCTATAAAATGCAATGAGGCCTTCTAGGCACAGAGCTGCTTGATGTTGTCCTCTGGTGCTAAGAGTCCTCAATGGAAGCTCAGCAGCTTTCCACCTCATAGGCTGTAGCTACTGAGGAAACACTGTAAGAGCACAAGGTCAGGAAAATGAGCATACAAGGTAGGAACTAAGGGCCTGCATAAGGATGGTTATCTACCTTTTGTTAGTGTTGACATTATTTGCCAATATTTGTTTGATAAATTTACTTCTTGTTCTAGATTTGGCCTTGGTGACTACCTTTCTAGTGAAACGAGAGCAAGATTCATACACCTGCAGTGAAGGAAGGGAATTGGATCATAAGAAAAATGTTAAAGATTGTGGGACTGTTGGCTAATGGGGAATTGGAGGGGGGCTGGTTTAGTTGAAGCACTCCTCAATTAGCTTATCTCTGACAGCTCAGACAAGTCGGAGCTCCAGTGGTCGCTGCTCCTCCTCCTCCTCCCCTTCCTCCTCATCCAGTTCTTCATCCTGCACTTGCTCCTGCCCAGGTGGTGGCAGAGCCTGATCTATCATGCTAATAAAGTTGCGGAGCTCATAGTCCATAGACAATAACAAATCTGGATATGCCTCAGGGATGTGTGACAAAGCTTCTCCGGAACAGTTCAGGTAGTGCAAGTGTTGCTTGAGCGTGTCAATGATCTGCTTAATTAAATGTCTGGTGGTGTCATGACTGTCATTGCAGGCCTGCCCTATAGTTGTGCTATGGTCATCAGGCATGAGCCATGTCCATTGGGGATATCTCTTTTTGCTTATTGGCCAGCCTGTAAGGTGCTGCCCTAGTTAGAATAAGTATGGCACAGAGGTCTGGTGCTAGATGAAATAATCAAAACTTCTGCCAGGGTTGCAGACACAGACCTGCATGATGTGCTGCCCATGTTGGTAAACCAACTGTACATTAAGAAAGTGGAATCATTTCGGACTGATAAAGATGCCAGCCTGAAGATGGGAGCACAAAATACAAGCTGTGTGTGATTAATGGCACATAGCACCTTGGGCGAAGCCTGCCACATGTGTGAGAAAGAATGCTCTCTCATCCTGCTTCACTCTGTCAGTAGGGAAGGAGAAATGGTCTTTCCTGGCATAGAGAGCCTCTTTGACCTCCCTTACACATCTGTATACTTTGGACTGGGAGATAAGAACATAAGAAATAGGAGCAGCAGTAGGCCATTTGGCCCCTCAAGCCTGCTCCACCAGTCAATAAGATCATGGTTGATCTGATTGCAGCCTTAATTCCACTTTCCTGCCTGTTCCTATTACCCTCGACTTCTTTGTTGATCAAAAATTTGTCTTACATGGCCTTGAATATATTCAATAACACAGCCTCCATTGTTCTCTGGGGTAGAGAATTCCAAAGGTAAATGACCTACTGAGAAAAAAAAATCATTCTTAATGTTTTAAATGGGAGACCCCTTATTTTGAAATTGTGCCCCCTAATTATAGATTCCCCTTACAACAGGAAACATTCTTCCAGCATCCATCCTGTTAAGTCCCTTCTGAATCTTATATGTTTCAATAAAATCATCTCTCATTCTTCTAAACTCCATTAAGTTTAGGCTTAACCTGCTCAACTTTTTCTCATAAGACAACTCCTTCATCCAGGAATAAACCTAGTGAACTTCCCTGAACTGTCTCCAATGCTAGTATATCCTTTTTTAGATAATGAGAATAAAACTATGCACAGTACTCTAGATTCAGTTTCACTAATACCCTGTACAGTTGTAGCATGACTTCCCTACTTTTATACTGCATCCTCATTGCAATAAAGGCCAACATTTCATTTCCCTTCCTGATTACTTGCTGTACCTGCAAGCTAACCTTTTGTGATTCATGTTGAAGGACACCCAGCTCCCTCTGTACCGTAGCATTCTGCTGTCTCTCTCCATTTAAATAATATTCTGCTTTTCTATTCTTCCTGCCAAAGTGGACAACCTCACATTTTCCCACATTATGCCCACCTGTTAATTTTTTTCCTATTGATTTACCTTATCTATATCCCTTTTCAGACTTTTAGTGTCTTCTTCACAACACGCTTTCCTACCTACCTTTGTATCATCAAACTTGACTACAATACAGTTGGTCCCTTCATCCAAGACATTAATCTAAATCGTAAATAGTTGAGGTGCCGGCACTTATCCCTGTTACACTCCACTAGTTACTGTTTGCCAACCTGAAAATAATCAATTTATCCTGACTATGTTTCCTGTTAGTTAGCCACGTTAATATAATACACTCAACATCATGAGCTCTTATCTTGTTTAGTAACCTTTTATGTGGCACTTTATTGAATGTGTTTATATACTACAGGCAGGTTTTTCCGGTTGGCGAGTGGGGGCGGGGCCCACTCGCCGACGCATAAAATGACTTGGGCATACATCGGGCATGCGTCCCGACATCACCCTACGTCATTTAGATTTTCAGTTCGGTGGGCATGCAGCTGAATCGGCTGTGCGCCCGCTGAACTGTCAACAGCCTATTAAGGCCATTAAAAAACTAATTAACATGACTGATGGACCTGCCCGTCCAACCTTAAGGTTGGCGGGCAGGCCAGGAGCCCAGACAGGCCTTGGAAAAAGCATGAAACCTCATCCAAGGGCGAGATGAGGTTACATGAGGGTATTTAAATTTTTATTAAATGTTTAAATAAAAGTTATGGACATGTCCCAACTCGTGACAGTGTCACATGAGGGGACATGGTAGAGAAATTTTTTAATCACCTTTATTGAAAGTTTTAAATCAGAGCCGATCTCCCTGAGGCAGCACTTTGCCTCAGGTACTGTGTGCTCTTCCGCGCGCATGCACAAAAGCGCACACTCCCAGCTTAGGGAATCCTCCCCCCCACCCCCCCCCCCCCCGTGCCTAGAGGGTGTGCATAGCACTTCCAGGCGGACGCCACACTAGGCTGGCCTTAATTGGCCTGCCCACTAAAAATGGCGGCACGCCCCTGACCGGGGGCGCCAATCAGAAGCCCGCCTGCTCCCGCACCTCTACCCCAACGGGGGGAAAATGTTGCCCTACATCTACTGGTTCCCCTTGATCAACCTTGCTTGTTACATCCTCAAAGTAGTCTAATGAATTTGTCAAACACTATTTTCCTTTCATGAAACCATATTGGCTCTGCCTGATTGTATTATGGTGTTCTAAATGCCCTGCTACTACTTCCACAATAATAGATTCAAGCATTTTCCCAATAAAAGATGTTAACCTAACTGGCCTATAGTATCCTGCTTTCTTCTCCCCCCTTTCATAAATAGAGGTTTTACATTTGCAGTTTTCCAATCTACTGGGACCTTTCCAGAATTTTGGGAGTTTTAGAAGATTACAAACAATGGGCATCCACTATCTCTGCAGCCACTTCTTTTAAGACCCAAGGATGCAAGTCATCAGGTCCAGGGGACTTGTCAGCCTTTAGTCCCATAAGTTTGCCTCATACTTTTTCTCCAGTGACAGTGATTGTTCAAGTTCCTCCTTCCTTTTTGTCCCTTGATTTTCTATTATTCTTGTGATGCTTCTTGTGTCTTCTACTGGGAAGACAGATTCAAAATACTTGTTCAAAGTCTTTGCCATTTCCTTACTTCCCATTGTTCATTACCCAGTCTCATCCTCAAAGGGATCAATGTTTAATTCCTCTCTTCCTTTTTATATAATTGTAGAAGTTCTTACTGTCTGATTTTATATTTCTTTCTAGCTTACTTTCATATTCTTATTTCTACCTTCCATTTTTTTAGTCATCCTTTGCTGGTTCCTAAAGTTTTTCCAATCTTCTGGCCTTCCGCTAATCTTTGCAACATTATACATATGCTTTCCTTAACTTCCTTTGTTAGCCACAGATGTTACACCCTTCTTGTAGAGTTTTTCTTTTTCAATGGAATATATCTTTGTTGAGATTTATGAAAAATCTCCGTACATTTCTACTGCTGCTTATCTACCGTTTTACCTTTTAACCTATTTTCCCAGTGTGCAGTAGCCAATTCTGTATTCATACCTTTGTAATTACCTGTAAGTTTAAGACACTAGTTTCAGATTCAAGTTTCTCAGCCTCAAGCTGAATGTGAAATTTTGTCATGTTATGATCACTCTTTCCTAGAGGGTCCTTTACTATGAAATCATTAATTGATACTCTCTCACTCCAAATTAACTGGTCTAAAGTAGTCTGTTCCTTGGCTGGATCCAGAATGTATTGTTTTACGAAACTGTCCTAAATGTACTCTGTGAACTCATCCTCAAGGCCACCTTTGCCAATTTGACTTATCCAATCTATATTATCATTAAAATCACCCACAATTATTGCAGTACCTTTCTTACAAGCCCCCATTATTTTTTAATTTATAGTCTGATGTTAATGTTGCTGATAACACCAGTTGTTACTTGAAAGAAACCCAATGAGATTGAAGTTGAGGGCCACAGCTACTGGCAATACTATCCATGCCTGGTGTTGAGGCTGGATTTATGACTGCACCAGGTGACATAGCTTGGTGACAGCCTCCTTAGTGAAGAGAAGGCACTGATCTTGAATAAAGTTCATGTAGAACAAGTGCTCCTTTAATATACCCCATGAATATGGCCTTTTCCACGGTGCTCTCCTCTTTCTCACACTTCTGATGGCTGATCCTGTTCTCCACTGGCTTCCTTGCTGCTCCTCATTGTCTTCCAGTCCCAAGGGCAACACTATGAGACCACCACCTACATCTGTGTTCAGACTATTTTTGAGGTAAACAACAATAACAACAGTGCAAAACCAACAAAACTGTTCTCTCTGTAGACAATGTCAAGTTCCCAGATTGATAAAGCAAGACTAAAGAATGCCCAGAAGTGAATTAGCAACCTGAAATGATAAACCAGTAACTAACCTGTAAGTATTGCATGATCCACTGGTGAGGGCTTTTCTGCTGGTTACATCACTATGTACAATGCAAGTTCAACATGTGACTGAGTGATACACTGGGACTTTCGAAAATCTAAACAGTCCTGTGCTTCTTGCATTTCTTTGCACTTAAAAACTTCCTGACATGTGCTTCTGCTGCTAACACATCTACCTTATCCAATCAGGTGGACAGCAGGTTTCTGGAGAGAAATGTGCACACGCTTAATGTCTTAATAGGAGCATAGTAGGCCATTTTGCATCCAAATATTGTGGACTGCACAGCTAAACAATATCTTTCCCCATATCATACAATTTGGTGCACAATTCTAAGGCTTGTGTAATTGCCTGTCAATAGCTGATCAAAGGTTTAATTGGATGAATGTAATATCATGTGTTGGTTGATTTGACAATGTTATATTATACCTTGATTCTCATAAAAAGAAGAAAACTGATAATGACATCTGCCCGGCATTCTCGTGTTCATTGGTAGATTGTTATTCTTCAATTGTCTGAAATATTCAGTTCCTTCTTTTCTACTTTTGTGCTAGATCACTTTCCAAGTCACACATAATTCTGTCTCATCCTCAGGGCAGTTCCTTCATACATATTTTATTTTAAACATAATCAAGATAAAAAATATGATTTGTCATTTTAAAGGTTATATGACACTGAATATCAAGTAAATATTTCAAGTAAACATACACAGTAAAAATGCATTAGAAGCTTTATTATATAATAAATAATGAATTATCAGACCTAGGAAGGACAGCAGCATAACCAAAGCTGGATATTCTACTGACACAGCACACAAAAATCCTCGCTCACACACTAACTACAAAAATGGGCAACACCAGAGTGAACTCGCAAATAAGATGAACAGTAGGAGTTCATTTTCTCCCGTCCCCTTCTTCACTAAAAAATTGATTCCTCGCTGTGTTATAGTTCCGTGGTTCAAGTTACCATCTGGCAACTAGCCATTCTTTTTATCTAATTCTTGAAAGTGAGTCTTGCTGTGCTATTTGATTACAAGGGGCATCAGAGTCAAGCCCAATTCTCTCCCCAGCTGATTGCCACATGCACATACACTTGCAAAGTAGGTTGTGAGATGCCAGATAAATGTGGACTCCTTACCTGGCACTCCACTCCCTATCTGATATCGTATTCCTCAGCTGTTAATTAAAGCAGTGGTGCAGCTAACTCAATACAAACTAGCAATCAAACTTGGGTCTTTCCGAGTCACATTGCTCAAACACTCATTGGATAAATTTGTTGAATCATCAAGGGACCTGCCACAAAACAATAACTGCACACACTAGTCTCCTGCTTGCACATCTCACCAGTTCCTATTAACTGCTCTGCATTTTTATTTGTTTAATCGTGAATATTATTAACCTTAAAGCCAGTTTACTGGCATGTATTAGAGATATGTGATAGCACCGTGACTCACTGCAGGAGAAATAGCATTCATGAAATGTATGTTATTCTAATACAGCACAAGTGAAATTGCAGATATTGTACTCAGTGTTGAGTTTGAACTTACTGACAGATATTTCCCAATATGTGATCCTTTTTGAGTAAGACCGACATAATGAAGACAAATCAATCAAATCTCAAACCTTTTGAATTCATAGAAGGAATTTCTAGTGTGAACATTTGAATGTTACCTCTTGATACTTGCTGTTGAAAGATTTTATTTTATAAAATTTATTGAATACAAAATCAGCATTTGAAGGCCCCCTCCATGGATACTTGAAGACTCTTCATCGAGATAATTTGTTCATGGGATGTGATTAACATCCATAAATGCATCCACAACAAAACAAAACAATTAAGGGAAAGCAAGATAAAGTATATGAGGGAGAAGGGAATAGAAGCTTATGCTGATCGGATTACATGAAGTAGGTTGGGAAGAGATTTATGTAGGGCATAAATACCAGCATATAGTCCAATTGGGCCACATTTCTGTGCCATAAATTCTATATAATTATGTGAAATATATTTCCTAAGTCCTCTCTCATTTTCATGTTGCAATAATAGGTACAGAATTGAGTGGAGGAAATTCTGCAATGTCAGATAATGTTGTCACCTAGAATTCTGTAAAGATCATTGAAGATAATAGAGACATTTGGGTTTATTTTCAAGGATTTATTTATTTTTCTGTGATTGAGCATGATTTCTATTTAATTTCCCATAAACGTTTATAGCTTGTCTACTTTCAGGGGGGGTTTTAATGCCTATAGTTTCAACAAAATTTATTTTCTTCCAACAATACATTCTTCTTGCTTCTGGGACAGTGTCTGTGTGTGTCTTAATTTACATGTGAGAAATTCACCAGGACCTTAATTTTTCCTGTGTCGGGTGGGCCTGGAGGGAGCGAGCGGGGGTGGTCACGGAGCTGACCGCTGCCCACGATCGGCTCCGCACAGCCATTTTATGCGGGCGGGCCAATTAAGGCCAGCCCAGCATAATACACAAGTGGTAGCGCTATCTGTGTGGGCAGGAGGAGGAGGGAGAGTGGGGGCCAGCTTCAATCTCCCTGAGGCAGCTCCGTGCCTCAGGGAGATTGAAACGGTTTGTAAACGCATTTTTACAGATATTAAAAATTTAATGTGACATGTCCGCTCATATGACTGTGTCACATGAGATAGGACATGTTTTTATTTTTCACATAAAATTTTTATTTAAGTAGTAGAAGATTTAGGAAACCTTGTCCCACTCGTGGATGAGGTTTCCTAAAAAACGTGAAGGCTGCTTAGACTTTTCACCTGCCCGCCAATCTTAAGATTGGACGGGCAGCGTAAACAATGACATTAATTAATTCGTTAATGGCCTTAATAGGCCTATCAGTTATCAGCAGGCATTCAGCTGACTCCAGCGCGGGCCCACCGAACGAAACATCGCAAGACAGCGCGATGACGTCGGGACACTCGCCTGACGTCATCGCACATCGTTTTACACGCCAGCGTGTCAGGCCCGCCCTCACACGCCGACTGAAAATTCCTGGCTCAGGATTTTCTTCGATTGAAAACCAAAGGCTCTTACATAATTACTTACAACAATTACTTTATATTTATAAAGCCCTTTTAACATAATGAAACATTCCAAGCCGCTTCATAGGATTGTTATAAAACTGCCTAAGGAGGCACTAGGTCAGGTGACCTAAAGCTTTGTCAAAGAGGAAGGTTTTACAGAGTGCCTACAAGGAGAAAAGCAAGGTAGAGAAGTGTAGGGAAAGAATTTCAGAGCTTGGGGCCTAGGCAGTTGAAGACATGGCCTCCAATGGTGGAACAATTAACATTGGCAATGCACAAGAGGCCAGAATTAGAGCAGGACATGATATTTCAGAGGTTTGTGGGGCTGGAGGATATTACACAGATAGGGAGGGGCAAAACCATAGACAGATTTGAAAACAAGGATGAGAATTTTAAAGTCAAGACATTATTTGACCAGCAGCCACTGTAAGTTAGCAAGCACGGGTGAAAAGGCAACAGGACTTGCTGTGAGTTAAGATGTGGCCAGCTGAGTTTTCGATCACCTTAAGCTTACATGGGTAGAATGTGGGAGATCAGCCAGGACTATTCCATTGGAATAGTCAAATCTAGAAGCAACGAGGGCATGAATAAAGATTTCACCAGCAGATTAGCAGAGACGGGGCAAAGTCGGGCAGTGTTACTGAGGTGGAAATAGGCGATCTTAGTGATAGCATGAGCATGAGGTTGGAAGCTCATCTCAGGATCAACCATGGCACCAAGGTTACGAAGCGACTGGCTTAATCACAGACGGTTGCCAGGGAAAGGGATGGAACTGATAACTAGGGAAGGAAGTTTGAAGCAGGGATCAAAAACAATAGCTTCAGTCTTCCCAATATTTAATTGGAGAAAATATCTGCTCATCCAGTGCTGAATATCAGACAAGCAGTCTACTATCTTAGCAACAGTGGTGGATTTGAGAGAGGTGGCATTGAGGTAGAGCTGGGTGTTATCAGTGTTCATGTGAAAACCAACTCTGTTGCTAAGGGGAATTCTGCAAATGAGAAATAGGAAAGTAAAAGCTATGGGCCCGATTATAACTCTGTGCAAGTGAATGGGTTTTGAATGGGTTTAAATCTGGCCCTAATGTGTGTTTGTAGGATTCTTGGATTCTTAGATGAAAAAATTGTTCATGGTGCATTTATTAACCTTTTGGTGGTGGCCAATGATGAAGCTGCAGCAGCTGCTGAAAAATCCTCAGTAGATTCATCCATTCCACACTGCCAATTTGACAGTGCTGTCCAAAAACAGACATAATGGCCCAGATCTTCCAGTTTCCAGATAGTCAGAGACCAGACATACCCCAGAAGATGCGCTACAGAACCCCTCAGATGCCTCAACACACTGATTCCATGGGAACTGACCAGGAAGATTGGACTTCTGATGGTCAATTCCACTTCTCCCTGGGACCCTTTGAAAAAGCCTCCAACTCTGAGTTAGAATTGGAGACTTTGGACAGTTCCACCTTCCTTACCTGGGTAGTTACCCAGGAAATGTTAGACAGATTAAAATCTAGTCTAATTCCAGGGCGGTTACACAACTGAGCCCCCATTCACTCACATTGACCCCCTCGACTCCATCCACAACCCTCCCGACTGTCTACCTCACCCCTCAATTCCCCCCGACATGACCTGAATGGCCCCCACCACCCGATTCCCCCCCAACGCCCAACTCGACCCTTGACCTGACCTGACTATCTCCCACCACCCCACTCCTCCCCGACACCCAACTCGACTCCCCACCTGACCTGAGTAGCCCTCGCCACCTGACTCTCCCCTAACCCTGCAACTCACCCCGGCCTGACCTGACTAGTCCCCAACCTGACCAGATGCAACTCCCCACACTCCCCATTGACCTGACCCAGCTAGTTCCTGACCCATTAGCCCACTCACTCACTTGTTACCCTATCCACCTCACCCACCTACCCACCTGCTACCCTGCCCATCTCACCCATCTGCCACTCTACCCACCTCGCCCACCTGCCACCCTACCCACCTGCTACCTGAGCCCCTTCGCCAGCCTACCTCCTTATCTACTTCTCTTACCCATTCTATCCCCTTCCCCACTTATCCTACACATGTACCTTCTCTCTGCAGCTGTTTCCAATGCAACTTTGGGGCATTTAATCTCTTTATTTACCGGAATGTGGCAGCTAGTGCTGTAAAAAGGGAGTGTGGTTTCTGTATAGATTCTCTGTGCTGCTCCCCACCAGTGTAAGAGGATGTATATAGATAGGATAAAGACTTGGGGTGGAATTTGCCCAAACAATGTTTTACCGGGCGGCTGCAATGGCGGATTTTCATGTCGTATCGTCCCGAACCTGGCTTATTATTCATACACACGCCGTTTCCATGGCGGGCGGGCTCTCATTCGCCCACCCGCCAGCACCCTCACCGCTGCATCACACCAGGCGCCATGTTTAAAGTCCAGCCGCAAGCACACACCTCAGTCCTTCCAGCTCACCACTGCTGCATGGAAGACATGGCCCTGGAACTGAAGAAGGCTGCAGCCCCCAGGTTCAGCGATGTGTCTCTTGAGTGTCTTTTGGATGCCGTGGAGGTCCGCCGAGACGTTCTCTGCCCCTGCTCTTACCACAGGATGGGCAGCAACAGCACTAACCTGGCTTGGGAGTTGGTGGCAGCGGTGGTCAGTGTCAACGCCCTGCAAAAGAGGACAGCCACCCAGTGCAGCAAGAGAATGAATGATCTCTTTCATTCCACAAGGGTAAGTCACTTTTCTCATCACTCCCAACTCACACACTCACAAATCCATCACACATCCACAGGGCCCTCATTCACTGCTGGTTCAAGGGACATCACCATTCACTTTCTCACAGTCACTGTCATTGTCCTCATCCCATCCATGGGACCATTCGCCACCCACACAGGCCAGGCGTACTTATCATCTGGCCTGGCAGGTGTCCTGATACACTCTCCCCATCTCTATCCATGTAGGACAAGCTGGCACACAACGAGAGAGAGAGGTCGCAGACCAGTGGCAGAATGCCCGAAATCAAGGTCCTCACGGACTTTGAAAGCAGAACCATCCAGCTGGCTGGCGAGGATACAGACTGGTCCTGTGCTGACGGTGAGGTCAGCGCTGTTCTACCAAGTGAGAATCCAGCTGTGCAATATCCATCAGACAACCATGCCGTGAGTGATGTGTCCTCTTTCACAGGCCACTGCCATACACTAATTATCTCCCCATGCTATTGCAGGCACATCTGCCAAACAGCCGACAGATCCATGGTCTAGGGTCTCCAATCAAGCCCCGAAGAAACCTCTGAAGAGGAATCTGGAAGCACCCTCCCTGAAGTCCCGTCACAGTGCTCACCCACACCCACCACCAGCGCAAGGACACACACCTCGGTGGGACCTAGCTTTAGAGTAGTCTCGGGATCACAATCTGGTGAGCACATCACACTTTCTGATCCACTGCAGGTGGCAGCAGTGACTTTCCAGGTGTGCAACACTTGGAGGGCTGCTGGAGGCCAAAACGTTGCTGAGTCCGAGTCAAATGACGAGCCCCTGGACTCGGTCATGTTACAGTTGCTGGAACTGCAAAGGCAAGCTAGGGAACATCAGGAAGGGACGTCCACTGCACTCCTCAGATTGCAAGGCACGATGGAGGAGTCCGTCCACCTTCTGAGATGATAGTGCCGGCATGTCAATGCACCAAGGTCAACACTGGTAGGATGGCAGCTTCGCTCCTGCACTGCTGCGTGGGCTCAACTCCATCGCTGATGCCATAGTTGGCCCCCAACAATGTGTGCACGAGAGGAGTGCAGGCAGCTCGATCTCACTCCAACTACCCCTTCTCCTCAAAGAGTCAGCCTGGGGTCTTCCAGCACCCATAGGGAGAAGGATCCGCAGGTGCACACTCCGGGCCCATCCAGCCAGGTCACTCCGAGAGTGTCCGGCCCATCCGACTCCCCTCTTTCTGTGACCTCAGCAGCTCGAGCTCCACTGGCCGAGGAGGGTGCCACTGCCACATAGAAGGACCCTGAAAGCCTGCTGGGGCCCTTCAAGTCTCGGCCCTCCAGAGGACACCCGTCAAAGTCATCAGCAGGCTGCCTCCACCTCCGCTGTGGATTTCCAGGGAGCACTAAGACATAGCAGCAGGGTTAGGACAGTTAAGGAGAATTAACCAAATAAACTAAATTAACAAAATGAGGGACAAAATAAACGCAGGCCCTAAATTAGGAAGACGGAAAACCAGAGACAAAATTTAAAAGAACAGTTAAGGAGAAAGAGTTGCACAGGGTGTTAATCACTTGTACATACTGTTCACTATTGTCAATAAACTCCCAAGAATGTCTCCCTGCCTATGGCTCCTTGTTCTGATAAGCAGTGTTTGTGTCACTCAGATGTGAAACCTTTCTGCACAAGATAAAGGCAGGTGTCTCAGTCCACAGCCTCTTCCCTGTGCTCTGTGCAGCCTTCAGACCAAAGTGATGGCCCAGCCTCACACTCCCTGGAAAGATTACTGATGCCTGCACCTCGGTGGTGCTGGTCATTGCTGCCAGAATGTAGTGGGCTGGCGCCACAGAGTCCCGTCATTCTCTCGGTGTGCTCTCAGCACCTTTTAAGGTGGGGCTGGCTCCCACCACACCAGCATCTGTGACCAGCGACGCTTGCTCCTGAAGGGCTCAGGTGCTGAAGGCGGACACAGCATCAGATGCTTTTAAAGTTTCATGGCAGCGTCTCTATGATATAACCCTGATCACAGATGACGACGATGCATGACACCCCCAGTGGACTATATTGCAGGGCTCCACCAGACCGGTCCAGGCACCGGAACCTCATTTTCAACATCACAATGGTTTGCTCCACCAATTTGCGAGCTGCAGCATGAGTCTCGTTATAACTTCCCTCTGCTGCAGTCTGAGGCCACCACACGGGTGTCATCAGCCACGGCCTCTGTGGGTAGCCCTTGTCCCCAAGAAGCCATCCCTGCAGCCTCTGTGGACCCTGGAAGACTCCAGGTGTAGGCGTGTGCACACTCCCTGGAAACTGTGCGCACACCTGCAGTAGAAGTTTCTGGTGGTCACACACCAGCTGCATGTTCAGCGAATGGAACCTCTTGCAGTTGATGTAATCCACCATGTGTTGCAATTGAGATTTGAGCGCCACATGAGTGCAGTCTATTGCACCCTGCACCTGTGGGAAACTGGAGATCTGGCTGAATCCAATTGCTCTTGCATCCTGGCTCCGTGCATCCTGGATCCGTGACCTCATGGATGCATTTATGGGTGGAGGCTTGTGAGATCACACAGAGGTCACCTGTGGAGGCCTGAAAGGAGTTACTGGCATAGAAATTGAGCGCCGTGGCCACTTTCACAAGCACTGGCAGTGGATACCCTCCATGTGCCCGTGGCACCAAATCCTCCAGTAGCCAGCAGATGTGAGTGACCAGTTCCCTAGTCATGCGCTGTCTTCAGCAACACTGGTTCTTGGTCATCTGCAGGAATGAAAGGCAGCGTCTATAGACTCTGGGTGTCACTAAGTGCCAACCAGCGACGGCTCACTGTGGCTCTTGGACGGCGTGTGTGGGAGCCCCAGCCGCCCCTTCTTCCTGGGGTTGTTGCTCCTGCCTCTGTGCAACCAGGAACCTCAGTCACTTATCCTCTGTCTTCTTCATGCTCTGTAAGCCATCAGGTATACAGCTAGTTCACCAGGCTCCATGATCCTGATGTACTCCTCCTGCAGGATGAAAGAGAGAGACACGTGGTTAGCGTGGGTGTACTAAGAACTGGTTAAGTGTGACGGTCCCTTAACACTTCCCGGAGAGTGCTGGCCACCACTTGGATGGCCAGAGATTAGTGCGCTGCATGGCTGCCCTGTTAGCTTGAACCATGAGGGAGACTGATCCAAACCAGGATGCTGACATTGCAAGGGGCTGTGAGTGCCTTCAGCAGTGACTGCTCCATGGCCAGTTTTAGCGAGGAGATTGTACAATTTGTGCAGTCCAACTGCCCTGCAACCGACTGAAGTGCTCAATTTGCAGTCTGTGCAGGGTGAAGGTGGGGGTGGGGGGGGTGGGGTGGTGGGATGGGGATCCGGGGGGTGGAGGTGGGGTAGCTCTGGGGAACTTGGTGGCACTTTGATGCCTCAGCATTGCTTGAGTGGACAAATAAGCTCGAGCCTGACCCCAATCATATCAAAGTGGCTGTGCCTGAACTGTCTCAGTCGCAGAGGAATGATCACTTTCTACAGGTTTCCCGAATGCGTGGCCACTTCCCTCATCCACCCTACCCCCACAACCCGAATGCTTATGCGCTATACTCAACACCAGAGCTACCCTTCTGTCCCGCCACCAGTCGCCTCAATGACAACACTGCACTTGCCGACCCCGCCCCCCAACCTCCCCACCCCCCTCCCCCCACTCAATGGCAAGGCTGCACTTTCCCCCCGCTCCCCCTCACCCTCACAAGTCACCTCAGAGACAGGGTGGCACTTGCCATCCCCGCTCTTCATCACCCTCAGAAGTTACCTCCAAGGCAGGGAGGCACTTAGCCCCGACCCCCCCAGCATCCCTGAAGCAACAGGTGACCCTGGCAAGCTCTGCAAAACGTTGCTGTGCACTCTCCTCCAGTTCACCCAAAGTGCAGGCTGTCAAGTGCGCGTTGCCCTCTGTGCTGTTCTGAAACACCTCGATGTGCTTTCCCGCTGAAGTGGACCGACGATCCAGTGGGCCTGTAAGAGTCTGGCGGGATGGCCTGATAATGATATGCTGACGTAGTACAATGAGATTCCCGATGACCAATGACAGGAAACGTGGCCCGCAGTCAGCAGACTGAGCAGACAATCGCAACCTGCCTTCCCGCCATCGTGAAACTGATCGCGCAATATTGTCCACTTATGCCAACTATCACGCCCGCCACCAGTGGGCATAGAAAATTCCGCCCTTGGAGGGAGATGTAGAGTCAAGGGTTAACATCAGAAGCAACTGATGCTGATGTAACTATGATGTAATGACACATGACTATGTAACAAAATCTGGAGGGAGCAGAAGTCCAACCCATGCAAAGTTCCTAAAATGTGCATAGAGCTCCAAATAAATGGTTATGACAAACTATAGTCTTGAGTAGCTTACTTAGTGAAAATAGACAAACCTCAACGAACACATCTAGACCCTGAAAACACGACAAAACATGGTGGCAGTGGATAGCGAGTAAAAGACCCAGAAAATCTCCAAGAAAACATTACAGACAGGATATGCCTATAGATCTTTGAAAGAAGGATGAAGGGGGCAGATGGAAGACTCACCAGGAAAGTCAGAGCATTGAGGGTGCAACATATGCAAGCTGAGACACAGACCCGATGTCTGGACAGCAGTAAGCCCAGACCAGAATCAACAAACAACACCAGTGGAGCAGCAACAAGTCCAGAGCTTGGCACAAGCAATAAATCTACACTGCCACTCCCATAGCCTTTCCAAGGCACTGAAAGCAAAATATTGTTTGTTTGTGGGCAAAGTGAGATCCCTTGGAAACAATTGAGTGAGGCTGTTCAATATGCAGGCAACAAACTCAGCACTAGGACAGCTGGAGAAAGAGGTTTTCCAGGTATAGAACTGCTTTTGGTTTACATAAAAACAAACAAAACAAACGGGTCAGTACCTTACTCCATGTAGTTGAAGCCATTGCCGATGACATAATAGTAAGACAGGGAACCAATGAGATTTCAAGCTCTTACATTGAGGTCCACCAGGCATTTTATTTTTATTTCAGCATTTTGAAAAATTTAATTGCAGAACAGGCAAAATTTAACAAGTGAAAATAGACCAGATGAAAGCATGGACTCATTCATCCATGATCTATACAGGCTGGCAGAAAATTTTGATGATAAAATATTGAGCGATGAATTGATTTTGAATGGCATCATAGTTGGGGTCCTGGATGTAGCTCCATCAGATTTCTTGCAAATGAGAGAAAATCTAAT
This sequence comes from Cetorhinus maximus, assembly GCF_964194155.1. NCBI lineage: Eukaryota > Metazoa > Chordata > Chondrichthyes > Lamniformes > Cetorhinidae > Cetorhinus > Cetorhinus maximus. The sequence continues at coordinate 62,477,977 of NC_135885.1, read as the reverse complement.
CCTAATTAAGGCAATGCAAATTACGAGGCAAACTGAACTCAGAAAGCAAAAAATTGTTTGTTTGTGGGCAAAGTGAGATCCCTTGGAAACGAATGAGTGAGGCTGTTCAATATGTAGGCCAGAAGATGGAAAGCACAGCAAAGAAGAAGCCCACGAAAATAGGCCATCTTGAAATGCTCTCAGTGTGGCGAGAAAAACCTGCACAAGCAGAAATAATGCCCAGCAGGGGCAGCAGAGTGCCACAACTGTAGAAAGTTAGGATATTTTAAAATTGTCCACTGGTCTAAAACATAGCCTGCAAAATTAAAGAAAAAATATGAAGGCCATACCACATACAAGAAGAGAAGAACCACAGAGAAAGGAAATAACTTTCCTAGGAGAAGCACATGAAACAGAAAATAAATACTGGAGCATTAAAACTGAAGTGGATGAACACCCCATAGAGTTGAAATTAGACACAGGGACAGGTGTTTCAGTCTTATCTGATGAAGTAAAGTGGCTTAAGCACATTATACTACAGCCATCATCCATCCAGTTACAAGGTCCAAGTGAGACTACACTGAAAGTCATAGGACAACACTTGGCAAAATTACAATACAAGGGTAGAGAAATCATTGAATCTCTGAACATCATATAGAACCAAGAATCATTGTTATGAGGCAGACTGACATGCTTACAATTGAAGCTGATCTGTAAAGTTGATGAAGTTACTGGCGAGCAGCACAGTGGCACATTCAGGAATGAATTTTCAAGATTATTAACATGTTTGGGAAAACTGAAGACTGAATGCCATGTTACCCTTAGAGCTGATGTTAAACCAATTTTCCTCTACACACTGAAGATGGTCCCTTGCCCATTCTTGGAAAAAATCAAGGATGAAATTGAGCACATACTACAGCAGAGGGTTATCTCTCTAGTAACCATACCAACAAAGAGGTGTTCTGGAATGGTCATGGTCCCAAAGCCAAATGGCTCAATTCGAATCTGCATGGACTTGACTCAACTAAACAAATCAGTGGAACATGAGATCCACCCGATGTCCTCAGTGGACAACAGTCTTGCCAAACTAGCTAAAACTACCCTATCCATCAAATTAGATGCAAATAGCAGACTTTGGGAGTTGCCTCTGGACAAAGAATTCACATTGCTGACTGCTTCTTTAATGCCATTTGGTTGTTACTGCTTTAATATGTTGCCACTTGGAATTGTATCTGCTACAGAAATATTCCAAACAACAATGTCTCAGACCCTAGAAGGCATAGAAGGGGTATTATGCCATATGGTTGACATACTCATATACAGCTCCAACAGGGAATAGCATGACCGTAGAGTGAGAGCAGTCCTGAAAGTTCTACAGGATGCAGGTTTGACATTGAATATGAAATGTGAATTTGCAAAACCTATGATTAATTTTTTAGGGCACTTTGTGCAAGCCTCAGGAATAACAGCAAAAAACAAAGGTGATTAGACAGTTCCCACAGCCCAGGGACATTGCACAGCGATAGAGATTCCTAGCAATGGTCAATAAGTAGGCAAATTCCTACCAAATTTGGCAGAAATCAATGAACCCTTGAGACAAGGTCAAAAGTGGTGCTGGATTGTGGACCTGCAAAATGCTTTTGAGAAGATCAAAAATCTTCCATTTTCTCCTGAACTGTCAACCATAGTAGCAGCAGATGCATCATCCACAGCTCGGGCTGCAGTTTTATTCCAAATACAAAGAGATGGTAAACATAGACCAGTTTATTATGCCTCAAGGTCACTCACAGACACAGAAACAATATATGTTATAATTGAGAAATAAGCATTGGCAGCAACATGAGCATGCAAGAAGTTCTCAAACTACACAATGGGATTGCAGTTTAAAATTGAAACTGAACATAATCCATCAGTCACTCTTCCAAACATGAAGGAGGTTGTGAAGATACCGTCTAGAATACATTGCTTCTGATTGAGACTAATGAAGAATGATTCAGAAACTGAGTATGTTCAAGGGAAGTACCAGACGACAGCAGATGCACTGTCAGGAATATCAGTTGGAGGAATGAAACTGGAAGATTTGAATTTCATCGAGGGAATGGAAGCGTATACATCACTCATTACCAAACATCTACTGGCTACTACAAAGAAGCTACAGGAGATAAAACAAGCACAACGCAAGATGACAAATGTATCCAGATAAAGGAATGCTGTCTGGAAAGATGGCCAGACTATACTCCTAACAGCCCAATGCTATGACAGCACTTCAAAAAAGAAAGCAGCTCACAATCATTGATAATCATCTAGTTTTTAAAGACATCATTGTCATTCCAAGAACACTTTGGCTTCATATTCTCCAAAAAAATTCATCGTCACTTAAGGATAGCAAAATGTTGAACGAGAACCCAGCAAGCAGTCTGGTGGCCAGGCTTTACTCATTCTATTGAAGAACTAATTTTGAATTGCCTTATGTGTGCAGTGAACAGCAAAGGGCAAAAAGAACCACTTCCGCTTTTCCATCAAGGCCGTGGGAGTGCCTGGGAATGGATTTATTCAATTTTAAAGGCAAAGTATTTCTCAGTGTCATCAACCACTACTCCAGATAGATTGAAGTGAACACATTGCACAGCATCACATGGAAGCAGTCATTCACTTACTGAAGCGAACCTATGCAACACATGGCACCCCAGGTATTGTAGCGTCAGAGAATGGTCAACAATTTGCTAATGAATTATTATACAACTTTGCAAAGGAACATGGATTCATTCACATGACTAGCTCATCTCAGTGTTTCAAATGAATGGAGAAGCTGAAACAGTTGTTCGAAGCATCAAAGACTTGAAAAAAATGAATACCTCAATTTAGCCCTTCTTAGTTATCGAATATCACTGCTATAAAATGGGTTCCTGCCATCAGAGATGTTAATGGGAAGATGACTGAGAACAAAACTTCCTCTCACCATCAGAGTTGTTAATGGGAAGACGACTGGGAACACAACTTCCAGCTCTGCAACAGAAATATCGCCTTGAATGATCCTGAGAGAATTGAAAGGCATGAGGGCACAAACAAGAGACATAAACAAGCTCATAGCTTCAACTTCAAGCACAGACGACAAGACTTGTCAATGCTGCAACCTGGAGAGAGAGTATGGACATGAGACCAACAGAGAGAAGGCATAATAATAGAAAGAGCTCCACAACTGAGATCTTATAGGATTGGGATGGGCCAGGGAAATATAAGGAGAAACTGCAGCCCCTTAATATCCTTGGAAAGAAAGCCAACAGAAACTTGGGCTTGCTACTCAGATCCAGATGGAGATAAAGAACTAGAAACAAGACAAAGCTTTACAGCCACCCAGAGAAGGACACTCACGTCAAACAAAGAGAGAATGCAGAATGTCCTCAACTTCAGAAAGAAATCAGAACAGGATCAGAGAGATTGGTCAAGGCACCTCAGAGGCTAACCCTGTGAAGTCTGAGGTTTTGGGGGGAGATGTAGGAAGATGTATATAGTTGGGATAAGGACTTGGGGGAAGATATAGAGTGAAGGGTTAACATCAGAATCACCTGATTCTGTTGTAACTATGATGTAATGGCACATAACTAAGTGACAGAGATCTGGAGGGAGGAGAAGTCCAACCTAGTGCAGCGTTCCTAAGCTGTACATAGAGCTGTAAATAAATGATAATGTTTTTGACAAACTACAGTCTGAGTAGCTTACTTAGGGAAAACATACAAACCCTGAAGACCTCATCTAGATCCTCAACATACAATGAAACAACAAGATTTGCTGCACTGGGTTGGATGTAAAGGATCCTCCATCGGAAGATCACTCAGAAAAATCAGAGAAAGCTAAGTGTGCATTTTGTTGCCTAATCAGGGTCGGAAATATAGTTTCTGACCCTGATCGGTAGATCAGAGTCTATATGTACTACCTTGGCTGCAACATACAACCCAAGTTAAGGTACTCAAAAAAATCAGTCATTCATCGATAATTTTCTACTTTCTTAACAAAAAATTACTACAGGGAAATAAAAGTGTCAATAATCCAGAACCTTTAAAGTTACAATAGCAGAAACTGCAAGCACTTGAAACATCTTTATCTTGTGTAAATAAACATTATGAAATTGACTAAAGAGGTAAGAGAGCCAGAGCTGTCAATCAATGTTTTCTCTGGGGCTCAGGTGGTTCAGTACTTTAATGGATATCTCGGCTCTCAGCCACAAATATATAATGAGACTTGGCTGAGGAGTCATAGGTGAGTGAGTGGCAAATATTAGGAGGGGGGAATGAGGGGCCATGAGGGTTGTTTGGGGACATACTTGGCATAGGGGGCATGAGGGGCCATAGGGGGGTGGGTGAGGGATGTGAGGTGGCATGGATGGGGCACGGGGAGTGTTTTGGGGGTGAGGGGTTGTGAGGGGTGAGGGTTGGAGAGCATTTCTGCTTTCATTTTAACTTGGACATAGTACCTAGGTGGGTCATTTAAACAGCCCACTCGGCACCCGGCAGCCCCTATGGCTACTTCCAAACATTTTCCTGGGTTGGCTGGCCCGACTATGGCCTGCACCTACACCCCCCCACCCACCCCCTCACCCCAACACAATGAAAATCTCACCCTTGCAGGCACTTTCTCCCGAAGCAGGCAGGCTTAGCTGGGAATTTTCCCATCTCCCACTACCTGCCTTGGGGATGCAAATCCAGGCCCATGTAACTCAGCATTAACCATGGGTCAAATCTGGAACCTTTTACTTATCTGGCCTAATATTATGAGGCAAAGAATGAGGTTATCCAGGGAGCTCTCCTCAAAATGCTGCTTAAGCATTCTGCTCACATTAATCCATGTAACACAATGAAATCAAATTTATGCTCTGTCTCAAATTAGTTGTCAGATATTATGCTCTCAGCTTTTCAAGATATGAAGATATGCAGAATATTACAGGAAGAGAAAATTTATTATATTATTCTAGAAATTAAACTTTTGGAAGATAATGCATAGATTTCTATTGTACATGAGAAAATTAGAGACAAAAACATCCTCCAAATTGCTTGAGAATTGTAGGAGAATTATTCCAAAATGAATAACTTATATTGTACATTTGTCATTGGAAACTTTACAAGCAACTTTGCAGAATTTGGAAAATAGCGAGTATAAGAATAGATGCCAGCCAATGGAGATGGTTAATGGAGGTGAACTTGGTTTAAAAAAAAATAGTTTTGAGAGGGTTTTTAAAGATGAAGAGAGAACTGAAGATGAAGGATAGCTTAGTGACAGAGTTCCAGAAAGTAAGGCTGAAGTTACCTAAAGTTCTGCCATACATGGTTGGGATAAAGGAAGGGGAGGATGCACAGGAAGGTCAACACTGGATGACAGGAGGATACAGGAGAAGATATAAAACATGGGAGGATGCAAAGGTTTCACAATGTTCAGCACCATTCACGACTCCTCAGATACTGAAGCAATCCATGTCCAAATGCAACAGGACCTGGACAATATCCAGGCTTGGGCTCACAAGTGGCAAGTAACATTCACACCACACAAGCGTCAGGCAATGGCCATCTCCAATAAGACAGAATTCAACTATCACCCCTTGATGTTCAATGGCATTACCATCACTGAATCTCCCACTATCAACATCCTGGGGGTTACCATTGACCAGAAACTGAACTGGACTAGCCATATAAATACCATGGCTACAAGAGCAGGTCAGAGGCTAGGAATCATACAACGAGTAACTCACCTCCAGACTCCCCAAAGCCTGTCCACCATCTACAAGGCACAAGTCAGGAGTGTGATGGAATATTCTCCACTTGCCTGGATGAGTGCAGCTCCCACAACACTCAAGAAGCTTGACACCATCCAGGACAAAGCAGCGCGCTTGATTGGCACTACATCCACAAATATTCACTCCCTCCGCCACCGACACACAGTAGCAGCAGTGTGTACCATCTACAAGATGCAATGCAAAAATTCACCAAGGCTCCTTAGACAGAGCCTTCCAAGCCCACAACGATTACCATCTAGAAGGACAAGGGCAGCAGATAGATGGGAACACCATCACCTACCTAGATATTCCCCTACAAGTCACTCACCATCCTGATTTGGAAATACATCATCATTCCTTCACTGTGGCTGAACCCCCTTCCTAACAGCACTGTGGGTGACTGCAGCAATTCAAGAAGGCAGCTCACCACCAACTTCTCAAGGGCAACTAGGGATGGGCAATAAATGCTGGCCCAGCCAGTGAAGCCCACACCCTGTGAATGAATTTTTAAAAAAAGATAGTTCATGGCAAGGGCATGACAAGATGCCAAGATACGGTTGAGACTCAATGCTAAAGAAGTCACCAGTAACACCAGTAATCTATCTTGTTGTGTTCCCTTCTAAATCTTCACATTTTCATGTCACAAGCCCAAAATTCACCTCCCATGCGCCCCCACCCCTTCATTTATAAACCTCTCCATTAATTTGGAACACCTTATCTCTGCAACCTCATTCAGCCTTTTGATCCTGTATGTGCCCCAAACTCTTTTTATTCTCGTTCTGTTCCAAAACCCTTTTACCTTCCGATGAAAAGTCATTGAGAATTATTGGGAATAAATGAACAAGATATTCACACTTTTGTCTAACTTCTTAAAAGTTTCCATGCTATGAAGGATTTCACCTTCATCACTGATTTCCCCCATGTGCAGAGTGTCATTGATTGTACCCATGTTTCAATGAAATCACCCAGTGGCTGGCGAGTGAAATTCAGCAACATGAAGAGTTTCCACTCCCTCAATGGTCAAATCGTCTGTGGCCACAACAAGGGCTTCCTGCATGTGCGCACTCACTTTCCTGACAACTGCCATGACTCCTTCATCCTCTAGCAGTTCAGTCTGTTGCAGCTCTTCATTCTTTCCCCCACCCCCACCCTGACGCCCCCTCCCCCAACATAACAACATGATTGGAAATAGGGGACAAGGGATATCACTTGTAGAGAGATGGCTCACCCCTTTACGAGACCTTGAGACAGAGGCACAGAGGTGCTACAACCAAAGCCATCTGCTCACAAGAACCACCACTGAGCAGGCCATCAGGCTCGTGAGGCCGTGGTTCTGGTGCTGGATCAGTTGGATGGTTCCCTGCAGTTCATTCCTGCAAGGGTCTTGTGCATTGTGGTGGTCTGCTGTGCTCTTCATGGAGGTTTTGGACCTTGAAGAGAGTGAGGTCCTGGGCTGGCACAACTCATTGGAGGAAGAGGAAGAGCAGGACATGGAGGAGGATGATGCAGAACACCGAGTTATCCGGATGCACAGGGCCTTTCACGGGACCGAGGGTCTCCATGGGATGCTTTCAATGTCACGGATCATCTGATCCAGGCACATTTCAGCTGAGCCTCTCTGACTCAGGAGGAGGGTCTGGAACTCACTTTGAGCACAACTTTGAAAAGATCCACTTTACCACCAATGTATGGTTCACATCTGTTCAGAGGTTTCATTGTTTCCGAGCTAGGGTCCTTGTTTCCCTTCACCACTTCACCCGTTCCTCCTGCCTCACCATTAAAAATGGAAGCTTACACATCTGATGTCATGTGTCAATACTCACATGATGTTTAAAAATAGAAAAAGTACACTTCTATAAATAAAACAAACCTCGGTGACCCATTCAGTGCTCTGCCTGACACATGGCCTCCGCTCTTGGCAACTCCCATGCGATGCTTCCCTTGTGGCCTCAGATGAGGTAGAGACAGCCTGCTCGCTTGTGTCCGCTTGCAGCTGAGATGCACGTGGCAGTTGTCCTTGTCCTGTAGCTGCCAGTGGGGACTTCTCCAGAGGCTGCTGCGCTTACATCAATACAGGGGAAGCTTCCGTCACTGGGTTCTGCTGCAGTCAGAGGGTGCCAAGCAATCCAATAATGGTGATGATGATGCTTCTCCATGAGGATGGCACCCTCATGCTCCTCGATGGCTGCCTCAGCCCTTGGCCAGTGCTCCGGATGGATGGAAGGGAGTACCAGCTGGGGCGCAACTGGCGTCCCCTCCAAACATCTCTGTGCCACCAGCGCCGCTGACAAGCCAGTAAATACATGATGTGGCATGCATTCCGTGAATGTCTTTATGCAGTTCCTGCATGCACTCCGAGTGCTGCCACATATGACTCTCCATGAGGTTAGCCACCTTCTGAATCAACTAATTCATACATTCAAAACCCTGAGCCATGGTAGCACCCAGGAGCTGAATGGATGCCACAATTCTCAGCCCATGACTCCCCACTGCCTCAGGGAACTCTGACATTTGGGAGCATATCTGTTGCTGCTGATTTAAGTGCACCCTCCTCTTTCGTGTCTCTCGAGCCCCTGTACCTATGTCCAGCTGTGCAGGGCTGTGTCTGTCCTCCATCCTCCAGGGGGAGCAGTTCTCAGCTGCCTCTGCTTCTCACCTCCTCCCACTCACGTCTGGGATGCTCATCACTCAATGGCACATGAGGACCTGCTGACATGACTTTATCTGCACTGATGGAGCGTGGGCTTGAAGGTGCGGCAGCGATTGCTCTTAAGTCTCCTCTGGCAGCACTTGACCCGGTGCAGACAAAGGAAACCTGTCCTTCTGCCTCGATGTTTGAATCTGTGGGAGGGAATGGAGAGATCATGAGAACAAAGCGTCTTCAGTGCTGAGGCTTCCCAATGCAGCTGAATCTTTGGCATGCTGCCTGACAGGCTGGAGTGCACTGTACCCCTTTCACCACCCTATTCACCTTCACCACCAGGTATGCCCATCTCATCTTCCCCAACTTTCTCATGGTCAACCACCCTGCCAATCTCCATTGTTCCCTCTTCCATGGTGGCAATAATATGTAGGATGGTAACCCCCTCCAGTCTGTGCCTTTTAGTGAGCATTATGCGCCTTCTTCTTTTGAAAGGATGAGAGAGAAAGAGATAAGGCGGTGCTGACTTCTGTGGCCATTGTCAATGGCTCATTGAGATAGGAAGCTGAATGACTGAGTATTGGCCAGTCTTCAACAGCACTATGGCCAGAATATTGCCATCGGTGTGCAGGAGCAGGCCCGACATGCCGATATGTAAAATGACACGCGATGACGTCGTGCATCCCGATGTCACTACATGTCATTTAGATATTTCGTTTGGCCTATTAAGGCCATTAAAAAAACAAGTAAAGTTGTTTGCAACGCTGCCCATCTAACCTTAAGGTTGGCGGGCAGGTGAAGAGCGCAAGCGGCCTTCGCGCTTTTTAGGAAACCTCCTCCATGGGCGGGATGAGGATTCCTAAAGCGTTTATTAATTAAATGAAAAAAACTCCTAAATATAAAAACATGCCCCAGCTCGTGTGACATTGTCACATGAGGAGACATGTTTAAATAATTTTGTACTTTATTTTTAACAATTCTTTTTAATCAACTTAATCTCCCTGAGGCAACTCTGTGCGCGAAATAGCACAGGCCCCGACTCTCCCTCCTCCCCCCGCCCGCACAGGTACCACTAGCACTGCCGGCGGTGCATCACGCTGGGCGGGCCTTAAATGGCCCACCCACGTAAAATGGCGGTTCATAGCCACTCGCGGGCAGCGATCGGCTCCGTGCTCGCCCCACCCGCTCCTGCCCAGCCTGCCCGACATCGGTAAGTTGCTGGACTATGGCTCTGAGCCTTTTTGAGGGGTCAGTTAGTGCCTGGGCACATACTGGCCAGAGATTTACCCCTTCCCCATGCTAAGACTGGGCTGGAAGCAGGGGCGGGCATAAAATTGAGTGGGATGGTGATGAGCACCATGCCCGTTGCTCACTCACCTCCACTGGAATTTTACCAGCAGTGCACCAGCTATCGGCTTGCCAGCCCTTGGGCCAATTGAGGCCCTTAAGTGGCCAATGAATGCTACATACCGAGGCTGACAGATATACCCTGGCGGCCTTGCTGCAGGGCCATAGGGGTCCCTTCTGTTCAGGCACCCTGTGCCCTACATCCCCGAGTGGAAAGGATCACTCCCCCCTGAATGCACCCACCTCGTTGGTCTCTCAATCACCCCTCACCAGGGTCTGTCTGATAGGCCCCAATGAGGCCACTCCACTTACCTCGTAGTGCAGTCTCCATGCTGCTCCTGGCTGGGAACTGACTGCAATCCCAGCAGTGACCACTGCTACTGGCGCCATTGGTGGAACTGGAGAATTCCCGAGCATCTGATTGGATGGCAGCAGTTGGAAGCAGCACGTCGTCCCTCATGGGGCCGGAAAGCATGACTTCAGGTAACTAATTAATTACCTGAGTGACACCAAATTGTATCATTGCTTCCCAGGCCAGTGGAGATGGGTTCACCCTTCCTTTGCTTCCAGGGTTGGGAATTGGACGTTGGGACTGTTTCCAGCTCCTGATCCTGGCCTCTGGAGGAAGATGTCACATGATGCGATTTTCAAGGGAGAGACCTGTTAATTGGCTGGAGGGCAGGCTTGGCAGCCAACTCACAGCCTTGTGGGCAGGATGAAAGGCAGGATTGAAAAAGTGCAGGCCCCATTTAAACATACCATGGCAGCCATTACTATAGCTGCCATTTAACTGATTCAATTGCTGTATTACTCAAGGGGCAGGGAAGACAGAGCTGAAACCTAAGGCAGGGCTGCCCCAGATTCAGCCCATTCCTCCCATGTTTAGGAGCACCATGCACCCTCAGACTTCTCTTGCAGTTGGAGTGTCTGCTGGAGGTTGAATACCCAGAGACCCATGCTGAGGGTTTAGCATTGAACTTACGTTGCCAGAGCAAAGACAGTCACTGAATCTTTTCCGCACAGCAACTGCTTCATCCTGACCACGTGCTGTCTGCTCATATTCTTAACCTCATTCCTCACCTGCTTAGTTTGGGAGGGTGTCCTGCTCCTACCACCGTCTGGAGAGAGGGCCCCCCTCTTCTGCCTCACTGCCTCAAGGAGGACCTCCAGGTGTGCACCTGCAAAGCGAGGGGGCAGTCCTTCCGCAGGTTTCAGCCCTCTGACTTGCCTGCTTCACGAGCAATACAGCAATTGAATCAGTAAAATGGCAGCAAAATCAGGCCCCAGCCAACTCAGCACAGCCCAGCAAGTAAACATAATGGAATGGAGATTTTGCTCAATTATGCTTTATTTTCTGCACAATTCAGTCTAAATCAGGGTACACAGCTCAAAAGTTTGTGGAATTTTAAACACAATATATGTTCAGCATATTTTGAGTTTCACGCTCTTTTGCACTATTTTTGAAAACATTGGACTGGAAGCAGGCCCCGCCCACAAGACTGGCCATGTCACCAGGGTGAATTAGTCATCACTGAGCGATTCCTCTTAAGTGTGCATGTTCGCAGGCCTTCAGGAAACCTTTAAAAGTTAAGAAGGTTCTTTTGTTGGGAGTTTAAAAGCTCCTAAATGCAATTTTTGTTTTACCTGACTGTGTTAAGAAAATATACTTCATGTCAAATAATGATTTTTAATCCACCAGCTGGAAAACCGAATTGAACTTTTGAAAACAGAGACTAAAGTTGCCTTGAGCTTGCTGCACAACACTGTAACTTACACACTCCAATCCATTGGAATGAAGACACCTTGTCCGCAAAGACTCCAAGGACAATGACCAGGGGAATTTGAGTGAGCCGCGTAGCCTGTCCCGAATAGGAAGACATCAAGGCAATCACCTGAGGTTTTCAATTGGTGCAGACAAACTATCAGACCTTTCACCTGGACAATGGGACCCTGGCTGAGAGGGTGGATTCCCAGGTATGAACTGATTACATTACAAAGGGGAATACACTAGTAATGACCATGTTTGAATCATTGGGTGACAGTCATGTGACAGGCCCACCGTTTGTGTGTTTAAACTTTTGCTTCTCTGCAGTAAGAGGACAAGCAGCTGAGACGTTGATGAACGAAGACCCAATTGGGGTCACACCTTCCATCCTCTCTCTCCAACCTATGTTGCAATCTTTCAAACGCTGTTTGCTGACTGTGAACTCCCAGGGATATCCCTGCTGCAGACAGAGACTTCTTGAAGAAAATCAACCCTGCACTACTGTCTCCAGAAGGACAAATTAGCTGGCTACGGCTTTAAATCGCATCCACGAGGAAAACATCAGGACCACCGAATTCTGTGTGTGGGTGGGTGCGTCGTATGTCTGTGTGTGTGGCTGTTTGTGTGTGTGCCTATGTGTATGTGTGTGTGGGCGTGTGTGTGTGGGTGTGTGTGTGAGGGCGTGCGTGTATATGTGTGGGTGTGTGTGTGTGTGTGCCTATGTGTATGTGTGCGGGCGTGTGTGTGTGGGCATGTGTATACGTATGTTTGTGTGTGTGTGCACACGTATGTGTATGTGTGTGTGTGCATGTTTGTGGATGCCTATGTGTGTGTGTGTGTGTGTGTGTGTGCATGTGTGTTTGTGTGCGTTTGTGTGCGTGTGTATGTGCATGTGTACGTGTGTATATGTGTGTGTGCGCGTGTGTTGTGCATGTGCGCATATGTGTCTGTGTACGCATGTGTATGCGTATGATTATGTGTCTATGCGTGTGAGTGTGCACGCATATGTGTGTGTGTGTTTGTGTGTGTGCATGTGTGTGGGTGCCTATGTGTGTGTATGTGCATGTGTGCGTGTGTGTGTATCTGCGCATGTGTGTGTGCATGTGTGTGTTGTGCGTATGCACAAATGTGTCTGTGTACGCATATGTGTGTGTGTGTGCGTGTGCATGTGTGTGTGTGTGTGTGTGCGTGTGCATGTGTGTGTGTGTTTGTGTGCGTGCGTGTGTGTGGGTGCCTATGTGTGTGTATGTACATGTGTGCGTGTGTGTGTGCGCATGTGCGTGTGTGTGTTGTGCGTGTGCGCATATGTGTCTGTGTATGCATGTGTATGCGTATGTTTGTGCGTGTTTGTGTGTGCATGTGTGTGGGTGCCTATATGTGTGTATGTGCATTTGTGCTTGTGTGTGTGTGTGTGTTTGTGTGTGTGCATGCATGTGTGAGTGTGAAAGAAGGAGTCTATTTTATGGGGGAGAATTTTCACGTCAGCGTCCGGGGGTAGGCCCGGCATGCTGACGCGTAAAATGACGCGCGGTGACATCAGGTGTGCATCCTGACGTTAACGCGCGTCATTCAGAACTTTCATTCGGCAGGCACGCGTCAGAGGTGGCTGTGCACCCACTGAGCTGCCAAAGGCCTGTTAAGGCTATTAAGAAACCAATTACAGCAATTATCGATGCTGCCCATCCAACCGTAAGGTTGGCGGGCAGGTTAAGAGCCCAAGCGGCCTTCGCGTTTTTCAGGAAACCTCATCCATGGACATGATGAGGTTTCCTGAAGGTTTTATTAAATAAATAAATATGTTTTCCATAGTTCATAAACATGTCCCAACTCACGTGACATGGTCACATGAAGGGACATGTCTAAATAATTTTTATCTTTCTTTATTTGAAACCTTCAATTTGAACTTAATCTCCCTGAGGCAGCTCCGTGCATCAAAGAGATTGCTGCACTCTTTCCCACACATGCGTGAATGAGTGCAGGCCCCGACTCTCCCTCCTCCCCCCTACGCTACCGGCCGTGCATCATGCTGGGCAGGCCTTTATTGGCCCGCCCATGTAAAATGGCGGCGTGCGGCCGATCGTGGATGGTGATTGGCTCCATGCGCACCGGCGCCCGCTCCTGACCGGCCCGCCCGACAGGCAGAAAACTCTGCCCATTATTTTACTTGGACTGAGTTAAGTACAATAAAGCTAATCTCTTTCTTTGTTAAACTCAAGGAAACCTGTCCAATTGCTTCTTTTGTGAACACAGTGTGTGAACTGTATTGGCAAGTATATCCTTTTCACAAAAACCCTATAATAATCAAACAAGGAGTGGAATTTTACGGCAATGCAGTGGGAGCTCAAAAATCGGTTTCCCACAGGCGTAAAATGACAGTGGGATCTTCCGCTCCTGGCTACCATGGTGCGTCGCAATTCCCACCAGAGGCCGGCATGAAGCCAATTTGCATCCCGCTAATGGGATGCAGATGAAGGCACAAACAGAATTGCACCCCTCGTCCAATTGTCTGCGCTGCCAGTGGGAAATCACGCCAGTCCGGAATACATCTGGACCAACATGGCGTGTAAAAGTCGGCACTTACCTTAAGAAGGCCTATGGCAGCTCACGGAGATAAAGAGAAGATGAAGGTCTCCAGAGACTGGTCCCTGGAACACCACGTGCAGCAGTGGGTCGGCAGAGGGTCAACCACATGGATCTTGTCTGCGCAGCAGCATCCAGGAGATGGTTGTCCTCAGTGCTGCAATTTCTCGCAGGGCTCGGATCTTCAAGCTGCAGGTGGAAGGCTGGAGAAGGTACTGGTGGCCAGCTAGGGTCTGTGTTGTTTGGGGGAGGAATAGATGTGGAGGGGAGGAATGAAGAGCTGGGGCGGGTGTGTGGGCCTAGAGGGGGATGGGGGATGTTGGGGGTGTAGAGGAAACAGAGAAATTCAGTGAGGGTCATGCAATGGGTGAGCTGGTACAGAGCGGGAGGGTGGGATGGGCCATGTTGGAGTAGAGGTGGGGAAGGGAAAATTCCACCTCAGGTTAGGGGGGCATCTTTTTAAAATGGACACAATTTTGGGCCTAAGTTGCGCCTGAATCACTAATTGAATCCAAAGTGGAAACTTCACCCTGGTGTGACTTACTTCCACACCGGGCAGTGGGCTCATCCATTCAAACATCTAGGTCCCTCAGAATCTTTTTTTATCATTCGTTCACCTATTATTTGAAGTTTTCTAACCCTGTAGTCGTTCTTGTTTACTGATTACTTTCAATTATTGTCAATGATTATTGATTCCACATAAGCTTCAGCACATTGAGACATACAGTAATAATTCACATACCATAAGGCCACAGACTAAATGTGATTTATTTGTTGCTTTACTTACAAAAGGGAAAGTGAAAATGTTTTAATGACTATGCTCTATAATTCATTGTAATAGTTCCATAACATTTTTAAGAAAATTTTCTACTTTTAACTAATTATAGATTTGGTTCAAGGTGAATATCAATTTCTCAAGGTGATCAACAGATATACTTTGCAGGTTTTATATTTTCATATCTATACAATCAAGAATATAATTTCAATTTACAGTACTAAAGAAATATTTCTGTAATTCAACTTAGAAATATTGGGAATATTGTTTTTTAGCTATGGTGGGAGAAATCATTTCCATTGTGGATAAATAGAATGCGAGTTTGATCGCCAATCAATTTTGATGAAAAGAAATTTCTTCATTCTCCAATGCATCATCACTGGTTTGTGGGAAGATGTTAGACGCCAATTATGTTTTTGCAAAGCCAATCTTCCACTATGAGTAGGTATATATCCTCCTCTACTGCTCTTAGGCAGCTATATTGATAGCCCTGGAATTTGCAGGTCATACATTCTACACTATGCAGTAATGTTACTGCAATGAGACAGTTTGGGTGAGATTTTAACCCACTTAAACCCAATGCACATGCTCAGAGCTGAAATCAGACTAATGTTCAAAAGTTGGGGCACCCAGTTAAACACCATGGGCAGGATTTTACGCGTTGGTGAGCAGGGGCAGGGCCCGCCCATGGATGAGGTAAAATGATGAGCGGTCACATAGGGGGGAACTCCCAACGTCACCACGCGCCATTTAAATTTTCAGGAAAGCGGGGGCGCAGCGAAATCAGCTGCACGCCCGCCGACCTGTCAATGGCCAATTGAGGCCATTGACAGAGTCAAAGGACCTGCCCGTCCAACCTTAAGGTTGGCGGGCAGACCAGGAGCCCTGGTGCAAACTAGAAAAAGCATGATACCTCATCCATGAGCAGGATGAGGTTTCATGTAGGGTTTTAAAAAATTTAATAAAGTTTTTGTGACAATTATGAACATGTCCCAACTCATGTGGCATTGTCACATGAGGGGACATGTTAGGGAAATTTTACTTTACTATTTTCAGGTTTTGTACATTTTGAGCCGATCTACCTGAGGCTGCACTTAGCCTCGGGGAGATGAGTGTGTTCTTTCGTGCGCATGTGCAGAAGACCGCACTCTCGATTTTGGGATTCTCCCCCCCACCCCACCAACCCACACAGGGAGCGCAAAGCACTTCTGTGCGGACATCACGCTGGGCGGGCCTTAATTAGCCCACCCATGTAAAATGGCGCCACGCCTCCGATCGGGGGCACCAATCGGAAGCGTGCCTGTGCCCATCTGCCCATCAACTTCCCCCCTGATGGGGGGAAAATTCAGCCCCATGTTTGGAGCAAAGTTTGGTCTTTTGGGCCAGGGATTTTCATCCTCAAGATGGGTAGCAGGAGTTGTGAAACTTCCTGGTTTGGCCCACCCGCCTCAGGAGAAAGTGCCCCCAAAGGCGGTATTTTCATTGCCGGGGTGGGGTGTGGGTGGAGGCCAGAGTTGGGCCAGCTGACCCGGGAAAAAGTAGCTACAGGGGCTGCTGGGTGCAGATGCGAGCTGTTTAAAAGGCCTGCCTCAGTACCATGGGACTTGGACCCTGTTAAAATACAAATACAAAGGCCATTCAGCCCTCACCCCTCATCCCCCTCACCCTCCAAACACTTCCTATGCTCTATCCATGCCATCTCAAGCCCCTGACTCACCCTCCCATGGCCCCTCATACTCTCTATGCCAAGCTCTGCCTTTTCACCCACCCCCATGCCCTTCATGTCCCTTATGCCTAGCTATGGCATTTCCATGTCCATTGACCCACTCTGTACTATCTAGAGCCAATTAATCCTATAGTGTATAGTTGTATGTGTAAAAAAGCTTTGAAAAATTCATTCATAACTTTCTCCTATGTTGAAGAAAAGTAATTTCACTACAAGCTAATAAAAGTGTCAATCATCCAGACCCTCTAATGTGTTAATAACAAAAGCCAAAACCCTGGAAATCACTTAAGGTTATGTAAACAAACATTGTGAAATCGACAGCAGAGATCAGAGACCCTGAGCTGTCAATCAAACAATGTTTTCGTTGGGATGCAGCTGTTAGTTAACAAGCTTAATGGACGCCTGAGCTCTCAGCTAAGCTTCATTATGTATATTTGGCTGAGAGCCCAGGCAATCATTAGAATACCAAACACCTGCACCTCAGAGAATACATTGTTTGATTGACAGCTCAGGCTCTCTGATCTCTGCTGTCAATTTCATAATATTTGTTAAGACAAGTTAAGTGGTTTCAAGGATTTGTTTTATTGGTTCTAGACAGTGCATAGTGGGTCAATAGGCATGGAAATGTCATAGCTAGGCATAAGGGACATGAAGGGCCATGGGAGTGGGTGAAAAAGCAGAGCTTGGCTTAGAGGACATGGGAGCCCATGGGGGTGGATGGAAGGGCAGAGCTTGGCATAGGGAGCATGAGGAGGACCTTTTGAACTTACCTTTTAATAGGTCCCCTCATGCAGACTAGGGTTCATGTCTCCTCTGAGGGGCCGTGAACCATGACTCTTTACAAACCTGGCCCAATTCCATGAAAATTATGGAGGGGTAGGAGATGCCTATCTCCACAATGGACCTGGTCAGGTCGGGACTCCCACATGCTGGCTTTTGACAGGAACCAGTCGCGCCCTTTAAAGGCACTCCCAAAAGTCAGGCAGCCCAGGAATGGGGTCAGGAATCCAGGAATCAGGACCCTCCTGCCATTTTTAAAGAGCTCCCAAGTCATCCCAACTCGGTGAAAATGCAAGCCTTGGTGTCAGCTTAGTCTTTCTTCTTCGATTATTTCCATTTCAGACACAACTCCTTCCCCAAATCCACAAACCCCTCCCTTCCCAACCACCTCAGATGATCAGATATTGCTTGTGTTTTTTAAATATCTTTACATGAATTTGTTACCTTTTTTCCGATGATCTACTATCAATAACATTTGAGCCTTTTAATTATTTTATGTTTCCCATTCTAATACTTTACATTTCCATCTTTTCTCCTATGTACTTGTAACTTTTTCTCTCCCCTTCCCTTTGTTGTCTTCTATTTTAGATGCTGTTCAGCGGTATTTTCCCCAGTTCTGATCAAGCATCCACACCTGAAACATTAACTTTTCTGTTCTCTCTACAGATGCTGGCTCACGTGCTGGGTGCTTACAGAAATTTCTGTTTTTGTACCAGAATCATTGGTTTATCCCCATAATAACAGAAAAAAAGGCAAGAACGATTTGCACAAATATACTGACTTTCACAAATTCAGGATGTCCCGAAGAGCTATAGAACCAATGAAGTACATTTGAAATATAGCACCTGTTGTATTGTAGGAAACATGGCAGCCATTTTGCACAGTTCCTTCAAACAGCAGTGTGATAATGACCAGATAATCTTTGTTCCCTTCAGGTGATGTTGGGTGAGGGATAAATTTTGACCAGGACACTGAGGATAACCTCCCTGCTCTTCTTTGAAATAGTGCTGTGGGATTTCCTACATCCACCTCAGGAAGTGGACAGCTAGGGCCACAGTTCATTTTCTTATCTGAAAGATGGCACCTCTGACAGTACAGTGCTCCCTCAGTACTGCTCTGGAGTGTCAGCCTGGATTTATGCACAAGTCCTGAAGTGAGACTTGGATCCATAGTCTTCTGAGTCATCCCATAAATCATCCAGTCCCATTGGCGGCTGGCGTCATGGTGGCTGGCGGGGTGGGGGGGCGGTGCAGAAATCAGTTTCACGCCGGGGTGAGATTACAGCAGGATCATCTGATGGTGTCCGATGGCAGACCGCAAATCCCACCGGAGGCCGGCGTGAATACAATTTTCTTCCCACTGATGGGGTGCAAAGTAAGGGCCAACCGGAATCATTGCCCCATGCCCGATTTACTGTTACGCCAGAAGGAAAACACGCCGGCCCAGAACACGCCTGGACAAGCGTGATGTGCAAAATTGGAGTTTACCTTGCTCAGATCACAGACATCCGAGGAGGAGCAGGTGCTGGAGCCCTACAGCTACCGGGCCCTGGAGAAACACGTGCACCACATGCTGGGTGGATCCTCAGGCACATGGCTCTGCCATGAAGCAGTTCTTGGAAGGTGGATAGTCTCCGTTGATGCTTCGGGCCTGCTTCAGAACATCACAGTCTTGGTCAAGGGCTGCTATGGATGATTGGTGAAGGTGGGGGTGGGGGTGGGGGGTGAGGAAAGTCTAGGCGTGAGTAGGAGAGGAAGGAGTACTGGATGTGGGGGTGGGGGAGGGGGGGCATGGGGGTGAGGTTGTGGGGGGTGGAATGAATGTGTCGGTGGCGGGAGGGGTGGTGAGGTTGGGAGAAGGACAAAGGTGTCAGGAGATGTGAGGTTGGGAGGGGGAATGAAGGTGTGGGGGGGAGGAGGGAGGACTGGGGGAGGAGGATGTAATGGAGGAGAAGGCTGCAAGCGAGGAGAAAGGTGTAAGGGAGGGACTTCAGAGCGGGAAAGGTGCCCAGGGAGAGGGATGGCATTTGGAGAGGGGAAGTTGTCTGGGGAAAGGAGGGAGTTTGGAGGGGGGGGAAGTGTCCTGGGTGGAGGGTGTTCGGAGGGGGGAAGATGTCCTGTGGGAGGAGGGAGTAAGGGTAGAGGAGAGTGGTGTGAGATCCCTGTGGATGTGTGATGGGTTTGTGAGCGTTTGAGTTGAGAGTGATGAGGTGGTTGACTTAACCTGGCATTACCCTGACTTATCCTGTACTAGATGGCTGACCTCCTCTGTGCTCCAGTGGCGCTGACCACCACTGCCACTGCATCCAGGTTGGATTGGTGGCTCTGGTGGACCTCCTGCAGCCAGAGGAGGGGTAGAGGACATTGCGATGGTCTTGCACTGCGTCCAGCAGGCACCCCAGAGAGGCGTCACTAAATTTGAGGGCTGCCATCTTCCTGGCTTTCAGGGCCATCTGTCGCCTGGAACAGTCCTCGTCATGTATACACGAAGTAGGCTGCGCTCTGGTGCACTTTAAATATGGTGCACGGAACGAGGAGGCGCTGAGGTCATGGCATGGCAGGCAAGTCCAAGGCCGCCCACGTGTTTCTTGTGAATGCATTTTTAATGAGGAGGGATGCGCCAGAAGGGGATGATACGGTGCGAAAACCCACCATTGCGGCCGGTGGGCAAAACGTCCTTTATCATGCTCACCACTACACTTTGTACAAATCTGGGACGATTCAGGTTGAATTTTGAATTTTTCCTTACAGGTGTTCAATACTGATTGGCTTGGGTGGTGGATTTGTTTGTTTTTTGCACAGCTTTACACAGGGTGAACAATATGAACTAGTGGAACTTTGACTCAACCTGAAGTTGTTCTCAAAAGTCTTTTCAGTCTGATCAAACCCACCCAGCTCCACTCAAGCGCTTAATCAATGGAAATGCTTTTTGCGCATGGAGCTGCAGAAAAATAATTCTTCTTGATTCTGTTTCTGTTTCTTTTACACTCATGGGAATGGAATATTTCTTCTCTGTTCTACATGGAATGTAATCATAAACCCATTCATAAGCAAGATGTACACAATTTCATTACACATAATTGTTGGAGAAAATCTCCATTTCCACCATATCCCACTAACACCCCCACCTCTCCCACTGAACCCACCATGTATTTGTCATGTGGATTGGAAGAATATTTTTTCATTAAAAAGGTGCAAAAAATGATTTTCCTTTCACCCACTGCAAATGCATTGTTTCATCACAGCAAGTCAATGTTAAACTTTACATTATTGAGCTGTTTATTCAAATAATTTGATTAATCTAAGTATATTTATTCCATGTATGGCATTAGAAACTTGCAAAAATAATTATTACAAACTTCAGTTGATTTGAAATGTGTGCATGTTTTAAAACTAACACCTTGACATTTTGAAAGAAGTAGGGGGGTAGGAATGTGTCTATAAGAACCTTTGTACTTTGTGTCAAGTAATCATTACCATTATTAGATTAGTGACTTACAGTAGGGCTTGTTTCCAGATGCAATTGCATTGTGTGGCCAACATGTAACATAAACACTGTATAGTTTTATATTAGGCATAACATTAGTTAGAAATTAGCCGGATGCAGCAGCGTAATCCACCAACAAAATGCTTTGAAGTTCCTTTTTGGACTGAAGTGAAGCATTGAAATGATCTACTGAAATGTTTATTTGTTTCCTTTGCGTCCAAACTTAATTCACTCACACACACATACAAATACACACAACCCTAATGTCAAGAGTATTCCTTTACTGTACCCAGTGAACCTTTGACAATATGCTGGCAGTTGAGTCAGTATTGATTTGAATGCAGGCAGGGCTTAATTGAACAGAAGTACGAACACAATATCCAGCATGCAATCTTAGGCAGCAAATTTACAATCATCCTTCCAAATCCTGTGAGCACCCACTTTGCATTCACTGTAGAATGCATCTCAAAGGAAGTTAAGGATGGTATCAAATTGAAAGAAAAGACATATGATGCTGTAAAGATTAATGTCAGCCCAGAAGATTAGGAAAATTTAGAAACCAGCAAAGGATGACCAAAAAATAAAAGAGGGAGAAATTAGAGCATGAGAGAAAACTAGTAAGAAATATAAAAACAGGCAGTAAAAACTCCCCCAAGTACATAAAAATGGATAAGAGCAGCTAAAGTGAGTGTTAGTCCCTTTGGGTGAGAATGGGGAATTAATAATGGGAAACAAATAAGTGGCAGAGATTCTGAACTAGTAAATTGTATCTGCCTTCACAGTAGAAGACATTAAAAGCATCCCAGGAACAGTAGAAAAACAAGAGGCAAAGGGGAGGGAGAAACTTGAAACAGCCATTATCACTAGAGAAAAAGTATTAGGAATACTAAGGGAACTGAAGACTGTCATGTCCCCTGAACTTGATGGCCTGCATCCCAGGATCTTACAGAGATAGCGGATGCATTCGTTGTAATCTTCCAAGATTCCCTGGATTCTGAAAAAGACCCCGTGGACTAGAAAACTACAAATGTAACATTTCTGTTCAAGAAAGGAGGGAGACAGGAAGCAGGAAAATATAGGCCAGTTAGCTGAACATTTGTAATTGGGAAAATGCTAGAATTCATTATTAAAGAGGGAGTAGCAGGACATTTAGAAAATCATAATACAATCAGACAGAGTCAACATGGTTTTATGAAAGGAAAATTGTTTGACAAAGTTACTGGAGTTCTTTGAGAGTGTAACAAGGAGGGTGAAGGGGAATCAGTAGATGTAGTGTATTTGGATTTCCATAAGGCGTTCAATAAAGTGCCACATAAAATGTTACTGCACAAGATAGAAGCTAATGTTTTTGGGGGGTTATATATTAGCATTATTAGAGGATTGGCTAACTAACAGGAAATAACATCAAGCCATTGTTTCCAGGTGGGCGTGTACAGGCTGCTGGGTCCAATGGCGACCTGCCAGTCTGTTTATAAAAAGGCCAGGCAGCCTCCTTTAGGCTGTTCACTATGGCCAGCTACAGGTGGCACCGCAGGGGGTCTGTACAGCAGGCCAATCTAGAGGGAAGGCCAGATGAGGAGGGCAGGCTGCAGGGTCTGGGCCAGGGGCAGGGCAGGCCAGCGGGGGGGTCAATGTGCCCCTCGCTTTTCTGATGATTGCCTTGCGGCCCTTCTCGAGGAGGTGGCAGCACGGCGGGAGGTTGCTGTTTCCCCAGGATGGGAGGAGGAGGCCCCTCCACAATGTGAAGCGTGCCTGGGAGGAGGTGGCGGAGGTGGTGAGCTCCCGGGATGTGGTGTGGTGCACCTGGATCCAGTGCCATAGCGGTTCAACAATTTGTTGTGCTCTGGAAGGGCGAGTACCATGTTGGCGTTGGGCATTTAACCCAGCAGGTAGCCTTAGCCTTTGAGGCCCCCTCCCCCCAAGTCTTAGTGTTGTGACTGCGTTGACTCATTTTGGGCATTTGTCGCACTCTGGGCGGTCAAGCAGATAGTGACCATGCTTACATCAGCCTTAGTGGTTAATGAGAAGATGGGTTCTCTCTGCACCATGTGTTGCTCTTAGTCGCACATGAGTAGTCTGGGGGCAACCTGCAGGAGATGCAGCTAGGCGCATACTCAGAACTACAACACATGTCCTATTCACGGTGATGAGATGGTGGAAGGGGAGCCTCTTGGTGTCGTGGCCAAGAGCCATCTGGTGCCCTCGGCACCACGCCTAGTTGCGCCTCCTTGCCATGGGCGCTAAGACCGTGTGTTTCTGAAAGTGATGGACGCAGAATGTGTCCAAGGTGGCCATTGGGAGCAGCCGTACTATAATTTTGTGACCGGTAACCAGTAGCGTGGACAGGAAGCACTGGAGGCCTCAGATGGGCCACTGTGGTTGGGGTGTGGCGTGCGCGTGCAGAGTGCGTGAGCGATCAGCCCCAATAAATGGTCTTCTCTGTTTTTCAGAAGGAAAATGCGCATAATGTGCATGAACGTTCGCGCACTGGAGGCGGCCAGGCCCAGCTCGTCATATTGACCCGTTTTGAACAGGAGTCCCTGGAGCTAGAAACGCGCCATGTGCCCAGGTCCACAGGTGTCGGTGAGGCTGGGGTGGAGCAGCCAGGTATTTGAGGCCTACAGTCCTATCCGCTCTGTCTTCCCACCATCCAAAGCACTGAGGATTGTTGGAATAGTTAATGCAGTAACATTGCTCATTCACAGACTGATAGAGTCAGACGTGTGGGTCATAGGCAAAGTTCCCTCAGCCCTTCGAAGATGCGCATGTTTAGTACCTTCCAAAGTCGCCTTATCCCATTTCTGACTACTATCCCCATGGCCTTGTATGCCATGGCATCGCAACTGCACATCCTAGTACTTATTACATCTTAGGAGGGTTTCTGCCTCCACCACCGTTTTATCGGTGCGTCCCACATTACTGTGTGCAAGAGTTCCTCATCACCTCACCTGTCAACCTCATGCCCCTTACTTTAAATAAATGCCACCAGGTTAGTCATCCATCCGCCAAGGGGAAATATTGCTTTGTGTCCACCCAATCTATGCCCCTCATAATGTTATGAAGCTCAATAATGTCACCCCTCAATCTCCTGTGCTCCAGGGGAAATATCCCCAGTCTATGCTATGTGTCCTCATAACTCCAACTCTCCAGCCCAGCATGCATCCTGGTCAGCGACCTCTGCACTCTCTCCACTCCAATCACATCCCTCCCGTGAAGCGCAGATCACAACTGCACACAAAACTATAGCTGTGGCCTCGGCAGCGTTTTCTGCACTTGCAACATGACCTCCCTCTTCCTATATTCTATTCCTCGGCTAATAAAGGCAAGTATGGCTTTTACCTTCTTATACGCCTTATGTACCTGTCCTGCTACCTTAACGGGCCTGTTGACATGCCCAGCAAGGTCCCTCTGATCCTCGTTACTTTCCACAGTCCTACCGTTCATCGTGTATTCCCATAACTTGTTTCTCCTGCCCAAGTGCATCACCTCACACTTATCCACATAACATTCTATTTGGCATTCCTTAGGCCATCTGACCAGCCCGTCTGTATCCGCCTGTAATGTTTGGGCCTCCTCCTCACTATTTGCCACCCCACCAATGTTCGTCTCCATAGGTTCTGGAAGGCTAGGTGCATTATGAGCCTAGGGGAAAGGGATGAAATGTGTCACTGTGTGCACGCTAACTGATCCACTGTGCTTGTTGTTATTTTCAGCATCATCAGAACCTGTCGACCAGGATTGATTGCAGCTGCCCCCTCTCACACCTGAAGGGCCTGAACGGTCACCTGCCTCACACCATTTCAGCGAGGCAGGCACCAGTGCAGATACTAGCACATCGGTGGGCATTGCAACATTGGATAGTGTCCCGGGGCACAGTGGAGAGGGCACTTCACAATCGCTGGAGGAGATGGCAGTGACAGAGAGTGCCGATGGTGCCAGCAGCTGGAGGACTGCAGGGGACCAGGCATATGCTGAGTCGGTGCCTGATGATGTGCCTCTGGAGTTGTCCGCGATGCAGCAGCTGCAGGAAATGCGGCCAGGTGTGCGGGAGCATCTGGGAGTGTTACATGAGACTATGCTTTGCTTGGTCTCCATGGTGGAGGAATCCACATGGAGCATGAGTGATGCCATGAGCCTCATGTCAGAGCGTCATGCTTTCTTCATGGAGAGAGTGGTGACTCTCCTGGAGAGGGGCTTCCAGCAGAACAACCAGCTTCTCCTGGGGATACGTTCGGACCTGCAAGCCCTCACAGCGCCAGTGGCCACAGCTGGTCGTTGGCAATGTGGAAGATGGTCTGGGCACCAGGTGTCGCAGCTCGGTGCCCATCCATCTACGATGAGCAGGGAGGTCCGAAACGACCTCACATCGGCACAGCAGCTGCCTGTCGTCTCTGTGGGCATCTCTCAGGGTGCTCCGGATGAGGGCAGCAGCTCCTCTGCCCCTCTGCTAGTGACCGTAGCATCCTTTGAAGCTGTGATGACTGGGGAGGTGCCAGCTGTGGAACTGGCAGCTCCATCCCAGGTGGGGCCAGCACAGGCTCCACGGGCCAGAGGACCTCCGCCAAGGTCATCAAAGCCAACAGGACAGCACCGTCAGCAGGCTGTCTCAGAAGCCACTCCCAGCGATGGAGCAGCACCCAGACATAGCACCCATAATCGTAAGCATGAGGCACCTTAGGCACACCACAGGTTTCTCACTGGTGCTTTTGTGTTGGCCCGAGATTAGGGAATTATTATTTTTTGACGTTGTAACAATGTTTGGAATTAATTTTGTTGGACCATATGATGGATCAAAATAAAATCCACATGTGTTACCATGGCTGAGGGTGGCTCCTTTGTGCTGCATTTGTATGTTTCACAGACATCTCATGAGTGTTTGAGTGGACATTAAGGTTCAAGTGCAAAGCCCTTAGTTGCAGCTGATGTAGCACTTAAGTGCCGACTATGGATGCGCCAGGCAATGCTGGTCATCCAGATTCATTTGTGTGGAGCTAGCTGAAGGTTCATTGGATTAAAGTCTCCTGGGTGTCCCTGTCTCCTTGGTGTAGTGTCGGGTCAGCATCAATGCACAGAGCATCTGTAACCTGCTTGACACAAGTGTGGACAACTGATTGGGAGACACTGCAAAGATCACCCACCGAGCCCTGGAAGGAGCCAGAGGTATAGAAGTTGAGGGCAGCTGTGACCTTCAGAGCCGCTGGCATGGGGTATCCACCCACACAGTTAGGAGAGATCTCAGGGCCAATCATCTGACAGATATAGTTGACTGTCTCCCTTGACAGTCGGAGCCTCCTTCGGCACTGCACCTCAGTCATATTGAGGTAGCTGCTTCTCTGCCTGTATACCCTGGCATCAGGATAGTGGTGTCTTCTGCGGCCCCTTCCACCTTGGACTACCTCTTGGCCCAGCACCCCTGGTGCCTGCGCCTGGACTCCCAAAGGTGGCTCCCCTGGAGGCTGATTGTCCACTCCTGGCCTCCTCCTCATTCTCCCTCCTTTACTCCTCAGAGGAGCTGCCTCCTGTGGAGATGTCAGAACCCATACCCAGGCTAAGGGGAGGCCTCCGGAAAGCTGCAGGCCCGATTAAGATTCCTGACTGCAGAGTGCTGACCTGAAGGTTCAAAGTACACAGAAAGCTGCTGGAATTCATTCTGAACTGCTACAGATCACACAGGCAAGTTTAACAATACTTTCTCCAATAAATACTCCACAAAGCAGATTGACGACCCCACTGAGCCCTCTTATCCCGCCCGTGGATGAGTTTTATTAAAAGGTTGCTTACCCGCCTGCCCGTTGCGCCCATGCGCCGACTCGAAGATCGCACAGGCGCCTGAAAATTGGCATTGATTGCCGATTTAAGGGCCTCAACTAGCCCTTTAATTAATGGCGGGTGCACGTCACACTTCATTGCGTGCCCGCCCAATGAAATATCACAATGGCGCGCGGTGACGCCGGGACGCTCACCCGACATCACCACGCGTCATTTTATGTGCTGACGTGCGGGCCCCCCCCCACCCCCCGAACATCACCCTGAAAATTCTGGCCCTGGAGTTTTGTGTATAGTTTTGGTTTCCTTACTTCAGGAGGGATATACTTGTGTTGGAAGAATTTCAAAGAAGGTTGACTAGGCTATTCCTGGGATGAAGGGGTTGAGAGGGTTGGACCTATATTCATTGGCGTTTAGAACTATGTGAGATGATCTTATTGAAACATGTAAGGTTCGAAGGAGATTGACAGGGTAGATGCTGAGAGGGTGATTCTCCTTGTGTGGGAATCTAGAACTAGGGAGCACAGTTTAAAAATAAGGGGTCTCCCATTTAACCTGGAGAAACAGTGGAGTCAAGGTTTATAGGGGACAGGCAGGAAAGTGGAATTGAGGCCACAATCAGATCAGCCATGATCTTATTGAATGGCAGAGCAGGCCCGATGGGCCGAATGGCCTACCCCGATCCGATTTCTTATGATCAAAGGCCATGTTCCCCAAGACAATTTTGAATAATTACAATTTAAGTTTTGTATTCTATTTCATTTTCAAATGTTTTTAACTTCTCAGATGTTTAATATTTAATCCAAAAAACACAGGAAAATCAATGGAAAAATAAGAACAATATTCAGCCAGCCAACTTGACCATCACATTCTCAAAAACTCCCAGAATAATTATTTTCCTCTTCACAGGTTTAATCTCCTTGTAACACTCTGGTTTTCAGAGGCACTTGGCCCTTTTAACCCTCAGTTCATCTTCTCTAACAACCTGGAGAGCACAATTGTGCTGCAGGCTGGAATTTCAAGACTAGAAATTTCCACTTGTCGCCCATAGCACAGAGCATACTCCTAGAGTGAAGCAACAGCAACCAGATATGAGCTACAGCCAAGTGAACAGCAAAAAGATTATCAAGGAGCATAGCAGCAAAGATCTCCGAGCCAGATCCTTTAAGTTTACTGCCCTAGGGAATGAGAAACTGAACAGGAAATCTCAGTTTTTGACTGCGTCTTCCTCTTAGCTGGGAAATTGACAAACACCACAAAATGGCAGTTTGGAGTGGGGAAGGACACAGATTTGAACCATGTTCCATTCAGCTCTTGACCTGAATCACATCAAGCAAAGTTTGCAACAACACAGCAAGGAATCATTGGGCGAATCAAAGCTAGGTATTTATGAGCAGCCAATTACAGAGCCATTGGTAGGAGGCTGAAAGCAGCCTGTGTGGTTGGTCCTCTTGCAAGATATTAAACCAGGAACACAAAAAGAAAGAAGAATCAGAAAAACAGGAAACCCACTCAGGAAAACACACCAACACAAGAAAGAAAAGTTGCAATTACTCCCAAGTAAAACAGAGACATTTTGAGAAAAATTAACAAAAGATAGTTTGAGGCATTGAATTTCCAACAAAATAAAAGGAAACAGTGATATAGCGATGCAGTTAATATTTTTATCCACATAAATATCAGCCTTCAAAGATACATCAAAATATCACGCCTTAAAAGATAAAGACATGTACGCATTCCATTTGATAAAATTCTCTTTATTTTGTCATTTAAAATAGAACAAACAAATGAGATTCAAAAAGCCGCTTTTACAGTGCTCATTCTGAGATTCTCCATTGAATAACATAATTGCGTTTCATGAAATTAAAAACCTTTTACAATAATGAGATCAAAGGAGCACTGTTTCTAATTAACAACTGCTTCATGTACCTAATACACCGATTCACTTCTAAATTATGGCTAGTGTTAAGACACACAGCAGTGTTTAATGTCACCTTTAAAAGACATCAGAATGGAGATTCTCAGGCATATGCACTTGCTAACTTACCTTTGGTCTTACAGCAACAACCGTAATGAATATATTTAAACAGTACATTTATAAGACAAAGTATGACTGTTTAGCATTAAACTCACTAAAATGTATTTGGATAGCTACCTGATGGATTGAGTAGATAAATACATCATCTGATGTGTTACATAGCAGACCAACAGGGCATTTATTTGCCCTTGTCTTTGTGGATTTCACTAATTTTGGCCAAGGCAGTGACTCCCATGGGCCTATGATTAAAATACCTTTTTTTTTTCATTCATTCATGGGATGTGGGCATCGCTGGGTAGGTCAATGCTTACTGTCTATCTCTAATTGCTCTTGAGCTGTTGGTGGTGAGTCGCTTTCCTGAACCGCTGCAGTCCATGTGATGTATAGGTACACCCACAGTGCTATTAGGAAGAGAGTTTTAGGATTTTGGTCCAGCAACAGTGAAGGAACAGTGATATAGTTCCAAGTCAGGGTGTTGTGTGACTTGGAAGGGAACTTACAGGTGGTGATGTTCCCATGTGTCTGATGCCTTTGTCCTTCTAAGTGATAGAGGTCATGGGTTTGGAAGCTGCTGTCGAAGGAGTCTTGGTAAGTTGTTGCAGTGCATCTTGTGTATTTTAAAACCATGCAGTTTGGAGTGGGGAAGGACACAGATTTGAGCCATGTTCCATTCAGCTCTTGACCTGAATCACATTGAGCAAAGTTTGCAACAACACATAGCAAGGAGTAAAAATCATTGGGCGGATCAAAGCTGGGTAGATTCCGGTATTTATGAGCAGCCAATTACAAGGCCATTGGTCAGAGGCTGAAAGCAGCCTGTGTGGTTGGTCTTCTTCCAAGATATTAAACCAAGAAGACAAAAAGAATCAGAAAAACAGGAAACCTACTCAGGAAAACACGCCAAATCAAGAAAGAAAAACTGCAATTACTCCCAAGTAAAATAGAGACATTTTAAGAGAAATTAACAAAAAAATAGTATGAGGCATTGAATTTCCAACAAAATAAAAGGAAACACACTGCGGCCACTGTGCGTCGGTGGTAGAGGGAGTGGATGTTGGAGGTGGTGGATGAGGTGCCAATCAAGCGGGCTGCTTTGACCTGTTCAGCCCCAGTGATGTTATTGGAGCCTGATGTGCACATTTGAAGCAAGACCCTCCCTCCCTCCAGTTGCCAGCAGCTTCCTTCCACAGCAGCTTCAAAGATGAAGTTAAACTTGGAATACATACGAAGAGAACAGGATTTTAGCAGGTAAGTCCCATGGGTTGGTGGAGTGGGTGGTAAAGTGGCAGATGGATTTTAACATAGAGAAGTGTGAGGTCATACATTTAGGGAGGTCAAACAGTTAACAGGGTTTACAAAATAAATGGGAATATACTAAGAGGGGTAGATGAAGTGAGAGATCTTGGCGTACAAGGACACAGGTCCCTGAAGGCAACAGTTCAAGTAGACGAGGTTGTAAAGAAGGCATATGGAATGCTCTCCTTCATTGGCAGAGGTATAGAATATAAAAATAAGGATATAATGTTGTAATTGTATAAAACACTGGTGAGGCCACAACTGGAGTATTGTGTGCAGTTCTGGTCACCATTTTACAGGAAGGACGTAATAGTTCTGGAGAGAGTGCAGGGGAGGTTCACAAGAATGTTGCCAGGGTTAGAAAAGTGTAGCTATGAGGAGAGATTGGATAGGTTGGGGTTATTTTCCTTGGAACAAAGAAGGCTGAGAGGTGACTTGATTGAGGTGCACAAAATTATGAGGGGAATAGATAGAGTGGACAGGATAAAATTGTTTCCCTTGATGGAGAATTCTAGAACCAGGGGACATAGATTCAAGATAGGTGGCAGAAGGTGTAGGGGACATGAGGAAGAACTTTTTTACGCAGAGGGTAGTGAGTGTCTGGAATTCGCTGCCCAAGTTGGTGGTAGAGGCAGAAACTTTAAAGTCTTTTAAAAAGTACCTGGATCTGCACCTAAAGTGCTGTAAACTGCAGGGCTATGGGCCGGGTGCAGGAAGTGGGATTAGAAAAGGCACCTGGGTGTCCTCGGGCTGGCATGGACAAGATGGGCCGAATGGCCTCCTTCTGTGCTGTAACCTTTCTATGGTTCTATGGGCATGTAGAGTTAAAATGACCCCATATATTCTTTGTCCCATTCGAATACCAGCCTCCATGTTGTACACCATTCCTCACTCTGCTCTCAGGCTTCTGCTAGAGTTTCCTTTGAAGTTCTGACAAGTATGATTCACATCCTGTCATATTACTTATTTTATGTAAAAACATCTCTGCTACATTTAAATAATAATCATCCTCTTACACAAACATACACAGAACATAGTTGTAAAATTTGTACATATTTGTTAATTATACAGCTGTTAAACACCAATTACTGAATCTAGTTAGTAGCATCCAAAAGCAGTGTAACTACATTTACACCAATCTGAATCAAAAGCTCTTGGTTATGAATGCTATTTCTCACACTGAAACAACCTTTCCTGACAATATATGATAAAAGGTAAACACGGTTTCCGGCAATGGTCTTGCTTTAGTATAATTACACATTGGGCAGAATTATCCCCCTGTCGGGGGAGAAGTTCAGCAGTGGGCACGTGGAGGCGTGCCTCTGATCGCCACCCCCAATTGGGGGCGTGCCACCATTTTACATGGACGAGCCAATTAAGGCCCACCTAGCATGATGTCTGCAAGGAAGCGCTATGCGCTCCCTGTGCAGTTGGGGGGGTTCCCTGAGCCGAGAGTGCACTCTTCACGCATGCGAGCAAAAGAGCGCCCTCATCTCCCTGAGGCTAAACGCTGCCTCAGGGGGATCGGCTCCACATTAAAAAATGTTAAAAACAGAGAAAAAAAAATTTCTCTGACATGTCCCCTCATGTGACACTGACACATGAGTTAGGACATGTCCATCACTTTTAGTTACACTTTTATTAAATTTTTATAAACCTATATGAAACCTCATCCCGCCCATGGATGAGGTTTCAGCTTTTTCCAATGCCCGCCAGGGCTCCTGGCCTGCCCGCCAACCTTAACGTTGGATGGGCAGGTCCACTAGTTACGTTAATTACCTTGTCAATGGCCTCAATAGGCCACTGACAGGTCGGCGGGAGCTCAGCTGATTTGGCTGAGCCCCCGCCCACCTGTAAATTGAAATGAGGCGGGGTGACATCGGGAGTTCCGCCCGATGTCATCGCGTGTCATCTTACATGTCAGCAAGCGGGCCCCAAGTGCGGTAGCAGGCAGGTAAAACATCATTTACCCGCTGGCCACAATGGTGGGTTTTCACACCGTATCATCCCAAACCCGCCACATTATTTATGCATTCCCTGGTAATACATTGTTTCCATGGCAGACGGGTGTCATTCGCCTCGCCACTTCAGCACGCCGGGCGCCATATTTAAAGTCCAGCCGCACGCACCACGTCTCAGTGCTTCCAGCCCACGACTGCTGCACAAAAGGAAGAAGACTGCAGCCCACAGGTTTAGCGACACATCATTGGAACGCCTTTTGGATACCATGGAGGCTGCTCTGGTCACAGGATGGGCCGCGGTGTGACCAACCAGGCTTGGGTGGTGTTCGCAGAGATGGTCAGCGCCAAAGCCCTGCAAAAGAGGACAGTCACCCAGCGCCACTACAGGATGAATGACCTCATCCGTTCCGCCAGGGTAACTCATTCTTCTTATCGTTCTCAACTCACACATTCACACTCACACACCCCTTCCTGCCCCTGGAAACCCTCCCCTCTCCGCACTGTTTCCCTTGCACCTTCCACCCCCTTACACTTAACTCCCCAGTTGCTGTCTTCTCCCCTGTTACTCCCTCCTCCCCCTGTTCTCCCTCCCCCCTCCCAACCTCCCCCAATGATACCTTCATTCCCCCCTCCCAACCTCACCTCATCATGACAGCTTCACTTGCCCCCACCCCAGCCTCACCCCACCGACACCACTTCCTCTCCCAGTCGATCCTAGACCCTCCTCTTCCACCCCCTCGACTATCGTCTGTTGTGAGCATCAACGGTGACTTTCCAACTTCTGTACGCTGCTTCACAGCAGAGCCATGTGACGAGAATCCACCCAGCATGCCATGTACATTCCTCCAGTGTGCCATTGGTGTCAGGCTCCAGCATTTTCTGCTCCTCGGATGTCTGCAAACCCTGGCAGGTAAGTCCCAACTTCTGCGCATCACACTTGTCGAGACGTGTCCTGCACCGGCATGATTCCCCGCCAACGTGGACGGATGATCCAGCGGGCTGGGATAATTCCGGCAGGCAGGCTAATAATGATATCACACATCCACAGGGATCTCACACCTCAAGGGACAACACCACATACACTCTCACACACCCTCACATCTCCATCAGGCTCATATCCTCTCGAGCTTGAGTCCTCATCCCATCAATGGCACCTCTCTCCACACAAACATTCCACGCAGTGCCATGTGTCCTGCTCACACTCTCTTCATTTGTTTTCATGCAGGAGAAGCTGACTCACAACAGCAGGGAGAGGACCCAGGCTGGGGGTGGAGTGGCCCACATTAGGCCCCTCAGTCACCTTGAGGGGCGTGCCATCATGCTGACTGGTGAGGTTGGTGGTGAACACTCACCTGTGGATACTGCACCACATCATCCCTCCCTCAATATTACTATGAGTGCTCTCTCTCCTGCTTTTGACTCTGCTGCCATGCACAAATCACCTCTACTTTGGTTTACAGGGAACTCTACCAAGGGACTGACACCCTCAGCCAGCCAGTCCCTCAGCTCCATCTGTGTCCTCATCTGCAGCCAAGAAGAGGCCTCCTCCAGTGAAGAGGGGGAAATAAGAAGCCCAGAAGATCCGTCACCACAGAGGCAGCAGCCAGCCCACAAGTGATTCTGGGGGGAAATGTGTGTGTGTGGGGCTTGACCTTTTGGAGTCTCGTGCAAGCACGCGGATCCTTCACATTTCACACTCATCTCAATATCCTGAGCATTTTGAATGTTGCCTGCTGGGGTTCACTGTCCGTTGTCCATCTGAGCTGATCTGCATCTTCACCCACCCACTGACCACATTCTCATGCAGCACATGATCTCGCCCAGCATGACTCTCGTTTCACTTTCGATTTGGATGGCATGGTGCTAATTCAGTTTTATTTTGCTCCCCCACTTTGTACCCTCCCCAGTAGCCCATTTCCTTTCCCCCATCACAGTTGACCCCTCCGGCATCACATTCCACTTCCGTTACCTACCAGCCCAATCCTGTTCTTTCAGGGATGTCCAGGTGAACGTGCATGTTCCCTTCCTTCCCGAAAATCCCACGCCCATCCACACTCACCTCCCCAACCTCTTTCCCATGCCCAGGGTCCATGTCTGCCTTTGGGTCCCCACCAACCTCCGTTGCAATCCCTTCTATCCCTACCGTCGAACCCTCACCATCTCACCCTGCAGCCTCACTTTTCCCTCAGTCATTCCCACCCTTCGTCTATACCATGCTCACCCTCAGGAGGCAGACATGAGCATATCCAACCCCTCCCATGCATGTTCACCTGCACATCCCACCCCCACCCGGCACCCCTTCCCCCTCCGCACCCTTCCCCACCCTTCCCCCACCTCCGCATCCCTTCCCCCTCCGCACCCTTCCCACCCTCTGCACCCTTCCTCCACTTCACACCCTTCCCCCCCCCTCCGCACCCCTTCTCCCCTCCACAAACCTTCGCACCCCTTCCGCCCTCCACACCCCTTTCCCTCTCCACACCCTTTCCCCCCTCTACACCCTTTCCCCCGGAACACCTTGCCCCCTCCGCACCCCTTACCCCCTCCACACCCCTTGCCCCAGAACCCCTTCACTCCCTACTCCTCCCACCACCCCACCAGACTCCCCCCTCATCCCCTCTTAGTCCATCCTTCTCCCAACTCCTTCCTCCAGCCTTACCTCTTTCACCAGCCTTACTGCAATCTCCTTCCTGACTCCTTCTTCCACTCTTACTTATTCCTCCACCCTTACTCCCTCCCCTCTCCGCACCCTTCATCTCCATGGTCACCCTCCCCTTTCCACACCTGTTCCTCTCCCCAGACATCCTCCCTTCTCCACACTTCTTCCTCCCCCTGGACACCCTCCCCTCTCCGCACTCCTCCCCTTGCACCTTCCACCTCCCCCTTACTCCCCTGTTGCTGCCTTCCCCCCTATTACCCCCTCCTCCCCCCTCCCAACCTCCCCCCATGACACCTACATTTCCCCCCTCCCGACCTTACCCCATCCTGACACCTTCATTCTCCTCTCCCAACCTCAGCGATCCTGACAGCTTCACTCACCACCCCCCCGCCCCCAGCCTCACTCCGCCGACACCTCTTCCTCTCCCAGTCGATCCCAGACCTTCCTCTCCCGTCCCCTCGACCATCATCCGTTGTGAGCATCAACAGTGACTTTCCGACTTCCGTGCGCTGCTCTGCAGCAGAGCCATGTCCATGAGAATTCACCCAGCATGACATGGACATTCCTCCAGTGTGCTGTTGCTCTCCAGCATCTTCTGTTCCTCGGATATCTGCAAACCCTGGCAGGTAAGTCCCAACTTCTGCACTTCGCACTTGTCGAGACGTATCCTGCAGCAGCATGTTTTCCCGCCAACATGGACGGATGATCCAGCCGGGGTGGGGGACAATTCCAGCGGGCAGGCTAATAATGATATGCTGATGTGATTACACTAAGGTCCCCGATGTCCGATGGTGGAGAATGCGGCCCACCATCGGTGGGCTAAGCGGACAATTGCAAACTGGTTTCACGCCGTCGTGAAAC
Source organism: Cetorhinus maximus (assembly GCF_964194155.1). NCBI lineage: Eukaryota > Metazoa > Chordata > Chondrichthyes > Lamniformes > Cetorhinidae > Cetorhinus > Cetorhinus maximus. The sequence continues at coordinate 62,442,556 of NC_135885.1, read as the reverse complement.
CGATCGCGCCATATTATCCAGTCACGCCACCGAACACACCCAACACCCGCAGGCACAGAAAATCCCGCCCATGTCTTGTCATAAATTAATTTAATCATTGCCAGACACACAACAAAGGTCTGTCTTTTAAATCTTGCCACATCAGCTTTTTTTTAAACCAGCTTCCTTTAAAGAGATCACACACTCACCCTGGTACGATTCTGTGGCGACTTTAATAATACTCTTCCCACAATAACAGAAATGAGGACAGGGTATGTTACTTTTATGTTTATATTATTACATGACAGTTAAATACAATAGCAGCTTCGATTCATGTGGATAAGCAGATTTAGGTTGTTTATCTTGGATGGTTTTGGCAGAGAATCTTAAAGGTGATGTATCCCTTTGAGCTCTGTTTATTAGATGTGAAACCTTTCCAAGCCATAAGTTTACCTGCAAGACTTCTATCTCTAGTTGGTGCTAATTAATCATAAGCAGGGAATTAGATTATTTGGAAGACTTCCCAGTATTTCTTCAGAAGAGGAATTCTCAGGCAATCTAGTGACTATTTTTTTTTCATCTGTGAGCATTGAAAGGAATGGACAGGAAGTCTACCTGTTCAGCATCTGTTGCAATCAAAATCTGTTTGTTATGGTGTTTGCCACCTACCCATGTTATTTTGATAGTGTAGTTGGCCTCCTACCACGCTACCTATGCAATCCAGCTAAATTTGTTTGATAAAGGGTCTATTAATTTAAATAATTGGAACCTGCGAACGATAAGAGACCATTCCATTCCACGTGGCCATTATGTACATTATTTCACGATACTCTGCAATGTATCTCTGTCAAAACACCTGTCCCATTCCGAATTCAATTTACCAACACTGCAGGACAGATTTTCATATCCTGTCCCTCTGAAGCACTCAGGATCATTGAGATTTCCTGCCCTATGCAATTTAAATTGGGCATGCAGGGGTTGGGAGGGGTGGAGGTGGTGGGGGGGGACCAGGGGGGGGTGGGGGGGTTGGACTCTGACTTGCATTTACCACCCGGCAGGGGTCAATGCCAGCAGTCCATGAAGACAAATTGTGGGGAGCTGCAGGCTTCAGTGATCGGGACTGTATGGCTGCCAAAAATTGAAAATTGGATAATCCTGTGGGTGTCAAACTTTTTGAAGTTGATTCCACTTTGCTGTCTTCAGTTTACCCTGGCACCAGGTCTCCATTTGACAGGAGCCTGAGGCAGGCCATAAGTGACAAGGTTTCTACAGCATCCCTATCTTGTGGCACCCAGCAAGCATATAACATATATGTTGATGAAGAAGACGGGGACTGTCCCCTCTCCCAGCTCATGACCATACCTGTATCTGGCCTGCATCTGTTGTTCGCACAGGCCAAGATATACGTACCCCAACGCCCAACCCCAAACACTCAACTAAACCCGGGAATCCCAGAGCTCTGCAAAAGGGGTGGGGGCCCAGTGGTCCGCAACTCCAACAATTTTTCCTGACCTTTGCTGCTGGGAAATTGAGTATTCCTTCGGATCAAAGTTAAGGAAAATTGGGCCTCCTCTGTCTTGTTACACCTACCGATATCTGCCTTGCCTGGTCACTGAGGAGCCTTTTTATCTGTTGCTAGCTGTTATTGCTCAGTTAAAAACTGCTTAAAATTTGGAGGGTAATTTTACTGTACAAAGCAAATTATAAGCTCAAAGTCTTGTAAAATTTTAAGCATGTAGTCAGAAATAAATTGGCTGTTTAAAATAAACCAGCACAGCCATATTTGGAACAAATGATCCCTCAAAAGGTTTATTCAATGGTTTGAAAATTTGTAGAACCTTTCATGTTAATAAAACAAGACAGAAAAAATGCAAATACGTTATATTTTCAATTAACTCTGATTGTTCTCTGACTTGTCTGATCAATTCAATTTTAACACTTAAGCCAGCTTACTGCTAACTCCTCAGGGTTTTCATTTTTAAGTCAATATCATAGTCCGACTTACAGGTAAGCTAAGAACAGGTAAGCTATCTAGCAACCTCTCCAACACTGTATTAAAAACAAGGTTGTGCCAGTATTCATTTCCAAACGTATTGAAAATGCTAAAGCGAGACACAGTCCCATGATCGAGCGGATGTTTATGCGAGATGAGATTGAACAGACTGGTCATGCGGTTACTAAGTTATGCCATGATCTACACTGCGCTTGGTCTGATGTGCACAAATTTCTTTCACTTTTTGATTTGATCCGTTTATGCTGCTATATTGCTTCAGGATAAACAGTATCCGTTTGAAATACATCCACAGTGTAAATTCACTTAAGTGGAAGTCCTTTGGCAACACAATTAATGACGCCACTAAACACGTAACAAATCCCTCTGATCATGTATTCTCAGAAAGCGAGGAGTTTGTTCTTGCGCATAGTTTCAATTTTGTTGTGTCTTTATCCCAAATCCATCAGGAAGAGGTGTTTGCTGAATTTGAACTTCTCTAGTCCCAACTATCCCACCACAAAACAGCATCCACTGAAGACGTTGAATCCTTGAAAGCGCGCCAACTGATCTGGTGCATAGATATTGCAGGATTCCGAACAGCCTGTCTGATTTTCACATACAACGCGAATGTCTTACAGCATTGTGAGGCCTTAAAACCAACCCAGACAGACACATCAGTAAACCTGACAAAGGGCTGGGAATAATCATCCTTAACAAGTGTGACTATATCAACAAAATGCACGCCATTCTTAATGACAGTCCAAATTTGTATCCATTGGACCTGCGGCTCAACATGACAGAACAGCCTTGCTCGAAAGTAAGCTCAAAAAAACACTTGCTGGGCTTGTGTAAGAGCGATGAGCTGCCATGTGGTACATGTGACAGGGTTCATCCTCATGGTTTGCTGCGTCTGTTTATGTATGGGCTGCCCAAGGCACACAGAAGTGATGTCCCTTTACATCTTATCTTAACCTTGACCAGTTCTGCACAACATGAATTGGCCAAATTGTTGGGTGAGTTGCTACAACTAGTTTTGAGCAAGTTTCCCACATACACAGCGAAAAATTACTTCACATTAGCGAAGACCTTACCGATAGCAATGCTGTGTCCATGTGCTCATTCGACATTGCTAGCCTATTCACCAATGTTCCACTTAAGGAAGCCATAGATATTTGCACTGCAGCAGATATCATGACAATCTGTACCTGCCACAATTGCATGAATCAGTATTCATTCAACTTATGAACTCGGCAGCTCGCGCAGTTGAGTTTAATTTTAATGACACCATGTATGGTCAAATAGATGGTGTTGCCATGGGATTCACTCTAGGCCCAGCTCTCACTAACATCTTTGTTGGGTTCCATGAGAAATGTGTCCTTGATGGAATGACACCTAACTTCCTACCACTTGCATATTTCCAATATGTGGATATGTTTGCTATATTTAAATTAGCAGCTGCATGTAATAATTTCCTTACATGTCTCAATGGGCTCCATCCTGCACTCAAATTCACCTTTGAAATGGAGCAGTCAAATGGACTCCCTTTCCTGGATGTGCTAGTTAAGAAATCTGCCAGAGGATTCTCTACCATGGTCTACCGCAAGCCTACCTTCACTGGTCAGTACACACGTTGGGATACTTACAGTTCCATGTGCTTTAAGCTTGAGCTTATTGGCAATCTCGTAAATAGGGCCCAGGCCATTTGCCCACCATGCAAGCTTGATGCTGAAATAGGGTGTAACAAAGGCATCTTGCAGGATAATGGATATACTGATCAGATCATTTCATGCTGTATATCGCACAAATTCATGAATGGGCCTAACGTCGTCACTTTCAGCCTTGAAAAGTGCCCTGTCTACCTCTGATTACCCTGGAAAAGCAAGGTATCTCAAAACTTTGTGCAATAGGTGAAGCTAGCTGTTTCATACTGCTACTATGCAGTAGCAACATGAGTGGTATTCGCCACTAACAGGATGCTACCATCAAGCCAAAATGACGTTCTGTCTATCACACAAATGAGTAATCTGTTAAATGAATTTCAGTTCCAGCCATGCATCTCAAAGACTGACGGATCATATCAAACAGCGTGTCCTTTCCATTGTTTGCAGTGGGCAGGGTACAGACTGTACCCAACCAGCCTCTGTTTGCGAAACTCAAAACACAGAGTCCAACATTAGATGTGATTCCGCAATTGGACAACATCTGCTAAATAATTCTCAGTGTGCTAAGAATTACGCTGACAACCAATTTAAGATTGTCAGTTAGGCTCACATTTGTGTGTACTGGAAGCTACATACAATAATTTACAGGGCCCTAGTCTTTGTAGACAGAAAGAACATGTACACACATTGCGCCTGTTTCAGCTAAACAAAATGTGATAGCCATTTGCTGGTTCATTCCTCAGGGTAATGCCTTGACCAATCTGAGTCAAGGTGCCTTGTTTAAATTTCAAACAATGCTTGGCAGTTAACTGTCAGTCATCACCACCAGGTACATTCTCCATGGCAATGCCTTCACCTATTAGAGCACACTTGCCAACCAATCAGCACCCTCTTCTCATACAGTACAAATTTGTTGTTTTCCCTTATATTGTATTCTTGTGAATTGTCCTGATGAGTGCAAGACAAAAACTTCGACAAAATGTATTTTCTTTCAACAATACTGAAGTTTTCATTTTTGTCCTAAACTGCGCATTGAAAATTTTATCCTGCTTTCCTAAAGGCTCAGAGATAAGCCTTGGGGCTCAAAATTTGATTGCGCGTTATTCAGGCACAGAAGTCGCGATTCACCAAAAGAGCAAAGAACACCACGGAGATGGTCCAGACTAGGGGTAGGTCAGCCTGGCTGAGTCGCATACATTCCATTGAACAGATGGCCATGGAGATTGCCAGGGTGCCAGAACAGCTGTCTGTCGTGAAGGTGAATCGCTGGTAGCATTTGATAAAGGCACTATTTAAATCACCTTGACACATGTTGGTAGTGGTGAGGTCATGCTGTCACTTCACTGAGCACAATGGGACGTTAGCACAAGAGGGAATGCAAGGATGGCATCACAAGGGCAGCACAAGCATGGTTAAAGCAGTGGCGTGCATCAGAGCTTGATTTCACAATGAGAATGGCTATACCTAAATAACTCCTTTTGTGTCTCACACTGGTCCCAGCTCTGCTCCCTTACCACACAGCCCCCACCCCACCCCCCCACACCCTGGGCCAGATCATCCCTTGAGCATCAGGGGGAGAAGAGATGTCCGAGGAGGCAGCATCACATCACACTGCGCTAACTCAGATACTAGCACACTTCAGGGATGTAGGGTGTGTATAGAGTCAGTGGCACAGGGTGAAAGGCACCTCACCAGTGTGCAGAAGGAGGCGTCAGAGTCAGAGGCACCTGTGCACAGTCTCCCTCAGAGAAGGGAGGAAAGTCACAATGATGCTCCAGTGGGCAGGAACGGGGAGCCTCAGGAGTCACCTTTTGGAGCACAGTATTTAGATCATCAACAGCAGATGTATGAACATCTGGCAGAATTCCCTGAGGCAGTGGGAGCTCTAGGGCTGTGAATAGAGGAGTCAATCGCTGTCATGAGCTCCACATTGTTCTGGGGCCTCAGCCACATGAGCTCTGACTATGAGAGATTGGCCAATCTCATGGAGGGACACATGCAGCAACACTCGGAGTGGATGCAAGAGCAGAGTCTCGGCCAGGAAAGGTGCAAGCCTCCCTCAGTAGCCTGGATCAGTCAGCTCAGAGTGTGAGCACTGACATTCACGGAATACATGAGTAGCTGTGTACCCTTAACACAAATGTACCACCATTGGCACAGCAGTTGCTGGAATGATGAGCCCTGGAAAGATCCTGGTTACCTTTGCAGCCACTGGCAAGGCATGGGGGTTGATGGGTTGTGGCTCGAGTTGCTGGACCATGTGACCTATGTCTATCATCACCTCACCTGTCGCCTTCGACACTGGTTCTCCCTCATATTCATGTAGGATGTCCTAGTCTGTACACCCTTCCCACAGGGTAATACCTGGTTGTCCTGCCGCTCCTCCTCCTTCCTGTGTGCGTGCAGCAGTCTCTTCCTCCTGGCCTTTTGCCAGGTCTTCAGCTGCTCATGATGACTGGCTTCTATGGCCTCTATGTGTGAGGGTGCCATGCCCATTGTCTATATTTCTTTTATTCATTCACAGGCTGTGCGCTTCGCTGGCTGGGCCAACATTTATTGCCCATCCCTAGTTGCCATTGAGAAGGTGGTGGTGAGCTGCCTTCTTGAACCGTTGCAGTCCATGTGGTGTAGGTACATCCACAGTGCTGTTAGGGAGGGAATTCCAGGATTTTGACCCAGCGAAAGTGACAGAACGACAATATATTTCCAAGTAACGATGATGTGTGACTTGGAGAGGAACTTCCAGGTGGTGGTGTTCCCAAATACCAGAGTGAGTCCCTCATGCTCTATGTTGGAGCCATTGGATTGTGCTTGATACAGGTTTTGGTGATCCCATCTATCTGCTGCCCTTGTCCTTCTAGATGGTAGTGGTTGTGGGTTTGGAAAGTGCTGCCTAAGGAGCCTTGGTGAATTCCTGCAGTGCATCTTGTAGATGGTACACACTGCTGCTACTGTGCGTCGGTAGTGGAGGGAGTGAATGTTTGTGGATGTGGTGCCAATCAAGCGGGCTGCTTTGTCCTGCTTTGTCAAGCTTCTTGAGTGTTGTGGGAGCTGCACTCATCCAGGCAAGTGGGGAGTGTTCCATCACACTCCTGACTTGTGCCTTGTAGATGGTGGATAGACTTTTAGGAGTCAGGAGATGAGTTACTCACCGCAGGATTCCAAGATCTCTCCTGCTCTTGTAGCCACAGTATTTATATGGCTGGTCCAGTTCAGTTTCTGGTCAATGGTAACCCCCAGGATGTTGATCGTGGGGGATTCAGTGATGGTAAAACCATTGAACATCAAGGGGTGAAGGTTGGATTCTCTCTTGTTGAAGATGGTCATTGCCTGACACTAGTGTGGTGTGAATGTTACTTGCCACTTGTCAGCCCAACCCTGGATATTGTCCAGGTCTTGTTGCATTTGGACATGGACTGCTTCTGTGTCTGAGAATCGTGAATGGTCTGAACATTGTGTAATCATCAGCGAACATCCCCACTTCTGACCTTATGATGGAAGGAAGGTCATAGATGAAGCATCTGAAGATGGCTGGGCTGAGGACACTACCCTGAGGTACTCCTGCAGTGATGTCCTAGAGCTGAGATTACTGACCTCCAGTTTTGTCTGCCTCTCCCTGATGTTCTGTGCTCTCCTCTCCTGCAAGGAGGAAAAGAAGCGATCTATACGTGACAGTCAGGGAATGTGTTGAACAGATAGATTGGCAACATTTGTTCAGGGTGAGTATGAAGGAGAGGCACAACATAGCATTAAGATGAGGGTGAGTGTCAATGGCGGATGGACAGATGTCAATGTGAGGAAGTACATAGACAGACAGATGGGTGCACGCTCAAGGTAAGTTGGTGTGAGGAGTGATGTGCAGGTCAAGGCTTGAGAAGGCCAAGTGAGAGATTTGGGGTGAATCACACATCAGGATGTAGGTGAATGTCCCACTGTACTTACCTTTTGTGTCCTGTTTAGGTCATTAAACTGTTTGGGGGACTGAATCCAAGAACATGGCACCATAATCCTACTGTTCACCTTCTGAGCAATCCCTTCTTGCTCTCTGTGGCAGATTTCATCTTCCCATGGTTGGGGAAGAGAGCCTCCTTTCAGGCACTACAAATCACAGCATTGAATCAAGGAAGGCATCAGAGAAATAAAGCCTGGACTTGGCACGGTGGGACTTCAACATGATTGATAAACAAGCAGCACTGACTGACAAATAACCTACTCACAGGTGCTCAGGGTGGGTTCCACCAGGACCACCTGGATTCAAACTTCATTACAGTCTTGGTACAAACATGGACAAAAAAGCTGAATTCCAAAGGTCAGATGAGATCAAGTCAGCATTTGATCGAGAGTGGCATCAAGGAGCCTTAGTAAAATTGAAATAAATGGGAATCAGGGAAAAGCTGGTTGGAGTCATACCTAGCACAAAGGAGGATGGTTATGCTTGTTGGAGGCCAACCATTTTACCCAGGGCATCACTGCAGGAGTTCTTCAGGGTAGTTTCCTAGGCCCAACCATCCTCAGCTGCATCAATGACCTTCCATTCATAATAAGAGCAGAAGTGGGGATTTTCACTGATGTTTGCTCTGTGTTCAGCACCATTGACAACTCCTCAGATGCTGAAGCAGTCTGTGTCCATTTGCAGCAAGACCTGGACAATGTTCATACTTGGGCTCATAAGTGACAAGTAACAATCACGCCACACAAGTTCCAGGCGATGACCATCCCCAACAAGGGAGAATCCAACCATCACCCCTTAACGTTCAATGGCATTACCATCACTGAATCCCCCACGATCAACAACCTGGGGGTTACCATTGACCAGAAACTTAACTGGACCAGCCATATAAATACTGTGGCTACAAGAGCAGGTCAGAGGCTAAGAATTCTGTGGTGAGTAACTCGCCTGATTCCCCAAAGCCTGTACATGTCAGGAGTGTGCTGGGATACTCTCCACTTGCCTGGATGAGTGCAGCTCCAACAGCATCCAAAAAACTTAACACTATCCAGGCCAAAACAGTTGATTGGCACCCCATCCACCACCTTAAACATTCATTCCCTCCAGCAGTGGTCCACTGTGGCTGCAGTACGTACCATCTACAGGATGCACCGTAGGTGCTCATTAAGCTTTCTTTAACAGCACCTCCCAAACGTGTGACCTTTGCCACCTAAACACATGAGGGCAGCCGGGATGGGAATACAACAGCCTGGTAGTTCCCCTACCCACCATCTTGACTTGAAATCAGCACTGTGGATGTACCTACACCATTTGGACTGCAGTGACTCAAGAAGGCAGCTCACCATCACCTTCTCAAGTGGAATTAAGGATAGACATTAAATATTGACCTTGTCAGTGATGTCCACATCCCATGAATGAATAAATTAAAACAAATATATTTAGCTGAATTTCCACAATGGTTTTACATTTATTCAGGATGTGCATTAAAGAGAATTCATACAAAATATGCTCCCCCTTACAATGAAATTTTGTCATCAGTATTTACATTTTTATATATGTTTACAGAACAACTTCCAGGAATGATTGCTAATTCTTGCCATTTTCAATCAGCTATCAATTAGTTTTAATATTGCAGCATCAAACTGCCGAAACTTTATATTGTGATAGCACATGCAGGTTTATTTACTAAATAATCATTAAAATGTTATTTCTATTTACCACCTGGAAAAAGATTCAACAGCAAAACCAGCTGACAAAATATTGTGCTGCTGCCTAAAAGTATCAGATATTTATGGAAATGAAAAGATTCTACTTGAGGCTACAAACTGGAAGAATATCACATTGCACTAATTATCCCTGAATTCATGTTGAATAACTATAAAATCATCGAATTCTAGAATGGTCATGGAAGGAGATCTTATTTTACTATTATTCTTTAGTGGGATGTGTGTCACTGGCTAGGCCAGCATTTGTTGCACAACTCTAATTGCCCTTGAGAAAATGTGGTGAACCACATTCTTAAACCACTGCAGTCCGTCTGGTGTAGTTACACCTACAGTGCAAATAGGAAGAGGGTTCCAAGTTTTGATCCAGTGACAGGGAAGGAACGGTGCTATAGCTCCAAGCCAAGTGTGTGGCTTGCCTGAGAGCTTGAGGTGGTGGTGTTCTCATGTGTTGGCTGCCCTTGCCTTTCTAAGTGGTAGATATCATACATTTGGATGCAAAGAAGCTTTGGCGAGTTGCTGCAGTGCATCTTGTATATGGCACACACTGCTGCCACTGTGCATCGGTAGCGGAGGAAGTGATTGTTTCAGGTATTGGATAGGGTGCCGATCCAGGAAACTGCTTTGTCCTGGATGGTGTCAAGCTTCTTGGGTGTTGTTGGAGCTGCACTCATCCAGGCAAATGGAGAGTGTTCCATCACACTCCTGACTTGTGCCTTGTAGATTGTGGGCAGGCTTTGGAGAGTCAGAAACTGAGTCACTTACTACAGAATTCTCAGCCTCTGACTTGTTCTTGTAGCCACAGTATTTATATGGCTAGTCTGGTTTAGTTTGGGTTCTATGGTAACCCCAAGGATTCAGCAATAGTAATGCCTTATAATGTCAAGGGAGGTGGTTAGATTCTCCCTTATTGGAGATGGTCATTGCCTGACAATCTTATGGCATGAATGTTACTTACCACTCATCAACCCAAGCCTGAATGTTGTTCAGATCTTGCTGCATATAGGCACTATGGATCACTTCAGTATCTGAGTCGCCGCCAAATGGTACTGAATATTGTGCAATCATCAATGAACATCTCCACTCTGACCTTATAGTGGAGGAAAGGTCATTGATGAAGCAGCTGAAGATGGTTGGACCTAAGACACTACCCTAAGGAACACCTGCAGCGATGTCCTGAGACTGAAATAATTGGCCTCCAACAGCCATCTTCCTTTATACGGGGTGTGAGTCAAACCAGCTGAGAGTTTTCTCCGATTCCCATTGATCTCGATTTTGCTAGGGTTCCTTAATGCCACACTCGGTCAAATTCTGACTTGATGTTAAGAACAGTCACTCTCACCTCACCGCTGGAATTCGGCTCTTTTGCATATTTAAACCAAGCCTATAATGAGGCCAGGAGCTGAGTGGCCCTGGTGGAACCCAAACTGAGCATCGGTGAGCAGGTTAGTGCTGTTTAAGTGCCACTTGATAGCACTGTTGATGACACTTTCCATCACTTTGCTGATGATGGAGAATAGACTGTTGGGGCAGTAATTGGTCAGAATGGATTTGCCCTGCTTTTGATGGACAAGGCATACTTGGGCAATTTTCCACGTTGTCGGTTAGATGTCAGTGTTGTAACTGTACTGGAACAGCTTGGCTAGGGGCTCGGTTAGTTCTGGGGCACAAGTCTTCAGTACTACTGCCAGGGTGTTATCAGGGCCCATAGCCTTTGCAATAGCCAGTGCCTTCAGCTGTTTCTTGATATAATGTGGAGTGAATCAAATTGGCTGAAGACTGGCATCTGTGATGATTGGGACCTCAGGAGGAAGCCAAGATGGATCATCAACTTGGCACTCCTGGCTGAATACGTTGCAAATACTTCAGCTATGCCTTTTGCACTGATGTGCTGGTCTCCCCTGTCATTGTGAATTGGAATATCTGTGGAGCTGCCTCCTCCTCTGGTTAGTTGTTTAATTGTCTACCACCTTTCACAACTGGACTGCAGTGCTTAGATCCAATCCGTTGGTTGTGGGATCACTTAGCTCTGTCTATTGCATGCTGTTTCTGCTGTTTGCTCTTCTGCCCATTGAGCCTGAGCCCGCCCTCTGAAAGAGAACCCATTCCTTTGTCCTTTCACTGTAGAATTTTTTTTTCCTTCAAGTACTTGAAGTTCCCTTTTGAAAGCCATGATTGGATCTGCTTCACTATCCTTTCAAGCAATGTATTCCAGATCACAATCCCTCACTGCAATAAAAAGTTTTGCCAATTACATTAAATCTGCGCGCTCTGGTACTAATCCCTTCCATCAGCAGAGCACTTTTTTTCTGTCTACTCTGTCTGGACCCCTCATGATTTTCAACGCTTCTTTCAAATCTTCTCTCTACCTTCTCTGCTTTAAGGAGAGAAACCCCCAGTTTCTCCAATATGTCTGCACATTTCACATTCCTCATCTCTTGAACCATCCTTATCAATATTTTCTACACTATGACTAAGGGCATCACATCCTTACTGAAGGGCAGTGCCAAAAATTTTGGCTGGACCAGTGTTTTATAAAGTTTCATCAGAACTTTCGTGCTTTCGTACTGTCTGGCCCAGATTTTTGCCCAGAGCCAGGGAAATGTGAGCCTAGCCCTTTTCTAGTTTCCAAACCTGAGCCCACCTCCGAGCCCCATGCACACCATGGAGTGACCAGGGAATGGACATCCAACCGCGATCGGCCCCCGACCACGATTTCATGCTGGTTAGCCAATTAACAGTCAGCCAGCGTGAAAAACGCGCTGAAAGGCTCAGCACTGCCGGGATGGAGGCGGAAGGCGGGCAAGTGCTGAAGTTAGTGCAGGAGCGGGGGAGCACTCACCGAAAGCTCCCTCAAGGTAGAGAGCTGCCTCAGGTAACTGAAGAATTTAAATACCAAAAACAAAGATTGTAAACACCGGGAAAAATGCCCACACATCAGAATCAGTCACCATAACATATGGATGATGAAAATTCTGTGCAAACATCATTTTTAAATTAATATCGGAAACCTCATCCCTCCCTTGTTTTTCCATTTTGAATACTTGTGAGGGCAAATCTAACGAGCACTAATGCTGTGAAGGATGAATTCCTGGAATGTGTATGAGATGGTTTTCTAGAGCGATATGTTGAGGAACCAACTAGACATCTGGTTATTTTAGATCAGTATTTTGGAACAAGAAAGGACTAATTAATAATCTTGTTGTCAAAGAACCTTTAGGGAAGAATGACCATAATATGATGGAATTTTCCATTAAATTTCAAAATGATGCAGTTCAATCCAAAACTAGGGTCTTAAATCTAAACAAAGGAAATTATGAAGCTACGAGGGGCAAGTTGGCTGAGGTAGATTGGGAAATACACTGTAAGGAATGATGGTAGACAGGCTAGTATTTAAAGAATTAATACATGGTTGTAAGGGGAGACTGATGAATAGGGACCATGGGATACTTAGTGTAAAACCTAAGCTGCTAAAACTTGAGAGAAGCTTGTATGTGAGACAGAGAGTCATATGAAAGATCTAATCAAGAGGAGATGAGATCAGCAGGAGAGACAGAGAGGCATATGACAATGTGAATAAGGAAAAGTGAGATCAGGGGAATAAGGTGGAAAGATTTAATTAAAGTTGAAGCAGCTGGTCAAGTGAACTTTTGTAACCTATAAATTGACTGCTCAAACACTATACTGCAGAACCCCTACTCATGAGAATTGGGCTTCTCATAATAAAGATCACTTGCTTGAACAAGACATCCAACTCTCAAGGCATTTTTGGGTACCGTGGCAAGCCCTCAACCTTTCATGTTTTACAACGAATATACATTCCTTTATGGTGCAAAAACTCAATAGAAAAAGTGAGTCAACCATGGTTAACAAAGGAAGTTCAAGATTATAATAGATCAAAGGGTGAGGCTTACAAAGTTGCCAAAAAATGTAGTAAGCCTGAGGATTGGGAGTATTTTATAATTCAGCAAAGGAGGACCAAGAAACTGATAAATAAAGGAAGAATAGAATATGAATGTCAACAAGAAACATAAAAACAGACTCTAAATCTTCTACAGGTATGTAAAAAGGAAAAGATTAACAAAGACAAATGTGGGACCAATAAAGGCAGGGACAGAAGAATTTATAATGGGGAATAGGGAAATGGCACAGAAGCTAAATAATTACTTTGTGTCTGTTTTCAGGGAGGAAGTTACAAAAAATAGTCTCAGAAATAATAGAGAATGGAGGGACTAGTGGGAATGAAATTAGTATAAGCAAATTAGTAAATTAGAAATTAGTGTATGAGTAAAAAGTAGTGCTGGGGAAATTAACGGGACTGAAAGTAGATAAATCCTTGGGACCTGATGATCTACATCCCAGAGTGCTGAAAGGGGTGGCTATAGAGATAGTGGATGCACTGTTGGTCATCTTTCTATGGGGCAGGAAATTCTATGGGGCAGGAAATTCTATGGGGCAGGAAATTCTATGGGGCAGAACCTTCTGTTCAGCATACAGGGGAGGGCCCTGGATGCCAACGCGTAAAATGACGCACGTCATTCCAATCTTTAGTTCGGCATGCACGCATCGGAGTAAGCTGCGCGCCCGCCGAACTGTCAAAGGCCTGTTAAAGCCATTAATAAACTAATTGGATCAATTATCAGGGCTGCCCAACCAACCTTAAGGCTGGTGGGCAGGCGAAGAGCCCAGGCGGCCTTTGCATTTTTCATGATACCTCATCCAAGGTCAGGATAAGGTTTCATGAAGGATTTATAAATGAAATAAAAATTTTAATCAAAATTCATAAACATGTCTCAGCTCATGTGACACTGTCACATGAGGGGACATGTGTAAATGATTCTTAACTTTCCTTATTTTGAAGTTTCAAATTGAACTTAATCTCCGTGAGGCAGCTCCGTGCCTCAGGGAGATTTCTGCGCTCTTTCCCGCGCATGCGCACAAGAGCACAGGCCCCGACTCTCCCTCGTCCCCCTGCTGCACAGGTAGCGCTGAGCGCTTCTGGGTGCATGTCACGCTGGGCGGGCCTGAATTGACCCCCCTCACGTAAAATGGTGGCGCGCAGCTGTTCATGGGTGGCGACCAGCTCTGCGCCCACCCACACCCACTCTAATGGGGGGAAAATTGTCCCCATAGATTCTGGAACGGTGCCTGCAGATTGGAAGGTTGCGCTATTTAAGAAAGGAGGAAGAGAGCAAATGGAGAATTACAGACCTGTTTACCTGACGTCAGTCATAGGGAAATTACAAGAATCTATTGTAAAGGAAGTGATAACTGGACACCAAGAAAATAATGATTTGATTGGGCAAAGTCAACTTGGATTTATGGGAGGGAAATCATGTTTGAAAAATCTGTTGGAGTTTTTTAAGGATGTTGCTAGCAGAACAGATAAGGGAAAACCAGTGAAAGTGGTAAATTTGGATTTTGAGATGGTTTAGATAAGATCTCACACAAGAGGTTAATAAACAAAATTACAGCACATAAGATAGGGAGTAATATACTGCATGGATTGAGGATTGGTTAAATGACAGAAAACAGAAAGTAGGGATAAGCGGATCATTCTCAGGAGGCTGTGACTTGTGGGGTACTGCAAAGATCAATATTTGGGCCCCAGATATTCACAATCTATATCAATGATTTGGATGTGGGGACCAAGTGTAATATTCCCAAGATGACACAAAACTAGGTGGGAATGTATGTTGTGAGGATGATGCAAGGAGGCTTCAAGCGGATTTGGACATGCTTAGTGAGTGGGCAATAATGTGGCGGATGGAATATAATGTGGATAAGTGTGAGGTTATCCTCTTTGGGTGGAGGAACAGAGGTGCAGAGTACTTCTTAACTGGTGCCACGAGATCTGTAGCCAAGGGGAGGGAATTTCTAAATCTTCATACTGAGGCTGGAATTTTCCAGCCCCCCCCCCCCCAGCAGGTTCCCTCGCAGCAGGGCGAGCGAGCCATTGAAATCTCCATTTACATCAGCAGGACTGGAAGATGCCACCAGCATGAGGGGCTGGAAAATTCTGGCCTGAGTATTTGATCAACCCAGCCAAGAAGAAAACTGGAGGCTATTTTGCTCAGGTAAATTAGGTATACAGGCTGATGACATGTCAAAAGTGGAGTCTGTGACAAAAGTGTAATAATTTTTCATACTATTTTTCTGGTTTATTGCGAAGTAGTTTTATGAGGGTAAGTATAGTTGGGTATGTCTGTGTGATTTAATTACATTTGGATTCAAGTAGACTGCAAGCTTGAAATCATCAAAAGAAGCTGGGTGTTTGACATGCTAAGGAGTAAACACGGATGCTGGTTTAGCATGTAAGATGTGAAGGGAATTTGCACTTTTGGATGAATTAAGAGATTTGGATTTCAAAGGGATCTTAGTTTGTTTACAACTGACCAGATAAGCAAGGTTAAGGAGTGTGTTTATTTTTCCCAAAGGTTAATTACAATACTGGCAACATGAAAGTTTTTATATTATGAGGAAGATATACTTTCAAAGACATATGGAATGATAGACTTTACGTATTAAAAATATATATAAAGGAGAATGAGAGGTTATGTAGAAGAAGGTCATGTAAGATCTAACAGGAGTGTGTGAAATAGCATTAATGAAGACTCCAGCCATTTGTGCATAAGTCTACTATAAAACAAAACTGAAGTTGGGGAAAAGCCATTTGGAATTCCACTGTCAAGTAGGTATGTGTTAACTGGCTGGTTCTGTTTTAAATCTAAAAGCTACTTTGGACTGTTGCCTTAAAGGGGTAACTGGGGGTCAGGTTAATTAGGAATTTTAGGAGCTATTATAGTAGTAAGTAATTGTAATCTTATGCATGTGCTTGAAATCTTTTATTTTGTTAATAAATATTTTAATTTAATTTTTAAAATCTCTAAAGGTCTTGGTGGACTTATTACTCCTGAATTCAGTGCACACGTCTTCTCATAATAAATACAAATTGCAAAACTGTTGTGATAGCGCAACCAAGTTTCCCTCGTGGATTTGGTCCGCCTGGCACACATCATCTGCCATGTCATAACAAGTCCAAATGAGGTTCCAGGCTGTACTGTTCCCCCAACAACCTGAATGTTTAAAATATTTTTTCTTTACCACTCCTTTTATAAGGTGCTCAATAGGCCATAAATAAAATCCAGCACCCAGCTACCTTGGCAGAGTGACATCAGAGTTTATTATGATGGATGCGCTAACTGTGTTGTTAGCACTCCTGCCTTTGAGTCACAAAGTTCCAGATTCAAGTCCCACTCCAGGGCTTGAGCACAAAAGTCAAGTTCCACACTCAATACAGCACTGAGGGAGCAGTGCACTGTCAGAGATGTGAAAGATACCATGGCACTATTTTGAAGAAGAGCAAGGAAGTTATCCCTGGTATCCTGGCCAATATTTATCCCTCAATCAATATCACAAAAAAACAGATTACTTGGCCATTATCACATTGCTGTTTGTGGGAGCTTGCTGAATGTAAACTGACTTCAGCCTTTCCTACATTACAACAGCGATTACACATCAGAAGTACTTCATTGGCCGTAAAGCACTTCAGTGGTCATGCAAAGCACTATATAAATGCAAGTCTTTCTTTTCTTTCTTGTTTTCTGTGTCCCTAGTATTCTGATGGTGCTATTGAAATTCTGGCTTGGACTCGGTGGGCCAGATGGCCTCTTTCTGTGCCATATTGACTCTAATGAAGGAACCTTTCCCCTGACTTCAAACAGTCTGGCGAGATCAGAGACCTTTTCGACAAGTTTTCATGGCAATTATTACAGAAGTTCAAGGGAAACCCTTTGGAAAATCTATGCCTAATTTTAAAAAGTCAAAATGCCTGGTGTGGAGTTCATGTTGCAAGAGAAAATGAACTTCATGCCTTAAGCACTCACATCCTCTTTCTGTAATTTCAAAATCACTACTGTGACCAACTTTGCTGCTGTGTATTGCAATAAAAACAATCTGGGGCCCATCTTTCAGTCTAACTCCTCATTCTCTGCATTATATATATATATATCTATATTGAGAGTTGCTGAGAACTTTCAACATTTCGAGGACTGGTTCAGCTTTGCTAGAGCTGTTTTTCATATTTTGCTAGTTTTCGCACTTCATATGTATGAAAACAACTAAGACTTTCATTACACAATGCACCACTTTGCTTCTACCAGACTTTACAAGACATTGGTTTCAATTTTAATTAAGGGTGAGCAGCGAACATGCTGCCTGTGGAGTGAGTGTCAAGGCATGGGCCTGGGGAATTTTAACTCCTGGGCCACTTGTAAATTGAGCACACCAGACCTTCGCTTGATGGTGCCAATGGCGTTAAATGACAGAGTCATATGTCATTACACTCTTGTAAATGATGGTAATTATTCAAATAAATATTTGCCTGGTATCTGGTTTGGGAAACTTGTTAGGTTGGGCTGGTATTTAGTAAAGATAATTGTACGACAACATATCCAGGAATACTCTTACTTCCCTGAACCAACGAGTTTCTTAAGCATTCCACTCAAGTACCATAATGTTGCATGAACAAAGCTATTTAAATGTTGTGACTTGATTCATGTACAAACTATTAGTTGTACAGTCAAATAAATAATAAAACACAGGAACTTTTTATTTCATTTTACAATGGTGTGCTTTCCCCTTTGCTCACTCCTTTATTCTCTGAATAAAACCTTGGCCAGGAAATTAATGCCCAAAGACAACTTCTCCGTCAAATTCTCCATCCGCCTGCGACGATTCCTGGCGTAGGTGGAACCGGAAAATCCCGGCTTTTAATTTAACTTTTTTTTATAACTAATGTCAATTATCATACTCATTCAAATTAGCTTTTTTTTTCTTTTCTGTACAAGTTTAAAATCCTCTATTTTTCTTTCTTTTGCTCAGTTTTCTAGCCTCCACTACCCAATTTGAAGATGGAAAGGACTTTTAAAAAATCCCATTTAATTTTCCACACGGACCCAAGTTAAATGGTTTTCTTCCACACAGCACATTTCTATAGTTCCAAAACCAGGTCTTCAAAGCCATGTTTTTAGCCATGTGATTAAGAGAGTTCTCAAGAGTTTTTAACCACCGTTCAATGTATTCTTCCATGCTGAAACACAATAGAGCTCTGAACCAATGAACAATTGTGCCTGTTATAGCTCTTTGCTAGAACAATTCAGAGCTAATCCCACTGTCCATTGTCTCACCATAGCCCTCTACATTGCTCTGCTTCAAATATTTACTCATTTTTCCTTAACCATTCCCTATCACAAAATATTCCATGCTCTAACAATGTTTTAGGTGAAGAAATTGTTTCTAACAATTTAATCTTAAATTCATTACTGACTGCTCAGCCAGAGGAAATATTCCTTGCCTATTGACTCTCATAACTCTGCATAATTTTTAATCTGTATTAAATCTCTTCTTAGCTTTCTCTGTTCCAATGCAAATAAGATCAATATCTTAATTCTCTCCTCATAACTGTATTTTCCTCAGAATTGTGGCATAAACTCTGTTTATGCATGTAAATTGGATTTCTGGCAAAGTTACAGTGGCAGAGCTGGAGCAGTCAGAGGAAATTCCAGGCTTACATCTCTTGCTGTATGTTCACATCCTTAATCATGTTTTTGTTGAATCTATATTCCCATTGCTTATTTTTACTCCCAACATATATTACCATACACATTGTTAATTGTATATTAATTGCATGCAGGTGGTGGACATTAACTGGCGATTCATTTGAATCCCTACAAATTGACTCAGATTGAAACAGTGGTTGTTGTGCTACAAGGTGTATGCATGTAATATGTGATTCTGTAAATAAATATAAAAGTTTGTAAAGTTTAGCTTCAGTTCTATCCTTCGTCAACTGGCTTTCTGGAGTATTGTATAAAACACTGGTCCATATTACATTGTACATTCCCCAACTGTCTGACCGTTTGCCAATCTGTCTAAGACTTTTTGAAGTTTTTCTTATCTCCTCCGTGTTTGCCAAATCCCCTATTTATATGTCATTGGCCGATGTTGAGATAGTTCTCCCTATTCCCAATTCTAAATCATTTATAGGAAAACAAATGTGAATTTAGCACTGACCTCTCAGATACACTACTTCCAATCCTCCTTGAGCATAAACAACAACCATTTATTCTCCTTGTTTCCTGTCCATCATTAAATTATGCAATCTAAGAGTTTACTGAAAATTGATGCTAATCTAGTTGACCTGCACTTACCAGATTTAGACTTCTTTTCCCTGTTGAGCAGTAATGTTAGATCAGCAACTCTGTAGTCCCACAGCACAATTTACATTCTTCATGAGGACAAAAATGTTGTGAAAGAAGTGGCTTAAATATCTCTTGATGCAAAAGGAAAAAATCTCAGCCATCAAAAAATAAACAAGTGCATGACATCGGATCCTGAAAGTCCAGCTCTCAGCTGTGATCCTAATTCACATGCAGAGACAACCAGACCAGACTGCAATGGGCTGAATTTTACATGCTGGAATAGGGACTGATGCTGTCCCACGCATGCGTAAAATCCAGTGTGATGACATGGGGTCGCGAACCCAGTCTGCCATAATGTGGAAGTTGGGCAGGTACTAAAATTGGCAGTTCACCCGCCAGTTTTAAAAAGCTAATAAACAAGTGTTCAAGTTTAGGAGTTAAATTTTTTATCAGGAAGTGTTACAAAGGTCAGCATAAAGGCTGCAAAAGGGACTACAGCTGATTTTACCATAATAGAGCTGGGCGACCTTGCTAGTGCCGGCAATTTATTTTCCCATTCCTGAGAGAAGAGGATATGCAGGAAGTGCTGCAAAGAAAAGTGTGCAGTGCAGCATTTGTGCCGAGCATCGCTGTCGCTAATGGGAATTGTACATTCAGTGGGAGGCTCCCCCTCCAGAGAGGAGGAGAAGGAGAAGGAGAAGAGCAGCTGGCCAGGAACAGATGCACCCTATGGTCCAGCAAGGTGAGCAACCTGCTGCAGAGCAAGGGCCTGTGAAAGGCAGGCAACAGCAGCAACAGCAAGCAGACAGTGGAGAAGGCAGTATCCTGCCAATACAGTATGCTGGACAAGGCTGGCATACTTACATATGAAAGAGTACCAGTGCCTGAGAAGACTCCAGCTGTCTAAGGAGACAGTCACATCATGCTGGCTGGGGAGATCACATTCAATAACGTAAGTGGACATCTGATGCCTGTGGCCTTGAAAGTCACAGTGGCCCTGAATTTTTTTGCCACCGGCTCCTTCCAGGCTTTACCTAGAGACCTGTGTGGGATAACACAGCCAGCTGCGCATCACTGCATCAAGGTGGCCACAGGTGCGGTTCAGGTGTGTGCATTAGTTTATTTCATTTAGTGTGGACAACACCAGTCAGGCTTAAATAGCCAGAGAGTTCGGTAACATTGTGAGATTTCCAAAGATGCAAGGCACACATGTAGCCATTAAAGTGCCTTCTGGATAGCCATTTGTAAACAGGAAGTGATACCATTCCATTAATGTCCTGCATGTATGCAACCACATGCAATGGATAATGCAGATGTGTGCATGGCATCCTGGCAGCAGTGATAATGTCTACATCCTTAGACACTCACAGCTGCCAGGGATGTTCACCGGGCCAGAATATTTGGATGGCTGGCTTCTGGGGTACAGAGGACACCCTTTAAAGAGATGGCTTATGATGCCGGTACAGAATCCACGGACAGAGCCTGAGAGTAGGCGCCATGAAAGCCAGTCATCCACCAGAGGCCTCATTGAGCAGACCATTGGTCTGTGATTCCGATGTCTGAGCGGACCAAGTGGCACTCTACAATATGAGCCTGTGAGAGTGTCATTTATGATCTTTGCCTGCTGTGCTTTGCACAACCTGGCCCACCCTAGCAGAGGATGATCTGATGGAGACAACCCCCAATCTGACGAAGAGTCTGATCTGAATCTGAGCAATGGCAGCCAGCTGCGCTAATCCACGGGAGACTCTGAATGCCAGGAGGCAAGAGATTTTCTTATACTGAGAAGATTCCAATAGCAATATTTCTCCAGCTCAACGATATATCCTTGCCCCTTCAATGGGTTTAACAGCGTTATGGCAACTTCAGCCTTCAATGTATGATTTCTGGTGTAGCTGCCACAATCCTGTGCCAGGGGTGCTTTTAAATGGGTGGCCCCTGACCGACTTCCAGCTCACAGCCTGCCCCCGGAAGTCCCGTCCTTCCATTCCCGATTGGGCAAGCTGCCCATCGTCCCTCTCTTCTGTTGGCTGGCATCTCACCTGGTGCCTGCAAGACACATTAACGGACATCTGTCAAAGGTGGGGGTGGGGTCAGTAATCCACACCCTTCCAGGTTAGCCTCCCGCCCATCGCCAAGCAGCGGAAAATTTAACCCAATGTCTTGTAAAACAATTTATCCTCAATAAATGTATTAATTGAAGAGCATTTACTTGGTTAGCATGAAAATCATGATAATACTTAATCAGAATTCACGTATTTTGACCCTGGACAATACTTTCTACTAGCATCCAGCAGGAATTGGAGAACTTCCTGGATTAGGATGCAAGTTCCCTCCAGTGCTAGTGGCTTTGGAGGACTCCCTAACTTGTCCAAATACAAGTTATTTTTGCTATCACATGCAGCTGTGACTGCCCATCATGTTCACTTCATTGCTAATCTAGGGCGGAATGGTCCCAGATTTGCACTAAGTGCGATAGCGGACAGGAAAAAGAGCGTTTCACCAGCCAGCCGCAATGGCGGCTTTTCACTTCATATTGTCCAGCATTCGGAGGACTGCTGGAGGCCAGAAATCTGCTGAGTCCGAGTCAGATGACAAGCCTTTGGACTCGGTCATGTCACAGTTGCTGCAGCTGCAAAGGCAAGCTAGGGAACTTCAGGAAGGGATGTCCGCTGCACTTCTCAGATTGCAAGGCACGATGGAGGAGTCCATCCACCTTCAGTCTGAGGTGATTGCGCCAGCATGCCAAGGCACCGAGGTCAACACTGGTAGGATGGTGGCCGCCGTGGAGACCTTGGTCTAAGAGATCAGCCCTGCACTGCTGCACGGGCCAAACTCCATCACTGATGCCATAGTTGGCCTCCAACAGCGTCAATGCAAGAGGGGTGTGGTGCAGCTTGATCTCACTCTACCTTCCCCATCTCCTCAAGGAGTCAGCCAGGGGTTCCTCAGGCACCCATAGAGAGGAGGATCAGCGGGTGCACATCCCGGGGCCATCCATGCAGGTGACTCCGGGAGCGATCGGCCCATCCGAATCCCCTCTTCCTGTGACCCCAGGAGCTCCAGCTCCACAGGCCGAGGAGGGTGGCACTGCCACACAGCAGGAACCCAAAAGCAGGCCGGGGCCCTTCAGGTCTTGGCTTGCCTCACAGGCAGCGTCCAAGTTTGAGTTATGAACACACTTAGGTATTTTATCATCACTCATATGTACTACATGTTCACTCCATCTGAGCTGGGCTCTGATGAGGAGTGTTCGAATTCCAGACATTCTGCTCTTTGAAGTGCTTCAGCGTTGGGTGCTTTTTCCTCCCACGTGATGCCTATGATGTTCCAAATGCATTTCATGTGGAACCTGTCCAACTGTTTACTATGTCTGGAGTAGGTAGTCTATGTCTAACAGGATGCCTCGCACTACCACAGCTTTGTACACAGCAGGTTTTGTTGTAGGTTTGATACATCATTTCCTCTACAGTCTCTTGTGTAAACAGGCAAATGCTGGGCTTGTTCTGGCAATTCTGTTTGTCACATCGCTGTCAATACAGACATTTCTGGAGATTGTGCTTATGTGATAGTTGAAGTTATCTACAACCTTCAGGGTTGTGTCATTCATAGTTATAGCAGGTATAGTCAGAATTTAGTAGCGGTTGGTGGAGTATCTCTGGCTTCCTTAAGTTGATGGTTAGCCCATAGTCGTCAGTACCAGTAAGGGAATACCATTCCTCTGCTACTTCCATTAAGGCAGCTTTTATTTGTGCCACTCGAGAAAGGATGGTTGGAGATAGGCATTCCCCCTCATGTGTGCCCGCATGCTATCCTCACCTAGTTTGGCCTGCAAACCGATGCAGTTACTGTTGTGCGGCTGCTGCCATGCACAAGCAGCTACATAGAGCCACAGGTGAGAGCTGAGCGAGAGTCAAGGACCAGATGCAGTCATCCATCCAGCTATGAATATAGGCTGCAGCTGACTCCTGCAAAAAGGGCTACCTCTGACACATACCCCGCACACCCTTACTGGTACTGGTATCCCCTTATTGGGGCTGAACACATTGCAGCATAGCAGTGTGGACAACTGTAAAGTTCATCGGCACAGGCACAGAAGGTGCTGCAGATCATCCACTGCAGTCAACCAGCCAGTCGTCTTGACTTCTCAAGCCACCGGGATCAGATGAGCAAGACTGAGAGAGTCAGGCTGGCCAAGCACAATCCATCTTCACTGTAATCAACTCACACGTAGCTGTTTCTTGTGTGCACATCTTATCGATCATGCACTACCAACAGCAAAATAGTGGCCAGTATGCTCTGCTATCTCCTACCCGACATCTTTCAAAAGCCTTAGGTGCTCTTGGCCATCAGAATCAGGTCACCTATTCACCCTGAGCTGTGCTTTGTTTTAAGAAACTATTATTTTTATGGTTATCTCTATCAACTGTCTAATACCCTACTCTAGCATATGCTTCCACCATAATTTTTTTAAAAATGCAAACTATTTATTACAGCCAAGGCTTCATCCTTCAAGATTGGATTCCTTCCTTCATCCCTGATAGATCTTATTTTCTCACCACCCAATGCTTTAAAGAAGACCTGGTTCATTTCTTGTTGTCTTTTTCAGATTTCCTATCGGCCTTCCTAATTTCCCCTTTCACCACCGCACTACATTTTCAATCTACCTCATAATTACCTTTAGTATCATTAGTCCTAATTTTATCATGTGTTTTAATCTTTCTATCCCTGGAACTCTAGTCCCTGATTCATTTCCTTTCCACCTTGCAAGAATGTATTTATATTCTACTCCAGGCATCTCATATTTGAAGATATCTAATGACCTGTTGACCTGTTTGATTAGTTTTCTGCCCAGGTTACTTCTTTTGACTTTTTTCCACTCCAGCATCTTTATATTTGACTCAATTTACATTGGCTCATTTTACATTAAAATCAGCTATTTTGTATTTGTTGCTTGCCCATTATTTTAACAATCTCGTATTTCTTATTTGCCCCACTTCATTTACCAAATCAGGCAATGCTTGTTTCCTTGTTGGACTGAGAAACATTCTGGGAGGAATTTTACACTCCCATGTTAGTGGATTTGAAGGCGTTGAGGATTGTTGCGGGGGTGGGTAGGGAAGTTGGGGGGGTTGTTGGAGGGGGTGCAGGGGTGGGGGGAGGGCTTGTAAAACGCAGCACATAGCCTGCCAACCACCTACCCGTACCTTCCGACCGGTCTCCCATTTTACGGCAAGCGGTGGAGGCATTGGGAGGCCTGTCTATCCTTCGGCCTATTGAGGCCCTTAAGTGGCCAATTAATGGCCACTTAAGTGCCTCATCCCACCCCCAACGCTATTTTACCCGTGGCAGGGGGAGACACACATCAAGCGGGTAGCCTGGCAGCTTTAGGGCTGGTGTCAGGCAAGTGGGGAGTACCTCCTTTGGGGGTCCCCCGTGCTTATCGGGAGGGACCCCTACCAAGGTCATACCCAAACTTAACCTTCCCCCAGGCTTCTCAAACCCAGCCATCCAACCCCCTCACTTTCCTCACTGGGACCTTTGATTCGTTGAGACTCCAACACAATCACCAGCCTCTCTATGTCTTCCTGAAGTCTGCTACCATGCCCTTCACAGTTATGCCCTTTATACCCAAGTCCAAGTCATTAATATATTTCAAAAACAACAGTAATCCTAACACTAATCTGACACACACTCTCACCCCCATTTAGTGACCCAGATAGTGTTCGTCATTAGTGAGTCAGAAGGTTTAAGTTTTTGGCCCACTCCAGAGACTTCAGCATCAAATCTAGTGAAGTAGTGATGGGGTTCTACACTATCATAGGTGCCATGTTGGGCTGTTGAGGGCAGGCACAGAAGTGTGCAGGTGCAGAATTTCATGCTGCTGGTTGGTTTGCTGGTTCACCAGCTTCATCCTGCACCACACGTTTCCCCCCAACTCCACCCTGAGGCAGGATGGGAGGGCAGCAGAGCTACCCAGCCACAAATGGCAGGATAGGCAATTCAATTAATTTATTAAGGCCTATTGTTGGACACTGACTGAAATTTGACCCTGGCGCAACACCCACGCCCCACCAATGACAACAATGTTTGCCTGGCTGGTGAGGCAATATTTTACTTCAAATTTTAAAAAAATTGTAGAGAGAGCACTTCCAGTTTGGAGTGCCCTCTCCCTCACTTAGCTGCAAAGATTATTGGCTCTCCAACTTTGAGCAATGCCCATCATCCTTAACTGTTTGGCGAGCCTGTCCACTGGCCACTAATTGGCCAATTCAGGGAAAATCACAGATGAGTTCCTCACACAATGTGGCCTTCTGACCCTCATTTGAGCCTGATGGTGGGGTCCTGAAGCTTGTGGGGAAAGTCCATTTCAGATGAACTGTTAAACCTGTCCACTCAGGTGAGCATAAAACTTCCTGTGGTATTATTTCTAATAAGAGCAGGACATGTTGTTCTGGTCAATATTTATCCCTCAATCAATATCCCTAAAACAGATTATCTGAGACTACCACTTTACTGTTTGTGTGCATTTTGGCTGCCATGTTTCCAACGTTACTGACAACACTTCAAAACAAATGCTTAATTGGCACTAAAGTGCTTTGAGACCTCCTGGGATTGTGAAGGCACTATATAAATTCAAGCCTTTCTTTTCACTTGATGTCAGCAGACACCTGTCTATTGGTGGTTCTATAGCCATGCCTAGAGGCACACACACAACTTCTGCAACAGGATGGCTCTTACTATAGATAAAGATTAAGCCCCTGAAGCAAAATATTTGGCATGCAACAATGTCCTTGGTGTCCTTCTAAAGGGTTAGTGATTGACGAGTCTTTCTCCAGCGTAGGCCTGTTCCTTAACTTCAGGTCATGCTATCTTACACGCAGTCTTGAAATATAAGTTGAAAGAACACATGCAAATTACCATACATATCCAATTTTCATGCAAATCTGTGTGTCAATAAGTGACCTTGCATCATGCGGTTAGTTGTGGTTGCAATAATTTCCTGTTTAAAGCTCTTGTAAGATTTACTTGCGGTTTTAATTGTACATTGCACATTGAATATTGTGCCCTGCTGAAATATGGATATACATAAAATGAAAGAGTTGTAAAGTTTTTGAGAGCTTGCTATGGACAGGCAATAAATGTTTACAGGCAATTATGGGTATTTTATCTTGCAGTTATATTTTTCATGTTTCTTAAAGAATTCTGTCTTTAGCTTCTATTCTTAGGGTCTACACAAATTATAACACCTAGCCATCAGTTTCTCATAGTCATGATGCACTGCTTCCTTACAGTTGTTAATCAGAGCAACTCTCATTGCACTGACCACCTTCAGGTACACATGCCCCTGCTGGTCATCAAACAGGTCATATGGTGTGACACTCTGTCACTTGCACAGACTCCATTTTGTGGTTTACCTTCACTTCATTTTTGCCTGGCAATTCATTACTTCTTTCTCCCTCCCCTGCTCAATGTTAATAATGGCTGACAAATATTTAAAGTCTATTTTGAACCTGTGTAACATTTCCCCTATATGCAGCCACTTGTCTTTAACTGGCCACATCTGTTTAAATTTGAACTGCTGGCTAATTTTTCCACATTTCCTGTAGACTACCTTCAAGGGCAAAGTCAAAGCTATGTGAGAGTTTATGCTTATTATTCAAACAGGCTGTTAGCAAGTTGCTGGCAGTTAACCTAGCGCACTTTTGGCTAACTTTGTAATTAGGAGCCGCTATTCTGGCCCCATTACAATGGGATGGCAAAATTCAGCCTTTAAATGCATGTTTGGATATCCATCCTTATAGTGTTTTATATTCTATATCACTTCAACAATCAACAATAATTCAGCATGTTAAATACAAAATTAACTTCTCCAGAATAAGCAATGTAAGTAACAATGTTAGAACCTTTCTATTCTTATTGCCTGAATTATTTTCCTATGGTGAGGGGTAAGTGGGGGAGTGAGCCATGTTGTGCAATATTATAACTGGAATGTGTTTGGAGCATAGTTGACATCATGCTGCTGAAGGAGGAAATATATTCTGATGATTGTGCCGATTGTCTTGCATTCTCAACTTTGTTATTTTCTTAGACAATTTTTAATTAGAGAACTTTTGCACATACCAATAATTAATCCTTTTATTGGAGTGAGTGAGAAGGGGCTGCACTGGTCACTGGTAAAGGTGACTCGCAGGATCCATCTGTAGTTAATGTCATTGCAGCATTCATTACCTATTTACAGGCCAATTTGGAGCAACCTTTTTTCCACTGTGCATTCCTTGCCAATTATAGACTGATTACAGCAAAAGTGGGCGGGTACTATATTAAGAGAACAAATAAACCAGCTTTGCAACGTAGTCTGTAAGGATCTTACCTTCATGGCAGTGAAACAAATTCCATTCAACCTTCTTCAACAAGCTTCTGCCTTCTAGACTCTTGAGAATTATTCATCAAAGGTAGAAAATTTTCAAAAGCTATGATTGGAAGAATTTACTTTCACAAGGAAAAAACTCTCATTTAAATTTTATTTGTGGATGTAAATAGTAAATTTGATTTATACATAGCTGTTAAAAAGCTCTTAGTAATTACTATTATTTCTGCTTCTGATGATAGTTTGTCTTATAATTTGCTTTATGGTCTTGTCATAGAACATTATACTTCATCAATTAAATAAAATTGGTAACTGTAGTAACCCAAGTTAAGACCTGCTGTGGAGTATTTTGTGTTGGAAAGCAGTCATATGTCCCAAAGATTCAGCTTTTTTACCTCGGTATAAGCTTTTGTTTAAGTCTCCAAGTCTAGGTGTTGAGATTGAAATGTGATGTAGATAGTTGCATCATGTGGTAGAATAGGGTGTCAGACACCATATGTTGTGGTAGTATGATCGTCAACATACCACTCTACCCATCTTGAATGTGAGGAAATACTAAGTGGAGACAGTCACTTCCCAAGAAAGAAAGAGGTGGGAAACTGAAGAGAGAGTTCCTGTCCTATCTCCCTTGTTGAGGAGTGAAAGAAACAGATAAGTTAATTGGCTTTGTGTGTGTGTTTGTGTGTACAAACATAAACTGCCAGCAATGCTCCTTTCTGGCCTTAGAATAGGTCATCTGATTGTTTTCTTGCAGAGGTTGTAGCTATTGGGACGAGATTCAAAAACAGAAGATATAGTTAAAAGTAGTTAATTATGAAAGAACTGCACCCTAAAAGCAAAACAGTGTTAATTTGAGTAAATCATATTAACAAAATTACGGTATTAACATTTGTGTCTCAATCTCATTCTGGCAATTGTGACCCATTTAGTTCCTGATTCAAACAAATTTTGTAGCTGTTTGCACTGCATCTACTAAGCAATAGAAAAAGAATGAAATTTGACAGGCTGAACAGGTTCAGAAAACATTGTTGCTTTATTTTTTTGTGAGTCACAAGCTGTTTGAACATGAATCAGCCAACCTACCTTAATTTGCATAAATACCTTGTTTGATGTGACAAAGGTGAACTGAAGCAGGAAGTGTTTAGAGATAGCTTCAATTTATACTATAGATAAGGATTCAGGTCTCACTCCAACCAGCTAGTAAAGGACAGGCTGTGTATAAAGGGATGAGTTATTCTTCTAATCTGCAGCAGTCCAGATCATAAGGAATAGTAAATCTGATAATTATAGATATTTCAAATACCAGTAATAAAAATGTGAAAAGAAACATTTATCATGGATAAAAGATACTGTCAGTACATCAACTTCCTAATTATTCAGGCCCACTTCCAATTAAGGATACTGCCTCTTTTGTGACTGACCCCCTGAGCGCCTTATTGGAGCTCCCTCTATCGACCAGTGACACCTTTATGCTGCCTCACCTTATCTGCATTCCATTATGTATTTACACATTGAATATTTCAAATATAAAGCAAAAATATTTAACTTGACATATAATATTGTTTATAACAACCCTAGCTTCGATCTCCCACTTACATGTTGAACGACTACAGATAAAACTCAGGAAGACAGGTGTAGGTATGGTGGTGTAGAGGTCACATTACTGGACCAGTATTTCCCAAGGCCTGCACTTGTAATCTAGAGAATTCAAATCTCACCAGAATATGAGGCAGGGTTTAAATGCAGAAGTGGTGGGCCACCCACCAGTTGGGAAGTCAGGGACAAGCCCACCTCCACAAACCCTGCAAGTCACATCAGATTTGATGGTCTTCAGGCAATTAGTTGACTAAGGTTGTATCTTCTGCCCCTCCCCCACCCACCAAGAAGTCACACATCCAAGAGCTGCCAGTTGATCATAGGGTCTGCAGCTCTTCAGTCTCAGCAGCACCACCGGTAGCGGTGGCCACTGCTGGGACTGCAGTAAGCTCGAACCGGAAGCAGTGCTGTAAGTCCGGAGGAAAGAAAAGTGGGGCGGGTTTATCAGGACCAGTCAGGAAGGTCCTTAGTTAGGGATGGAGGGGGTTCTTCAACTGCGGACAGCCTTCCATGAAGGCGTACGCAGGAGTGCTCGAGCAGGAGGGGCCTCTCCTCCCCAACCACCCCAAGGTGTGCAGGGTACCTTCATCATGTGACATGCCCCCCCCCCCCACAACGACAACACTCGCTGTTGGTGAAATACTAGGGCAGTGGGAAGAGGCCAGCTACCCCACTGCTGGTAAAATACCACAGGAAGTGGGTTGGCTAGACGCATGGCATCTCCCTGCCAACCCACCCAATTTTACAACTCCCCCACCGCACCCCAGCACCCCCCCCCAACTGCCTGCCAACCCGCTGCTGGGCTGGGGTAAGGGGCGAAAAATTCCAGCCATGAATTCAGTTTTAAGTATTGTAACTAAAAAGCTGATACCCATAAAACTTGCCATGAAGATGTCTGATTGTGGTAAGCACCGCAACCAATTTGCCAATGTCCTTTAACCCTACTAGGCCTTACGTGATTCCAGTTCCACACCATTGTGATTAACTCTTAACTCTACAGTGGCAATCAAGTCTGTGATAAGAATGCTGAGCTGCTCAAATCCCAAAGGAAATTTGAAACAACTGCTACAACTGTTTTGCAATTTGTATAAATTTCAAGGTGCATGCATTGAATTCACTAGTAATAAGACCATCAAGTCTCATAGGTTTCTTACAAAACTAAATTGAACCTTTATTAATAGAACAAATTATTTTAAGTACACACATGGGGCAGGATTTTTCACATGGTGGGCGGGCTGGGCGGGAGTGGGTGGGGGCGGGTGCAGAGCCGATCGCCACCCATGATCGGCTCCGCACTGCCATTTTATGCGGGTGGGCAAATTAAGGCCCGCCCAGTGTAATATGCGACCAGTAGCCCTCAGCACAAACTGTGTGGGTGAGAGGAGGAGGGAGAGTCAGGACCAGTACGAAAGAGCGCATGCACACAAAAGAGTGCAGCAATCTCACCTAGGCATGGAACTGCCTAAGGGAGATTGATTGGATATTAAAAGGATTAAATAAATGACTTGAAACTTTATTTAAACATGTCCCCTCACTGTGTCACATGAGTTGGGGCATGTTTTCATATTTATGAAAATGTATTTATTTATTTAATAAAAGCTTCGAGAAACTTCATCCCGCTCGTGGATGAGGTTTCCTGAAAAACGCAAAAGCTGCTTGGGCTTTTCGCCTGCCCGCCAACGTTAAGGTTGGACGGGCAGCGTTCACAAGTGCTTCAATCAATCTCTTAATGGGTTCAATAGGCTGTTTAAATTTCGGTGGGTGTGCAGCCGGGTCCAGCATGTGCCCGTCGAACGAAATATCGCGATGGCATGCAGTGATGTTGGGACGCATGCCTGACATCATCGCACATCATTTTACACGTTGGCATGTCGGGCTCGCCCCCGCATGCCAACTGAAAGATTCTCCCCATAGATCTACAAATTACTACTATGATAACTTCTAAATCCCCTAATTAATCTAATTCTCAGTTACATTTTCTTTAAGGCAACAGTAAGGTGCATAGATTTTAAAAGACCCAGGCAGAGAAACACGATACCCTGAACAATCCAATTCAAAGTGAGTTTTCTTAACTTCAGTTCTTTGTAGACAGCAGCTTGAAGCTTAGATGCTGGAGGCTTTTCACACTTGTTAGATCTTAGAATGCTTACACTTACGCACAACCTTCATTCCTTTATATATAATTTCCCCTTTGAATGCAAATTCCAATTGTTTCACTATGTCTTTGGGCTTTTACCTCTCTAATAGTAACATTCATCAAAGTACCAATTTTACCAGTAATCTTTGGGAAAAATAATCTTTGAGAAAAATAAACATACCGGGCAGAATTTTTCCGTTGGCGAGCAGGGGGTGGGGCCTGCTCACCGACGCAAAAATGACGCGGGGTGATGTCGGGAGGAACCCCCAACGTCATCCCGCCCCATTTAAATATTCAGGAAGGTGGGGGGACAGCCAAATCAGCTGTCCGCCCGCCGACCTGTCAATGGCCAACTGAGGCCATTGACAGGATAATTAAGCCAATTAAAGGCCCTGCCTGTCCAACCTTAAGGCTGGTGGGCAGGCCAGGAGCCCCAGCGGGCTTCTGAAAAAATATGAAACTTCATCCACCGACAGGATGAGGTTTCATGTCTGTTTTAAAAAAGTTTAATAAAGTTTTTGTGATATTTATTAACATGTCCCATCTCGTGTGACATTGTCACATGAGGAAGACATGTTAATAATTGTTTTATTATTCTATTTTTGCAGTTTGAAACACTGTCAACGATCTCCCTGAGGCAGCACTTAGTCTCAGGGAGATGTGCGCTCTTTTGTGCACATGCGCGAAAGATCACGCCCTGTAAGTTGGGAAATCCCCCCCCCTCGCACAGGAAGCACATAGCGCTTCCCGTTGGGCGGCCCGCTGGGCGGGCCTTAATTAGCCCGCCCACTTAAAATGGCGGCGGGGCCCGTTTTGGTGGCAACGATCGGCATGCCCGCCCGCCGCCAAGCCGGTGGGGCCCGCCCGCCCATCAAGGGCAAAATCCTGCCCACTGTTTCTTAACTTCTCCAGGCTATGTGTAATTTCACTACAAAAACAGAAATACCTGGAAAAACTCAGCAGGTCTGGCAGCATCGGCGGAGAAGAGCAAAGTTGACGTTTCAAGTCCTCATGACCCTTCAACAGAACAGTAATATTCCACTCCCTCTTTTGAATTCAATCTAGTCTGGTTTATTTAAAAATGCAAATGTTCCCTTTATACCTATGTTTACCTACTTAACATTTCAAACCTAGCTTATCTTCTTTCATATCAAAGCCTTCAGACCAGCTGTCTTGAATTCAATCAAGACAAGCAAACACACACACACACATTCCACTATTACTCTACTTTGCAATAAATTCCAATAACATTATGAAAATTATTATACATTTCTGACAAGTCACTTAGTTGTCCCAAGGCTAACAAGAGCGAAACTGGACACATCACTCAACTGTGAATTAGGACACAGCAAAGGCACACAACAAAGGCACTGAGTTTGCAAAGTCCTCCTCACTAACGCCTGAAACTTGTGCCAAAGTTGGGAAAGCCCTCCAATGGGCTAATCAAACAATAGCCAAGCATCGTCATTCTCACACAATCATGTCAATCAGCTAAAGCCCCAGATGCCACTATTACCAATCCTGTTTATCTTCTGTCCCTGTGGCAGAGGTGTACACACAGTGCTATACAGTCAGGAGGGCATGCCATAATAGAAATCAGCATTAGGTCTAATGAAGTCTCATATCTTTGGGTTAAATATGGATCAGAAAACGTCCTACTGAATTCCAATTGCTGCCCTCGCTCAGCAGATGAATCAATACTCCTCCATGTTGAACTTGGAGGAAGCATTGGGGGGAGGTGAAGGCACTTAAATGTTCATTACCAGCAGTGGCTCAGTAGTACCACTGAGCTGGTTGACTAGGCGTGTGGCAGGCGATGAAAAAACCAACATCAGGGAATAACCTACTTGACAGTATCTTCACCAATCTGCCTGTAACAAACGTGTCTGTTGATGACAGTATTGGTAGGAATGACCACTGACCATACTTGTAGAAGTTCCATCTTCACAGTGAAGAAATAACCATCATGTCAGAACATTGCAGAGGAGTGTTTCTGTGCTAAGGAAGGTTGATTAAGAAAAGTTCAGCAGCTCAAATCGGGGCCGCAGCAGCAGCAGAATTATATTCCACCACAATCTATACCATCATGCACACGTATAATTCACTCCTCCGTCACTGTGAAGCTAAATAAGCAATCTAATCCATGTCAAAAAGTGTCCTGCTAGCAACACCTGGAAATGAAGTGCAAGGCTGATGAAGCTATAGCACAGGACTACATTCATACTGAACAGCAGAAACAGTGTACTATAGACAGAGCTAAGATTTCACAACCAACAGAGCCTGTCAATGTTCTGCAGCCTTGTTATATCCAGTGCTGAATAATTAAACATCTCATGGGAGAAGTTATATCTATTCACTCCACATGATATCAAGGAACGACTGACTGTACTGCACAGAGCAAAGGGATCGAGCCTGGAGAGCATCCTGCCTGTAGTTCCAAGGATTCGTGTTCCAGAACTAGTCATACCTCTAGCTAGTTGTTCCAGTACAGTTGCAAACAACTACTTACATGCCAAACAGTGGAAGCAGCATGCGATAGACAGACCTAAATGATCCACAATGAATCAGATCTAAGCTATGCAGTCCTGCCACATCTGGTCACGAATGGTGGTGGACAATTAAACAACTAATTGGAAGAAGAGGCTCCACAAATATCCCCAGTCACAACACATCAGTGCAGAAGACAAAGCTGAAGCATTTGCAACCACCTTCAGCCAGAAGTGTCAAGTGGATGATCCATCTCGGCCTCCTCCTGAGGTCACCAGCATCATAGATGCCAGTCGTCAGCCAATTTGATTCACTCCACATGATAACAAGAAACGCTGAAGGCATTGGGCCCTGACAATATCCTGGAAGTAGCACTGATGATTTGTGCTCAGAATGAGCTGCGCCCCTAGCCAAGCTGTTCCAATACAGTTATAACACTGGCATCTACCTGACAATGTGGAAAAATTGCTCATGTATGTCCTAACTAACTAGACATTAGCCTAATCTCCATCATCAGCAAAGTTATGGGAAGGTGTCATCGACAGTGCTATCAAATAGTACTTATACAGCAACAACCTGCTCACTGACGCTCAGTTTGGGTTCCACTGAGGCCATTCAGCATCTGACCTCACTGCAGCCTTGGTTCAAACATGAATAAAAGAGCTGAACTCCAGAGGTGAGGTGAGAGTAACTGCCCTTGACATCAAGGCAACATTTGAATAAGTGTGACATCAAGGAGCCCTAGCAAAACTGGAGTCAATGGGAATCAGGGGGAAAACTCTCCACTGGTTGGAGTCATACCTAGCACAAAGGAAGCTGGTTGTGTTCTTTAAAGGCCAATCGTCTCAGTCTCAGGACATGTTCCTTAGGGTAGTGTCCAACCATCTTCAGCTGATTTATCAATGACCTTTCCCTCTACTGTAATGTCAGAGTGGAGGATTTTGCTTATGACTGCACAGTGTTCAGTGCCATCTGACACCACACAGGACAAAGCAGTCCACTTGATTGGCACCGTTTCCAATAACTGAAGCATTCACTCGCTCCATCACCAATGCACAGCACCAGCACTGTGCACTATCCACAAGATGCATTGCAGCAGCTCACCAAGGTTTCTTCAACAGCACCTTCCAAACCTATGACCTCTATAACCAAAAAGGACAAGGGCAGCAGATTCACGGGAACACCATTACCTGCAAGTTCCCCTCCAAGCCAAAGGCAGTTGGGGATGGGCAGTAAAGGCTGGCCTAGCAAGCAACACCTATGTCCCATGAAAGAATAAATAATTATTACATTCTTGAGAGAAACAAGTGTTTTTACTAGAGTGCTTGTTTATCTCTACCATTGATTTTCTGACACTTGCATTTCTTGTTATTTCTTTCCTAATCAGCTAAGATGCTAATGATAAAAAAAGTGCATTTTTAAATTTACATATTCCCAGAAGCAGATTTTATGAAAATGATCACATTTAAACTTCTCGGCTTGAGATGACCAAGTAAATTTGTCTGACAGATAAAGAGACATGCATTGGCCTGGAGCTTTTCCACAGGTGCCATTGTGAAAGCAAAGCTGGAACCATTTAGCTGAGGTTAAATGACACCCAAAACATCCAATCTCATTGGAATATGTCGTAACTTATTAAGGTCGCAAATGGGCACAAGTCAACAAGGAATCAGGACCCAAGGAAATACCAAAGCCACACAAGTATATTTCTTCTTTGAGCCTTAAAATGAAAAGTTAAAAAACATTTCACCATCATTCATGCACATCAGGCGCAGAGACCAAAAATAAAAGCAAAATACTGCGATGCTGGAAATCTGAAACAAAAACATTAACCAGATTTCATTCACTAAAATCTGATAAGAACTCTTCTTCCACCGCCTTCATCTCCATGCTCATTTTTTTGGGCAGGAGTCCTCCCCCCATTCAACGATCCTTTCATCCACCTCCAGTATTCTCCCTCCACCTTGACCCCTCCCTCTGGCCTCTTACCTGCTCTTGATATTTTCATTGAGAACTGTCAGCGTGACATTGGCCGTCTCAATTTCTCTGCTCCTCAGGCCCACTCTAACCTGTCTCCTTCTGAACTTGCTGAGTTCCACTCTCTTAGGTCCAACCCTGACTTTGTTATCAAACCTGCTGGCAAGGTCATCTGGCGTACTGACCTCTACTTTGCAGAGGCTGAGCGGCAACTCTCAGACACTTCTTCCTACCTCCTTCTAGACCATGACCCCACCACCAAACATCAAGCCATTGTTTCCACACTGTTAATGACCTCATTTCCTCTGCAGATCTTCCCTGCACAGCTTCCGAACTCATAGTCTCCTAACCCTGGACGGCCCGCCTCTACCTCCTTCCCTAAATCCACAAACAGGACTGTCCCAGTAGATTGATCGTGTCTGCCTTTTCCTGCCCCATGGAACTCATTTCTTCCTATCATGGCTCCATTCTCTCTCCCCTTGGCCAATCTCTTCCCAACTGCATCCGCAATTCCTCTGATGCCCTACGTTATATCAACAATTTCCAGTTTCCTAGCCCTAATCGTCTCCTCTTCACCATGGATGTCCAATCCCTATGCACCGCCATCCCCCACCAGAATGGTCTGAGGGCTCTCCGCTTCTTCCTTGAACAGAGGCCTGAATATCCCTCATCCTCAATCATTCTCCTCCATCTAGCTGAACTTGTTCTGTCTCTGAAAAATTTCTCCTTAAACTTGTCTCACTTCCTCCAAGTAAAAGGTGTGGCTATAGGTACCTGCATGGGTCCCAGTTATGCCTGTCTCTTTATGGGGTATGTGGAACATTCCTTGTTCCTGTTCCACTCAGGCCCCTCCCACAACTTTTTTTTCAGTACATCGACGACTGTTTCGATACCACTTCATGCTCTAACCTGGACCTGGAAAAATGTATCAATTTTTGCTTCCCCTCTAACGCCTTCACATGGTTCATCACTGACACTTCCCTTCCCTTCCTTGACCTCTCTGTCTCAATTTCTGGTGATAGACTGTCCACAAATATTCATTACAAGCCGACCGACTCCCACAGCTACCTTGACTACAGCTCCTCACACCCTGCTTCCTGTAAGGACTCCATCCCATTCTCTCAGTTCCTTTGCCTCTGTCACATCTGTTCTGATGATGCCACTTTCCTAAGCAGTGCTTCTGACATGTCTTCCTTCTTCCTTAACCGAGGTTTCCTACCCACGGTGGTTGACAGGGCCCTCAACCATGTCCAACCCATCTCCTGCGCCTCTGCCCTCACACCTTCCTCACCCTCTCAGAACTATGATAGAGTCCCCCTTGTCCTCAATTTTCACCCCACCAATCTCTGCATTCAAAGGATCATCCTCCGCCATTTCTGCCAACTCCAGCATGATGCCACAACCAAACACATCTTCCCTTCAGCCCCCCTGTCGGCATTCCATAGACACCCTAGCCCACTCCTCCATCACCCCCAACACCTCAACCCCCTCCCACAGCACCTTCCCATGCAATCGTAGAAGATGCAGCACCTGCCACTTTACTTCCCCTCTCCTCACCGTCCAAGGGCCCAAACATTCCTTTCAAGTGGAGCAGCGCTTCACTTGCACTTCCCTCAATTTGGTCTACTGCATTTGCTGCTACCAATGTGGTCTCCTGTAAATTAGAGATTCCAAATGCAGACTGGGTGACCGCTTTGCAGAACACCTTCGGTCTGTCCACAAGCATCACCCAGACCTCCCTGTCGCTTGCCATTTCAACACACCACCCTGCTCTCATGCCCACATGTTCGCTCTTGGCTTGCTGCAATGTTCCAGTGAAGCTCAACACAAACTGGAGGAACAGCACCTCATCTTCCGATTAGGCACTTAAGACTTAACATTGAGTTCAACAACTTCAGATCATGAACTCTCTCCTCCATCCTCACCCCTTTTTGATCCCCTTTTTCAAATATTTATTTTTTAATTTTTTAATATATATTTTTCCCACCTATTTCTTTTACTATTATTTTTTAAATTTATTTCCATTCATTGTTTTATCCCCACCTTTTAGCCTATTTGGATCGTTTCTCCCACACCATCCCCTACACCCACACCGACCCCACTAGGACCATCTGTCACTTGCTCATTCTGCTTTCTGCTCTTAATGTCACCATTAGCACCTCCTTTATCCAGCATCACCACCATCAACACCCCTTCAACCTTTTCTTTATGACATCTTTTGAAAGCTCTCCTTTGCCTCCACCTATCCAACTTCACCTGTCCCACCCCCCTTTAACCAGTATATATTTCACCGCATTTTTACTTCTCTTTAGTTCTGAACAAGAGCCATGCAAACTCAAAACATTAACTCTGTCTTTCTCTCCACAGATGCTGTCAGACCTGCTGAGTTTTCCCAGAAATTTTTGCTTTTGTTTCACTACAAGCCCATCGACTCCCACAGTTACCTTGACCACAGCTCCTCACACTCCACTTCCTGTAAGGACTCCATCCCATTCTCAGTTTCTTCACCTCCGTCACATCTGTTCTGATGATGCTACTTTCCAAAACAGCACTTCTGTCTTCCCCTTCTTCCTTAACCGAGGTTTCCCATCCACTGTAGTTGACAGGGCCCTCAACCGTGTCCGACCCATTTCCCGTGCCTCTGCCCTCACACCTTCCTTTCTCTCCCAGAACCATGATAGGGTCCTCCTTGTCCTCACTTTTCACCCCACCAGCCTCCGCATTCAAAGGATCATCCTCCACCATTTCCGCCAACTCCAGCATGATGCCACCACCAAATACAGCTTCCCCTCACTCCCCCGTTCAGCATTCCATAGGGACCGTTCCCTCCAGGACACCCTGGTCCATTCCTCCATCACTCCCAACACCTCATCCCTTTCCCATGGCACTTTCCCATGCAATTGCAGAAGGTGAAACACCTACCCGTATACCTCCTCCATCCTCACCGCCAAGAGCCCAAACACTCCTTTCAGGTGAAGCAGCGCTTCACTTGCACCTCCTTCAATTTAGTCTACTGCGTTTTCTACTCCCAATTTGGTCTCCTCTACATTGGAGAGACCAAACACAGACTGGGTGACCGCTTTGCGGAACACCTTCTGTCAGCCTGCAAGCATGACCCAGACCTTCCTGTCACTTGTCATTTCAACACCCCATCCTGCTCTCATTCCTGCATGTCCATCCTTGGCCTGCTGCAATGTTCCAGTGAAGCCCAACACAAACTGGAGGAACAGCACCTCATCTTCCGATTAGGCACTTTACAGCCTTCCAGACATAACAGTGAGTTCAACAACTTCAGACCATGAACTCTCTCCTCTATCTTCATCCCTTTTTAAATCCTCTTTTTAAAAATTTATTTTTATTTTTCATCCACTTATTTTCATTTTTATTCATTTATCCATTGCTTTATCCCCTTTTTATCCCCTTTTTATCCCTTTTCCCCCAACTATTGCCTCTCCCCCCACCCCATCCCTAAAGGGGCCATCTGTTACTTGTTTCATGTCGTTCTTTCACAGAGTGCTTACCTTTGTTCTGCTATTAACACATTCTGCTTTCTGACCTTTATGCCACTATCAGCACCTCCTTTAGCCCTTACCATTAACACTCACTTTGTCTTTTTGTCCATGACATCTTTGTCAATCTCTCCTTAGCCCCCACCTATTGCTGGCCTTTTATCCAGCTTCACCCGCTCCACCCTTTTATACTTAAACAGTATAAATGTCATCACATTTCTACTTCTCTTTAGATCTGAAAAGAAGGGTCGTATGGACTCGAAACGTTAACTCTGTTTCTCTCTCCACAGATGCTGTCAGGCCTGCTGAGTTTTTCCAGCATTTTCTGTTTTTATTTATGGCACAGTAACCAGATGTTCCACTTGACTGCACTGACTTTCTCTGTGCAATTCATCAGGAATCATTTAAACCAGCAGAAAAGATCGAGCAATTCCAAGCACAAAATACATTCAGCGCAAATCCAGTTTCTGCAATCTTTTGATGCTAGTTTAAAAATCATCGTATTGGAAGCTGGCCCCACCCACAAAATTGGCCATGCCTCCAGAATGAATTAATCACCATTGTACCTTTTCATTAATTGTGCCTGTTTGTGGGCCTTCAAGAACGCTCTTCAAAGTAAAATGGATTTTTTTAAGCCTAAGGACACTAGTAGGCAGGTATTAAAATCTTTTAAATTGTTTCTCCTGATTTACTAAGAAACTGACTATTGTACACCAATGTGACTGATAAATAACTCTGTATAGTTTGTTTTAGTAATTTTAAGTTATTTACAGTTAAGTTACTCATGTGGCAAACTCAATACCCTGATTAAAAATGCTTTCTCTTTTTGATGAACCTATTTTTAGTCATATTAATTTTATTAATATTATTTTAGCCAATCGCCAAGTTATCACTCTTAAAATATCGAGAAATATTTTTAAAGCTAATTTTTTTTAAGAGAAACTACAATTGAGCTGGTTCATGGGAGATTTTGTCTTTAACAATATGCAAGTATGTTTTGAGCAGAAACTTGAACAAAGAAAACCACTTCTGAAAAAAGGCACATTTTAAGCACAAATTATGTTCACAAAGTGGAAACTCTTGGCCAGCATGTTTATGAACCTGCAAACGGAGCAGCTTTTCAATTTTTTATCTGATTTATAGTGATGCTATTAAATTACACTCGAAGAATGCAGGTCTGAGGACTGGAGAAATTACTTTATTTCTGACTGCATCTGAAATCTGGCCATATGTTGAGAGACATTCTGAACAAGCGCAGTTGGAGGATTAGAATCGGAGTGTGGCTAGTTTTGTGGGTGCGGATTTGTTTGGATGAAAGATTTGATGGCCAGATATAAAAGATCAAGGAGACTAGAGTGTATTGCAGTTATATAGGTAACTCGCTTTCAATTTGTGATTAATTTTCATTTCTGCTTGCCTGCGCCTGCGATCGGCTGTGTGCCACAATTTTACGTGGGCACACCAATTAAGGCCCAACCAGCATGATGTGCACCCGGAAGCGCTGAGCACCCCCTGTGCGGACCGGGGTAATAGGCTGAGTCGAGGCCTGTGCTCTTTCACACAGGGAGCTTAGTTTGATTTCTAAAAATTTTAAGAAAGAAAAAAAATAATTTAAGACCTGTCCCCTCATGTGACAGTGTCACATGAACTGAGACATGTCAATGAATTTTATTTAAAAATTTTATTATACTTTAAACACCTTCATGAAACCTCATCCCGGCCGTGGATGAGGTTTCATGATAAATGTGAAGGCCGCCTGGGCTCTTTGCCTGCCCGCCAACCTTAAGTTTGGACGGGTAACTCAGTTAATTGTTCAAATTGATACTTGAATGGCCTTAATAGGCCTTTGACAGTTCAGTGGGTGTGCAGCCGACTCCGGTGCGCCCCTGTCGAAGTGAAGATCAGAATGACATACGGTGACGTCAGGACGCACGCCCAACATCACCGCATTTAATTTTATGCGTCAGCCCCGACTCGCCGACCCGAAGATTCTGGCCATAGTCAATCTGTTTCCACCACAATTTTCAGGCAGTGCATCCCAGAATATAACAAGCAGCTGTATTTTTTTAAAATCTCCTCATCGCCACTCTGGTCCTTTGCCAATTATCATAAATTTGTGTCCTTTGATTACCAGTGGAAACTGTTTGTTCTCATTTACTCAGTCAGAATCCCTCATAATTTTTAAGGGGGTTGGGACATATGAAGCTGGATAGAAGGCCAGTGATGGGTGGAGGCAAAGGTGAGGTTGCAAAAGTTGTCACAAACAAAAGGTCGAAGGAGTGTTGATGGTGGTGATACCGGCTAAAGGAGGTGCTAATGGTGACATTAAGAGTAGAAAGCAGAATGAGCAAGTGACAGATGGCCCTAGTGGGGGTGGGGTGGTGGAAGGGGATGGTGTGGGAGAAAAGATCGAAATAGGCAAAAAGGTAGGGATAAAACAATGAATGGAAATAAACTTTTAAAATAATAATAGAAATAGGTGGGAAAGAAAAAAATGTATATATAAAAATTTAAAAATGAATATTTGAAAAAGGGGATCAAAAAGGGGTGAGGATAGAGGAGTGAGTTCATGATCTGAAGTTGTTGAACTCAATGTTAAGTCTGGAAGGCTGTAAAGTGCCTAATCGGAAGATGGGGTGCTGTTCCTCCAGTTTGCGTTGGGCTTCACTGGAACAATGCAGCAGGCCAAGGACGGACATGTGGGCATGAGAGCAGGGCTGTGTGTTGAAACGGAAAGCGACAGGAAGGTCTGGGTCATGCTTGCAGACAGACCGAAGGTGTTCTGCAAAGCGGTCACCCAGTCTGCGTTTGGTCTCTCCAATGTAGAGGAAACCGCATTGGGAGCAACGAATGCAGTAGACTAAATTGAGGGAAGTGCAAGTGAAATGCTGCTTCACTTGAAAGGAGTGTTTGGGCCCTTGCACGGTGAGGAGGGGGGAAGTAAAGAGGCAGGTGTTGCACCTTCTACGGTTGCATAGGAAGGTGCCATAGGAGGGAGTTGAGGCGTTGGGGATGTTGGAGCAGTGGATCAGGGTGTCCCGGAGGGACTGATCCCTATGGAAGCCAACAGAGGGGGTGAAGGGAAGATGTGTTTAGTGGTAGCATCATGCTGGAGTTGGCAGAAATGGCAGAGGATGATCCTTTGAAAACGGAGGCTGGTGGGGTGAAAAGTGAGGACAAGGAGGACCCTATCATGGTTCTGGGAGGGAGAGGAAGGTGCGAGGGCAGAGGTGCGGGAGATGGGTCGGACACGGTTGAGGGCCCTGTCAACCACCGTGGGTGGAAAACCTCAGTTAAGGAAAAAGGAAGACATGTCAGAAGCACTGCTTAGGAAAGTGGCATCATCAGAACAGATGCAACGGAGGCGAAGGAAATAAGACAATGGGATGGAGTCCTTACAGGAAGCAGGGTGTGAGGAGTTATAGTCGAGGCAGATGTGGCAGTCTGTGGGCTTGCAATGAATATTGGTGAACATTCTATCACCAGAAATTGAGACAGGGAGGCCTAGGAAGGAAAGGGAAGTGTCAGTGATGGATCATGTGAAAGTAATGGAGGGGTGGAAATTGGGAGCAAAATTAATAAAAAATTTTCCAGGTCCAGATGAGAGCATGAAGTGGCACCGAAACAGTCATCAAGGTAGCGGAGAAAGATTTGTGGGAGGGGGCCTGAGTAGGACTGGAACAAGGAATGTTCCACATACCCCATAAAGAGACAGGCATAACTGGGGCCCCAACCTAGCTCCAACTGCCTCCTCTTCACCATGGACGTCCAATCGCTCTAACCTCCACCCCCCACCAGGATGGTCTGAGGGCTCTCCGCTTCTTTCTTGAACAGAGGCCCGAACAATCCCCATCCACCACCACTCTCCTCCGTCTGGCTGAACTTGTTCTCTCACTGAACTATTTCTCCTTAAACTTGTCTCACTTCCTCCAAATAAAAGGTGTGCCTATGGGTACCCGCATGGGCCCCAGTTATGCCTGTCTCTTTATAGAGTATGTGGAACATTCTTGGTTCCAGTCCTACTCAGGCACCCTCCAACAACTCTTTCTTCGATACATCGATGATTACTTCGGTGCTGCTTCATGCTCTCGTCGGGACCTGGAAAAATTTATTAATTTTGCTTCCAATTTCCACCCTTCCATCACTTTCACATGGTCCATCACTGACACCTCCCTTCCTTTCCTTGACCTCTCTGTCTCAATTTCGGGTGATAGACTGTCCACCAATATTCATTACAAGCCCACCAACTCCCACAGCTACCTCGACTACAGCTCCTCACACCCTGCTTCCTGTAAGGGGTCCATCCCATTCTCTCAGCTCCTTCACCTACGTAGCATCTGTTCTGATGATGCCACTTTCCAAGACAGTGCTTCTGACATGTCTTCCTTCTTCCTTAACTGAGGTTTCGTGCCCACGGCAGTTGACAAGGCCCTCAACCGTGCCCGACCCATCTCCCGCACCTCTGCCCTCACACCTTCCTCTCCCTCCCAGAATCATGATAGGGTCCTCCTGGTCCTCAATTTTCACCTCACCAGCCTCCGTATTCAAAGGATCATCCTCCGCCATTTCTGGCAACTCCAGCATGATGCCACCTCCAAATACATCTTCCCTTCAACCCCCTGTCGGCATTCCATAGGGACTGTTCACTCCGGGTCACCCTGGTCCACTCCTCCATCACCCCCTACACATCAATCCCCTCCCATGGCACCTTCCCATGCAACCGCAGAAGGTGCAACACCTACCCCTTTACTTCCCCCCGCCTCGCCGTCCAAGGGCCCAAACACTTCTTTCAGGTGAAGCAGCACTTCACTTGCGCTTCCCTCAATTTAGTCTACTGCATTCGCTGCTCCCAATGCGGTTTCCTCTACATTGGAGAGATCAAACACAGACTGGGTGACCGCTTTGTGGAACACCTTCAGTCTGTCTGCAAGCATGACCCAGACCTTCCTGTCGCTTGCCATTTCAACACACCACCCTGCTCTCATGCCCACATGTCCGTCCTTGACCTGCTGCAATGTTCCAGTGAAGCTCAATGCAAACTGAAGGAACAGCACCTCATCTTTCGACAAGGCACTTTACAGCCTTCCAGACTTAACATTGAGTTCAACAATTTCAGATCATGAACTCTCTCCTCCACCCTCACCCCATTTTGATCCCCTTTTTCAAATATTTATTTTTTAATTTTTATGTATACATTTTTTTTTCCTTCCTGCCTATTTCTATAATTATTTTTAAAAATTATTTCCATTCATTGTTTTATCCCCATCTTTTTGCCTATTTTTGCTCCCACACTG
Source organism: Cetorhinus maximus (assembly GCF_964194155.1). Classification (NCBI taxonomy): domain Eukaryota; kingdom Metazoa; phylum Chordata; class Chondrichthyes; order Lamniformes; family Cetorhinidae; genus Cetorhinus; species Cetorhinus maximus. The sequence continues at coordinate 62,397,677 of NC_135885.1, read as the reverse complement.
TCCCCTCTCCCCACCCCACCCCCACTAGGGCCACCTGTCACTTGCTCATCCTGCTTTCTGCTCTTAATGTCACCATTAGCACCTCCTTTATCCAGCATCACCACCATCAACACTCCTTCGCCCTTCTGTATATGACATATTTTGCCATCTCTCCTTTGCCTCCACCTATCACTGGCCTTCTATCCAGCTTCACCTGTCCCACCCTCGTTAAACAGTATATATTTCACCATATTTCTACTTCTCTTTAGTTCTGAAGAAGAGTCACCTGGACTCAAAATGTTAACTCTACCTCTCCACAGATGCTGTCAGACCTGCTGAGTTTTTCCAGCAATTTTTGTTCTTGTTTCAGATTTCCAGCATCCGCAGTATTTTGCTTTTATCCCTCATAATTTTGACCACTTCTAAATCTCCATTTAACCCTCTGCTCCAAGGAGAACAATCCCAGCTCCTATAGCATCTCCTTAATACTTTTTACCTATATTTCACCTGTTTGCCTATTTCTTAGTGGTTACCATAGCCACATATGGGTTGTTCGGTTGGAGACAATAACTCTGCTTGTGAGTTATACATGAATGGATTTTATAATAACAACCTTTATTATGTGATTGCTTTAGTTTTCCCTTAATTCAAATTGTTTCCAAGCCCTGTCTACTTCCATGAGTGCTCTCTGATGTAAGAGTACAACAGAAGCCCTGAATTACCTGTTCCCGCCCTCCAGTCCCTCCACATGGTTGTATTGCTCTTGTCCTCACAAGCTTCCTGAAGTTAAAGAGCATCTGGTTTGATTCTTATGCTGTAACACAACCTTGGCCTACGCTTACGTGATACATAGTTTGCCCTTTTAGCTGAGGCTGCATTTTTGGGTATTTATTCAGTTTAGAACCGTTTGACTCTGTGCTCTGTGCAAGTTTTGGGTCAGGAATTTGTCTACGTCAGCAGCATGAAACAGGCTCATTTTTGAATTGGCAGCTGATTTTTCACTGTGCCGGCTCTTCTTTCCGCTGAAGTCCACAGAACGATAATTCAAATATATTTTGGAGCCTCATTTCCTAGATTCACCATCACTTTTACTTGGCTTGAAATTAAAAATCTTGACAATGTTTTCCAAGTCGATGGAAAATAAAAGCTACATCACAGTGTCTAACCGGCTGCCCATTCACTACCAGCAGATTTTGCGCTGTTGGTGTAGACCAATTTTATCCCATTTATAGTACAGTAGGTGCTTAGGTCAAGTGGTTACCCTGTTCCCTAGACCTGTTGTTCAAGTACAAAGACAAGATTAAGCTCCCTTGCTCCTATATTTGTTCTACCACTAAAAATGCTAAGATGCTAGGATACATTGATTTTTGCTTTAAAGCATCTTAAAACATTCTAATACAGCTGTCAGGCATTTCAATTTCAATATGGTAAAGGTAAATTCAGAACAAAGCCCTCTGTTCTGCCTTGATAACGCATCTTAACACCAACCTCAGAAAAGCAACTTCTCCCAAACATGTAGTGATTTTTCCATTTTCTACATCAGCCTCATGATTCATTTGGCATGGTTTCTCCTTTCTTTGGAACAAAGGACATATGAGGTGAATTGATGGAAGAGCTTGCATTTATGAAGGAACAGGAAAGATAGAAACAAAAGTCTGGGTTTTAATATAACCCGTCCAGATCGAAAGGGAAACTTCAGATTGGATGATCATTTTACACCTTGCTCAATTTTATGCTCCGTATGAGTAAGCGCAATGGAGAATGGTGCAAATTAGGTGTCTGACTCAAATCCGTCACATTCCCATGGGTGGGTTAAGTTAAAATTGGGCCGGGGCTGTTACCACTAATTTGAGGGATCTATTGCAAGGGATCTGAGACTAAATCATAGAATCATAGAAACATAGAAACTTAACAGCACAGAAGGAGGCCGTCCTGCCCATCATGCCCATGTTTGCTTTTTAAAAGAGCAGTCATGCTTAGATCCGCACCCCTGGTAATTATTTGTCCACAACCCTCTAAGTTCCTCATCATAAAGTACTTATCCAACTCCCTTTGAAAATTATTTATGGAATCAGCTTCCATCGCCATTTCACATATAGCATTCCAAATCCCAGCTATTCCCTAAATAGAGGAAAAATAATCACGTCCTCTCCCCTCTAGATCTTTTGCCAATGATTTTAAATTTATGATCTCCATGGGCCCACACACCAGAAGTAATGATTTTTTTTGCTATCAATTCTATAAAGACTCTCAGCAACTTGAGAACCTCGACTGGGTCACTTCCTACCCTTCTCTTCCAAGGAGAAAGTCTTAACTTTTCCAACCTGTCCTCATAACTGAAGTCCCTCATCTCTGGAGACTTCTTATTAAACCACTTCTGTATTTTTTTTAAGATCTTGATCTTTTTTGAAGTAAGGCACTTAGAATTGTTAACAAAACTCTAGCTAAGGTCTAAACTGTGAGTTATAAAGTTCTAATATGACCTATTTGCTTTTATGTTCTATTCCTATATTTATAAATGCAAAATTAACTTTTTTAACCACCATATCAACTTTCCTGCCACCTTTTAAGGATTTGTGCATATGGATAAAAAGTTCTCTCTGCTTTTCAAAATAGTGCCACTTATATTCTGGTGTCTCCAATCTGTATCAGGTCCTGCTTCTCCATATTGAACTCTATCTGCCACGCTGCTGCCTATTTTGCCATCCTACAACAATATTGTGTCAATGACGTCCTGAAGCCTTTAACTATCCGCATCCTGATCTATTACTTTGCCATTTTGTATCATCTGAAAGCTTTGCACTGCTGCTTCTTACACCCAAGTATCAGTCTTTTCCAAATATTGAAAAGAACAATGGATCCAAAACTGACACTTGGGAACACAGCTGCAAACTACCTCCCATGCTGAAAAATATCCATTCTCCACCTGCATTTGTTTTCTGTCACTAAGTCAGATCTGTACTCATATCACCACATTCCCCTTTAATTCAATGGGCTTCTATTTTCTTCATAAGCCTTCTCTTTGGCACTTAATTGAATGCCTTCCTATATTACAATAGCAACTTTGGCTGTAAAATGCTTTGAGATGTCTGGAGGTCATGAAAAGCACTTTATCAATGCAAGTCTTTCTTCTGTTTAAGGGAATTAGGACAGAGACGTGGAACAATTATTTTTGACATGAAGAGTTGTGAGACTGGGGAATGTACTATCGGAGTTAATGATTGAGGCAGAGACCATGTCAACATTTAAGAATAAGTTAGATTGGTGCTTAAAGAAAAGAATAATAAAGGATATAGGAATATGCAGGATCATGAGAGGATAAACACAAAAACCAACTGGTTAGGTCAAATGGGTTGTTGCCATGTTACAATTTCTATTTAAACCCCTGACTGTTAATTTTCCACTGCAGCTTTGAACTGTTCTCTGAAACCAAAGGTGAAATTTTATCTTAAGATCCTTCCTATTCATTTGTTAATTTTTATACATTTATTATTCTCATCCTTATGTTTAAATGTTTTCATAGCTTTTCCCCCCTTCCTAACTCTGTAACCATTTCCAACCCCACAATTTTCCCCCGACTTCTTTTTTTCCTCCAACCCTGGCCTGCTTCCCTTCACCCCACCACTGGTGTCCACGCCTTTAGTCACTTTAGGCCCATACTTTGAAATTTTCTTCTTCACGACAACAGCGACTACACTTCAAAAATACTTAACTGACTGGCTGAACAATGCTATGGACATTTGAAGGGCATTATATAAATTTCAGTCTTTCTTTCATCTTCCCATCTCTTATACCACCTGACACTGCCCTGCCTCAGCTCATCTGATGCTGAAGCTCTCACAAATGCCTTTTTAGTTGCAGGCTTGACTATTCTAATATAATCCTCTCACAGTCTACGCTCCATAAACTTGAGGCCATCCAAAACTCTGCTACCCCTGGCCTATTTGCACCAAGTCTCATTAACTCATTACTCCAGTGCTTGCTAACCTACATTGACTTTGGATTAAGCAATGTCTCAATTATAAAATTCTCATCTGTAGTTTCAAATCTCTCCATGGCCTCACCTCATTCTATTTCGGTAATCTCTTGCAGTCACACAATCCTCTGAGATATATCTGCGAGCTTCTAATTCTAATGTATTGAGCTTCCCTAATTTAAATAGTTTTTCTTTTTGACAGCCATGCTTTCAGCTTCCGAGGCACTATGCTCTAGAATTTTCTCCCTAAACCTCTCCACCTCTCTGGCTCTCTTTCCTCCCTTATGATGTTCCTTGAAACCTAACCCTTTTACCAAGGGCTGGATTTTATGTTTCTTTGGCGGGGTGAGGGAGGCAGAACACAAACTGAGTGGTCCGCTCGCTCCCACCCATCTCAGCTTATCCCCGCCCATCTCAGCTCATCAAGTCAAGCCAATTAGTGGCCGTACAGCAGAAGGTGGCCAATTAGCAGTGCAAATGGGGGCTCCACAGCCAATCAGAAGTCTAGGCCAGGACATCATGCAGCAGAGGTGTAATGAAACCAGTAAATGGTTCAGTATAGTATTTTAAAAGTCATTTATAGTCATTTTTAATTAGGTACTCAACGGTGGAGGACAGACACATTCTAAAAATGCTTATTTTTGGTGAGGAACTTTTTTCATCTGTATTAATACAATTGCAGCAGCATATCATTCTTGTGTACATCAATGAATACTTCCTCATGGAAAGGAAAAAGAAGAAAGAATTACGTTCTTTTATGCTTCCCAATTGCTCTGGTTCATTGAAGACTATGTGCTTATGATTACACAAATAATTTTCAGTGGACTCTTGAACTATAATCTAGGCTGCACGTTTTGGGAGAAATTTCCCAGTTGCAAGTCAAGCCTGCAACTAAAAAGTGGAAACTTTAGTCCATTGTTTAAAGCACTTATGTCAATACAAATCCATTACAATTTCATATGAGCACAAAATCAGTGGCACAAATGGCAAGTCAAATCATCAACCTCACTCACTGGGCAGAATTTTGCCCTTGGTGGGTGGGCGGGCCCCACCAGCTCAGCGGCGGGTGGGCAGCCAAACTCCGCCGCTGAAACGGGGCCCACCGCCATTTTGAGTGAGCGGGCCAGTTAAGGCCCGCCCAGCGGCCTGCCCGACAGGAAGCGCTATGTGCGGAGGGGAAGGGATTCCCTATACGCGCGAAAGAGCGCACTGCTCCCTGAGACCAAGTGCTGTCTCAGGGAGATTACTGACAGGTAAAAAAACTCCAAAAATAGAAAAATATTAAAATTAATATGTCCCCCTCATGTGACAATGTCACACAAGATGGGGCATGTTAATAAGAAACACATAAACTTTATGAAACTTTTTTAAAACGGTCATGAAACCTCATCCCGCCAATGGATGAAGTTTCATGTATAATCAGGAGCCCACTGGGGCTCCTGGCCTGCCCACCAGCCTTAAAGTTGGACGGGCAGGTCTTTAACAATCTTAATTAGCCTGTCAATGGCCTTAATTGGCCATTGACAGGTCGGCGGGCGGACAGCTGATTTCGCTGTCCGCCTGCCTTCCTGAAAATTTAAAGGAACCGGGATGACATCGGGGGTTCCTCCCGATGTCATCCCGTGTCATTTCCCCGTTGGCAAGCGGGCCCCGCCCCCAAATCGCCAACGGGAAAATCCTGGCCACTATGTATTTTGGGTCAAAAAGTTGAATTTTCCATAGTAAGTGATTCTACACAGTCCCCTGGCTTCATATCATGTGCAATCTAATTCAGCTCCATTGTGAAACCAGTTTTAAAAGATATAAATATACTGTTGATTATGTGATGCCAACCTCAATCCAGTAGAGGTTGCATAAAAGCAGCTTAAGGCTTTTATAATTGGTTCTCAGGATATGGTTGATACTGTCAAGGTAGCATGTATTGTCCCTCCCAAGTTGCCCTGAAAAGGTGAAGGCGGGCTTTCTTTTTTAACCAACAATTGGGTTAGGGAGGAGAAGGACAATGAAGGATCTATGATATAGGTTCAAATCAGGATGTATGTAACTTGCACGGAAATTTCGAGGTTCTCATGAGGTTGCTTCTTTTGACCCCCTCACTGGTAGAGGTCATTGGGATAAAAGGTTCTTTTAAAATAGATTTGGCAAGTTTTTGCAGCGCATCTATAGATAATACATATTGCTGTATACAAATTGTGGATGGAGCGGATATTGAGTCCAATGACGGGGTGTCGATCAAGCAGACCTCTCTCTATTCTAGTTGATGTTGACCTTAATATTTTTTGCAGCTGAACCCATCCAAGTGCATGGTCCATATTCCATCATGCTACTTATAATGGAGATTGAGGCTAAGCAGTTTAATCTGAAAGAATTCTCAAAATAGTGGAGTCCATTCTTATTATTTTAATACATATTGCACCTACTTTAATGTGAAATAATTCAACACATTTTTTGATATTTTTTGATAACATTGGTAAAACAACATTTCCAGCAAAAAGGCCATATTCGCAATTAACTCCATTTTCCTCTGAATTGTTGGGATAGATACTAGGAAATATCCATCAAATATTAATATTTCATGGAGATCTTTTCAATCATTCCAATCTGACCATTCCAATTGAGTTTGAATGCACAGCTCTCAACCAGTCAGAGCACAATTAATTTCAAACACTGTGAGCGAACGGTTCAATCTAACTCTAAGCCTTTTTAAAAGGCTAGATTTTAAAAGCTAAAATTTCCCACTGCTCATTTTAATGGTTCTATGTTCTGTTAAGTGTACGACCTTAGCTGGTGGACACTACATATTTAGTGCCAGATTAATGACCCCCTCATTTTTACCTTTACAAATGCTAATTTTCTCATTGTGCAAAATGCTTCATAGTTCACTGGAGTCTAACCATTGTAAAGGTCATATTTTGTTCTTCTTCTTTAACAGAGTAATGTTCCATAAACGAGGCCTAAAACAGAGTAGGTAATTAAATATAGGCTAAGCATTACTTATCGTTGAATGATTATAATAATGGCAATCATTTCCCTGGACTGCAGCGCATTTTGCAAAATTAACAGTTAGGGTGACACTTCCCAATGCTGCTGGTGCTAGGATGGGGGCAGGGGTCTACCCAACAGAGGTACAGCCATGTACAAAGAGATGGGGACATCTGAGGTATCTCTCATGCTAAACGTTTGGGACATGTTTGTTGCATGTCCTCCCTGCCTATAGCTGTCTATGACCAAACACAAACCTCAGAGCAACACAGGCTGGCAGCTGTGGAGACATTTAGTCATCCTGTCACTGATGAATATTTTCTGCAGTCAATAGTTCAAAGGCTGTACTGTATTCCTAGTGGCCTTTAAAATCCAATTTTAAGAATTTCTGTTGATAACTTTGCAGGCTCTTTTGGGTAGTGAATCAGTAAAAACTGATTTTGAGAGGGGAAATGATACCCATTTTTCCTCAGCTGAACTCAGATTCGAAGATATGTGTGAGTTGTATCACAATGTTAGGATGAAGAGGTTTGATGATAATCAGCAGGTGGATTAGTAATACAATGGATCACAATTCTTCATTCTTCACAAATACTGCAAAATTAAACTGCACCCACATTTCCCATAGAGTTTAAAAATACTTACACACTGATTGTATGGTGGTGATGTGTTTAATTTTAATAATCAACATTTTGTAGCACACAATCTCATCTATTCACAAGTAAAATAACTTGAACATGATTACATTTTGTAGTGGAGCAAACTCCTGTCATATTACTTTTGGAACTGCCATTGAGGCCAAAAGAGGGGGTTTGAAAAATGCAAATAATTGTGAGCTGTCACTCAGCTTAACTATGCTTGTTAACCTCTTGCTTGCTTTCTTTACGTTCAACTTAAAATATGACTTTCAGTGATTTTTCTCAGAATTAATCCTGTTTTTGGATACTATAGCTGCAAAACTTGGCTCCTAATTGCTGGTTTTTCAGCAATACAAATGCTGTTTGAGCTCCAAAATGGCATTTGTGGTGCAAGCACACTAGTGTGAGCTACGCTGGATGTGAATTTGGTGAGGGCGCTGGAATGGGTACAAGGAGTATCCACCAGAAGCTTGCAGGTTAGGCAGGTTGTGACATCGATCAAGGTGCAATACTGATTTGACACCAGCCTTCCCATATTTGAAGCTCAACATTCCAGCTAATGCCATCACACACATTTACACACACACGGCGGGACACGTGTTCAGCAGCAGGAAGGACCCTATCACCCACGCGACACCATTTAAAGGGTTTATCAACTACTTACAGGTAAGTTGCTGATGGTTGGGTCCACAAATGTGCTAATGGAGTGGGCTACTGCTTACACTCTGGAAATAATTGGCTCCAAACTTTTGTAAATCCTAGTGCTAAGTTGGTGCCAGCCTCCTCCATGCTGCTTGACAGTGCATGGTCAATTTTCTGGCAGGCCTGCCAATGCAGCAAGCATTTCATTGTGCAAACCCATTGGCCTTTTTCTGTAGCCTGCGCCGTTGACTGTTCACCAGCGTCCTCTGCAGCAGAGCTCATGTGCAACCTCAACCTCCAGCGAGCTGCCCCCTGCATTGGCTGCAGTCCATCTTGCCTGATGCTTACTGCATGTAGATCCCACTTTTAAGATATCCTGTAAATTATACACAGTACCTGAGCTGGTGGTTGCGAGTGTGAATGAAGGTGTCCCTTCTTCATCGTTGTCTTCTCGCTCTTCTACCTCCTTCTCTTCCACCATTGCCTAGCCAGGTTGTGCTTCTTAGCTATTTGAGAAAAGGCACAAAGGTAAGATTGTGGTGAGGGGAGTCAGTGGCCAGAAAGGGGATAGTGTGAAAGTAAAAGGTGTAAGCCTACACCAGCTGCAGCTCTAAATCAGAAGGGAGTCTGGGATGAGGAGAAAGAATTGGGTACGAGGATACCTTCATATTCAATGTTTGAGCCTTGTAGTTGCCATGGCCTATGTAATGGCCGATCTTATGATGTTGAGCACCATCTCACCTGTGGCGATAAGGACAGGCAGCTGTGCCTTTTCCACATTGATTAGCTCATGCTGCCTCTTGCTGTGCACCAACATGTCCTACAAGAGAAATGAAAGTGTTTCAGTAAGTGTATTGTGATGTGAGGACTCGAAACGTCAACTCTTTTCTTCTCCACCAATGCTGCCAGACCTGCTGAGTTTTTCCAGGTAATTCTGTTCTTGTTGTGTATTGTGATGTGTTTGGTTGATTTTACTGTCATGGTTGAATAGCTGGCAGGGGCCCAAGCTATAAGATGCTGGTGTGAGGCTTTCAGCAGTACTAAGTGTGTGAGGGTGAGGTAGAGTTATGAATGTGAGGTGTGTGTGGTGATTGACACCTCGAGATCAGGTGAGTAATGACGTGTGGTGCATTGAGCAGTGCATGAGGCCAGTGATGTGGTTGGTGGGACATAGCACTTGAAGATACATTCATTGCCCCAATCACTCATCTGAAAACATTGAACTTTGTCACAAGGATGAGATCTTTGTGGATAGCACGTACAGTGAAGTGGTCGCACCGCAGGTAAAGAGTGCACAGGCAGAAAGGGAATGGGTGACCGCCAGACAGAGTAAAAACACTAGGCAGGTAGTGCAGAAGTCCCCTGAGTCCATCTCTCTCTCCAACAGATTTTCCGTTTTGGCTACTGCTGGGGGAGATGGTTCCTCAGGAGAACGCAGCAAGAGCCAAGTCCGTGGCACCACGAGGGGAGAAAAAAAAAAGTGGGACAGTAATAGTGACAGAAGATTCTATTGTAAGGGGAATAGATACACATTTCTGCAGCCACTGACATGACCCTCCCCCCAGGATAGTATGTTGCCTCCCTGGTGCCAGGGTCAAGGATGTCACTGAGCAGCTGTAGGACATTCTGAAGGGGGAGGGTGAACAGCCAGAGGTTGTGGTTCATATTGGTACCAACGACATAGGTAAAAAGAAGGGTGATGTCCTGAAAGCAGAATATAGGGAGCTAGGAAATAAATTAAAAAGTAGACCCTCAAAGGTAGTAATCTCAGGATTACTCCAAGTGCCACGTGCTAGTGAGACCAGGAATACGAGAATAGACCAAATGAATGTGTGGCTGGAGAGATGGTGTAGGGAGGGAGGGATTTAGATTCCTGAGGCATTGGGACCGATTCTGGGGAAGATGGGACCTGTACAAGCTGGACGCGTTGCACCCCAGCAGGACCGGGACCAATATCCTCGTGAGGTATTCACTAGTACCATGGGGGAGGGTTTAAACTAGATTGGCTGGGGGATGGGAACCTGAGCAGGGAGACACAAGAGAGGGAAAAAAAGATAGCAATGAAAGTCAGAAAAGTAGAAAGCAAAAGTGGAAGGCAGAGGAAACAAGGGCTAGCAGAAAATAAGGCAATAGTATAAAAAATATGCATAAAAATGTTAAAAAGACAAGTCTAAAGGTATTGTATCTGAATGCATATTCGCAATAAGGTAGACGAATTAACAGCACAAACAGGTATGATATGATTGTAATTACGGAGACATGGCTGCAGGGTGACCAAGGCTGGGAACTGAATACCAAGGGTACTTGATATTTAGGATGGACAGGCAAAAAGGAAAAGGCGGTGGCATGGCATTGTTAGTTAAGGATTCAGACCATGTGGACTCTTCTAGGTACCTGACAGCCTTCTGTTACCATGATAATGGGGATTGTGGTCTCCGCTGGTGGCATCTTCTCTGAGGAGGAAGAGAGGGGCAGAAGGGAAAGGAGGCCAGGTTTCCCTATGCAGCTTCCAGAGGAGGGACCTGTGGGAGGAGAGGCGCAGGCACAAGGGACGCAGGGCCAACAGGAAGTCCAAGGCAGAAGGGGCCACAGAAGACGCCACTATCCCGCTGCTAGGGTTTATAGATGGCGATGCAGCTACCTCAATATGTCTGAGGTGCAATGCCGAAGGAGGCTCCACCTCTCAAGTGACCCCCATTTGTCAGATGACTGGCCCTGAGATCAGCTCCGACTGTGTGGGTGGACACCCCATGCGAGTGACTCGGAAGGTCACAGTGGCCCTCAACTTCTATGCCTCCGGCTCTTTCCAGGGCTCAGTTGGGGACCTGTGTTGAGCCTCCCAATCGGCTGTCCACAGTTGTATCAAGTTGATGACAGAAGCTCTGTTCAGGCGGGTATTGACCTTTATTCTTTACCGTACGGACGAGGCCAGCCAGGCTGAGTGAGCCAGAGGCTTCGTGGCCATTGCTAGCTTCCCCCACGTCCAGGGTGTTATAGACTGCACACATATGGCCATCAAGGCGCCAGCAGGTGAGCCCAGTGCCTTCGTCAACAGGAAGGGCTTCCACTCCATGTATGTGCAGATAATGTGTGATCACAGGATGCAGATTCTACAAGTCTGTGCAAGGTACCCTGGAGGTTCCCATGAAGCTTACATCCTCAGGCACTCCCAGGTGTCAAAGCTCTTCAATGCTCCAGCCCTATTGGATAATGGTTGCTGGGTGACAAGGGCTATCCATTGAAGAGGTGGCTCATGACACCTCTCTGCCACCTAAGAATAGAGGCAGAGAAGCATTACAATATGAATCATGCCTCCACAAGGGCAGTGATAGAGAGGGACCATAGATCTTCTCAAGCTGCGCTTCCAATGTCTGGACCATTCGGGGGCGTACTACAATACCCCCCAGAATTGGTGTCACTGATCATGGGTGCACGCTGCACTCTCCACAATCTGGCACTGGCAAGGGGGAACCCACTGGAGGAAGAGGGTCTTGATACAGCTGCACGGACCACAGACGATGAATCCAGTAGTGAGTCAGAAGAGGAGCACGGTGAGGAGAATGCTGAGGGCGTGGAGGCAGATCTCTGTAATCCCCAGGGAGGCAGGGGCACTAGGGACGCCTTGATCCAATGCTCCTTCAGCTTGGCTACCAAGGATCTGCTTCCACCTCATGCCAGGGCTGCCGCCTCCATCCCGGATGTCTGAAAGAACCCTTTCATTTGAACAACAAGAACACTCAGTGCCTGTGCAATAAAGTTCAGAGCCACTCACATCCAGCATTACATACTGGCGTTCCCCGCACCAGTGAAATAAAAAGGTGAAGCATACTCAGGCGATGACGACAAGAACAAAATTGATCTCATTTTGACAATTCCATACTATTTACATAAACTTCTCTGGTCTTCATTCCCAGACCAGTATAGATAAAGTAAACATAAATGAACATAAAATCATCTGTGACCTGTCCCTCTTGTGCTCATGGTGCCTTTAACTCACGTTTGTGAGGGCTACGTCTTGGTGCACCACTCCTCGCTGGCACTAGCATTGGACACAGACTGCTGACTCTGTTGTCCTGTGGGCCTTGATGACATTGGTTGTTGTCCTCTGGCCAGTGGAGCCTGTGCTGGCCTCACCTGGCCAGTGCCACGGCTGGCATCTGCAGTTATCGCAGACTCATCAGATGTGATAGTCACTGGCAGAGGGGCGCAGGAGCTGCTGCCGTATCCAGAGTGCCCTGAGAGGAACCCACAGAGACGACAGGCAGCTCATGTGCCAACATGAGTTCACTCTGGACCTCCCTACTCACCATTGATGGACGGGCACCTAACTGGGATACTGGGTGCCTCATCCATCTCCCACACTGGCACTAACCACCTGAGGTCATTGCCAGTGTGAGGGCTTGCAGGTCCGAGCTCAACCCCAGGAACCCCTCATTCTGTCCCTGGAGCTGCCTCTCCATGAGATTTGCCACTCTTTCAATGAAGGAGACAGTGTGCTCAGCCATGAGGGTCAATGCAGTGCTGATGCTCTGCATGAACTCCTCCATAACGGAGACCATGGCATGCAGACCCTCATGGATCTCTGCCAAATCCTCCCACACATCTCGCTGGACATCCAGCATCTGCCGTCTAATGGACGACTCCAGAGGCTCATCATCAGCCTTCGACTGAGCACCGTCCTGGTCCTCAGCAATCCCCTGACTGCTGGCGCTGTGGGCACTCACTGCCTCTGCCTGCACCTCAAGTGATTGTGAAGTGCCCTCACCAATGTGCACCGGGATACTAGCCACCAAACTAATGCCCACCAAGGTGCTGGTGTCTGGACTGGTGCCTGAATCAGTGAGCAGGTGTCCCTCCTGGCAACCACCTCCTCCATGGCAAGGCACTCATTGGAAAAGCTGTGGGCTGAGTGCCAACCTATCCTGCCCTCCTGCTTGCTGTCTCCAGCCACACTCGACTCCATAACTTTGGTTTGGGGACACAGAGGAAATGTCCTTCCATGACAGCCTTCCAGGGGCTGCCTGGGCCACCTATAAACTGGCCACCATTTGACCAGGCAGCTGACAGGCCCCACCCCCGCTTGGCCCTTCCCAACCAGTGCGGAGCCACGTTTCATGCTGGGTGGGCCTTAATTGGCCCACCAGCGTGAAATCACGGTCAGGGCCTGATTGCGGGTGGACTGTTTCCCAGCTGCTCCAGGGCCCGCCCACCATGCCCACCCGACAACCTCAAAATTCTGCCCTTGGAGTATTGTGTGCAGTTTTGGTCTCCTTACCTAAGAAAGGATATCCTTGCCATAGACAGTGTAGCAAAGGATCACCTGGCTGATTCCTGGGATGGCAGGATTGTCATATGAGGAGAGCTATGGCCGACTAGGCCTGTATTCACTGGAGTTTAGAAGAATGAGAGGAGACTGGAATCAGGGATGACGTTACCTCTGGTTGGGGGTGTCTAAAACAAGGGGTCACAGTCTCAGGAAAAGAGGTAGACCATTTAGGACTGAGATGAGGACAAACTTCTTCACTCAGAGGGTGGTGAACCTATGGAATTCTCTACCACAGAAGGCCGTGGAGGAAAAGTCACAGAATATTTGAGGAAATAGATAGATTTCTGGACTCTAATGGCATCAAGGGGTGTGGGGAGAGCGCAGGAGTATGATGTTGAGATAGAGGATCAGCCATGATCACACTGAATGGTGAAGCAGGCTTGAAGGGCTGAATGACCTACTCCTGCTTCCATTTTCTATATTTCTATGTTTGCGGAACTGCATCCAGGCCCTTGGTGCTTGACTCTTTGCCTTGGCTGCCAACGCTATCTGGTCGCACATCCTTCACAAAGTTTGTCTGGTGAGCCTCTTGGCTAGAACGCCTCTCTCTCCCTCTCCATCTCCTCTAGTGAGGTGCTCAGTGCAGCATTAGGGAACTTTGAAGCATGCTCCCTCTCCTGTTGCACCTTAATGCACTCTTCCTGCTCAAACTCTCTACTACAACCAAATCTAGGATCTATTGCAGCCAGAATGCACCTCCCCTTTAAGAGATTTAGGTTGACTTTTAAGTATAACAGGCTAGCTTTAAGTGGCAGTAGCCTTGCACAAACTTCAGCCCCCTGCTGAGGTGTGCACCTACTCAACATGTTTGCTGCTCACAGTATAATCATGCAAATTAGCAGGCAGTATGAAGTTGGCATGCTGTCTGCATCAGTAGCAACGGACTTGGGTTATTCATACCCATTTTCAGGGAATATCAAATTTAGCCTCCATTTTCTCCAGCTTTTTACGCTAAAAATAAAAGCATCCTCAAAAATCCATTTTGTTTTGATTGGTCATAAAAGCTGATTTCAGAAATCCTTAAGAATTCCCATGAACATTTGCAATTATTTCCTTCAATGTTACACTTGGAATTTCTTGTGCTTTGTGCTCTGTTTGGAATTGGTTTATGAATAATGGGACTTTTCATAGTGCGGTCAAGGGCAACGGCCTGAAGGCAGGCCAAAAACCAGACTAAAGTGGGATAAGACAAAGGCATATAAGGAAGGGAATCAAATCTTTGACTTTCAATTTTAATAGCTACTTGACATTAAATGATTTTGTCCAAAAATGAGTAAGTGTTGTAGGAAGTGTGTGCTTGTACAGTCTGTTTGCAAGATTTTTAATATAAATGTTGGTGGATTTCCCACAGTGTTCACCATGTTGGGATAGAAGGAACATTAGGGACAATTTTTGCATTGACACAATTAAAAGCATCTTCAATGCTCCTCAAAGCAGCACAGTTGCAGGATCGACATCATAATGCAGAGGGTAATCGCCTTGACTTACTGCCAAGTTGTCAGTTTCCCTGATTTGTGAGCAGACCTCTACTATCCAGCTAATCAGATCTCCCATTACAATCAGGCAAGAGGCTCTTACACTTGTGCATAGCAGGATCATGTGACAAAGTTATGGTCCCAAGGCCATCTTCGATTCTTGCCCCCTTGCCTAACTCCAGTTCTACACAACCACAGCTGGTACAAATCGTGGGGTGACTATTTCAGGAAAATGAAAGGAATTCTCAGCTGCAGTCAAGGAATGCTGGAAATAAGGTCGGGAGACATGGTTACGGGAGTCACTTGTGGGCTTTTGAGCCTTAAATGCAGTATTTGCTGCTATTTGTTTACACACAAGATGCCTGTGTATATCCCTCTCTTTTAAAGTGCTGCTGCAGTTCCTTCATCTTCAGCCATCCTACCTGATTTTCTGCCTTTGGCTCAACAAGCCAGCTATTGAGGAGTATGTGATAAAAACACATAGGGCTGAATGTTGCCATCGGTGAGCAGGGGGCGGGGCCCACTCACCGACACGTAAAATAACACGAGATGACGTCGGGGGGAACCCCTGACATCATCCCGCCCAATTTAAAGTTTCAGGAAGTGGAAGCACAGCAAAATCAGCTGTCCACCCGCCGACCTGTCAATGGCCAATTGAGGCCATTGACAGGATCCTTAAAACAATTAAAGGAACTGCCCGTCCAACCTTAAGGTTGGTGGGCAGGCCAGGAGCCCCAGCGAGGAATAGAAAAAACATGAAACCTCATCCACCAGCGGGATGAGGTTTAATGTCAGGATTTAAAAAGTTTAATAAAGTTTTAGTGTAGATTATGAACATGTCCCATCTCATGTGACATTGTCACATGAGGGGGATATATTAAGGATTTTTTTTTTCTATTTTTAATGTTTTTAGAACTGTCAGCAATCTCCCTGAGGCAGCACTTAGCCTCAGGGAGATGTGTGTTCTTTCGTGCACATGCGCGAAAGAGCGCACTCTCGCTTTTGGGGAATCCCCCCGACCGCACAGGAAGCGCACTTCCCGGCGGATGTCACGCTGGGCGGGCCTAAATTGGCCCACCCGCGTAAAATGGCAGCTGGGCCCGCTTCTCCGGCGGGGATCGGCTCCCCGCCCACCGGAGATTGGGTCGGGCCCACCAGCTTGGAAGGCAGAAAATTCTGCCCATAGGATTGCATGGCAACTGGCTGGGAAGTGTAATTGTGCAATTCCGTTGGGCAATTGCACTGCACTGGGAATCATCCGATCATGCGATTTAAATTGCAAACTTTGGATGGCTCTGACTGTGTTACAGTGATAGTTACCCAGGAAAAGTTAGACAAATTAAAACCACTTCTAGCCTCTGAACTAGGTCCCACCAAGGTGCATGTACCTCCACTGGTGGAGGGTGCAGCTGAACGCAGTGATGGATCTTCATCAGGTAGAGGTTCAGCATCCTCATCTGAGCTGGTCTGCGGGCAGGGACTAAGCCCTTGCTTCAGAACAGACTTCGCCTTTTCTTGCTGGTAGCTGGAACAGAGAGAAGAGATAATTAGTGATTGACTTGGCAAGCTCCTACATTACGGGTCACACAGTCATTGTCCACATGTGGTCAATGTATATTGGATGGACCCTTTGTTGGGTGAGGCTGATTTTGCCTTCCACACAGGAATGATCTCTATCCTCTCCAGCAAGCTCTGCCGCCTGCTCCTCATGGGTGGTGACTGTCCTCAATTTTGGTGACCCCCTCAGGTTTTGGCTCTCTCCCGTCTGTTGTGGGAGATCTTGTCCTGCATAAAGACAGATGGATTGACTGTGAGCACTATGGATAAAAGAGCAGTTCAGAAGCATGCATGCCTGTTGTGTGTGCTGAGCCCTCCCCGGTGAGGGATTAAGAACTTACATGAGATGATGATCTTAAAGTTGCTGGCAGACGTCCAGTACTGATGTCCCATCTTCTGGTAGTGTGTGGCATCCCTGCGGACTCTAACCCTTAGACTGTCTGATGCCCTTATGAGAAAGTGAGTTTGGAGTGGGTAGATTAAGTTTCACCTACCCTGGCAGAGCAGATCAGAATCATTCATCCATTTCCTGCACTGCTGGGCCATGGGCACTGACCTCCTTGGCGACCTCCTCCCAGGCCGCCATGGGAGGACCTCCTGCCTTTCCTGGATAGCCTAGAGGAAAGCCCCCAGGGAGGCCTTGCTGAACCGTGGAGTGGAAAGTTTGGGTTTTTTGGATGCCATTGAGAACCAGAATGAAATAATACACCTGGCCTGCAGTGAGTGATTGTCTGTACAGGTGCTGTTTAAATATGGCGCCAGGACCTTCGACCCCATGAGGTAATGGTGGGGAGGACGAATCTTTGACCCCCTCCCCGCCACAAGACTCAACAAGCTCTACACCGATGCATAATTAATGACCTGAAAAGCAGAAGATTGTGCGGATTAAACTGACTTGCTGCCCAGCGGGAATGACGCCAACTTTCTTGCCCATCACCACGCTTAGTCTCCAGAATGGAAAATTCCATCCACTGTTCTTTTTGATATATATTAATGAACTGGTCTTGGATATACAGGGCAATATTTCAAAGTTTGTACATGACACAAAACTTGGAAATGTAGTAAACAATGAGGAGCACAGTAAGAAATTTCAGGAGAACATCGGCTGGTGAAATAAGCAGACACATGGCAGATGAAATGTGAAGTAGAGAAGTATGAAGTCATACATTTTGGTAGGAAAAATGAGGAAAGGCAATATAAACAAAGTAGTTCAATTTTGAGCACAAGAACAGATGGATCTGGAGGTGTATGTGCACAAGTTTGTGATTGTACATTGTTTGAATGTTGAAACATTTGGCTATCTTTGCTTTATTAATAGAGGTATAGAGTGCAAAAGCAAGTAAGCTATGCTACACTTCTAAAAAACACTTGATCGGCTTCCACTGGAGTATGATGTTTAATTCTGGGCAACTCACTTTAGGGAGGATGTCAAGGCCTCAGAGAGGGTGCAGAAGAAATTTACTAAATTATGTGGAGAGACTGTGCTTGTTCTCCTTAGAGCAGCAATGGTGAAAGGGAAATTTAACAGTTGTGATGGAATGAGTAAGGAGAGGCTGTTTGTATCAGAAGCAGGGTCAGCAACCAAAGGACACAGATTTCAAGTGATTGGCAAAAGAAACAGAGGTGATCTGAAAAATAAGTTTTTTTTTGCACAATGAGTTGTTTGTGATCTGGAATTTGCTGGCTGAAAGGGTAATGGAACCAGATTCAGTTATAACTATCAAAAGGGAATTAGATAAATACTCAAAGCAGGGCTATTGGGAAAGAGCGGGAGAATGGAACTAATTGGATAGCTCCTTCAAAGAGCCAGCACAGGCATGATAGGCCAAATGGCCTCCTTCTGTACTGTTCGTTCTATGGTTCTTGCTAGTTCTGTGTGAAGCAGAGGTGCTCCCCCAGTGTTCACAATGGGTCTGCCCACCCTCACCCTCATTGTTCTCAGCCCCTGTAAGAAGTTGCCTGCTGGCTGATACAGCTAGCCTAAAATTGCATGCTTCCATTGTGAAGGCACAATAGAGGCCAGCAGCTTGGTCTGAATATTTAGATGAGGTCAAGGAACTAATTTCTTGCACTCTCTTCTCCTTCAGCTGCAGAGCTCATCTCTTCGCCATTAGCTTCTCTTTAAAATGGCCTAAAGGAATTCCTAACCTTTCCAGGCATAATAACCAATTACCTGCAGCCTTTCATCAAAACTCTATGGCTGCTGGCACTAAGCGGTTAATATTAGACTGGCACCACTGGGCAATAACAGGGGAATAGGAAAGAGCTTATTCCCCCATTCCCACACTAAATCTCTCTGCAGTCAACTTTGGAAGGGCCCACTGCTGGACAGCTAGAGTGCCTTCCTGAGTCAGTTAAGATGCAAATTCAGATTCAAAGACATACTGGACCCTGTTTACTATATAGGACAGTACTGGGCAGAGCATGTACTATGCACTATGTACAGTCTCTGCACAGTAATTGATGGTCAAATCAAAGCAGAATCCAACAGATAAGTTTTAATTTATTTCCATGGAGCCAGGAGGAGCAAGACTGTTTCTGCAGTTCCGAGAACTCTGTCAATCTGGGTTCTTCCTTCAAGAGTGGCCCATTACCCACAAATCTATCTTCTTCTGCTCTGGATGCCTATTAGGCCACTTGATTTTGCCATAGTGTGGAGCTGGTGGTCATGGACTGCCCTGGGCAGCTCCCTTTCTGCCTGCAGCTTTTTTGCCCAACATTACTGAGGCCCAGTCCTCCAAATGGGCCTGACCTTTCCCACTGGGACTATTGGGCAGCTAGCTGGCCTGCTTCAATAGCCAGATGTCCAAAATTTGCTTGAGCATCAATTTGTCCCAGAGATCAACATATATTTTTGCTCTGCCCCTCTAGCACTTGAATGTCTTCCCTGTGTCTCAGCAACCAAAAATGGACACAGTACTCGAGATGCACTCAGAGCACAGCACAGGATAGTATGAGCATGGTGTCCACTGATCAGTTCAGTTACATACTTATTTGGAGCTTCCAATGCATCATTCCATTCGATCAGGGTCCAGAAAGTTAATGTTTGAGGTTTTTTTTTATTCACTTAAGGGATGTGGGCAACGCTGGCTCGGCCAGCATTTATTGCCCATCCCTAGTTGCCCTTGAGGAGGTGGTGATGAGCTGCCTTCTTGAACTGCTGCAGTCCATGTGGTGTAGGTACACCCACAATGCTGTTAGGGAGGGAGGTTAATGAAGGACTGCCAGTTGCTCAACTTGTGCTAAATATTCAGTTGTGGGCATGTAAGTTATTGCTGAATTTGCCCTCAGGAGGCCAAATAAACAATAATAACAAGAGAAAGTTGTCATTTTATAAAGGGGCAGACAACATTTCCATGCAGGAGCAACATTCCTTTCCCCACTCCCCTCCCCTGCAACACCCATCACAGACTTTGCCTGCAGTGTTTGTATTAAACAGCAGCTTAGGTGTTCCAACAAATTGATGGGGAGGCTCAGAGGCAACAGTTTCTGGAGCCTTAATGATCCTTGTACACATTTTATTCTCAGTCTCCTAGCCCACCAAACATTGACAAATCATATTGTGAAGCACTAGATACATTGGGTGCAGGGCAGGCCTCAGGCCCCAGGGTGTCTATAATTTGGAGAACCTATACCCAATGAACTTCAGCTCAAAGCTAAAAATTAAAATTAAAATTAAATTCTGTGCCGCAAGTTGCATAATTTTATCCCATGAGCTGATTTTTGATAGATTCAGCCATTTGACGCTGGCTCTATGCAAAGGCATTGCAAAACTAATCCCACTGCCCTTTCTATGGCCCTGTATCTACTTCAAATATTTATCCAATTTTCCCTTAAAAGATGCAATGGCACAACCGCTCCCTGTGATAAAGCATTCCACACTCTCTCAACAATCCTATGTGTAAAGAAACTTCTAACCTCGCCTCTCAGTCGCTTAGTGCCAATTTTAAATTGATGACTGCTTGTCACTGACCGTCCAGAGGAAATAGTTTAAAGGTTAGCTTTAGAGAGTTGCTGCCTCACCAGAATTTACATTCCTTAATCAAGCTCTCTGGTTAGCTTTCCATGTGCGAATAGCCTATTCAAATATAGAGGCCTGTCAGAATATTCAACGTGACAGGCCCTGAGCTGCTAGTGCAGATGAATATATCTTATCCCCATTTTTACTGGTCAGGGAAATTTGGAACTTAGGAATTATGCTATTATATTGCTTTTAAGCAAACAAATTAAGCAAATAAATTAAAATTAAGCAAAATTACCTTATGCTTACTACCATGCAAATATCAATTTTAACTGTGTCTAATGTACAAAGCTGAATTTTTGTGTAGATGAAAGAGATGGTTTGCTTTATTCTATTTTGAAACACAAATGTAATGTATCCTTTTTTTTGCTGAGACCAAACAATCTTAAAACATTTTATTTTATTTTTTTGCTGACCACCCCTCATAACTATCACAACTAAGCCCATACTGAATCATGGTTCAATGGGTGGCAGAGTCTTCTGTGGTATCTCAACACAAGATTATTCATTGCTCAACATAGGTACAAATACCTTAAGTTCATTGTGAAGGACTGTATTTCTGAGAACTTTAAAAGTGGGAAGAGAGCGAGGGAAGATTTAAGGTCAAACATGAAGTTCAATCAAGAACTGAAAACATACACAGACCCTGGAATATAAGGTTTAAAACTTAGATTTTCCTCTGGCTATGTAGCATGGACTTACTGACAGTAATAAACATTTAAGTTTACGATACCAGTTATGATAAATTTATCATCACATATGTAAATAATTATTAAAAATCAAAATCAGAATCAGGCAGCAATCGCAATAAATAGTCCAGTTGCCCATGTGCGTAGTTGCTAACTAAATAATGGTAATGTTCAGCTAATATCAGGTAATCCATTAAGAGTCAGAAAGTACCTGTAGTCCTAGCAGAAGTAGTTTAGGAATACAGTGAGGGAAATAAGTAAACAGGATATGTCTCTGCAGAATAAACCAGAGTAAGTAAGTTACAGGGAAAGTGAGAGATTTAGTCAGTCAGGTGTGAAGCAGATGAGAGAGTGAACAATTTAGTACAATGTAATGGAGTGGGAACAGAAAGAGAAGATTGCGTTAAGTGGGAATTAATAATGCAGAAGAAAATTGGAAATTTCCTGAAGGTCTGTATGCACATGAAACATGTGGTTGTCTAGAAAATGAATAGAGGTTATTTAGGAATGCAACTGAGCAGAGTACATAGGTTGCTCAGACTGCTGACTAACCTTCCAGATATAGGGCAGAATCTTGTGCTGCTCCTGAAAGTGGGAAGCAATTCAGACAGGGGAGCTTGATTATGTGGGAAGCTAAAAATTAGCTTCCCCATGGTGGGACGAAACTAAGGGATTAAGTTCTCGGAAGTTTGAATGTGGGTCAAGCTTCCCAATGTCAAGCACTGCAAAGCTCTTTTGCATGCATCTGCGTGTCATGCATGCTCATTAAAAGGCAATCTTGCCAGAATTAAGAGCACCTTTCAAAGTAAGTTCTCCTTGAATGAGAACTATGTGCCTTCAGATTCCCACATGCATATAAGTGGTGTGCAGCAGGCAAGGTAGTGTATTTGCTGGAATTAGAGTGAGTAGCCGTGCTTTCTCCTCTCTGGGAAGCTCTGTTCTGCAGCAGGCTATGATTGAGGTCAGGTGGCAGCTGGCGAAAGGCAACTGGGCATGGCTGTCTGAGGCAGGGAGAGAGAGGGTGGCTGTCTGAGGCAGGGAGAGAGAGGGTGGCTGTCTGAGGCAGGGAGAGAGAGGGTGGCTGTCTGAGGCAGGGAGAGAGAGGGTGGCTGTCTGAGGCAGGGAGAGAGAGAGTGGCTGTCTGAGGCAGGGAAAGAGAGGGTGGCTGTCTGAGGCAGGGAGAGAGAGAGTGGCTGTCTGAGGCAGGGAGAGAGAGGGTGGCTGTCTGAGGCAGGGAGAGAGAGGGTGGCTGTCTGAGGCAGGGAGAGAGAGGGTGGCTGTCTGAGGCAGGGAGAGAGAGAGTGGCTGTCTGAGGCAGGGAAAGAGAGGGTGGCTGTCTGAGGCAGGGAGAGAGAGAGTGGCTGTCTGAGGCAGGGAGAGAGAGGGTGGCTGTCTGAGGCAGGGAGAGAGAGGGTGGCTGTCTGAGGCAGGGAGAGAGAGGGTGGCTGTCTGAGGCAGGGAGAGAGAGGGTGGCTGTCTGAGGCAGGGAGAGAGAGGGTGGCTGCCTGAGGCAGGGAGAGAGAGGGTGGCTGTCTGAGGCAGGGAGAGAGAGAGTGGCTGTCTGAGGCAGGGAAAGAGAGGGTGGCTGTCTGAGGCAGGGAGAGAGAGAGTGGCTGTCTGAGGCAGGGAGAGAGAGGGTGGCTGTCTGAGGCAGGGAGAGAGAGGGTGGCTGTCTGAGGCAGGGAGAGAGAGGGTGGCTGTCTGAGGCAGGGAGAGAGAGGGTGGCTGTCTGAGGCAGGGCGAGAGAGAGTGGCTGTCTGAGGCAGGGAGGGGGAGAGGGAGGGTGGCTATCTGAGGCAGGGAGGGGGAGAGGGAGGGTGGCTATCTGAGGCAAGGAGGGGGAGAGGGAGGGTGGCTGTGTGAGGCAGAGACGGGGAGAGGGAGGGTGGCTGTGCGAGGCAGGGACGGGGAGAGGGAGGGTGGCTGTGCGAGGCAGAGACGGGGAGGGAGAGGGTGGCTATCTGTGCCAGGGAGGGGGTTGGGAGGGTCACTTGGTACTGCACAACCCTTTAATCAACAATGTTTCAGGCATTATTCCTGTATGTCCAAATTCAGATGATGTGAGCCTATGGATACAACATTTATTGTATCACATCGTCAGTAGTGGCATCTCTGAGTATCCTGAGATGTGTTGGATTAATCCTTGGACATTAGTTGTAAAGTTGGGTTCTTGGGACGCATCTGGCGGCCCAGCAGATTCTCATCCCTCTGAGGCTCTGTCTGAGCAGCGTCAGCAGCCAAGTCATTGCCCGTCTTGCTGGTGCCGGCATGACAGAGATCTTTGCAAGGCATTGCCCCCATTTGGAGAATGGAGGCATCCTCACTGGATGGCTGAGAAAGTCTGGGCTTTCCATCTGCACAAGCTCGGTCCTGGTCCTCCCCGGCAAGTTTCACAGCCTTCCCAAAGGCTGTCAGGATTCAACTATGAGAGAAACCCTCTCCTGTCTTACTATGCTGTCACTAATTATGAGCAGTTTTCTCCTGGAGACAGACAGACAGAATGATTCTGACGTCCCAATGGGAGTATAACTACTTTCCAAGTATGCATGCCTATTTCAGCTTCTGTGGCCCCCCTAGTAAGTGTTCCACGCCCACACTGTCCTGCAACTGGTACAATGTTCATGGCTCCCACAGATTCAATCCACATGTTCCATTTGACACTGTGGCCTGCAATACAAACTCCTGCCTGACATTCCTCTGCACTCATACACTTGCACTGCTTGATGTCACTTTCCGGTGACTACACAGTGCCAATTCCCCTTGTGGAGTGCAGCAGATACTTCATCCGTTTTTGGCACTGGACCCAGGTGCTGGAGTGCCCCACAGTCACTAATCGAGGCTGCAATCTCCTCCAGGTCAGACAGGGGGGCCCCTGCTGCAATCCCTGAGAAACAGGACCTCCTCCCTTCCCCGAACAGCCTGGAGGAGAACCTGGAGTGAGGCATCACTGAATTGTGGGGCCACTTGCCGTCTTCTCTGATTAGCTCGGAGAACTCATGAATAGCAAGTGGTAGCAGCAGTTGAGGCTATCTGGGGGGGTAAGATCAGAAGGTTTTGCTGCAGTCTCAAGTCACCCACTCAGAGAGCCAGGCTGAAGTTCCTGGCATGCAGGGAATGAATGCCATCCAGGTGCCTTTTAAATATGGCCTGGAACTTTGGCCCCGTGAGGTAACAGTGGAGGTGTCCACTTCCTGCCTTCCCTCGCCACAGGAGTCGCCACACTCCTCACCATGCTTGGCTCATTGGCTGGCTGCCACTTGGGCACACATGGCCAGCCACTCACCCCTGAGCAGAGGTGTCAATCACTTCCTGTCCTGCCGGTGACAATCTCGCTGCTTCCGGGCGATTCCGCCCACAGAAATGCTTCAAATTTCATGCAGCAATTTTTTTTTCCAAAGGCCCATTACAGTGTTTGTTTTGGTTTTTCTGTGCAATATACATTGGTTGCGGAAGGCAATGAGAAAGCAAAGAAACTCAAGGCTGGAGTGAGAAAGGAAAAGAAAGAAGTGATGGACAGGGCAGCTTACAGAGCCTGAGATCCAAAGCAACCGGCTAGTCACGGATACTGGAGAAATGATCAACCCTAAACACTGAATCACGTGGAGACAACAGAACAACTTTCATGGCATTAACCTAACTTAAGCTTGATAAGTCAGTTTGTTACAAAGAAAAAAATGAACTTTACTCCCTGAAACACACTTTAAGTCTTAAGTAATATGTAGCTGCTATAAATGTTACAGATTGCAAGGCTTGCAAATCCTAAGATTGGTTAGCAGTGTGGTACATAAAAGCAGGATCAAACTGAGTATAGCATGTATAAATAAAAAGTTAAGTGAGTCCACAGGGCCAAAAATAACATCAGAAACTTATGGCAATGGCAGTAATGACCAAGGCCAAGCACAACATATGCCCTTGGGAAACCAACCATTATCTGCGACATTGCTGCAAAAATACATTGCACAATGGAAGAGAACATTACGTTCCTGTCTACCCCAGTGTATCAACAAATATCAACATATGGGTGAGATTTTCCACTCCAGAGACTAAGGGCTGAATTTTTCACTGAGCGGGCAGGCGCACATCTGACCCGCTCATGCATAAAATGACGTGCGATGACTTCGGGCAAGCATCCCAATGTCATCAGGCACTCACGCGATATTTCGGTCGGCGGGCGCACGCGGGAGTTGGCACTGTGCCCGCCGACAATTGACAGGCTTATTAAGGCCATTAAAATATTCATTGAACTTAATTTTTTGCTACCCATCCAATTTTACAGTTGGCGGGCAGGCAAATCGGCCAGGCAGCCTTTGGATTTCTTATGAAACCTCATCCACCAATGGTGATATCCCTTGTGCCAGTGGGATGAAGTTTCCAACAGGAATTGAGAATTTTTAAAAATATTGAAATGTCATTTATAACATGTCCCTGCTCATGTGGCGAGTGATACTCCCCAGGAAGAGACAAGCACAGCAACAAGGCACTGGCAGCAATCGTCCAGGCAGTCGAGGAGTGACAAAAGATCCTTTATCCCCGCAATGGGAGCCGGAAGTCCACCAACCTCGCTACCAAGGCTTGGGAGGAGGTTGCCAGTGTGGTCAGTGCCAGTGCTGTTTGGAAGAGGACTGCTATCCAGCGCTGAAAAAGGGTGAATGATCTCATCCGCTCCACCAGGGTAAGTGAAACCTCTCCTCAGTCTTTACTCTCACACTCGTAAGGCTATCAGGCATTTGCATCGTTACAGTCCACAGGGATCTCACATACTACCAGCACAAGGGATATCACCATTGATTCCCTCACACACACGTTTACATCTTCTTATAACATCCTGCACAAGTCGCACCTTCAGTCCTTACATAGGTCCACTCAGTACACACAGAAGGCAGGCATGCTTATCATCTGCTTTGGCATCCGTCCTACTCAGTCTGTCCATCTGTCGTTACGCAGGAAAAGATCGTCCACAACATCAGGGAGAGATTCCAGAGCGGAGGGGACATGCCAGAGCCCAGGCCATTCACCCCCTTTGGCGAGCAGGCAGCAGGGCTAGCTGGTGAGGACCGGGATTATTCCTGCATCTCCCAAAGGCAGTGAGGTCACATCCATTAGTCTTAGCCCACCCGTCAAAACTGAGTGCTCTTCGATGTAGATGACTACCCAGCCAATCACTAATTCCTGTTCTCTATTATTGGCACCAGCAAGAAAAGGAAGAGGCACATTGCCAGTCAGCCCACCAGCCCCAACCCCCAGGCCACCTCGTTGAGGATTCTGAGGACCGACTAGATATAGAGATGTCACAGTGTTCACCCGTGTCCTCCACCGGCGCGGTGGCACACCTTGATGGGACCTAGTTCTAAAACAAGCTCAGGGTCACTCTCTTTATAGTCCACAGCAGGCGGAGGCAGTGACAGCCATGGTCACTGACATTCGGAGGACTGCTGGAGCTCCTGCTGAGTTCGAGTCCGATGACGAGCCTCTGGTATCGACCCCCAGAGAGATGTTGGTGCTCCAAAGACAGACAGGGGCACATCAAGCAGGGTTGTCAGGAGCTGTCACCAGATTAGAATGGAGGATGGAGGAGTCTGTCCATGTTCAGTCTGATGTCTTGGCCCCGACATTCTAGCACACCGGGGTTACCATTGGAAGGGTGGCGACTGCCATGGAGACCCTGGTCCAGCAGTTTCTGCCGGATGTGCACAAGGACCAACACACCATTGCTTCAGCCATGAGTGGGATCTATCAGTGGCTACATGAGAGAGGGGCGGGCACCTTGATTGACCTTCAGGAACCCCTTCTCCTCAAGGAGTCAGGGGCACTCAGACACCCACAGGGAGCAGGAGCCGTCAACCAGACGCCCCAGGGCCATCCAACCAGGACTATCCTGGGCTGTCCAGCCGCTCTGCCTGTGACCCCATCAACTCCAGCTCCTCAGACCAAGGAGGACCTGCCCCAGAGCACGAGACCCAAAGCAGGCTGAAGCCCTCCAGAGGATGTCTACCAAAGTCATCACAGACAACAGGGTGTAGCAATCAGCTGGCTGCCTCCACCTCTGCAGCGGATATCAGGGTTGCACCTCAACATAGTGGCAGGGTAAGTAAAATCAAGAAAGCTTGAGATCAGAGGTGGCACAGGTGTTCACAAACTATATATCCTATGCACATATGTAAATAAATGTTTTCTGTGAATTTCTCATTTAGTGAATGGCTCTTCTATCTGATCCAATGTTCCGAGGACATACAAATGTAGCAGAGGTCGCTCTCCCTCCTCACATATCTCTTAGTTCACCAGGTGCAAATCACTTATATCCGATCGTGATTCACGCCGGTCTAATTTGACGCCTGTTTGGCCCTTTGATCTGGAAGGGGGGGCATAATTCCGGTGAGCTGGGATTTTAATGATATTCATGATATTCAAATACATGCAAATGTGTTTCCCGACATGGAGCGGCGGGCTATCTGGTCCGTCATGAAAGTAGGAAGCGGGCAATTTAAACCTATTTTCACACCAGCGGGAAAGGGACTTCTCGCCACACTTTGAGTTTTCCAGTCCCGCCCGCCACAACGCCCACTACTGGCAGGACAAGAAAATCCCACCCAAACTTCTAGTTACAAATATTTGAAAAAATGTATCTATTTAATGTTATTTCATCAACTCAAAACACATTTATTTAAATTTTGCTGGTCCATTGGAAGCCAAAGTTTTAATTTATTAACAAGATAACCTGATTTTTGCCAATAACCTACTTATGGGGCAGGATTTTATTGCGTTGACGAGCGGGGGTGGGGCCCGCTCGCCAACGCATAAAATGACGCACGGTGATGTCGGGCGGAACTCCCGACGTCACCGCGCCAAATTTAAATTTTCGGGAAGGCGGGGTCTCAGCAAAATCTGCTGCGTGCCCGCTGACCTGTCAATGGCCAATTGAGGCCATTGACAGAGGCAATTAAGTAATTAAAGGACCTGCCCGTTCGACCTTAAGGTTGGCGGGCAGGCCAGGAGCCCCGGCGCAAATTCAAGAAAGCATGAAACCTCATCCACGGGCGGGATGAGGTTTCACGTAGGTTGTAAAAAATGTTAATAAAGTTTTTATAAAAATTATGGACATGTCCCAACTCATGTCCACTTGAGGGGACATGTTAGAGAAATTTTATTTTTCTATTTTTAGGCTTTTTACATTTACAGCCGATCTCCCTGAGGCTAGGTGCAGCCTCAGGGAGATGAATGCGTTCTTTCGTGTGCATGCGCGAAAGAGCGCTCTCTCATTTTTGGGATTCCTCCCCCCCCCACCCATACAGGGGGCACACAGCGCTTCTGTGCGGACGTCATGCTGGGCGAGCCTTAATTGGCCCGCCCGCATAAAATGGTGTCGCGCCCCTAATCGGGGGCGCCAATCGGAAGGGCGCCTGTGCACGCCCGCCCTTCAACTTCGCCCTCGACGGGGGGGAAAATCCAGTCCATGTTCTTCTGCAGCCTGTAACAAGTTAACCTGCCAATGCATTGCTAAGTTATTTGTGTAAACCCCACCCTTGGCAATGAAGACTCTACCCCCAGTTATCAGTAGATTAACCTGACATAATTAAAATACACAGTATTGTTGATGTGTCTGCTCGAACAGAAAGTCAGAATATCAGATTTGGCTGCCAGAGCCTCAGGTTTGTTGCCAAGTTACAGGGTGTAGCCATGCAATGCGACTTCTGGTACACAGGGAACCTCACATGATTTTAGTATTGTATATAGATCGTAAAAAGTTTACCAAATCTCACATTCCATGTTTGAAAACACTTAACAAGTATTACTTAAAGCAAGTTTATTCTCTAAACCTCCTGCAATAATCTTGTTGAAGGCTTTTCAGTGGAGATGTTCTGATTAATGACTGTTGAAGCCATTATGGACCAAATGTTACAATGAGCAATGAATGAACAGTGCTAAGCATTTTTTAGTCATGCATTTGCCTATTTCCTTTTTCTGAGGTTTTGCACAACAAGTTTCTGTTAGCCAAAGATCCAAAAAGTGCAGGACTCTCCGCGGGACACCTGCAAGCTGTGTGAACGGGGAAAGCAACTGTTTGACTCTTTAGCCAATCAGATTGAACAATAATGAATGAGCAGCACAGAGTCTGAACCAGGAAATGGAAATAAGAATGTCAGGCAGAATTTTACGGCGGCCAACCCGATCAAGCCTAAAATCGCGTGAGATGATGTCAGGCAAGCGTCCCCACGTCATCGCGCACTCGCGCAATATTTCGCTCAGCGGGTGCACTCAAAAGTCGGAAGCACACCCGACAGCAATTAAGAGGGCAATTAAGCCCATTAACGGCGCAATTGTCTCCAACTTTTCATGGCCCGACCAACCTTATGATTGGCGGATGGGTGAATCAACCAGGCGGCCTTTACATTTTTCATCAAACATCATCAAAGGGCGGAATGAAATCTCTCCTATGAAATAAAATAAAAATAAATATTTGTGGACAGCATTTTTATGAGGTATATTTTCAGGCGTTCGATTGTGATGCATGGGCATTTTTTTTGCAGCTTTTTAAAACTTTATTTCATCATTTGCAGGTCTGCAGCTCCCTGAGGCAGCTGTCCCGCAGCCCTCACTCACACCCGTGGTGATGTCATTGCCCACCCTCTTCCCACCACCCTCCCCCACGTGTTTCACGCTGGCTGGCCGTTAATTGATCAGCCAGTGTGAAATTGTAGTAAAGGGGCGATCGTGGTCAGCGGTCTGTTTCCCAGCCGCTCCCGGGCCCGCCAATTGTGCATGCCAGCCAAAGATAAAATTCAGGCCTTGAAATAGAGAAAGTGAAATAAAGAGACAAAAAAGGTTAGATCATGGGAGAGATAAAAAAGATCGAAAATGTTAATAACATTTTTTTTAAATCTCCAAAAATAATTAAAATCCAAAGGAATGAGACTCCACACTTTTAAAAGTTAGTTTTCAATACTAGAGACGTTGGCAGTAATTAAACCCACTAATTAAAAGGATTCTCAGACTGAAATTGGCAAGCCCCAACTTTTTCTGACAAGTTTAGTCCATATCTATAAGGTAAATGCAGCATCCTCACACCAATCAATGCATTTGAATGGTGACTCAGGCGGTGAGATATTGTTTTCATGCAGCTTTTGGAAGAACAGGTCATCCTGGATAATAACTAATGAATATCCATGTTTAATTGCACAAGTGGGGTAGTGGAAGTCACTGTCTGATTTGTGCATAATTAACAGTGAGCATTGTTAACATCACCATTATTTTCACAACAAAATCCAGCCCATAATATCTTATAAAAAGCTAAATGTCAATAAAAATAAAAATAGCGATCTTTAAACTAGATTTGTATAAACTCAGAGTTCCTCAAGGGAATGACCTGGTATGCACTAACAGTACCTTAATCTGACCTAAAATCAAGCAAATAGCAAGCCAGAATTTATTCAATCATTAGAAGCAAATGCCAGGGCCTGTTGACAAATAAAACAGTCTTTTAACTGGCTGCTCAGAGTCATTGTATAATGAAATATCAATGATGTAAGCTTGCACCTTCTATTTCCTATATGAGCAACTCAACATCTTGATTGGATCATGCTTCCTCTGTAAGAAAGTAAAGTGAATAGCAATCTTTCATACAACCCAGCAGCTGGAGTCGTCAGCTACCTCAGGTTATACTCCAGAATGATTGGAAAAGTTTACATTTTATGTTTACATTACGATTGCAATAATAAATTACGCATTTATAATGAACAAACACTTATGGAATTTAACAAATTCACTGAAATTACATGAGTCTGTTGTGATTAGCAATTTTTTTACACACGCTATATGAGACAGGTAATATTTCCTCTCTATGCTATGTTTAACAATGTCATAACCGGGATAGAGATTCCTTGTCATGATTTCCAATGACAACATAAAACCATTTATAATTTCACTACAGGTCAGTATCTTTCAACTGAAAATCTTTCAACTATATTTAGGATGTCACTGACATGTATTACATTGAATTACATAGAATGTACAGCATAGAAATAGGCCTTTTGCTGCAACTTGTTCATGATCCACACAAGCCTCCTGCCATCCCTTCCATCTACCCTCTCAGCATAACCTTCTAATCTGTTTTTCCCTTATGTGTTTATTTAGCTTCCCCTTAAATGCATCTGTGCTACTTGCCTCAAATATACCTTGTGGTAGCAAGTTCCACATTCTAACCACTGACTGGAAGAAATCTTCTGTGCACTATGAAACATATGGTACCACGAGGATGAAGGTCAAATTAGCAATAGAAAATGTTACTTGCAGCCAGAGTCTTGAAGAATTACTGTAATGTCTCCCAAATCTAACAAAGTTCATTCCTAATGGCATTTAATCAGGTATTAACGATTTGGAAGACTGAATATATGTAATGATTTATAATAATACTGTCATTTATATAGCCATGTATATATATTTTTCAAAATGGCACATGTAATAAACTACTAGCTTGGTAAACAGTCAACCTGTGGCAGCAACAACTTACCAGCTGTTACACTTAGATTTGCCCACAGATTTTGTATGGGGGTTTTGCATTGGAACCAGCTGTATTTAGAAAGCCATTTCGATGCAGACCCATGTGGAGGATCTGGGACCTGTGTGGACAACCTGTGGGACAACCAACTGTGTTTCTCCTTAACCAACCAGATTGAAGAATTGTGATTGGGCAGTGCAGATTCGGAATCAACAAGAATTAGAATGCTTAATTTGATGCCAAATGAAGTACAGAAAATGAAATCGATGGAAAGAAAGATGTGATTAGGACAGATATAAAAGAAACAGAAGGAAAACGTTAAAAACTGAATTTATAAAATTTCCAGTAATTAAAATCTGAAGGAGTATGGCTCCACATTTATAATAACATAACTTTCAGTGCCAGAGAGGTTTTTTGGCATAATTTAATACCTACCATGCTGTTAAAAATTTAATTACACTGAAATGAACAAGCCTTAACTTTTCTGAGTTTAGTGGGTATATATCACGTGGAGACAGCAACTTCATGACATTCCATGCATTTCAAGGACCAGTCTCCCAACAAAATACTATTTTAACACAGCTTCTGTAGGAGCAGGGCAACTCAAGCATGATTTCTTCATGATTCCTGCGTTCAACTATGCATGTAGAGTTACTAGAGATTTCTAAAACAAAAACAGAATTACCTGGAAAAACTCAGCAGGTCTGGCAGCATCGGTGGAGAAGAAAAGAGTCGACGTTTCGAGTCCTCACGACCCTTCAACAGACTGTTGAAGGGTTGTGAGGACTCGAAACGTCGACTCTTTTCTTCTCCACCGATGCTGCCAGACCTGCTGAGTTTTTCCAGGTAATTCTGTTTTTGTTTTGGATTTCCAGCATCCGCAGTAGTTTTTTATTTTTATACTAGAGATTTCTGTCTGATTGGCACTTCAATAGCAGTGGGCACCATTAGCCTTACCCATTATATTTTTACTGCAAATAATAATGAAAATAATGATCAATTAAACTATTTTGGGCCACTTTAATTTCTGGAAGAATATTGGACAGGACACTAGGAAGGGAATATTGTGCAGCCCACAAGAGTAGGAAACATGGCACGCAGGGTAACTTAATTAGGCAGGATGCAAAATCTTGATTTCCCAATGGTGGGTTGAGATGCAGAGATAAAGTTTAGCGGTTTGCAGTGTGTTGGTCCTCACACCAGCCTGTGGCGGGATCATATTTGTAATACATTTGCATGCCACGAATACTCATTGGTGTAGAACTGTTTTTCATTACAACCTACCTTCAAGATAAAGTCAGTTGCATTCAAGAATCATCACACCCAATTCACCTTTGTTTAAAGATGGCATACAACAGTGGGCTTTGTACGGTTGTGTCAAAGGTCAGTGGTTTTCCTTGTTGAACTCTATGGCACAAGGGAGGCAAGCAGGAGAAGAACAGCTTTCATGGAGGCTCGGGACAGGCAATGAGAGTCGATGGTGAGGAGGGGTGGTGTGGCTTGGGGTCAGGGCATGCAGGAGTGGAAGATGGGTCCAGGGGAGAAGAAAAGGTGGGGTCGAGGGCATGGAGGAGTGAAGTGGGAAAGGCTTGGAGTCCTGGGTGTGGTGGGGTTTGTGGGAACAGTCAGTCAAGGTAAGAAAATGAGGTGGTGTCAGTACTGTCCAAATGCAGATCCATCACAGGGCATTGGCTGGAAGTGTCCTTACAGGGCTTTGAATTCACCTGCATAATTTCAATTATCTCTGCTAAGAGTGGTCTCGGACAATCTCCTTTAAAATGCATAGAAGGAAGGGCCAGCTGAGCCTGCAAGTTCAGCCGCATCCCACAGAGTGGCAAGTGCAACACTGGACACTAACATGAACATTCAAGAAAAAGCAGGCCAAAAAAAAGACACAACATTGTTTCTTCCACAATAAAGGAAATGTCCCTAACTCCCCTGTAACCATCAATGTGTGCCAAATGTGAGGCGGGCCAGTGCATCTAGCTCTCAG
This sequence comes from Cetorhinus maximus, assembly GCF_964194155.1. Lineage (NCBI taxonomy): Eukaryota > Metazoa > Chordata > Chondrichthyes > Lamniformes > Cetorhinidae > Cetorhinus > Cetorhinus maximus. Next base: position 62,363,907 of record NC_135885.1, on the reverse strand, counting down.
ACTAAGCTAGTCTCAACAAATGATGATGATGCACACATGAATAAAATGAAACCAATGTAATGTGAAATATTTACAAGTGAAATTTAATGTTGAAAAATGCCTGTACCAACGTTGTGCTCTCCAGTCTTATGTTAATGGCAATGGAGCTGGGCAGGAAAGTTTTGCCCATGATGCAGAGCCTCCCTGTTTATCCAGGAGGCTCTTTTATAGCCCACCTGTAGCTGCTGCATTGTCAGCTGGCCCAGGGTTTCACCAGTGATTCTACATGTCTCCCATGCACGCCGCCAACACTTTAAATTTGAATTGTAATTGCATGGGAAACCATTCCACTGCTGAGAACGGCACACTGTTGACAAAATCCAGCCCCAGCCCCCACCCCCGCCCCCAGGAGCTTTCTGTTGATATGGGCCTCAGCACCAAATCTATTGACTCTGAAGCAAAAGTGTTCCTCACTGAACATTATTTTACAGATTAACATAATAATGAAGTGCATGCAAGAAAAGTTTAATGCATACTTGTAAATAATTGTTATTTATATTCTTCCTTTCAACAAAATATCTTACTGAGCCTACTTTTAGTTATTCTTCTGTTCTGATGAAAATGAGCCTGTCATTTCCACATAGTTTGGCTTTACCTCTCGGACTTGATTTATTTAATCTGTCCTATTGTGTATTATTTTCTCAGCGTGCTTCTTGCTCTGTCAGCTCTCCTGCCTGCTACTTTCAACCGGCCACTGATATATTTCAATTATTTTCTGTATTTTCAAGTATTTAAATTTTACCTTCTTTTCCCTCCTGCAAAGCTTCTGTAATCATTTTTCTTGCTCTTTTGCTTAGTCTACAGACCGATGAATGTCTCACACAAATTCTTAAATTGGCCTCTGATTAGCAACTAAATTACACTAGCTCTAATGTGTTCTGATCAGCCATGTAATTTCTCTACACTGCTTTTTTTTTAACTCTTATTTTTTTCATATCTAGGCTCCAACAATGAAAAATGCATTTGTGCAGTGTTAATCTAGTTACTAGCCTGCATGGGCCTGCATAGGCTGAGTTTTCCTCCACTATTATATGCCAAATCAGGCAAGGTTGCTGGCAGGAAAATCGAGCAGAGACATCTGCTGCCACTCTTCCATTCTTAAGTTGAATTTTCCACTCACATCTCTATCCCAGCAGACACTTCACCACCAGCCTTCCCCACCATTATTTTAATTGTTCATGAGGTGTGAGTGCCATTGGCATTTGTTGCCCATCCCAAATCCCTGAGAAGGTGATCGCAAGCCACCTGTAAATGCATATAAAAACCAACAGGAAGGGTTGGAGCTGTCTTACTGCCCCATTTCCCTCCAAGACTGCTCCCTCTTATAGGGTCTGCCTGGTGGAAGGTGGCAATAAATCAGGTTGTGCCAGTGAAGATCTTATGACTGTTTCAAGGCTTCTCTTCGCCTCATCTGGTATCAGAGCATATTGAACTTACCTTGTATTGCATCAGTGAGCTCTCTCTTGGCAGCGGGGTTCTTATTGGGTGCCTACCCTTCCCTGACCAATGATCCTAACCCAGGAAAATGGTTTTCTTAGTGTTTCTTTATGGACAATGGGTGGGTAGAAGTACCCTGTCCAACCTCCACTCCATCTTGACAAGAACATCTAGTCCTCTGTCATAAATTTACCCAAAGTTTTTTGTTATTCTTTCATGGGATGTGAGCATCGCTGGCTAGGCCAGCATTTATTGTCCATCTCCAATTGCCCTTAAGAAGGTGGTGGTGGTGAGCTGCCTTCTTGAACTGCTGCAGCCCATGTGGTGTAGGTACACCCACAGTGCTGTTCAGGAGGGAGTTCGAGGATTTTGACCCAGTTTTGGGTTAGTACAAGTTGCTAATCTTACTGAAGGAAATACAGTATTTGATGTGTGGGACATAAAAAGAGCTCCTCTAATTCCATTTTTCGATGTGAGAAATTCAAAAAACACAAGGGCAAACATACCAGCAAAACACCTTGAACAGATATCTCACAAACACTGCACATTTGAATAAAACTAATTCACATTTACTATGTTTTGTGGTGTTTCATTATTCAGAAAGTAATGTGTCAGTTATCCAAGAGGCAAGTAAGTGATTGTTCATCACATAGCCTCTGTGTGTGTCTGAAAATATCCAGTGGCAGTACGTCGGAGGGTTATTGTGAACCTCCCAGCTACTGCAAGTAGAGTTAGCTGATTATCACTTTAGGCAGTACTAGTACAAAATACTATGTAATAGTACTACATAGGGGCAAAAAGTTAGATAAGACCAGGAAATGTGTGCATGGATTGTGAAGCAAACTTCTTACTTCCTGCTCATTTACATCAATGCAGCATGCAGCCAATGCTAGATGTGTTGCTGAGTTGCTGCATGCTTAAGCAGTAGGGAAAAGTTTGAGGCTAGTATAGGTTCAAGCTAGATTGCACTACATAAAGCAAGCCTGCACCTCTTAAAGGGGAGTGCATTTTGGTTTGAGCAGAATTCATTGCAGAAGTAACTTGGACCTGGTAAAGGTGGCACAACATGGCAGAGAGTGTGCCCCAATGTTCTTCAACAAACTACTTGAGGCCTTCATGCAGGAAGTGGACAGGTGGAGACAGTGGACCAGGAGGTCTCCCAGACAAACCCTGAGAAGGCAACGGGAGCAGATAGCTGCACAGCCCAATGCCAGAAGTGCAGCCCTGAGGGCCTGGATGTTACTGTTGGAAGAAATTCAATCACCTCACACAAGTGGTCAAGGCCAGCGAATGTATCCTCAAGTGCCATATTCCACCACTTCCAAGACTAGACTCACACACTGTTTACCCCCATCACTTACCTACCAACAATCTCCAGCAAATACAACTCAAACCTTGCATTCATAGCTTCACCTCACCTTCACGTAATTAACACAGCTGCAAGCCTCACACCCATGTTTCACAGCATGCACATGCTGCCAGCTTGGGAAGTGAATGTCACTGGCAAAACCAGTCCATCCCTAGTTGTTCTTGAGCGGCTAGTGGTGAGCCACCTTCTTGAACTGCTGCAGTCCATAGTGGTGTAAGCACGCACCCCTTGCTTCCTTCCACTTCCCTCACCACAGCCCAGCCTTGTGTCTTTCTCCTTTCAGATACTCTGGAACTGCAACCTGGCCAAGTCATTGTGCAAGAATGTGAAATGTAATAGGAAGGTGATGATGAAACACTGTCACACATTAGCAGTCACAAACTCAGATACTAGGATGTGTGTATTTTTGAGGGTGATACAGAGGCAGAAACTGAACATGCTGAGTCACTGGGCATGAGTGGCCTGCAGCCAGGCCAGGGAGAAAGGGGTATGTGGCTGTCAGCTCCCCAAGGAGCAAGATTGCACGTCTGTTCAGCTGCAGAGTACTTACTTCAATGGGGCGGTAGATAGAAAAGAGCTGATGGGGATGTACAATTAAATGCTTGGTGCATTGGCAGAGACTCTGCTTTCATTCTTGAGAAATCGTGGAGGAGTCCAGCACCAACTTGGCACAGGGCTTTGCACAGAGAAGTGGTGACCAGCTCCATGAGAACATTTTTAAAACCAACCATGTGCAAAGTAGCAATAAAAACAGTAAATGCTGGAAATGCTCATCCTGTCTGGCAGCATGCATGGAGAGAGAGACAGATTTGAGGTGACAGATCTGTTACTTTCCATCAGCCACATGTACAAAGCAGCTTCTGATGAACCCTGTCTGAGTGTCCATTGCAGCACAAGCAGAAACCACCCACATCTAACTAATGCAGCAAAAGCTCAACTGATATCATGCAATCTCAGCTTGCAGGCTCAGACTGCTGGTATTATAGCTGTGGAAGCCAGTGCTCAAAGGGTTTTGCAGGTTTAACAGCATTCAAGCTATCTGTCCTCCAATTGATGTATGAGCAAAAAAAGGGCCAAGTTTTGCTGCCCCAGCATTTATAGCACAAAGGTCATTTAACCCAACAAACTTTGCTGGTGTTTATGCTCCACATGGGCCTCCTCCAACATTGCTTCATCTCACCCAAGCAACACATCCTTTCTCCCTTATCTAGTATAAATGCAACTATGTTATTCGCCTCAACTACTTCATGTGATAGCAAGCTTCAGGTTCTTTGTGGACCTGTGATACACTTCAGAGACAGTCTCTGTACTGCATCTAAACATCCTCATGCACTTTTTCTCTCCTATGTAGAGATAGCTGACTTAGTTTCAGCAGGGCCTCAGCTTGGAGTAGTACCCAAGCAAGTCTGGTATTTCTCCTGCTCTCTGAATTCCTGAACCAAATTGTCCTCTCCTCCACCTGTTCCACAGTGATATCTCATTACTTTTGCCACTGGTGTAGGGATACTTGGAAATCTTAGTCTTTGCTAATTTCTCTTGCATCAGTTCTGGCTTGGAATAAAGTACCCATGCCCAGAATTCCCATGGGGATCCTGTCAGTCTCTGGCCATTACTTCAAAAGGAACCCAAGGAATATTACATTCTTCTTCTCTATTTGATGTAACATACAAATCATACACAAGGATTAATGAAACAATAATGTGAGTTCTTTATTTAAAGATAAGGCTACATACAAATAGAGAAGCTAAGTATAGTATACCTAACCTCTACCAGTCCTGCTTGCAGACTGACTACAAGCCATGGGACTAATACAGCACATCCTTTTGAGGTAAGTAATTATTGCCAGCAGTTTAAGATACCTTTCCTTAAAGGTGCATGCACATCATATCACAACATTCCCTCTTTTCTAACTAAAGGTTTACCCTTAAAGAATCAAATTATTTACATGACAGCAAAACAAGATAACATTGTGTCTGTATATACTTGAATACAGAGCGATAAATTTACAAGTCTCTGAAACGTGTTGGCGGTTTGCTTATCCATCCAGACTTAGTTATGGTGATCTTTAGAGGCTGTTGCATGGTTTCCAGAGTGCTGGTTAGGGTTGCTTTGTTGCATCTTAGACCATGTTTTAGTCACAATAGTGTTACTCGGTGTTTCTGGTTGTGGGATTGTTCTGATTTGGCATCTGTTCCATCACACTGTCATGCCATTTGATGTTTGTACTTAATACGATCTTGGTTCTGGGCATATGCTGATGATTTCTGTTGGATTCCAGGTGCCATCAGTTCGGTGTTGCACTAAAACTTTCTGTCCCTTGTTCAGGTTGGGTAATTTGTTACCCGCATGCCGAGTATGGGCATCTTTCATCTTCCCCTGTTTCTTGAGCAATGCATCATGTACTCCTGGGAGTAGCAATGAATGATGACTGCGGAATATTGTCAGGGAGGGAATCACTGAGCCATTGTATGCGGTGAGTTCGGCATTGATTGGTTGAACCATTTCTTGCCACTTCTGTGGATACATCCATTTCAGTGTACAAAGTGGAAGAATGTTTGCACCTGCACAGATATCCACTTTCCTATATAGATTATGCTGACCCTTCATCGGTGGGTAGATAATCTGGATGCTGGCAATGGCTTCTGTTGATACCACTGTGCCAGTACATTCTTTGATGTTCACCGTGCTGAATGTCGGCTCATTTTGTGACATTTCGTGGATCTTGTCTTTATGCTGGTTGGTATGCATTTTTGGTCGGTTAAAATGCTGTACCTGTCTGAGCTGTGGCTTCTCATGACATCAAACCACTTGTTCTGGCTTTTGTTTTCTGCACTGGTGCTTCCAATGGCTTCTGGTGCCACATGCCTTGCATTTAAAAGCTGGACAATTTCTAGGTGCACATATGAGGCCGCACCACTCGCATTGCTTACTAGGTTTGCCTGCATTGACTATCGTGCCAATGGTGAACAAATTATGCATAGCCTGTAGACTCTGTCTACCCATTAGTATGAATTTGTACATGCATCCGCTTTGTAGTACTGCTTCCAGGGTCTAACCTTTGGGTTGGTTCAAGAGATCTTTTTGGAAAGTTTCCATTTGGGTAGATGCTATCAAGAGCTTGATTATTTTATTGGCTAGCTCAGGTCTTGTGCAGTCGCAATCATGTCCCTTGTCTCTGCATCTACTTATGAATTGATTAATCGTCTCTGTCAGTTGTTGCCTAAAAAACATTAATTCTAGCTGGTGAATTCTGAAGTTGAGATTCACTCATGATTAATCTTCAAGTGTTGACCATATTTAGCTATATTTTAATATGGTTATCAGGCAGACCTGTTATGTTCAGTCTGTGGAGGTCTTCAATGATTATAGAAATTTTGATTTTAATGGTTTTGTATATTTGGTTCAGAAATTTGGGTCCAGAAAACACAGTTTGATGTATTGTCAGAACAAAGTAAACTAGACAGGAGATACGTTGCCTTTCAATTAAGTGTTGGAAATTCTGTGGCCACCTTTTAGCTTTTGCAGGATTTTTTATGTTATCTGGAGCTTTTCATAGCTTTTCCTGTTTCTTCCAGTACTTCTCGAGTTAATTTTGCTCTGAGTTGCAGTACCTTCAGTAGCCACTGCCTTAACACGCCGTAGGTTACTGGTTGACTGCAATGGTGGTGCTGTTGAGCTCTTTGATTTTTTTTCGAGATTTATTTAAGCTCTGCCCACAAAGCAGTGATTTAGATGGGAAAGTGACTGCAGGCCTTCAAAAGTGAAAGCAAACAGTGAAAAAAGTTATTTTTAGAGGCTTGCTCCACTGTTAGGAGCTGTTTCTAGATACATTGATCTTCCCAGCCCATTCTACAGTATTTAGCTTCCTCAGACCTCCGGAAGGGATATTAATCTGTAATGAACTCTCCCAGCTGTGGAGTTCTGCTCAGAGTGCGACCACCTGAAATCTACAGTTTAATTTCTGTTCCTGCTTAAACTTTGCAGCAGGTAGACTTTAACTATGTAAGCTCTCCCAAATTTGTACAATCTTACCAGGACAGAGGTGCAATCTCAAAAAAAACAGTGTGTGTAGGATTTCTGGAGGGCTGCAGGATCACTTACACATGGTGAATATTGATAGTTGTTTTGCATTCACACCAATTATTTTCTACTGTTGAATGTGAAAGCTTTGGGGCTTGCATTCTGCTCAGTCAAATCTTCAAATACCATGCTGCCACGCTGCCAACATGTTATGTTCATCTTCACTATTCAATGTAAACATATCAGTCATACACAAGGATTGATGAAACAATAGTGTTTTTTTTATTTGATGGAAAGACTATATACAGGTATTATTCACTCGGAGGCTAAGTATAGTACATCTAATATTAACCACTGCTGCTTGCTGACTGGCTACAAGTCATGGACTAATTCATCACATCCTTTTGAAGTATGTAATGATTGACAGCAGTTTAAGTTACCTCTCCTTAAAGGTGCATGCACATCATATCATGACAAGGAAATGACCATTCATACCATTTTCCATGTGCCTCCTCTAATTTTTTGCCAAAATTACAGTTGGAATTCAGGGATGCTGTGGCATTTCTACCACCCTCCCACTTATCCACCACCCTCCATTCCCTGCTAATTGTCTACCAATTCATCAGTAATTATCTCAGTAAAGCCATGCCAAGTAAAAAATACATTTTCTTGCACATTTGCTAATGTTTGCCAATCCATCCAACAAAGAGAAATATAGCCTTTTATGTTTTAAGTGATTACAAGTGTTTGGAGTCAATTATCCTCTTGCCATCCTACTTTGAGGTCTGCAGGCAAACATCAGCTGTATCACATAAGATTGAAAAAATAATCTTTCCATGTCTACCAAATCATGTGATAAAGTTGAATTACAGAAACATTCAGAACTCTTGGACAATTCTTCAGTGGTCAAATATTGAAAAATTGTACACACTTATTTCTGGCACAGAAATGTTGACGTAATCTCAACCTCCAAAACATAATAAACTTATGATAATAAAGGCCTGTCATTCTGAGCCCAATAAAATACAAACTGATAACAATACACACTTCGAAGGTGGTTAATTTATAGAACAGGTAACAAGAGCATAAAACACCAGTGGGAAGTTTTTCAATAGTGCACATTAAAGTTGTGGATTTCACATTTGATAAAGTATGTCAGTATTACTTAAAGGGAATTCCAGTGATACCTCTCTTTTCTTTGACTTATTAAAAAGCCTTTTGTCTGAATGATTGCAGCTGGTTCGATAATTCAGATTAGTCCCTCATGTTTATTAATGCACTACATCTGTGCAAACAACATGTCAAGCAGAGAGTTTATTGTAATTGCCTGAGCAAACAGAACCTGAAAGAAGCAATTTCCAGTTACAATGTGCTATGACAAGTAATGAGGTAATTGGCATTCTGTCCTGATTACTTCCACCTTTCTTTTCATCAGGTCTATATTGTGTGTGATAGATATTTTTATGAAAATGAAGGTGTTTGATAATACTGTTCACTGCAGTTTTAACTTGGTGATTAAAGACAATCATCATTTACCACAGACAAGTTATCATCATTAATATTATTTATTCATATATAAATAGCTAACCACCACCCAGTACAGTACTGGTTGGTTCTATACTTTGTGGATGTTATAAAACTTGAATGCTATAGAATCAGGCATACATATGTATAGATCGTAGAATTTGCACGTCAAAGAAAACTACCATCCGGGATAATAAATGGTTGACAATAAGTTACTGGGCAGTAATTCAGCTGAATAATTCTGTGTCATAAACTGTTAGTGAAACTCAGTTTATAATCATCAATAGAACCATGATATTGAATTACTGTCTTAAATTTACTTCCAGGCATTAATTGTTCTCTATACTATATACCCAAAATATATTGTACATCACATGCCACATTATTATATAAGATCAGTACCTGTCAAGAGGTTAAATTTTCCAAGAAAAACCAACCTTAAGGATTGTTCTTATCAGATTTACTGTTCCACTCACACCAATTGATGCTAGAACTGATAGACTTGGATAAATGGACCCTAAACCTCAACAATTATTCATACTTATGTTCTCCTATCCTGATGTACTAACCCCTTGCTAGATACAGATTTACAGACAGCAGTTACCTTCTGGCCTCTCACTCTACTGGCTATTGTCTGTATTTGAATTTGGACAACAAATGTCAGTGGGTTATTCAACCATAAAAGGAAATGTAACCACATACACATATGCACACACAAATACATACATATAGCACATATATACACATACACCATATGTTGTAAGGTGTGTATAGTTTGGTAGGTCTCACAAAGAGGTTCTGAGTCTTGTATAGTTTAACAGTAAGTGTTTATTAGTAACTACTAGTAGATACATACATATATACAGTATAAGGTCTAAACTAGGAGCTGTCTCCATGCTGCCTGTACACGCACCTCTATCTAGTACTTGACTGCCCTCCAGACTCAGGTCATGTGTTCCTTTACATCACAGTATGGGTGGCACAGTACATTAACCCTATCTATGCCTGACCCTTTTACTACACCTCCCCCAAGTCTTTATCCAATGTATTTGCAATGCATTCCTGTTTACCCTACATATTTTCATTACTTCTACTACCCTTTTTACCTCCAATCAAGTCTCTGTTTTTACAGGTTCAGCTGGTCTGGAGGCTTTATAATCCTTCTAAATTTTGGCTTTACAATAGTTACAGGAGTGGTAGACACTGTTGTACTGGGAAAACCTTGTTGAATAGGAGATTATTTTGGTTGTGGTCATTCTGGCATTTAGTTGATTGATCTTAATTTTCATTTCTAATTCTTTGGAGTTGAAGCACTCCTTCTCAAGTCCCCATCTAGTGGTATCGATGGTCACTGGTTTATTCCATTCCCCACAGGGAGAATTAACTTGCAGCTCATATATAGTGCTCATTCCTATATGAGATTTGTTCTGATGCATGTTGGGATGGAAGATGTATCTTCCTATTGTGTGGGTGTGACTTATCAATGGGCTCGCCTTGCAGTTTAGCTTTCTGTGCAACAACATTTTCATTGATTTGTTTCCTTACCTAACTGAGGTGTGTTGCAGTTAGTTGATGGCTGCTGCTCTGTTGCAGCATCGTCTGGCTAATGGTTGTACTGGCTAGAGGTTGTAGCGCCTGTGTCATGGTGTCTTGAGGTATCTTACCAACAGATGTTGGAGCTGGAGGTTAAGGGCCTTCTTGCTACTGGTTCATCTCTTGGATGTCTTTCACTTGAGGCATCGTGGTAGCCATCTGAGTGGTTGGTTGGTCTGACCAATGAGGAGCATCTGGCAGCTGCAAAGAAAATGGACAAACCGAATCTGCAAAGAGTGAAGACAATTCAGAGCTGAAGTCCCGGTCAAGGGTATCTTTTCTGCTGGGGCTCTCGGGAACTTGCAGCTCTGACTAATTAACGACAGAATTTGTTTTGATGTCTTCTGCTATTTTAAGAAGGTTCAGGGCAACACAGGCATCTCTGCTCAGAAGAGAAATAGACTAGTCACGAATGATGTGCACGACTTCAAAAATTTGTTTACCGTCATTCTTACTGGTTCCAGAATCATGCCTATAACTGGAAGTCGAATTCCTCCAGGCACATAGAGTGGTGTGTCTGTCTTGCATAGCCAGAGGTCTCTCAGCCACAGTTCCTTGTCCGAGAGGACCTTAACACTGGTCAACAGGTTCTCCTGGATGTTGGACATGTTTGTTAAACTTTGCTCTTTCATGGATCTTGTTACTGCTCAGATTAGAATATATGTAAAATGATTTTAAACTTCATCAAATTTTGCTGAGGATTCATTGATTCCTTGTCTAGCTATTATATCATCAGTTATTGGACCAATTAATAAAGGAGTGTGTTAACCTGTTCAGCTGTCTTTTTGTCTAAACCTGAAGCAATCACATATCTAAGTGATCCCTTTTTCCAAAATCCCAATGTTGTGACTACTCTGGGCCTTGGGTGAGTCCAAACTGTCTGATAAAGTATATTTTTGATCCATGATCATTTAAAATTAAAAGTCTGTACAGCTTTAAGTGCTGTAAAGAAATCCAAGATGGCGCTGCCATACACTTCGTCTCAACAAGGTTTCCTGCACTTGCCTCTTTTGGCAGGCTCCCGTAGTGATGGCCTTCATGATTTCAGTGTTTTAACATTTTCAGCAGCGACTCCCTGGATCAGCCATTCTGGGTGTTCCCTGCAGCATCTGAGTACTTTTGTGTCACAAAATCATCGATTCCCAGCTCTTCCTGGGTCTTTTACCTTCCGGTTACTTGTTAATGTAATTTTTTTTTGCTCGGAGCAAGCTTGGCCAACACGTGGTCAGGTGCCAGCTCAGGACTTGGACTGCTCACAATGCATTTTAAAATGGCAATTCTGACTGCTGATGACTTAAAAGCTTATTTTAATCTCAGTCGGGCCTCCACGGTCTTCAGTGGAGTTTTCTGCTGCAATGTGGAGTTTTATTTCTGCCTTCTGCTTCCAATCCTGCTTTGGAGCTTTTCTTCTGCACTTTCACTTCTGGTGCTTTTCGTCAGATCAGGCTGCAGTTTCTTTACTTGCTTTCAGAATTTTGGGGTCCATCTTCACTGCTGTCGTGTTGCAAGATGTTATGTGTAGTTCGGTAGGTCTTACAAAGAGTTTCTGAGTTTTGTATAGTTCAACAGTAAACGTTTATTAACTATTAGCAACAATATATACAATATAAGGCCTAAACTAGGAGCTGCCTCCGTGCTTGCTTGTACTCACGCCTCTGTCCAGTGCAAGATTTACCTCTAGACTCCGGTCATGTGTTGCTTTACACTGTGGGCAGTGCTGTATCCAGTCCCACATTAACCCTTTCTTCGCCAGACCCTTTTACTACACCATACACATAGACAGCCAAAAACACAGAGACACATACCCACATACGGCATACACACACCAAACACACGCACAGACAGGCACACACAAACATAGACACACACAGGCACATAAACACATGCATGACATACACAAACACCAAACACACACAAAACACAATTTTTAAAAAACTTGCAGAAAAATAGGATTGATGGTTACTAGGTATCTCATACAGACAATAATACTTAACGTTCTTGCTCTCACTACCACAGAGTGAAGGAAGTAATTGTTTATGAGACGAAGCATTTATTTTTCTCAGTTCCACGAAAATGAATGGGAGAAAATCTATACAGCAGTCATACTTATGTAACTATTAATATCTTTTGGAACTTTTGATTGACTATCTTGGGCTAACATCAACTGTAACAATATTAAATATTAATATTAACGGCAGCAAATCCAAACCAACCAAAGAAATCAATTTGCAATGGCACTGATATTAGAACACATATAGAACTGTGCAAAATTCTTACAGGAGGAAACAAAATCCACCATATACTGTTGTGTGTAGTCGGAGCAGGCATAAAATTACATAATCAGACATGTATGTCCAGGCAACATCTGTGGAGAAAGAAAGAGAGATAATGTCTCTGGTCGATAATCTTTCATCAGAACTGGCTCCGTTAATTGACCTGAAACGTTAACTCTGTTCTTCTTCACAGGTGCTGTCAGACCTGCTGAGCACTTCCAGCACTTTTTGTTTAATTTCAGATTTCCAGCATTCACAGTATTTTACTTTTGTATAAAACAGTGCTGGACCTTGTGCAATAATTGATTAATAACTGAAAGAGATGAATTTTCAGTAATCTTCTTGAACAGTTTCAAGTTTTCAACTACTGCATGTTAAGATGACTGTGCATCAAACCCCATCACTATATAGTGATCGGGATAAGTGGGTTGTAGCAACCTGTGTTTTTAGTTTTTTTAGTGATGAATGTAAACCTGACTTCAGATATTAGACATTAGTAGCAGAGGCTCACACCAAAGGAGTAGTTTTGTGAATCTGCCTGACTTTCATGAATCAACTTGGTTCAGAAAACCCTAATAAAGCAGCTGTTTCGTATTTACAAACAGTAGGGCTGGGATTTATTCATGGAGCAGAATTTTCTGCCCGTCGGGCGGGCGGGCCCGACTCAATCGCCGGCGGGCACAGAGCCGATCGCCACCAGCGAAGCGGGCCGCACCGCCATTTTACGTGGGCGGACCAATTAAGGCCTGCCCAGCGTGACGTCCGCTGGGAAGTGCTATGCGCTCCCTGTGTGGGCAGGGGGAGGATGCGGGGGGGATCCCTAAAATCGAGAGTGCGCCTCAGGGAGATCGCTTCGACTTTTAAAACTATTAAAAATAGAGAAAAGAAAAATCCCTTATGTGTCCCCTCATGTGACAATGTCACATGAGTTGGGACATGTTCATAATTTACAGAACAACTTTATTACAATTTTTAAAACCCTACATGAAACCTCATCCTGCCTGTGGATGAGGTTTCATGTTTTCTCTATTTGCCGCCGGGGCTCCTGGCCGACCCACCAACCTTAAGGTTGGACGGCAGATCCTTTAATTGGTTAAATGATCCTGTCAATGGCCTCAAGTGGCCATTGACAGGTCGGCAGGCCTGCAGCTGATTTTGCTGAGCCCCCGCCTTCCTGAAAATGGAAATGATGTGGGGTGACGTCAGGAGTTTCGCCCGATGTCATCCCGCGTCATTTTACACGTCGGCGAGCGGGTCCCACACCCTGCTCACCAATGGCAAAATTCTGCCCATGGTCTGTTTGAGTAATGCAGCTTCAGGATTTTGAACCACACCACATGTTCTATAGCTCCACTCACCTGAACCACCAAACCACCACACTTGTGGTAGCTACTGGCTGAAATGATGTGAACAGGACAGGCTCATAACCTTCCAAGTAGATTCAAATACACACAGCCCAAAAAGATTTAAGATTTCAAGCAGAACTTTGAAGCTCAGCAGGAAACATGAAGCTAACATGAAACAATAAATGACCGTATTCAGTTAAACATCACTACTTATAAACTAAAGCCATTGGCAGCTGAAAAACAACAAAGCCTCTGGAGCAGCACCAACACAACCACCACAAACTCTATCTCAATGAAGACTTGGGTCAAACAAGGCTGTATCATTGCACCAACTCTCTTCTCCATTTTCCCCACTGCAATCCTGCATCTCACCTCCAGCAAGTTACCCACAGGCATGGAAATAATCTACAGAACAGATGGGAAACTGTTCAACCTACATCTCCTTCAATGTCAAAAAAAAGTCACTCCATCTTCCGTCATTGAGCAACAGTATGCAGGTGATGTTTATGTGTGCATTCACTCAGAAACTGACAGAGATTATTTCCTAGAACAATATGTTGTGGATCCAACCAGGGATCAGGCTATTTTGGATCCGGTACTGTGTTTTCCTTTTATTCATTCATGGGACGTGGGCTTCGCTGGCTGGGCCAGCATTTATTGCCCATCCCTAGTTGCCCTTGAGAAGGTAATGAGGTAAGTTTAATAAACAATCTCAGAATAAAAGATCCCCTAGGAAACAGTGACCATAACATGGTAGAATTTAGCATTCAGTTTGAGAATGAGAAACTTGGGTCAGAAACAACTGTGCTAAACTTAAATAAGGGCAATTACAAAGGAATGAGGGCAGAGGTGGCTGGAATGGACTGGGAAAGGAGTTTAGCAGAAAAGACAATTGATGAACAACAATGGCAGAGGTTTAAGAAATTAATTCATGACTCACAACAAAGATATATGCCAGTGAGGAAGAAGGATTCTAGGAAGGGGGTAAACCAACCATAGTTAAGGATAATATTAAATTGAAAGAAAAAACATACAATTGGCAAAGGTTGGTGGTAAACCAGAGGATTGGGGAAGTTTTAAAAACCAACAAAAGATGAAGGAAAAAAAGAGGGAGGAAATAAACTTTGAGGGTAAACTAGCAAGTAATATAAAAACTGACAGTAAGAGCTTATTTAACGATATAAAAAGGAAGAGAAAGGCCAAAGTGAACATAGGCCACTTACAGAATGAGGCTGGGGAAATAATAATAGGAAACCAGGAAATGGCAGAGAGAGGACGTGAAAAAAATAATAACTTTACATCAGTCTCCACAGTAGGAGATACTAATAGCATTCCAAAATACTAAATAATCAGGGGTCAAAAGGCGAGGAGGAAATGAATGCAATAACTATCACTAGGGGGAAATTACTAGGGAAACTAATGGGGCTAAAGGCTGATAAGACCCCTGGACTTGATGGGTTTCATCCTAGGACATTAAAGGAAGTAGCTACAGAGATAGTGGATGCACTGGTGGTAATCTTCCAAGAACCCTGAGGGGAACCAGTAGATGTAGGGCCCTTGACAGGCGGGCGGCCCCCACCGGCTCGGTGGTGGGCGGGCAGCCAATCGCCGCCGCCAAAACAGGCCCCGCCGCCATTTTGAGTATGCGGGCCAATTAAAGCCCGCCCAGCGGGCCACCTGACAGGGAGCGCTATGCGCTTCCTGTGCGGGGCGGGGAGGGATTCCCCAACTGTCAAAGTGCGCTCTTTCGCGCATGCATGCGAAAGAGTGCACATCTCCCTGAGACTAAATGCTGCCTCAGGGAGAGCGCTGAAAGGTTTATAAACTTAAAAAATAGAAATTTTTTTTTAAATTAACATGTCCCCCTCATGTGACAATGTCACACAAGATGGAACATGTTAATAAATTTCACATAAAGTTCATTAAAGTTTTTTAAAACAGACATGAAACCTCATCCTACCAGTGGATGAGTTTTCATGTTTTTTCAGAAGCCCGCTGGGGCTCCTGGCCTGCCCACTAGCCTTAAGGTTGGATGGGCAGGGCCTTTAATTAGCTTAATTATCCTGTCAATGGCCTCAATTGGCCATTGACAGGTTGGCGGGCGGACAGCTGATTTGGCTGTCCGCCCGCCTTCCTGAATATTTAAATGGGGCGGGATGAAATCTGGGGTTCCGCCCCGACGTCATCCCATGTCATTTTTGCGTCGGCGAGCGGGCCCCGCCCCCAGCTCAACGACTGAAAAATTCTGGCCGTAATATATTTGGATTTCCAAAAGGCATTCGATAAGGTACCATACATAATGCTATTTAATAAGATAGGAGCCCATGGTGCTGGGAGTAGTGTATTAGCATGGATAGAGGATCGGCTAACTAATAGGAGAAAGAGAGTTGGGATGAGAGGGGCATTTTCAGGATGGCAACCTGTAATTAGTGGAGTGCCACAGGGATCAGTGCTAGGGCCAAAATTATTTACAATATGTATCAATGACTTGGATGAGGGAAGTGAATGTACTACCGCCAAGTTTGCAGAGGACAGAAAAATAGGTGGGAAGGTAAATGGTGAGGATGATACAAAGAGTCTACAGAGGGATATAGACAGGTTAAGTGAGTGCGCAAAAACTTGGCAGATGGAATATAATGTAGAAAAAGGTGAGGTTAACACTTTGGCAGGGAGAATAGAGGAGCTGAATACTATTTAAATGGAGAAAGACTACAGAAAGCTGCTGCACAGAGGGATTTGGGGGTCCTCGTGCATGAATCACAAAAAGCTAACATACAAGTTCAGCAGGTAATAGGGGAGGCAAATGGAATGTTGGCCTTTATTTCAAAGGGAATGGAGTATAAAAATGGGGAAGTCTTGCTAAAACTATACAAGGCACTAGTTAGACCACACCTAGGGCAGAATTTTGCCCTCATCAGGCGTGGGCAGGAAGCTGACCACCACCAGTGATTGAGGCCAGAGCACGGTTTCACACTGGCTGGCCAATTAAGGCCCGCTCAGCATTGCCTGTGTTGTGGGGGAAGGGGTGTGAGCGTGCAAGTTCGTGTACACAAGGCAAGCTCCCTGAGACACAGAGCTGCCTCAGGGAAATGAAGATAAAAAAGAAGATATGAAGATATAAAAAAAAGAATTTTAAGGTTCAAAAAACATGTCTCCTCATGTGACTTCTGTCACGTGAGCAGGGACATGTTAGAAATTAGTATGACATTTTTTTTAATGACGGATCGAAACCCCATCCTGCACGCGGATGAGGTTTTGCAAAAAATGCAAAGGCCTCTTGGTCGTTTTGCCTGCCCACCAACCGTAAGGTTGGACGGGCAGTGAAAAATTTCATTTAATTACATTGTTAATGGCCTCAATAGGCCATTTAATTGTTGGCAGGCACGTTGCCGACTCCCGCGCGCACCTGCCAACTGAAATATCACATGGGTGCACGATGACATCAGGAGATCGTCCAATATCATCGCGTATCATTTTATGCTCGTTCGGGTCGGGCGCACGCCCGCCTGATGAGCTAAAAGTTCTGGCCCTAGAATACTGTGAACAGTTTTGGTCCCCTTATCTAAGGGAAGACTGACTGGCATTGGAGGCAGTCCAGAGAAGGTTCACTAGGTTGATCCCGGGTATGGAGGGATTTTCTTCTGAGGCGAGGCTGAGTCGATTAGGCCTGTACTCATTGGAATTTAGAAGAATGAGAGGCAGCCTTATTGAAACCTTTAAGATTTTTAGGGGGCTTGACAGGGTAGATGCTGAGAGGTTGTTTCCCCTTGTGGGAGAGTCTAGGACCAGAGGGCATAATCTCAGCGTAAGGGAGCACCCATTTAAAACAGCGATGAGGAGGATTTTCTTCTCTCAAAGGGTAGTCAATCTGTGGAATTCTTTACCGCAGAAGGCTGCAGAGGCTGTGTCGTTAAGTATATTCAAGGCTGAGATAGACAGATTTTTAATCAGTAAGGGAATCAACGGTTATGGGGAAAAGGCAGGAAAGTGGAATTGAGGATTATCAAATCAGTCATGATCTCATTGAATGGTGGAGCAGACCTGATGAGCTGAATGGCCTACTTCAGCTCCTACATATTACGGTCTTATGGCTTATGGTGATTACCAAGTCATTGTTGACTCCTTCCAAAGCATATGAGAAAATGGGCCTTCAATTAAATACTCAGAAAACTAAGGTCCACTTCCAACCAGGTCCCACAGCACAACATCTCCTCCCATCGATTAA
Source organism: Cetorhinus maximus (assembly GCF_964194155.1). Classification (NCBI taxonomy): domain Eukaryota; kingdom Metazoa; phylum Chordata; class Chondrichthyes; order Lamniformes; family Cetorhinidae; genus Cetorhinus; species Cetorhinus maximus. The sequence goes on along the minus strand of NC_135885.1, from coordinate 62,346,081 downwards.
GATCAATGGTGAGAAACTGGAAAATGTGGACTATTTCCCATACCTTGGGAACCTCCTCTCAATGAATGCAAATATAGACAACAAAATGTATCATCACCTCCAATGTACAAGCTCAGCATTTGGTTAACTGAAGGAAAGAATATTTGAGGACCAGGATCTCAAACCCAAGACTAAGGTCATGGTTTACTGGGCAGTAGTGATCTCTGCACTCCAATATACTTTGGAACTTGGGCAGCCTAAAGCAGGCACCTCAAAGCACTGGAGACATACCACCAATGGTGCCTTCACAAAATCCTCCAAATCCGGTGACAAGAAAAGCAGTGCGACAGTAGCATCCTTTCCCAAGCCAACTTGCCCAGCATCGTGGCGGTAATCAGTCTAAATCAGCTTCGCTGGGCAGGTCATGTCGTTCGTATACCTGGCACCTGACACGAGACTCGGAACTTGATTGTGACAAGAGACTCCCAGGAGGACAGCCGAAACACTTTAGGAATGTCCCCAAAGCATCCACAAAGAGGTCAACATTCCTGTTGACTCATGGGAGTCCCTGGCTTGTGACCAATGAAAATGGAGAAGGTTCATTCGGGAAGGCACCTAACGCATCGTACACAGAGGCAAAGTTGAGGCATGAGCACATAAACCACCAAATAACTCAACTACCCAGCCCTCCAAGAACCACCTGCCCCACATGTACTGGCGTCTGCAGATCGCACATTGAACACATAAGCCATCTCATCAAACCAGAATGGAAGCAAGGCATCCTCAATCCCAAGGGGCTGCCTAAGAAAAAGAAGAACTACTTATTAACTGGAGAACAACTGAGTGTGGTAGCACTAGCACGGGGCCACAGAGCACATAATTTTAATTAGTATTTATTCTCAGGATGTGGGCAACATTAGCAATGCCACATTTAGCACCCATTTTGAGTTGACCACAGAAAGTGGTAGTGGGCCTTCATTATGAAGCACTGTAGCCCTTGGGTGAAGATACTCCTACAATGTGTTAAGCAGTCAAATGTAAATTATTGATTCAGTAATTAAGAAAGAAGCATTGATGCATGTCTAAGTCAATAACAGCAACAAGAACTTGTATTTATTTAGCACATTTAACTTAAAGAAAATCACAAAGCTCTTCTCTGAAGTATAATCCAGCAAAAATAGAAACTGAGCCAAAGAAAGAGATGATAGGAGGGAACAACTGAAGTTTAATCAAACAGACAAGTTTTAAATAATCTTAATCGAAGTGGAAAGCCATAAGAACAATAGCTTACATTTCTATAGTGCTTCTAATGCTGCACAAAGCACTCCACAGGAGCATTATCAAAATTTGATACCCTCCATAATAAGGGGATATTAGGGCAGATGACTAAAAGCTTCATCAAAGTGGTAGGTTTTAAGGAGTGTCTAAAAAGAGGAAAGAGAGGTAGAGAGGTGAAGAAATTTAGAGAGGAATACATTTCAGAGCTTAGAGGCTTTGGCAACTAAAAGCATGGCCACCATTGGTGGAGCAATTAAAACCCCTTCATCCCCAGAATCAGCCTAGTATTTAATGTAGGTTTACAATGTAGGCGCACCCCTTCCTAAGTAAGGAGACCAAAACTGTATGCAGTACTCCAGTTGTGGTCTCACCAATGTCCTGTACAGTTGTAGCAAGACTTCACTACTTATATACTCCATCTCTCTGCAATAAAGGCCTACATTCCATTTGCCTTCCTAATTATTTGCTTTACCTGCAAGCAAACTTTTTTGTGATTCATGTACAAGGACACCCAGATCCCTCTGTACCACAGCATTCTCCAGTCTCTCTCCAGTTAAAGAATATGCTGCTTTTCTATTCTTCCCACCAAAGTGAACAACCTCATTTTTTCCCACATTATAATCTATCTGCCAATTTTTTGCCTTATCCATATCCGTTTGCAGAATCTTTGTGACCTCCTCACAACTTGTGTTCCTACTTACCTTTGTATAATCAGTGAATTTAGCTGCAATCCAGTTAGCCCCTTCATCCAAGTCATTAATGTAGATCATAAATAGTTGAGGCCTCAGAACTGATCCATGTGGTACTTCACTAGTTACAGTTTTCTTACCTGAAAATCATCCATTTATCCCAACTCTCTGTTCCTGTTAGTCAGACAATCCTCTATTCATTCAAAAATATTACCCCTGACACCATGAGCTCTTATCTTGGAGGGTAACCATTTATGTTGTGCCTTATTGAAAGCCTTTTGTAAATCCAAATGCACTACATCTACTGATTGCCCTTTATCCACCCTGCATCTACTATCTCTACAACCACTTTTTTTAAGATCCTAGGATGCAGACCATCAAATCCAGGGGACTTGTTAGCCTTTAGTTGCATTAGTATTCCTAGTATATTTTCTCTAGTGATTGTTTTAAGTTCCTCCCTCCCTTTTGCCTCTTGATTTTCCACTGTTCTTGGTATGCTTTTTGTGTCTTGTACTGTGAAGGCAGATATAAAGGCCAGGATTTCCCGGTCGGCGAGTGGGGGTGGTTGGGGGGGCGGGGGGGGGTGGTGGGGGGGTGGGCAGCAAAGTAAATATTTGACCATGAGTTGCTGAAGTGATCTGAAGGTGCAGCTTGTTGTGGGAGAGTGAAGTGGTTTAAGGTTAAATCAGTCACCCTGCTCTACCAAGCCACCAAACTCCTCATCACCAATGCTGCCAGTACTACATGTGATGAAAGTATAATTTTTATATATTTTTCTGCTTTATTGTGAAGTAGGTTTATGGAGATAAGTATAGTTGGGTCTGTGTATGATTTAATTATATTTGGAGTCAAGTAGACTGCAAGTTTGAGATCATCGAAAGAAGCTAGTTGCTTGACATGCTAAGGAGTAAACATGGATGCTGGCTTAGCATGTAAGTTGTGATGGGAATTTGCATTTTTAGATAAATGAAGGGAGATTTGGATTTCAAAGGGATCTTAGTCTGTTTACAACTAGCCAGATAAGCAAGGCTAAGGAATGTGTTTATTTTCCCAAAGGTTACTGATGATATTGGCAACATGAAAGTTTTTATGTTATGAGGAAGCTACAGTTTCAAACACATACGGAACAATAGAATTTACATATTAAAAAGAGAGAAACATATATAAAGGAGAATGAAAGGCTATGTGTCTCGGGGAGAGAGACTGCGAGGTTCTTAAGCAAATTGATATAGGGAGTGACAAAGTATTGAAGGTGTTGGCAGGCTTAAAAGTGGACAAATCTCCAGGTCCAGATGATTTGTGTCCCAGGCTGCTGAGGGAGGCAAGGGAGGAGATCGCAGGGGCTCTGACCCAAATTTTTAATTCCTCTTTGGCCACGGGAGAGGTGCCAGAGGATTGGGGAACAGCTACTGTGGTTCCGCTATTTAAGAAGGGTTGTAGAGATAAGCCAGGGAGTGAGTCTCACGTCAGTGGTAGGGAAACTATTGGAGAAATTTCTGAAGGAGAGTATCTATCTCCACTTGGAGAGGCAAGGTTTGATCAGGGATAGTCAGCATGGCTTTGTCAGAGGGAGGTCATGCCTAACAAATTTGATTGAATTTTTTGAGGAGGGGACCAGGTATGTAGACGAGGGTAGTGCAATTGATGTCGTTTAAATGGATTTCAGCAAAGCCTTTGACAAGGTCCCACATGGGAGACTTATAAAGAAGGTAAAGGCACATGGGATACAAGGTAATTTGATAAGGTGGATTCAAAATTGGCTTAGTTGTAGGAGGCAGAGGGTGATAACAGAAGGATGCTTTAGTGACTGGAAGCCAGTGTCCAGTGGCGTACCACAGGGATCTATGCTCAGTCCCCTATTACTTGTCATTTATATAAACGACATAGATGACTATGTGGGGGGAAAGATTAGTAAGTTTGCAGATGACACAAAGTTTGGCCGGGTGGTTAACAGTGAGGTCGAGTGTCTTGGGCTACAGGAAGATATAGACGAGATGGTCAAATGGGCAGATAAGTGGCAGATGGAATTTAACCCGGAAAAGTGTGAGGTGATACACTTTGGAAGGAGTAATTTGACAAGGAAGTATTCAATGAACGGCATGGCACTAGGAAGCTTTGAGGAACAAAGGAGCCTTGGTGTGTGTGTCCATAGATCTCTGAAGGCGGAGGGGCATGTTAGTGGGGTGGTGAAAAAGGCATATGGGACATTTGCCTTTATCAATCGAGGCATAGATTACAAAAGTAGGGAGGTCATGTTGGAGTTGTATAGAACCTTGGTGAGGCCACAGCTGGAGTACTGTGTGCAGTTCTGGTCGCCACATTATAGGAAGGATGTGATTGCACTGGAGGGGGCGCAGAGGAGATTCACCAGGATATTGCCTGGGATGAAACGTTTAAGTTATGAAGAGAGGTTGGATAGACTTGAGTTGTTTTTGTTGGAGCAGAGAAGACTGAGGGGTGACCTGATTGAGGTGTACAGGATTATGAGGGGCATGGACAGAGTGGATAGGGAGCAGCTGCTAGTTGAAGGGTCAGTCACAAGGGGGCATAAGTTCAAGGTGAGGGGCAGCAGGTTTAGGGGGAATGTGAGGAAAAACTATTTTACCCAGAGGGTGGTGACAGCCTGGAATGCACTGCCTGGGAGGGGTGGTGGAGCCGGGTTGCCTCACATCCTTTAAAAAGTACCTGGATGAGCACTTGGCACGTCATAACATTCAAGGCTAATGGCAAAGTACTGGTAAATGGGATTAGGTAGGTAGGTCAGGTGTTTCTCACGTGTCGGTGCAGACTCGATGGGCCGAAGGGCCTCTTCTGCACTGTGTGATTCTGTGTCAGAAGGCCATGTAAGCTCTAATAGGTGTGTGTGAAATAACCTTAATGAAGACTCCAGCATTTGTGCATAGGTCTGCTTTATAACAAAGCTCAAGTTGGGGAAAAGCCATTTGGAATTCCACTGTCAAATGAGTATTGTGTTAATTTGCTGGTTCTGATTTAAATCTAAAATCTATTTTGGACCATTGCCTTAAAGGGAGTGTAATTGGCGATCAGGTTAATTAGGAATTTTAGGGGTTATTATAATAGTAAGTAATTGTAGTCTTATGTATGTGCTTGAACTATTTTATATTTTGTTAATAAATATTTTAATTTAATTTTTAAAATCTCTAAAGATCTTGGTGGACTTGTTACCTCTGAATTCAGTGTACACGTCTTGTAATAAATACAAATTGCAAAAACTCTGTGATAGCGCAACCAAGTTTCCCTTGTGGATTTGGTCTGCCTGGCACATATCATCTGCCACGTCATAACATAACATGCAGCACTTATCTCCATTGGGTCCTACACCATGCTGATCACTTCCACCAAACCTGGCCCACACCCCATTGTTCTGCATTCTCTTCTCCCAAAGGAGTAGGACAGCATTATGAGTAGTCAGTAAGGATGTGTGCTTCTTCTGCATGTAGTGCATAAGGTGAAAGGGAAAATTGGGAAGAAGTATGGGAGTGAGGATGTCATGCATTTACCATAAGTGGCTACGGTGTGAATTGAGAAGCTTTGCTGAGCGAGGTGCATTTTGAATAGCTTAGAGATGTGATGAGAATGATGTTCATATCAGCAATGAATGGAGGAAACATGAGGCAAGCATGTATTTGAAGTAAGGATGAGAGGTGGCACAGTGTACCTTTGTGAATAATCTAGGAGGCACAAGAGGGTGTAAAATCATATGCTTGGAAAAGCCTGGTAAAGAATATCTGTATTGACCTTTCCAGACCTAGTGAAGCCATGAAAATGGTTCCCACCCATGTGTACAGAACAGCGCATTTCTTCTGATGCTCACTGCAACTATCATCACCTCCAGGGAACTGTCAGAGAATATGGGCGGCACCTTTTCTTTCTTTGCAGCCATCAGTAATGTACCATCCTCCTAACATGAGCTCTGACTGAATGCAGCCTCCCTTGGAGAACTGGATGGTTTCTTTCAATAGTGGCTGGGACTCTGAATGGAATTTCTGCCACTTGACCTGAATGCATTAAGAAATTAGGCCTGGCCATTAAAATCAACCAGGCCATCACATCTTGTGAAATTGTGGAGTCAACGTGCACTTCCATCATTGCATGCTCAAACTCCACTCTCACTTAAAATTGGGGCTTAAGTCTCAGTATAAATGCATTAAAAATAAGGAACTGAAAAACTTATTTTTCTCTCATAATAAAACCACATAATGAAGGTTCTACAGAAGTTGATAGAGACAAATTTAAACATTCAATTAAAGTAATATTCTAGAAAAGGACACTATGGAATGACTCAGGCATATTCCATCAAATTTAGATACAAGTAGGAGGCATTATGTATTAATTTTTTCTCAGCTCAGTAGTCTGAAAAATAGTTAGTTATTCAATTTTTCAAAGAATGTCAGAAGTGTGATTTGGGAGATTATAGCCCTTTTAACTAATACCTACTACAGGAAAATAATCACAAGTTTGTTATAAAGAAATTATTTGCGTCACGAACATGGGTAAAGGTAACAATCCTGCATCATGTATGGAAATCAAGTCAAGTCTAGTAAAGTTTACTTACATTTTTTAAACAAATGTTGCTGAGACTTGAAAGAGTACAAAATATTGGCCCACAACTTCCAAGCTCCAGGGCAGTGCAACTGGGTGTATCCCAAAGATGTGGTCGGGAACCCGACCCTCCTCCCAGAAGTTCCCAGGTAAGGACAACATGGCAATTGCCCGGGAAGTGCAAACATCCGATGGACAATTGCCTTGTGCTGGGAACCAACCAAAAATGTGAATTAAATCACAAACTTCGGATGGTTCCGGCTGTGTTACAGCAATAGTTACCCTGAAAAAGTTAGAAGGATTAAAAGCACTTGTAGCTTCTGGGTAACTACTGTGCAGACCAACACCGACCCCGGAACTCCCCATAGGTTCCGCAACCCGCAGGGAACTCTCCCACTATCCCCCAACTACACACCCCATACCCACCCCAATGGGACACCATCCCCCCCCGCCCGCCACCGCCCCCACCCCACCCCCAACCACAGGACTCCCCCAACCCCCAACTTCCCTGCTACAGCACACACACCCCCAACCCCCATACCCCGGGACTTACCCCGACTACCACTACCAGGCCTAAACCAACAAGACTACCTCCCACCTAAACTCTCCGCCCTCCCCGAATGTCCAGTCCTCTTCCCTGACTGTCCAACCCCTCACCCCGAATGGCGCCCCCTCCCAGCTGCCCACTCCTGACTTCCCGCCACCAAGCCCCCCCGCATCCCCCCAACTGTCTGTCCCCCTTGCCAACTGGCAGAACACCCCCGGCTGTCCACCACACCACCCCCAACCACTTCTCAGCTGTCCGAACCCCCAACCCACCACCCAAATTCTAACTACTTATCTGACAAATCTACCTTCTCCCTAGCTGGACCTTTAAACCTAATTGATTTATGGCAGCTGGAGCCGTAAAAAAGGGGCATGGCCTCCTTGCCTCCGATTCAGCAGCGCTCAACTGAAGACCTCAGGAGTGCGCTGCCCTGCACAGTTCTCGCCCAGCCTGAGTCAGAAGGTTGGGCAAGACAGGATCAAAAAGATTACAAGGTAAAAAAGTAGGTGCAGAATGGCAACCCAACTCTGATTGCCATTTCGTGCAAGTTCTGGCCTAATATAAATATATACAGTACAAATTACTTTCAATACTTCAAATGTAAACACGCATGCATGCTATAAACACTCATCTAACTGCCCCAAAAAGCAATTTGAAAACAGGAACAGAGATTATGATACACGGTTAACACATGCCTATTCAAAGTAATGCTGGCAGCACACAGACTTCATTCTACCTGGTAATTATAATGATTGTGGTGCGTAGCCCAGTGCTAAATGTGGGTTGCATGCCTCAACAGGAGGCCCAAGTTTGTACGAGGTTAACAGCCTTAAAGCTAGCCTGCACTACTTTAAATCAGTTTGCAGCTCTTAAAGGTGAAATGCATTCTGACTGCAGCAAGTGATGGAAGTCATTGTGGAGGAGTTTATAAGTAGAACGAGTGAAAATGTGCAACAGGCTATAGATTGTACCACAAGGTCCTCTGATGCAGCACTGGAGGCCTTGGTTCGGGAGGTGGACCTGACAGAAAGGTCCTCCTCCCTAAGGGGCCAGGAGGCAACCCTGGATCTGCAGTCTACCCCACTGAAAGTCAGCAGCTTTCCGCCAGTCATGTGGCAGCACTGGAGTAGTATTGGATAGGAGCAAGAAGCCAAGTTACTAAGGCAATGCATTAAGGTGATTTGTTTACTATTGTATGAAATATTGGATAGTTTGTTGGATAAAGTTGGTTTGAAGTCATTGTCTTGTGGTGGCAGAAAGCACTTGTTGCCCAGCAGCCACCTCCTTTCTGGTTTGACATAGTGGCCATAAAACATCCCAAAGCACCTTATCTGAAGTTTTACTTGTAACACTTCTTTCTCCTGCACTTCTCTCTCATTGTAGGCAGTGATATGTTGGAATCAGCTGTTTTGATATAGTGCTGGCAATCCTCCAGTATTTGCCCAAGTGATCATATTTCACCCATGAGGCCAATGAGCAGTTGTGTACTATAATGCAGCTGAACCCATTCTTGTCTTCATCCATCATATAAACACAAATACAATGCACACACATTTTACTGCAGCAACAGCATCCTTGACTGATCTTTTTCCTTCCTTTATCACAGATATTGTGACCAATTTTCACACCGCCACACACCTCTAGCCCACTTGAGATAAACTATCTATTTGTAACTATGTTACTGGCACTTTCAAGATCTGAAACTATTATCATTTCTGTAAACCATCTCCTCATTGTGGTGACTGCAGCATCCATTCAAGTCCTAAGTATGCACTTAAGTGCAATGTGTCATGTCTTACAATAGCTTTGCCGAGCTGACAACAAAATAGGTTTTCGTGGCACATACTGTCAGATTGCCAGAAATATGCACCTACAGATACTGTACTCCTCAAGGCATTGGCCAGTTTTTGGAAAAAATACATACTAAAGGACAAACGCACAATAAATGTAAAATTGTGCCCATCCTGCCACTAATGCAGCTGCATACCAATGTCTGTTATACTTTGATTTAATTGTGTCAACTTGGTGTCAGGCAGATCCTATTCAATATTCACCTTAAAAGATTAATGGGCTACAGACAGGTACTGCAGGTAGCCCTTATTACCCTCGAAGAAATATATCTGCATCAGAAAATTTACATATCTAAACCAAAGTCTATGCTTGAAATTGCACTCACTAATTGAGACATATTATCTATTTGGTTTATTGGAAAATTTAGGCATTTAGCAACAAATCGTTGCCAATTCCATTGATTTCTTGAAGCGGCTCTAGCGCGAAAAGAATATCCCCTACAGGTTTGTTTCTTACTATCTTGGACAGTATTTTTTTCATCCACAGATAATTAAAATATCGGCAGAGAAAAAGAATCCCCTCTAAACCTTCTACCTCTTACCATACATCTATGCCCTCAACCAAGGGGAATAGGGCCTTCCTATCTACTCTATTGAGACTCCTCATAATTTTATACACTTCAATTAGATCGCCCCTCAGCCGTCTCTCTTCCAAAGAAAACAACCATTGAATCATAGAACCATAGAAAAGTTACCGTGTAGAAAGAGGCCATTCAGCCCATTGTGTCTGCATCGGCCAAAAACAGAAAAAAGAAACTAGCCGCTCATTTTAACCCCACTTTCCAGCACCTGGTCCGTAGCCTTGCAGGTTATAGCACTTCAGGTGCAAATCCAGGTACCTCTTCAATCAGTTGAGCATTTCAGCCTCAACCACCAACTTAGGCAGTGAATTCCAAACGCCCACCACCCTCTGAGTGAAAAAGATTTTCCCCATGTCCCCTCTTCCTTCTAACAATCACCTTAAACCTATGTTGCCTGGTAATTGACCCCTCAACTAGGGGAAACAGGTCTTTCCTGTCTACCCTAGCTAAGCCCCTCATAATTTTGTACACCTCAATTAGGTCACCCTTTAGCCTCCTCTGTTCTAAGGAAAACAGCCCTAGCCTATCCAATCTCTCCTCATAGCTGCAATTTTCAAGCCCTAGCAACATTCTTGTAAATCTCATCTGCACTGTCTCCAGAGCAATTATGTCCTTCCTGTAATGTGGTGACCAGAACTGTACACAAAATTCCAGCTGTGGCCTAACCAGCATTGTATACAATTCCATCATTACATCCCTGCTTTTGTATTCAATACCTCGTCAATAAAGTAAAACATTCCATATGCTTTCTTGACCACCTTGTCTACCTGTCCTGCCACCTTCAAGGACCTGTGGAAATGCACTCCAAGGTCTCTCACTTCCTCAGCCCCTCTCAATATCCTCCCATTTATTGAATGTTCCCTTGCTATCTTTGCCTTCCCCAAATGCATTATCTCACACTTTTCCAGATTGAATTCCGCTTGCCACTTCTCCACCCACTCAACCAAACCATTGTTGTCATTCTGGAGTTGACAGCTATGCTATTCACTATCAACTACACGGCCAAGTTTTGTGTCATCTGCAAATTTCCAAATCATGCCCCCTCACATTTAAGCCTAAACCATTAATTAATACAATAAACAGCAAGGTCCCTAACACTAAACCCTGTGGAACACCACTGGAAACCATTTTCCATTCGCAAAGACATCCATCAACTATTACCTTTTGTTTCCCGTTGCTGAGCCAATTTTTGATCCAACTTCCACCTTCCCCTGTATCCCGTAAGATCTCACTTTCCTGACCATGTGGCACCTTGTCAAATGCCTTACTGAAATCCATGTAGACAACATCCATTACACTACCCTCATCAATCCTCCTTGTTACTTCCTCAAAAAATTCTATTAAGTTAGTAAGACACGATCTCCCCCTAACAAAACCATGCTGACTATCCCTGATAAATCCTTGCCTTTCTAAGTGAGTTTATCCTGTCTCTCAGAATTGTTTCCAATAATTTGCCCACCACCGAACTCAAACTATAATTTTCTGGCCTATTCCTCGCACTCTTTTTAAAGAATGATACAACGTTCACAGACCTCCAATCCTCTGGTATCTCACCTCTATCTAGTGAGGATTGGAAAATGGTCCTCAGAGCATCCGTTATTTCCTCCCTGACTTCCTTCAACAGCCTGGGATACAATCTATCCGGCCCTGGTGACTTATCCACCTCCAAGGATGTCAGTCCCTCCAGTACTTCCTCTCTCACTATGCTTATGTATCTAATATGTCACACTTCTCCTCTTTAAGTAGAATGTGTGCATCACCCCTCTCCTCAGTGAAGATGGAGACAAAGTATTCATTGAGAACCCTGCCCACATCTTCTGCATCAACCCACAAGTTACCATGTACATCTCTGATAGGCCCTACCATTTCCTTAGTTGCACTTAATGTACTAGTAAAACATCTTTGGGTTTACTTTGAGTTTATCTGCCAATATTTTTTCGTATCCTCTCTTTGCTTTCCTAATTTCCATTTTTACTTCACTCTTGTACTTTCTATACTCCTCTAGGCTTTCTAATTTCAGTATTAAGTATTAAGGGGGCTCTAGATTTGGCAGTACCACCCTTTTTCTTTGTGGACACATGTCTACACTATGCCCATAGAATCTCATCTTTGAATGCCTCCCACTGATTTGACACAGTTTTTCCTTCTAATAGCTGTATCCAGTCCACTCTCACCAGTTCACCTCTCAGCTTTGTAAAATTTGTCTTCCCCCAATTTAGAACTTTCACTCCTGTTCTATCTTTGTCCTTTTCCATAATGATGCTAATTTGAACTATATTATGGTCACTATCTCCAAAATGATCCCTCACTGCTACTTCATCCACTTGCCCAGCTTCATTTCCTAAGACTAAATCTAAAATTGCACCCCCTCTCATTGGGCTTGTTACGTGCTGGCTAAAAAAGTTCTCTTGAATGCTGTTCAAGAATTTTGCGCCCTCTGTGTCCTTCACACTGTTCATATCCTAATTGATATTAGGGTAGTTGAAGTCTCCAATGATTACTGCCCTATTGTTTTTGCACCCAGAAATCTGTCTACACATTTGCTTGTCTAACTCCTTTCCACTATTTGGGGTCTGTAGTACACTCCTAGAAGCGTGGCTTCTCCTTCTTTATTTCTGAGCTCAGCCCTTATGGCGTCATTTGGTGCTTCATTCAGTACATCATTCCTCCTCACAACTGTAATTGTTTCTTTAACCAATAATGCTACACCCCTGCCTTTTTTTATCCCCCTCCCTGTCCTGCCTGAAACCTCTATATCCAGGGATGTTGAGCTGCCATTTTTGCCCCTCAAGCCAAGTTTCCGTTATAGCGATGATATCATGCTGCCATGTGTTTATCTGTGACCTCAGCTTATCGGCTTTATTTACTATGCTCTTTGTATTTACATATATACCCTTTAACACTGCCTATAGGGTTCTTTTGGCACCTAAGATTTAAAACATTTTTAATGTAAACCAAGTACCACCTCCAATGCTTTTCATTTTCCAAATGCAAAAATGCAGCAATTATTCCAAATCTATACAATGATAAAGTTTAGGGGCGGAATTTTAAGGCCCCGTCGTCGTGGGGTCGGGGCCGTAAAATGTGATGAGCCATTCAAAAGTACATTGAATTTGGAGGGACCGTAAAATTCCGCTGCTGTAAAATTCCACCCCTAGGTGTTTCTTTATTCCTCTCATGTATGTAAAAGCAAGCGTTGATGAACAGTCTAATTATAGGATTTGATTTCAGTGAGCTTTCCACCAATAATTTCACAGCTTCTCCCATGTCCTGTAGTCTAGAGCTATTTCGTTTCTATCTCTTGGTATATCATCTTGCTATTGTCCATATCAAATTGAATTTGCTACTCATAATCCCATTTCACTATCCAATTTGGATCCCTTTGTACTTGGTTTGCCTTTGTTTAAAACACTCCCAGCCCCGCAAAGTAATGTCAGCTACAAACTGAGCCCAGCTCAAACCATTTATAAATATTGTAAACAACAGTGGCCTTGGCACTGATTCCTATGGCTCCCCACTAGAGACCACTTGTCATGTTGAGGCAACTTAATCTAGAACCATCCTTTTTTTTTTACTGCTTCAATATTCACTCTACTTGTCCATACCTCCTCTTTCATACCTTCCCATCACGTTGACCAATCAAAAGCATTTCTGAAATTTGAATATAATACATCGACAGAAATTCCATTGTCAACAAGGTTCATTGTTTTCTCAAAGAGTTCCAGTAATTTGTTAAGAAGGATCTCCCTCCCACTGATCCATGCTAAGTATCCCTCACCATACGACTCCATGTAAGTGTTTCATTATTCTCTCTTCACCCATCATATATGTTAGGCGAGATATGGTTGTTAAACTCCTTAAATTACAGATTTCAAATCCCTCCTTGTGAATAAGAAAACATGCTACACTATCCCATTTGTGGGTAAACTTTACTGTTCCCAGCTTTCTGCTTCTAACTGAATCATGGAAATTTACAGTACAGAAGCAGGCTATTGAACCCATCATGCCCATGCCATCTGACAAGTAGCCACCCTGCATAATCCCACTTTCCAGCTCTTGGTCCATAGTCTTGTAGGTTTCAGCAATTCAAGTGCATCTCCAAGTACTTTTAAATTGTTATGAAGGTCTAGCACCCTTTCAAGCAGTGAGTTCCAGATCTCCACAAGCCTCTGAGTGAATCCTTTGAATCCCCTCTAAACTTCCTGCCTCTTATCCTAAATCAATGTCCCCTGGTTATAAACACCTCAACCAAGTGGAATAGGGCCTTCCTACCACCCTATCTAGAAATCCTCAGAATGTTATAGGTCTCCCCTCAGCCCCCTCTCTTCCAAAGAAAACAGCCCTCTGTCTATCTTTCCTCGTTACTAAAATAGTCCAGACCAGGTAAAATCCTCAGAAATCTCCTCTTGTACCTTCGCTAGTGCAATAATATCTTTCCTATAATGCGATGACTGGAACTACATGCAGTACTTCAGCTGTGGCCTAACCACAGATCCAGATCCAGCGTAGCATCCCTACTCTCATATTCTATGCCTTGGTGAACAAAGGAAGTATTCCCTATGCCTTCTCAGCCACCTTATATACCTGTTCAGCCACCTTAGGGATTTGTGGGCATGCACTCCAAGGTTCCTCTGTTCCTCTACACTTCTCAGTAGTCAACCATTTATTGTGTATTTCCTGGCCTTGTTAGCCTTTCCCAAATGAATTATCTCACACTTCTGGCACTGACACTGAGTTTAACATAAGCCAGGCATAAGAGTTGTCACATACTGTAAGAGTTAATGTCTGTCTTAGTTACAATGCAATGTGAAGGGGCACTTGTGCAAATATTATTTTAGGGATGATATTGTGTTTGTGCTCAAAGAAGAATAAATGCAGTGACTATAGTGCCACCTTGCTGCCCTCATCAGATCATTAAACTTTTTCTAGCACTGGTCTGTATTTCTGAGGGGGAGCTGGCACTCAGTGACACAGATAAAAGTAGTCACTGCCATTGGCCCCATTGCCTAATGACATTTTGCTTCTAAGGCAGATGTTGCACCCCTACAGAGTAATGGCAGAAGAGCAGCAGAGCCCCAAAGGAGTTTACACCCCACTGTGCTGAAAACACAAACCTCGGCTGTTATGGATATTTGGCACATATATCACTGAGCTTGATCCAAGATTAACGCTGATATTATTGAAGGGAAAAATGAAGTCATGTGCTTTATGATTTCAATACACAGAAAAATAACCCAACAACAGAAATGTGACATTATTATTTTCTCTGCAATTTATTCTTATAGCCTCTCTGAGAGAGACAATATAGAAAAAGAACCATGACCTGATTTATGCTTTGGGGTAGAATCTTTCGTCCTGTGGGCGTGCGCCTGACCTGGACGAGGGTAAAATAGTGCGGGATGATGTCAGGCGAGCGTCCCAAAGTCATCGCGCACTCAGGCAATATTTTGCTTGGCAAGTGCTGGAGCGGCACAATTAATTAACAGGCCACTTAAGGCCCTTAACAGTCCAATTGACTGTGATTTTTCCTTGCCCGTGCGATTTTCTGCTCATCGCACAGGCGAAAGGGTCAGGCGGCCAGCCGACATTTTCACAAACCTCATCCAAGGGCAGGATAAAAAGGGTCAGCAGCATTGCCAGTGAGAGTAGTGAGCAGCTTTGGAGATATTTTGTAGCTGGTTGCTTGTTGGTATCTTCATCTCTGTTCGGGGCTTCATCATTAGCATTTCCAGGTCTCATTTCAGGACTCATTGGGGTCTGCCAGGCTCATGGAGGATTCAGACTGTGTGGACCCTTCCACGTATCACACAGCCTTTGGGATTGTGGTCTCCAGTGGTGGCATCTCCTCTGAGGAGGAAGAGAGGGGCAGAAGGGAGACAAGGCCAGGAGTCCCTAAACAGCTTCCAGGGGAGCAACCTGTGGGAGGAGACGCGCAGGCACAAGGGGCCCAGGGCCAGCTGGAAGTCCAAGGCATTAGGGGCTGCAGAAGACACCACTATCCTGCTGCCAGGGTTTACAGGCAGTGATGCTCAATATGTCTGAGGTGCAATGCCGAAGGAGGCTCCGCCTCTCAAGGGAGAACGTGACCTCCATTTGTCAGATGGTTGGGCCTGAGATCAGCTCCAACTGGGTGGGTGGACACCCCATGCCAGTGGCTCTGAAGGTCACAATGGCCCTCAACCTCTATGCCTCTGGCTCTTTCCAGGGCTCAGTGGGGGTCTTTGTGGAGTCTCCCAATCAGCTGTCCACAGTTGCGTCAAGCTGGTGGCAGACGCTCTGTTCAGGCGGGTATTGACCTTTATTCTTTACTGTATGGCTGATGCCAGCCAGGCTGAGCAAGTCAGAGGCTTTACAGCGATTGCTGGGTTCCCCCGCGTCCAGTGTGTTACCGACTGCACACATGTGGCCATCAAGGCACCAGTGGGTGAGCCGGGTGTCTTCACCAACAGGAAGGGATTCGACTCCGTGAATGTGCAGGTAGCGTGTGATCACAGGATGTAGATTCTGCAAGTCTGTGCAAGGTACCCTCGCAGCTCCCATGACGCTTACATCCTCAGACACTCCCAGGTGCCGAGGCTCTTCAGTGTTCCAGCCCGACTTGCTGGATGGCTGCTGGGTGACAAGGACTATCCGTTGAAGAGGTGGCTCATGATGCCTCTCCACGACCCAAGAACAGAGGCAGAGAAGCATTACAATACGAGTCATGCCTCCACAAGGGCGGTGGTAGAGAGAGCCATAGGTCTTCTCAAGATGCGCTTCCGATGTCTGGACTGTTCAGGGAGAGCACTACAATACCCCCCAGAGCGGATGTCACTGATCGTGGTTGCAGGCTGTGCTCTCCACAATCTGGCACTGGCAAGGGGGGACCCACTGGAGGAAGAGGTTCTTGATGCAGCTGCATTGCCACAGATGATGAATCCAGTAGTGAGTCAGAAGAGGAGCATTATGAGGAGAATGCTGAGGGTGTGGAGCCAGACCTCTGTAATCCCCAGGGAGGCAGGGACACTAGGGACGCCTTGATCCAAAGCTCCTTCAGTTTGGCTACCAAAGATCAGCTTCAACCACATGCCAGGGCTCCTGCCTCCATCCTGGATGTCCGAATGGACCCTTTTCTTTGAACACAAAGAACACTCAGTGCCTGTGTAATGAAGTTCAGAGCTACCTACATCCAGCATTACATACTGGCATAACCTGCACCAATAAAATAAAAAGGTGAAGCATACACAGGCCAAGACGACAAAAACAAAATTGACCTCATCTTGATAATTCCAAACTATTTACATAAACTTCTTTGGTCTTCATTCCCATACCAGTATAGATAAAGTAAATATATATGAACATAAAATCACCCATGACCTATCCCTCTCATGCTCATGGTGCCTTTAACTTAGGTTTGCGAGTGCTACGTCTTGGTCCTCCCTACTCCCTGGCACCAGTATTGGAGACAGCCTGCTGAATCTGCTGTCTAGTTGGCTTTGATGACCTTGCAGTCGTCTTCTGGCCAGTGGAGCCTGTGCTGGCCCTGCCTGGGAGGGCGCGGTCAGTGCCAGGGCTGGCATCTCCCCAATAATCACAGCTTTATCACATGCCCTACTCATGGCAGAGGAAGAACTGCTGCCATCATCTGGAGCAGAGAGGAGCCCCCAGAGACGACAGGCAGCTCATGTGCCAACGTGAGGTCGCTGTGGATCTCCATGCACACCACTAATGGACGGGCACCACGCTGGGATACTGGGTGCCTCATCTATCTCCCACACTGACACTAACCACCTGAGGTCAGTGCCTGTGTGAGGGCTTGCAGGTCTAAGCACAACCCCAAGAACCTCTCATTCTGTCCCTGGGCTCTCCATGAGAGTCGCCACTCTCTCAATGAAGGAGGCAGTGCGCTCGGCCATGACAGTCAACGCAGTGCTTATGCTCCACAGGGCCTCCTCCATCACGGTGACCATGGCACACAGACCCTCATGGATCTCCACCAGATCCTCCCGCACATCTCACTGGACATCCAGCATCTGCCACCTAATGGACGACTCCCGAGGCTCATCATCAGCCTTCGACCCAGCATTGTCCTGGTTCCCAGCAGTCCTCTGACTGCTGGTGCCCTGGGCACTCTCTGCCTCCACCCGCACCTCAAGCGACTGTGAAGTGCCCTCACCAATGTGCACCAAAACACTAGCCGCCGCTCTAATGCCCACTGAGGTGCTGGTATCTGTGCTGGTGTCTGCTTCAGAGAGCGGGTGTGATACAGGTGCAAATGACACCCAGTGGTCCTCAGTGTCAGGGGTGGTCCTTCGGGGTCTGCAGCTCAGACACCTGCTGGCAAACCTAAAAGGGGGAACAAGGACATGTCATTAGTTAAAGTCATCACGCTGTCACTGTACATATCAGGCACACGGGTGAAATAATGGAGATCTACATTACGGTGCCCTCATCTTTCAATGATCAACGGGGACTCCAGGTTTGAGGCTCCCATCAATGAAGAGACTACACTAGAATGGCTGCACAATCCTAAAGTCTAACCTCTGTGCGCTGCACTCTTACCTTCGTCTGGAACGCCCGCCTCTCCACGCCCAGTTGCACGGGGAGTGTGCTGGCTCTCCAGCTCCAGGATGTCCTGGTTGAACCGGTAAAGCAGCAGCAGGTTGAGTGGGCCTCCACCTGTACATGCCCTCTTGGCTTGGTTCGTCTTCTCCTGAAAGGACAGAGGAGCATTGATTAGTCTGCTTGTACCTGCAGCGCCATTGCAGCCTGGCAACCCCAGCTGAGGAACACCTCACAGGGCACATCCGAGTCATGGCCCTCAAGCTGAAAGGCACTCAGTCCAAGCAGCCAGGGCTCACCCCCTTGGCCAGCTCCAGCATCATTGACAGTTGACGCTCAGACTCTAACACCCCTGAGATCCTTGGGAGGACGGCCACACCTTAACACTTCAGCACACTTACTCATGCCAACACGGTACTCACCCTTCCTCTGTGCAGGGGGTCATTGAAGCTTTTCTGCCACTGCACGCATGTGGGCTGCACCACGTCATGGCTGCTAACCAGTGCTGCCACCTCCTCTCATCCCCTCTTTGTGAGATGCGGTGGCTTCCTCCTCCCATCTTTGTGGGCAGGGTGTCCCTCCTGGCAGCCATCTCCTCCAGGTACTCTTTAGAAAAGTAGGGGGGGCCAAGTGCCCAGCCAACCTGCCATCTCGCCTGGTGTTTGCAGCCGCGCTCGACTCCATTGTTACAACGGCAGACAGACGTCCTTCCCTGGCAGCCTCCCTGGGCCGATTTTAAACCGGCCGCCGGGTCACTAGTGGGCCTGGTGGCCAACAGGCCCCTGCCCCTGCTCGGCCCTTCCTGGCCATGCAGAGCTGCGTTTCACCCTGGGCGGGCCTTAATTGGCCCACCAGCATGAAATCGCGGTCGGGGCCCAATCGCGGGCGGCGGCCGATTTCACGGCTGCTCCTGTGCCTGCCTGCCATGCTCACCAACAAGGGGAAAATCCTGCCTTGGATACCAGTCCATAGAGAACTGACCAAAATCTTCTCAAATTAATTTCTCTTAAATACTTAACAGTTGTCAGAGGGCTCAAACATTCAGCCCATCCCTCTGCATTGGATTCAAAATCCAATCCCAATGGTGAAAGTTTGTGAAGGATCTTTTCTTTTTTGTCTTTCGCAGTGAAGATGACCAACTTCATCATCTGGACTGTTTGGTAGGGTCCCAGTGGGAACATAGGTGACCGCTGAGGCCGATCTGCACCCGGAAGATTCTGCTGCAAATAGGACAGGATACCACAGACGATTGAGTTTTGGACAAATTGCTGGCTCTGGATTTCCCCTCCTTGTGTTTTCTCTCTGTCTCTGATATGTCTCTGCTTTTGAAGGAGTCTGCACCATTTCTTATTTGGCTGCACCAGGTGTAGTGATCCTGGGCGAGCTCCTCCCAGGACTCACAGTCGATATCAAACTCCTAAGTGGAGCCTTCACAATGTCCTTGTAGATCTTCCATTGATCGCCATGACAGTGCACCCCAGAATCAAGCTCTCCATAGACGATTTGCTTTGGTGAGCGAATGTCAAGCATTCTGGCTACAAGACCAGCCCAGTTGTGACTGTCTTAATATGGTGTGAATGCTTGGCCTGCCAGCTTGGGTGAGCATCTCAGTGTCTGGCATTTTGTCCTGCCATCTGATCTTTAGAACTCCCGAAGGCACCTCAGGTGAAAGCGGTTGAGCTTCTTGGCATGATGCAGGTGCACAGTCTAAATCTTGCATACATATTTGACTATTGCTCTGTATTATTTCAGTTTGGTCAGCAGACCTACACCTCTTCATTCTCAGATTGATGTGCAAAGCCTGCCGAAGGCCACACTTGCTTTGGCAACTTTTGCATGAGTCTCGTTGTCCATATAGACAGCTCAAGAGAGGGCGGTGACGTGATAAATGAACGTATCCACTGCTAACAGGTTCTGGTCATGGACTGAAACCTTGGGCTTGAGATAGGACTTTCCTGGGGCAGGCCAATACATTACTTCAGTTTTCTTCATGCTGGTCGTAAGGCCGAAGTTGTTGCATGCATTGGAGAACAAGCCTATGCTACATTGCTTGACCAACTCTGAACCAGCAGCTAGTGCACTGTTATCAGCAAACAAGAAGTCGTGAAGAATATCTTTGGAGATGTTGCTCTTTGCCTGGAGTCATCTCAGATTGAGCAGCTTCCCACCCATGAAATATCTTACTTCAGTGCCAGAATCACCATCGTGGAAGGCATCGGAGAACATGTCAGAGAAAACCATGCTGAAGAGGGTTGGCACTAGCACATTACCCTGTTTAACTCCATTAGTGACTGGGAATGGCTCAGAAGACTAACCATCCAGGACATGCACAAGCATGCCATCATGGAACTGTCGAACCAATGTGAAGAATTTCTCAGGGCAGCCATATTTCTCCATTACCGTCTAAAGGCCCTCATGGCTAACTGTGTCAAAGGCCTTGGTCAGGTCAACAAACATGGTGTGGAGCTCCATGTTCTGCTCTTGATATTTCTCCTGGAACTGTCTAACTGCAAACACCATAACAGTGGTTACTCGACCATTTCTGAAACCTCACTGACTCTCTGGCAGCAGAACCTGGTCAAGATGTTGTAGCAAGTGGTTCAGAGGGAGTCTGGTGAAGATTTTGCAGGCGATGGTTAAGTATGAGATTCCTGTATGATTGTCAGAAGAATTGTGAGTTACTTTCTGCATTTACAGGTGGAGAATGGAGGGATCTTTGTATTCTTGCCAAATGGATCCTTGCTCTCACATAGAAAGAGTTCAGTGAGCTTCATGACCCGGCATTGACCTCCAGCCTTATAGACTTCAACTGGGATAACATCAGCTTCTGGAGCTTTGCCACTAAATGGGAGTTTAATTCTGTTAGCCATTTCTAATAGCATGGAAGGGTCATCAAGAGACCAGTTAATGACAACCTCTGGCATTCTGTTGATTGCTTCATCCATCATTGGTGGATGAAGGCCAATGGACGATATGATGAA
This sequence comes from Cetorhinus maximus, assembly GCF_964194155.1. Lineage (NCBI taxonomy): Eukaryota > Metazoa > Chordata > Chondrichthyes > Lamniformes > Cetorhinidae > Cetorhinus > Cetorhinus maximus. Next base: position 62,325,072 of record NC_135885.1, on the reverse strand, counting down.
AGTGCTCTGCCTATCTTTCTAGAATTTTGGCATTTTTGTGAACAGTGTTGACCCGCTGACATCGAAGATTGGTGCTGAACCAATAGGCTGGAGTCTGTAGACAGATTTCAGAGCATCGTAGAATCTCATTCAGTCTTTGTCTGCATATGATGGAGGGTCGTCTGCTTTCTGGTCCAGCCAAGTGTCTTGCATCTCTCTGAGCTTGCATTGGACTGTCCTCGGATGTTTCGATAGGCATTGTGCTTGGATAGTGATGACTTGTCACTGAGGTAAGCCCTGTAGAGGCAAATATTGAATTCAACAACTTTAGATCTTAAACTCCCTCCCCCATCCCCAACCCCGTTTCCATTTCTTCCCCCTCCCTTTTGTTTTTTCCAATAATTTATATAGATTTTTCTTTTCCCACCTATTTCCATTATTTTTAAATCTATAACTATAATACCCTGTCAGTCTTTCCACCCCACCCCCACTAGAGCTGTACTTTGAGTGTCCTGCCATCCATTCTTAATTAGCACATTCTCTTAGATAATATCACCACCTTCAACACCTCTCTGTTCCTTTGTCTGTAACATCTTTTGATTATCTGCTCCTATCATTGCTTGCTTGTCCCTACAACCTCCCCCCCAACAACTTCTCTCCTCCTCCCCCCACCCCCCGACCTTAAACCAGCTTATATTTCACCCCTCTCCTAACTTCACTCAGTTCTGCTGAAGGGTCATGAGGACTCAAAACGTCAACTCTTTTCTTCTCCGCCGATGCTGCCAGACCTGCTGAGTTTTTCCAGGTAATTCTGTTTTTGTTTTGGATTTCCAGCATCCGCAGTAGTTTTTTGTTTTTATATCTGTAGAGGCGATGGTTCTCCTCCAGTGGTTTCTACATATACCTCATTGTGTTCATCGAATCAATCTTGATATTTATGAGAAGTACTGCCAAGGACCTCTAAAGCAGTGGAGTACACCATAGCCCTGAAGATTGCCCAGTCATCCTCAATTTTTGCTGTTCACAGATAACTCTCGAATTTTTCTGAGAGAAATTCCTTCATGATTGCCTGTTTGAACCTTGAGACATTGAGTTGAGATGCTTCTAGTTCTTCATCCCTGGGGGCGACCAGGGGACATCTGTTGATATTTAGTCTTGAAATGATAAAATGGGTCAGTCCACCAGTCATTGCCGCACATGGCTTTCGTTAGACACACAGCCTGCCATCACCCTCTTGCCTGGTGATGACATAGTTGATTAGACGCCAATGCATGGAATGGAGGTGTATCTAAGATGTCTTGTTGTGATTAGAGAGGCAGAAAACTGTGCTGGTGATTAAGAGCTCATGCTCAATACACATCTTCAGCAAGAGACCATTGCTGTCAGAACTGCCAACCCTGTTTTTTCTGATGGCCACTTCCCATGCCTGGTGGTCAGTGCCAATTCTTGTACTGAAGTCACAAAGAATAATTAACTTGTCTGACTTTGGCACAGTAATAATCAAGGAGTGGAGGTCATCACAGAATCTATCCTTGACTTTAACAGGGTTGGTCATGGTAGGGGCGTACACACTAATGAGAGTTGCTTGCCTATTGCCATGTGGTGGGAGGGGGGAGAGATGGTTTAAGCACCATCAGATGGTCATTAAGTCAACCTACTGACAAAATGGTTCAAGACAGCAAAGCCGACGCCAGCTTTGTGCTGTATTTCTTTCCCATGGCCACTCCTGCAGAATGTGTAACTTGCATTGATTTCCTTGAGCTGCCCCTCCTCAGATAGGTGAGTCTCACTGCGGACAGCATTCTGCATGTTATACATAGCCAGCTCTCTACCGACAAGAGCAGTTCTTCTCTCTGGTTTGTCGACTGTGCCATTGTCCATGAGGGTGCCCAGGTTCCATGCACCAATGGCTACCAGTGTCACCTTTACTTTCTTTTTTGAGATTGATCTGCAACCATTTTGATGGGATCCCTGTCAGCTGTGGCCTGCTGGCCAGGGATGTGAAGCAGATGTTTAGGGCACCTTCCTCATACTAGAGATGAGCAGGGTGATCCCTCAGTCAACATACCAAAAACCAGATTATCTGATCATTATTATATTGCTGCTTGTGGGAGTTTGCTTTGCACATACTGGTTGTTGTATTTCCTATATTACAACAGTGACTACACGTCAGAAAGTAATTCATTGGGTGTAAAGCACTTTGAGACATCCGGTGGTTGTGAAAAGTGCAATTTAAAAGTAGGTCTTTCTTTACCAGTGAAACCTTGTGTTTACCCTGGCCATGAATTATGCTGTGCTGGAAACAAAATTTTCCCTTTACAGCAGATAGCTTCATCCAGACCAAGGTTGTTTTAGTCCCTGATGCTGAAGTAAACTAAATGTTTCCTCTCATGTGACATTTTTGGCCCAAGACTGACAACAGCTTTGCAATGCTGAGAGGGATGCTCTGGAATGCAACTGCACCAATTATTTTTTTCAATAAGTTTTACCAGGTGTGCAGTCTCTATAGCAATCTTTGTCCTCTAAAGTACTGTTAAAAGTTTAACACTGTTAATATACATATTACCCCTGCAACAAGTCTGTAGCTTCAGTTAAATGTGTGCCTTGTGTTTATTTAAAAACATGATATCTTTTGCAGAATGCAGTTTGAATTTATTAATATGATTTATGTCACAGAGGAAGCATAGTGTGATAAAATCACAGTTTATTGAACGGGTATAATGGGTAGGAAATCCAGTGACTCATTAATCGGGATAACTCTAATGGAGTTGAAATCATTCCATTTAATCTTTTGTATATTTCCTGTCTCTATTGCAGTCATTCACCGATTGGTACTCCGTACATTGTTCTACCCTTTGTGCTTGTGATGTTTTGATGACTAATCAGGATTGTCTGCAATAAATATATCCCCTTGACTCTGTTAAATATTTATTCTATTGAAAAGAGAATGGTAGTCTGTGTAGCAATAATACTCAAGACAGAGAGTTGTATTTTACACAATTATCTGTTTGTTCCCTTTCACTGTTCCCACTGTGAAATTTATTTCTTGAAAATTATAGACAGGAATCCCATGAGAACAGGCAGTCCCTGTCTACAGTTTATAAAGGCAGAAATCTTTTCAGTTAGTTGCAGCAGTCAAAGAGCAGTGGTGAGAAGAGATTGGCCAGTTCTGGTCCATTAGCAGCATTAATCATGCCAAGTGGTGCTGAGGGAAAAGGGAAATTGGAAATGAATGACAGAGAGGAAAGGAAAGATGCAAAAAGGATAGTAAGAATGAGGAGAGGGAAGGCAGAATGGATGGCTTTGAAGGAGGGGAAAGAGAAAAATGAATAGCAGCAAAGGAGCAAGGAATGGGTTGTATGGCAATGAAATGGAAAAGGAAGTGGGTCAAAGCTGCAAATGTTCACCCAGTGGGCAGGGAGGACAGAAGTTTAATGCAACAGAAGTTGTGCTGAGGAGAATGGGTAACAATGTGAACTGAGGAAATTAGAGAAGAAAAAGAGGGTGGAATTGTTCCATCTTTAAAACCTTTAATATGTTGGAACCAATTCTGGGTCCCAACCTCGGATGGCTCAGAGGTGTGCTGACAGGGGGAGTATTCTGGCTGGTGGGGGGTGGGGGATGGGTGCAACCAATTAAGAAGCCATCTGCGCATTGACTGTCCTCAACAGATTTTCAAAGTAGAAGTACAGGGCATTAAGGCCCATTTAAATGGAGGCCAGCAACCCTCACTATGAGATCAGTGGGAATGCTGCTGAGGGCCGGGCTGATGGAGCGGCAAAGAGGCACTCTGGCTGCCATTAGCATGTGTGGAGCAGATGAAAGGTTTACTGCAAATGGCAATCGGAAACATATGTCTCCACAACTCCTTCACTCAATGACAAGGCCGCTATATGGCCAGACTTGCAATTTATTGCCAGGGAGCTCTTCAACAGCCTCAAAAGTACTGTGGCTCCAACTTTTCTTTGTGAGGCCACCTCCTCCCACCTGCTGGGGAGCCAACACAGCGAGGGGGCCATCCACCACTTTTAAAATTCCAACTGCATCCAAAAATAGCAGTTAATTGCCCTTTTAAGTGCCTTGATTGGAAACCTGCTGCTACCAGGCAAGCATTTGCTGCCGCAGGTTGCCCACCTCTGGGATTATCCCCTGGAGCTGGAAATAGGTCAGGGGGCCAACCAATGAGCAGCGTTCCAAATTTTCACACCACCGCTCCGCCCCGCCCCCAAAGCCACATTGCTGGGGCTGATAAGGTTCCGCTCAGAGTGTCAGTTTGAATGTGAGAAGTGGAAGCAAAGTACCAGCTTGGTCTGAAAGGAGGGAAAGAAGAGTATCCGTTTGAATGAGGGGGCAGAAGAAGACTGAGAGGTTGAATTGAAAAAGCAGAGTGAGAAAAGTATTGCTATGATTTGGGAGTCCTAGAGCAAGAGAAAGTGGAAGTGCGATCCTCCTGATCTCCTACTTTAGCTCCCATTTTTAACAATTTTGTCATTTCTCAAGGAGATCCATTGATCTCCTAGAGAAGTCCCCAGGTGAAATTGGGGGAATTATTAGTTGAAAATCCAAATGCCTTTTTTTTTTAAGATTAAAATTGTCTCAATTATAAAGGGTTAAAAGTGAGTAAAATTAACGAGAAGCTAAAGTTTCTAAATTTAAAAATTCTAAAGTTTCCCTAGACAGATGTCCAAATTCTCAAGAAATGCACTACTCCTCTCTAATGTAAGTGAAAGAAGTTGATATATCTACAGCTTCAGTGAAAAAGCCCAAGAAACCACTCATTTTCACATGTCAGAGGTTTATACTCAGAGCCGCTCTTGAGCTGTTTGCCTCTGGAGCTGTTTCAGCTGTTTTGAAGCTGCTGGTCAGTTTTTGCTGCTTTCATTGCAAAGTACGTTTCTTGGGATTGCTGAATTTGAAACTGAGAGAAATGAAAGTGACATATAAACAGAAAATGCTGGGAATATGCAGCAGGTCAGGTAGTATTTGTGGAGAGAGAGAGACAAAGTTAATCTTTTAGGTCAATGAACTTGCTTCAGTTCTGACAAAGGGAATTGGCCTGAAACATTGGCCCACATTTTACAGTGGTAATGATAGCTAAACTGTCAGCAGAAATCCAGAAGTTGCTGTCAGTGATTCTATACATCTCCTGAGGGTGCGCTGTTAAGGTTCCCCCCAGGCTGCAATCAATGGGAAATCTCTGAATTGATGAAAACTTCCATTCATTTGCTGTTTGTCTTGCTGTAAAAACCCTTGTTAAAAGGGGTCCACCTGTGTTTTCAACACCGTATTAAGTTCATGATTTCTAATGAACACCCTCACCAGCCCTGAAAAGCTAACGTAATAATTGTAGAATGCCAAATTTCTCCATTATGATAAAATTGATTTTTTTCAAAGTTTATCTTCATTTTAGTTTCTATCTTAATCTAGTCATAATATTCATTTTGTTATCTTAAATTTTAAGTTAAAAGTAAAAGGATTCAGTGCCTTTAACTTCTTGGTTTGCTGTCAGTGAGAATACTGCAATGTAATTGGCTGTTCATCCTTCTTGCTGACATCACTGCTGCTACACGTCTAGAGAACGCCTTGACATCAGAAAAGTGGAAATCTGTGGCAGAGAGATTATTAAATTCTTGTGGTCACCACAGACAGAAATATCCAGACTCTTCTGGTTCTCTCTCCTGACAATACTGCCTGACCTGTTGAGTATTTCCAACATTTTCTGTTTTTATTTCAGATTTCCAACATCTGCAGTACATTGCTCTTGTAGGCCCTGGTGCCCTTAAGTAGAAACCTTGTGTGCCATTTAGATGGTAAGGCTCTAAAAGGAAAGAAAGTCTTCTACCGTGCCTTTTACGGTCTCAAGGTGTCTCAAACAAACAGCTTTACAACTATTTCATTGGCTGAAAGAGCTTTGGGACATCCTGAGGTCATGAAAGAAGCTAGATAAATAAAATGGTAAGTCTGTTCAGTGAAGTACTTTTGAAGTTTAGTCATTGTTGTAATGTAGAAAATGCAGTGGCCAATCCATGCACAGCAAAACCCCACAAACACAATGGGCTGAATTTTGTCGTCGGCGAGCATTTAAATCTTCAGGAAGGTGGGCCCGCAGTTAAATCAGCTGTCCACCCGCCGACCTGTCAATGGCCAATTGAGGCCATTGGAAGGATCATAAAAACAATTAAAGGACCTGCCCGTCCAACCTTAAGGTTGGTGGGCAGGCCAGGAGCCCCGGCGGGCAATAGAAAAAACATGAAACCTCATCCACCGGCGGGATGAGGTTTCATGTAGGGATTTAAAAGGTTGAATAAAGTTTTAGTGAAATTTATTAACATGTCCCATGTCATGTGACATTGTCACGTGAGGGGGACATGTTAAGGATTTTTTATTTTTTATTTTTAATGTTTATACAGCTACCAGCGATCTCCCTGAGGCAGCACTTAGCCTCAGGGAAATGTGCGCTTTTTCGTGCGCATGCGCGAAAGAGTGCACTCTCGCATTTAGGGAATCCCCCCCACCCACACAGGAAGTGTCACGCTGGGCGGACCTTAATTGGCCCGCCCACTTAATATGACGGCGGGGCCCGCTTCTCCGGCAGGGATTGGCTCCCCGCCCGCCAGAGATTGGGTCGGGCCCGCCCACCTGGTAGGCAGAAAATTCTGCCCAATGTGATAATGACAGAATAATATCATTGAGTGATGTTTATTGAGAGATAAATGATGACCAGGGAACTAGGGAGAACTCCCCTTCTCTTCTTCATAATAATGCCATCGGATCTTTAATGTTCACATGAGAGGATAGACAAAAGGATGTATCTCTGACATTGTAGCACCTCATTAGTACTGCATCTAGATTTTGTGCTCAAGACTCTGATATGGGACATGGACTCGTTACTCAAGAACCAGTCTTGCAGTCTCTAAAAATGTTAGGAACAGGGGGTCATGTCTTTGCAAGCAAGTTTCCTTCTGGCCAGTAAGCAGTGTAGATTCCATATATTTTGCAGTCTATCAACTACTGTTGTTGGCACCAATGTATATAATGCATTTTACTGCAAACTTTTAAGAAATGAACCAAATGAAACATCAAACATGACAAGCATCTAGGCAGGATTCCTCCTAACTCGATGCACAGTATACCTATTTCTAAAATTGTAACTATGGCAATATTATCAGATTCATCTCCGTCATTGGCTTGGCATTTGGGCTATTACCAGCCAATTCATAAGAAATAAAAATGCCGAAACAGACAATTTTACTGTTATGGGTGTGTGAGTGCCTGTTTATCCCTTGAAGCCCAGGAGAATAATTGAACAGGTGCAACTTGTGGCAGAACAGTAGTTACATTATAATTAAATATTCTCAAGGAGTGTGTTATTCCATATTGCCTAAGCAAATAAAATATATATTTTAGTACTACTAGTGCTGACTTATGTATAAAATATTACTTGAGATTTGGTCTTTTCATTTTAATGAAAACCTGTCCTTTCACAGTTGATATGAATATTGTACATTTGAGCAGCAGGTTGAGGATTTTCATCATAAACCTTTGCCGATACTGTTCATTGTTCAATTATAGTGGTCAGTTTTCAAATTGTTATTCACTAAATACCTGGGTTTAATTAGTATTGATAGTCTCATTTATACAAACCCCATGCAGGCGCTCAGTTTGATGTTAATCCAGCTCCGAATCAAATTAACTTTTTTGTAAAAGAAAAATATGATCTTTACTGGTTTACACATAGATGTAATTATACATTTTGTTTACACAGTATTTACAAAAGCATAAAAAGGTTACCAGAACTGAGCGATTATAACTATCAGGAAAGACTGAACAGGGTCTTTTCTCTAGAAAAGTGAAGGCTGAGGGGTATCTTAAGAGATCTTTAAGGGCTAGAATTTGTTATCAAAATAACAGTGAGTTAAAGGTGCACTCCTTTATTAGTGTAAATAACCCAGCAATTAGTGGCAAGGAAAAGATAGGTCATGTGACGCAAATCACCACAAATTGCTGAATGATTTGCATGCTCCACTGTTAGCCTTGTGAAAATCAGGGAGAGAAGTTTCTCCCCGTCGGGCAGGCTGGGTGGAAGCGGATGCAGGTGGGTGCGTAACTAATCGTTGTCTGCGATCGGGTCCGCGCCACCATTTTATGTGGATGAGCCAATTGAGGCCCTCCCAGCGTGACACGCCCCCGGAAGCACTGAGTGGGGGGAGAAGGGAGAGTCGGGGCATGCGTGCGAAAGAGTGCAGAAATCTCCCTGAGGCAGCTCCGTGCCTCAGGGAGATTACTTTGATGTTGAAAAATTTAAATTAAAAAAAAGTTATTCAGACATGTCCCCTCATGTGACAGTGTCACATGAACTGGGACATGTCAATGAATTGTAATAAAAATTTTTATTAAACTTATACACCCTTCATGAAATCTCATCCCACCCGTGGATGAGGTGCCTTAACAAACGCAAAGGCTGCCTGGGCTCTTTGCCTGCCTGCCAACCTTAAGGTTGGACGGGCAGCCCTGTTAATTGTGACAATTGGTTTGTAAATGGCCTTACAGGCCTTTGACAGTTCAGCGGGCGTGCAGCCGACTCCGGCGCGTGCTCACCAAATTGAAGATCGGAATGACTTGCGATGATGTCGGGACGCACGCCCGACATCACCATGCATCATTTTACACATTGGTGAGCGGGTCCCGCCCCCGCATGCTGACCAGAAGATTCAGACCCAGAGCTCACTGCCAATCTTCCTATGTGCACCAAGAAATTGCTGCATTTCTGCTGTAAAAGTGAATTGAATTCACTGCAGAAAATTAGGATTGATATTTTGTGGTGTAAGGGTACTTGATAAAATATATGTTATTGGAATGGCACTCAACCTTTGAGACCCAAAAGGGAACAATTAAATTGCAGAGTTGCACTACTGCAGGTAGTAAATTGTTCTTCGAAGTTTTCAACATATTAAAAGTTGACTTTTTTTCACTTTCCCTTTCTGTCTTTTTTCTTTCTCTCTTAAGCCTTTCTATATCTAATTTGACTCTAAATCACCCTATTTCCTTCTCCATCATTAACTCTGTTTCTTTCAATTTCATTGGTTAAGAAGATAGACTATTGTCCAGTCATTCACCAAGCTCCCAGAGTGTTTAGTTACTATCAAGGAGTATGGAAGACTTGGCTTTGTTCAGAGCTTGGAGTTGATCATTTCCAGTGGTGGTCAACTCCATGGCAACACTCGTAAGAGCCAGCTGTGATACAGCATCAGATGGCCAATGTCTCAGCTTTCATGGCAGCACAACCAGAAGCCACACAAGTCTGAGTGAGTGGAATCTCAGACTAAAGCTCAGTTAACTGCTGTGCAGGTTCAAACTACTACCATCATTGCTGCAGATAGTGCCCAAAGAAGCTTCCAGGCTCTCCTAGCAATCTGTCCTTTAGCAGATTACTGAGATTTCTGAGAACTGCCCCGAGGGAGTGACAGTGGCCCCATGCAGCACAAACCTGCTGTCCTCTCTCAATGTGACAGCATTCATCCTCCTACCACTGCTGCTCCACCAATGATCTTGTTGCTGCCTGCCAACCAGCCAACCCGGACCACTGCCACCCATGCTGAAATACTGCAGTCCAAAGTTGAGCCTTCTAGAGCCAGAGCAGCATTGAAGACATCCTGCTAGGCCACTGAATGTCAGCAGCCTTTTGGCAGCTATGCTGGAGCCACTGGGGTGGCACTGGGACAGGCAAATGGAAGACAGACACTAAGGAAATGCACAAGGGTGATTAGTTGCACAAGGATGATTAGGTTATTTTGTATGGGATTTGAATGGCTTGTTTGATAAAGTTGATCTGGAATGTTTGTTTTGTGGTAACTTTAATTTCAGCATTGCAACATAGGAGCACAGGAACAGTGAAGTTAGGAGCATGAGTTGGCCATTCAGCCCTTCGAGCCTGCTCCAACAGTCAATGTCGTGACTTATCTGATTGTGTCTCAACTCCACTTTGTTGTCAACCCCCCCCCCCCAACCATCTGCAACCCCCCCCATAATAGTTGACTCCCTTGTCTATCAAAAGTCTGCCTTGAATAAATTCAATAACCCAGCCTCCACTGCTTTCTGGGGAAGAGGCTTCCACGTACTTTGTGTGAAAAAAATTCTCCCCATCTCCATCTTAAATGGTAGACCTCTTTTATTCTTAAACTGTGTCCCCTGGTTCTAGTCTCTCCACAAATGGAAACATCCTTGCGGTATCCACCCTATCAAATCCGCTCAGGATCTTATATGTTTCAATTACCTCTCATTCTTCTAAAGTCCAATGGGTATAGCCCCAACATGCCCAACCTTTCTTCATAAGATAAGCCTCTCATCCCAGGAATGAATTGAGTGAACCTCCCTGGCCTAGAGGACACTAAGCTGTGAGACTATTGTTGAGTGGGGAATTAAGGTTGTATTCACTGCTACCAAAGTCCGATGAGCCAATTACAAACAACCTGACCAGAAAGGGGATGTATGGGTTTCCTCTTCCCTTCCTCTTCTGCTCACTGCACAGTTGATGGCAAGGATCATAATGGTGAGATTGTCAAGATGCAGAAGATCATGATGAATCATGACTTACAGTCTGGAGAGTACACAGGGCTCTTCCAGAGTGGTCCAAGCAGCTAAGCAGCTGCTTGAGGGCACCATTTTTTTTTTATTCGTTCATGGGATATGGGTGTTGCTGCCCTGGCCAGCATTTATTACCCTTCCCTAATTGCCCTTGTTCAGAGGGCATTTAAAAGTCAACCACATTGTTGTGGGTATGGAGTCACATTAGGCCAGACCATTTTCCTTCCCTAAAGGGCATTAGTGAACCAGATGAGATTTTACAACAACTGGTTTACAACAAATGGTTTCATGATCATCAAATTCCACTATCTGCCATGGCAGGATTTGAACCTGGGTCCCCAGAGCATTCCCCTGGGTCTCTGGATTACTAGACCAGCAATAATACCACTATTCTATTGCCTCCCCATATATAGGGATGCTGCCTACTTGTGTTTGCGTTGAGCACTGAAATCATAAGCCAGGTTGTCAGCATGTAGATGTTGTTATCCTATAGTCACCCTCTGGGACCTTCGTGGTGGTTCAGATGCTGATGGTACAGCGAACTGACACAGAATAAAGGCATCATGACTGCTTCCTTTATTCCTCCTCATCTCTGTCTTAAAAAGTAGACCTCTTATTCTTAAACTGTGTCCCCTGGTTCTAGTCTCTTCCACAAATGGAAACATCCTTAAAGTATCCACTCTACCAAATCCCCTCAAGATCATTGGGCATTGCTCTGCATGATGTACTGAGTTTGGCCGCAAATCAGTTGGACATTCAGGAAATGGAACCCTTTGCAGTTGTGTACAACTCTGAATTTAAATAAGGTGTCCGCAAAGCAACATGTGTGCAGTCAATGGCACCCTGCACCATGGCAACGTCTGCTGTCCTGGCAAAGCCATGCATACATTCCCCTGCTTCGCTAAAGGCAATGCACTCCCCTCTCTTTGCATACCATGCATCAGTCATCTCTCTTATATAACAGTACTAGCAAACTTCAAAATGTTGGAAATGTCACCTGCTCAAGCCTGGAAAGAACCCAAAATAAAGAAGTTTATGGACACAGTCACCATCACAGCCACTGGCTATACATACGAAATAGGAGCAGAAGTAGGCCACTCGGTACCCCGAGCCTACTCCATTAGTCAATAAGATCCTGGCTGATATGTGTTTTGAATTCCACATATCATCTACCCCCAATAACCTTTGATTCCCTAACAAGGCTCTATCTACCTCTGCCTTAAAAATATTCAATGACCTCTCCTCCACTGCCTTCAGAGGTAGAGAGTTCCAAAGTCGCACAACCCTCTGAGAGGAAAAAAATTCTCCTCATCTCTGTCCTAAAAGGGCAACCCCTAATTTTAAAACAGTGCCCCTTAATTCTGAACTGACCCACAAGAGGAAATGTCCTTTCCACATCCACCTTGTCAGTACCGTTCAGGATCTTATATACTTCAATCAAGTTACCCCTCGCTCTTCTAAACTCCAGTGGAAACAAGCCAGCCTGTCTAACCTTTCCTCATCAGACAACCCGCTCATTCCAGGGATCAATCTAGTAAACCTCCTTTGAACTGCCTCCAATGCATTTACATCCTTCCTTAGATAAGGAGACCAAAAACTGCACATACTATTGGAGATGTGGTCTCGCCAATGCCCTGTATAACTGACCATAACGTCCTAGCTTTTATGTTCAGTTCCTCTTGCAATTAAGGATAGCATTCCATTAGCCTTCTTCATTACTTGCTGTACCTGCATACTAACTTTTTGTGACTGATGCACTAGAACACCTAGATCCCTTTACACCTCAGAATTCTGCAGCCATTCTCTGCTTAAGTAACAGTCTGACCTTTTATTCTTCCTGCCAAAGCCTAGATTTCATCACAGCTACCCCTGTTTTCCACCGCTGAAGAAACACAGGGAATATGGGAGAGGTCCTGCCAAAATCCCTCTCCTAATATCTATGTGCACTTCCATCATTGGATAACAATCAAAAACCCTAAGCAATTTCCCCAGCCAAACTCTGAGGCATTAAGGTCAGTTGTTATGTTCCTCCTCTTCTTCAACAGAGATCAATGGATCACCCTGGGATCTCCCCATTCTGTACAGCATGTCCACTCACTGGCTAAATGTATTGAGCCAATGGACTCAACTAATCCTGAGGGGTCTTGATAGGGTGGATGTGGAGAGGATGTTTCCCCTTGTGGGAAGATCTAGAACTAGGGGTCACTATTTAAAAATAAGGGGTCGCCCATTTAAGACAGGAAAATGAGGAGAATTTTTTTCTCTCAGAGGGTCATGAGTCTTTGGAACTGTTTTTCTCAAAAGGCAGTGGAAGCAATGTCTGAATAATTTTAAGGTTAAGGTAGATAGAACCTTGATAAGCAAGGGGATGAAAGGTTATTGGGGATAGGTGGGAATGTGGGGTTGAGGTTACAGTCAGATCGGCCAAGATCATATTGAATGGCGGAGCAGGCTCGAAGGGTCGAGTAGCCTCCTGCTCCTAATTTGTATATAACTCTGTATTTCTTAAAATGGAATTAGACAGTAAGGCATTAAATCAGGAGCAGAATTGTCCTGTGTGTAGTAGTGGGCGATGTTTTACCCGCCATCCGCGAAGGCAGGTTTTCACACCGTATCATCCCAAACCCGCCACATTATTTATGCATTCTCAGGAAACATGTCATTTCCATGGCGGGTGGGATCCAGTTTGCCTGCCACACTGTCACCTCGCTGCTTCATCAGGCCAGGCACCACATTTAAAGTACAGCCACGTTCAGTGCTTCCAGCCCAGGACTACAGCATGATGGCCCCGAAAGGCAAAAAGGCTGAAAATTTTGAGTGCCCTTTGAATGCCGTGGAGGCCCGCTGTGAAGTTCTCTACCCCCACTCTGGCTGCAGGAGAGGCAGCAAGATTACCACTTCGGCTTGGTAGGTGAGAACAGCGGTGGTCAGTGCCAATGCTGCACAGAAGAGGTTGGCCATCCAATGCAGATAGAGGATGAATGATCTCATCTGTGCAGCTAGGGTAAGGCAATCATCTCATCACCCTAAACTCTCACACTCAAGCCCCTCATACATTCACTGGCATCTCACTCACTGCCAGCTCAAGGGACATCACCGCCCATTCTCACACACACACCTTCGCATCTCCATCTGGCCTCATCTCCTCTGGAGACTGCCTCCTCAGCCCTCACCATCTTGAGGCCACTTGCACAGATCAACATGTGCCCCCACACACACCCTATAAAAAGAGACATAATTGGTTAAAATAGCCGAGAAATTACCCTTTATCCCGCAGAGATGATGTGCCCCCGCCTGCCCTCACCAAGTTTCCAGGTGCATCTCCGGTAATAAAAATATGAATAAACATATTTTTGAAAGCGGCGTTAAACATAGCGTCGCTTCAAACCAGGACTCAAGGTTTCATCTCGAGTTTCTTTTCCAAACCTTTACACTCATAGTTTGATAAAAATGGAATTTGATCATGTGGAGTTGTATTCTCAAAGTATCTACTTTGTGATGTGTTGGTTTCCGAAATATTCCGCCAGCAAAAACCTGGTTACTGTAAATGCAACCTTTAACAAACAATATTGGCACAGACAGGTTGAGGCAAGTTGTTAACGTAATTCATAACATCTAAATGCAGTGCAGTACAGTGTAGTGTTGATTAAGTTTCTGTCACCAATGTCAGTTCGGGCAAGGTTTTCATGTATGATTCTTGATAAGCGTTCTCTGATTCTCTTCCCATTTTCAGATTTACATTCATGGCCTTTGGAAAACCCGCCGTCTTATGTTTTTCCCTCTGCTTCTTGCAAAGTGCGTTGCTAACCACTAGAGGGGAGGAGACTGCTGGTCCCCTCAACTACTACACCATTGAGATAGACGAGGGAGAGGACGTAGCCAGAGACGTGGCTAAAAGGAATGGGTTAGAGTACGTCCTGCCGGTCAGTGCAACTGTTTTCAATATTGTATAACACTTAAACGAATTTCTATATATATATTTTTTATTTTTTCAGTGTTATTGTGATAATAATTTGCAGAAGAAAGGTATTTCATACAGCTGGTAGTGCAGCCAAAAGCCACTGCTGTGAAAAGAGACATTGAGGGTGAAGGAAGATACTTGCACAGTTTAGGTTATTTAAACAAAAAAAATAACAGATTTCAAGTTGTTAGTCTTTTTCTGCATGCCTTTAAATGTTTTCCTTATCACACTAATCGTCTCATGAATTTTATGAGTATCCTAGAAATTGCAAGCGTTTTAATGGAAATGTGCATGAAATTTGAAATACATTTCTCTTAAAAAAAATAAGATAGATATGAAACCAGTTTGGATAATTCCCCTGAAGATAAATGCATGGTGCTCCTTTTAGTGTTTGGGGAAATGGTGACAATTATTGAGATGCAGTTCATGTGGCCAGAGCATAGTGCTCACATTCTCAATAAAATGAAACAGCTGTCTCCTTTATTTTCTGCTCTGTTACTTTAAGAAGTTGAAACTATGAATAGGGAGAAAAGGAAGCATGCATATTAAGTATCTCTGCTTCTTTTTTAGGTTTTATGTCTTTTTGTTAAGAAGTGGGTGTACCAGCATATGATCTCACTATTTGCTTGTAACTTTTATGTTTTTTTTTTCCTTTATTGTGGACCATACTTGAAATGTAAAAAAACCCATATATTTAGATAATTGATTGTCAGTTTATGCCAATACTTAAAAAAATAATTTTGAACAATTGGAAATCAACTGGAGGAATGTAAATATTATTGACATTTTATGATTCAAATCTAAATTATTAAACTAAGTTGTCAAATTTTACCTATAGAAATGCAATTGTAGCATTTCTATATGTCTGATTTTGTTATTTAAGGCAAGAGATGCCACGGATAGTTAACCTTTTTGGACACTGCAAGTTCAACCTGTGTTGGTTATTTCATTGAGCTTGTCATTTCTGCTCCCAGAAGGTTAACATGCTAAACAAAAATCTAGCTGCAAGCTGGTAGGAATGACTCTTTGTGTTGCTAATTATCCCACTGCATAATTATTAATATCACGAGTGGGAACAGGAAACAAGCAGACACCAAATAGTTGAGAATCCTATGATTCTGGCAGGAAGCTAGCCTGCATTAATAAAATGTGCCTGTGCCATTATCACAGTAGATAGAAGTGTTCCTTGTTAAGGATCATTTATTAACTGAGATCATCTTTTAGTTCGCCTTGGGGTAATGACTAATGTCAATGGCAAATTTCACAGTTGTCTAGAGAAATGAATTAAATTTGCAATAAAAAGCCCTTTGGCTTGTTGTACATGTTCATTTATTGGAGTAGTTGAACTAGAAGAACTGTAAGGCAACCAAGAACACCGGCTTAATTTTCCTTATGTATAATAGTGACCTTTTAGCTCTATGTTGGAACAATACATAATATGAACTGGCGAATAGAATTTAAAGTCCAATCTAGTAGTGGCTCCAGGTGTGGAGTGCCAGAGACATGTAGCATGCAGTTCTTTGCTAATACGGTCCATTTTTTAAGTTTTCTCTGGGGGAGGGGGGTTGGTAGAAAGTGTTACAGCTGTGAAGCAACAGGATTTTTAATTTTTACTTCATGATAATGACCAGTCATTATTTAATTTTATGAAAGTGTAATAAACACTTCAAATATATGAGCTTGCTGTGTGTTAGGGTGAACAAATTCCTTGCTTATATTAGTGTAATATAGCTACAATAAAACTGCTGATAGTGACAATTTGTGATTTACCACATTACAAGTTGTTTCAAAATTCTACCTGAATCGCTGTTTCAGAGGAGTACAAGTTTCCAATGCTTTCAATGAAACGGACAGTAAAGGCAGAAAGTGTATTTATTGTTTCACAGCTCCAGCTCACATTGTTACCACCAATCCAGTCCTTTTGAGTCCTGGCTAAAGCTTATTTAGTTTGTCAATAGTTGTAATTAGATCAGGATTTATAACAACATGACCAATTTAGAATATTTTGATTTATTCACTCATTCTGTAAAAAATACTCAATGTAATATAGTCAAAACTTCCTATGTTTGGGAAAAAAATAGCAAAATGATCTATTACAAGAAAACATTTATGAATGAAACATTAGTCTTTTTAACATGCATTAAACTGAGATCTGTGAATGGGGATAATAGATTGAGTGCATTCAATGCATTGAGTGGTATTATAATTGAGGCAGATGATGGACTTGTATCAAGATTAAATGGTTAAGGCAGTGCCTGGACTAAAAATTCCACAAAATGAGACTGAATGGAATGTACTTTCTATGTTGGAATTTTATGATTAGATTTGCTTTGCTTAGGTTAGGAATGAAGAAAAAAGGCAGTTGACCAGTGTAGTAACTCATTATTGGAGGTTTCACTAATAAGAGACCACAATCACTAATAGCTTTATGCTGCACTGCTGAAAATGTATTTTTGTTGTTTTGGTAATTATTTTTGAATGAGACTAATGAGAAATAATTTTGTATATTTGAGCTATTAATCTTACTCTTAAATAAATATATTTTGCCCACTTCACAACAAATAATTAGAAAAGGTTCACATCTCAGTATGAATGATTAGCATAAAGGTCATTAAATCCTCAAAGCATAATGATTGTCTTTTCCCTACAGCAGAATAACAGAACTCAAATTTAGCAAGGTCAAAGGGTAGATTGCCTCTAAAATTTCACACTGCTCCAGTAGGCTTTCACCAGGTGCAGAGTTTGCCTCAGGCTATATTTTTCCATGTTTACCTTATACTGTAGTGTGAGTAATGGACAAGAGTATATGCTTTTATACCATAGTTTTTTCTTCAAAAATTGTGTATCATTCAAAATATATAATAGATTAGTTCAATGAGAAATATGGTAGTGTCAGTACACACTTTACATTTCTGATCAAACTTGTTAGGTTTCATGTCTGGGAAGAATTGTATCTGAAGCAATTAATGAAGTTAACAGAACTGGAACAGCACTGAACCACATCACCAGACATTAAAATTCACCCGTCTGACTTCTACTGAGTAACAAATTTCAATTTAATACAAGTAAAAGAGTAGATAACATAAGGTCTTTAAAAGATAATGAGAAACCAACATTAAAGTTCAAATAAATAAAGTTTATACGTTCTGTGCAGTATTTATTGCATCTAAACAATGGGTACCTGTGTAGTGAATTTAAATGTAGATGTGGTGGGTATTACTAACTGCTGGAGTGATTGATTTTTTTTCTCCTGTATTTGAATTCTGGAACGTTCTTTAATGTAAGGTAATCCCAAACAGCATTGAATTACCCAATTACTTTAAACAATTAGCACAGTAAGAAAACAAATTACCTTAGGGCCTGAATCATTTCAATACTGGAATGCATAAAAGTACAATTCTTAACATCAGTTAGGAAAAGACATTCTAAAATGCCACACACATGTAATGCCCTGAATTAATTATCATGCTGTTGTTATCATTGCTGAATCTTATTAGTATAGTTTGAAATATAACATCCGATCCTTGTTATAGTATTGGCTTCTGTTTCCCAATACTGAGAAGCATCAATCAGAAACCACACAGAAAAGGTGCACCAAACACAAGGATACTTTAAGTCTCACTGCCTCTTATTTTGCTTTGAACTATAATTTATAAAGTCATCAATTCTGAATTATTAAACAGTTATAAGTATAAATAATTCACAAATTAACAAATAAAGTGACAGCCTATTAATCAGTCTGTGTATTTGTTTACATCCCACTGAAGTCTGGGTCACAGCATTAGTGCCACTGAGGTTTGCACACTTTTCACTGCATTTCCACACTCATCTCTGGGGGTATAAGACTGCTGATCCATTTTAATTCTTTGTTTGTAGAGTAGCACAACCATTAAGAGCATGGAACTTTTCCTTGTCTGTGAAAATGAGGCAATTTCAGTTAATCTTGCTCTTGTTAACATTTTTCCCCCAGTACTGAATTTGGATTTATGGCTTTTGCAAGCATTTCCCCTAGTGTGGGAGGCATTGTACACTTTTTGAAGCACTGAAGTTTATTTAAAGACGATACAATGTAATTTTTTCCCCCACTACACAATGGCCTGCAAGTCACAGTTATATTTTTGAAATGTTATCATTAGGTGTCACAGAAGAGATAAACTTCGTTTCAATTATACTATTTCAAAAAAGAAAAGTTGCTATTGTTACCCACAGGTTTATAGAGCAGCAGCTATATTAAGGTGGATTGTCTATTCCTATCATTTTGGTTTTAATCCTGCTATCCTTTCTCCCTCCCTCTGAATGTGCTAACTCTTTCATGATTTACAGTCCCACAGATTACTTGGCAATCAATGCCAAAAAATGCTATGTCATGTACATCACTAACAAAAATGATGCACCATCAGATAGCTTTAAGTTCTGTAAACAACTTATCAACAGGCAGATGCACAGCCATACCTGGGGCAAAACCAAAAATTGTTGGAAAAACTCAGCAGGTCTGACAGCATCTGTGGAGAGAAAGACACAGTTAATGTTTCGAGTCCGTATGATTCTTCTTCAGAACTAAAGAGAAGTAGAAATATGGTGAAATATATACTGTTAAAAGGGGTGGGACAGGTGAAGCTGGATAGAAGGCCAGTGATAGGTGGAGACAAAGGAGAGATTGCAAAAGATGTCATAAACAAAAGGTCGAAGGGGTGTTGATGGTGGTGATACTGGCTAAAGGGGTTCATCTTAAAAGCAATCTTCAATGGGGATTCCACATTCAGCAGATAACATCCAAAACAAACAGGGTTCTTGGATTTCTGAGGAGGAATCTTTGGTATTGCAAAAAAAATCAGAGTTGTAACTTCCCAACCATTTGTTCGCTCAGTCGTGGATTGTGCAAGCTGCGTGCAGGATTCTTATATGGCAAGGAATATAATAAGATGGAAGTGACCCAAACATGTGTTGCACAATTCTGCATGAATCAGTATGGGAAATATCCCAGTTTCACATCCTTGATCAAAGTTTTGGAATGGGAATCACTACAGCAAAGGAGGGAGAAAAGTAGACTGATCATGTTCTATAAAATATAGAATGGGCCAGTGACAAAATCAAGTGCATGATGCGTTCCAGCAATGAGGTTTACGTTCACACAAACTACAAAAGGATTTGTTTCCAACACCGTGTACCAATAATCTTTCTTCCCAAGGACATCCCACAATGGAACAAGTTGCCAAAATAAATAGTCACAGACCCATCACTTGGAGTCTTCATGACCCATCTTTAGGTTATTTCCATCTAAAAGTTTTATCAGGACTACCATTTCAGCAGGTCATGCCTGGTTTAACTAGCCCTATCCATATAAATGTTGGCAGAATATGGATATTAATCTGTGATGCTGACACAACCAAAGCAGAAGCAAAGGATATCACTACTTCTCTATGGTTTATGCAAAATATATGTGTACCCAGTCAGGGAATATTCATGAATTATTCATGTTAATGAACTATGCTTCACACTCTGAAGTTGTCTTCACCCAAAGTCTGTACACAAGCATCTTCCAGCATGGGGGTACTGAAATTCATCAGGCATGGGAAGCTAATGTATTCTTTCTCGTTTTAGCCAGTGGAGCTGATCAAATGTCCCACTAATGAGATCTGCTAACTTCGCAAAGCAGAGCAAATTTCGATAAGGCCTGCAAAAGAGTGGGAAATCGCGATGCGTGATTAACTGATGCCCATTCATTCCAATGTAGGTAGCACACCAACTTTGTGCTGCCTGTTCATTACCATGATTGTAGTAAAAGCAAAATATTGCAGATGTTGGAAATCTGAAACAAAAACAGAAAATGCTGGAAAAATCAGCAGGTCTAACAACGTCTGTGGAGAGAGAAACAGAATTGATGTTTCACGTCCTTAAGACCCTTCTTCAGACCTGATTTTTCCAGCATGTTCTGTTTTTGTACCATGATTTGCAGTGTTCGGTCAGCATTAAGCACGCTGCTGAGTGACAGCTTGCCTAAGCATGGGATGCAAAATTATGGAGAGTTAGCATCACTTAAAGCTCAGCTGCACAACTTAAACCAAGCTGCACTTTGATTGGAAATGGCTGGGGAAGATTGGGCGAGCAGGAAGAACACTGAAAAATAGCACAACAGGGCAGAGAGCATGCTTCAATTTTTTCTGATGGAGGCCTTGTTGCAGAAGGTGGACAGGAGAAGAGACTTGACCTGGCTACAGGGGACTGAGGCACCAAGTGGAAGCAAGTAACCATCCTTCTCAATGTCAGCAATGTAGCGTCAAAGATCTGGATGCAATGCTGCAAGAAGTTCAATGACCTCACACAAGTGGTCAAGGTCAGTGAATGCAGCTTCAAAAGTCATATCCTTACAAATGAACCACTAGTCTCACATACTGCTCCATTTGCCACTCCCCATCACTCAATCCTATCCTTGCACCACTCTGCCTTCAGATATCAAGAAAACTGTAACCTGGCCTGGCAGTGATGCAGGAGCAAGAGTGGGCAGAGGGAGAAGGGATTGATGAAGAAGAAACATCATCACTGATTCACAGGGACTCAGAAAAGGACTTTGGGATGGCCTACATGAAAAAGCTGATGGATACGCCCAATGAAATGCTTGGTGCATTGGCTGGCCTGCCTGAAAGCCTGCTGTCACTGTTAAGGAGCATGGAACTTGGCACATGGAAACTCTTTCGAGTTATCAACAGTCACAGATTGCAACTCTTTCGAGTACAATCACAGTTCTTGGTTTCCGGGAGTGGGACATGAACCCACAACCCTCTGATTCAAAGGCGAGGGTGCTATGAACTGAGCCACAGCTGACACCGTGCACAGAGCTTTGTGTCCATCATTTCCATCTTGGACGTGGTGGCTAATTCCATTGGCACACTGGCAAACCTGAACATGATGCCGAGTCTGATGTCTCAGCTTCCAATGCAGTTGGAGCAGAAGCTGCCCAACGTCTGAGAGCTGCAATAGAAACTCAGACAGAAGTCATGAAGCTCTGGTTGCTGCCACAAATGCTCAGAGTGCTGACGCCACAGCTACGGTGTGCAAAGGGGCTTCCAGAGTGTCTCAGTATTACAGCAATCTGTCCTGCAACATATTGAGAATCAGTGAGGTAATCGTGCCCCACCCCTGCTCCTCCAGAAAGGCGGTGGCTTCATGGACACACATCTACTGTCTTTTCTCAGGATAACAGCATCTGTCCTCCCATCAGTCACTCCATCAGTCTCCTTGTTGTTGCTTGTCCGTCAGCCAGCTCAGGTTGATGCCACCCTTGGCAAGGTGGTACAGACCCAAGCCAAACCTTCTAAGGCCAGACCTGCATGAGGTCATCCTCCAAGGCCATCTGCAGTCTCCTCCACTGAATGTCAGCAGCCTTCCACCATCCGTACTGCAGCCACTGGGGTGGCAATACATGGGAGAACAGGCAAAGGTGCATGACAGGCACTGAGGAATTGCACTCGGGTGTTTGGTTGACTTTTGTTTGGAATGTTGGATGGCTTGATTGATAAAATTGATTTAAAATGATTGTTTTGTGGTGGCTTTTATTTCAACATTGTGGCTCACAGGACCCTGTGAATGGTTGGTAACAGAAGGAGGGTAAGGCATGGAACTGTTGTACAATAGGGAGTTGGGGTTGCATTCATTGGTACTGAAGTGGGATGAGACAGTCGTGGACAGCCTGGTTGAAACTGAGCTGTTTTATATTCCTCCTCTCTACCTTCTCCTACTTCTCAGCTGATTTTTTAATTATTCATTCATAGGATGCGGGCTTCACTGGCTGGCCCAGCCATTTATTGCCCATCCCTATTTGCTCTTGAGAAGGCGGTGGTGAGCTGCCTTCTTGAACCGCTGCAGTCCATGTGGTGTAGGTACACCTACAGTGCTGTTAGGAAGGGAGTTCCAGGATTTTGACCCAGCAACAGTGAAGGAACAGCGATATATTTCCAAGTCAGAATGGTGAGTGACTTGGAGGGGAACTTCCAGATAGTGGTGTTCCTATCTACCTCTGCTTTTGTCCTTCTAGATGGCAGTGCTCGTGGGTTTGGAAGATGTTGTCAAAGGATCCTTGGTGACTTTCTGCAGTGCATCTTGTAGATGGTACGCACTGCTGCTAATGTACTTCGGTGGTGGAGGGGGTGAATGTTTGTGGATGTGGTGCCAATCAAGCAGGCTGCTTTGTCCTGGATGGTGTCAAGCTTCTTGAGTGTTGTGGGAGCTGCACTCATCCAGGCAAGTGAGGAGTATTCCATCACACTCCTGACTTGTAGATAGTGTACAGGCTTTGGGGAGTCAGGAGGTGAGTTACTCGTTGCACGATTCGTAGCCACAGACCTGCTCTTGTAGCCACAGTATTTATATGGCTAGTCAAGTTCAGTTTCTGGTCAATGGTAACCCCCCAGGATGTTGATAGTGGGGGATTCAGTGATGGTAAAACCATTGAATGTCAAGGGGCAATGGTTAGATTCTCTCGTTGGAGATGGTCATTGTCAGGCACTTGTGCGGCACGAATGTTACTTGCCACTTGTCAGCCCAAGCCTGGATATTGTCCAGGTCTTGCTTCATTTGGACACGGACTGCTTCAGTATCTGAGGAGTCGCGAATGGTGCTGAACATTGTGCAATCATCAGCGAACATCCCCACTTCTGACCTTATGATGGAGGGAAGGTCATTGATAAAGCAGCTGAAGGTGGCTGGGCCGAGAACAGTACCCTGAGGGCCTCCTACAGTGATGTCCTGGAGCTGAGATGACTGACCTCCAACAACCACAACCATCTTCTTTTGTGCTAGATATGACGCAAACCAGTGTAAAGTTTTCCCCCTGATTCCCATTGACTCCAGTTTTGCTAGGGCTCCTTGATGCCACACTCGGTTAAATGTGGCCTTGATGTCAAGGGCAGTCACTGTACTGGAACAGCTTGGCTAGGGGCGTGGCAAGTTCTGGAGCACAAGTCTTCAGTACTATTGCCGGAATATTTTCAGGGCCCATAGCCTTTGCAGTATCCAGTGCCGTCAGCCATTTCTTGATATCGCGTGAAGTGAATCAAATTGGCTGATGACTGGCATCTGTGATGCTGGGGACCTCCGGAGGAGGTCGAGATGGATCATCCACTCAGCACTTCTGCTGAAGATTGTAGCAAATGCTTCAGCCTTATCTTTTGCACTGATGTGCTGGGCTCCCCCATCATTGACAATGGGGATATTTGTGGAGCCTCCTCCTCCAGTGAGTTGTTTAATTGTCACCACCATTCATGACTGGATGTAGCAGGACTGCAGAGCTTAGATCTGATCCATTGGTTGTGGGATTGCTTAGCTCCATCTATCACTTGCTGCTTATGCTGTTTGGCATGCAAGTCCTGTGTTATAGCTCCAGCCTGGCTTGATGGTAATGGTAGATTGGGGGATATGCTGGGCCATGAGGTTACAAATTACATTTGAGTACAATTCTGCTGCTGCTGATGGCCCACAGTACCTCATGGATGCCCAGTCTTAAGTTGCTAAATCTGTTCAAAATATATCCCATTTAACACGGTGGTAGTGCCACACATGATGGAGGGCATCCTCAATGTGAAGGCAGGACTTCGTCTTCACAACGACAGTGTGGTGGTCACCTCTACCGATAATGTCATGGACAGATGCATCTGTGGTAGGTTGGTGAGGATGAGGTCAAGTATGTTTTTCCATCTTGTTGGTCCCCTCACCACCTGCCGCTGACCCAGTCTAGCTGCTATGTCCTTTAGGACTCGGCCAGCTTGGTCAGTAGTGGTGCTACCGAGCCACTCTTGGTGATGGACGTTGAAGTCTGCCACCCAGAGTATATTCTGTGCCTTTGCCACTCAGTGCTTCATCCAAGTGGCGTTCAACATGGAGGAGCGATTCATCAGCTGAGGGAGGGCAGTACGTGGTAATCCTTGTCCATGTTTGACCTGATGCCATGAGACTTCATGGGGCCCGGAGTCGATGTTGAGGACTGCCAGGACAACTCCCTCCCAACTGTATATCACTGTGCTACCACCTCTGCTGGATCTGTCCTGCCGGTGGGACAGTGCATTCCCAGGGATGATGATGGTGGTGTCTGGGACATTATCTGTAAGATATGATTCCGTGAGGATGACTGTGTCAGGTTGTTGCTTGACTAGCCTGTGAGACAGCTCTCCCAATTTTGGCACTAGCTCCCAGAGATGTTAGTCGACAGGGCTGAGTTTGCCATTGTCATTTCTGGTGCCTAGTTCGATGCCAGGTGGTCCACCCAGTTTCATTCCTTTTTTGAGACTTTGCGGTTTGATACAACTAAGTGGCTTGCTAGGCCATTTCAGAGGGTATTTAAGAGTCAATCACATTGGTGTGGGCCTGGAGCCATATGTAGGCCAGACCAGGTAAGGGCAGCAGATTTCCTCCCCTGAAGGACATTAGTGAGCCAGATGGATTTTTACAACAAATGACAATGGTTTCATGGTCATCGTCAGACTTTCAATTCCAGATTTTTTTTATTTAATTCAAATTCCACCATCTGCTGTGACGGTATTCAAACCCAGGTTCCCAGAGCATTACCCCGGGTCTCTGGATTACTAGTCTAGTGACAATACCACTACGCCAATGCCTCCCCCATACGCCTACTTTTATCTGCATACTTTTCATACTTCCAGCGTACGCTCCCAGCAGCCGTGCTATTGTCCTGCCCAAAATAATATGTGGACACCTTTTTGGATCAAAACAGTACCTTAAAGCTGAAAATATGTGCACTACGTAACCAAATGTTGCATCTTATGTACAGGAGCTTACTAGCGTGTGGCCCAACTGCACTTTGAGCTAAGCATCTACCAAATGATCCATCAACGGTGCGTTATTTAATATTACCATAACTCAAACCCTTGTATACTAGGTATAAGCTGAATTTTACATAGAAAGAGTGTGTTAACTAATATTTCGTAATTTAATTTCCTCTTTTATTTTTGAGTATTGCTCTAAAAAGAGACATGCTGTTGAAACTTTTCATCTTGCACTCATCAGGACAGATGCAAGAATGCCAAATTTCAAAGGGAGCAATAATTTATGCTGCATGAGAAAAGGGTGCTGATTGGTTGGCAAGTGGACTCTGATCAGGGCATTGCCATGGAGAATGCACCAGGGAACAGTTATTCCCCCTATGCTTTTGTTTAATTGAAAAAGGTGCAATGCCTGAATGTGTTCTTTCTGCTGGCAGAGGACATGGCCCTGGATATTAATATATGTAGCTTCTAGCAAGTGAGTCACATTGCAAGCCCGGCTGATAGTCATAAATTGGTTATTAGTGTAATTCTTAGCACACTCGGCATAGTTCAGTAAGTGCTGTCCAATCATGGCATCACATCTTAACGTTGGGCTCTATGTTCTGAGTTTTTTTATTTTTGTTTCTTGTTAACTACAGTTGTGGTTTTACTACTCTTTGATTCCTTGCTAAAATCAGCAATTATTTTATGTTTTTTAAATGGTTTCTAAGTTTGGAAAGAACAGATTTACTCACTGTTTGTTCTTTTTGAAGCCTGTTACTATTATAGATGTAAACTCCACACAATACCTCATTATTATACCTGACGAAGTCTTCAGCAACACCAAATTTATACTAGAATTCCAGAGATGAGACCTGCAATGATCCCTCTGAGTGACGCAGCCGTGTGACAGCACAGAAACCTGACGGTCCCCATGCAGGCCGTTCACATGTCAGTCACTTTAAATTGCTGTGTGTGCATGGCCACACAAAAAAATTAAAAGGCTCATGCTCTTTATGAAGTCACTAGCGCACACCAAAAAAAAGGGGGTGCCGATCTAACCTGCCCTTGGAGATGAGGAGTGTGGGACTCCGTGGAGGGGAAGTCTCATACACTTGGGTTTGACATGGAATGGAGTGTAACTACAGTGCATGGTCCAATAGAGTTTAAAATGTGCTTGGTGAACCAGCAACTTTTGGATGGTTTTGAAAAATGGAAGAGTTGATTTAAATGCGGAGAGTGCAGACACTTAAAACAGAGTACAGACTCTTAAAACAATTAACAAGGTTCCACCTATGGAACACCTGTGGAACAGATCTTCATCCAAATGTGCGCACACAGCTATCTCCTACTGTCTGGAAGTACTCGAGTGTTTTCTGAGGTATTCTAGTGTGTTCCTGGATTTGTCAGGACACGTTGCTGCTTCTTCACAGGGAGGGTAGAGAAGTAGGTGACCTATCCTCAGAAAGACCTGCATCTGGTATGGGGGTAGCAATGGCTGTGCCTCTGGGTTTGCAGTATAACAGGAAGATGGAGCAGACACTGTGAAAAGGGCAAGTTCTGAGCCATTCCCTCTGCCAATTTGGAACTGGATTCTTCCATGCTCCTTGACAGTGACAGCAGGCTGCCAGGCCAGCCAATGCACCCAGCATCACAGTGTGCATGCAGCACTGTTCTGCTACCTCACCCTCCGGTGAAATGGCACATAAATCCTTTCCCCCTGGCCTGGCTACAGCCCATTCATGTCTGGATGAGTCACCTTGGGCTGATCCCAGCTCTATACTTGCCTCCAAGATACGTACAGTGCCAGTATCTAAGCTGGTGGTTGAAAGTGTCAGATCAAGTGATGGGGCCTCTTCAGTAGTGCTGTACCGTTGCTCTCTCTCTCTCTCTTTCATTCTTCTTGTTGTGGCGGGGCACGTGACAGTTCTAGAGTGTCTCAAAGCAGGAACTCAGAAGGGGAAGATTGGGGTAGGAAGCAGTTCACGGTCATAGCATTTGCAGTTTGTTCATCATGCCAGATAGGAGGGTGAGGGTGAGCTGGGAGTTGAGCCAAGGCTTAAGGCAAGAAAACGCCATCAACCTTAACATCCTCAGCAATATCAGATGCTACAGACACCGTCAGAGCCGGCACCATGATGCTGAAAACCATCTCCATGGGGGCTCAAGATGTTTAGATGTCCTTGAATCCCGTTGGCTCTGCTCTGCTCTCTTGTGTGCCACCTTGTTCTGCAGGAGAAAGGCAGAATGTCAGTGGTAATGTAGCTTTATGTTAGGGTGATGTGCCTGCAATCAATGAATGACTGGAGATATGTGGATGCAGCAAGAGGTGTATGTGAGGCTGGCAGCTTTGGAATGTGTGTGATGTTGAAATGGAGTTTCTGGATGTTAGGCCTTTATCCAGAGTGCCAGGGAGTGCTGCTGGGTGAGTGATAGGGGTGTGGGGCATTAAGTAGCATGAGAGGTTGGTGATACGGTGAGTAGGACATGTTATGAGAAGATGCATTCACTGACTTAGACTATGTGTGTGAGTTCTTTAAAGCTCTTGTGGCACTGCTGCCAGGTCCTCGGGTACAGACTCCAGGAGCTAACCTCCCTGGTCATCTGCACCTCATCTCTTCTAAGGTGGTCTTTGGGGGACTCCTGACCCCCACAGAACCAAAACGTTGGTCCTCCTGCCCACCTCCAGCACGAATGCCTCCAGTGACGCCTTTGTCACCCATGAACACTCTCTCTCTCTCCCTCTGTCCTGGTGTTCCATTCTCCACGTTTAAATTCCAGCAACATTTTTCAGTGCAGCTTCCCTTTAAGACAGACATCCTGCCTTTCAGAATAGCAGGCTGGCTGCAAAACTTGCTCTCAGCACAACGCCGATTGGTCCCTGTTGGACGCAGAAGCATTCAGCAGTGACACAGAGGAAACCAGCAATGAGGAACCTGCTCCGGCCTACACTACAATTATGGTAATGAAATCGAAGCACCAGATTTGTGTGCTTCCCATTTCCAATGAAGTTGGCACAGGCAAGTCATGAATTGCAACAGGAAGATGAATTTTCAGCTCAGTGTGACCAAATGCAAATCATTATTTAGCTGCATTGCCATGACAACCATGTAATCATAATTTCCCTCACCAGTGTAGGTTTCCTGAGATCAGCTACAAGGCTAATTGCTACCATCAGACAACAAGAGTTGTGAGGAGACACTGGAGAAATTTGGACTTTTCAAATTTGAAAGGAAAGAGAGGTGATAGAAACATGCAATAGTAAATTATACAAAAAAAAGTAGACTTAAAAGGCACTTTGAAAGGTAAACTCAAAATTATTTCAAACTAAACCAGTAGGAAAATAAGACACAAGTTCAAGTCGGTGAACGACCAAATATTGGGTTGATATCAAGAAGTTCTCCACGCAAAGTGTCTCAAATAATAGTTTGGACTTGTTGGTTGTTACGATCTTTGGCCAGACCTCAGGATGTGGGGGGAAATCCAGTTAGGGTCCATTAACGTTTTGTTTAAAGTAGATTCAAGGCACCTGCTTTTGGAATAAAGCTACAAGATTCCATGGGTTTTGAACAAACAAAAACAAACTTTGCTAAACAAGTTCAGAAAGATAAAACAATTTACAATGTGTATCTTATACGCCAACATTCAGGGTAACTATGAGGTACATGTGAATTAACAGGGAAACTGGTTGAACACACCACACGACAGGCTAAATGACAGGTGCAACCAATGCATTTCTCAAGAACCCACCTGGACGTTAGTATTCACTGTGAATTACACAATCTCTTTAAACTTTGTCTTCTTCACAAGGGATTCCAATTCTGTACTTTCAAAGATCTAACCTCAGAACTCCCTCAAAGCCGCTCCGACTCGGACTACCTCAACTACTGCTCGCTTCCCAGGATTTCAATCTCATCTCCCGAGACTGCATTTCCTGGATTCCCAAGTCTGCACTCCAGTTTTTAATTACTGGTGTAATTTCAACTCTCCAGGGCTTCTCCCAAGCTCCCTCTACCTGGACTGTGCCAACTCAGCTCCTCAGAGCTACCAACAGCACTTTAGCTGTGTGGAGCTAGCTATCTTCATTTTCAACTGCTCCTGACTAACTCTGACTAAAATTGACTGACCCTTGAACTGATCCAGGTGCTCTATCAACACACTCCCATAGGGTCCCATCCTTGTTACTAGGCAGGAACCAATGTAACAGCATTGGAACATGCTGTACCTTAAATATTATAATCTCCATGGGGTACATAGATCAATGCATTTCATAACACTGTAAAGTAATGAAGGTGAAAAGCCAGAAATTATTATGAAATAAATTGATACCATATAAAGGAGATCATATTATTTCTGTGCAAGAATGAACCAAGATTAGCCTTCCTCATCTGTATTTGTGCTGTGATTTTCTGGCCTCTGGTTTTTGTGTACAGGGTCCTTATTCATGACCCTATTTTTACTGCTACTTCTTGGCTTGATTGTCCATTTAGCGCATCTTTCAGCAATTATATTGCTTTCTATCATTTTCTCGACTATTCTATCCCATTCATATCTTTTATGGCTCTTAAACATTTTGATGTTTCAGCCTACTTTGTTTGCTCACATCACTCCAGCTGTTCCGAGGGAAAATGAGAATTGACTTGCTGTGGTAAAATAACCATTAAAAATCTAAACATCCACTTCATTTTTCAAATTTAAAAAGAACCCGAAACAAATGAGGAAATATAATCCTCTCTTTTAAAAAGTGAGCCATGAAGCGTCCAGGTCCTTTAATGAGGCCTACTACTGTAATGAGCCAGCAGAATAATGGGCCAGATCTTCCGGTCAGCGGTGCCCATGACGTTTTCTGTGCCCTGACGGAACTGCCCGTTTTCAGCCGGGACTTGCAGTCCTGGCTGGAGCAGAAATGGGCCAACGCAGCCTCTCCGGGGGAAGCCCAGCGAGCGCAGGAAAGTTGAAGGCCAGAGACGATAGGCCCCCCTTTTCATGGTATTGACTGCCATATTCAAGCACACTTTTAAAGGTCCTAAGTGTTTTGATGAATGAGTGTGGGGGTGGGTGAGTGGGTGGTTGGATGGGCTGTTGGCTCAGAGTGGGGGAGGTGCGGAGTGGGGGGGTGGTGGTGTGGTGCAGTCAGGTCAGGTCAGGGAGGGTAGTCGGGTTGAGGAGCAGTTATGTTGAGTCAGAGTATGGTCATGTTGGAGAATAGTTGTGTCAGGTCGGGAGGGGTAGTCGTGTTGGGGCAGGGGGTAGTCAGATAGTTGGGGGTGGTAGGTTGCTCTGGTATCGAGGGGGTGGTGCTTGGGGGGAATGTCAGTTGTGGTGCTCAGTTCAGTTACCCTGGCTAATCACTGAGTTAGATCAGGTATTAACCAGCGTAACATTTCCAAGGCAAGTATACGGTATCTGGTATCTGGCCCAAGTCTCTGACAAAGCTCAGCGTTGGAGACATTTGAGGAGGGTCCCAGGCAGGGCAAATCAGCCCATCAGAAGTTTAAACTTCCAGCACCTCCATAGGGTCCCAACGTGCAGCACAGACTTAAGTCCAGATTTTGCTGGCCTGGTCATCAGAGAGTTTGAGCTAACAGTAATCTTCACTGAAGAACAGATTAATACAAGAGAGTTAAAAAAAAACTTTTCTGAGCCCCAGTGTAAGAGTTTTTGTTCATCTCAGTTAGTGTTCTTTTCTTAAAAAAAACATAAAT
This sequence comes from Cetorhinus maximus, assembly GCF_964194155.1. Taxonomy (NCBI): domain Eukaryota; kingdom Metazoa; phylum Chordata; class Chondrichthyes; order Lamniformes; family Cetorhinidae; genus Cetorhinus; species Cetorhinus maximus. The sequence goes on along the minus strand of NC_135885.1, from coordinate 62,294,089 downwards.
CAGTTGAACTTTAAAAACAAACTGCTTCAAATTTCACTTGGTTATCACCTGTGTTTAGTTGATAGAAAAGGTAAACCAGCCATAAAATTCCATTTCCAAACATCAGACTAACAGAGCTCCCATCTTCCTGATACCTGTGAGACTGTGATAGAGACATGAGAGACACAAAGAGAAGGAATCATAGAAACAGACCCAGTCAAAGGCAGATTAGAGGCCTTTCCTCATCATAATTTGAGTTCTTGAAAGAAAATGTAAGTATTCTGATTACTGACACTTGTGAGGTATCAAAAGATTTATTTCTATTCATTTTTGGGGTGTGAACATTACTGATAAGACCAGCATTATTTCCGCATCCCTAACTGCCCTTGAAAAGGTGGTGGTGCGCCACCTTCTTGATTCACTACAGTCCGTGTGGTGTAGGTGCATCCACAGTGCTGTTGGGGAAGGAGTTCCAGGACATTTGACCCAAAAACAGTGAATGAAAGGCGATATATTCCCAAGTCAGGATGGTGTATGGCTTGGAGGGGAACTTGCAGGCGATGGTGTTCCCATGCGTCTGCTTCCCTTGTTCTTCTAGATGGTAGTGGTTGCAGGTTTGAAAGGTGTTATCGAAGGATCCTTGGCAAGTGCTGTAGTGCATCTTGTTGATGGTACACATTCATGCCGCTGTGCGCCAGTGGTGGAGGAAGTGAAAATTTAAAATGTTGAACAGGGTTCCAACCAAGAGAGCTGCTTTGTCCTGGATGGTGTTGAATTTCTTGACTGTTGGAGCTGCACTCAACCAGGCAAGTGGAGAGTTTTCCATCACGCTCCTGACTTGTGTCTAGTGGATGGTGGACAGGCTTTGGGGAGTCAGGAGGTGAGTTACTCACCACAGAATTCCTAGCCTCTGACCTGCCTTTGTAGCCACAGTACCTATATGGCTGGACCAGTTAATTTTCTGGTCAATGAAAGCCCCCATAATGATGGTAGTGGACGATTCAGCTAAGATAATGCCATTGAATGTCAAGGGGAGATAGTTAGATTTGCTCTTCTTTGAGATGGTCGTTGCCTGGCACTTGTGTGCCTGAATTACCACTCACCTCATCAGCCCAAACCTGAATGCTGATCAGGTCTTGCGGCATGCGGGCACAGACTGCTTCAGGTTCAGAGGAGTTGCAAATGGTACTGAACATTGTGGAATCATCAACAAACATCCCGCTTCTGACCTTATGATGGAGGCAACACCACTGATGAAGCAGCTGAAGATGATCGGGCCTTGGACACTATCCTGGTGAACTCCTACAGTGATATCCTGGGCCTCCAACAAGCATAACAATCTTCCTTTGCGCTAGGTATGACTCCAACCATTAGAGAGCTTTCCTCCTTATTCCCCATTGACTTCAATTTTTCTAGGACTCTTTGCTGCCACACTTTGTCAAATGCTGCCTTGATGTCAAGGGCAACCACTCTCACCTCACCTCTGGAGTTCAGCTCTTTTGTTCATGTTCGGACCAAGGCTGTAATGAAGGCAGAAACCAGATGGCGCTGGCAGAACCCAAATTGAGCATCGATGAGCAGCTTATTTCTGAGTAAATGTTCATCAATAGGATGGTCAAAGACACCTTCCATCACTTTGCTGATGATTGAGAGTAGACTGGTGGAGTGGTAATTGACTGGATTGGATTTATCCTGCTTTTTGTGGACAAGGACATAGCTGGGCAATTTTCCACATTGTTTCTAGATGCTGATATTGTAACTGTTCTGGAACAGCTTGGCTAGGGATGCAATTAGATCTGGACTCTTCAGTAGCACAACTGGGATGTTGTCAGGGCCTATGGCCTTCGCTGTACCCAGTGCATTCAGCTATTTCTTGATATCACATAGAGTAAATGGAATTGGCTCAAGACTGGCAACTGTGACGCTGGGGCCTTCAGGAGGGGGCCAAGGTGGATTATCCTCTTTGAACTTCAGGCTGGAGATGGTTGCAAATGCTTCAGCCTTGTATTTTACACTGATATGCTGGGCTGTACCATCATTGAATATGGGTATGTTTTTGGAGCCTTCTCCTTCAGTTAGTTGTTTAATAGTCCACAACTATTCAGGGCTGGATGTGGCAGGACTTCAGAGCTTTGATCTCATTCATTGGTTGTGGGATTGCCTCACTCTGTTTATTGTGTGTTGCCTCCACTGTTTAACATGCATGCAGTCTTGTGTTGTGGTTCACCAGCTTGGCATCTCATTTTTAGGTTTGCCTGGTGTTACTCCTGGAATGCTCTCCTGCACTCTTCATTGAACCAGGCTTGATCCCCTGGTTTGAAGGTAATGGTAGAGTGAGGATTATGCAGAACCATGAGATTAAAGATTGTAGTTGGCTGCATGCTGCTGCTGTTGATGGCCCCAATATCTCATGGATGCCCAGTTTTGAGCTCATTTGATCTGTTCTAAATCTATCCCATTTAGCACAGCGGTATAGTGCTACACAACATGATGGAGCTTGTCCTCAGTGTGAAGATACAACTTCATCTCCACAAGGACTATCTGGTGGCCACTCCTACCAGTGCCATCATGGACAAATGATTGTGCGACAGGTAGATTGGTGAGGACAAAGTCATGTGGTTTTCTCCTTGTTGGTTCCCTCACCACTTGCTGCAGGTGGATGGTGGAAGTTGAATTCAATTAATAAAATCTGGAATCAAAAGCTAGTCTTAATAATGGTGACCATGAAATTATCATCGTTTGTTGTAAAATCCCATCTAGTTCACTAATGTCCTTTAGGGAAGGAAATCTGCTGCCCTTACCTGGTCTGGCCTACATGTGATTCTAGACCCACCACAGTGTGGTTGATGCTTGAATGCTCTCTGAAATGGTCTAGTAAGCCACTCAGTTCAAGGGCAATTATGGATGGGCAACAAATGCTGGCCTAGCTAGAGACGCCCACATCTCATGAAAGAATGAATGGAAAAAACATAGAGGAGTACTGATTCATCAGCCGAAGGAGGTTGGTAGGTGCTAATCAACAGGAGGTTTCCTTGCGCTTGTTTAACCCGATGCCATGAGACTTCATGGGGTCTATTCTATAGTCAGTGTTGAGGACAAGGGCTACTCCATCCTGACTGTATACCACCATCCTGTTGCCTCTGCTGCCCTGTGCTCCTGGTGAGACAGGACATGACCAGTGATGATGATGGAGGAGTCTGGGATATTGGCTGATAGTCATACTCACAGAATCATACCTATGTCATGCTATTGCTTGACTAATCTGTGGGATGGCTTGGCACATGATCCCATATATTCATGAGGAGGACTTTGCACGGTCGATTGGGCAGGGGCTACAGGGTGTGACTTTGTCATTTCCAGTACCTAGGTCAATGCTGAATAGTCCATCCAGTTTTATTTAACTTTTCTGTAACAGATTGATACAACTGAGCAGCTTGCTTGGCCATTCCAGAAGGTAGTTAAGAGTCAATCACAATTCTATGGGTCTGCAGTCACACATAGACCAGACCACATCAGGACGACAGATTTCCTTCCCTGAAGCATTAGTGGACTAATTATTTTTATGACAGTTGGGTAGTTTCATGATCATCATAACTGAGGCTAGTTTTATGTTTCAGATTTGTTAATTCAGTTGTATTTAAATTCCCTAGCTCCCATGGCGGGATTTGAGCTCACATCCTCAGAGCATTAGTCCAGGCCTCTGGATCACTAGTCCAGCAACATTGCCACTGTGCTACCATCCCTTTGAGGGAATGCAAATTAGGTCACTTCACCCAGACCCAGCATGTTCCAGTGGGGTTGTGATCACTGGGGAATGCAATCCTTATCTGGCCAATAAGTGCCAGAATTTTTAACTTGCACATTTTCAGGCCCCAGTTAGCTAGCTTCCTAGCTGATACACCTTGCATATCATCTTGGAAATCAATAATTAGAATGTCCTTTAATCAAGGATTTAGGTAGCAATATAATAAATAAAATACACAGGCATTTTGATTTGAATTCCAACCTTATAATAATTTTTCACTTAAGGAAAAAACACATACATGAAAATAACATGAAAACGTTACTAACAACAATTATACCTAACGTCGAAGGGCAAGGTATATATTAGAGACAAAGAGAAAAAAGTACTAATGATGTGAAGTGGAATAAAGTTTGGAACTGCTGAAAATACATGGCAGGTCTGTCAGTACTTTTAAAAGAAAATGTGGGTTAATGGGATAGATTTTCAATTTGCCATTCAAGTCATATAATAAGTGTTGTGGATCAGCTTCATGTTATAGAAACTCATTGCGTTGTGGAAACAGAAGCCTGTTGGTGTCCATAATGGCGGTCAATCTGCAAGGTCAGTTTTATGTCTGTGTGAGAAGTTAACAACGTGTCTCAATGTTTTGGGTGTAGACCCTTTGTCACTGCTTCCATTTCTGATAAAGGCTCTGTAACCGTAACATTAGCCCATTTTTCTCTTCACAGATGCTGATGGACTTGATGTATATTTTCTATTTTTATTCTGGTGCATTTTACATTCTATTTATGATTAAAATAAAACTCCAGTTTCCCGATTCACTTACCGGATGAGTGTATAGCACGACAATCCCATTGTAGTAAAATAACAAACAGCTTATTGTGAAAATTACAGGCTAACTTTCTATTGTTTAACTTGCAAGAAGCAATGGAATGTGTCTCATACATGCAGAGAAATGGTGCCTCCAGTCATAAAGCACTTTAATATTTGTCTGTGCAATGACCAAGTTTCTTAATTACATTTTGTGGAAGCATTAGCTTGAGTTTAAATACATGAGTTGGTCTCAGGAGTGATTTTGAGCAAATCACAGTCAGCTTCAAGTCAGCTTCCCAACTCGATCAGAGATCACAGCCTAGGGGCTGTTACCACGCTCATTTGCAACATAGATGCTAGTTTGCGACATTCTCTGGGACCGACGTCTTCGACCTGCGGTGCATCTATAGTGCAGCTTAACATGGTGGGGATGTGCTGTGTGATGAGATCTGTACATCAGGCATGCATTAGCCTCATTAAGCTCCCAGCTTTCAAGCAAGTGAGAACATAGCATTATTTTGTGGTCACTTGGGGAGCTCCATGTGTACAGGAATGAATACAATATCAACAGTTTTACATTTTATTTCAACTTTTGCAGTACATTTTAATACAAAGTTGCTGTTATTACAGATTATTTCCATAATTTTGTTATTTTTTTATACCCTAAAATAATTTATTTGTTAAGTGCTCAAATATATGGTTAAATTGCTACAAGACGAAGGAAGGCATGTCAGGAAGATAAACAAGCAACAGACCGTAACTACGGACCTTGGTACACCTACCTGGACAAGGCTAAGGACAAGTCCTTTAGCTTCCTGTGGGTTAGCAGGGTACCAGTTCCAGATCTTTGCCATCTGCCAGCAAGCATACCTGCAGCAACATTGCAATATAGGAATGGCACTGCCAATGATTAGCAAGGTTACCACTGCCCACATCTGTTCTACTGATGGCTTATCCCCAACTGAAACTGTAGCATCAGTTAGTGTGTTGCTCAAACGTGAACTAAAAGGGTCACTGATTCTTCATTCATTCAGGCCAATACTTTCATCACTTTTTCCACTGAATGACATGACACTGCTGCCTATAGTTACTACAGGATGCAACTTCCTACGTATCAATGGTCAATGCTGCCATTGACTTCACTAGAAATTCTTCCATTTGTGTTCATTTTTGTGTTAAGGTGGTAGAAGACATGAGTTTAGCATGGCTTTCCATTATAAGTTGTGCCTGGATGTGTCCTGTATGTGGGCATGAAATGCAATGAAAGCACGGCATGGTTGTTGAGGGCTCAGCATGGACCACAATAAATGCAGGAAAAGTTGAAGGTCACAATTTATGGCATGCAATCTTATGTGCACCATGTGTTTTTGGGTAGGCTTTCCTTGCTAGTTCCAGGAAATCTGTTGACTTCTTGGCAGCAGATATTGTGCACAGTATTCACCTAGCTACCACATGCTTTGAAGTATGGTGACTGCCACATTGAGGGGAGAATATATCAGAGCAGAATTACCACTTCGCCCACAATCACTTGTGATGCTCCACAAGTAACTTTAATTTAGTTTAATTTTAGGCTACAATATTGAGTTCACTTTCATTTGCTTTCAGTCTACTGCATGTCTTCCTACCTCCCCATGATGAACTTTGGTGTGTATTTTTAAAAAATCAACTTTTCCAACAGCTTTTCTTACCAGTGTGCTTTAAGTTTACTGGATTGTGCTGGACAAACTGTCTGTCTATTATTTTGCTCGTGTCATATTGTACTCAGCAAATAGCATCGGAATGCCACGCACTATACTGCACAGAAAATTTATTTTAGTAAGTTGCCCTCATATTTTATTGTAAGGCGGGTCTCCAGTTCCGTAGTTGAAGGTAGGACTGCATTATCTATCTCTGTGTTCTTTGAAGATCCTTTGGATCCCTCTTTTCAAATCATTAAATAATGCAGCAGTTTTAAGGTTTTGTTGGCCATGTCTGTGCTAATTGTTGACTATGATGGAAGATTCAATATCAAGGATGCAAATTAAGACTAAGGAACAAATTCAGGCAAAACCCTTTTCATCCAAAGAGTAATAGACTTGTGGAATAAATTTCCAGGAAAACCACAGAAAAATAATCTAGAAATCTATTCAACTTGATGTGTATCTAGGAAGAGAAAGGATTGGGGGATATAATGAAAAGTAGAACTAATGCTTCAAAAAATAGAGAGGCTTTTATTGATCTTTAAGCCTTTTCCTGCCTCTAGGATTTCTTAGCTGCTTGTGACGATTTAATGTGAGTACATCTGACTGAGAATGACCTTGTCTTTCATTCATTCTTGGGATGCGAACGTCACTGGCAAGGCCAGTATTTATTGTCCATCCCTAGTGGCCCTTGAGGAAGTAGTGGTGAGCTGCCTTCTTGAACCACAGCATTTCAGGCAATGTACACCCACAGTGAGGTCGGGGAGGGAGTTCCCAGAATTCGACTGGTGACGGTGAAGGAGCAACAATATAGTTCCAAAAATTGAAGTTGGTGTGTGACTTGGAGGGGGAACTTGCAGGTGGTGGTGTTCCCATGCATCTGCTGCCCATATCCTTCTCGGTGGTAGGGGTCACAGGTTTGGAAGGTGCTATTGCAGGAGCCTTGGTGAGTTGCTGCAGTGCACAATACAGCCACTGTGTACTGATGGTGGAGGGAGTGAATGTTTTAGGTGGTAGATGGGTGCTGATCAAGCAGGCTGCTTTGCAATGGATGCTGTTCTTTGAGCTGTACTCATCCAGACCAATGGAGAGTATCTTATCACACTCCTGACTTATGCCTAGTAGATGGTGGACAGGCTTTGGAGAATCAGGAGATGAGTTCCTGTCTGCAGAAGTGCCAGCCTCTGACCTCTTGTAGCCACAGTATTTAAATGGTTGGTCCAGTTCAGTTTCTGGTTGACATTCAGTGTCGGTAGTGCCATTGAATGTCAAAGGGAGATGGTTAGCTTTTCTTTTGTTTGTAGCTGGTCATTGCTTGGCACTTCTGTGCCACGAATGTTGTTTGCCTGAATGTCGTTGAGGTCTTACTGTATGAGGCAAGGACTGCTTCAGTATCTGAGGAGTCACGAATGGTGCTGCACATTGTGCAATCATCAGTGAACATCCCCACTTCTGACCTTATGATGGAAGGAAGGTCACTGATGAAGCAGCTGAAGATGGTTGGGCCGAGGACACTACACTGAGGAGTTCCTACAGCGATGTCCCTGGACTGAGATGATTCGCCTCCTGCAACCACAAACAACTTATTTCACGCTAGGTAGGACTCCAACCAGTGGAGAGTTTTTCCCTTCATCCCCATTGACTTCAGTTTTGTTAAGGCTCCTTAATGCCACAAATGATCAACTGCTGCTTTGATGATCTCACCTCACCTCTGGAATTCAGCTCTTTTGTCCATGTTTGGACTAGGGCTGTAATGAGGTCAGGAGCTGAGTAGTCCTGGCGGAATCTAAACTGAGCATCAGTGAGCAGGTCATTGCTGAGTATGTGCTGCTTGATAGCACTGTTGATGACACCTTGCATCACTTTGCTCGTGATCAAGAGTAGACTGATGGGATGGTAATTGGCTGGATTAGATTTTGTCTGCTTTTTGTGGACAGGACATACTTGGGCAATTTTCCACATAGTGGGTAGATGCCTGTGTTATCCTCTGTTGCATTCAAGTAAGATAACATTTAACATAATTAACGTAATTGTTCAATTCCGGATGTGGTGACGCTTCTGTTATAATATAATTTTTGAAAATAAAATCTTCCTACCATAGAATATTATTGCAGCAAATTTTCTTTGTAACTGTACTTCACACATACCATATAAATATATGTATGTGTGTGTATATATATTGTTATGGTGCAGAAGGAGGCCATTTGGCCCATCGTGTCTGCACTGGCTCTCTGAATGAGCATTATGACTCAGTGCCATTTTCCTCCCTTATCCCCGTAACCCTGCACATTATTTAAATAGAAGCAATCATCCAATGCCCTCTTGAATTCCTCAATTGAACCTGCCTCCATCACACTTCCAGGCAGTGCATTCCAGACTCAAACCGCTCATTGTGTGGAAAAGTTTTTTCTCACACCACTTTTGCTTCTTTTGCAAATTTCTTTAAATCTGTGCCCTCTCGTTCTTGATCCTTTTACGAGCGGGAACAGTTTCCCCCCATCTACTCTGTCTTGTCCCCTCATGACTTTGAACAACTCTACCAAATCTCCTCTTAATCTTCTCCTCTCCAAGGAGAACAGCCCCAGCCTCTCCAAACTATCTTCATAACTGAAGTTTCTCATCCCTGGAACTATTCTTATAAACCTCTTCTGCACCCTCTCCAATGCGTTCACATCATTCCTAAAGTGTGGCGCCCAGAACTGTATACAATATTCCAGCTGAGATCTAACCAGTGTCTTATATAAATTCAGCATAACCTCTTTGCTCTTGTACCCTCTGCCCCTATTAATGAAGCCTAGGATACTGCATGCTTTATTAACCCTGCTCTTTCCACCTGCCTTGCCACGTTTAATGACTTATGCACATATACACCCAGCTTCCTCTGCTCCTGCACACCCTTTAGAGTTATTCCCCTTATTGGATTTTGTGTCTCCATGTTCTTCCTACTAACATGAATCACCTCACATTTCTCCACATTGAACTTCATCTGCCACCTATCTGTCCACTCCATCAACTTGTATGTGTCCTTTTGAAGTTCTAACTGTCCACCTTGCAGTTCACAAAACTCCCCAGCTTCGTATCATCTGCAAACTTTGAAATATATCAGGAAAAGCAAGAGTTCCAATACCAACCCCTCAGGAACTCCACTACAAACCTTCCTGCAGCCTGAAAAATATCCATTAAGCATTACTCTCTGTTTCCTATTACTCAGCCAATTTTGTATCCATGTTGCTGCTGTCCCATTTATTCCATGAGCTATAACTTTTCTCATAAGTCTGTTGTGCGGCACTGTATCGAGTGCCTTTTAGAAGTCCATATACCCTGCATCAACCCTCTCTGTTACCTCTTCAAAAAACTCCAGCAAGTTAGTTCAACATGATTATCCCCTAAGAAATCCATGCTGGCTCCTCCTAATCAACCCACATTTTTCTATATGACTATTAATTATATCCTGAATAACTGTTTCTAGAAGCTTCCCCACTGCTGACGTTAAACTAACTGGTCTGTAATTGCTGGGCTTATCCTTACCACCTTATTTGAACAAGAGTGTAATGTTTGCAATTCTCCAGTCCACTGGCACTTCCCCTGAGTCGAGGGAAGTCTGAAAGATTATGACCAGTGCCTCTGCAATTTCCGCTCTCACTTCCTTTAACATTCTTGGATGTATCTCATCCAGTCCCCATGCCTTGTCACCTTTAAGCACGGACAGTCTATTCAACACTTCCTCCTTGACAATTTTGAACCCTTCTAGTGACAGTTTCCTCCTCTGTCACCATGGCCTGGGTAGCATCATCTTCCTTGGTAAAGACAGATGCAGAGTATTCATTTAACACCTGAGCCATGCCCCCTGCCTCCATGTGTATCTCCCCTCTTTGGTCCTTAATCGGCCTTACTCCTCCTTTAACCACCCTTTTACTATTTATGTGCCTATTGAAGACTTTGGGGTCCCCCTTTATGTTGGCTGCCAGTGTTTTCTCATAATCCCTCTTCTCTTCTTTTATTTGCTTCTTCACCTGACCCCTGAACCTTCTGTATTCCGCTTGGTTCTCAATTGTATTTTCTACCTGACACCTGTCATAAGCATACTTTTTCAGCTTTGTCTTAATTTCTATCTCCTTTTTCATCCAAGGAACTCTGGATCTGTTTTCCCTATCTTTCCCTTTTGAGGGAATATACCTTGACTGTGCCCGAACCATTTCTTCTTTGAAGATAGCCCATTGTTCAGCTCGTTTTTCCCGCCAACCTTTGGTTCCAGTCTATCCGTCCTTGCTCCCTTGAAGTCGGCTCCCCTCCAGTTAATTATTCTTACTCTGGGTTACCCATTGTCTTTTTCTACCGTCATCCTAAATCTTATGATATAATGGTCACCGTCTCCTCAATGTCCCACTGACACTTGATCTACTTGGCACACCTTATTTCCAAGAACCAGGTCCAGCAGTGCCTCTGTTTTTGCTGGACTGGACACATATTGCTGTAGAAAATTCTCCTGAACACACTCTAGGAACTCTAGCCCCTCTCAGCCCTTTATACTACCAGTATTCCAGTCTATAATGTTTGCACCTCTCTGTAACTTCCCTGCAAATGTGTTTGTCTACATCCTCCCCACTAGTTGGTGGCCTACAGACTACACTGAGCGATAGAATTGCACCCTTTTTGTTCCTTAGCTCCAGCCAAATTGATTTTGTCCTTGATCCCTCTGGGACATCCTCTTTCTCCAGCACTGCAGTGCTCTCCTTAATCAATACAGCCATATATATTAAAATTATTCAGTTTGTATCAGTTTTAATTGTCATTAATGACTATTTAAAACATGCATATTTTGTAAACTAATTGGTTATGAGATGTCAAAAATTGTTTCTGAATAATACATAACCAAGCAATTACAGATTTACATTCAACTGAAAAGAGTCACATCTCATTACTTTTCGTAAGACTATTGCAGCTGTGTCATTCGTGGTTCAGAATACAGGCAAATAGTTTAAGTCATTCTGAATAACCACACGCAAAAGATTTAAATGATTATTGAAAGAACAGGTTCAAATTCAGTTTTTGCATCATGGTGCGATGAGGATTTCAGCTCTGGGAATCAGTAATACAGGGCAGGAGAAGCATTGCTTCAGTCTTGTCACCATTGATCTCCAAAAATAGACCATGAACTTTGGCTGTGATATTTCTCTCCAGAAGTATGGAAATAGGAAGAAAAAACCCTGGGTGGTGCCTTGCAGTTCCTGTGAGTCTGGCACAAAAAGGTGTTGACTTTAATTTCTATGGGAACACGCTAACCTCTTTGGTAGCAGTAAAATGAAGGCTAGGCAGATCTGAAGCTGACCAATAATTCATAACAGCAAAATAAAAACATAAAAATAAACCTCAAACTCAGGTTAACCTGGTGTTTTGAGAGGACAATTAATTTGGCTCCACTTTTCCTTGCTGAAGATTGCCAAAGGGGGTGAAAGTTTCTGTGGTTCTCTGCATTCTTGAACATTAGTCTTGCATTTTAGTTCCAAGAATAATCCTGGGATTTTTTTGTATAAATCCGAAAACCCAGATATTTACGAAAAGAATGGGGCCACAAGGTTCACGGTTTAAAAACAAAAGAACTTTACTACCTAAAAATCAAAGAACACAATTGCTAATAATTGCATTCTATCTTAACAGTTAATTATGTTAAAAATATTAAAAGTGGAACAAACACAATTACTTATACCGTAAACCAACCTTCTCAACTCAAATTCCCTTCAATACCAATTTAACTTGGCTCTAATGTGCTTTAACTCTGGAGTCATGTATCTAAAACTCTCTCTCTTTTCACCTTAGCTATCCCAGAAGTCCTACTCACTGCCAGTGGAGTAGTTCAGTTAACAAGAGCTAGCCAGCACACAGAATTTTAACTGAACTTTGCTTCAAATAGGTTTTTCCTGCAGCAACCTTATTCTAGACTAAAAACTAAAAACCCTGCTTGAGATTAGGGCCGCACCCACAATCTATTCACTCATATAATTATCATCTTTTTGACCTTTTTTTCTATTGTTTATCTCTCAGGCAACTTGGTCACATGATCAGTTACTGGAAGCCAGGTGCTTTACAAGAAACCTTATAAAGAAACCTAGCACTGAAAGGGACCATCACCCCAACATAAATACTAGGTTTGTTTTTCAACCAGAAACATATGAGCCAGCAAAGTATGTTAAAATATGGATTTTAAAAATGCAAAGACAATTCTGCACTCAAATGGTCACAGATATTTTTAAATGATGGAAGTGACACTTTTAGAACCTATGTAATGTTTTCAATATAGATTTGAAGATGTTTAGGATAAGGAATATGGCACCTGTAAGACAGGCATTTTCAAATGGATTTCCTAAAGAAAATGGATAAAAATGAGAAAGAGAAAGGAACTTCAAGTTATCATGTGAACTGCTTCTGTGGTTTTTACAGTACGCACAGTCTGACAGATTGATTATGTGTATGTGACATTTGCAATGATACTGCTAATGATTTGTTTGCTGAATATAAATGAAGTCATTTATAATGCGTTCCATAAATAAATGGAAAGTCTGAGATTTGGATCCTGGTAACGAGATTCTGATAAGGATTGCCCATTTCCCAAATAAACATTGGTCTCTACATTTCTGGGAATATATTTGTGTGTGTGCATCATAATTCTAAAAAATATATACATTTTCTAAATTCAAATGATACATGTAGCCATTATTAATCAACCACTAAATCCAAAGATGTTCTAGTTTTAATGTTTATAATCTTCTCAACATACTTTGAGCTGTACGTAAATGTGTTGCTTTGGGAGATTCATAGCAGGACACCTGTTGATTATAAGTAAAGCGCAACTCCTACAGTCATCTAAATGACGATGAACATTTCATGAAGTGGCTCCCAAATACACCCAAACAATGTTGAATGAAGTGCAAACACTGAGAGGAGAGTGAACTGACCAAACAAAACAGGAACTTGTCCAGTGTGGACTTTTATTGTTCTAATATTTACAAGAGCTGGAAGATGCTAATGAGATGACTTAGTAATTTCCCTTTAGCTTCAGAGAACGCTGTATCAGCTTGTCAGGGACAACCTTTGATCCCAGAAGCAAAATGCCCACAGCCAAAGCTGAAGGTTTCTGAGAAGGCTGAAGATGTGTTGTCTGAACAGATGATTTATCAATAATCACAAACAGAGGTTCATCTGGTTTGGCTTCCATACTTTCACAAATAAGAATTCCCTAGGGCACTGCAATACAATACTGTACATTTCAGACTGCTACTTCCAAAAATTCCATCCACCACATTAATCAAACTAATTATTTTGCATTGTAATTACTGCACCCGAATTCCGTATTCTGAATTCAATTATTTTTCAATGAAGGGAAGAGAATTGACAAATTCCTGAGTGAGCTCCAAATATAATGGGGATGGTACTGTCATGGACAGAGTTTATCTGTTTTCTTATTTTCCATGATTAGAAGTGTTTTTATATGTGAAATTAGAGTGTTTTCTCACCCTCAGGGTTGCTTGTCTCAATTTAAATAATTTCCAGCAGCAAGCTTTTGTCACTTTAAAAATAAAGAAGATTATTTATTATCACACATTCATCCTGGAGGTTTAAACACGACATTTCACACACACACTACCATACACACAAAGATTAGATACAGATGAAGAATAAAGTGATACAGTTACAAATACCAATTGTTTCAGTCCCTTCCGCAGTAGACCTGTAGTTTCTTAGCTGAATTGATGCTTTGGCTGAAGTGGAGGTATTGTAAAGCAGAGGATTCTCAGTAAGCTGCAAGGCTACTTGTAGTTGAATTGCAAGGAGGTCAGCTCTCAGATGAATTTGAAGATCAAACAGATTGGATTCTCCCCCAGTCTGTTTTACCTTGGCGGTGTGATTGTCTTGCAACTGATTTGATGGCTTTTCAGGCAGTGTTTCAGATGGTATCTGTCATGGTATTTCTCAGCAGAATAACTTCTGTTACTTTTAAAAAGAACAGGTAACAAAAATGGCTGTCTTAAGCATGCAACCTGTGATGAGGCCTGTGATGAGGCCTGTGCCAAGTCCAAAGTCCTCCTTCCAAATAAGGTGATGGGTTGGACTGATGCACATTCTGTGTTGCAGCCTTTCATACTTTGAGAGTTTTGAGACAGCCAGGGATTTTGTAATTGAATGATCCATTCCATTTAAATTACCATTTTGAACGCCTTTCAGGAAAAGACATTGAGTTTCAATGTCTCTATGGCCCAGAGTGAAGTAGAAAGTCAAGTCAGCCAATATATGATAGTCTTGTTCTTTTAACAGTTCAGCCTTAACAATGGGACTTGTGAACTTCACAAGTGGCTATGATTGTCCATATTTTAATGAGGTATTTGCTTGAGCTTCAGGTCTGCCAATACATTGATACATTGCCATCCATCTTAAAAGCTGTTATGTCCATTTTAAAATACAGCTTTAAAATGTGTAATTTCTTCATGCCTGTACTGGCCATGACAGTACCAACACAACAAGATGAGATTTGGACATCTCAGAAAAATAAAACTTCTGTCACCAGACAATGAAACATCATCCATACAGGGCAGTATGGACAAAGTGAATGACAACTCTACACTACACATCAGACTGAAACGCGATATCAGATACACAGATTTTCTGTGGTAGTTAAGTGTGTAAATTCTGTGAACTTGGTTTGATAACCTGTCATCTGAGAAAAGTGGGGGAACAGCTTCCCTGTTGTTCCATCCAAGTGGTAGTCCTGAGAGGGGTGGGGAGAGTTAAAGCAGAAGCTGGTGAAGCTCATAGAAGAACTAAAACACAAGATTGGGTGTAAAAACGCTATAGAAAATAATGAAATCTCTTTAGTGACCAATTAATTTTGTATTACTATATTTCAGAAAAGCACATCTTCCTTAATCAAGAATTCTTTAGTAGTCTTAGAAAATAGTGGTCAAAATCTTGGAACCATTTTGTTCTGGATGAATGCATAGCATATTGATATTTCCTTTAGATTAAAATAAAAACTGAGTTTGCCTAGCAATGGTGATTTCTAAGATATGGGTGATCTGAAGTCTGAGTACTATGACTTTGTCCATACTTTCAAACAACTTACTGTGTAGAATAAATTAAATTTGTTTGAACTATTTTCAGACATTATGCAATTTCTGAGTAGAAGGTATATTTTATTCTTTCATGGGATGTGGGCATCGTAGGCAAGGCCAGCATTTGTTGCCCATCCCTAATTGCCCTTGAACTGAATGGCTTGCTAGGCCATTTCAGAGGGCAGTTAAGAGTTAACTGCTGTGGGTCTGGAGTCACATGTGGGCCAGATCGGGTAAGGATGGCAGATTTTCTTCCCTAAAGGGCATTAGTGAACCAGATGGGCCTTTACAAAATTGCTGATAGTTTCATGGTCACTATTACTGAGTATTTTTATTTATATTTTATTTATATTGAATTAATTGAATTTAAATTCCACCAGCTGCCATGGTGGGACCTGAACCCCAGAACATTAGCCTGGGCCCCTGAATTATTAGTCCAGTGACATTACCACAATGCCACTATCTCCCCTGTGGTGCAAGGAAGTGATTAAGGGAACTGAAACATACATGATCAAAAAGCAGAAGTGTCTCATTGGAGTTCCAGTACAATGGCCTGGATTATGCAGTCATATCGACAGTGAAATTGATAGTGTTCACGCTATTACTCCTCTGAAACTGACAGCAACTTCTGGCATCCGCACATGCACACTTAAGTGCTGAAATCCCAAAGTTGCTGTTCGTGATTCTATACGTCTCCAGAGGATGTACTGTTGAGGCTCCTCGGACTGCAATCAATTAAAAATCACTGAACTGCTGGGGACTTCCATTCTTATAAAAACCCTTGAAAAAATTACACCTTGTTGACTAAAGGTGTAACTGAGTTTTTAAGGTATATAAATTGTATAATTACTGCTAAAGAGCCTCACTAGCCCTGAAAGAGCAATTTTATATTTGTTGAGTGTCAAAGTTCACCATTATGACAAGAAATTCCACATTTAAAAAATATTATTTGAAAGTTTGCTTGATATTTTACTTTCTAGCTTAATCCTTCATATGTGTCCCATTCATTTATTTTGCCATCTGTAAAGTTTAAAAGCGAAGGGGTTCAGTGTTTTTACTTCCTTGGTTGCGCTCTGTAAGAGAACTTAAACATGATTGGCTGCTTACTCTACTTGATGACATCATTATTGCTGTATGCCTGGAGATCCCCTTGACTTGGTGCCAGATTCAAACTGATAATCGGGAAAGGAGAAATTGGTACCACAGAATTTACTAAGTTTTTGTGGGCTGCTTTCTTCACGATCAGCAGCAAGTACCATTGACTGCAACATATAGCTCAAATATTTTGAGTGTGAACATATGTGCCAACCATCAATCTTTTATGCTGAAAATTACTTTTGGGGATGACAGGGGTCGAGTTACCATGTCAGCATTTGCTGACAAAAGTGAGCATAGGCTTCTCGCCCTTCAGTCCTGCTCTTGCATGTGTCTACCTGATAATCTACCAAACAAGTGTGTCTTTACTCAGTGCTGCTGCAGGTGCTATTGACTGAGAATGCTGACTCTGTACGCTGTAGTTGACAACTCTCATGAAAGCAGGACTTCTGACAAACAGAAGCAGTATGATTTGTTCAGTTTGTGACAAATATCTTGTTCATGGTTCATGTAATATTTTGGAGATAGTTTTTAGTTCTAGGAAGATTGTTGTTGTGAAGCTAAGGTAACTAAAATGCTAGGCTTTAGAGAATGCCAGAACACCGAAAAGAAAATGGCAGCTTAAAAGGTTACCTATGTTTGTTTAATAGAGTCAAGAGTAGAAGAGTGGGAGCCATAAAACAGCAGGTGAACTTACTTAGCTAGAGAACTGGAGACATGACATCTACATTGCTTGCAAAGAAGTGAAGTCCAGAGAGATCTTTTGTTTTGTGAGTTAGAGCTAAATTAGTTTTGATGCATTCAGTGAACCCTGAAAGGTGACATCATCATGGAGATGAATGGAGCTTAAGAAGGTTCTCTGGTTTTGATTAATCTGTGTGTTTTCTGGGAGAGAAGGTTGGTTCCAGTTTGGATCTTATGTGGTTTTCAGCTCTCACAGAAGCGGTGGGAGCTGTTAGGCTCCAGGCAGGTAAGGCTCAGCGAAGTTCTGGGAAGCTGAAAACGTGGTCGAAGGTTACTGGTTTCCTGCTGGAGGGGGTTAGAGCTCAGAAGAATCCCTGGGAGACATTTATAGCTCAGTACAGGTGGGAGACTGGAGTTCGGAAAAGCCTAGAGGCAGTGCCAACTTAGTGAAGGTAGTGGTTTATGAAAGAGTTGGAATTGTGCTGTTACTTCGAAGTGGGATTGCAGCTTTGTGAATCCCATGGTATGCAGATTTGGGAGAAGAGATTGAACCAGTGGGAGGTGAGCAGTCGTTGAGGCATTCTGAGTTGCAACAGCTTTTGAGGGAATTCAGAGGCTGGATCTTTGAAAGTGAGGAAATGAAATCCCTTGTGAGGGTGACAGAGTTTTAATGAGATATTGTGACTCAGTGGTCACTGACACCTAGGTGGATTGCTGAGAAATCTGTGGGATCTGTCTAGGTCGCATCTGCCATGTAATGTGCAGTGTGTGTTCGACCACAGTTTTGCTGTTAATTCATATTTACCTCCAGTTAGTTCTGAATATTAAGAGTACAAAATTGATCTTGTGGATTGTTTTAGTTTGTATGTTTTACTTCGTATATTTGCTTTGTATAGTTAAGTTTATTTTGTTTGTTTAAAACTGTGGAATTGTGTGGCTTTTTTCTCCTATTGGGTAACTAGGATTTCAAACTTTGTCTACTTCAAACAAAATGTTACTGGTCTCTAACCTAAACATTACAAGTTAAATGCACAGATTTTGAATTTTACAGTCTGTTGTGAAAATTCCAAACAAATGATGGCAAACATGAAAGGGAGTGACTGGAATTGAATTATTAGAAGGTATCAAACAAAATGGAAACTCCACAGGTAAAGATGTGATAGCCTAACTAACTCCTATAGTGTTATGATATATGAAAGCTAGGGAATACATTTCTACAAGTTATCTATAAAAGATTAACTTAGTATGAGATTGTGACTCATCATTTTGTCAGTTCAAGGAATTAGAAAATACTTCTATCACAAATATACAATTATATTGCAGTTGACAATTTGTCTGTTTGTTGTTAATAAATTTTATTCACTTCTTAAACTAAAAAGGTGTAACATGATATTCTACCACACAGCTTATGGAGGCATAATATTGTCCAGCATCTAATAGCATTTGCTAAATAGATTCTAAGGTCAAGAATAGACAATCTTGAACATATGGGGTGTTTGGACTCACCCATGAGAGAGAGAGTTAAGATGTCAGCACTAAAATAATTTAGGGCAAGAAAATTTAAAACGATCCAAATACACAACAGTGATGCCAAGTGTGTTTGATTCATTGAACAAAAACAAACATTAAATTTTATAGTAGAAAAGAAGTTCCATACAAGCATTTCAGAAACAAGTAAAGAATCACAGTTCCTTGCAATTGCTGAAGATAGAAACAAAATGAAAGGTTTGACTATCATTGCTGATTACAAAGAGAAATAGTGGTGCAAAAGAAGTGTGAACAGCAAAGAAACACAGCGACATAGATGTGAACTCAAGCAGAATAGTAATTTTAGTAAGTGCACTAGGTGTGGGAACAAATAATTTAACACACGATGAATGGGATTCATTTTGCTAAATCTAATTTAATAGCAAATTTTGAAGGGGGCAATATTGATTATTTCATTTGAGATTTCAAATAGCTGCAGCACAACAAATGGAACAAAAATGTCTGAGCTTGAATGGCTTGAATCCTCTTTTTGCAGTAGAGCGCTTGTGGCCTTTTGTTCACGTTGAGTTGATGGACAGTGAAGCATGCTATCCTCAAAGGCCATGACTCTATGTCTGAAGCTCACAGGCAAAATATTGTTACAATCTATAGGAACTGATAACTTTCTCAAAAAAAGAATTTCCCAGAGACCAATGGAAATAAACTGAAGGCCAAGATTTCATAATTTAAGACTTTTACTGTAACAAATGATCCAAAATCACCATAAATCAAAAGGTTCTGAGTTCCGAGCAAGAGTCATATTTGACTCAAAACATTAATTCTGTTTCTGTCTCCACAGATGCTACCAGACCTGTTGAGTATTTTCACTGTTTTTATTTCAGATTTCCAGCATTCGCAGTATTTTGCTTTTATCTACTTACACTACAAACACTACTACAGGCGATTATCTACTTACACTACAAACACTACTTAACAGGAAATTAATATATGGAAGTTAAAAACAAAGGTACTTTCACATTAACTAACACAACTGAGATACATCTTACAACTCTTTTCGCTGTGCACCGCAATTCTGGCAGATATATAGCATCAGAGGATGCAATCCCATGATATTTCCAGCTTTCCAGCAGGCTCACTTCTCCCTGCAATGCCAGGTTGAATCCTCCAGTGCCCTTCAAAATTCCTCCTATTCCCCCTGAATAAACCAAAAGGCCCACCTCAACAACTCTTTGTTCCTTAAATCTCCCAAAGTTCCTTATGTTCCATCATCTTCTTTTTGAACAAAGAATCAGCTCTCAGCAGTATCCTGTATGGTTGTTAACACAAAACAGCTTCTTTCCCTGCTCTTCACAAAAGTTGCATTCTCTCTCTCTCTGTCTCTGACTATGCTTCGGTGTCTCTCTCTCTCTCTCTCTCTCTCTCAGTGTCTCTCTCTCTCTTGGTGTCTCTCTCTCTCAGTGTCTCTGTATCCAAAAAGCAGCTGTTCCTTTTCTCTGCTAAGGTGCGAAAATAGTAACATGATTTTCAGTAGGTTTAGGTTTCTTTTCCATGACAACCAGATCACATGGGCCTGTCTCCAGGCAAAGACTCAATAAGGTCACCATCCCTCCCATTCAGAAAATTCTGTTTCACCTTAATTTAAAGGAAATATTTTATAACACAACCATTTTGTAAAGTCCTGCATTCGCAACAACATAAAGTGAGAAAACCCTCACATGGTAACAATGGAAAGTAATCATAGAACCACAAGACATATTGAAATTATGTTTGGAAAACAAAGATGTAAAGATGATATTAGGCTTTATGACCTAATGTTAAGTGATAAAATTATCAAAACATTTCCAGATAATAAAGTATATAGTTGCCTGATCAGGAAAGTTCAACACTCAAACACAATGACCATTGTGGGACCCCTAGAACATGTGAGTCCAGACAGCAGAATAAATAGTGAGATTACTCTCATCAGTTAACCAGAGATCAATAAACTCAGCATGGTATGCATTCATACCCTGAGAGCTAGGGGAAGCATGACATAGTGCGAATCTGGAATGATTCCACCCTAAGTGCAGTAGCAGGCGGGTAAACCCGCAATGGCGAATTTTCACATTGTATCTTCCAAAACGCGTCGCATTACTTACACATTCCCAGGAAACACACTGTTTCTATGGTGTGCGGGCTCTCATTCACCCACAACGCCATCACCTGGCTGCTTCATCACGCCGGGCGTCATATTTAAAGTCCAGCCGCGCCAACACA
This sequence comes from Cetorhinus maximus, assembly GCF_964194155.1. Lineage (NCBI taxonomy): Eukaryota > Metazoa > Chordata > Chondrichthyes > Lamniformes > Cetorhinidae > Cetorhinus > Cetorhinus maximus. The sequence continues at coordinate 62,273,246 of NC_135885.1, read as the reverse complement.
TCTCAGTGCTTCCAGCCCACGACTACTGCAGGGAAGATGTCCACGAAAGGCAAAAAGACTGCAACCTTCAGGTTTAATGATGCGTCACTGGAATGCCATTTGGACTCCATGGAAGGCTGCCCTGATGTCCTCTACCCCCACTCTGCCCACAGGACAGGCTGCGGCATCACCAATCCAGCATGGCAGGCGGTGGCAGTGGTGGTCACTGCCAATGCTGCACAGAAGAGGTTGGCCACCCAATGCAGATAGAGGATGAATGATCTCATCCGTGCAGCCAGGATATGACAACCATCTCATCACTCTAAACTCACACACTCAAGCCCATCACACATTCACTGGCATCTCACTCACTGCCAGCTCAAGGGACATCACCACCCATTCTCACACACATACCCTCACATCTCCATCTGGCCTCATCTCCTCTGGAGACTGTATCCTCAGCTCTCACTATCTTGAGGCCACTTGCACAGATCAACATGTGCTCCCACACACCTACCCCAGCACAACCCTTGTCCTGCAGCCTCTTCCCTTGCCCGAGGCCACTTCTCCCCCTTCCTTAAGCAAGACCTTGCACTGCAGCCATTGAAAAGCTACCCACACATGGCTGATTAGTAAGTAGAGACCTACCCGTGAGGCCTCCTAAAAGTGATGTGGTGCTGTCAGTGAAGCCTGGCGCTGATGACTGTGAGTGTTGACTGAAGCAAGGTAGACGAAGTCCCAAGCGAAGTGCAGCCCACCAGGTGCATGTCGCTTATGTGCTGTTGTGAAACACGTTGGCATGTTTTCCTGTCGATGTGGGTGGATGATCCAGCGGCAGAGGGTGTGGGGGATGAGTCCGGCGGGCTGGCCTTATAATGATATGCTGATGTATTACAGTGAGATTCCCGATGTCTGATGGCGGGAAACACGACCCACCATTGACAGGCTGAGCGGACGATCGCAAACTGGTTTCACGCTGTCATGAAACTGATCGTGCCATTTTGTCCGCTGACGCCACCGAACACACCCGATGCCGACAGGCATGGAAAATCCCGGCCGTAGTTAAAAAGAACATGAACAGAGATCTCGGGTGTTTTGACTGTAACAAAATGGGCACAATGCCAAATGCTTGCTGGACCAGGTTGAGACGGAGTAGCAATCGGAAGAACAAAATTGATTATAAGACATGGACTGCGAAGCGCCCTTTGACACCTGATTCAAGGAATATGAGCACATTCTGAGACAGCTCAGTTTTCATAAACAAACTGTCAAAGAATTACATGATATTGTATATCTTACTTTGGTATGACCACATCTCATGCAGGAAAACATATACTTAGAAGATCTGTGGTCTCATTTTTAAAATTATTTTTGTGGAGTTTGGAGAACTCTGGGAACTACCCTTTCAATAAAACTTTATTCTGGTTTTACACAAGGGCTTTTACACAAGAGCCTCCTATGATCATTATCATGAATTGACTGTACGAATTCATGTTTTTTAGTGATTCATGTTGCAGATAGAAGTCCTGCTCCTCCAGCACACACAGCATGAATGGCCTCACAGATTTAGAGAGCTCCACAGATGTGCTCCATTTTCCATCTACCTGTGAGAAATGCTGCTACTGTTCTGCCAGTAAATAAACACTAGTGCTATTTTTCCGGTAACTTAAGGAATTCTTATTGATTAAGGACTATTAATAATGTTGGGCTAATATATCAGGGGAATTATGAAGTAAGCACATTATTATGTGACTTATGCCACTAACATTGTCAGGTAAATTTAGAGAGGCTGCATTTCCAGTGTCCACCCTTGTGTGATAGGATCGCAGATTGGAAAATGGAGCATGAAAGTCAGTGGCCCAATTCACAGTCATTCTAACTTCCCAGCTACAAAGATTAATGAGGCATCTTAAGCATGTGAAAGGCACTAAATGAATGCAAGTTTTTTTCTCTTTCATTCTAATGAATGAAAAACCAAGAGCGCCAGATATCAGGTGTACTGACTTCTGAGTCCAACTTCCCAATCTGTCGAGCAATGTTCCCTGTGGATAGAATTTTACATACTTTTTAGAAATGACAGTTGACATTAAGCCAAAAGAGGTTGCAGTGGTTATCTGCATGCACTACAGCTGTACAAAGATCTGGCAAACATTAAGCCGATTTACAGGTTAAATTATAAAGAGTTATAAGAATGGAGGAAGCTAAGATTAGGGCATTTTACTCAACTAAGGCCACGGTGTGCTTTCTGCAAATGATTGATTCTTGTTTGTGCTACTCTTAGAGTATTTTAAATGGATTAATAACTTTGTAACAATGGTGCATACAGGAACTTGATCCCAATGTACTGAGAATACTGCACAAAAGAACTTCAACCTCTAATTTTGTGATGCAAACCTGTTTTGCCTTAAGAAAAGATCTGAGACTTATTGCAGAGGTTGATTTAATGCAGCACCCTAGTGCTATAAACCCCTTTCCTATCTTTAAAGGTGGTGCATTCAGCCTCATCTTGCATCCATGTGTGATCGATTGCAGATACATTTAATGAAAAAGTAACTAAATAAGTATAATACTTGACTCAGATCCTTTTACTAATTTTTTAGATTTTTTTAAGAGGTGGGAAATGTTTGATGTATTTTATTCTTGATTTGGTTCCATCATCTTGAAGGTAGTTTAAATGAGACTAGTAGACCTCATGTTCCTTACCTGTACTTTATTTCTTTTATGTCATTCTATTAGGCTTCCCGTTCTTTTTTGGTTTCTCTGTTTATAGCTGTCACATATAGTTCCTAATGCAGTTTCTGTATCACTTTGTCCAACTCTTTTTTTCAATGTTTCTCTATCCTCGCTGGTTCCTCTTTCTTCTGTAACTCACATGTCCCTTTGATTTTTTAAGTATGTTTAAGATTGGGGAGTGAATGTTGGAGATATGCAATGCTTTTGGGATGCAATATTGTTGGGCTGAGAGAAAGATGAGGCTAATTTTCAGGTTTGGAGGACCATGGGGAAGGGTGTGATAGTCAATAGGAAGCAAAGCATTTGGGCTGGAGTTTGGAGAGAATGGACAGAAGGGAACCATGGCCTGTCAAAGAGTGGGATGGAGAATAGGACTTAGTTGTTAACGAGGGTGGGGGATGTGGAGAAAAATGTCTCCCCACTTCTATCTCTCTCTTATACATTTCACTATCTCTCAATCCGCTCCTTAAATTCTCACTTCTGTCATTCTTTGGTCTCTTGCCTCAATCACTTAGGGAAGAATTTTCCCCTCGTTGGGGGGAAAGTTCAGAAGCGAGTGCTTCTCCAATTAGCGCCCCCAATTGGGGATGCACCGCCATTTTATGTGGGCGGGCCAATTAAGGCCTGCCCAGCGTGACGTCTGCAAGGATGTACTATGCGTTCCCTGTGCGGGGGTGGGGGAATTCTCTGAGCCGAGAGTCCGCACTTTCATGCATGGAGATCGGCTCCACAATAAAAAATCTTAAAAACAAAACAAAAAAATTGCCCTGACATGTCCCCTCATGTGACACTGTCACATGAGTTGGGACACGTCCACCACTTTTAAATACACTTTAATTAAATTTTTAAAAACCTGCATGAAACCTCAACCCGCCTGTGGATGAGGTTTTATGCTTTTTCCAATGCCCGCCAGGGCTCCCGGCCTGCCCGCCAACCTTAAGGTTGGATGGGCAGGTTAGCTAATTACTTTAATTACTTTGTAAATGGCCTCAATTGGCCACTGACAGGTCGGCGGGTGCACAGCTGATTTGGCTGAGCCCCGCCCCCCCCGCCGACCTGAAAATTGAAATGGGGCGGGGCGACGTCGGGAGTTCCGTCCAACGTCATCCCGTGTCATTTTATGAGTTGGCGAGCGGGCCCCCCCCCCCCCACTTGCCAACCGGGAAATCCTGGCCTCATCTTCTTCCCTCTTTAACTCCAATTCACATTTTCCTCCTTCACCTCTTCCTCTCTTTTGTTTTCCTCTTTCACATCCAAGTGGCTAGGAAGTAGTTGAGGTTGATGTGTAAGTAAGTGAAAGGTTTGGGGTGTACCTATGCAGCCAGATGACCTGATGTACTAGTAAGCAACTGCTTGTATCAGCTGGACAGACAGATGAACTGCCAGGTTTGAAAGCACTCAAGTGCTATTCATCAAACCAAGAAGCACAGTGTGAGCCATGAGTCTCTCATCTCAGAGTCAGAAGGTTGTAGGGTGAAGTCCCACTCCAAAGACTTCAGCACATAATCTGACACTCTGTTGTGTTTTATGTCTCCAAAATACGCAGAGACGATGCACTGCAGGTTATATGATTGCAGGAGGAGTTTTATTCAATATTTTAAAATGTCGACTCCCAGCTTGCCTCAGTTTAAGTTTCTTTTTCTCAGTAACCACACCCAGGCTTCACTAATCACACACACAGATCAGATACCAGACACACATAATCAAACGGTACAGACATGCCCAGTGTTCAGGCATGTTGAAGCTGGCTGAAACTGGTCTGACAGGGAGGGAATAACTCCAGGGGCTGAATTTTCCCCCCGTTGGGGGGGATGTTGATGGGTGGGCGCATGCAGGTGCGCTTCCGATCGGCGCCCCCAATTGGAGGTGTGGCGTATTTTACACGAGCGGGCCAATTAAGGCCCACCCAGTGTGACATCCGCACGGAATCGCTATGCACTCCCTGTGCGGGTGGGGGGATTCCTAAAATCGAGACTGCGCTCTTTCGCGCATGCACACAAAAGAGCGCACTCATCTCCCTGAGGCTAAGTGCAGCCTCAGGATGATCGGCTCTACATGCAAGAATATTAAAAATAGAAAAAAAAATTTCCCTTACATGTCCCCTCATGTGACAATGACAATGTCACATGAGTTGGGACATGTTCATAATTTCCAACAAAACTTTATTAAAATTTTTAAAACCCTACATGAAACCTCATCCCGCCTGTGGATGAGGTTTCATGTTTTTTCTATTTGTCGCCGGGGCTCCTGGCGTGCCCACCAACCTTAAGGTTGGACGGGCAGGTCCACTAATTACTTTAATTGATCTGTCAATGTCCTCAATTGACCATTGATAGGTCGGCGGGCGAGCAGCTGGTTTTGCTGAGCCCCCGCCTTCCTGAAAATTTAAATGGGGCGCGGTGACGTTTGGAGCTCCACCTGACGTCATCCCGCGTCATTTTACGTGTCGGCGAGCGGGCCCCGACCCCTGCTTGCCGACGATAAAATCCTGCCCCAGAAGTGGGGTGGAGTTTGAATGACTGGCTGGTCACTAATGGATCTGGGCCTGATTGTGCTGGACACTGAAGATGATTTAGGGAACAGATTTGGCTGAACTGATGAAAGCAAGTCTCTATAGAGCAGGTGGAGGAAGGCTACTCAGTATAGCAGGGAAATAAGTCAGGCCTAGCTGCTGAAGAGAACAAAAGAAACAGGCCATGGCAGAATATTTAAAGGAGTGTGGGGGCTGGGTTATCAGAATTCAGCAGAGGCATTGGGTGAAGCCAAAATTGAGAGATAATAATATTGCAATGATTGACAAAGATTGCAGCCTATCTGAACAAATCTAGAAAAAAGTGTCTTACCTAGTAATTCAAACTGGAGCCAGGTACTCCAAGCTCAATCCAAGGTTCCCAACATTGAGTAGACTTCTCTAAGAAAATGCCCCTTAAGAGATTTACTATGCTCTATGTGCAAAGAATGAGCATTTTATCCAGAATGAGACCCTTGTATCCTAAATGTTACTTTTACCAATACGGTTTCAGGTAGGTGAAAAATTCAAGATTCCAGCTCAAATAAATTTCACAAAGTTACTTTAGAAATTTGGCTGGTCATTTTGTACGGCTTCCCATTCGGAATAAGCATTTGCTGCTACTTGCCAATTTGAGTTTGGGTGATTTGACTGCTCAATAATCTGAGGCCTACTCAGTTTATACTGGTACTTGCTGAGGCAATCAAATGTTCCCATTTAGTCAAGCAGAAAAGGAGTCATCACAAAAGGAGGCCATTCTGCTTGTCACATGATTAGTACTAGCTCTTCAACTGGAGCTGTGTATTCCAATTGTATTTCCCTGTCCTTTCTGTCCATTCTTCCTTATCAAATACTTCCCAATTCCCTTTTAAATAATATTGTATTTGCTGCCTCAGTTGCCACTTATGGTAAATTATTTATGTTTTAATAACCCTCAGCTTGGTAAAAAAAATGTTCTGCTTCTATTGTTCTAGGGAAAACCTTGAATCTATGCATTCTTGTTGTCAATTTCACCAAACTGCAAACAATGGGGTAGATTTTGACTGTGTGATGGTGTAAAATGGATACTTCCAAATTGTATTTCTGTTGACTTGAATAAAAATTGGGAAATATGGGGTTGCTAGCTTGCTAACAGTATCTCACAAAGTCCAAATCTATCCCATTTTCATGTGTTACTCACTCCAAACAATAATCTTCTGATATACGCTGGGAGTGAATAAGTTTCCATGTCCTGAGTGAGTGCTCAAAAAGTTAGCTGTTTTATGCAAAATAATCTAATTGTTCTTTGGGGCTATCCTCTAGTATTCTATACTTCACCTTGTGTTAAAATGAGGTTATTTCTAGATGTTAATGCTTTGGACCTCTGAAATGTCAGTCATTCATGGTTATGCAACACTAGTGTTTCAGATTCGAGTGTCCAGCTGTCCGTGCACATGGACAAAAATCAGCACCTTTTCCTCTGCTTTAGAAGAGGCTGCTGTTCTAAAGTATTGAAACTCTGCTCTTAAAGATATTCAAAATGTTCAGTGTGCAGCAACCTGATTGGAAAGGGGGTGGGATGAGTACCGATGTGAGCTAAGTAGGTATGAGAGACTAGAGTGTATGCCAGGATAAAACTAGTTGAGTGGGGAGAGGGGCGGGGTGGAAAGTGGCATTAAGTTCAGGGAATAGAAGTGAGAGAATATGAATGCCAGCATGAATTGGTGGGTTGCAGTGTCAGTGTAAACTAGTGAAGGAAGTGGAGGAAAGGTTCCATATGAACTGAGAGCTGGAGAGGGGTGAAAGTATCAGAATGAACTGAGGGCAGAGGGAGTGTCCCTTGATGCAAATGTGATCAATGTGTTAGTGAATTTAAAGCAACTTAATAATCATATTTATGAATTGATAAATACAAAGATAGATCCGCAATAGTATATTTTTCCCACAAGAAATAAGGGGGGAAAAGACTCCAGAAGTTTTTGCCCTGATCTTACATTATACATGCATTGGAATGCTGATATAACATCCTCTCCAGTGTTATTGCGGGCCAGGATTGTATATGGAAGCGGTGGCCCTGCAAGCCTGCCTCCACTGGACCTGGAAGCCATGACTGAATCATATGTTCTTCAGGCAATTAGTTGCCTGAAGTCATGGCTTCTGCCCCTTTGAGGCGGGATGTCCTGCCTCCAACAGGTGCTGGCCAGTCGCAGAGCTGGGAACGCTTTAGTCCCACCAGGAGCAGTGGCAACTGCTGGGACAACCATTGACCATCAAAGAGGCCTGGAGGAAAGGTCAGGGATCACTGGGGCTTATAAGGCTGGCCCCATTGATGGTGGGGGTGGGGGGGTTGCTAGGGGTGGTCTTCCAGTGGGGGCAGCCCTTCCCTCTGGGCAGCCCTCCATGGGCCACAGGGTGACTGATAGGGAGGGACCCCATTCGCTGCCCCCCCCCCGCCCCCACAAGCCCAGAGAGAGGCCGCCAGATTTTATTGGGCATTTTCCACAGGTGGTGAAGTGCCCATCTGCTGCCACTGGTAAAATATCATTAATTGGACACTTAGGACCCTCAGTTGACCCACGGGTAGGTAGGCTGCCTGCCACATAACCCGCCACTGGTAAAAGACCAGCAGAGGCAGGAAGGTGACAGGCATTGTGCCACCTCACCCCAGCCATCCCACCCAATTTTACGCCACCTTCACCTCCCAGTCTGCTCCCAAGAGGGGGCTAAAGTTCTGGCCATAGAGTATACTACATGCCTATTATTCAGGGCTGTTTATGAGTTGCCAGCTTTTAGACCTAGTTGGTCAGCTTGTTTTACTTTATTACCTTGGTTTATATGCTGCTGTAAGGGTTATCAGAACAGCTTTTGCTCCTAGACAGCCATTAACGCTATGCTTGCGACACCTAATGTCACTTCTCTTAAGGTTAACAAGTTCTAATCATTTGCCTTGATGAAAAGTAGGAAAAAAGTAATAATTGTAGATTGGGAACTCCCTTCTCATGGAGAATCGGGGACACCCTTCTCATGGAAAATAGACCTATCAGCTCGGATAGGCAATAAAGAGATAATAACATGACAGCAAGTTGGCATCATGGGCTGTCTTTCCCATACACATATTTAGATTCTCACCGAATTACGAATGTCATTTTTCAAAAGGCAGATCAGCTGAATGCGCAGTTGCAGATTTAGTCAGCCTACGAGTGATTTAAATCACAACAAAGATATTTAACTATTTTGAGGTATTCCTACAGCCCATGATATAAACTTGGAAAAGAATAGCATTGGTTATTTTTATATAGTGTTACAATACGTTAATAGGATGATCTGGCATTAACTGTTGCCATCATTTATTATCTGTACTCATTAAATTATCCCTTGCTGAATTGCTGCCTTTCCTAGAAGAGTGATATTTAGAAAAATTAACCATCATCAAACTGCATGGTCTAATGATGATTTAGCCCAGATATATATGAAGAGTTCTGGGGCTGATGATAGATTTGTCTTGGGCATCGCAGCCAACCAAACTACATCAGGTGATCCATTGTGTGCAAAAACTGCTGAACCAATGATGATGTTGAGCTGAAGAGCACAATACCAGAAGGGTCTACATATCACTCTCAGGTCACAGCCAGAGGCTAGGGAAACAACAGGAGTCAGGTCACATCCAATGACTGTGATAACATAATCTTGTTCATGCTTTACACTGTTTCACTCTTGTAAGCACTGTGGTTTTCCTTACTATCTTTCTTTTAATGAAACCAGTAGTTTTAGGCTTTAAATGACCATCACACTCATTCAGCATTTCCAAATGTTTTTGTTGTCTTATTCATGCTTCATGTTTATTTTACAGGTATAATAAGCTTCCTTAAAACACAACTTTTTTGACCAAGTTTTCAGTAATGCCTCTTATAGTTTGGTGTTAATTTTCTTTACACTTCAGTGAAGCATCTTCAGACATTTTTCTAAGCTAAAAGTGTTATATCAATGCACGTTGTGTTTTGTGTCCTTCCGGGTTGGAGTTGTACATATTTTTGACATCTTGTAATTTGCCATCCATTGTCGCGTGGGAGATCACTGAGGCTCATTATTCAAAGATAGCTGACTATACTTCATTCCCTCCTGTCAGAAAACAGCAGGTGGAGCGAGCACATGGTTTCACTAGGATTGCAGGCTTCCCCATTGGTGCAGGGTGCCATTGAGTCTACACACATATGCTTTCTGGATGCTGCATGTCAGCTGTGCCCTATACTGGAACAGAAAGGGATATTCACTCCCTAAATATCCAGCTTTTTTTTTATTCTTTCATTGGCAAGACTCACATTTATTGTTGATCCCTAATTTCTTTGAGACAATTCAGTGGTTTTCTAGACCGCCTCAAAGGGCAGTTAAGGGTCAAGGCCCAGCCAGAGCTGCTAACAACAGCAGATTTTGTTCCCCTGAAGGGCCTCAGTAAACCAGATGGGTGTTTACAGAACCCCAGTAGTTTCATGGTCACCATTATAAATACTAGCCTTTAAGTCCAGGTTTATTTAATTAACTGAAATTGCTGGGGGCACCACGGTGCATTCACGAGGCTGAGAGGTTCGTGGATAGCACGTTTCAGGACTTGGTCAGCCCGCGGCTTAAGGAAGTGCAAGCAGAGAGGGAATGGGTGACTGCTAGACAGAAGAATGGGACCAGGCAGGTAGTGAGGGAATCCCCGAGTGCACCTCACTTGCAAACCATTTATTGGCCATGGAAAATGGTGAGAGTGATGGTTCCACTGTGGAGGCCAACCAGAGCAAAGGCCATGGCACTGTGGGTGGTCCAGCTGTTCAGCGGAGGAGGAAGAAGTGTGGAAGGGCAATAGTAGTAGGGGATTCATTAGTGAGGAGAGTAGACAGGCGCTTCTGCGGCCGTAGACATGACTGTAGGATGATATGTTGCTTCCCGGGTGCCAGGGTCAAGGATGTTGCAGAACGGCTGCAGAGCATCCTGAAGGGGGAGGGTGAACAGCCAGAGGTCGTGGTCCATGTTGGGACCAATGACATAGGAAGAAAGAGAAATGAGGACCTGCAAGCAGACTTTAGGGAGTTAGGTTGGAAATTGAAAAGCAGGACTTCAAAGGTAGTAATCTCTGGATTACTCCCGGTGCTGCGCAGTAGTGAGTATAGGAATAGAAGCATAGAGCAGATGAATGTGTAGCTGGAGAAATGGTGCAGGAGGGAGGGCTTTAGATTCCTGGGGCATTGGGACCATTTCTAGAGGAGGTGGGACCTGTACAAGTTGGATGGGTTAAATCTGAACAGGAACAGGACCAACATCCTCACGGGGAGATTTTCTAATGCTGTTGGGGTGGATTTAAACTAACTTGGTAGGAGGCTGGGATCCTGAAAAGTAGCTCAGAGGGGAGAGAAGCTGAGGTGGAATTAGAAATTAAAATGCTAGTAAGTCAGTCTGAAAGGCAGAGGAAACATAGGCTAGGTGAGAAAGAAGTGAGTTTAGCAAGGCTAAATGGAATATGTTTTAACGCAAGGAGCCCGAGGAATAAGACAGACAAGCTGAGGGCACAGAAAGGCATGTGGGAGTATGATATCATAGCTATGACCGAGACTTGGCTAAAAGAAGGGCAGGATTGGCAGCTCAGTCTGATTATAGAGTATTCAGACGAGATAGAGGGGGATAGAAGAGGAGGGGGGGTAGCAATATTGATCAAGGAATCAATTATAGCAATGAGGAGGGATGATATCTTGGAAGGATCATCAAATTAGGCCATATGGGTAGAAGTCAAAAAACACAAAAGGGGCAAACATGCTGTTGAATGTGTACTATAGGCCCCCAAACAGCCAGGGAGAGATAGAGGATCAAATATGTAATCAAATTTCAGAGAAGTGTAAGAATAATAAGGCAGTAATAGGAGATTTTAACTACTCAAATATTAATTGGGATAGTTTTAGTGTGCAAGGTAGAGAGGGAGCAAAATTCTTAAGTTGCATCCAGGGGAGCCTTTTTAGCCAGTGCATAGAAAGCCCAACAAGTGAGGGGGCAGTTCTGGACCTAATATTCGAAATGAACCCAGGCAGGTGGAAGGTATATCAGCAGGGGAGCATTTTGGAGATAGTGACCATAACTCAGTTAGATTTAGGATAGTTATGGAAAAAGATAAGGTTGGGCTGGAATAAAAGTTCTAAACTGGGGAAGGGCTAATTTTACTAAGATGTGATGAGATACGATTTGGCCCAAGTCGACTGGGAGCAGCTACTCGCAGAGAAGTAGAAATGTGATGAAATTTATATTGTTTAAGGTGAAGCTGGATAGAAGGTCAGCGACAGGTGGCCAGAAGGGGTGCTCCACCCACCTTAAACAGTGTAAATTTCATCACATTTCTACTTCACTGTATCTCTGAAGAAGGGTCATACACACTTAAAATGTCAACTCTGTTTCTCTCTCCACAGATGCTGTTAGATCTGCTGAGTTTTTCCAGCACGTTCTGTTTTTCTTTCAGATTTCCAGCATTCACAGTATTTTGATTTTATCTTAATGCGTCAAGGATTTTGTTGTGCAACCCATTAGCGTTTTTTTGTAGACTGCCCAATCAAAGTCCTCATCTGAGTCCTCTCCAGTAGAACCCGTGTGAGGCCTTGCTTTACAGTGAGCTGATACACCAACACTCCTTTCCCCATAGACCTGGCTGCAGCCCACTACTACCTGGTGTCACACTATGTGCAGATCCCGCTATGCATCTTCCCTCTAAGGTACATGCAATGTTAGTATCTGATCTCATGGTTCGAATGTGAAACCAAGAGGCAGTCGCTGTGTCTTCAGCATCACTCTCTTCTTGGTGTTCCTCCACTGCCTGGCCAGGTGGCGGACTTAGTTATCTGAAAGAAAAAAGTCACAAGTGTAAGGCTGTGGTGCAGGGATGGGGGTTTTGGATGGGAAAGTAAGATGTATGTGCTTACACCATCTCAGCTTGTATATCAGAAGTGAGTGTGGGCTAACTGGAGAAGTGGGATGTGAAGAGGAGGATTATGTACCATCATATTTGGTGATTTAAGTGCTGTCGCTTCTCACTGCTTCCTGAGTTATTCTATTATTATAATGGCAGCACTGTGTCTTCCGTGGGGGTCAGGAGATGCAAGCGTGCCTGTCCCCAGCCATTTAGCTCCTGTCGCCTTTGGAATTGTGCGCCAGTGGATTTTGTGCAGCCCTCGGGACTGATGTGACGGTGATGGTTGAATAGCTGGAAGTGTATGCGACCTGTGGGTGCTTAGTGTTTGAGGGTGAGTTGGAGTTATGAATGTTAGTTATGAGGCCTGATTGAAGGAGATTGTTGGTAGGTGATTGATGGGGGTATGGCGAGTTGAGCGGTGGCTGAGGCTACAGGTGTGGTTGGTAGGATTTGAGATTTGAAGATGCACCCACTAATTTTTGTTGCACCACTGCAATCAGTTCCTTGTGGTTTGACCTTGACAGTTATCTGCTCCTTTTGCCTTTGGACCATGTGTCTGGAGAGCCTTCAACAAGACCTCCAGTGCAGTGTCTGAAAACCCTCTCTCTCTCCCTTCTTATGCCAATGCTCCTTCCTTGGCCAAATTCTCTTCCGCCGTGACTCCCAGAATCTACTGCAGTGACAATGCACTTCCCCTTTAAGAGGTGCAGACTAACTTTTATCTTTGCAAGCTAGCATTAAGTGGCACTATAGCCACTTGCAATTTTGACTCCATGCTAATGTATTCAACCAACAAACAGCGCAGTTAGAGCTGGCTGAACGCAGAGATCATTAAAATGAGCAGGCCATGGAGTTGATGAAACACTTTTTGCTTTTGTGTCAGATTTCCAGCATCCACAATATTTTGCTTTTATACTAGTCTTCTAGTTCCAGGTTGTATTCTAAAAACTGGAATATATGTATCCCAAATAATCATCAATGCAATAATTTTGCTTTGAATAACTGTAGCACTCAAGCCTGGAGTAGTTTGAATTCCTTGAGCTCTGATAGATATATTGGTGGGAGCACCCATCCCTCATTTAAATTTGTTTCCGTTGAATTTGGATCAAGTTTTACATTATTATCATTCCGTAACTAGTTTTCTCAGTTAGTCGAAAAAGTTTGTCCAGCTAAAGTATCTGTATTTTATCAATGACTTCATTCTTAAAATTTGACTTATGTTCTAAAGAAATGTTAAGGATGTTATCACCTGGTTGATTAATTTCAGTGAATACAGTACAATTAATCATTAACAACCACCCATTACAGGACTTGCCAAAGTCACTAAATAACAGACTCTAACTACATGCTAAACTAAGGTCAACAGAGCTTATTAGTCTGAGGATTTTTCGAGAAATATCAGCCTGGATTTTTGCAGAGTCGTGAAGATTCCATGGACCTATAAAAATGATGGGTCCCACCTCCATTTCCGACAGATCCCATTTTCGCTGGTAGGGAAAGGAAGTGGGGCGTGACTCTCACATGCGGGAAACCCAAACTCAGCAGGGCCATTTGAACTCAGTTCAAACAGACCCACATTTTCACTGTAGCAGGGGCATTAACCTGCAATGTGGGAGTTACAAACTGTTAGAGTAGTCATAAAAGCTCTTGGGTGGATAAGGTCTGTAGAGCTGTCAAGCCACCTAGTTATTTTCACCCCTAGCCCTTTACAATTACAGTTTAAAATAGGATGTCTATGACAGTGATAATTGAAAAAATTTGGGTGAGCAGTTACAATAGCTGTTTCATGACATTACCCCATTATCTAGCATTATGTCATTATTCATGTTTGACTGCTTTCCACAACCTATCATTATCTCAGTAGGAGGTTGTAAGTTCACAGTTTGACAGCTCAAAGAGGTTATTAAAGGATTAGCTGCCTTTGATGTTGGGTTATGAATACAACAGTTTGTTTATATAAGGGATTAAGTACTTGAGAAATTTAAAAGTTTTCAAAGGACTTTAATGAATGGAAGTGTTGTTCTAGATAAAAGTTGTTATAGATAGTTAGAACTTTATTTTATTTCACCTTAATATGGCCCTTAATGTCTGCCCATGGTGGATACTGGGTGAGTTGGCATAGAGGATGTAAGGGCAAAGGGTGGTGAGTAGGGGGACATGGATTGGCATTATTTTGGCATGAGAGTATGAAGGGTTATTGGGGTGGGTGGGGCATGGTGGTCATGATGAGGGGTGAGGGCTAGGGGGCCTAAAATGTAATGAAACAACTGGTATGAAGTCTCAGGACTGAGACTGTCCTTTCTGACAGCTCCCTCAGCACTCGGCAGCACCTGTGATCTCCTCTGATCTACGTTCTGGGGATGAAGGTTTGACTCTGCCTCCCTGGAGTGAAGATCATGCCCTTCGAGGTAGGCGTGGCAAGACAGGAGATTTCCCAACTCTAGCTATCCAACTTGGGAGCAAAAATGCAGGCCATCATATTGCAAATATTAAGTTGCAGTGGCAGCCACAAGATCACAAATAAATACCGATGAGGAGACTATTCAGTCCGTCTTAGCTCATCTATCCAGAAAGACTCTGAAATCTTTCAATCATAGCATCCAATTGCTTCTGCAATTATTCCAACATTTTCACTTCCACCACTCTATCTGGGAATCCATTACATGAAATGTTCTTTTTTTCTGTGAAGAAATTCTTGATACCAACCCTGAATTTTCCTTTTCCAGTTTAACTTATTCTGCTCTCATAGTTCATTCAGGTTAAAGATATTTCCAGGTTTACCTTTTCCATATAATTTCCAGCTTTCTATAAAACCATTGCCCAGTTGTTTCCTTTCCAGGATGAAGTTTCAAGTTTTTCCAGCCTTTCCCTCAAACCAGAGGCATCTAAAATGGGATCATCCCTGTGACTCATTTCTTAACTGCTTTCCATGCTTGAATGTCTCTGTTGTGTCTTGATCATCAAAATTGGAAACTGTACTTGTTGTGTGGTCTGGCTGCAATAGTTCATAATCAGTAGGATCAGCATGTTTGACCTGATGCTATGAGGCTTCAAGGGATCCTGAGTCAATGTTGAGAACTCTCAGCTAGGGCCGCTTCCTCCTGACTGTGCCACCACCTTTTGGACTTAACCAGGGACGGTGATCACAGTGATAGAGGTGCCTGACGCATTGGCTGAGGGGTATGATTCTGAGAGTATGACTATGTCAGGGTGTTACTTCATTTGTCTGTGGGACAGCGCTCCCAATTTTGGCACAAGTCCTTGAATGTTTGGTGAGGAGGACTTTGCAGGGTCATCTGGGCTGGTTGTATTTTTGTTGTATCGGAGTCCAATTCCTGAGTTGAATCTGAGTGGTCCATCTGGTCAGTGTTATTAATCTTTTGTAGCAGTTTGTTATAGCTGCGAAAGCATTTCACAGGGCAGGCAGGAGTTAACCACATTACATTTGGTCTGCAGTCACGTTTCGGGAAAACTAGGTAAGGATATAAGCAAAAAACTACGGATGCTGGAAATCCAAAACAAAAACAAAAATACCTGGAAAAACTCAGCAGATCTGGCAGCATCTGCGGAGAGGAACACAGTTAACGTTTCAAGTCCGTATGACTCTTCAACAGAACTAAGTAAAAATAGAAAAGAGGTGAGGTAAGGATATAGGTGTCCTTCCCAAAAGGACATGAATTAACTTGTTGGGATTTTACAACAATCCAATAGCTTCCTGCTCACCGTTATTGATACTAGCTTTTCCTTCCGATGTATTTGTTATTTTAAAAAAAAACTGAATTTAAATTCACAAACTGCCATCGTGGAATTTAAACTCATTTCTCTGCATTATTAGTTCAGGCCTCTGATTACTTGACCAGTAACATAACCACTGCATTCTCGTATAGCAGTTTGGTATAGTATCAAAATGCATTGAAAGGTGTGAAGCTGTATTTATGTAGAGAATACAAACTAAACTGAGCACAGAAAGTCTTGTAATTTCATGTCTAAATGCAGTTTCTCAATGCGAGAAGTGTAAATTACTGCCAATCACTGCCTCAGAAATGTTCAGCACGACCAAATAAATGTAGTAACCACTGTGGTAACTTGGGATGAACATCCCTTGCCACTGGCAATGCTTACACTTTATGAGGAGCACTATAAAACACAAGTTATCATTGCTCGACCACTCTCCTGAAATATGTTTATGGCCGATATTGGTCCGAATTTTGTGATCAGCAGCGAATCAAGAGCAATAACCACTGACCTCAGAAAACAGGTCACAATGACCTAGTGATTTCTGTGGTGTGCTTTTCCCCTTTCCTGACAGCAGTTTAAATCTGGTGCCGGGTCCAGGGGATGTCTAGGAGTGCAGCCCCAGTGATGTCAAGAAGCAGGTAAGCAGCTGATCGTATTGAAGCATTCACACACAGCGAACCAGAAAGTTAAAAACACTTATAATCCTCCACTTTTAATTTTAATTTTCAGAGAATGAAATAAATGGTTATGATTGGATTAAGACAGAAGCTAAAATAAAGATAAATAAACTTCCAGGGCAGAAATTTTTGCTCAGCAGGTGGGTGCGTGCCAACCTGCTCGAGCATGAAATGACGCAGGTTGGTGACGGCCGAGCGTGACGACGTCAACGCGCTGTCGTGTTATAGTTTGGTCAGCGGGCGTGCGCTGGAGCCGGTAGTTCACCCACTGACAGTTAAAAGGCCTATTAAGGCCATTAAGTTATTAATTAATGTAAAGTTTTTGCTGCCCATCCAACCTAACAGTTGGCTGGCAGGAGAAAAGGCCAAGTAGCCTTTGCATTTTTTTGGAAACCTCATCCACAGGCGGGATGAGGTTTCCAAAAGCAAATAAAAATATAACATTTAATTTTTCATTAATGACATGTCCCTGCTCATGTCATGCTCATGGAAAAGCTAGTATCAGTAACGGTGAGCAGGAAGCTATTGGATTGTTGTAAAATCCCAACAAGTTAATTCATGTCCTTTTGGGAAGGACACCTATATCCTTACCTCACCTCTTTTCTAATTTTACTTAGTTCTGTTGAAGAGTCATACGGACTTGAAACGTTAACTGTGTTCCTCTCCACAGAATCACATGAGGCGACATGTTTTATTACATTTTCATGTGTTTTATTATTTTTTCCATATCTCTCCACCTCCCTGAGGCAGCTCCATGCCTAAGAGAGATTATGCAGCGCTCACCTGTGCACATGCGCGAAGCTTGCGCTACACCCCTCCCCGCCCCCCTCCCCGCCCCAGCGATGCCGCTTGCATTTC
This sequence comes from Cetorhinus maximus, assembly GCF_964194155.1. Taxonomy (NCBI): domain Eukaryota; kingdom Metazoa; phylum Chordata; class Chondrichthyes; order Lamniformes; family Cetorhinidae; genus Cetorhinus; species Cetorhinus maximus. The sequence continues at coordinate 62,255,842 of NC_135885.1, read as the reverse complement.
ATGCTGGGTGGGCCTTAATTTTTAAGAGTGTGACGAGTTAGACAAAGTAAAGCCATTCCCATTATCTGATCGCAAAAGGACTAGGGTACAGATATTTAAGGCTTTGGGCAACAGATACAGGGGGCATGTGCAGATTTTGCGCAGCAAGTGGCAATGATCTAGAACTCACTGCCTACCAGGGTTATGGTAGCAGAGCCAATGAATGATTTCAAAATGAAATTGCATGGGCACCAGAGGGAAATAAACATAGAGGGCTACAGGGAAAGGGCAGCAGAATGGAAATTGACTGGATTTTCTACAGTGAGCCAGCCTGGATTTACTGGGTTGAATGGTCTCCTTTTTTGTTTAATGAGTCTGTAGGATGAATTTTCTGGGAGACTTTGAAGTCCTGTTGCTGGGACTGAGAGCAGGTGTTGACCCAGCTCTGGCAGGCAGCAGGCCCTGGGGAGGCATTTGGTCATCACCGGGGCTGTCGTTTAATTGAGGATGGTGGCCCATCTCCAAGAGCTGCTGGCCCAAATAGAGGGCCAGCAGCTCAGCAGCACCACCATTAGTGGTGGCTGCTGCTGAGGCTGCAGCCCCAGGATGAGCACACCTCGATGATGAGGCACCCTCAAAGCAAAAGTCAGTGTTTTGGGGAACCTGGCACCAGGCAGGCAGCTCCGACGATCTGGTGGAAGTGGGGGGTACACGGTGCACCAACCATGGGGGTGGCCAATGGCACCAGGGACCCTTCTGTGTATCACGGAGTGCCCATAAAGGAAGCCCTCCTCATTGGAACCCTCTGGGAAGTTGCCACGCTTTACCTGGAGATCTGTAGGGCAGCAGTGGTCCCTCCTGTGGTGAACAATATGCGGGAAGTGGCCTGTAATTGACAATATGCCATCTTGGTGGGAAGACACTGGATTCCCCTCCCGATGCCTTCCCTCACCATATTGCCAGCCCTCCCACCTCGCAGCCTGTCAAGTGGGCCGGGAAAATTCAATTTATAGCTCTGTAACTAACAGCGTAATCAATTCCATTGATTTCCATTGACTTGCAGTCTGTCGGGCAGCTGTCCCAATTTTGGCACAAGTCCCAGTCTGGGGAGTTGGGGTGAGAGCTGAGAGAGTACAGCCTCAACAGTGTATCCGCTGGAAAAGCATAGAATCACTAACAGCAACTTGTGGATTTCTGCATTATTTTACACACATGCAGGGTTTCAGGGTAATGGTGGCAAATGATGACCGCTTTGCCTTTCTTACTAGTGTAAAACCCGGGTCATCGTCTTACTTTCCTCTGAAGGCTGATAGTGTAGATGTCCGAGGTGGAGGCAACCAAAAGATGGAGAGAGAGTTTCAAGAAAAATTCAAAGCTCTGGTTCCGGAGCTGGCCTCCTTTAGTCAAACTCTTGTGTTCAAGGTATATCTGTTATCTTTCTTATTGTGACTGGCAGTACTTTATTATACATTAGTAGTTTTCAGCCAGATCACCACATTGATCCTTTCATGAAAACAGGTTGTTTGCCTTGGACTGAGGTTGGGAAGAAGAGAAATAAAATGAATATTTCCCATTTTGCCTCCAGGGTTGGACTTTCCCATCAATCCTCCCAGCTGGAGGAGGTTATTAAGGAGGCAGAATAGAAAATAAATTGGGTGGAAATGTTGAAACATAACCCAAGATTTGTTGACTACTTATTTTCCATTTTCCTGTCAAATATAATACAGTCGATAGAATATTGGTTTACTGAAAATATTTCCTGCAGCTTCATTTAAATCTTTTCTTTTACATTTTATTTCAGGCTTTCCTTCCTAAGAACAGGATTTTTTGCTTTTGACACTACGTCATGCCTTAACCCTTTGCCTTCACTACAAAAGAAATGCCTCTATTGAATTGAATGGCTGGGTGGTGGAAAAAAAGTCTACCAGTGAGAGCAAAGGTTTAAATACTGCTCATTTGTAAATGTTAGCGCGGGGGAGGGGGTCAGCTTTATTTCTGCAGTGAAGGCTCTGAAGTAATTCCATTCATCTTCCTAAATAACATAACCAGTCTGGTTGAGAGTAGGAGAGAGGCACAATGAATTACTGTTAGCCTCCTCACTGAATAAACTGAGTTAACGTGTGTAGGAGCCAAATATCTGACAACAAATATGTTACATCAGCAGCTAAAGGTGACCATGGAAACACACTAAAAGGGAAAAAAAATTAGAACATTCTGAGTGCTAAATCATAACTAATGTGTTGAAATAGTTCATAAACTATGTAACTGATTATGGGGTTAAAGGTTTAATTGCATTCAATGTTATTTTGAGAGATATTCTCATTGCTTTCTACTTTGCAGTAGAAGAGGTGGGGGTGGGGGAATTCAAGCATTATCTAATTGTGCTCTGGCCACACTGTAGGTGTTGTGGGAGCAGCTGCTCCCTGTTCTCACTTGTGATGGCAAAGGCCCACCAGAACACTGTAATTGCTGTTCCACTCACTTCCTGGAGCAGTTGGCAGCCAGTGCCAGTCAGCAGGGAACAGTCAGGGTGGAAGGGGAACCAATCAGGCATGCTACAATTTACATCTGATTGTTGAAGGTATGAAGAATGTGGAAACAACCAATTAGAGCCGTATCTCCTGAGTAACCTCCAGCATTGGCTCTTTTTATTCTTATTCTGCATCCATAGATTGTCACAGATCTGGAAAATGGTTTTGTTTCCATTTTCTAAAACATAGCAGTATTTGAATGTCATGGGCTCTGATTTTCTCATGCTTTCATTTGCATAGAAATAATTAATTATGGCACAGTGTGTTTTTTTGTCAAAATGAAATCTAGGAAATATTGAGTGCAAAGACATTCCATTGCTAGTAGTGTTTACCTTTTTTAGAAAAAGATTAGGTTTCAGAAATGTAAGTCTGAAAGGAATAGATTTAGATTAGCTAATTAAATCAAGCATAATTCACATGGAAGAGCAAAGTCATTCAGCATTAAAGAAAAATATAACTTTATTTTCATATTCACAGTTTAAGACCTGGTAACAGTATGAAAAAATCTGTAAGAATCCTTTGTAAAAGCTTTAAGCCTCAGAATGTTTGCAGTACCCACCAGCTTTACAAAGTCATCTTGCCTCGGACCACAAAATTGTTAAATTGTGCATGCAAAATGGTTTCAGGATATTCTGCCCATATTCCAGCAGGTTACTGTGAAAACTTGCCAGTATATATTGTGTTGTTGGTGCATTTTTAATTCAGAGGTCAACAGTTGCCAAAAGCACATTCATTTAGTAACTACCTCTTTTTCCCAAGCACTGTAACCTGTTTAAATCATGCTCCTTGCCTTTTCCATCTCTTCACTTGTTAACTTTGTAGCAGCTCTCAGCCTGGTAACATCTCCTAGCACAAATATATGCACTTTTTACTCTTTGCAGAAAGGCTCTCTGATATTATTTCCTCCAATAAGTTCAGTTCGCCAGTCAATATGACAAGTTGTGGATCTTCAGAATTTGTGTTGTGTACATTGTTTTTACAAACCACACTTGCAAAGTTATTCATTATGTTAATTGTTTCTATACTTTAACATCAAGAATCAGTAGAGTTGAAATTATATACTTCAGCAGACTGGCTTTCATTCTATGTGGTGCATTGTACCTTTTATATTCTAGTTTTAAGGCAGAAAATGCTGGAAATACACTTTACCAGACCAATACACCCAAAATAATAACTCAACGTTCTCTGTGGATTTCCAATGTTTTTTGCTTTTAGTTTCAGAATTAACATTTTTATTTAAATTTGCACTTAGTTAGTTGGATTTCTCAGAGAAAAGCAATGGCAAAGCTGGGGTTTGTTCAGCTGAAAGGAAATCTGAGAAAAATGAACTTGTCAAACAAAGAAATCTCTGATTAAGTGTTTAAATAATGCAAACACAGGCTAAGGTTTCCTCTGGTTACAAAATTCTAAGTGCATTTGTGAAGATTTCTTCTGTTTGATATTTCAAGTGAAATTGTAAACATTGTGTAAAGTTAAGTATTTATGACTTTGCTAGAATTACCAGAAGAAATAATATGACCATATTTATGAGTGACTGATTTATGAGCTACAGTGACTGGAAGAATTCTTACCCCTAGGAGTTTGAGTTGACCAAACCTCTCACTCTAGCATTCCAAATCCAAGCAAAATATTGAAACAAAATCCTAATCCAAGTCTTCATTTTACAATGCATAGCACCTATCCATTGCCTCCCTCGCATGTTCAGCTGTCTAATCACATTTGTGCACAATTTCTGATTTTGCCAATTGTGTTCTGTTGCATTGGTTTTCACTGAATTACTGAATGAATGATTAAATGGGCTGTGGTAAAAGATTTGCAGATTGGTTGTGTTTTCTCTAGCTCCTAGAAATTCTGACCAAAAGCGTAACATCACTTTGCAAAACAAATTATGCATTTCTCAAGATTGAACTGTAATAATAATTTCAGTGAAAACATGAGGTGATTTTTATTTGGAAATATTTTTCTTAATGTAGCTGTCAGAATCGGTCAGATTTTATGCAGTGTAGTATGCACACAATGTGCAATTCAACAGCATGTACTTGATACCTAATAGATATTGGTTTTAAAAGCTATAAGTGAGCATGAAAAAATACATTTATCACACGGCACAGAAACACAGTTAAAGATGAAGGAAATTTGTTCTTGGCTTGTTCTGCATGATTTGATTTTCAAGATTTGCTTTTGTTGAGGATGCATGTAATGTAGTTTAGCACTTACATACTTGCAATGGTTACAAAGAAGCTGCAGCCATAAGATAGGTGTACACTTATATCAGTTAATAGAAGTTTAAGAAAAAGTAAAATTGTGTGACTTGATGTTTACATTGTGCAAGCATTATTGTCTTCTGTGTAATTGTTGACAAATAGCCTGCATCTTGTAGGAACCTGGACTGGACTAGTGCTTATATGCTTTATTTGTTTTACAGCATCACGTATATTATTTCCCATTAATCTCTCATTCTGACAGTTGAAAATTGCTGGCATAGCTGATGAAATTCTGAGGCATGGGCTCACGTGTGATTTATTAGCGACCTCATGCATGCAGGGTTGGATAGGTCAATGTTTGCAGCCAGTTGCTGCCACTCCTGCAACAGAATAACCCTCAGCATAAAAGGATGAAGATAGAGGAGAGATTTCAAAATGTATGAAATAGCAAATCACCTACTTAACAGATGGAATTTCACAACACTGGAGAACTCTATTTAATGGTACATTTTCTTTACTAATGGAACCTTCATCCAAAATGAACGCAAGAAATTGTAGTCTTAATCATCAGACTATCATTTTTATAAATATTAAAACATATATTCTGTTTAATATATTATTAATAATAAAGCACTACATATTTGAACAATATGTTCTAAAATATTTCATAAAACCTCCATGCTGAGTCAGTGGTGTCTCCTGATATTATTTAAGTTATTGGTGAGGGTGTTCCGTCTCCCGAGTTCACCTTTTTCTCGATTTTTATTAACACTATACTCTAAAAATATGCAAAATCATCCAGGTTGACACATCACTGAGGGAATGCTGCACTGTCAGGGATGCTGTCTTGGGTGCTGGATGTGACATTAATCTAAGGCCTCGCCTGCCCTCCCAGGTGGGAATAAATCATCCCATGGCACTTTTGGAAGAAGAGCAGGGGAATTCTCTGACCAATATTTATCCCTCAACCAACATCACCAAAACGGGTTATCTGGTCATTTATCTCTGTTCATGAGACCTTGCTTTGTGCAAATTGGCCAGCATTACAATGGTGACTTTGCTTCAAAAGCAGTTCATTTGCTATACAGCTCTCTGGGGCATATTGATGTCATGAAAGGCACTATATAAATGCAAGTTCCTTCTTTCTTTGATTAGAATGTTAACTAAGATGCTGACTTTGCAATACACTTACTATGACATTTACAGCATAAAATTAAACTTAAGTTTTTTGTAAGAATGGGTACCAAATAAATCTGTAATTCCTTTGCTTGTGACTGCATTCATTGCTCAAATTCTCAGTCTTGGACCCATCTACTCACTGTTGTAGCCTTTTAGTAACACTGTTCACTTGCACCATCTAGATACAGAAGCAAATGTCAACATTATTATACTTGTCAGTTTGGCTTATATGTGCATCTATGACCAAACTCCCTCGTGACTGCACCCTAATCATTCATTATTTTTATGAACGTATTGCAATGCTTCTAGACTTTAAAAGAAAACATAATTACACAGGATTCATTCACAGTCATCTGTAACACTGGAATATTCTAATCAGTGGTTTCATTGTTATTGCTGAGCATAATTATATAATCGACACTGCATGTATACTGTAATAAATTATAAAATAAGGTTTATTCATTCACTGCCAACTTTTGTGTTTCAATTAATGATTCTTTTATTTAGTTATTAAGAACATTCCTTGGTTATCAGAACACATGGCTTTGGAGGCAAGCCATAACATCCCTTTAAAAAAGAATTGGATAAATATTGAAAAGGAGGAACATAAATAGATATGGGAAAAGAAGGAGATGGGATTAGAGTAGATTGTACCCCATTGAAAATCTAGCACTGGCCAGGTCTAATAGGCCAAATGGCCTCCTTGCTCATTGTAATTTCTAAGATTCTACATTCATCAGTTTATTTCTATATTATATATAACAAGATGAAGTTGTGGTTTTCTTAAATCGGTGCCCTGAGATTATGGTTGGGTTCTCCTGTATGAAGTGCAGTTTTTTTCCCCCATAAATCCTAGATTATTTGGTGGAGTTTTTTTGTGTCTATACAACAAGTGAAAATATCCAAGCAATAGCTTGGAGTCAAAAACACTGCTGTCATACTTTGCTAAATACTAAATATTTCTGCTATCATATATGAGTGGAAAAGCCAATATAAAATTCATTTTATGTTTGCATAGAGCTACCTTTTAAAAGGTACAAAAGATGCTCAACAGGAACACAAGGCCCTAGAATTTGTTTCCCCTTAGCTGTAATTAATTTGCATTTAATCTCCTTTTAAATTACAGGAAACTCAGTAGATGTGGGAGTGTTCCAAAAATAAACCATTTAATGATATACAAACATATGAATTAGGAGCAGGAGTAGTCCACTCGGCCCCTCGAGCCTGCTCGCCATTCAATAAGGTCATGGCTGATCTGTTTCTAACCTCAATCCCATATTCCTGCCTACCCCAATAACCTTTCACCCCCTTGTTAATCAAGCATCTATCTAGCCCTGCCTTAAAAATATTCAAAGACTCTGCTTCCACCGCCTTTTGAGGAAGAGAGTTCCAAAGACTCACGACCGTCTGGGAGAAAAAGATTTCTCCTCATCTCTGCCTTAAATGAGCGACCTATTATTTTTAAACAGTCACCCCTAGTTCTAGATTCTCCCACAAGAGGAAACATCCTCTCCATATCCACTCTGTCAAGACCCCTCAGGATCTCAAAGGTTTCAATCAAGTTGCCTCTTACTCTTCTAAACTCCAGTGGATACAAGCCTAACCTGTCAAACCTTTCCTCATAAGACTACCCGCCCACTCCTGGTATTAGTCTAATAAGCCTTCTCTGACCTGCTTCTAATGCATTTACATCTTTCCTTAAATAAAGAGACCGGTATTCTACTCGGTACAGGTCTCACCAATGCCTCGCACAACTGAAGCATAACCTCCCTACATTTGAAATCAATTGCCCTCACAATAAACACTAACATTCTATTAGCTTTCCTAATTACTTGCTGTACCTGTATAGTAGCCTTTTGTGATTCATGCACAAGGACACCCAGATCCTTCTGAATCTCAGAGCTCTGCAATATTTCACCATTTAGATAATAAGTTTTTTATGCTTGATGCCAAAATGGAAATTTCACATTTACCCACATTATACTCCATTTGCCAGATCTTTGCCCACTCACTTAACCTATCTATACCCCTTTGTAGCCTCCTTATGTCCTTGCTGATTTTGCTGATGTTTTTATTAAATCAGAATTGTGCAAAAAGAATTGCAAATATAGATACTAGGCAAGAGATGTCACAGAAATGAAGAACAAGAGAGAAAAGCTTTGAGGGACTGTAGCAGCAATGGATAGAATCTTGCACCTTCCCCTGTGGCAGTCTCGTGGTGGGGTGGGGGAGGGGTGGGTGGGCGGAGTCATTCAGCTGGGCAGGATGGTGGCAGGTGGGTACTCTAGCACCCTTCCACCTCCATCCCGATTAAGTCCGTGGTGGAATCACCTTCTCACTCTGCCACCAATTGAGGCCCATAAGTGGGCTCGCCATGCGGGGAGCTCATCAAGCGTGTTTACTTGCAGGGAGTGCCTAAAGGCACTCGGTGCCTGTTCGAAGGGCCAGGCATTGAGAAGGGGGCTGCTCACTGAAAGCCATGCCCCTCCCCACGACCCCCTTCCTATGACACCCTTCTCACCATCACTCACCTGTGCCTGGGTTTCCCCCCTCAACCTGAGGCCTGGGGTGGGTGCAGTATCAACACCGCGGTGCTGCTGAGCACAGAAGAGCGGCCGGCCAATTAGAGGCTGACAGCTCTTGGCGGGCGGGACTTCCAGACCCGGGGTCCTTGGTCCTGGGGGATGGCCCGTCGCTGGCCTGTCAAATACCTCAGTGGCACCAGATATGGAGAGTCTTCTCAAAGAGAAGCTAGCAGCTGAGACCCTGTCACCTCCACAAGATTCCACCCAATAAGTGAGAGGTTGAGAAGGAGAGGAGATCCAGAGTGGAATTTCGCCCATCCCCATGGCGAGTTTGGTGGTGGGGGGCCATTTAATGCGGTAAGGACCCTGTCGCCTTCCTGCCTCTGATCTGATTAAGCTAGTGGCAGGAAGGCGTTTCTGCCCCTCTGCCAATTGAGGCCCTAAAGTGAGCAATTAATGCCCACTTAAGGCCCTTATCCTGCCGCCGCTGGTATTCAACGTTGGTATTCATGCATGTGACCTGAAAAGTAAACCCTGTTGGGGTTTGCTTGAGTGCTTCTGAGTAGGGGGAGCTACGTTCAAAGGCACTCAGTGCCTGATTGGAGACCCAGTATCGGGAAGAGGGGGGCCTGCTGAAAGCCACCCCCAGCTCTTGTTGCAGACCCTCTCACGCCCTAAGTCACCTGTGCTTGGATCCACCAGTGATCCTGGACCTTGAATGAACATGGTACTGGCAGCAGCCTCTACCTCCATGCTGACGCTGCTGGACTCTGATTGGCCAGCTGCTCTTGGTGTCCTCGATCCCGGGGAAGACCCGTCGCTGCCCTGTTAAGTGTCTGTTTGGCACTTAATGCTGCAGGCCTACCCAAAAAGCGGTCACGCAGGACTCTCGCCAGTTCTCCAGCCAGCAGGCAGGACTACCCACTGTGACTGGGAGAAGCTGCAAGGGAAAGGAGCAATGATTGCTGGGTTTTTGTCAGGCTGACAGGGTGGAGATCCGGTGGGGAAATGCTGTCATTTGGGTGGGGGAGGCCCAACAGAATTAAGTGCCCTCAGGCACTTAACTGGTTACCATGGGCCTGCCTGCAACTGAGGTTCCTGGCAGTGGAGATTCTGTATGTCAGCAATTGGCCGTCAGCAGGAGTGATGGCTGCTGGCAGCACTGCACCCACTAGAGGCCCAGGACCACCATGGGACGTCAGGCCAAGGTTGAGTGAAGGCAGGAAGGAAGTCATGGGGTTGGGGTCATGGGAGAAAAGGAAGGGGGGGGGGCATTGTTGGAGGTAAGGGCGGGACTAAGCTTTCATTGGTCAGCCTCCTGCCCGATGCCAGGTCCCTTGGTTGGGTACAGAATGCTTGATAGCAAAAGATACTCCCCCTATAGTTCCCCCTAGTTCCCACTGTGATGGGCTGCATTAAATCCAGCCTGGTGAAATGGAGAGGAGCGAGAGGCTGCACAAGGAAGGAGAGTCAGTAGGATGAAGTGGCTGGTAGGGAGAGCAGGGAGGGAGAGGCTAGATGGAAGCAGATCAGTCAGGGAGTGAGGTTGAAAGTGCGTGGTTGGGAGTGAGAGTAAAGGTAATGGGGTACATTCTCATCTTTATCACCAGACACTAAAGCATCATCTGGATGGAGTATACCTTGCAACAAAGTCAAAAATCTGCTCCAATGAGAGGGAGAACACCTGTGATAGACAATGACTAGGAGGCACAAGAGCAGCAGTGACAGGCGGAAACTTGAAGGGAAAGTGAGAATGGAAGAGAAAATTTGGGAACGGAGCAACATATTGAGGAGCATTGCCCTCAACAACATAGATGTGTACCATGGGTCACAGGCAGGTATTGGTGGTAGTTCTAAATGGTAATGTGCCATTGGCATCCAAATTTCATGACTCTGTGTACTTACTAACGCAGTACCAAGTGCAGAATGTTTACTGTTAGGAGCAGAGAGTTGGGTATAAGTGAAACTATGGGCAAAATTTAATGCCCTCCCCTTGGTGAGGTGGGGGACATTTAATTAGGTGAGAGGCTGCTGGGTGGGGACCCTACCGGCGTCCTGCCTCTGCTCCAATTAAGTCCGGGACAGAAAAGGTCATGGACAGCCTTCCCACTCTGCCACCAGTTGTGGCCCTTAAGTGATAATTAATGCCCACTTAAGGGCCTCATCCCACTACCGTTAGTATTCAACCAATGACTGGTGAGGCAGTCGCCACACAGGAAGCCCAAAAGGCAAACCCTGTCATGTTCCTTGCGGGCTCCCAGGGAGATCCCTTGTTCAAAGGCACTCAATGCCTGATTGGGGGACCCAGCATTAGGAAGGAGGGGGCCTGCTGAGATTTTTGATATAGGGGAACATCTGCTGGCCAATTCAGTGCCTGCTTGGCACTTAATATAGCAAGCTTTCCCTTAGGGAGTTTGACAGGGGCTTCTTGCTGGCTGCCCAGCCAGTGGGTGAGGCCCCTGTCGCCTGGATTAATGTTGCCCTATAGGTGGAGAATTAAAGGAAAGTGGTAGGATAGGGGGACAAAAATTCTTAATGGCTTTTGAAGGGCTTAAAAAGCATCTCATTGCATAGGCAGTCTTTATTGTGTTGAAGAGTGATGGTGCCAACAACTGACCAGCAAAAACAAAGTGAAAGAAAATTCAAAGTTAAGCACGAGTTTGGGGTAAGTAACAGAATAGGTCCCTCCCTCTTTGATTGTTGTTGTTTGTGTGCAAGGGAGGTTACTGCTGAGTGGCATCATCCACACTGCAGCATGTCTGGAAGGAAGTGCAGACAGGCTCGAGTCTGCAGCTGGCGAGTACAGTTGCTGACTGTGCCAGCCCTCTGCTGCCAGGTGGCTGCAGGTGTCCTGGCATCAGATGGCACGTGCTCGACATCAAGATTTCTACTCTTGTGGACTCAGTGCAGACAATTTCCCATGATTGTTGTGAAGTGGCTGTAACAGGACTACACACCTGGTCAATGGTACGCTGGTACACAATCAGATTGTACCTGCCTATACCCATCCTGATTTGGCTTCTTTAATGCTGTGCCACTGAAGGCAGAACATACTGTGAATCGGGTGTTCCTAAAGAAGTATTTAATATCACCATTACCCAAGCATTTGGAAATCTTAGCAGTGCCCTCTTCTCTGATGTCCAAATTTTCTTTGAGTATACAATTCACTCCTCTTAATTCCAAGTGGCTTTAATTCAAATGATTAAAACATTCAATTTTTAGCATTTAAAATTTTTAAATTCCCACTTTGTTACTGATGTTATTTATGTTAATGTATTAAATAATGTAATTTTTTAAATCTCAAAAATGACTTCTAGGTACCAGGTATCGACTGGAAAAGCCTCTGCATGTGTTATCTGCCAGAGGGGTGTGAAATCACTTCCTTGGCAGATGCAAGAGTGTTGGGTATTAATGTAAAGCAATGGCCTCTAGCCTAAAATTATTCTGGGTGGAAAATACCAAATATCAATCAGTTTTGAGATTTAAAAAATTACATCTCATGCAGCCGGTATTGGTAGGCATCACTCAGCGGGATACCCTTCTTCTTTCAAGCACACTTCCTTTGGGAAACCTAATGATTCCAGTAATGGCGCTGGGGACCAAAACAATTGCACAAATTTGGGATTGGTAGCGGTCCTTGATTGCGCGCTAGGCTGCTATTTAGTGTACAAAAGTAGCGTCTGATGAGTGTATTTACACTGCCACAAATTGGTGAAGGCATTAGCTGTGTGCTAACATCTACCTGAAGTATGCAGAGGAGGTAGATCAATTTGTGTGCAACGTGGATTTGATGCTAGTGCTGCCGTTTTGGGGTTCAATGCTCCACTCAACACCTCTTAACCTCACATGGCTGAATACACATTAAGCTGCAGGAACGATTCCACATCAGCTCTTTGACTTCTTCTAGCAGTTGCTACGATTCTGTAAGTGTTTGATGTTTTCCATATTTGTTTCAAGCTACAGAAGTCTATGGGAAGTGGTGTGGCCAGTGCTAAAGCACTTTTTCTGATTTCAAGGCTTCTGCACAAACCAGTTGCTGCTTTCCATTTGGAAGGACAAGCTGCTAGAAGGGTTAGCTGTGGAGTAAAGAGAGGAGGAGCAAGTGAAAAGGAAGAGAGGCAGCAATCTAGATAGCCCCTTTTTGCCCAGGTTGTACATGAAGAATCATTTCACGTGAGGTACCAGTAACTGCAACCTTTATTCACTAAAGATCCCACTCTCCTTACCTTCCCTCTGTCACAGACTATCATCATCTTGCAAATGCATGAATAAAAGCCACCAAAAAATAAGCATTCCAAAACAATCGTATAAATGAAATCGTGCCATATTGCATACAACTTTGAACTCATCACCCTTACACCTAGTGTTCTGTGAGTCTTTACCTGTCCTAGTCCTCCTGCGCAGTGCTATGCCAGTGGCTGCAGCAGGGCTGGTGAAAAGCTGTTGATATTCAATGGAGGAGACTGTAGATGGCCTTGCAGCTTGACCTTGAGCAGCTCTGAGCTTAAAAGACCTGGCTTCAGGCTGCATCACCTCAGCGTGGATGGAAAAAGTCTGGGCTGGCGGACTGACAGACAGCAACTTGGGAACTAGCGGAATGGCAGGATTTGGAGCACAAAGGCTGCCATCCTGAGAGAGGACAGCAGGTTCAGAGTCCATGCAACCATTGCCACTCTCCTGGGCCAACACCTCAGCAAACCTATTAATCTTTTATAGACACCCCTGCAAGACCCTTTGAGCACTGGTATCCACAGCCATAGGAAAGTAGGAGCAGGGGTAGGCTATTCGGCCTCTTGAGCCTGCTCTGCCATTCAATTAGATCGTGGCTGATCATTTACCTCTACTCCATTTTCCCTTGCTATCCCCATATCCCTCGAAGTCATTAGTATCCAGAAATCTATCAATTTCTGTCTTGAACATACTCAATGATTAAGTTTCCACAGCCCTGTGGCGTAGAGAATCCCAAAGATTCACCACCTTCTGAGTGAAGAAATTCCTCCTCATCTCAGCCTTAAATGGCCTGCCCCTTATTCTGAGACTGTGTCCCCTGGTTCTATACTCACCAGCCAGGAGAAACACCCTATCCACATCTACCCTGTCATGTCCTGTAAGAATTTTGTAAGTTTCAATGTGATCACCTCTCATTCTTCAAAACTCTAGAGAATACAAGCCCAGTTTCCTCAAACTCTCCTCATAGCACAATCCTGTTATCCCAGGGATTAGTCTGGTGACTCTCTGTTGCACTCCCTCTATGGCAAGTATAATGGAGGTGGCCATGGAAATAGTGGATGTGTTGGTTGTCATCTTCCAAAATTCTGTAGATTCTGGAACAGCCCCGGTAGATTGGAGGGTGGCAAATGTAACCCCACTACTTAAAAAAGGAGGGAGGGAGAAAATAGGGAATTACAGGCTGGATAGTCTAACATCAGCAGTAGGGAAAATGCTACAGTCTATTATAAAGGATGTGGTGACAGGACACTTAGAAAATATCAACAGGATTAGACAAAGTCAACATGGATTTATGAAAGGGAAATCATGTTGACAAACCTGCTGGAGTTTTTTGAGGACGTAACTAGTAGGATAGATAAAGGAGAACCAGTGGATGTGGTGTATTTGGATTTTCAGAAAGCTTTTTATAAAGTCCCACATAAGAGTTTGGTGTTTAAAATTAAAGCACATTCGATTGGGGGTAATATATTGGCATGGATTGAGAATTGTTTAGCAGGCAGGAAACAGAGTAGGAATAAGTAAGTCTTTTTCGGAGTGGCAGGTAGTGACTCGTGGGGTACCGCAGGGATCAGTGCTTGGGCCCCAGCTATTCACAATATATATCAATGATTTGGATGAGGGAAGCAAATGTAATATTTCCAAGTTTGCTGATGAGATAAAACTAGGTGGGAATGTGAGTGGTGAAGAGGATGTTAAGAGGCTCCAAGGCGATTTAGACAAGTTGCGTGGACGAATCCATGGCAGATGCACTGTAACGTGGATAAGTGTGAAGTTATGCACTTTGGTAGGAAAAACAGAATGGCAGAGTATTATGTAAATAGTGATAGATTGGGAATTTAAAAAATTCATTCATGGGATATGGGCCTCGCTTTGATTGCCCATCCCAAATTGCCCTTGAGAAGGTGGCAGTGAGTTGCCTTCTTGAACCTCTGCAGCCCATGTGGTTTAGGTACACCCACAGTGCTGTTAGGGAGGGAGTTCCAGGATTTTGACCGAGCGACAGTGAAGGAATGGCGATATATTTCCAAGTCAGGATGGTGAGTGACTTGGAGGGGAACTTCCAGGCGGTGGTGTTCCCATGTGTCTGCTGCCCTTGTCCTTCTAGATGGTAGTGTTCATGGGTTTGGAAGGTGCTGTCTAAAGAGCCTTAGTGAGTTCCTGCAGTGCATCTTGTAGATGGTACACACTGCTGCTATTGTGCGTTGGTGGTGAAGAGAGTGAATGTTTATGAATGGGGTGCCAATTAAATGGGCTGCTCTGTCCTGGATGTTGGAGATGCACCCATCCAGACGAGTGGGGAGTATTTCATCACACTCCAGACCTGTGCCTTATAGATGGTGGACAGGCTTTGGCGAGTGAGGAGGTGAGTTACTCGCTGCAGGATTCTTAGCCTCTGATGTACATAGGGACCTGGGTCTCCTTGTACACGAGTCATTTAAAGCAAGCATGCATGTGCAGCAAGCCATTAGAAAGGCAAATGATATATGGCCTTCATTGCAAGAGGTTTTGAGTACAGGAGCAAGGATGCCTTACTGCAACTATACAGGGCCTTGGTGAGATCACATCTGGAGCACTCTGTGCAGTTTTGGTCTCCTTACCTAAGAAAGGATATACTTGCCATAAAGGGAGTGCAATGAAGGTTCATCTGACTGATTCTTGGGATGGCAGGATTGTCGTATGAGGAGAGATTGGATCAACTAGGCCTGTATTCATTGAAGTTTAGAAGAATGAGAGGGAATCTCATTGAAATGTATAAAATCCTGACAGGGCTGGACAGACTGGATGCAGGAATGATGTTTCCTCTGGCTGAGGGCCCTAGAACAAAGGGTCACAGTCTGTAGATACGGGGTAGGCCAATCAGGACTGAGGCGAAGAGAAACTTCTTCATTCAGAGGGTGATTAACCTGTGGAATTCTCTACCACAGAAGGCTGTGGAGGCCAAGTCACTGAATATATTTAAGAAGGAAGTAGATATATTTCTAGAATCTAAAGGTGTCATGCGGTATAGGGAGAACGCGGGAATATGGCATTGAGGTAGAGGAACAGCCATGATCATATTGAATGGCAGAGCAGGCTCGAAGGGCTGAATGACCTACTCCTGCTCGTATTTTCTACGTTTCTGTCCTTCCTTAGATATGAAGACTAAAACTGTACATAATACTCCAGGTGTGTGGAGTATTGTCTCTATACAATTGCAGCAAGACATCTTTACTCCTGTACTCAAATTCCCTTGTGATGAAGGCCAATATACTATTTGCCTTCCTAATTGCTTGCTGCACCGGCCTGCTAGCTTTTATTGGCCCAGATCCCTTTGGACATCAACGCTTCCCAACCTCTCACCATTTAAGAAATACTCTGCCTTTCTGCTTTTCAGATCAAAGTGGATGACTTCACACTTATTATATTCCATCTGCCATGTTCTTGCCCATTCACTTAGCCCACCCAAGTCCCCTTGAGGCCTCCTTGCGTCCTCATAACTTACATTCCCACCTAGTTTTGTGTCATCAGCAAATTTGGAAATATTACATTTGGTCCCCACATCCAAAATCATTGATATAGATTATGAATAGCTGGGCACCCAGCACTGATCCTTGTGGTATCCCACCAGTAACAGCCTGCCATCCTGAGAATGAGCCATTTATCCCAAATCTCTGTTTTCTGTCTGTTAACCAATTCTCAATCCATACCAGTATGTCACCCCGAATCCCATGTGCTCTAATTTTGTTTATTAACTGTAGGACCTTATCAAAAGCCTTCTGAAAATCCAAATACACCACATCCACTGGTTCTCCTTTATCTACACTACAAGTAACATCCTCAAAAAATTTCAACAAGTTTGTCAAACATGATTTCCTTTTCATAAATCCATGTTGTCTCTTCCCAGTCCTATCATTATTTTCCAATTGTCTAGTTATCGCATCATGTATAATAGATTCTAACATTTTCTCTACTACTGATGTCAAACTAACAGATCTTTAGTTCTCCATTTTCTCTCTCCCTCCCTTAAATAGTGGGGTTACATCTGCTACTTTCCAGTCTGCAGGAACCTTTCCAGAATCTATAGAATCTTGAAAGATAACCACCAATGCATCCACTATCTCTATAACTACCTCCTTCAACACTGTTGGATGTAGCTCATCAGGTCCAGCGGATTTATCAACTTTCAATCCAATTAATTTTTCGAGTACTACATCTTTATTAATACTAACTTATTTAATTTCCTTATTTTCTCAAGCCTCTTGGTTCCCTAGTATTTCTGGGAGCTTTTTTGTATCTTCCTCTATGAAGACAGATGCAAAAGTAATTGTTTAGTTTCTCTGCCATTTCCCTATTCCCCATTATAAATTCTCCTGTCTCCGCCTGTAATGAGCACTCATTTGTCTTTGCTAATGTTTCCTTTTTCACAGACCTAAAGAAGCTTTTACAGTCTGCCTTTATGGGCAGAATTTTTTGCTTGGCGGGCGGGCACGCATTCATTTTCTCTTTTCCCTTTCTTAATCAGTTTCTTGGTCCTCCTTTGCTAGATTCTAAATTGCTCCCAATCCTCAGGCTTACTACTTTTTCTGAGAACCTTATAGGCCAGTTCTTTTGATCTAATGTAATCTTTAACTTCCTTTAGTTGTTGGGTTTTTGTGTCTTAGAGCAATGTATATTTGTTGTAGACAATGTAATACTATTTGAAATACTAGCCATTGCTTGTCTGCCATCAAATTTTTTAGTGTATTTTCCCAATATCACTTTCAAACTAAATGTAAAACCCTATTATATTTTGGTCATGATGGCAGCAATATGAACGTGAGTTCAATCTGACTCTGCATAGCTTCGCTGCAGCAATTGGACATCTGCCAGAAGCTATTTATGTTACAAGGGAAACTGAAGCATTGGCCGCCAGATGCTGCATCATAGTTGGGTCCACAAGTATGTTGATGGTGTTGGTCACCACTTCCACAGTGGAAAAGATGGGGCTCCAAGTTTTGCACCAAATCCTCTGCCAAGTTGGTGCTTGTCTACTCTCTGCTCCTTGGCATTGGATGCAGATTTCCTGGTAGGCTGCCCAATGCACCAAGCATGTCATTGTGCATGCCCATCAGCTGCCTTCCTTAGCCTGCCCTATCAAAGCCCCCATCTTCATCCTCTTCAGCAAAACTCGTGTGGGGGAAAGTTAGAGGTAGCATGCATCCACCATCTGCAGCTTTCAAGTGAGAAGAGATTGTGGGATGAAGAGGAAGTGGGTGTAAGGAGGAGAATTAGGTATGCAGGTACTCTCATCATGAACTGATTCAACCCGCCATTGGCCCAGTGCTCAGAAATTGCTGTTGCAATAATGGTCAGCACTGTCTCACTATGGGGGTTAGGATATCCAGGCACATCTCTCCCCTTATGGTTAGCACCTGCTGCTTTAGGTTCTGCACCTCCTTGTCCTGTAATAGAGAGGAAAGTGTGTCAGTGAATGTGGTGCAATATGTTTGGCTGATGTGGCTGTCATGGGTGAATACTGGCAAAGTGTGCAAGCTGTGATATGTAGATGTGGGGCTTGCAAACGTGCTAAGTGTGTAAGGAGGCATTGGTGCATGTAAGTGTTAGGTGTGAGTCCTAATTGATAGAGATTGTTGATTAATTGAGTGATTGTGTGTGGCGAATTGAGAAATGTGTGAGGCTAATGGTGCTGTTGGTAGGATGTGACATTTGAAGGTGCAGTCACTGACCTTGAGCACACAGATGAGATCATTGTACATCTTGTGACACTGCATCCAGGTCCTTGGACCTTGACTCTTGTATTGACCTCTGTGCCTATCTGCTTTGTTTCTGGAGGGCCTCCTGCCCGGCTGTGGACACAGGACATCTCTCCTCCTTTCCACCTGATGCACCAAGGCCTCTAATGCAGCGTTTGAAAACCTTGGAGCCCACACTCACCCATGTTGTGCTCTCCTTCACTGTTTTTCAGGCCAGATTGCTGCACGACAGCCAGAATGCATCTCCTCTTTAAGTAGTACAGGCTTGCTTTAAGAAGTTCCAGAAAGTTGCAATTTTAGGCACCCTGCTGATGCATGGGACCAATGAACAGCACAGTTAGCGCTGGCTGCACACACCAGTCATTCAAATGGGCAGACAAAACAAAGTTGCTGTGTTGCTTCCATTTCAATCAACAGGCGTGGGTTAAATGTGCATTGCTATCTGTATGCCTGTTTTCAGGAGTAATCCAATTTATACCCCCCCACACCCACCCCCTCCATGACCTCCACCCCCCCATGCCAGCAGAACACGAACAAAGAAAAATGAAAAATCATGATTCAAAAATGACTTCAGGATTGGTGAATGAATCTTTCTGCTAGGCCCTTTAAATTCACTGCAATATACAGCTCATGTATAGCAATCCTTCCCAACTGCTATTTTTGGGCTGGATTTGCACTTGGCACAGAACCAATTTTATGGCTGTAACATGATGCAAATGCCACAATAATGTCACTTCCACAACATTATGATCTTACTCTGAAACAGCCGCCTCTCAGGCTGAAGCGCTCTGAATCTAACCCAACTCTGATTTCAGATGTATTTGCCAGGTAGGTAACAGTTTAAAAACACTCCTGTACAGACCACTGAGGCCACAACACTCAAATCGGACAAAGTAGCTAAGAAGAAATATAAACTAAAATTGGACCCAGTTGCCTAAGCTTTGAGAGCCAGATTGCCTGGGACTGCAATTTAAGACAGCCTTGTTTTATAGTTTTGAGACCCCCTTGGTGAACAACAAGAAGAATTGAACTGTAGCATCTGGTTCTTCACGGCTCAAAATAAAGGATGTTAGCTGCTAAACAGCTAGTTCTATGCTTGTCCTTCAGTATGAGCATACTTTTGAGATAATTACAAAAAAAAACCCTGAAATTCTGTTGGCAGACGGAACGAAACAAAGCAGGTTGATTTTGGACCTGTTACACTTCTGATATTTAATAAAACAAAAACAAAGCCGAATGTTCTAGATATTTAATACACAATGCTTCCATGGGAGTGATAACAAATTAGTTCTGAGCACAAGGTTTCTCTGGCACTCTTACTCCAGCTGCCTGTTTTGTCTATGTGTGAATGCCGTGAACACATGTTGCCCTAAGGTCTGTAACTGAGCTGTGCTTGGCCTTTTTTTTTTCTCCAACCTTGGTCTTGTTGAAAGGCTGATATGTGTTGCGCAGTGCACATGGCAGAGAGAATCCCTTCCTGGTGAGGGTATCAGAGCATGGGAAAACAAAATCCTATAGTTCCTTTTGCCCTTGTTCCATCCCATTTCACCCTGTACACCAACCGTGCATGGCCACTTGTCACTGACCCCTGCCTTGTCCCATTTTCTTTCACTCTTTGAGGTTGCACATGTGTGACAGCACTGAGTGACATCGTGTTCTGAAACTGATTGTACAACATTGTCCAGCACAAACCATGCATAAACTTGAGTGGCTACGTGCAGAGCCAGCGCAGAGTGTGGAGAAAATGCCTTTGGAGGTGGCCAGGAATGGGGCAGGGTCTCTGACAGACCTCATTGTGCTTGTATCTGACTGCAGAATCACTGGAGTAGAAATGAGGAATAGTGACTGAGAACAGAGTCCAAAACAGATTGGTTTGATAAATCTGCTGTGATTCAACTGTTACTTTTTTCCCAAAAACTTTAAACTGTTATCTTGACATAACCTGACACACATTTTCTGGGTTAAAATCAAGATTTTATATCTGTAGCTGTGAAACCTGACATGAACAAAAACTGCATGAACAAAAACTGATCTCTTTACCATGACATCAAACAATAAATTGCATTTGTTGCCTGTTCTTTAGCTCTGTCAACATGAAATACAAGTTACAAATAGAATAGAGACAATTTATTTATTTCTACAAGTTAAAATATATGCCAGTGATATGTTTAGGTGTGGAAGTTGAGGAAAGATGGCTCTTTCTAATTTAGTTAGTAACTTTTAGTTAAAGAAAAGTTGGTGTAAGATTAATATTGCACTATATATATATCTAGAATGCCGCGTGAACAAAATGTGCATCTACAGCAACCTGTAAATCAGTGCATCATGTTGCAAAAAATGTTTTTATTTAATTTAATGCTATTCAATATACCAAAAAGAACTTAAAAAATAAACAATTATAGAGGTTGAAATTGTATGGTGCACTATTGGGACCAAATGCATAAGTACATTTGACTTTTGATATTTTCACTAGTTTACTTTTAATGATAAATTATTTTGTTAAACAAATGAATTTCTTACAAGTTTGCCATGTCAGCTATATATTGTCCAAAAAGCACTGCTTATCCTTGGCAGCTTTCAAAGAATGAATATAATTTTGCTCTTACAACATCTATATATCACTTCTTGATACTGAATACTTTAAAATAATCCCCAACTCAAAGTACTTCATAAAATAAAACAAATTCATTCTTAGTGCAGAAAAGCTGTAAAAGGCTGCAAAGGGTAATGTTTTGAATCTTTTACCATATCCACATAAAGTTTTCTGTAACTTAAGGCTCACTTGGATATGTTTATAAATGTATGGTTGATCATTCTGCAGTGAAGTGTATTCAACAGTAGATCTGGTCATTTCACTGATTTTTCATTATGCTCTGTATCACTATGGTATAAGAAATCACCAATGTAAATAAAGATGCTGAATTAAAATATCATATCTGTACTGGAAATGGCAAACAATTATGTCTAAAATGCATCATTAACACAGACTATTAAATGCTTTATTTACCCACAATTGATTTTTTTTTTGTCATTAGCCACCTCTTTAACTGAGAACCATTCAAGCAGATTAAGATAAATAATTTTGGGATAACTACAAGAACATTGGAGGAAAAATGAACTTCCACTACCTAATTACCATGAGCTTCACTACAAGTAATTAACTTGTAACTGTGATTCTATAAACCTTGTGATGCAATACCATCCATGAGCTTAAATGGACAGATTTGTAAAGTGTGCTCACTGAAAGCACCCTGCAAAATAGAAAATGTCTCTAAATATTAGGAGGCTACGAGAAATTTATAACTTCAGATGTAAAAGGAGAGAATTAAATTTGGTAAAACAATCTGAAGGCTTGAGTAGCATATGTAAATCAGTTGGACTTCATACTAGCAGTTTATGATATCATCTGAAAGCTTTCCGCTTTCTGCAACTTAACCTAATGTGAATTTGTAGAAATATGAATATGCATGTTTATGCAATGAGTAGGTATTTTATAATAAAATCTCCATAATATTTTGTGAACAAGAACGTGATCAATTATAAGATTTCACTTACGATAAATAATTTGTAACCTTCACTTTCATGAATTGCGCCAGTTCCATTTAACTTATCCTTATTCAATAACTCACATTAGGTTCCTTCTAAATTCTAGGCCCACTGTATCACACAAAGTACAACATTTAATTACATTTATCATAATGCGATAGCAGTCAACCCCTCTCCTCAAATATATAATTACTAATAAAACAAGCTCATATAATTAAAACATTAATGATATTATTCATGTTGGCATGTAGGGATTTTAAAAAGTTAAAATCTGAAATAAAAACAGAATAAAAGATTGCTGTAAATATCCAGCAGTCTGCCAGCTCTGAAAAAAGAAAGGATGGGATAACACTTCAAGCATAGATCCAATTTAGAATAAGGCTCTATACCTGAAATTTTGACCTATCTTTTCTCCTTCAGTTGCTGACCGACTGTGAATTTCCAGCATTTTCTGTCCTTATGAATAATATCATTGACATTAAATATGTGTGAATTGCATTGTAACTCACTTATAACTACATCACTCATGAGTCATAGGTCACTAAATGGCAGTGCGCATGCAAGATTCTGCACATACTCTGCTGTACGTGCATATGATGCTACTCAATGCATAACTCTGGATATAGAATTAATCGCACACAGAAAGAGGACTGCCTAACTCACTAGCATCAATGCACAAGTGACTTGTGAAGGTCCTGCTGAAAAGGAGACTAAATTGTACATTCAACAGCTTATTATTAAGCATTTTTCTATTGACAATGATAGCATTAGCAGAAACATTTGTTTTATTAGAATATTCAAATTCAACTTGCTCTGACCTATTGTGTATATATAAAGGTTCCATTATGCTTCCCTTGTACATATACAAAGCAGCTTTTAACCCTTTTCAGATGATTTTATCTGCCATTATGAAACTCAAAATAGCAATAATTAAGGTTAAAAGTTGTCAAAAAATGTCTCCAGTAACCATATCTTTTAATAACTTGTTAATGAAGCCAATTTACATTTCTTCCTTTTTTGATGTATTTGCAGTGCCAAATCTATAGAATATGTGGTATGATATATTTCATGATTCAGGCAATACATATTACAAGATTATTGTTTATAATAAAACTGCCAAAATTAGAAGTGTATAAATTAATTTTAGCACTGCTGTTGCTGCTAACTGCCAGCAATAGGAATATAGTGGTGTCTCCAAAAGATTTGTGAAAATGGAAATTTGGTATATTATTGAGACAAATGATTCAAATTACTGGTTCTGGAGCTTTGGTAGCAGTAACTCTGAGGATTGAGTTGAACATGAGAAATTAGTCCTGGTAACCACACCTGATAAATTATGCAAATGACATTCCAATGACTAGCAAAAGTATTTCAATGATTTGTATAAATGCATTTGTAACCTAGTAATACATATTTTCAAAGAAAATTATAGATGAATCTTTCTATTTTAACATAAAAGCAGTGCATACATTTTAAAATACAATAAAGTTAAATCTAACAAACTTATTTTTTCTTAATTTTTGCTGCATATATGGCTCATTTATTCAAGTTTTTCACATTTGTCGGATATTGCAATGAACAAATGACGTAAATCTTAACATACTATTACAATGGGTTTTATTAGAATGTTAACTATTACCAGTCTATGACCATCAGTGTTAGGACCATTCATTATATGATGAGGCTGCATATGTTTTTACAGGTGGCAAAGATAGATATGAGCAATATACACTTAATTAAATATCATACACATATATTACAATGAATATACATGACAAGCAATCTCATGCTATATCTTGTACAAACCTTTTGATTTCCAGATATCCTCCAGGTTTTAATTCCTTTAAATAGATAAACTGAATTGTATGCAAACAATTCACCATTAATTTAAGATGTAGCACTGGAATTTTGTTCTGGGGTCAAGATTCCAACATCGGGTGCATTTCTAGGTCCTGACCCCATGATGTTGCTTGGCACCGACGCAATTTTTAACAAGCAGGCCAATTAGTGGCCTGGCCACAACCTTGCCATGCAATTAAGGAGAGCAGGCGTGCTTCTGATGCTATAGGACCAATTGGAGGCTCCCAAGCACTGAAAGATCAGCAGCCCCACTGCCGGAGGGGAAAGATGGAGGCACCCACTGAAAATTTCTTAAAAAGGTAAAATTATAGAGGTCACAGCTGCCAGACCATCATTGTGCAGGGGGAACCCCTTCACAGGACAGCCAACTGCCGTGGACCTCGACCTTTGCAGCTGCAGGGTCTTGGGGACTGATATTAAATTGTAGGATGGACTGTAGGCCCTAGCACCCCGCTTTGCCACCAAGAGGCTGCCTCCATTCCACAGCCATGTTTCAGCCTCAGTGGAAGGCCTGCATGTCAACTGGAAAATTCCAGTTGACCTCTGCGCATTGACTGGCCTTAAAGGCCCCTTAAGGGGCTTAATCGGCTACCTGCCACTTGCAGGTGTCAACCGGCTGTCAACCCCCTCACCCCCCGCAACTCCCACGGCCCTAAGCAGGCTCTTCGAAAGTGGCCCAGAAGCACGAATATGCCAGAAAATCAGCCGGCTGATGGGGGAAATTGAGGGCCCACCCACCTCCAGTCCCACCTCTGCAGTCATCAGAAGATTCAACCCTTAGGCTCTGGAAAAATATTAAGTTATTTGATTTGTTTGAACACACTTTATTTGCAAACTTTAAAGAAAAATAGAATAAAAATTTATGAAATCAAATTAATTGCAAAATCCCATCCAATTCCTAGAATGTGATCATTCCTAGGTTAACCTATTCACTACTAAAGATGCTTTTTTGGTATATTTCCCACTGCGGTTCTTGGTCCAATGTAGCTCCCAGATGGCATCGTAATTGCAGCTGTATAGAGTGGAAGTAGACTCAAGTCCCTTTCTCGTTGGCAATATATAGTGAATCTCTTCTGGAAAATTTCACGGGCTAGATGACACAGTTGACTTAAGTTAACACATTTGTCCGAGTCATTGGCCTTTATTTAACCTTTGCTTTGACTCCAGCATAGATAAGGAAATAAAAGTCACTGCTCACTAAGAGCACTGAAACTCAGAAGTAAACTTTTTGCATTACGTTTATAGTAGAGACTTGTTTTTGAAAGTACTTCTGCGTCAGTACAATTTCATGCTCCAACAGCAAATCCACTGCGCTGCTTTTACTTTTCACCAGCACAAGTGGAAATAACAGCCAAAATACAGTAGCCATTATCAGCCCCACTATCTTCTGACTGCCCTATTTTAAAATCAGGTTTACCAGTGCTCTGCTTTTGATCCTGCAGCTGACAGTTTTAAAACGAATAATAATCATTTAAAGAATATTGCACGGGACAAATTTTAACTTTTCCTATTGGGCAGAAAATGGGCAGTAAAGGATCGACCTTCTGCTCCTCCAGCTCTCACAAGCAACATTTTATGAAGTTTAAAAACTTACCGATTTGTGCCTCTTCTGCACCCAGTCCATTTGTTTGCTGCAATGGTCTGGTGAGAAATTCACTGCGCCTTCCGGCTTAGGCTGTCAAATTAAAATTCAATCGGGGGTCTCCAAGGAAGTCGTCAGAATTGAACATGTTAAATAAAAATCCACCAGCTTCAGGCAGAGTTGTCCTTGATGAGCAGGCTGAAATTGTGTTTGGCCAGCTCCGGGTGGCTCCAACCTAAACAAATTTAATGCTGCACTCGCCCAGTTTCTGCCATGCAGGATAAACATTACGCTCACCATTTCTCAGGAGGTAATTACCCCTCCTGTACCTCATCTACTATCATGGCATCCCACTGCTGAGCACCATGGGAAAGACATTTGCCCATGTTGCCCTTGCCAGACTGCAGATCATAGCTGAACTCACCTACAATGAATCCCAGTGTGATTTCCGAACTGGAAGATCTGCAATTGACATGACCTTCTCAGTCTGACAACATTGGTTAGAGATCACCTCAAAAGCATCTGGCCAAATCATTGTGAGGGAAAACATTTATTTTATCCTCATCTCCTATTTTATTCACTTTCAACCAAATGTAAAACCTTTGTTTGTACAGGTCGCGTATCCTTTATCAGTAAATCCAAAAACCGAACACATCCAAAATTCACACTTTTTTTGAACCTCATCGACCTTTAGCATGGGAAGTCTTGTTGTTTGTCTGCACTGTTTATCTTGCGATTTTTTTGGTGAATATGTCAAGATGTAACTTTTTCAGGTACCCTGTATTTATTATTGTGTTACATCTTGCTATTCTAGCTATTTTATTTACGTTAGACTTTAGCTAGCCTAGGCTTAAGCGATTGTAATGTAAGTTTATATGTGGTACCTGAAACCGAAATTATCTGAAATCCAAAATGCAATCGGCCCCAAGGGTTTGGATAAAGGATACTTGACCTGTAATTAGTCCTCTATGTTAGGGTTGAATTGCGCCATTGTCCCCAAATATGCCTTCAGTGCCATTTTTTTTTTCAATTATGTATCGTGCTGACTCATTGTGTACCTGAGCACAATGTGTACACAGAACAATCTTTCAAATTGCTCCAACTTCCTCAGAGTCAGCTTTCGGAGTCCCAAAAACATGTCACAATGTTCTTTCATCCTTAATTTCTCAAATGAAATATAAAAGAAAATTCCATTGTAGCCTCAACATCACCTTTCTGTTATGTATTGCACTGAGTAAGACAAACACATGTTCAAGTAGGCAGCCATTATTGAACTAACTTCATTTACACCTCCCCAGCAGAGAGGGCAATATAACAAAATGCTCAGATCTTGCAATATACTACAGGGTTGTTTTCTGGCACTGACACTCTTTGGATTGTCTTCTCTTTGTTGCTGTCATATGCCTTCAGGTCATCTACAGAGGTTGTCTACATATATACCAGAACTGATGGAAAGCTTGCTGCTGGAAATCCAAAACAAAGGTGCACCAAGTCCTCATCAGGGAGCTGCTCAATGCTGACAATGCTACACTAGCATTCCATGCCGAGGAACAACTTCAGCGGCAAATGGACACACACTCTCAGACCTGTGGAGAGTTTGGTTTGACCATCAGCAACAGTAAGACAAATGTAAACTCCATGATGTTGCCACACCACCATCTATTAGCATTGATGATGTGACGCTGGAGGTGGTTGACAGCTTCAGACATGTTGGCTCCACAATCACCACTTGATGCTGAAATCCACACATGCATTGCAAAAGCTGCAGCTGTATGTCCCAGCTGAGTAGGAGAGTGTGAAGCAAAGCAACCTGACTGTGAACACCAAATTATGAGACTGCCAAGCCTGCATCCTCAGCACACCCCTCGACAGTGGTGAGACCTGGATAATAGATGCTCGGCAGGAGAAAAGGCTGAACAGCTTCCATTTTTGTCATCTCAGACATACCCTCAGCATCTATTGGCAGGACCATGTCACCAGCTCAGAGGTCTTGAACCTGCTTATTGCATCAGCATATACTTGTTGCTAAGCTAATAATGTCTATCCTGGCTCAACCACATTCATTGGTTGGATGACGGTTGTATACCCAAAGACCTGTATGGTGAACTGGCTACTGGGTCATGACCCCCTGGGTATCTGTACTGCCACTACAAGGACACCTGCAAGCGAACTATGAAGATGGTGGACACTGACACAGACAACTAGGAGACAGTCGCTGATGGCCATAACCTCTGGAGGGTCATTGGAAGAGGCGAGGCAAAATAGAAAGATTCCCTGGCCAAGAGGAGAGCCCAGAGAAAACAGAGGCCAGCAAATCTGAACCCTCTCAGCCCACTGTCGTCCTCTGCAGCAAATATGCAGAGATTGCCACACCAGAATGGGGCTCCTGAGCAATACCATGTGATGCTTAACACAGAGTTGACAACCATGGTGCAAACCATTGTCTTAGAAGACAAGGTTGCCACTGATGGCTTCTGAGTGGTTAGATAACCTAAACAATTTTAACCACCCATCCCCCCAGTTTCTGCAACATGGATAGGATGAAAATTACACCCACTGTTTCTCAGGAGGCAGTTAACTCCGGCCCAGCACCTCATCTAAATGTACATTCTTCATGTACAAGAGTTGGCATGTTCTTGTACTAAAAAGGCATTGGTTGCCAAGTTTTTTCATATCCTGACCTGAAATCATCCCTATTGCACTTTTCGACAGCAGTCACTGAACAGCAATCAGGAGTGGGAATTCTAGTTGATTTTCTTTTTCCTAACCAAGTCACAATAAGGACAGTTATGCTCTACTTCTCTCTAAAGCTGTAGATCAACCTGATCCATCACAGACCAGGAATCGAAATAAAAGGAAATTAGAAAAGCAAAGCGAGGATACAAAAACATTTTGGCAGGTAAAATCTAAGAAAACCCAAGATGTTTTGCCAGTACATTGAGAGCAAGAGGATAACTAAGGAAAGTGTAGGGCCTATTGGAGATGTACATGGTAACTTGTGTGTTGATGCAGAAGATGTAGGCAGGGTTCTCAGTGAAAACTTTGTCTCCATCTTCACTAAGGAGAGGGATGATGCAGATATTCTAGTTAAAGAAGAAGAGTGCAAAATATTAGATACAATAAGCATAATGAGAGAGTAAGTACTGAATGGACTGGCATCCTTGAAGGCGGATAAATCATCAAGGCCAGATGGATTGTATAAAAGCAAAATACCGCGGATGCTGGAAATCTGAAACAAAAACAAAAATTGCTGGAAAAACTCAGCAGGTCTGACAGCATCTGTGGAGAGGAAGACAGAGTTAACGTTTCGTGTCCGTATGACTCTTCATCAGAACTAAAGAGAACTAAAGAGAAATAGAAATGTGGTGAAATATAAGCTGTTTAAGGGGGATGGGACAGGCGAAGCTGGATAGAGGGCCAGTGATAGGTGGAGGCAAAGAAGAGATTGCCAAAGATGTCATAAACATAAGGTCAAAGGGATGTTGACGGTGGTGATATTAGCTAAAGGATGTGCTAATGGTGACATTAAGGGTAAAAAGCAGGATGAGCAAGTGACAGATGGCCCTAGTGGGGGTGGGGGGTGGGGTGGGGAGGGGATCGAAATAGGCTAAAAGGTGGAGATAAAACAATGGATGGAAATACATTTTTTTTTAAATTTAGATGGATTGTATCCCAGGTTGTTAAAGGAAGCCAGGATGCTCTGAGGATCATTTTCCAATCCTCACTAGATACAGGTGAGGTACCAGAGGATTGGAGGTCTGCGAACGTTGCACCATTATTTAAAAAGGGTGCGAGGGTTAGGCCAGAATATTATAGGCCGGTCAATCTGAATTTGGTGGTGGGCAAATTATTGGAGTCAATTCTGAGAGACAGGATAAACTGTCACTTAGACATGGATTGATCGGGGACAGCCAGCATGGTTTTGGTAGGGGAAGATCTTGTCTTACCAACTTAATAGAATTTTTTTGAGGAAGTAACAAGGATCTTTTATGAGGGTAGTGCAGTGGATGTTGTCTACATAGCTTTTAGTAAGACATTTGACCAAGTCCCACATGAGAAGTGAGATCCCATGGGATACAGGGTGAGTTGGATCCAGAATTGGCTCAGTGACAGGAAACAAAGGGGAATGATTGATGGATGTTTCTGAGAGTGGTAAGTGGTTTTCAGTGACATCCACAGGGCTTAGTGTTGGGGCCCTTGTCATATATCTTAATGATTTGGATTTAAATGTGGGAGGTATGATTGGGACATTTGCAGATGACACAAAAGTTGGTCGTGTAGTTGATAGTGAAGAGAATAGTCATTGTCTCCAAAACGATGTCAATGGTTTAGTTAAGTGGGTTGAAAAGTGGCAATTAGAATTCAATCCAGAGAATTGTGAGATGATGCATTTGGAGAGGGCAAGCAAAGCAAGGGAATACCCAATAAATGGGAGGATATTGAGAGGGGTTGAGGAAGTGAGAGACCTTGGAGTGCATGTCCACAGGTCCCTGAAGGTGATAGGACAGGTAGATAAGGTGGTAAAGAAAGCAAATGGAATGCTCTCCTTTATTGGGCGAGGTATTGAATACAAAAGCAGGGATGTAATGCTGGAACTGTATAAAATGCTGGTTAGGCCACAGCTGGAATTTTGCGTACAATTCTGGTCACCACATTACAGGAAGGACATATGTGCCCTGGAGAGAATACAGAGGAGGTTTACAAGAATGTTGCCAGGGCTTGAAAATTGCAGCTATGAGGAGAGATTGGATAGGCTAGGGTTGTTTCCCTTAGAACAGAGGAGGCTTAGGGATGACCTAATTGAGATATACAAAATTATGAGGGGTCTAGTTAGGGTAGAAAGGAAAGACTTGTTTCCCCTAGCTGAAGGGTCAGTTACCAGGGACATAGATTTAAGATGATAGGTAGAACAATTAGAGGGAACATGAGGAAAAAACTTTTTCATCCAGAGGATGGTGGAATTCACTGCCTAAATTGGTGGTTGAGGCTGAAACGCTCAAATCATTTAAAAGGTACCTGGATCAGCACCTGAAGTGATGTAACCTGGTGCTGGAAAGTGGGTTTGAAAATGAGCAGCTAGCTTCTTTTATTCTTCATTTTTGGTCTGCGCAGACATGATGGGCTGAATGGCCTCCTTCTGCACCATAACTTTTCTATGGTTCTATAGCCCTCCAGTCCCTGCAGTGACGAGAGCTGCTGTGGACTGAAGAGGAAGTACACCAACATGCTTGAGTCTAAGTACTGGGACCAGAGGACAAGGTACGTTTAAAGGGTCCTGGAGTGGCAGGGAAGGCCAGTTTTTGGGGTTGGTTGAGGGGGGGCGGTGCCAAAGGGGGAGATCGGGTCGGCGGGGGAAAAGGCCACTGGGGGAGGAGGTCCGGCAGCCATTGGACCTTAAAGGGTTGTGGGGGGGAGCGTGGGTGCGCCTGCAGGCAGGAAGGAGCTTCTGATGGAGGCGCCATCCCCCCCCCACCTTCCTGCCTGAGATCTAGGACCGGCCTTTCTCGGCCTTTCCTTGCGCAAGGTCAATCCTCCCGCCAACCTAAAAATTGAGGCCTCAATTGGGGCAAGGGTGGGCTTTCCGTCTGAGGCCTTATCCGCCTTAATGTAAAATCGCTGTATGGTTGGGGCGGGAGGAAACCCGGAGAGAATCCCGTCCCTTCAATTTCACGCTCCCACCCCTCCACTACCTAAAAACCTGCTGGCGGGGGAGCATAAAATCCTGGCCATAGAACATTTTAGCCAAACAAAAACCTTACTGACAATGTGGTTAGCTGGCTGCTAAGAAGACAGTTCTAATCTTTTACATGCAGTCCTAGAGTTTAACTAATCCATTTGAATCAAACCTAAGGACAAAACACACATGTGAATACATCATTGTGATGTAATAGCAAAGGCTTTTTTTCCCCCTCAAGGATACAGACTGGACTCAATTTCAATTAATTCTAACAACTTGCTCTCAAGATTCTACCAGCAGACTACAAAAAGAGAAATGCTCGCAGTTTTACAATGTTGCTGCAACAGATTGTGCAAATGGTGCTAAATAAAGTTTGTAAGAAGGGGAAAACTTAATTTGCTGAAAAATCTTAGGATGGTACAGTGTCATTTGTTCCTTCAGTGAGAATGTAGTGTGTCTTGGGGTGACTTTTAATTTTGCACGTCCTTCACAATATACCTAGCTTGCAGAACAGGTCACAAATGGAGTGACAGAACGTAAACTGATGACCTAAAGTGTGACTGCACCATTGACCATTTCAGTTTTGCTTTAATGGAATTCCTCAAAAGACTCCTTGGTAACGGCAATGCTTTGGCTACAATTGCCTTTTGTGTGCCTGTGCTGCTTTGGGAGAATTTTCGGAACAATTCCACATTGATAACCAGCAGGGGGAAGCAAGATTTAAGGAAACAGATTCTGGCAAAAAAACAAGGATTTGATTCTATATATTACCACGGTGATACTGTTTAAAAGGTGCACAATATTGCCATATTTTGATGAACTTCAGTTATGTTTAGTTCTTATTGTTTAATAAGAGATAGTTATAGAGTATATAAATATCATGAGAGCAAAAAGACAGATATTGAAAAGGTTGTTGAAAAGGACATCAACGACTTCTGACTTCTATCTTGTACATGAATGTGGTAGACTGTTACTCAATTTCTATTCTGTTGTATGGGACACTATGTAATATGATACTTTAGATGGTCACTGTGATAGGAATTCTTTTGAGCTGAGCTTACATGAAACTAGTGTAAAAGAAGAAAAAGAGTCTGAAAGCTCAGCTAGATGACTATATCAAGTGCCTAGATTCTTGGAAATTAGACTGCATTCATCCTCTTATTTAGTGTTAGTTATTTTCTGTAGAAATTGTATAATGTTGCACACTCTTCACCCTGATGATGTCTGACCTCATTTCTATTCAGCATTGTTCATGAAAACATTTCTGCTCTTCATACCCATTATAAAGTGTAGTTTGATAGTTTTAACTAAATTAATGTCATAAACTCAACAGAATAAGACCATTGCTTTTTAATCAAGAATAGTTTTTGACTGCCTGACCTGTTCTACCTCTTTTGTACTTATACTTATTTTTATTTTAACATTTCTTCCACAGTTGCTATTGTTTTTCTTTCCTTGAAGATTTCTTTACAAACACTGATCATTTTGAAGGATACCTTGTTTTCAGGCCTTTATCAATGCTGCTGTTTGGGCAGCCACAAGAGGATATGTGAGAGCAGGTCATGTTTACTCTTTATGATTTTGCCTCTCTCTGGAGAAATGTTCAGCTTCTGTTCAACACCTCCCTCAGACAGCACACTGATATCAGGAACTTACCATATATGGGGACTACCTGTATCCTGCATTCACAATTGATATTTTATTTTTTATGACATGTTCAGACTGAATACTGATCATACTTGAAAATCGGATCAACTTTAAATGAATCTTATCTGTGACTACTGCCCTTTTAGATTTAATCTGACAAGAACAAAATAATAAATTATACAAATTCTCAAATTAACTTTTTTTTATTCAGTATTGCCCCAAATGTTAACCATGCTGAAGGTTTTTGTTGGCTAATTCAAGGCCAGTAGATTCCAAACTTTCTTTATGTGTAATGTCTTGGACATATGTAGATATTTTTTCATATTGCAAAATTTCATAAAAGCCTATTTCAAGTATGCTATTAACAAAACATGGCCAACAGGCCTAATGAACTGTTCTATGAAGGGAATGCCAGATAGTATACATGTAGAATTATCCATGACTTCATAAATTGAACAGTAATTGGGCACATAGAACGGAGAATTATAGCTTAAATTCTATTATGGTGAAATGTTATCCTGCTAGCCCACTTTTAGCGAACTACCTTATCTAACTTTATAGTATAAAGTTTCTAGTGCTTTGACTGCAATGGGAAAAATAGGCAATCCATGAACAACGTACAATTGCATTTTATCAAAATGAAACAAAGTCTTGTTAGACATTGTTTAATTACCCCAGTAATAAGATTTAAGCAATTTGAGGTCACGTAGCTGTAGACAAATTGTAGTCATAATGATTTTGCTGCTTGCCTCTAATGTCGTTTTCAAAAACAAAATGGTACATAGGAGCAAATTGCTGTTTAGAGAGAATTGTTCTTCCTCCAAATCTCTCTCATCCCTGTGGAGAAGCACCTGGCTTCCATTCAATGTCTCTTCGTGTTGGCACAGATTGGGAACTCAACATGTGGGGGATTTCAGGCGC
The DNA here is from genome assembly GCF_964194155.1 of Cetorhinus maximus. Classification (NCBI taxonomy): domain Eukaryota; kingdom Metazoa; phylum Chordata; class Chondrichthyes; order Lamniformes; family Cetorhinidae; genus Cetorhinus; species Cetorhinus maximus. Next base: position 62,222,229 of record NC_135885.1, on the reverse strand, counting down.
AAAACCACATCCTACCATAATGTGATACAGTTGCAGGGTATTGTGCCACAAAGACATTCAGTTGTCCTCAGATAAAAGGCATTCGAACATCGCAACAAGTACTGTATGCACGCAGGCTTGTGCAACAGTATTATTTCATATTTCTAACAATACAGAAAGAGAAGGAAAATCCAAAGCATGAACTTTAACCTTGGGGATGTAAAGCTGCTAGTAGTAGATGGCCATGATTAAAGTCAGATCAAAGGATACAGTGGGTGGAGTGTTAAAATGGCAGTTGATTCGCTGCTATCCATTTTATGCCCTTGCAGATGTTGAAAGCTCCATCCAATAAGCTAGATTCTGTTCATTCAGTAACATTATAGATGAGTCTTTTTCCGATATGACTTTAATTTGGGCACAAGAGTTAGTGATAGGCTTTAGATGGATTCAAATGGAAATATACACCTAGGGCCAGATTTTTGTCATTGAGGTGGGAAGCTCAAGCTGGGATATTTCCCGACTTGGCAGACCCATCTTCAGCTACATGTCTCCCGCATGCACTATTTTCACATCTAGTTGGGCCCACCGACACCAGAAGCTGTACAGATGCAGCCTTGGAGGTGGACAAGTTCCAAGGTTGGCTGGTTAGAAGGCCCACCCTGGTTCTCTGAGAGTTTGTCCCAGTTGCATTAAAAGCTGTTAGGCCCTTAGCGCTCAAGCCTCACACCCTCTCATCATCCCCCATTCTCCATGCCCCTTCACACCATAAGAGGTGTGATGTAAGTTAAAGTTTCTGTTATTGATACTATAATGGCTCTGTCTTTTATAGGGTTATAAGAGCAGCAGTTCTTTCAAAGCAGATTTTGGAATGGGTGTTTTGAAAGTGAATTTCAAGACTTGCCATTGTTATTATATAGCTCATTATTTCTGTGGTGCATATTGGGTGAGTGGCCATGGAGGATGTAGGGGGGCATGTCGCAGGCATGGGTAGACATTTTAAGCATTCCTTTCAAAAGGTTACTGAATCCAGACTATTGTTCACAGTGCCTCAGAGAGGCCGTCAACCACATGTTCTCAGGAAGCTGGCCTGACTCCATGAAAATTAGAGGGGATGTGAGAAATATATGTCCACAATGGAACCGGCCAGGTTGGGAATGAAGGATGTAGGCAAAAATTGCCGCTGCCAGGAATTGGGTTGGGAATCCTAGAATTGGGTCCTTTAAAGACCTCTGTAGTAAGGCCAACTCTGCAAAAATCCAGCCCCCAGTTTTCAAAGGCTTCAACTGGCAGCACACTTTGTTGGGAGCATAATATTGCATACAGTTAAATTGAAAAAAGAAGTGAATAATTAAAGTGTGGAGGCAGAATAGAGTGAAAAATATTCTGAAAGTCTTTGAAGAGGCTTAGAAGGGTTTTTAACAGTTTTTGCCAAGGTTGAAGAGGGAAACAACATACAAGGGGAGAGGCAGAAATAATAATAAGAAAGTAAGTCCAGACAGGAAAGTGATGGTACCATTTTTTTAAAGTCACCACCATCCTGAAGTTTGTTCCCCCTTAGGCCCTTTCTAGTCTGCTGCATGAGATATCACCATGCCCCAGCCTGCAGTGCACAACTGCATTAAGCAGTTTACCAATACCTTCTTAATCAGATCCAATCAATACATTACTCACTCAATGGGACACCAACAGCCAGACTGACAGAGCTCTGTGATTTGCAACCATGGCTATCTTTCCTCGTGTACAGGAGATTAATGACTACATGCATGTAACTAGCACAGCACCAGAGGACAAGCCAGGAACTTTCCTCAACAGGAAGGGTTATTATTTCATCAATCTCCAGCTGATGTATGCAAATCTGTAACAGTTTCACTGGCAACTGCCATAATGCGTTCATCCTGCGATACTCGTCCATGGTACTCTGGGAGCAAACTGCAATATGCCCCAAAGTGGCCATATCTTTGTGGTGTGCTGCACTCAGCACATCACGGTTATGCAATGAGTGGTGGAAAAGGCACAGGAGCAGTATGAAACATCATCAGACAAGGAAGAATTGGATGAAGATGAGGGAGAACTGGAAGAAGGAGGGGCAGACAATATCTGGCAGCCAGAGAGGCAAGGGAGCAGTTCGTTTCTCAGCCCAAATGTGAAAAAGCGATGAATTTATTTACAAACAGAAGACTGAACTAAAGAGACTTGACACCCAAGTTCTCAGCCTTTAACACTTACTTTAACAGAAGGTATCCACGCTTTACTATCCCTATAAGTTGCTCCTCCAGTAGCTTCAGGAGAGCTAGTGGAATGAAAGAATGACTTGAATTTATATAGTACCCTTCAACACCCTGGAATCTCCCAGAGCACTTTACAGCCAATTAAGTACTTTTTGAAGTGCAGTAACTGTCATAATGTAAATGTAAACATGGCAGCTAATTTATGCAGGTCCACCTGAAAGGACAGACGGGGCCACAGTTTAACAACTCATCAGAAAGACAACACCTTTGACAGTGCAACATTCCCTCAGTCCTGCACTGGAGTGTCAACCTAGATTTTGTGCTTAATTCTCAGAAGGCTGCTCTTAAGATGATTGCAGCCAGTGACTTCTTACAGAGGTTCATTCTTTAAATAAATCTCTAAATGACCCACCAGAACTTCATTCCTGGAAATGGACATGTTTGAGGTCAGGTCCATCAATTGTGAACATACAAAATTGATGGGCCAGAAAAGAACAGCTGGCCCATCAAATCTTTCCCAGACCATCATGGCTAAACATTTCTTTCCTCTGTTGACCTCCCCACCCGCCTCACACCTACCCCTGCAGCAATGCAATCTCTTGAGAGGCAAAAAAAACAGTGAAACTCTAGGATGAATAAGGCAAAAATACTCTAAAATTCCTCTCCACTGTTCGCAGGCAGTCTAGGTGATCACATGGACTGAGTGTGGCCTATGAAGACATTTGCTTTCTATACGCTGCTCCAGCTCCCTCTTGAAAACATAGAGTCGGCATCCACCACACCAGCTAACAATATATTCCAGATGCTCACTACTCTCTGGGAAAAGAAAAACAGCCTAACATCTGGTCTGTTCTAATTCTTAAATATGTTCAACTAGTCTCCTCTGGTCATCCCCGATCTGTTAAACTAGAATAATCAAGTAATAGGGACTTTACCCAGCTTGTTAATTATTTTATAGATCTCTAGCAGGTCACCTCTGGTGTGCTGTAAAGTAAGTAGATGAAACTCATTGAGCGTATCGGAGTAACTGAGGTTAATTAAACTAGGGGAAGAATTTTACATCCCGCGGGCTAGCGCGTGCCTGACCTGATCAGGCGTAAAATAGTGCGTGATGATGTCGGACAAGTGTCCCGACATTATCGCTCACTCACGCGATATTTCGGTCGGTGGGCGCGTGCAGTTGCTGGAGTCGCATCCGCCATTATTGAAGAGGCCACTTAAGGCCATTAAAAAGGCAATTGACGTCGATTTTTCATTGCCCGTGCAATTTCGCGCTTGTCTCACGGGCAAAACAGGCAGGCGGCCAGCTGACAATTTCAAAAACCTCGTCCACAAGCGGGATAAAAGGGGTGAGCAGCATTGCCAGTGTCAGTAATGGGGAGTTTGGTGCATAGTTTGCTGCTGATGACTTATTGGCACTTGACAGCTTCATCACTGTTCAGGGCTTCATTGTTAGCATTTCCAGGCTGCATTTCAGGACTCGTTGGTGTTTCCAAAGGAGGATTCAGACCGTGTGGACCCTTCTAGGTATCAGGCAGCCTTCCCTTACCCTGGTGATGGGGATTGTGGTCTCTGCTGGACACCACCTCTGAGGAGGAAGAGAGGGGCAGGAGGGAGAGGAGGCCAGGTGTCACAATGGAGCCTCCCGGGGAGGGACCTGTGGGGGGAGAGATGCAGGCACAAGGGGCGCAGGGCCAGCAGGTAGTCCGAGGCGTTAGAGGCCACAGAAGGCACCACTATCCTGCTGCCAGGGTTTACAGGTGGCAAAGCAGCTACCTCAATATGTCTGAGGTGCAATGCCAAAGGAGGCTCCGCCTCTCAAGGGAGACAGTGACCTCCATTTGTCATATAATTCGACCTGAGATCAGCTCCGTCTATATGGGTGGACACCCCATGCCAGTGGCTCGGAAGGTTACAGTGACCCTCAACTTCTATGCCTCTGGCTTGTTCCAGGGGTCAGAGGGGGATCTATGTGGAGTCTCCCAATCAGCTGTTCAGAGTTTCGTCAAGCTGGTGACAGAGGCTCTGTTCAGGCAAGTACTGACCTTTATTCTTTACCATGCCGACGAGGCCAGCCAGAGGTTTTGCAGCGATTTCTGGGTTCCCCCGCGACAAGGGTGCATTCGACTGCGCACATGTGGCCATCAAGGCACTAGTGGATCAGCTGGGTGCTTCGTCAACAGGAAGGGCTTCCTCTCCATGAACCTGTAGATAGTGTGTGATCACAGGATGCTGATTCTACAAGTCTGTGCCCCGGCAGCTCCCATGACGCTTACATCCTGAGACACTCCCAGGTGCCAAGGCTCCTCAGTGCTCCAGCCCGGCTGGATGGATGGATGCTGGGTGACGAAGGCTATCCGTTGAAGAGGTGGCTCATGACGCCTGCAGAGCAGTGTTACAATATGAGTCATGGCTCCACAAGGGTGGTGATAGAGAGGACCATAGGTCTTCTCAAGATTCGCTTTCGATGCCTGGACCATTCAGGGGGTGCACTACAATACCCCCCAGAGCGGGTGTCACTGATAGTGGGTGCATGCTGCGCTCTCCACATTCTGGCACTGGCAAGGGGGGACCCACTGGAGGAAGAGGATCTTAACACAATTGCACAGATCACAGATGATGAATCCAGTAGTGAGTCAGAAGAGGAGCACGGTGAGGAGAATGCTGAGGGCATGGAGGCAGACCTCGGTAACCAGGAAGGCAGGGATGTCTTGATCCAACGCTCCTTCAGCTAGGCTACCAAGGATCAGCTTCCACCTCATGCCAGGGCTGCCGCCTCCATCCTGGATGTCTGAAATTTGCACCCAAAGTTCACTCAGTGCCTGTGCAATAAAGTTTCAAGCCACCCACGTCCAGATTTACATAGTGGCATACCCTGCACCACATTAAATAAAAATGGCGAAGCATACTGAGGCCATTACAACAACAAAAGAAAATTTAGCTCATGTTGACACTCATAACAAATTAACAGAGCATTCTCTGGTCTTCAACCCCAGACCAGTTAAAATAAACAAAACATTGCACAGCAGAAGATCACCCGTGACCAATCCCTCTTGTGCTCATGGTGCCTTAAACTTATGTGTGCGAGTGCTATGTCTTGGTGCCCTCCCCTCTTGCTGGTACCAGCATTGGAGACAGCTGCTGACTCTGCTGCCTTGTTGGCCTTGATGATCTTGATGATCATCCTCTGGCCAGTGGAGCCTGTGCTGACCCCACCTGGGAGGGAGCGGCCAGTACCACGGCTGGCATCTCCCCAGACACCACAGCCTCATCAGATGCCACGGTCACTGGCGGAGGAGCGGAGGAGCTGCTGCCATCATTCAGAGTGCCCTGAGAGGAGCCCGCAGAGACAAGCAGCCATGCGCCAATGTGAAGTCGCTCTGGACCTCCCTGCTCACCATTGATGGTCGGGCACCTAGCTGGGATATTGGGTGCCTCATCCATCTCACACAGGGACACTGACCACCTGAGGTCATTGTCTGTGTGAGGGCTTGCAGGTCCGAATGCAACCCCAGGAACGCTTGATTCTGTCCCGGGAGCTGCCTTTCCATGAGAGTCGTCACTCTCTCGATGGAGGAGACAGTGCACTCGGCCATGAGGGTCACCGCAGCGTTCATGCTCCGCATGAACTCCTCCATAACAGAGACCATGGCACACATGTCCTCGAGGATCTCCGCCAAATCCTCCCTGACATCTTACTGGCTGCCTAATGGGTGACTCCAGAGGCTCGTCATCTGCTTCAACTGAGCATCATTCTGGTCCCCAGCTGTCTTCTGACTGGATGCCCTTGGCGCTCTCTGCCTCCACTTGCACCTCAAGCGAGTATGAAGCGCCCTCACCGCTGTGTACCGACATTCTAGCCGAAGATCTAATGCCCACCTGGTATTCGCACTGGTGCCTGGTCCAGAGACCGGGTGTGACGCAGGTGCTTCTGGAGCCTGGTGGTCCTCTGGCGTCAGGGGTGGGTCTTCGGGGTCCTGCGATTGGGTGTGTGGTGGCAAATCTAAGGGAGAACAATAACATGTCATTAGTTTAAGTCATCACACTGTCACTGTGCATGCCAGGCACCCTGGTGAGAAAATGGAGATCTGCATCATGGTGCCATCCTCTTTCAATGATCAATGAGGAATGCAGTTTCAAGGCTCCCATCAATGATGAGACTACCCAAGAATGTTTGCAGCATCTGAAACACTCACCCCTGTGCACTGCACTCTTACCTTTTTCTGACACCCCAACCTCTCTGCGGCCGGGCTGACCGAGGTGTGTGACGCCTCTCCAGGTCCAGGGCGTCCTGCTCATATCTGGAAAGGATTAGGAGGTTAGCTGGGCCTCCCCTGGTCCGGGACCTTTCAATGTTGTTATGGGCTGACTTCTCCTGGATGGATGGAGTAGCATAAATTAGTCCCCTCACTACCTGCAGCACCATCGCAGCCTGGCCAACCCCACCTAAGGAAAACGTTGCAGGGCACACCCGAGTCGTGACCCTCAAGCCACAAGGCACTCAGTGCAAGCAGCCAGGGCTCACCCCCTTGGCCAGCTCCGGCGTCATTGACAGTCGGTGCTCAGACTCTAACATCCCTGAGTTCCACAGGGGGTACGGCCAGCCCTTAACACTTCACCACACTGATCCATGCCAACACGGTACTCACCTTTCCTGAGCGCAGCAGGTCATTAAACCTTTTGTGGCACTGGACCCAGGTGTGCTGCACCACATCATGGCTGCTGACCAGCACTGCCACCTCCTCCCAAGCTCCTTTTGTTAGGCGCGGTGGCCTCCTCCTTCCATCCCTGGGTACAATGGGTGTCCCTCCTGGCAGCCACCTCCTCCAGGAGGACCGCAAGGCACTCATCAGAAAACTGGGGGGCTGAGTGCTCACCCGACCTGCCCTCCCACCTGGCGTTTGCAGCCGCATTACTCTCCATAATTTACACTTGCCTACTGACAACATCGGAGTTGTCCTCATTGCCGGCAGCCTTCCAGGGTCTGATTCAGCTGGTTTTAAACGGGCCACTGGTGGGTTGTCATTGGACTCAGCAGCCGACAGGCCCCTGCTCGCCGCTTGCTGACCATTAATTGGCCTGCCAGTGTGAAATCATGGTTGGGGGCCGATCGCGGGCGGCGGCCCACTCCCCAGCCGCTCCCGGGCCCGCCAACTGCGCCTGCCCGCCAACCTCAAAATTCTGCCCCTACATATTTTTCTCGGGACCTTTTCCAAGGCCATTGTATCATCCCAGGTGGGGGAAGAAAAACTGGATGCTGTACTCTATTTGTGGTCTGACCAGTAACCAGATAGAGTCATTTGATTTATACTGTATGGTTCTTTTGACACAGCCCAATATCTTGTTAGTTGTAGCTACAGCTTCTCTACACTGGTCATGAACCTCAGTGACACAATAAGACTAGAATCCGTTGTTCTCTCGACTTCTTTCAGTCTTGTTCTTTGCAAATGGTCTGTGTAATCTGTGTTGACCCTATCAACATGCATGCTTTTATCTAAATTAAATGCCATTTTTGGATTTGATTGCACTCCTCTACCACCTTATCTCTTGCACAATGGAAAACCCATTGGTGAAATTATCAGGCCTAAGAATTAAACCATCCCAATTTTTTGGCTGAAGTAAGTGAGTTGTAAACTCAAATAAGAACACTTCTGCCCAAAACTGGCCCACAGCTAATATAAGGACCAATGATATGAGAAGCCCTTGGATTTGTTACAATATGGAATGTAATTCCAGACTCATATTAAACTGGGCTTCCAAAGTGCCCAAAAGTTCTCTGTAATTTCCTTAGTACTCTTTAAACTTACTTGCCTTTAATTTATCTTCAACTGCAAATTAGCAAAGCTCTTTCTTGGACAGAAGGGTCAGGGTTCTAGTCAGTTACTGTAAACAAGCCACTGCCAAATTGGACTGTAAACAGAGCTTAAAACTAAGCTTGGTGCAACGTGACATCATGACAGCAGTATTATTAACGTGCAAACTTATTCTTACTATCCTGAATTATTGAGCCATATTGTGCTCAGCATCTTGCAGCATGTGCTGTTAGTTAGACTTTTTCCTGCACCCTTCAGCTCGAAATCTCATTGCTCTGTGGGTGCAAGTTGATGATGCAGTAAGGGAAATGTGCCTAGGTCTTGGTGAATGGAAGGATCAATTGTCTATTTCCTTAACTAATGAGAATTGAGGATTAAGAAGGAAACAGGAACAATGGAGAAAGAGGGTGAACTAGAGTCAAATCAGGTACAGATAGAGAAAGAAAGATTAGATTGAAAGAGAGACAGAAATGAAAACAAAAGAAACATTTAAAAGTTTTTTTTCATAAAATCTGTGAGAAATGACTCCATAAAGGAAGGAGAGTCAGTTCAAATAGTTCCCCTTCTGAGCCAGAGAAATTGATTGGCATTGCATTAATATTGCATTGCATTATAATTGCATAAATACGGTTATTACAAGAGCAGGTTAGAGGCTGAGAATTCTGTGGAGAGTAACTCACCTCCTGACTCCCCAAAGCCTGTCCACCATCTACAAAGCACAAGTCAGGAGTGTGATGGAATACTCTCCACTTGCCTGGATGAGTGCAGCTCCAATAACACTCAAGAAGCTCAACACCATCCAGGACAAAGCAGACCGTTTGATTGGCACCTCATCCACCATCTTCAACAATAGTCCCTCCACCACTGACACAGAATGGCAGCAGTATATACTAGCTACAAGATGCACTGCAGCAATTCACCAAGGCTCTTTCGACAGCACCTCCCAAATCTGTGACCTCGACCACCTAGAAGGACAAGGGCAGCGGATGCATGGGAACACCATCACCTGAAAGCTCCCCTCCAAGCCACACACCATCCTGACAATACCGCCCGTAGTTTCACTGTCACTGGGTTAAAATCCTGGAATTCCCTTCCTAACAGCACTGTGGGTGTACCTACATCACATGGACTGCAATGGTTCAAGAAGGCAGCTCACCACCACGTTCTCAATTAGGTATGGGGAACAAATGCTGGCCTAGCCAGTGACGCCCATATCCCATGAGTGAATTAAAAACATGATCTTGTCATTAAAAGGGCACTTACGCTGTTAAGTACCAGCTTTAACTTTGTGCAGTAAGTTAATTCGAGTTTACTATGCAAATGCATCATGTTCATAAAGATAATTGGGAGGTTGAGGGCATGATGTTTTTGTGTGAGGTCATCAGTGGAGTAGTGTAAATTGAGCAAGTTATGTGAATTCACAACCGTGTATCTCTTTTTCTTCACCTGAACTTGTGGCCAATTTGCGCATTAATAAAAGCATGTGCTGCAGTCTCACCATTATTTTTCCAGCAAGATTTGGGTCAGTGTAATTGAACCATTTGAATTTTGGAAAGAAATAACAGCGAATGCACACATTAATCAATTGGGGTAGTGTGTCCCAATTCTGGACATCACACTTCAGGGAGGATGTGTAGGCTTCAAAGAGGGTACAGAAAAGATTAATAAGAATGGTTCCAGGGATGAGGGACTTCAGTCATGTGGATAGATTGGAGAAGGGGGGGTTGTTCCCTTTAGAAAAGAGACGGTTGAGAGGAGATTTGAAAGAAGTGTTTAAAATCGTGAGAAATTGAGACAGAGTAGAAGGAGAAAAACTTCCCACTGGAGGAAGGGTTGAGAATCAGAAGCCACTGATTCAAGGTGAATGGCAAAAGAACTAATGGCGTAAAGAGGAAAATCCTTTTGCACAGCAAGTCACTAGGATCTGGAATGCACTGCCTGAGAGTGTGGTGGAGGAGATAAAATATGCAGGGCCATGGGGAAAGGGTGAGGGAGTGGAACTAGCTCAGTTGCTCATGCAGAGAACCAGTATGAACACAGCTAGCTGAATGGTCTCCTTCTCTGCTGTAACCATTCCATGATTCTAATCCAAGAGTTAATCCAAGTATGGGAATTACTCACAGAGTTATTATAAGTGCTTCAGCAAAATAACAGACTGAAAAACCAGCATGTGACAGGCAGTGAAACATTTGAAGAATACTGAGGTGGAGCTTGTTTTTGAGGTATTTTGCATCAGGGAAGCTGCTTTAGACTATCCAGAACACTTCAATCTCCATGAGAGAAGAAAGATCTAGAAGGGCATTATCAGATAAGATATTTTTTTTAAAAAGTGGGGGTCGAAAAGCTTTGAGGATAATTTAAAAATTCGCGCTGATAGAAAAATGAGACACCATGAAATATGAAATAGAGACAACTGCAAGTGGACCTGGTATCCTGTGGTAATTCATTACAGATGAGAGTAAACCGATTCAATTGTTTTCCCTACCATATGGCAAAGAAGTTAAGTCTAATAAATAATTGTCAGAATTTATTTGTATATTTGAAACTCATGATGTCTATTTAGTAGTCAGCTGTAGCCAAAGATTTGTAAAATATTTAAAGCAAGTATGGCCTTTAACTTAGCCAACTTTTAGAGATTTTAAATTGTATTATAATGTACAAAACGTCAGATATATGTCAATAAATTAGACTGTTTTGATAAATTTGGAAAAAAATTAATTTACACAGTAAACCTTAATGTTGTCATGAATAGCAAGCACCAGTAAATTTCAGGGAGAGGTTGAGCAATGTTACTGTTAGTGTACAATAATTTTATTGCTCAGAGATTATTTTTAATTTCACAAGAGTTTGAGTCAGAATTTATAACCGGCTTGACTTTTAATAAGCTGGACCTTCTCAGCATTGCCTCAGTACCAAGGTACATAAGGTCACCTCAGTCAGGTCGAGCAGGTCAAAGGAGCCTCAGGAGAAAGTCTGTAAATTGGTTCAGCTGGTAGGGCATAGTTTCTGACCTCGTCTCCTTTCAAACTCCACAGAGAAATGAACAGAAGACTTCAAGAAGGAGAAAGTGACCTCAGCAACCTTGAAAAGCAATGATATTTTCCTTCTTTCTCCCAGTCTCTGGATGTCCAAGAGAAGAGTGCAGTTTAGCTACATTTTGATAGTCTAGAGCCATGATGATCCATGGAAATGGAAAATCTAAATAGGCAGAACTGAGCAAGCATTTTGCCAGATGGAGTGAACATGTCACCAGTCTTGTAGTGTCTCAGATTTGCGATACACCTTCTGCTGTTTGCTGTTTGCTCCTTCCTTCATTGTAGCTTGCCAAGTCACGACCTGGAACATTCACATGGCAACTAGAGAAAAGGAGGACAAGGAATATTACCATCTTCCTCTCTTCCAATCAGATAAAATACTCACTCAAAACGCATGACTTACTTTGGGACAAGGTTGAGAACTGGAATACCTTTCAGAAAGGAACTGTACATTGCCCAAATAAGAGAAATATGAAAATGAAATTATACAACTATAAATATCATAAATATCATATATAATTTTTGTGTTGTAGCGTCCGTGAGTAAATTAATGTATTGTTAACTGGCTTGCCATTTTAGAGGCAGCAAACATTTTCAGAAGTCCTATAGTTGCAGAAAGGGGGACGGATTAAGCATAGTTATTAAAAGATATCTTATTAGTTTTTCCTAAGATCTACTTACTTAAGATCCTTGTAACGAATCATTAGTGTAGGTTGGAATAAATACTTAGATCATGATAAATTTAGGTTTCTAAATGGTAAGAGGAAATTCAGGGGAAAAAGCCTTTGCACAGTGTTTAAAAAAAACACAGCGTCAAATTATGCTTTCCTTGGATTTAGTAACATCTGGCCTGTAGTGCTTTTTTTACACTGGTGTGGGTCTATCAATGTGTATCTCCACATAACTCATTGCAATTAGCATTCTTTTCAGTCCTGGAGGTTGATCAAGAGGAATCAGCGATTTTAAAACTCAGTACCGGCAAAGTACAAAGCAGTACACAGCTGGCACTGAATTTTTAAAACGCTGACACCTCCTGATCGGGTATTCAGCACTGAAAAGGATAACGGTTCTCGTTAACCTGTGGAGTACTCACTGATAGATCTGCCACTGATGCAGATGAGGGGCCCTTTGCCTATCTCAGAGCTAAATATCAAATCACTTTGGAGCTTCAGGAAGAAGATTAAAACTATGATTTCTTCTATCAGGTAGGAGAGATTGTAAGTAGGGATCTTATAGGGCACCCTTTAAAAAAAATCAATACTTACAAGATTATGATTATTTTTCTTTCTTTTGTTCCAAAGAATCGATAAGAAATTGTAAAACTATAGTGCAGAATATTGCAGTCTGATTGTATATACCATTTAACAACAGACTGATCAATGACCATCTATGCTCTTGATCTCAATTTGATCTTCCCTTGTAAGAAAGGGGTCAGGAGGCTAAGAGTAGCATGGACAAAATTCTAAGGTCCCATTTTATGCACATTCTTTGATTAAAATAGCAATGATTGCAGTATTCCGATGTTTTAATGTAGACAGGGAGATGAGAGAAGTTATAAATAGTGTGAGATGCCTCAGCTTGAATCAGTTCTGTCTATTTAATGCAGTGCTTATTGGGGCCATAAACTGAAAGCTAATAATTTTGGTGAGTCCTGAAATAAAGCCAGAAGCTTGAATTCCTGCCATTAGCCCTTGATGATGAATAGGGCTAATGAATACAAGTAAGTGGTCGGAATCTGTGACCAGCTGCATCAAGGCAGGTAATACAGCTCAGATTTAATTGGGAGCAGGTATTGGTAGGCTGTATTACTTTAATTGGTAAGGAGGATTTCTAAATGGAAAGGACAAAGTATAATGGCCAAATTGTGCTGTACAATAGCACTTAGGCTGGGATTGTATGCATTCGTTAATCTGCTGAGGAATGAGGCAATTCTGAACAATTTTCTCAGTGAAACCAACTCCAGAAAGCTTGTCCCTTTTGTTCTCCCTTGGGAAAATGCAAGATTGAAACAGAAAATACCTCTATGGAGGCAATCATTTGCCACGTGTGGAAAGCGGATACAGCTGTAAACTATGAAAAAGGGATCTTTGTAGTACAATAAAGGATGGAAAAGGAGATAAAGCCAGGGATAAGAGTGGGCCTGTCACTGCTTCAGTGAAGGTATAAAGTGATGACATTTACAGTGACAATTGAGACCATAAAAAGAACTCAGTAAAATTTAGATTCAGAAATTTGATCTTTAAAAGACAGGCTGTGATAATTAAAAGTAGACTTAAACTGTTAAGCAAGTCATTAATGAAAGAAGGGTTATAGGAGCCTTTTAAAAAGTTAATGATGCAGTTGCCATTACTCTGGGAACCATATTTTCTATCCAAATCAACTACACCTCATCATTAGACGGTAACATACCTACATTTAAATAATATGTTGGTTTGTAAGTAAGGATAGCCTTTCAATGCCAAGTTGTTAATATCAATGAATTATTTAAGAAGCTTGTACCATTTAGTATTGTGATGACATCAGCATCATTAAGAAAACGTTTTTTTAAGTATGATTAAGTGTCAGTTTATTGAAGGACATATTTTCTTTGAATTTCCTAAAATTATACCATTGTAGTTGAAATAGTAAATTAACTTTGAAATGAATAGGGAGTCTTGTCTTTAAAAATGAAAGGATTGTGATTTGACATTAACCTCAGATGTTGCTATCCTGCACTCAAATGTATGCCCTACAATTAAATGTTACATGGTACAAATAGAAAACAATTTTCTTAATTAAATCTGCCATGCTCGAGTCTTTTTTTGCTATAATGAAATGTTAATGTTGCTCATGGTTACAACAATATTAAAATAGGTTATCACAGCTGCAGTATCACAATAATCGATGTGATCTGACAGCACTATTAAAAAATGAAGCACTAGAAATTAGTCTAGTCCTGTTTTGACATCCAGACTTGGCTCTGCAGAGGTGAATACATGTCCGAAGCTAGAAGCCCAAGGAGCACTAGAAATTGGTCTTTGGGCCTCATCTGCATTTTCAAGCTGAGCTGCCTGTGGATGGATGACCAAGAGAAACCAATTGGTCATTGGCCCTCTTTTAAATCACAGGAGGAGGATTAGAGGAAGCTACAGGACTGGTATGAGGATGGGACTGTGAAAACATCTTCCTTGTCATTAAGTCCTGGGTGGGGCTTGAACCCAGAGCTCCTGGCTCAGAGGCTGGGACACTACCCACTGTGCCACAAGACCTCCTCCCATTTCCATAGAAATGTGTTTTGGAAAATCCAATTCAACGATTTGCCTTTGATTGGCTGCTGGTGTTGCTGAAGAATCCAGCATGGGGCAGCCCCAATAGCTGCTCTGTTCAGGTGGCCAGTTTGTGAAAGGGGCCCATTAATAGGTGTTAGGCCCTTAATTTACCTGTTCAAGGGGAGCTCATGGCTGTTTTATGCCTAAAAATGGGTTCCACAAATTTGGAAGTGGGACTGATGCCTGTGCAGGTTGGGCACATGCCATTCCGCAGCTAAATTTGTCCACTTTGCATCCACTTTACACATACCAATTTCTACTCTAATGTGTTGAAAAAGAATTGAGTAAACTCGATACAATACATTAACTGATGCTGATGCTCATCAGACCAGACCACCCCACACCCCCCACGCTCCCTTGGTATTTCATAAGGAAAGTTCCTGATCCTTCCCAATACTGCCCACCCCCCAACCAAATCCCACTACCAGTGAATTGTGTTGGAACTGTCACCACATGATGGACCCCAGTGGACTTCGACAAAGCAAAAGTTTCACTTATAGTAATGTTGACAGCATGGTCTGAGGCATCCTCAGCGGAGTGCCTTAAATGTTTGGCAGAGTTTGATTATATTAGTATTAATTATGTTGTAATAACACTTGTAATAATCGATACCATTCCATAATCTCCTCTTACTTTGTGACGATGCAGGTTGGAAATCTAAAAGGGTTCCACATCTTGAAGTCTCCAAGTAAACAATTCAGGAAAAGAATCAGAAAACGAAGCACAGAGCAACTGCTGAAATGGCTTTCCCAGGATCCCCAGGTGGGTTTCATGTGTTGGTGAATGATGAAAAGTGAGATGGGCACCTCTGCTAACGGCTGAGTTCACATGTTCAAAGCAACCCTGTCTGATGCACAACAAAGTCTTGGTGTGTTAAATTGACATTAAACTAAAGTTTTGAGATTTTTTTTCGCACAAATGGCAGATTACATGATTACAACCTAATTAATATATTTTTCCATGTATCAAACCAGAACGTGTCACACCCATGATAATATTTACTCAGGTTACAATTATATTAAACAATTCATTTTATTTTCCTTCTAATACATATTTTTAAATATATAAAGAATTAAAAATCTGGTTAATTTACACAGATACCGAGTAGTCATTTGTTTCTGTTTTATAAGTAATTTGTTTTTGTTTTTTGGTTCTTGTGTGGATGTTAACCTTTAACGTTTAAAGCCTTTGCGGATTGTACTAAATCCTGAAAATGATATTGTGATGGCGTACAAACAATTCAGCGCACGCAGGTGAAAAGTATTTGTATAATATTCACTTTAAATAAACCTGTGATCTGTGGATTAATAACTAACTGGCACATAATTTTTAAAAATTGGTTGTGTTTTAAAATTAAAAACCAAAAGACTGTAGGGTTCTGATGAAAGGTCAATGACCTGAAATGTTAACCCTACCTTCCTCTCTGCACAGATGCTGTATGACCTGCTGAGTGTATTCAGCACTTTCTGTTCAAGCTTTTTTTAAAACATTAATCTCATAGTCTATAATAATAAACAAGCTGTTGCACAGCACTTTTAGCTTTGAATCAGCACAAACTCTGAACTGTAATATAGGTGTATAAGTATGAGGTCACACATCATTTGCCCTTCACACTCATTGCAGTATTACTGCAGTCTGGTGCCAAGCCAAGTTTTAAAAGGTTCCCAGGATATCCAAGGGGAACTATTCCCATTTAATTCTGATCTCTTTAGTATAAGCTGCATATAGAAATCTTTTAAAACAATTGACAGTGGAGAACTAGTTACTCAATTTCATATTTCTAACGCATTTCTTCTTATGTGATCAACACCTCTGGAAGTATTATAATAGATGAAGTGTTTTCATTTAGATTAACAGGCACTAAGTATTATTGGTAACTGTACTAATAATATCCTCTGCCATCATTTCTATTGGTTCTGCTGAAAAAAATGCCTGTGCTGTTTGGTCACAGAATGGCAAAGTCAAACAGATTGACAGATATTGCACAGAGTAGCCAGGTAGCCAATTTGGAGAGACGAGCATTTTGTGCGATAAATTCAATGCAACAGATGAGCGTAAAATCTTTTTGTGCCAGAAATATTTTGCTGCAAGCCTTATGGAACTTGTCACTGACTAAATATTTCCAAAATTACCAAGATAAACTGGCGTAGTTAATCTTTATCAATCTACTTGCTGCTAAAACCGCAGAAGAAAATCACTGTACCTGATTTTTCCTTTCGAATACTGAATGAGCTTTCCTGATTGTGCAAGCAGTTTTAATTATATTGGTTTATAAATCTATTATTATTGTCATTAACAAGAATAAGAAAGAGAATCTGCAGATTTAAAAACAGACCATTATGTTGGCTAATGTAAAGGGAACTTAATGAATGATAATTATGGATATGTTGAAAGATTAATTATTGTTGTAACTAAACTTATGTGGCCAACTGGACAGTGGCCTTGGAAATTAAAATAATCTGCAGCAACTTTAGTTGTTGTTGAAGTGTAAATGGAGTCTGATGAAATCATTGAGGAAAGGAAGTTCTTGTTGGGGCCAGATTTTCATGTTGGAGGTGGGAATTGGGAAATTTCCTGATGTTGCGATTCCATCTCCAACCTGGCAGTGCTGGCTGGTGGGATTTTCATCAGCTGAGGCCTGTCCATTGGTGCCTTGATTGCAACATGTGCAGTTAATCACCCCATGCACCAGGGGGAGCCCGGCAGTTGCGGCAAAACCTTTGCTCTCTGCATTTGAGGTCACATCCATTGGATAACTGATGAAAACAGCTACCCTTGCAAAAATGGCATCTGTGACGATGTGAATGCAGTGGTGAGCAACTGACCGATAAATGCCACATAGGCCAGCAGTAGGGCCCTGAAATGAACCCATAGCAAAGAAATTGAGGGCCACTGGCACCGGCAGGGCCTGTTGATGGATTGTGCAAGATGAGAGGTCATCATTAAGGAGGGCACAGATGTCCATTACCATCTCTTTGCACAGATGTCCATTACCATCTCTTTGGACTGTCACAGTCTCCTGCTGCACCGACGCTCGGACATTTCCAGGTAAGTTGCCGTAATGGCACTGGTTATAGAATGTGTCTGTTAAAGAAGTCTTTGTAGTCTTCTGTAAGCTAACAGCAAGTCTTTATTAACTACTTGTAACTATGTACATATATACAGTAAAGGGCACAGGCAAGGAGCTATCTCCATCTCTAGATCTTAACACATCTCTAGCCAACACCACACTGAATCCAGGTCTGGGCCATGTGCCTTCTTACATCACTGTGTTGGTGATACTGTACTCAGTCCCACATTAACCCTGTATACACCAGACCCTTATACTACATAGGTAAGGCTATTGCAGTAGACCCTGTGCGCTGGGTATTTTTGGGGCCTCCTCCTTGGCCTTGGCTCTTGAAGTTTACCCACTTGCTGCCTGCCCAGAAAGGAAAAACAGGTCGGACCACTACTCTTATTTCTCAGTTTTACTATTTTTTCCTTCTGGGTGGGGGCCTTTCCTCATGTTGTGCAATGCTGCCGTTGCGCTGCCTTGATTACCTGTAGGTGTATGGGACCATTTCCTGTGGTGAAATTCCTTCCTTGGGATAGAATTTGTGCATGCCTGGCTGAGTGGCCTGAATCGCCATTGGAGCCAGATTTTTGAGCAGCCCCTAAATTGCCTTGAAGGTCAGCACTGCCTCTTTCACCTGGCTCCCTTATGCAACACCAGGACCTTACCTGGGACTTTCCAGCTCACTTTAGTGCTAAGGCCTGCTTACCTGCACACTTTCCAGGACATTCCTGCCCTTCAGAATGGCCTCCCATTCCCTTTCTTGACTGTACTGTGCTGGCATGGTTTACACAGCCTTCTGAACTCTGCCCGACCTTGTGAAAATCCCAGAGTTACTGGTTCAGCACTCCACCTAATGGCGGCGACGGTGTCTCTCATGCTACCTGTGGGTTCCTGACCCACCCCATTTCCCAAATCAATGAAAAT
The DNA here is from genome assembly GCF_964194155.1 of Cetorhinus maximus. Taxonomy (NCBI): domain Eukaryota; kingdom Metazoa; phylum Chordata; class Chondrichthyes; order Lamniformes; family Cetorhinidae; genus Cetorhinus; species Cetorhinus maximus. Next base: position 62,203,884 of record NC_135885.1, on the reverse strand, counting down.
GGCTGGATCCAGAAACTGGAGTGGGAATTCTGGATCCGTGCTCCAGCTGCCATTTCTTTTCTCCTCCCGATTCTGTGCAGGCCTGCGTCGACACCACAAAATCTGGCCCTGCTGTGCTGGATAGAATGTGTCTGGGTTGGGAACAATATTGAAATGTATAGATATAGGCACAGACTGACATGTTCAAATCTTCCACATTCACTTAAGCAGGAGAACGAAATGGGTGGTCATGGCTCAGCCACATGTTGTACACTTCCCCGAACACCCTTTCCACTGACCTCAATTTGCTACTGCCCACTGTGTGCCCCCGCTAAGTTGAATTTCACCCCCATTGGTTCCTGTGCTGTTGCACTGTGGGTGGACAGTGACAGTATTAAATGATGAAGATGCAGGGATGAATAGGAATTTTGTGGTTTCTTTCTCAGCTACCTTTTAGTGTTCAGAGATTTTCTTTAATGCAGAAGTCATGAGATTAAATAGGTTTGGGTACAACCCATTGTAAAGTGGCTTGTTCGTGGCCTGTTGAAGCAGTAGGTTTAAAGGTCTCAAAGGCCTTTTGTGTTTTTCTGCCTTGTGATAAATTTAGTCGTTTGGTAGGACAGAACTTGAACATTACTGAAAAAAGAGACATTTTTTGTTGAAGCTTTTTGTCTTGCACTCATCAAAACAATTTTCAAGAAAATACCAGTGTTAGGAGAAACAGCAGATTTGAATCTGTTGTTTTCCCCCGACATTGGCATTTTCTTGTGAATTGTCCTGATGAGTGCAAGACAAAAAGCTTTGACTTAAAAAGTCTCTTTTTTTCAGCAATAAATTTATTTAATGAGTTTATTTAGTTGCACAGGGAAAGGAGTACTTTCGCGTGAGCATTGTATGCAGCAGGAACCTCCAGTCCTCAGTTGCATCATGACAGAAGGAAAATAGAAGAAACCTGAACACCATTTACCTGATGAGCTATATTGAGTTACGAATGCCAGCAGCATTGCTCAGCATGACTCAGAAACTAATGACAGTAAATTGCCTTAAAAGAAAACTGCTTCCTGCTGCTGTAGGCAAGGAGGACTTAATACGGACACTTCCTGATCAAATTTAGTACTTTCTATTTTTGCTGAATACTATTGTTTAAACTCATGTGTACTGGAACTAAAGAATAGAATTATTTATGAATACTTCATCATAAGTCATTTTATGTATCTTGTGAGATGAGAACAAACTGAGGTTTTTTTAAATAAATTAGCTCCCATGAGTGAAATCAAATATTAAACAGAAACCATTGAAATGTTGTCTGGATCAATGGGCAGGGTAGGCAGGAAGAAAGAGTGCAGGATTTTTGAAGGCGACGGAGGCAGGACCAGAGGCAGGCAGACCCAAAATTTCACGCCACTGGCTGTCATGCCAGTTTGCTGGCAGTATCCCACCCCCTGGATATTTTTTAGAAGGCCAGGTTGGGCAAGTGGCAGCAAGCCACTTATAGTAATTAAGGGCTAATTAAGGCCCCTTTCCCACGGTGACTGGAATTTTCCAGTTGGCAGACGAACCCTATACAGTGGCCAAAACATGACGGGGAGGGGAGGCGGCTTCAAGGTGTGTGACAAGGTGGCACAGAGTTTCATTCCAGTAGCAATTCCCCTCCCGTCCCCGCCAACCACAGCGGCAGCTGCTGGCCACCCAGTGGAGAAGTTGCCCTCCACTTCCACGCCCTGACAGCTGTGGCCGCTTTTAAATCAAGCATTTGTCACCTGGTCTTTAGAGGGTAGCATCATCTTGAGGTGCCCTCTCTCTTTCACTCTTTCTCTCTTTCACTCTCTCTCTCTTATATGCCTCAGCAGCTCCCACCTCAGATAGTGGGGTTGCTGATGTGTCATCGCTGGTGGGCCTGCTTTTGGCCCTCCAGCCTTGGCAGCCCTCTCGCCCTCTTTAATCGGATGGCGAGCCATCCTCTGGCCACTAATTGGCCAGCTTGCCAAAAATTATATTGTGTGTATATTCCTGACACAGTGCAGGGTCGGGTTGTGCATTTGATCCAGGGACATTGGGGTTCCGACCTCAAACAGAAACTCTAAACCAGGGTGTCAAGTCACCTGAGGAATGTGGGTTTAATGTGTGCCTGTGGGTCTGTGTGCAGGGGGTTTCATGCCAATGCGCTGAATTTTAACTTAAAAAAAGTTGTGGTTTTAGGTGGGGTTGGGGTGGAGGCCAAAGCCTCAGAAATCTGTTTCCTCAAGCCAAACCCACATCTACTCTAACCTGTCCATTTCTGTTCTTAATTGAAGATGGAAGTTGGCTGGATGACCAAGCTGATAGAAGAAAGTGGGTTGCAATTTTAAATATGATAATGAGGGTGCTGAAATTTAACAGTCGCCGGCCAGGTTTTCCAAGCAGTCGGTAGCCTAGTAGCTTCCTCAAGACGAGGACTTGGTAGATTCAGGAGTTGTGCCTTCACACCTTGTTCTTGGACTCAGGTGCCTGCCTGAGGAGCCTCGAGATCTGGACTGCCCCCAACAGTGACCTTCCCTCCAAGGCCTCCAACCTTCCCCACAACCCCGAAATTAGGCCCGTTTTCAGACCCTGATCCCCTCACCATGAACAGGCTTCGATCCCACCACCACTGCCAGACCCCAATCCCTCACCCCACCCGAAGTATCCAAACCCCAGCCACAACCAGGTCCCAATTCCCCCCACCCTATGATTAGGCCTGATCCCCTCCCAATCATGCTAGAATCACCCCCACCGCTACCAGGCCCCAAACTCCCCACTCCCAATACCAGGCTCAATTTTTCTTCCAGCCAGCCCCCAATTTACACCCCCAACCATCATCAGGCCCCGATGCCCCTGCCAAAGGCAATCCAACACCATGCCCCTAACTCACCATGCCCCCAACCCCTAAAACCACCAGGCATAAATTTCACCCCTCTCCCCCACGCTCGAAAAGTGGAATTTTAACCATGGCATGCAGCTCCCAGTGACTGAACAGGAAGTGGCTGCCACTTCCGCTCTCTTGCTTTTTGCTTGTTCCCACACGATTACAGTTAAAATTTAAAGTGCAGCAGCGTGCACGGGAGATATGTCGATCACGTGGCAGGAGAAGCTTTTCAGTGACAATGCAGCCGCTACAGGCAGGCTATAAAATAACCTCCTGGATAGACAGGGAGGCTCCTCATCACAGCCACAACATTCCTGCCCAACTCCATTGCCATTAACATAAGACTTATTGAGAGCACAAAGGTGACATGGGTGTTTTTCAAAATTAAATTTCATTTGTAAATATTTCACAATACAATTGGTTCCATTTTATTCATGTATATCATCACTATTATTTGTTGAGACTAACTAAGAGAGCTAAATGTACTGGCTCGCCACAAGGTTAGCACACATTGATGGTTACAGGGGAGTTGGGGACACTTATTGTTGAAGAATCTATGATGTATTTTTGCGTTCACTCTTTATTGAACGTTCATGTTAGTGTCCAGTGTTGTACTCACCACTCTGTGGGATGCGGCTGAACCTCCAGGCTCAGCTGGCCCTCCCTCCGTTTTATGCATTTTAAAGCAGATTGTCCAAGATCACTCTCAGCGGAGATAATCGAAATGTTACAGGTGAACTCAAAGCCCTGTAGGGACTCTTTCAGCCAATACCTTGAGATGGACCCGCATGTGCACAGTACTGACACTGCCTTTTAGGCCCCTCATTTACTTTCTTAATTGACTGTTACCATCACCCGAGGACACCAGGCCCTTCCCTCTTAAACTCCTCCAGGCCCCTGACCCTACTCCACATGCCACCACCCCCCTCCACCCCCTTCACTGACTCACCCTTGCCACCCCGAGCCTCCATGCAGCTGTTATTCTCTTGCTTCCCTCCCTTGTGCTGCAGAGTTGAAAACCACTGACCTCAGACACAACTCACAAAGCTGACTGTTCAATACCATCTTTAAACAAACGTGAACCGGATGCATGAGATTCTTGTACCCTATTCACTTCATCTTGAAGGTTGTGCATAATTTTAAACAAGTCTTACGCTAATGAGTATTCATGGCATGCTCATGGGAGCCTACCACAGGCTGGTGTGAAGCCCAACACGCCACAAACACGCCGCTGATGTAATCGCTGCTTCTTAACCCCATCGGGAAATCAAAATTTTGGCTTCTGCCTAATTCAGTCATCCTGCATGTCACATTTCCAGCTCTTTCAGGCTCCGTAAAATCCCAGCCCCTCCCACCCAAGGCCTTTGAACTCCCCCTCCACCACCAGGACCTGACTCCCCAGCCTCCTCCCAGCACCAGGCTCTGATCTCTCCACCCCTGACCCAAGGCTTCTGACCTTCCATCCCCGCTCAGGCCCCCGGCCACCTCCTCCCCCGGATTGGCAGCCCCCACGGTCAACCACCACCTCCACAGCTTTCTGGTCAACCCCCCTTTCCTGGGTCACACCCACCTCATGCCCCAGTTGACCCCATCCCTGCTCCCCCACTTGACCAACCCTCCCACTCGACCCCACCAATTCCCAGCACAGACTAACATGCTTCTAAAGCTGTCAGAGGCTGGTTTCCTACCTGACTGGAGGCCCAGCTGTTATGGGCCTCTGGGAGGGAGCTGATCACCGACATCAGGGTTGTGTTCGGGAAGAGTAAATTGGAAGAAATTTGCTTTGTGGGGAAAAAAGCTGTTAAAATGGTCAAAACTCCCCAGAGACATGAAGGTTTTCAATTTTGTTAAATCTTCTACTTATGATTTAGATTATTGTTCTCTCTTAATAAGATAGTAAACTGCTTGTCAAAATCTAGCTATGACTATGATAAAACATGTAGTCATTCGGGAGATCGGGCATCACCGAGAAGGCCAGTGTTTATTAGCCATCCCTCGTTGCCCTTGAGAAGGTAGTGGTGAGCTGTGTGGTGTAGTTAACACCCACAGTGCTGCTGGGGCGGAAGTTCCAGGTTTTTGATCCAGCGATAGTGAAGGAATAGTGATATATTTCCAAGTTAGGATGGTGTGTGGCTTGGAAGGGAAAATCACAAGTGACGGTGTTCCCTTCTGTCTGCTGCCCTTGTTCTTCTAGATGGTATAGGTAGGTTTGGAAGTGCTGGGAAGGAAGCCTTAGCGAGTTTTCAGTCTTTCAGATGGTACATTATAAGGCTGAGTGAGGAAAAAGAACTCTGTCATTAGGCTCCTGCACCACAGTGCCCAGTATTTTTATAGTACCTTTTATGCTGTGCAGGACATTTACAATAATATTCAGATCATTCGGGGACTGGTTAGCTTAGTTGGCTAGATAATTAGTGTGTGATTCAGAATAACAGCAACATGGTTTGATTCCCATTATTCAAAACATTTCTAGGTTCCATTTGGTGTTTACATGCAAGTAAAAACCTGAGGCAGGATTTTACACTCTCCCGCCGACGGGTTTGTAGGTGAGTGTAAAATACCTTGGGCTTCCTGCTGGGTTCCTGCCCACCCCGATCCTAACTCTGTGCAATTTTACACCGGGCGGGCAAGGTCTTGGCTGACCCACCCACCCTTGTCCCAGGTAAGTTCCTAAATTGGCCAGTTATTGACCATTTAAGGGCCGTTTCCCACCCAACCTCAAATTTCAGAGTGGCAGGAGGAGATCCGGGGTATGGGGGAAGCCTGAAAATATATCGGGTTCAGGCCTCGGGCAGGAAGTTGGGGGGGCGGGGTTGGAAACGGGCCTCCATCAGCAGCCCCCTTTTAATGTTGGGCACCTCCCCACCTCAATGTCCAGTGTAGTGTTCTAGCCCTGGCTCCCTAACAAGGGATAGCAAGACCAATGGATAGTGAGGTGCGACCATTGAGGGGGGCGACCCAATTCCTATGCCCAGGGGCTGTTGTATGAGAACGGCTCTGATGGACGGGTGTAGTTTGAAGATAGGGGGTGGGGGTGCAGTGGGAAAGCACCTCTGCTCTGCTGGTCTACAAGCAGTGCTATGAAAGCTCTTGCCATCTCCCCAGAACGGTCCTAATCTCACTTCAGCTGCTGGGTTTCCTGAGGCCCAGGAAGCTGCAAAGCGGGTAGTATTTAAATTGTCAACTCACCTCCTGGGAGCGGGTTTGCTGCCTGCCCCTTGTTCTGCCTCCATAAAACCCGGAAGTGGCTGGGTTGGAGTCGTGGCTCAAATTTTAAAATTTGAACATCTGATCGGAATCCAATTCACCCGTTCTTGTGTCCTGAAATTCTCCTTACCACTTCAAACTTCCTACTCTGGCTGTGAACCGCCTTGATGCCAGGGATCATTTCTTTGGGACCTCAGTAGGGTCCTGCTGCAGCCCAAAATTCCCCTCCCACCCAGTAGCCAGATCAGGCTTTCTTTGCCAGGCTCAGATGAGAGACGTAGGTGAGGCCCAACATTTAAAATCTCCCAGTCTCTGGTGTGGAGCACCAGACAGCTTCCCTTCTGCCTAAATCCTCTAATACAGCAGGCTTGCTTCATTAAAATCATCCCCAAAAAAGATCTACCATGCAGCAACAGGTAAAATTCTTCTATAATAAACTGCCAAATTAGCATTTCTTTCCCTATTAAGAATCATTTAAACAGTTGCCAGTTTTATGTGTTAATTTAGGTACAGCATGAAGCAATGCATAATGCAACTCCTGTACATTCTGCACAGTGCAGTGTGTTTGCATTGATCTGAAGGAATTTCAGTACGATACATAATACTAAATAGTCTGCAAGCCTATGGTGTATATACAGCCATTTGCCAGCAAAAGCAAAAATATACGTTTGAGGAAAAACAATTCAACGGAACAAGGATCACTTTCAATTAAGCAATATCTTTCAAGAAAAAGTTGATGGCCTGGATTTTCTGTGCCCTTCAGTGTCGGGCATGTTCGGTGGCGCGAGCGGACAATATGCCGTGATCGGTTTCACGATGGCGTGAAACCAGTTTGCGATCGTCCATTCAGCCCACATTTCCCACCATCGGACATCTGGAACCTCATTGTAATGCATCAGTATATCGTTATATGGCCAGCCCGCTGGACTCATCCCCCATCCGCGGGAAAACACACTGATGTGTTTCACAACAGCACATAAGCAACGTGCACCTGGCGGGCTGCACTTCACTCGGGACTTCAAGATTTGTTTGTCTACCTTGCTTTGGTCAGCACTCACAGTCATCAGCGCCAGGCTTCACTGGCAGCACCACATCACTTTTAGGGGGCCTCACAGGTAGCTCGCTACCTACCAGATCAGCCATATGTGGGTGACTTTTCAATGGCAATAGGGCAAGGTCTTGCTTGGGGAGTGGATGAAGTGGCCTCATGCAAGGGAAGAGGCTGCAGGATGAGGGCTGTACTGGGGAAGAAGGGTAACCCAGGGTGTGTTGGTTGATCTGTGCAAGTGGCCTCAAGATGGTGAGGGCTGAGGAGGCAGTCTCCAGAGGAGATGAGGCCAGATGGAGATATGAGGGTGTGTGTGTGAGAATGGGTGGTGATGTCCCTTGAGCTGGCAGTGAGTGAGATGCCAGCGAATATGTGATGGCATTGAGTGTGTGAGTTTAGAGTGATGAGATGGTTGTCATATCCTGGCTGCACGGATGAGATCATTCATCCTCTATCTGCATTGGATGGCCAACCTCTTCTGTGCAGCATTGGCACTGACCACCGCTGCCATCGTCTACCAAACCGGAGTAGTAATGTAGCTGCCTCTCCTGCGGGCAGAATGGGGGTAGAGGACATCACAGCAGGCCTCCATGCTGTCCAAAAGACGCTCGAGGGCTGCAGTTTTCATGCCTTTAGGAGCTATGTCTTGTTTGCTACAGTCCTGGGCTGGAAGCACTGAATGTGGCTGTACTTTAAATGTGGTGTCTGGCGTGATGAAGCAGCAGGCTAATGGCGCCATGGAAACTGTGTTTCCCAGTAATGCATAAGTAATGCAGCAGGTTTGGGATGATATGGTGTGAAAATCCGCCATTGTGGCCGGTGGGTAAAATGTCCTTTTACATGCCCGCTACCGCACTTATTGCAAATCGGGTGATTCCGCCCAAGATAATAGCCTATCACTCAATGGACCTTTTAATTATTCTAACCAACTTGTACAGAACATTTTCTGTCCTGTCTCTGGGCTTCTCCCATACACGAAAAAAAAATCAAAATATTATCAATTGAACTATTTTTCTCTGATGTATTTAAGAAAATGTTGTTGAAAATGCCTCAAAGGATTCTAAAAGGCCTTTCCATTAGTTTTCCACATAAACTGTGTACATAATAGGTTTTTAAAAAACGTGTTTATGCAGTAAAGCACTGGCATGAAAAGAATAGTTGAACAGATAATGCATTATTAAATTCAAGTTTGGCATTTTTTAAAAATGCTTCTCAATCATTCTTATATTTGAAATCAAGAGCGAGGTTTTAATTTTAATGTAATACAAACCAATAGAAGTATTGGTTAACAATCTGTCCTCACATTAGCAGTGGTGAAATTAATATTCACTACTTTTTTGCCAGTTAATAGAAGAATGTCACATGGAAGGGTGTGAAACCGATGTTCTATAAAGAAATTTATGGAAAGAAAAAATAGGCCTGCTGCGATAGGCCTCACTAGCTGCCAGCTCAGCTTGTTAGCACTTAAACTTAAATGTGTGTTGAAATCACATTGTGCCTTTCCATAGCGATGTGCACTTCTTGTGAATGGTAAAACCAATAGAGCAATGAAGATGACAACATTTGACACAGATGACGGCACATTGAACTGATCCCTGTCAAGTTTCACTGTTGAACCTGTACCAGACACCACAAACACTCAAAGTGCCAGCACTGCTTTGATCTGCAAAAACAGAAGTTGGCCAGAAAGTACAGTAACAAACAAATCTAACTGAAACCATAAGCCCTCCTTGGTTCATACTCAGTACCACAGTGTTTGACTCATGTGATTACTTTGGGTGAAGAAATCTGTAAATTTGAGCATGGGGTGGACTTAGAAGTTGTTAAATGTTTCTTTGCTAATGTAAACAATAAACTACTGGAGTTTGAAACAAAGCTGAAAGTACATCAGTGGTAACTTTGATTTAGAAAACTGAAAAATTTTAAAAATCTTACACATCAGAGCCATTTCTGATCATATTCCTGTGGGCCAACATTTAACATGGTTCTAAGAGCAGTAAAACCACTTGATGGAACTGTTAACTCTATGCTGGCAAAGGAATTTCAGGAATATATTTGCAATGACTACTCTATGGTAGTAAATGGAGTATTTTTAGAGGCGACTAAAGTTTATTTCATAGGTTGAATTATATCATATTCGTTATTCGATATTCAAGAAGGGAGTTCATTATTCAAGAAGGGATAAACCAGGGAACTACAGGCCAGTCAGTCTAACCTCAGTGGTGGGGAAACTATTGGAAGCAATTCTGAGGAACAGAATTAATCTACACTTGGAGAGGCAGGGATTAATCAAGGACAGTCAGCGTGGTTTTGTTAAGGGGACGTCATGTCTGACCAACTTGATTGAATTTTTCGAAGAGGTGACCAGATGTGTAGATGAGGGCAATGCATTTGACATAGTCTACTTGGACTTCAGCAAGGCTTTTGATAAGGTCCCGCATGGGATACTGATAACGAAGGTAAGAGCCCATGCGATCCAAGGCAATTTGGCAAATTGGATCCAGAATTGGTTGAGTGGCTGGAAGCAGAAGGTGATGGTCGAGGGGTGTTTTTGTGACTGGGGTTCCACAGGGATCGGTGTTGGGTCCCTTGCTGTTTGTGGTATATATAAATGATTTAGACTTGAATGTAGGAGGGTTGATCAGTAAGTTCGTGGGTGACATGAAAATTGGTGGGGTGGTAAATAGTGAGGAGGATAGCCTTAGATTACAGGAGGATATACACAGGCTGGTCAGATGGGCTGATGAATGACAGATGGAATTTAATCCGGATAAGTGTGAGGTGATGCACTTGGGCAGGATAAACAAGGCACGGGAATACACAATGAATGATAGGACCCTGAGAAGTACCAAGGACCTTGGTGTGCATGTCCACCATCCCTTAAGGTAGCAGGACAGGTAGATAAGGTGGTTAAGGAGGCATATGGGATACTTGCCTTTATTAGCCGAGGCATAGAATATAAGAGCAGGGAGGTTATGCTGGAACTGTATAAAACGTTGGTTCGGCCACAGCTAGAGTATTGCGTGCAGTTTTGGAATCCGCATTATAGGAAGGATGTGATTGCACTAGAGAGAGTGCAGAGGAGATTTACCAGGACGTTGCCTGGGCTGGAGAGTTTTAGTTATGAGGAGAGATTAGATAGGCTGCGGTTATTTTCCCTGGAGCGGAGGAGATTGAGGGAGGACATGATTGAGGTGTATAAAATTATGTGGGGCATAGATAGGGTAGACAGGAAGGAGCTTTTCCCCTTAGTGGAGGGATCAATAACCAAGGGGCATAGATTTAAGGTAAGGGGCAGGAGGTTTAGAGGGGATGTGAGGAAGAATTTTTTCACCCAGAGGGTGGTGGGAATCTGGAACCCACTACCTGAAAGGGTGGTAGAGGCAGAAACCCTTATAACATTTAAGACGTATTTGGATGTGCACTTGCGATGCCATGGCATACAAGGCTATGGGCCTAGTGCCGGAAAATGGGATTAGAATAGTTAGGTACTTGTTTGACCGGCGCAGATTTGATGGGCCATAGGGCCTTTTTCTGTGCTGTAGACCTCGATGACTCTATAACATATGCTGCTTTTGAAAAGTTTCTTGTACTAACTGCCATTTTTCTTTGTTCAACACAAATGTTTCCCTTCAAATTTTATAAGTATTTTTTTCTAAAATTAGTTCACATGAATTTTAACCATGCCCTTGGCAACAATAAACATCCTAGCACCTTGAATATCCTACCTGTGACAAATAGTAACCCTATAACCACAGATTTTCACACAGTAACTACAGCCAGAATTTCTTTGCACTATACAAGGCACAGGCAGGCGCATAGGTCCATAACACTTTAATCAGCCTCATTTCTCAGTCTCCTCTGATTTTATTTTGGACTCACGTTCTATGGATGGTAACAACTCTGAACTGGGAGCCTCAGCGATTGCCTGTACTTGGACTTCATAGGCTGAATTTTTGTCTCCTGCTTAGGGGGAAACCCGAGTCGGGAGGGCCAAAACAGAGGTGGAGAGCTGACATTTTTAATTTCCTCAGCGATTCCCCCCTCCTGCCATTTTTGTTGGGTTGGGAATTATTTCTGGTCGTAATCAAACATTCACTTAAGGAGACTTTATGTTCATAATTTAAATCCCTGCTGGAAATTCAAATTTCCCTGTCCTTGGTATTTTTGTGTAGGCAGGCAGGAAACCTACTAGGTAAGTCAGTCCTGGCAACTATATCCACAGAAGCTGTTTGAACAGATGGTCAGACTTCTGTTTTTCAGGGTGGCCTCATTATGAGTGGGCAATGGACTCAGCTCAGCACGAGTCTGTTTACACTTGAAGGGGAGTGCTAGCTTTGTTTGCTTTACATCTTAATTTCCTTGGAATAAGTGATTCTTTCTTTGTGGTTTTTTAAGGCCTGTTTGTTCATTTGGACAAGATTAAGAGACGTGAACTGGATTAAAGCTTTTGTCATTTATACTATGAATGGCTGTGGTTGATTGACACATTTATGAGGTTGTAGGATGAGCATTTATTTTCCAAATGGGATTTTCAAAGCCTCCTTCCTTATTGTATCAGTTTCAGGAGTATTTCAAAGACTTGTCACACTTGCCAATGGCTCATTGGTTCTGTACATAGTGGATAGTGGGTATGGAGGATGCATGGGGGCATGGAGTTGTTATGAGTGGGCATGGGGGTAGGAAGGTGCATGGAGTGGGCATTGGGGAGATGAGGGGGCATGGATTGGGCATGGGGGATATGAAGGAGCATGGAGTGGACGTGGGAGGCATTGAGGGGGCATGGGGTGGGTGTTTTTGGTGATATGTGTGGGCTAGAGAGCCACACAACCCTGATTTGAACCGGGTTGATGTGCCAGTGAACAGAGGTGGGCCTTCTAACCAGCCTTCCTCAACACCTGTACCCCTCAGGTAGAAGCCATTCAGCCACCCCCACCCACCCCTGCCCCACCCCCACCCACCCCTGCCCCAGTTGCCTAAGCCTGCATTTGATGGCAAAGTGCCTGACCATCATTCTATTCTGTATACTATCAGGATGTGCTCAACACTGAAGACTCTTATGAAACTATTAGATTAAATCAGCTGCAAAGTTGGCTGTTCTCTTACCTGTAACCCCCTTCCCCCAGATATTTTTGTATTCCTCCTCCTCAAATACTTACCCATTCCTTTTTAAATTCTTGTTTCTTCCTCAATAAGTACTTTGGCTGAAGCGTTCCATATTTATTAGGCTTCAGTGTAAAAAACTTCTTATGTTACTACTCCCAGCTTTGCGGGAAATATTGGGTCCCATGTCCACTCACTCCCCACTCTCCCTTTCTTCCTGTGCCCAAGCCCCAATCATCTGACTCCCAGTCCGTTGTCACTATATTCCCTTGCCCCATGGGCCCTATTGTCCTCTATCAACCCAGCCTCGTGGCTCTCCCCACTCCTTTGCTCTTCCCCTACTACTCCTGTTGCCCAGCTGTTTCACCACCAGCCAGTTCTATTTCCAGCCACCCCAAAGCTAGGACCAGCTCTCAGCCAGAGGCAAATCTGATGAGGCAGCCAGTGATGTAATGGAGTGGATGGGGCTGGGTGCTGGAGGGGATGGGGAGTCGGTTGTGAGGGAGTGGGCTGGGAGCTTTCATGGTGAGAAATGTAAAGGACAAAATTCTTCCATCCTGCAAGCAGGTCATTGAGAAAGAAGGTCTTCCTGATCTTTATGGCTCAACTGCTGAAAAAAAAAACTAATATAAGTATCAGGGGAAGCAAGTTTGTATATTTAAAAATTAGCAGAGTTTTCAGATCAGTTCCTTGGGGACATATGGGCTAAGAGTGTATAATCCTTATAATAATGAGGCTTTCTCGTATTAAATGAAGTGAATAGAATAGATTGCTATGGTCAGCACAACTGTCCAAAGATAGACTTTTTTTCTGTGATTTTCAGGAGTTGTGTGATCTTGCAGTGAGAAAGCATTTCAAACAGTTCAATTATGAGGGTATTTTAATTGAAGAGCTACAGCCATCTAGTATAAGGCTTACCTTAGAAGTGTACAGAGCAAGACAGCAATTTTTCTGACCTGTGTAGGTTCAAAAGCATAAATAAAGTAGGCAGTACTTCCTTCAGTCTCCAAACATAAGTGCAAGTTTACTTACTTTCTTAATGAGTAATGAAATATTTTAATAGTTGGCTGTTTCACTAATTTTTCAAGTGTAAATCACATGTGCAATGGCACTTTTATGAGCTTTTGAGGGATATTGTGTGCAAGTGCCAATTTCCATTCATGTGTATCTGCTTTTCTTCTCTAATCCAAAGCAACCAGCTTGGACAACTTGAGTTTGTGCCTGTTGAGTTAAAGGAAAGTTTTGAGCTGAGCCAAAAGAAACTTGTTTTTTTTTGTGGTCAAATTAATTAAAGGACCTGCCTAGCTAAAAAAAAAAGCTGGCAACAAAGAAAAGCAACAGTTTTTAAAACTAAGATTTATTGAGTTATGGATCCTGACCACAATCAAATACAGCAATGTTGATTGTATTTTAAATACAAAGGGATCAATGTCTCAACTGTAAGTTGCAACAATGATTTAGCATTCTTCCAACACTCAATTAACATTCAGTTAGAAGTTGGTCCAAATTTAAATCTATGCCTTCAAAAGAATAAAAATTATGCAATTCACATCTGCTAATAAATGAAGATTGTAATTTGAGGGTAAGCAGAAATTTTTTTTCGTCAAGTAATTGGTTTTACAAACATGCAACTTAGATTAGATTTACGTTTATTCCATATCAATATATTACCTTAAATATTACTGCTAGTCAGGATTATGTTTTAATCTTGCATGCCAGCATTCCTGATAAATATAGATCTGTTGTTCCTTATCCTCTGACCTACTTTGATGGGAAAAACATTGCTCAAAGCTATGTGTAGTTAAACTTTTTTTTTCACTTGGTAGCACAGAACTTGAGTATTGCTGTAAAAAAGAGACATGCTGTTGAAGCTTTTTATCTTGGACTCATCAGGACAGATTCACAAGAATACCAAATCTCAAAGGGAACAACAGTTTGTACTGCATGAGAAGAGGGTGCTGATTTGTTAGCAGGTGGATTCTGACTGGTGGATGTGCTGTCATGGGAAATGCTCCAGGGAATAGTTAACAGCAAAGCTTTTGTTTAAATTTAAACGAGATAGGTCAAGGAATGATTGATCAAGGAATTGCCATAGGGAAAGAACCAAGGAATGGCTGTTCCCCAACTTTTGTTCAGTTGAAAAAGTGCAATGTGTGGACATGTTCTTTCTATTTGCAAAGGACAGGGCCCTGTGTGTGAATATATGTAGCTTCTAGCCATGTTTCTACCACTCATAGTCCACTTGTCAACCAATTAACACCCTCTTCTCACGCAGTATAAATTGTTGTTCCTTTTGAGATTTGGTATTCTTGTGAATCCGTCCTGATGAGTGCAAGATGAAAAGTTTCTACAGCATGTCTCTTTTTACAACAAAACTTTTTTTTAAATTGTTCTTAAAATGGGGCATTGTCAGAATGAAACTGGTATCATGTAGGGGCTACAGTAGGTAGGGTGACAGGTCCCTTCCTTGAAAAATTTTAGTCATTCAGTTCCGTTCTGATAGCAATCCTGTAATTTTGAAGATAATTTCATCCGGTGCCATTCCACAAATGACTAAATTTGGTTTCACAGTTTGCCATAGCGTAATTTGAACTTCCAGTCTTTGGGTTACTATATGCTCAGCCATAATTGGTGCAGAGTTTTGTATGTTTAAAGTTTATATGAACTGTAATAATTAAATATTGAAGGTTACTATCCTGCTGTTTCATTTTAATTTGACCGTCCCCACCATCCCCAAACCCCCTCACTCAACAAGCCTCATACTCCCTAAATTTTCACTCTTGGGTTACACCAAATCTGAGGCATAAAAATGTGGCCACACCGGGCAAAGGCTTGGGAGGCAGTGTGCTGTGCTGTGCTATCATACCCTCTGTACTAGAGTTATTATTCTGCAATCTCAAAACTTGCTCCCTTTATTGCCACCCTCGGATTACTAGACCAGTTCAGACAGGAAGTTCACAATGTACTGCAATAGCTCCAGCTCATGTTTTTAACATCATCTGCAACTGCTCAAACAATGGCTGTTCTTTCCTGAAGAAACCCTAACAGACTATCTAAACTCTTAAACATCACATCAAGGTTGAAGTGATTATGCCACTGCCAGCAGCTGATGCTACCATGTTTACCAATACCATCCTTTTCCTCAACTCAATAATCCTGTAGTCAGCAAAAGTCAGTCAGTCCAACATTCAACACATGCTTTTCAAGCTGCACTGAAGAATGATGGTCCTTTTATTGCCAACTGCTCTCAAAATGAACAAAGCAATATTTATTATTTATTTTATTTTATTATATATCCTGTTTAAATAAAAGTTCTTATATTAAGTCTGGTGTAAATAGACGGAGGGAAAATGATCAAAGAATAACCCTGTTCCAGTAGGTAAGAACATTGATGGTGACATTGGAATTGATATGGATAAGGATAGAACCTGAATCTGGTAGCAATATTCTCATTAATAATTGTAGAAGCACAGGCAGCAGTTCCAAGAGTAATGGAGTATCAGTAATAATCCTGTTCACCTTTTACCAGTCATTCACTGTTTCATTTTTCTTGTCAAATACTTTGTTGAAAAGCCAAAATTACAAAAGAATAAGCCTCAAGAGGACTAAAACAAATTCTCAGATAATCATTTGATTGCTGTGTCAACTTCTGTTTCAGTATTCGAGAGATGGTAATTCATTAATGAGAACAGGAAGAGATCATGATGATGCAAGATATAACTACTATATCTGATTACATCTGGATATAGTTGACTTAAATTAAAAGATTTCCATCTCCTATCTTAATGAACCAATAAAAGGTTCCAAAAGATACAAGTAGTTATGGAGATTTAAACCACTAGTAATTGCACCCACATTTAGTACCCTGTGATACTATTTATGCAAGATTTTATGTTTAGAAAGTAAAAAGTAAGCTCAAACATGAAATATTAAGAATGTATATTTTTCCAAAATGTGGTCATCGTCATTTTAATAAGTGATAATTAATGGAGCACAAATAATTTGTTTTTACAATTCAGATGCACATGTTTTTTACATGGCATTTGTATGAAGTGGCAATGGATAAACCATGTAATTGCTGTTCCTTTATGTGGACAGTATGACAACCTACAAGTCCAGTGCAGAAGTCACACCCTCATGAAATTTACTTCATACACCATGAATCCTGGTGTTATGTTAGACAAGTGTAAAAGCTGCACCCCTAAATTTTATCCCAACTTACACCAGATCACTAGTGCATTGTTGAGATGCCCAGATTCTCGAGTCATTAAAAACTCACCTTCACAGGACTGGGACCAATATACTCACAGAGAGATTTTCTAGTGCTGTTGGGGTGGGTTTAAACTAGCTCGTCAGTGGGGTGGGAACCTGAGGGGTGGCTGAAATTGGAAGAAAGTAAAGCTGGAAACAGGAAGTAGTGGTGAGACCAGAAGGCAGGAGAAACAAAGCAGTGTTGAATATGTTTCGAATATGGAATGATGTCAAAAAGACAAAGTTAAGGGCATTATACCTGAATACGCGCGCAGCATTCACGATAAGGTAGATGATCTAAAGGCACAAATAGAGGTAAATGGGTATGATATAATTGCCATTACAGAAACATGAATGCATGGTGACCAAGACTGGGAACTGAATATTCAAGGATATTCAACATTTAGGAAGGGCAGACAAGAAGGGAAAGGAGGTGGAGTTGCGCTGATAATAAGGGATGGGATCAGTGCATTGTAAGGGAGAATCTCAGATCAGAAGGACAATGTGTCTGGAATCTGTTTGGGTGGAGCTAAAAAACAGCAAACATTGGTTGGAATTGTTTATCGGCCACCAAACGGTAGTGGTAATGTGGGGCATGGTATTAATCAGGAGATGAAAGAAGCTTGTAGTGTGGACAATACAGTAATCATGAGTGACTGTAATCTGCACATAGACTGGGTAAACCAATTGAGCACTAATGCTGTGGAAGATGAGTTTCTGGAGTGTGTGATGGATGGTTTTCTAGAGCAGTATGTTGGGGAGCCGACCAGAGGGCAGGTTATTTTAGATCTAGTATTATGTAATGAAAAAGGGCTAATTAATAATCTTGTTGTAAAAGAACCTTTAGGGATGAGTGACCACAATATGATAGATTTGGACAGACTTAGTGAGTGGGCAAGAACATGGCAGATGGAATATAATCTGGAAAACGTGAGGTTATCCACTTTGGTAGAAGGAACAGATGTGCAGAGTATTTCCTAAATGGTAAGAGATTGGAAAGTGTAGATGTACAAAGAGACCTGGGTGCCCTTATCCATAAGTCACGGAAAGCTAACATGCAGGTGGAGTAAGCAATTAAGAAGGGAAATGCAATGTTAGCCTTTATCGCAAGAGGATTTGAGGACAGACGTAGTGAAGTCTTGCTTCAATTGTATAGAAGCTTGGTTAGACCACCTCTGGAGTGCTGTGTGCAGTTTTGGTCCCCTTACCTCAGAAAGAATATTATTGCCATAGAGGGAGTGCAATGAAGGTTCACCAGACTTGTTCAGGGGATGGTGGGACTGTCTTATGAAGAGAGATTGGGCAAACTGGGCCTGTATTCTCTAGAGTTTTGAAGAATGAGAGTTAATCTCATTGAAACCTACAAAATACTTAAAGGAATAGACAGGGTAGATGCAGGTAAGATGTTTCTCCTAGTTGGGGAGTCTAGAACCAGAGACACAATTTCAAAATAAGGGGGAAGCCACTTAGGACTAAGATGAGGAGAAATGTCTTTACCCAGAGGGTTGTGAATTTTTGGAATTCTCTACCCCAGAGGGCTGTGGAAGCTCAGCCATTGAGTATGTTTAAGGTAGAGATTGATGGATTTCTGATTGACAATAACGTAAAGGGTTATGGGGGTATTGTGGGTAAAAGGCATGGAAGTGTTCAATCAGCTATGATCGTATTGAATGGTGGAGCAGACTCGATGGGCTGAATGGCCTTCTGTTCCTATGTTCCCACTTATATGAGGGTGTCACTTTGCCACCAGGCAAAATATTTCATTTGGGACTACAACTTATCTTTATGATATCTCTTGAAATAATTATTTGTTAAATTCAGAAAAAATATATTTTTTGGTGCATCTGAAGTAGACATTTTCCAATAAAAATGTTTTGGAAAGTAATATACAAAGATTCTGTTAACTAGCTAAAAATGGTAATAGATTTCTTGGGGGCTTTAATTCCTCAGCCCATGTGGTGTATGCCTGTTGCCTAGCAATTCAGTAGGAGAATCATAAAATAGACCGTGACCAAGATATACCTGGTTCTGACCTGCACTGGGAATTCTTGCGGGACTGGTTAACTGCAGACTCTCCACCTGCTGCCTACAATGTCAGTGATGTGCAGAGAGGGAGCTGGAAGTGAGGGGACTGCCACATTTTGAGTCCTCAGCTTCTTGAAGGTAGTTGTGTTTTCAGAGGCTGGTTTGCTGGATGAAAGGAGGGGTAGCAGTCTGTTCCATGGCAGAACACAAAGGAGGCATTGTTTACAGCTTTTCAAGCCTCACAACTCCACGCACAACACTCTACTCCACATGACTCCCCTTGATTTGCATTTAATGTTGCATTTTGCCCCATCCCAGAGCAGTCTAGTTGAGCCAATAGTGTCACAGGGCCCAAATGACAATATGGAAAATAGGTGACCTTCTATTGACCGTGTATACTCAGCAGGGTCAGTGGCAGAGGTTAGGGGTGTGTATGATCACAATGTAATAGTCAGGATTATGTCCCTGAGGAGCCCCCTTTTGGTTGTATAATGGGGTGAATCTCTGGAAGATTCTGCCACTCATCTGCCAACACTTTGGTAACTATCATAACTGGCAATCACACTGTTTTTTCTGGGGTCTCTGTGGTTCTTCCGCTGAAGTTTGGTGATCAGCAACAGAAGCCTCCCCTCACCATCCTTCAAAGGGCTGGGGATATTTGGTGAAGGATGTTCACCCTCCCCAGTATGTAGAGTTTTGGAGCTCTGAAAATTTTATTGAAAATCTGTGCATGTTTAAAACAATATTCTACCAGCTTCAAGTTTAGAAATTTCAAAAACAATTTAATAATATTCCAAAAAAAAAGTATTTGAAATGTTTCTGTCTCTATTTACATTCCTTCTCTCCAGTTTTTTATTATCGTAAATCACGCAAGTTCAATGTTTTTGCAACAACTTTCCACCATACACGGATTAAACTGTTAACACGAATCCTCATTCAGTAGGCAGTTCCCACATTCTTAGGTGATTGACAAGACTGACATATGGAATAGTTCACAAATTCCCAGGTGACTGACAGATGGAGAATAGAAAGGCGTATAAAGTTGCCTGGAGAGCTGAGGACGATTTCATATTCAGTGGTTTTGATCAAAAGCATTCCTGATCTCAAACTAAATTTAGCACCACTGGCAATTAGTACTTGATTTCTTCAGTCATTGTTATTGCTGCTTGATGAACTGCAATTCAACTTCAAAAAGACTAATAGATAAAATTGGAAATTTTATGAAAATATTTATAATTTCTTTGCAAATCACTCATTAACTATGAAGATTTGTTGTCCAGAATTGAAAGTGCAAAGGTACAAGTATAATTATCCCCCTTTTAAAAGTGTGCCCCATTTTATTAAGTTTTGTAATTCCTAAGAAGGAATCTAGAAACTTTGGCCAAGTTTACAATTCAGTGATTTGTTGGCTAAAAAGTCATATAATGTGTCTTAATCTGTTCGTCAAAAGAAGTTACGATTCCAATATTGATTGCTTCAGGTGAGGACAGCTTCCTTCTGGAGAAAGTACATCATTGCCTGACTCCACCTTTTGTTTACATTTAGTCAATCCAATGTTAAGTTTTTCTCCACACCTGAAATTTCTCTATTCCTCTCCTGAAGACGTTAACTCATGGGTGGGTGCATCTCCACATGAGGCCCCCACAGATTAACCTTGTCTAAGGGAGATTCTTTGTTTGTGAGCCAATACAGTGGGCTCTTGTGTCCTCCCCAGTGATGAGTTTGGTAGCAGGGGGCATTTAATCGGGCGGAAGGGTGATGGGTGGGGACCCCGCTACCTTCCTGCCTCCACTACAATTAAGTCCATATCGGGAAGGCCTGTGGTCGACCCTCCCACCCCGCTGCCAATTGAGACGTTTAAGTTGGCAATTAATGCCCATCTGTTTTAGCTCTACTCCACTGAACTTCCTTTGCAAACCCTCTATCTCTCTACCTTTTAAAAGCCATTTCAATACCCATCTCTTTGACTAAACTTTTGGTCAAACCTCCATGTCATGGGTCAGTGTTCATTCCTCGTTTTCTTTTTTTTTAAAAAACCTCCATAAAGTGGAGGAATTAAATACATTAAATGCATTAAAATTAAATGTAATTTGTTACTAGTGAAATGTGTAGAATATAATTAGAGCTGCTCTTTTTCTGTTTTCTTTTCAAGGTATAGCAGCTTTTTTCTGAATTTCAACTGTGTAGGAAAATATCTGTTTTTTTTAGCACATGGCAATTTTTTCTGGTTTTCAGATCTACATACTTTCCTCAGAAATGTCAATTTACCTCTGCTGCACAAACTTGGAGTCCTGCACGTGATTTCACACCTAGTTTGCAGTCACCCTTTGAGATCTGAGGATAAGTCTGATGCAGAAACTCAGATGCAGGGCAGGAGGTTAAGGATGAAGGGCTTGTGGTAGTGGAGCTCCGCAGTGATGGTGGAATGGTGGGAACCGTTAATACAGCTGCTTTTTAAGAGATTCCCCAGGTGGTTCCTCCTTATCAATAATAGAACAAATGACAAACCCCAGTGCTTTCACTTTCACAATACTACACTGAGAGACTTCAACTCCGTGCTCTGATTGGGTTCCAATACATTTTGTAAGATTTTTCAGGATGGGACTTTAACAACACAGCTTCAGTTTTTTTACCTATTTTTTGATTTGTTCTATGCTGTTGACCAATGCTGACTGGTCATCCCACATTCTCCCTTGATCCCATGAACTTTTAACAGGATGAGCAGAAGATTCTAGCTGTGGCAGGTTAGTGCTTATGGCGGGATACACCTCCCCATGGCTTTTTGGAACTATTATTTTTTCAGTATAATACTGAAATAAGCTCAGTTTACTCAGTTGTTTATTTTTCCTATTTAGAAGTGTACTGCTAAAATGGAATCTGACTGCGATGATGCCCTGATCCTGCTCACACTGCTAGTGTTACCTTCATCAGTCTCTGCTTTCTTCAGCCCCTATTTGTTGATTATGTAAGCATAAACATTGGAGAGAAATTGCTGGAGACTATATGGATTTGCACAATATAAATACAATTGTAAAATTTGATCGTGTCTTTCCAACGGTACTTTACAAGTTAAATATCTGTAATAGCTCATGAGCATTTACACAGGAAAATAATGACTTTGAATCATCGTGCTTTTATTTAACTCGTTACCAATAGAAGGGTTTAATTTCTTCTAGCCGCCCACTGCTTAATGTGTTCACAAGCAATGCCTATGCATATATTTTAAAAGACCCTTTAACCCATTTAAAATAAATAGCTTATTGACTCTGTCACAATACCCAACAAATAAATTTACACAATCTGTGAAGAAGCCATGGTGCTACCTGTCCAGGTGAATAAATGCAGTCAGCTTAGTCCCTCTAGAAGTCAGGCAAACATATTTCTGGCCCAAAATGGTTCATTCATTATTGTATGATTCAAGCATCTTATCGGTTGCATTGGATTAGGGACAATGAACAGAGAGCTGGAAAGACATGAGGTCAAGAACAAACTGAAGGCCTGATACCGATTTCAGATTGTTGTATATGAGATCCAGCAGCACCTCTTGTGAAGTATAAACCACTATTTGTAAACTAAAGCTTGAAATATTAATATGTGCTGCAAATAACAGCTGCAATGGCACTGCGTGTTTATTTAGTTCATTTCAAGTGTACTTGCTAAAGTATTATTACTTTGGTATGGTTTAATAGGTTATTAAAAATAAACATTTTCCCATTACGTAATGGCATGCTCCATCAAAGAGCTTTGAACCATTTTTCATTTGTTCTTCTGCTCCTCCAAGTGATGAATGTTAGTGCTAGGCAATGGATCTCAACTAATTGCAGACATCAAAAGTTCCCTGGTCAGGTATAACACAGCCAGATACAGACTAAGGGCTGGATTTCACTACCGAGTTGGGAAATTTGCTGACTTGGCATAACCGCCTCAGTAGAAAGTGCCCTATCAGACCCAATTTTTGCTCTGGTGAGGTGAGAGCTGGATAGAATTGGGACTCCTGCCCCCAGAAGCAGAGTGGAGGTGGCCACTGGGATGGTGAATGCTGAGGCAGGCCAGCCAGCCAGCCTTGCTTCTCTAGGACTTCGTCCCTGTACTACCAAACAATTACTAATAAGTTCCTTGTGATATACCTCATCTGTTGAATGGCAGGCTTTGAATTACCACGTCGAGAGTCATCCTTGCTAAGCAGGTTCAGAATAGGCCAAGGCCCCTATGCAGCCAACCTCCACTGCTGGGATCTAAGTACAAATCCCTTAGGCAGTTGTGGAGAGACACAAACAATGCTGCACATTACCGAGGAATGTTCCCTCTACAGACTAAGTGGCAGACTGTATCACAAACTCAGGAGGCTATCGCTTGGATTTGGGGATTTGCAATCGCTAAATTAAAAATAAAGGACCAATTTCAGGTCACAACTGCAAGTGTCTAATCTATACCTGTAGGCATCACCGTATTAGTAAAGGTGGCTTTGCAGGCATCACAGGTGGCTGCCTAAAACAGGTATTAGGACCCTTTCAAATGTAAATAAAGGGCATAATACCTTTTTTAGGCCCCCCTGTAGAAACAAGCATGGAGTGAGCAATGCAGGAGCTAGGCCTGGGGATGCTCAAACAGTCCCTGAAACCTTAGCAGGAAATGCCACCCAAAGATAAATGTTTTTTCCTAATATTCCGGTGGAGCCAGAAGGAACAGGAGTGCTCACAAATCTACAATCCTCATGATCATATCCATCCTCATTGTTACTTCAGCCTTCTTCATTGGACTTGTGTTGAGGCCACTATTGGTGAGGCAAGCTGCCCAATATTCTCCTTAGTGAATCTCACATTCCGCTGATAGAGGTGCTGGCAGCAAATGCAAAAATGCTAATGATAATGATAAAAATAATTTTAGGGCAGTCTTGACCAATTGCCATTCCAACAACCCCAGCTGTAAGCATAAAAAGACGGTGCCTAACTCACTATGACACCCAATTGCTTGTACCATTTTAATACATTTGTTAGATTTATCGTTATTTAAAGCAGTGATCAATGGTGTTTACTTAAGAACACTGTAAAATTTTTAATGCTTCAGTCATAAGATGTTCCACATGATAATATTGCAATACATTTACAGTTTAATCAAGCTTAACTAAGTGAATCATCAAGGGTGTTTGAACTACATCTTCCGTTTTATGCATTTACATAGAAACAATTGTTAACTGTCTGTACAGAAACTTTCAAGGAACTTTTATTAGTTAATGACTCGATCATTATACTCAATGCTCTGAGGAAATATCTACTTTAGCCCTGAGAATGATTAAGCAATACTTCAGTTCTGCTACATTTGGGGCCTGATCAAATAGATTGGCTTATACACATCATGGAGAGGAACAACATTTAATTCTCCAATTATATGTCCTGCTGTCACCTCCAATACATACAGTATCAACTATCAGTGCTAATTTTCCCCCTAGCTCATTGACACTATGCGTCATGCAGAATGCACAATGATCAGCAAACATATGAATAGCAGTAATATTGATAAAGTAGTTACAGTATCAGATGTTCTCCTTAAACATTACACGAGGGTATGCCAAAATAATCATTTAGAATTTTGAAAAGCACAACTACCAAGATTAATTACAAATCTTTATGTTGCAAGTTTCTTGTTTACATTTGTATTCAGTGTAACTGGGAAGTTTATGACTTAAATCACATATTGTACTATTCAATGAGGAATAATCCTACTTTCTTGCCATTGTTGGGGATGTATAAATGTACAACCAGCATGAACCAGGTAAACCATTAGCACCTTTATCAATAACTGAAGAATCTTAGGAGCAATAGCGCTTCCATAAAGGCTGGGTACTTTACAGGATAAAAGGAAATAAACCATGTCTAAAAGGCAGTTAGTAAACAAGCACGTTCAGATTATCGAAATTACTGAATCTGACTTCAACTTTCTGTAAAATAAATAAAAGAAATAGATGTTGGCAAAATTGTATTCTAACACTTTGGGGCTGTAATTCAATGAAACAATCCAATTTGCATATGCTTTCATGAGATTGCTGCTGTTTCAACACATTTAGGAATGCTGTGATTTCTTCCAAGAAATAACAGTAAGCATTAGGTACATTGCCTAAATCCCAACTGCCTCTTATTTGCAAGATGATCAGTCTCCTTTAGGAACTTGTCCAGCTCATTTTTGAATATTTGCAGTGAATCTGTATCCACTGCACAAGATGGCAACCTATTCTAAAGGTCAGTAATCCCCTTGGAAAAGAAGCAGCTGATTTTAAAAGTTGTCAGTTTTAGTATCAGTCAATCTCTATTCAGTCAACAATGTTTTAATTAAGGCCAAGGCTTTCCAAGAATTGTAGAATCTTACTGAAGAATGTCATTCGTCCCAGCATGCCTATACTGACTCTTTCAAAGACTTGTCCAATTTAGTTCCATGCCTCAGCTTTTCCCCTGTAAACCTGCAAATTACTCCTCTTCAAGCACACGTCTAATTGTACAAAGTACAATTTTGAATAAATTATCTTATGCATTTCTCGCTAACTTGCTATTTCCCCAATCTCTCTTCACCAGTCTCTTTCCCTTTTTAATTATTTTAACTTGCATTTTATCTCTATCCAATATAATAGAGCTATTCTACATTTTTTAAATCTAAGGGTACATTTGCACAATTGTACCATTGGTACAAAATGATCTTGTCTCACATTGACACTCAGACATTGTAATGTAAATCCAGAGTGAGGACTGAACCTGATGCATAGTGAGGTGAATCTTTCAGACAATTTCTCGCTCTTTAACTCTCAAATCAGATTGGGCCTAAATTCATACATTTTTTTCAAAGATGTAATTTTTCTGGTGAATGGTAAATCATTTGTTTTTGCACACACAATCAGAAACAAGCACTCTTAGGTCAGGAATATTGTACGTTTCTTTAGCTGTTATCGAAAAAAAGGATCCAACAAAATATTGTTTTATCTGCTTCCCATGCTATCAATCCTATAACTTTAGAGATGAATACTTGAACTTTGTTCATAGATGAAAATCAGAATTAAGTTTAAAACAAAAACTGTTTTGATATGCATCGTAACTGTGGAAATTGAGTATTTATTGACTGCAAAGGAATTAAACCAACATTTTTTGGTGTGTTTCATAGATTTGAAACAATTACCTATGACTCTCCAGACTCCAGAAACCCTTGGATAATTCATCGCCATAGTTACTTGGCTTAGTCTCCATCTAGTAAATTATCACACATGACACGATGACAACATTGGATCCACATTATGCATTCCTTATTTCTTCAGCACTATGATGTTACACAACATATATCCTATTGAGTATTGAATGATTGTGGATTTGTTGCATTTATATGATTTAATTTCCTCCCTGATCAATAATAGAGACCTTGATCCAAGAAATTGCTATACAAAACGATAGTCAAGTAACATATCATGGAAAAGTCCTCTCTGTGCACTAAGCGTAGTGAAATCATAAAGTAGTTCTTTGCAAACATGGTTATGATTTCATTATATCCAGAGCAGAATAAGCTTTCCCCATATATGACCTTCAAGCCTAGATTTTCTGATCAGCAATATATTAATGGTGTCAATAAGCCACGTTTCTTTTAAATGGTTTGTTGCTGGCATTAAAATAATGCAAATGTGAAAAGCTGGTTTCCTGTTTCAAAAGTAGACAATTGAGTTAGAGGTGTCAGGAGGTTGTTTCAGTGTGCTGATACATGACATTAAATGCATGTAAGGCCTCGAAATTCCCTGATTCTTCACCATCCCTGTGAGTAAGGGCAGTCAGTAACAATGACGTGGTATTGTTGTCAATGAGTAAAATTAAGGTATGATTCTGCAATTACTAATTAGGGAGACATCATCAACAAAGTAATAAACTTTCAACTGTTGATTAGCCTATGGAAATTTCAGCCTTTTTTTTACATTTTACATTTATATTGAAACGAAACCCTACAATTAACAAAAAATCACTCAACTGTCAGAAGTGGCTCAGTATTACTAAATTAAGCAAAATACAATTTTGAATAAAATATCTTGTGTAATTCTCTCTACCTTGCTATTTCCCCAATCTCTCTTCACCTGTCTCTTTCATCCTTTTATTTTAACTTGCATTTTACCTCTATCCAATATAATAGAGCTATTCTATTTTTTTTTATTCTAAGGGTACATTTGCACAATTGTGCCATTGGTACAAAGTGATTTTGTCTCGTATTGACATTCGGCAGAAACATCCTAGATTTGCATTAAGTGCAGTAGCGGGTGGGAAAAAGAACCTTTTACCCGCCAGCTGTAATGGCAGCATTTCACGCTGTATCTTCCCAAACCTGCCTCATTAATCATGCATTCCCGGGAAACACATTGATTTGATGGCGGGTGGGCTCTCATTCACCCACCACGTACATCTCTCAGTGCTTTCAGCCCAGGATTGCTGCACAGGAGACATGGCCCTGAAAGGCAAGAAGACTGCAGCCCCCTATTCAGTGAGGTGTCCCTGGAATGCCTTTTGGACACCATGGAAGCCCACTGTGATGTCCTCTACCCCTGCTCTGGATGCAGGAGGGGCAGCAACATCACCAATCTGGCTTAGGAGGTGGTAGCAATGGTGGTCAGTGGAAACTCCCTGCAAAAGAGGACAGCCACCCAATGCCAAAAGAGGATGAATGATTTTGACCGTTCCGCCAGGGTAAGTCACTCTTCTCAACTCTTGCACTCACAGACTCATCACACATCCACAGGGATCTCACTCACTGCCAGGTCAAGGAATGTCACCATTCACTCTCTCACACACACCTTCATTATCCTCATCCCATCCATGGCACCACTCACCACCCACACATGCCAGGCATACTTATCATCTGGCCTGATAGGCATCCTGCCTACACTCTCTCCATCTGTCTTCATGCAGGAAAAGCACACAACAAAAGGGAGAGGCCGCAGACTGGTGGAGGAATGCCTGAAATCAAGGTTCTCATGGACTTTGAAAATAGAGTCATATAGCTGACTGATGAAGATCTGGATTGTTGCTGTTCTGATGATGAGGTCAGCAGTGCTGTACCAAGTGAGGATCCCCAGCAGTGCAATATCCATCAAACTATCATGCCATGAGTGGTGTGTCCTGTTTCACAGGCCGCTGCCATGCACTAATTATATCTCCTTGCTTTCACAGGCACATCTGGGAAACAGCCGATGAAGCCCACAACCCAGGTCCTTGACTTGAGTCCCGAAGACACCTCGGAAGAGGAATCTGCTGAAACCCCAATAGAGGACCCATCACAGTGCTCACCTACATCCTCCACCAGCACAGAGACACATACCTCAGTGGAACATAATTCGAGAGTAGCTGCTGGGTCAAGACCTGGTGAGCACATTGCACTGTCTGATCCACAGTAGGCGGCATCAGGGACTTCCCAGGTTTCTGGCACTCAGAGAATTGCTGGAGGCCAGAAATCTGCTGAGTCTGAGTCAGATGATGAGCCGCTGGACTTGGTCATACCTCAGCTGCTGGAGCTGCAAAGGCAAGACAGGAACATCAGGAAGGGATGTCTATTGCACGCCTCAGATTGCAAGGCATGATGGAAGAATCCATCCGCCTTCAGTCGGAGGTGTTAGCACCGGCATGGCAACGCACCAAGGTCAACACTGGTAGGATGGCAGCCGCCATGGAGACCTTTGTCCAGGACATAGGTCTTGCACTGCTGCATAGGCTGAATTCCATCACTGACGCCATAGTTGGCCCCCAAAAGTGTCCACACAAGAGTGGTATGGGGCAACCCAATCTCCCTCCAGCTTCCCCTTCTCCTCAAGGAGTCAGCCCAGGGTCCCTCGGGCACCCATAGGGCGGAGGAGCAGCAGGTGACTTTGGGAGTGTCCGGCCCATCCAAATCCCTTCTTCCTGTGACCCCCAGCAGTTTCAGCTCTCCAGGTCGAGGAGGGTGCCACTGCCACACAACAAGACCCAGAAAGCAGGCTGGGGTCCTCCAGGTCTCGATGCTCCAGAGGATGTCTGCCAAGATCATCACAGACAAGGCATATCAGGCTTCCTCCACCTCCACTGTTGGGAAAGATTACATGATCTCTAGTAACCAATAGGAGAGTAGCATGGGCTACCTCAGCAGTCAGTGTAGAGTTAGAGTTGGAGTTGAAAACACACGTGTAGTTGCTGCTGAGTATATTGTAAATAAGCTTAAAGTTTCCACCAAAGAAGTGTCTGCTGATCAACTCTATCATTAATATTACAACATGGCCAGCCTACAACAATTACCTTCTTTCTTTCAGAATTTGTTTAGGAACAATGTCCTTAAAAAATAATCCAAAGGCTGGTTTTTCACCCAACCAAGACCAAGAATCCTTGTCTTTGTTCTTTCATGGGATGTGGGGGTCATTGGCAAGGCTATTTGTTGCCCATCCCTAATTGTCCTTTAACTGAGTGGCTTGCTAGGCCATTTCAGAGGGCAGCTAAGAGTCAATCACATTGCTGTGGGTCTGGAGTGATATGTAGGGCAGACCAGGTAAGGATAGTACACTTCCTTCCCTCTAGGGCATTAGTGAACCAGATAGGATTTTTATGACAATTGACAACAGGGGTTACTGAGACTAGCTTTTAAATTCCAGACTTTACTTTTTGAATTTAAATTCCACTGGCTGGTGGGATTTGAACCAATGTCCCCAGACCATTAGTTTGAGCCTCTGGATTGCTAGTCCAATGACATTACCACTATGCCACCATCTCCTCCGTCTTAAAGTTTGACCTGGTAATTTGATTACTTTGCAATGAAGGTTAATGTTGAATTATGGCCAGTTTTGTTTGAGCTGATAGTTTTGTGCTCCTGGCAGGGAAAGATTGTCATTTAGCTCCATATTGTGGATAGCTTTGTCCTATATGTTTTATCCACTAAACGATAGATGTAACTCCCCCATTTCAGATTGCATGGAACCCTTTCAGTTAGCAGAGAGAAGGCAACATTTATTGCAGATTTGAAAATGGAGCTCCCAAATTTTCTTCTTTAATGGATGACTATTCAAAGTTCAGAGCACTTTTTTATGCTCTCATGGGATGTGGGCACTGCTGGCAAGGCCAGCAATTGTTGCCCATCCCTAATTGCCCTTGAACTGAGTGGCTTCCTAGGCCAATTCATAAAAATCAACCACATTGCGGTACATCTGGAGTCACATGCCAGCCAGACTAGATGAGGATGGCAGTTCCCGAGTGAACCAGATGGGTTTTTTAAACAATTGATGAGATTTGTTTTCAATTCCATATTTTTCTTTATTAATTAATCAAATGTAAATTCCACCAGCTGCCATGATGGGATTTGAACCTGTGCCCAGGTTATTCAACTGGGCTTCTGAATTACTAGTCCAGTGACACTATCCCTCTGCCACCTTCTCCCCTGAATGAAATGGTATTATTTAGTTCCAAAGTTGTAAAGTTGCTTCAAAAAGTCAAGGAATCAATCATTCCCATTTCACCTGCTTTCTTCTTTTGCAAGAAAGAGTTATGATCAAAATGTTTGTTAACAGTATCACATAGAATGCTTTGACATCCTCATTTGGTTCATGTAATTGCTTGAGGCTAAAATTAAATTGAAATTCCAGTTGTTGTTCAGTTTTGATACAATGAGAAAAACACCCAGAGAGCAATCTTTCTTTATTAAGCTGGTACCTTAAGGATCAAAACTTTGACATAACTATGTACACCATGCAATGTTTTATCAATATTTCAAGATTCAGAACTACTGACATTGTAAATGCCACATTTTCATTCTCTCTTGGATTTTAGAGCTATGTCTTTCGATGGAGTAGAAAACAGGTATTGTATGATTTTTCTAAAGATGTGCTTAAGGATACATGAGAGGGTTTCTGTTTAAGTTACCATTTTAATATAAACAGTACACATTTTAAATGTTGGGGCCATTTCATAGATCTAGCATTAGCAGCAATTAGAGGTGTAGGTGCAACAGATTGGAAGATTTCATTTAAACAATCTCCTGTGTTTTGCATATCATTTAAAACATATGAGCAATTTAGATCTAGTTCACAATATTGGGGCAGGATTTTTAGTTCAGCAGGCACCCGTGATCGGCACGGCTGGGGAATGAGCCGCCGACCACGATTTCACGCTGGCTGGCCAATTAACGGCCAGCCAGAGTGAAAGGTACAATGAAATGCTCAGCACTTTCGAGGTGGGGGCAGGAGGAGGGCAGGTGCTGACGTAAGCGTGGGTTCGGAATGAAAGCTCCCTGAAGGCAGAGAGCTGTCTCAGGGAGCTGAAGAATTTAAAAGCATTGAATAAAGATTTTAAAATGCGGGAAAAAATGTCCACGTATCAGATCAGTTAACTGAACATACCGATGATGAAAATTCTGTCCAAACATTTTTTAAAAATTAATAACGGAAACCTCATCCCACCCTTGGATGAAGTTTCATCAAAAATGCAAAGTCCACCTGGCAGGTTCGCCTCTCTGCCAACCATAAGATTGGATGGACCAGAAAAAAATCGCAGTCAATTGGAACTTTGATGGACTTAATTGCCTTCTTAATTGTAGGCGGACGCGCTTCCAACTCTTGCACATACCCGCAGAACGAAATGTCGCGCAAGCGTGGGATGATGTTGGGATGCTCGTCTGATCTCATCACACGCTATTTTATGCTCGAGCGGGTCGGGTGTGCACCCGCACACTGAGCTAAAAATTCTGCCCTTGGTGTTTTATAAAAACTAGTTAAATATGTTTTTATTATTAGTTTTGTAAAGGATAAGCATTATTTTGCCATTTCATGTCGTGATTTAACATTTTGTTGCTTAACATGTAATAATGAAATACAAGCCTGACCTTGCATTGTATATTATTCAAATTAATTTACCTTGTAAGCATTAAAATGTATATTCAGTTTACTGTGGAAATAATTGCTTCCAAAGCAATGGAAAAAGTGATCACCCATGTTTACCGAAGGAATTAGTGGTCCATATGTTGTTGAATAATAGGAAATTCTCCAGTGAAAAGAGAACAATGATTACATGAAATAAGATAGCTGGAGAATTTATTCCCAATAGTGTTGCAAAACATTTTGCTAATTGACTGAATCCTGAGGACTTTGCTACCTGAATTGTGTTCAAACTCAGTTGATCGTCCCTTACTTGTATTTATACTCCGCAGTCTTTCAGGCAGCTGATCTTAGTTTTGAAACTTATTAGACTACTTACTCTTTTACCTTTGAACCTGCATTGATTTATGAAAGGTAACTTTTGCCCCAGGAGGGCAGAAGAAACATTTCAAGGACACCCTCAAAGCCTCCTTGAAAAAGTGAAAATCCCCACTGGCATCTGGGAATCCCTGACCCAAGACTGCCTGAAGTTGGGGGAAAGCACCCAGGAAGGAGCTGAACACCTCGAGTCTCATCGCAAAAGGCTAGCTGAAGCCAAGTATCGACAGCGAAAGGAGCGTGTGGCAACCCAGACACCCCGCCCACCCGCTCCCCTTACCACTGTCTGCCCCACCTGTGACAGAGACTGTAGGTTGCACATTGGACTCTTCAGTCACCTGAAAACCCATTTTTAGTGTGGGAGCAAGTCATCCTCAACCCCAAGGGACTGCCTAAGGAGAAGAGCTGTTAGCATACAGGCTGCTGTCATTGTCTCCAAGTATAAACATCTTGTACCTTCTTCCCAGTAAGAAGGAAACAAATCTGGCCTTGTTGAATTTCTAGCAATCAAACCACCAAGGCGCGCTGTCAGGCAGACTCCATAACAGGTTACATGACCCCCTACATTTTAACTTAAATTAAAGAGACAGTTCTCTAATCATAACAATCTTATAAACCTCATAATTATAACATCTCCCTCCTAAAAATTGAAAAGTCATTACCATAGTGATGAGCTTTCCTAAACACTATTCAAAATCTAACAGCTTATAACACTCCAAACACTTAACAACTAACTTACTACAGACAGTGCAAATAATATTCTTTCCCTGTGCTGTCACATTTCCCATTAAACAGCCCATCTTGGCAGCACCACAGTGGTTAACCTGTATGAACCAAATACCAGTAACAGAATTTAAAGTCTACTTTATTTGGTTTTAAAGTTTTAATGCCTTATATACACGAGAATTTGTTTCACTGCTAGTGGTGTCACCTTTCAAGATGCTTCATAGTAAATTTCCTTTCTCATGGTGATTAAAGCTCAAATTGTTTCCATGTCCTTGGTTAGACAGTTGTATCCTTGGTCTGGTTCGGTTAACTTTGTCAAGAACAAGATTGCTGAATTCTGTTGTCCCTCTGGCTTTTGAATATTAGCAGGTGCAATGAAAATTAGCAGGTGTAATTTGTAGACCAAGAAGAAATTCTCTATTGAAATGTGCTTTACCTGTGGATTCAGTACTTCTCTTGGTTTTTCTTTAAACCCAGATCTTACATTGTCATCAGGGTGTTGACTTTTTAACTCGAGCTCAGATTTTTGCTTCCGAGTAGGGAAATATCCTGGCTTGCCCTGCCTGCCTCAGGAGAAACTCCTCCAGATGGCGGCATCATTGTTTTGGTGGACAAGTGCAGGATGGAGTCAGGCTGTTTAAAAGGCCTGCCTCAGTTCTCTGGCACTTTTTCCTAATTGTTTTGCTAAATATTAAGCCCTCTATCCCTCACCCCTATCATACCCCATCCACTCCGCATGCCCCCACCCACCCCGGTGACCACTCATACCTCCATGCCAAATTAATGCCAATTCATGCCTCCCATCCACCATGCTTTGTCCTTACACCCTGCATGCCAATTCACCTAATATCCACCATGGGCAGACCTCGGGAGCCATGTTGAGATGAAATAAAATAAAGTTCTAAATGTCTATTACAGCCTTTACTATAGTTTAAAAAACACTCCCATTCAATACATTTAAATCCCCTCAAGCACTTAATCCCTTATAAAAACCAACAATTGTATTCATAACTCCACAGCAAAGGCAGCAAATTCATTAATGACCACTTTGAGCTGTCAGTCAAACTGTGAACTTACAACCCCCTATTCTGATAAGATGGGCTGGGGAAATCAGCCAAGCATTAATAATGGTATAATGATAAGGATAAAGTCAACGAACAGCTATTGTAACTTCTAGACCAGATTTTTTTCAATGCTCAATCGCACAGGCAGGCTTTTTTTTTTATTTTTTAAAAGGATTGGGATTTAAATAACCTTCACATCATGACAGTTCTACAGACCTTATCTACTCTTCAAGAGCATTTACGACTACTCTAAAAATTCTTATCTCCCACACTACAGGTGAAGGCCCTGGCTACAGAGGAAATGTGGTCTGTCTGAACTCAAAGCACTGAGTTCAAATGGCTCTGCTGAGTTTGGGGTTAATCATGCCCTGCCACCTTTCCTCTCTCGGCAAAAATGGGATCTGTCAGAAATGGGGTTGGGACCTCCGAACTGGGTCCTGTCCACCATTTTGGAAGCTCCGTGGAGTCTCCACAACTCCGTGAAAAATCCGAGCCTCAGTCTTTGGATCACCTTCTGATCTCCATTCTCTTCCAGAGCAATAGGTCCTTTAATGTCCAGATTTGAAAAGAAAGTCTCAGCTGGTCCACCGACTGATTCGTCTTTCTCCTATTTAAATGCAGGATTATGGTCCTCCTTCGCTGCTTTAAGGAACTCATTGAGTCAACGTTGATGTTCCAATTAAAAAAAGAAATCCTGATATTCTTTTTTAATCATCCCTCGCATTCTTTTACATTCTTTCTGTTTATCATCCTCTCACTCAGCAGAAGCTTTGTCCAATTCCAAGAGCCACAGATTCTTCATTTTGAAATCTTACTTTTTGTTCTAGGATTTAAATCCATCCTTGTAGTTCCACAGTAACAGCATTGGTTAGATCTAAGTAATTTTGGTATAAAGCACTGTCTCTTTGTCCATTTGCCTGGAATTCTATTGCTTTGTTCAGTTGGACACCTGTGGCTTAGGGCCTGTAGGCAAGTTTAATTGAGACAAATCCAACTCATTTCTGGCTGCTTTTAACTGTTTGTTGTCAATCTGAGGTTTTACTGTCTCTTTACTTTCACAAGTCTGAGCTTTTGATTCTTTGGACATATCTTTAGTCAAAACAGTACTTTATGAAAAGTAAAAACAGAATTACCTGGAAAAACTCAGCAAGTCTGGCAGCATCGGTGGAGAAGAAATCAGTCAACGTTTCGAGCCCTCATGGCCCTTCAGCAGAACTGAAGCATAGTTTCAACAAGGGAGAAATATAAATTGGTTTAAGGTGGGTGGGGGGGAAGAGACACATTGAGGGTGTGGTGTGAGCAGATAATCAAAAGATGTCAGAGACAAAAGGGTCAAAGAGGTGTTGAAGGTGGTGGTCTTTGTCTGAGAAAAGTGCTAATTAAGAATGCAAGACAGGATATTCAAAGTACAGCTCTAGTGGGGGTGGGGTGGAAAGACTAAAGGTTTTAGTTTTAGATTTAAAAATAATGGAAATAGGTGGGGAAAGAAGAATCTATATAAATTATTGAAAAAAAAGGGCGGGTGGGGGGGGGGAAAGAAACGGGGTGGGGATGGGGGGAGGGGGAGTTTAAGATCTAAAGTTGTTGAATTCAATATTCAGCCCAGAAGGCTGTAAAGTGCCTAGTCGGAAGATGAGGTGCTGTTCCTCCAGTTTGCGTTGGGCTTCACTGGAACAATGCAGCAAGCCAAGGACAGACATGTGGGCAAGAGAACAGGGTGGAGTGTTAAAATGGCAAGCGACAGGGAGGTTTGGGTCTTTCTTGCGGACAGACCGCAGGTGTTCCGCAAAACGGTCGCCCAGTTTGCGTTTGGTCTCTCCAATGTAGAGGAGACCGCATTGGGAGCAACGAATGCAGTAGACTAAGTTAGGGGAAATGCAAGTGAAATGCTGCTTCACTTGAAAGGAGTGTTTGGGCCCTTGGACGGTGAGGAGAGAGGAAGTGAAGGGGCAGGTGTTGCATCTTCTGCGTGGGCATGGGGAGGTGCCATAAGTGGGGGTTGAGGAGTAGGGGGTGATGGAGGAGTGGACCAGGGTGTCCCGGAGGGAACGATCCCTACGGAATGCCGTCAAGGGGGGTGAAGGGAAGATGTGTTTGGTGGTGGCATCATGCTGGAGTTGGCGGAAATGGCGGAGTATGATCCTTTGAATGCGGAGGCTGGTGGGGTGATAAGTGAGGACAAGGGGGACCCTATCATGTTTCTGGGAAGGAGGAGAAGGCGTGAGGGAGGATGCGCGGGATATGGGCCGGACACGGTTGAGGGCCCTGTCAACGACCGTGGATGGAAAACCTCGGTTAAGGAAGAAGGAGGACATGTCAGAGGAGCTGTTTTTGAAGGTAGCGTCATCAGAACAGATGCGACGGAGGCGAAGGAACTGAGAGAATGGGATGGAGTCTTTACAGGAAGCGGGGTGTGAGGAGCTGTAGTCGAGGTAGCTGTGGGAGTCGGTAGGCTTGTAATGGATATTGGTGGACAGTCTATCATCAGAAATTGAGACAGAGAGGTCAAGGAAGGGAAGAGAAGTGTCAGAGATGGACCATGTGAAGATGATGGAGGGGTGGAGATTGGAAGCAAAATTAATAAATTTTTCCAGGTCCCGACGAGAGCATGAAGCAGCACCGAAGTAATCATCGATGTACCGGAGAAAGAGTTGTGGGAGGGGGCCGGAGTAGGACTGGAACAAGGAATGTTCCACATACCCCATAAAGAGACAGGCATAGCTGGGGCCCATGCGGGTACCCATAGCCACACCTTTTATTTGGAGGAAGTGAGAGGAGTTAAAGGAGAAATTGTTCAGTGTGAGAACAAGTTCAGCCAGACGGAGGAGAGTAGTGGTGGATGGGGATTGTTGGGGCCTCTGTTCAAGGAAGAAGCTAAGGGCCCTCAGACCATCCTGGTGGGGGATGGAGGTGTAGAGGGATTGGACATCCATGGTGAAGAGGAAGCGGTTGGGGCCAGGGAACTGGAAATTGTTGATGTGACGTAAGGTGTCAGAGGAATCACGGATGTAGGTGGGAAGGGACTGGACAAGGGGAGAGAGAAGGGAGTCAAGATAACGAGAAATGAGTTCCGTGGGGCAGGAACAGGCTGACACGATCGGTCTGCCAGGACAGTTCTGTTTGTGGATTTTGGGTAGGAGGTAGAAGCGGGCCGTCCGAGGTTGGGCGACTATCAAGTTGGAAGCTGTGGGAGGAAGATCTCCAGAGGAGATGAGGTCAGTGACAGTCCTGGAAACAATGGCTTGATGTTCTGTGGTGGGGTCATGGTCCAGGGACAGGTAGGAGGAAACGTCTGCGAGTTGATGCTCAGCCTCCGCGAGGTAGAGGTCAATGCGCCAGACAACAACAGTACCACCCTTGTCAGCGGGTTTGATGACGATGTTGGGGTTGGACCTGAGAGAACGGAGTGCAGTGAGTTCAGAGAGAGACAGATTAGAATGGGTGAGAGGAGCAGAGAAATTGAGACGGCTAATGTCACGCCGACAGTTCTCAATGAAAAGATCAAGAGAAGGTAAGAATCCAGAGGGAGGGGTCCAAGTGGAGGGAGAATATTGGAGGTGGGTAAAAGGATCCGTTGAACGGGGAGAGGACTCCTGCCCAAAGAAGTGAGCACGGAGACGAAGACGGCGGAAGAAGAGTTCAGCATCATGCCGAGCCCGAAATTCATTGAGATGAGGGCGTAAGGGTATGAAACTAAGTCCTTTGCTGAGCACTGAACGTTCAGCATCGGAGAGGGGAAGGTCAGGGGGTATAGTGAATACGCGGCTGGGGCTGGGATTGGAAGATGGGGTGAGGACGGAGGGACAAGCAGGGGTGGAGGGTCCCCGATGGGTGTTGGAGTCGATGAGTTGTTGGAGCTTGCGTTCCTTAGCACTTGAGAGAAAGAGAAAAAGTTTCTTGTTGAGGCGACGGATGAGGCGAAGAATAAAATGAAACTGGGGGCACGCGCAGCTTTGAAAAAGGGTCAAACAGAGGCCCCAACAATCCCCATCCACCACTACTCTCCTCCGTCTGGCTGAACTTGTTCTCACACTGAACAATTTCTCCTTTAACTCCTCTCACTTCCTCCAAATAAAAGGTGTGGCTATGGGTACCCGCATGGGCCCCAGCTATGCCTGTCTCTTTATGGGGTATGTGGAACATTCCTTGTTCCAGTCCTACTCCGGCCCCCTCCCACAACTCTTTCTCCGGTACATCGATGATTACTTCGGTGCTGCTTCATGCTCTCGTCGGGACCTGGAAAAATTTATTAATTTTGCTTCCAATCTCCACCCCTCCATCATCTTCACATGGTCCATCTCTGACACTTCTCTTCCCTTCCTTGACCTCTCTGTCTCAATTTCTGATGATAGACTGTCCACCAATATCCATTACAAGCCTACCGACTCCCACAGCTACCTCGACTACAGCTCCTCACACCCCGCTTCCTGTAAAGACTCCATCCCATTCTCTCAGTTCCTTCGCCTCCGTCGCATCTGTTCTGATGACGCTACCTTCAAAAACAGCTCCTCTGACATGTCCTCCTTCTTCCTTAACCGAGGTTTTCCATCCACGGTCGTTGACAGGGCCCTCAACCGTGTCCGGCCCATATCCCGCGCATCCTCCCTCACGCCTTCTCCTCCTTCCCAGAAACATGATAGGGTCCCCCTTGTCCTCACTTATCACCCCACCAGCCTCCGCATTCAAAGGATCATACTCCGCCATTTCCGCCAACTCCAGCATGATGCCACCACCAAACACATCTTCCCTTCACCCCCCTTGACGGCATTCCGTAGGGATCGTTCCCTCCGGGACACCCTGGTCCACTCCTCCATCACCCCCTACTCCTCAACCCCCACTTATGGCACCTCCCCATGCCCACGCAGAAGATGCAACACCTGCCCCTTCACTTCCTCTCTCCTCACCGTCCAAGGGCCCAAACACTCCTTTCAAGTGAAGCAGCATTTCACTTGCATTTCCCCTAACTTAGTCTACTGCATTCGTTGCTCCCAATGCGGTCTCCTCTACATTGGAGAGACCAAACGCAAACTGGGCGACCGTTTTGCGGAACACCTGCGGTCTGTCCGCAAGAAAGACCCAAACCTCCCTGTCGCTTGCCATTTTAACACTCCACCCTGTTCTCTTGCCCACATGTCTGTCCTTGGCTTGCTGCATTGTTCCAGTGAAGCCCAACGCAAACTGGAGGAACAGCACCTCATCTTCCGACTAGGCACTTTACAGCCTTCTGGGCTGAATATTGAATTCAACAACTTTAGATCTTAAACTCCCCCTCCCCCCATCCCCACCCCGTTTCTTTCCCCCCCCCCACCCGCCCTTTTTTTTCAATAATTTATATAGATTCTTCTTTCCCCACCTATTTCCATTATTTTTAAATCTAAAACTAAAACCTTTAGTCTTTCCACCCCACCCCCACTAGAGCTGTACTTTGAATATCCTGTCTTGCATTCTTAATTAGC
The DNA here is from genome assembly GCF_964194155.1 of Cetorhinus maximus. Lineage (NCBI taxonomy): Eukaryota > Metazoa > Chordata > Chondrichthyes > Lamniformes > Cetorhinidae > Cetorhinus > Cetorhinus maximus. Next base: position 62,164,925 of record NC_135885.1, on the reverse strand, counting down.
ACTTTTCTCAGACAAAGACCACCACCTTCAACACCTCTTTGACCCTTTTGTCTCTGACATCTTTTGATTATCTGCTCACACCACACCCTCAATGTGTCTCTTCCCCCCCACCCACCTTAAACCAATTTATATTTCTCCCTTGTTGAAACTATGCTTCAGTTCTGCTGAAGGGCCATGAGGGCTCGAAACGTTGACTGATTTCTTCTCCACCGATGCTGCCAGACTTGCTGAGTTTTTCCAGGTAATTCTGTTTTTATTTTGTTTTGGATTTCCAGCATCCGCAGTAGCTTTTAGCTTTTTGTTTTTATCTTTGTGTTTGATTGACTGCCACCTCTCTTCAAAAAAATGCCCTCTTGGAAGAAGTATGGTTCTGTCCTCCGACAGGATTTCCGACTGTCTCTTCTGCCCTGCTCACCTTCATTGCTTTCCATTTCTCTCCTGGTGTTTGACAAGGTGTTTACTAAAACCCGCTTTCACAGCCATATCTCCTTTCTCAGTGACTGTCTCCGTCTCCGACTCACCCCACGTGGATTTCAACTGAAATTCCATCCCTCTTGTTTCGAACCCACCCAGGATTACAGGTATCTCCGGGACATAAAACGTTTCTCGGACTGCTGTTCCCGTCGCATTCTGAGATCCACACTCAGTGCCATGCGCCGCCATATGAACACACTTGACCTCTCCCTCCAGCAGCACCGCCGCACCCTTTTTCAAAGCTGCGCGTGCCCCCAGTTTCATTTTATTCTTCGCCTCATCCGTCGCCTCAACAAGAAACTTTTTCTCTTTCTCTCAAGTGCTAAGGAACGCAAGCTCCAACAACTCATCGACTCCAACACCCATCGGGGACCCTCCACCCCTGCTTGTCCCTCCGTCCTCACCCCATCTTCCAATCCCAGCCCCAGCCGCGTATTCACTATACCCCCTGACCTTCCCCTCTCCGATGCTGAACGTTCAGTGCTCAGCAAAGGACTTAGTTTCATACCCTTACGCCCTCATCTCAATGAATTTCGGGCTCGGCATGATGCTGAACTCTTCTTCCGCCGTCTTCGTCTCCGTGCTCACTTCTTTGGGCAGGAGTCCTCTCCCCGTTCAACGGATCCTTTTACCCACCTCCAATATTCTCCCTCCACTTGGACCCCTCCCTCTGGATTCTTACCTTCTCTTGATCTTTTCATTGAGAACTGTCGGCGTGACATTAGCCGTCTCAATTTCTCTGCTCCTCTCACCCATTCTAATCTGTCTCTCTCTGAACTCACTGCACTCCGTTCTCTCAGGTCCAACCCCAACATCGTCATCAAACCCGCTGACAAGGGTGGTACTGTTGTTGTCTGGCGCATTGACCTCTACCTCGCGGAGGCTGAGCATCAACTCGCAGACGTTTCCTCCTACCTGTCCCTGGACCATGACCCCACCACAGAACATCAAGCCATTGTTTCCAGGACTGTCACTGACCTCATCTCCTCTGGAGATCTTCCTCCCACAGCTTCCAACTTGATAGTCGCCCAACCTCGGACGGCCCGCTTCTACCTCCTACCCAAAATCCACAAACAGAACTGTCCTGGCAGACCGATCGTGTCAGCCTGTTCCTGCCCCACGGAACTCATTTCTCGTTATCTTGACTCCCTTCTCTCTCCCCTTGTCCAGTCCCTTCCCACCTACATCCGTGATTCCTCTGACACCTTACGTCACATCAACAATTTCCAGTTCCCTGGCCCCAACCGCTTCCTCTTCACCATGGATGTCCAATCCCTCTACACCTCCATCCCCCACCAGGATGGTCTGAGGGCCCTTAGCTTCTTCCTTGAACAGAGGCCCCAACAATCCCCATCCACCACCACTCTCCTCCGTCTGGCTGAACTTGTTCTCACACTGAACAATTTCTCCTTTAACTCCTCTCACTTCCTCCAAATAAAAGGTGTGGCTATGGGTACCCGCATGGGCCCCAGCTATGCCTGTCTCTTTATGGGGTATGTGGAACATTCCTTGTTCCAGTCCTACTCCGGCCCCCTCCCACAACTCTTTCTCCGGTACATCGATGATTACTTCGGTGCTGCTTCATGCTCTCGTCGGCACCTGGAAAAATTTATTAATTTTGCTTCCAATCTCCACCCCTCCATCATCTTCACATGGTCCATCTCTGACACTTCTCTTCCCTTCCTTGACCTCTCTGTCTCAATTTCTGATGATAGACTGTCCACCAATATCCATTACAAGCCTACCGACTCCCACAGCTACCTCGACTACAGCTCCTCACACCCCGCTTCCTGTAAAGACTCCATCCCATTCTCTCAGTTCCTTCGCCTCCGTCGCATCTGTTCTGATGACGCTACCTTCAAAAACAGCTCCTCTGACATGTCCTCCTTCTTCCTTAACCGAGGTTTTCCATCCACGGTCGTTGACAGGGCCCTCAACCGTGTCCGGCCCATATCCCGCGCATCCTCCCTCACGCCTTCTCCTCCTTCCCAGAAACATGATAGGGTCCCCCTTGTCCTCACTTATCACCCCACCAGCCTCCGCATTCAAAGGATCATACTCCGCCATTTCCGCCAACTCCAGCATGATGCCACCACCAAACACATCTTCCCTTCACCCCCCTTGACGGCATTCCGTAGGGATCGTTCCCTCCGGGACACCCTGGTCCACTCCTCCATCACCCCCTACTCCTCAACCCCCACTTATGGCACCTCCCCATGCCCACGCAGAAGATGCAACACCTGCCCCTTCACTTCCTCTCTCCTCACCGTCCAAGGGCCCAAACACTCCTTTCAAGTGAAGCAGCATTTCACTTGCATTTCCCCTAACTTAGTCTACTGCATTCGTTGCTCCCAATGCGGTCTCCTCTACATTGGAGAGACCAAACGCAAACTGGGCGACCGTTTTGCGGAACACCTGCGGTCTGTCCGCAAGAAAGACCCAAACCTCCCTGTCGCTTGCCATTTTAACACTCCACCCTGTTCTCTTGCCCACATGTCTGTCCTTGGCTTGCTGCATTGTTCCAGTGAAGCCCAACGCAAACTGGAGGAACAGCACCTCATCTTCCGACTAGGCACTTTACAGCCTTCTGGGCTGAATATTGAATTCAACAACTTTAGATCTTAAACTCCCCCTCCCCCCATCCCCACCCCGTTTCTTTCCCCCCCCCCACCCGCCCTTTTTTTTCAATAATTTATATAGATTCTTCTTTCCCCACCTATTTCCATTATTTTTAAATCTAAAACTAAAACCTTTAGTCTTTCCACCCCACCCCCACTAGAGCTGTACTTTGAATATCCTGTCTTGCATTCTTAATTAGCACTTTTCTCAGACAAAGACCACCACCTTCAACACCTCTTTGACCCTTTTGTCTCTGACATCTTTTGATTATCTGCTCACACCACACCCTCAATGTGTCTCTTCCCCCCCACCCACCTTAAACCAATTTATATTTCTCCCTTGTTGAAACTATGCTTCAGTTCTGCTGAAGGGCCATGAGGGCTCGAAACGTTGACTGATTTCTTCTCCACCGATGCTGCCAGACTTGCTGAGTTTTTCCAGGTAATTCTGTTTTTATTTTGTTTTGGATTTCCAGCATCCGCAGTAGCTTTTAGCTTTTTGTTTTTAACTTTATGAAAAGTGTCTGATTTCTTTGGTATATTGTCAGTACTAATGGAGTTGTCTACCATCCCTGGAGATAGTAGCACATTATCTCTTGCAAGGTCATTCCCAAGACATGAAATCACCATCATTAATAGGTAATTTGGACACCACTCCACCAAAAATGGACCCATTGACTAAGGCTCAATGGAACAGGTAAACAATTTCCATCAATACCCTGTATCAATGTACTTTAGTTTAGTAAACTCTCTGGAGAGAATTCATGTCGTCTTCTAATATTAAGCTTTGAGCCCACCCCGTATCTCGAAGGATAACTATCTGTTAGGCTCCCTTATCAGACAAAAATGGAGTTTCTTCACTCCCGAATGTAAAACTCCCATAATCTCTTATGTTCTGATTTATACCTACTATAAATAGATAGTATCGGTTTGTCACAAGCTTCACTCACTGGTACAACATTTTGTGGAGAAATGCTAGATGCTCCCCAAATTGAAGGCTTAGTCTTTAATTTCCAGCAGTTGCCTTTTACATGCCCCGTCTTATGGCAAAAGTAACATGTTGGCCTCCTTGATTCAGATTTATTCTCCACATTGTCTTTTTCACTACCCTGAGAAACATCTATCTTTTCATTTCTGCTATCCCCCTTATTGTAATTAGTGTTCAGTTCACTATCACATCTCTCATCTATCCAGTTTCTGTGTGGGTTTGCAAGCAAAGGTTTGCCGCCACGTCAATGCTTTAGGGACAATTCATAACCATTAGCCAAAACTGTTGTTTCTCTTATTTTAGAAACTTTATCGTTTTCTAGATGGGACCTAATTACTAAAGGAATGCTGCTTTTAAATTCCTCCATTAATAACACATCTCTACATTTTTCAAAATCTTAATCAAACTTCATCGCCCTACACCATTGATCAAATACCATTTATTTTTCTCTAGCAAATTCCATAAAAGTCTGATTCTGTCTCTTCCTCAATTTTCTAAACTTTTGTCTATAAGCTACTAAAACTAACTTATATGCATTAAGTAGAACACTCTTAACTGTATCATAGTCTGTGGACTACTCACCTGAAAGAGTCGAATAAACCTCCAGAACGCTTTGGGGAGATTGTGATGTTGTGGTAATGTCGTTGGGCTAATAATCCAGAGACCTAGGCTATTGTTCTGGGGCATGAGTACAAAACTCACCAAGGCGACTGGTGGAATTCAAATTCAATTAATAAATCTGGAATATAAAGCCTGTCACAGTAATGGTGACCATGCCAACTATTATTGATTGTTGTGAAAATCCATCTAGTTCACTAATGTACTTTAGGGAAGGAAATCCATCCTTGCCTAGTCTGGCCTAGATGTGACTTCAGACCCACAGCAATGTGGTTGATTGTTAAATGCCCTCTGAAATGCTTCCGCAAACAACTCAGTTCAAGGGCAATTAGGGATGGCAATAAATGCTGGCCTTACCATTGACGCCCACATCCCATGAAAGAATAAATTTAAAAAGTAGAATTGTCCAAAGTTCTTTTAGCCAATCTAACTTTGTAGCAACTTTCTCAAGTGTTACAAAATGCATTTCAATTCTTTCCTCACAGAATTTAGGCACTAGGCGAATATTCCTTTCCAAATCAATACCAGGAGCAACATCTGACCAGACTGCTCCCTCCCATGGCAAGATGATGCAGTTCAAAGTTGGGCTCTCGTGACTCAGAGCTGCTCAAGTCCTTCCTGCAAGGCCACCTGCTCTCTCTCCCAGAGAGAGTCAGTCACCTTCCACCAGCCATGCTGAGGCCACTGGGGTAGAACTGCAGAGGAGCAATAGGCCAGGCAAGACAGGCATTAAGGGAACGCACCAAGATGAATTGTTCACTCCTATTTGTATATTTGAATATATTTTTGGATAAAGATGTTATGGAAAGTTTATTGTTGGTGACTTTTACTATACGATCATGGACAAGGGGACACTGTAATGGGCCATCCCAGATGGATGAGGAAATGAGGAATTGTGGACCGGATGAGATGCATCCAAGGATATTGAAGGAAGTGAAAGTAGAAATTACAGGGGCACTGGCCATAATCATTCAATCTTCCCTGGACTCGGGTGGTGCCAGAGGACTGGAAAATCGCAAACATTACGCCCTTGTTCAAAAAAAGTTGTAAGGATAAGCTCAGCAATTACAGACCAGTCAGTTTAACTTCATTGGTGGGCAAGATTCTAGAAACAATTATTCAGGACAGAATTAGTAGTCACGTGGAAAAATATGGGTTGATAAGGAAGAGCCAGCATGGATTTTTACTGGCATATATCTTTGCTGAGTATTATGAAATACCTTTTTAAATGTCTGCCACTGAATCTCTACTGACCTACCCCTTAACCTAATTGTTTAGCCAGGGCTTTAGGCGGCTCCGTCTTTATGCCCTTGAAGTCACCTTTATTTAAGTTTAAAACACTAGTCTTAGCCACACTTTTCTCCCCCTCAAACAGAATGCAAAACTCAATCATGTTATAATCACAGGCTCTTTACTATGAGGGCATTAATTAATCCTGCCTCATTACACACTGCCAGGTCTAGAATAGCCTGCTCCCTGTTTGGCTCTAGAACATGCTGCTCTAAGAACTTGTCCCCTAATCTTCAGTACTACTGCTAGAACGTTGTCAGGGCCCATAGTTTTTGCATTATCCAGTACATTCAGCCATTTCTTGATATCGCATGGAGTGAATTGAATCAGCTGAAGTCTGTGATGCTGGGAACCTCAGGAGGAGGTTGAGATGGATCATCCACTCGGAACTGCTTGCTGAAAATGATTGCAAATGATTCAGCCTGGTCTTCGCACTGATGTAATAGACTCCCACATTATTGAAGATTTGGATATTTGAGGAGCTTTCTCCTCCAGTTAGTTTTTTAATTGTCCTCCACCATTCACACTTGGATGTGGCAGGGCTGCAGAGCTTGGGTCTGAGCCGTTGGTTGTGGGATCACTTTACTCTCTCTATTGCATACTGCTTCCACTATTTGGCATTCGAGTAGTCCTCTGTTGACGCTTCACCATGTTGATAGCTCATTTTTTAGGTATGCCTGGTGCTGCTCCTGGCATGCCCTCCAGCACCCTTCATTAAACCAAGAATCAAGACTTTGCTTGACTGAGAGCCAATATATGTCAGCGAGGAGAGGGGTGATAGGGAAAGGTACAAATTAAGTTGCAGGCAGCAGAGTATTGGATGATCTCAAGTTTATGGAGGGTAGAATGTGAGCGACAAAGGCTAGTGTGTGTTGAAATCATCAAGTTTAGAGGTAACAATGGATTTCTTCCACATTCATTAAAGATATTTAAGTATTGATGTTGCATAGCTGTAATTTATAAAGGCTTTTTATGCAAATTTACAAATAAAGATCATTTAAACAAAATTTTCCTTCAGTTTAACTGGGAATTACTTTTGAGGTAAACACTTTTTTCCAAAAATGTGACAATCTTGTTTTTACTAGATCAGTCATTGACCTGTTTTTCTGCTAATCTTGTAAAAAAAATGGCAGATTAAACAATAGACCTAAGAAATGACACTTGTTTAAATAGGCTTTATTAACAGTGAAGTTTACTGGAAATTTTATTTAGTTGCTTTCTTCCCTTCTTAAACTTTAACACATTTAATTACATGATTTCTATTTGGATTGCTATCATAGTCATTAATTAAGAGGGTGGTGAAGTTTAGAATCTGACTTTATCTGTTACAGCTTCTTTAATGAGGTAGGTGCATTTCATAATAATTTAGACATTAGCTTTCAGAATGGAGCCTCTTGAAGTTTTCTCTTGTAGACTGTGAATATCAATGGAAGTAGATGTCAGGTGTGAACAGAAGCTGTTGAATTGACTATATTAGCTGTGGAGGAAGCTGAGAGATTTCTCCATAGTAGTGGGTGTAAGATATTAAAAACTGACTTTAATGACAATGGTGTGGAAAATCTTTGAGATAAACTGCCCTATTATATAACCTTCGGATGAGACTGCGCTCTATAAATCCCAAACTGCAGTTGCATTACTCAAAATCTTTCACATATTCTAATAAAATAAAGCAAACCAAAACATTGTTCTTGTTACATCATATTTTCCTTTAGTCCATAGGAGCATTGGAGTAGAAATTCACCCAGAGTGATAGTGTAAAACCAGTAATGGTGAGACCACAGCCCATTTTAACCTCTGCCAGATTGTCATCACCATTATTGAAAAAGCTGCCAATTCACTGTCAACCATTTTATGCTACTGGCCAAGATAAATTTAACTGCCATTCAGTTTAATAATAATGTGTCTATAATGGCATCATCACACGCACAGTGATGACCTTGTGACATCTCAGCCAGCTATGAGTTATCCATTTAAAAACAAAACGAGGTAAGTTATTGATGTTGAATTGCTGTAGAAGGTTTGTGTTGCAAACTACGTTGATGCCAGATGCTTTGGGGTAAAATGTTCACTGTATTTAGTGCACAACTCATCCACACATCTGTGGTTCAGTTATGTGATGGCATGGACTAAAGTTTTTCACTAGAAAAAAAGGAGGATGTTGGAAGAATTGTTTTACACAGAGAATTACACTTTATCATAAATTGTTTTTGATCAAGGACTATAATATCAATGAAAATGAAATCTATTAAGTGCCATGTATATTTTATATATATCAACTCACCAATGCTCCTTTGACCGCACCTTCCAAACCCGTAACCTCTACCACATAGATGGACAAGGGCAGCAGAGGTGCACAGGAACAGATGACCTTCAAGCTCCCCTCTAAACCACGCACCATCCTGACATGGAACTACATTGCCATTCCTTTGCTGTCGCTGGGTCAAAATCCTGGAACTCCCTTCCTAACAGCACTGTGGATATTCCTACAATACATGGACTGCAGTGGTTCAAGAAGGTAGCTCACCACCACCTAGGATTGGGCAACAAATGCTGGTCCCACCAGCGACGCCTGCATCCCCTCAATGAGTAAATTTTTAAAAAAGATACATGGGAAGAATGAAGAAAATGAATTACAGTAAATAGATGCAGTTGAAATGGCCTCCTGATTTGTAGTCTCCATAATTCTAATAGCAGAAGGTAGAACTGAGAAAGAGGGAAACAACCTTTCTATCTTGACCTTTTGCATAGACTCCTATCTAGTACCTGCTCAGATCATTTTCATCTCATTGACTTTAGCACTAAGCCATATCCCTTCACTCATTAGTAAATCATATACCTTTTCTTTTTTAGTACAGCAACTATCTTGATTCATTATACTAATTAGCAGACTACAGCTCTTAAATGGAGTCGTTATTCCATAAATTGCATTTAGTATTAGACATCTTTAGTTTAAAATAATATGTTAGTTCTCATTTTCCAATTCAGCACAAAGAACTAGTCCATTTTCACTATCTTAACTCCCTTCATGATTCATGATTTCAAAGTATATTTCAATTATATAAAGCAGTTGTCATGGAGGTTGCAAGGCTCGTATTACATTTTTTTAATTTTATTCATTTTTTAGAAGTGACATTATTACACATCTCTTGGAGATCTCTTGAACCACTACTGGGTACATACAACTGATTTTGTCCCCTAAATAACATTAGTGAACAAATTGGGTTTTTATGACGATCCGACTGTTCCATGGTCACTTTTATTGACACTAACTTAATGGTTCCAGATTTTTAACAACTGAATTCGAATTATCAAATTTCCATGATGGTATTTGAAATCTGGATAGTTCAATAGCATTACCACTATATTGCACCCTACTCAGGCAAAGCCTTGGCCTATAAGGTATATGTTGGGAATTCAAGTGTGTGCCTCGCATGAGTTCAGAAGACCCTGGGGCATATAATAGAAGTTTCCATATGCACTCCCATAGAATGAGGTTTCCTGCTGGGAGAGTAAATTTATAATATTATCACTCATGTCTTGACAAAGCAGGTTAATTTGTAATCATTTTGTCACTGATTTATAGAGTCTACAGCAAAGGAAAAGGCACATCAGCCCATCGAGTCTGCGCTGGTCAAACAAGTACCTAACTATTCTAATCCCATTTTCCAGCACTAGGCCCATAGTCTTCTATGCCATGGCATCGCAAGTTACATCCAAATACTACTTAAATGCAATGAGGGTATCTGCCTCTACCACCCTTTCCGGCAGTGAGTTCCAGATTCCCACAACCCTCTGGGTGAAAAAATTCTTCCTCACATCCCTTCTAAACCTCCAACCCCTTACCTTAAATCTATGCCACCTGGTTATTGATCCCTTCGTCAAGGGGAAAAGTTCCTTCCTGTCTACCCTATCTAAGCCCCTTATAATTTTATACACCTCAATCATGTCCCCCCTCAATCTCCTCTGCTCCAGAGAAAATAACCCCAGTCCATCCAATCTCCCCTCATAACTAAAACTCTCCAGCCCAGGCAGCATCCTGGTAAATCTCCTCTACACTCTCTCTAGTGCAATCACATTCTTCCTACAATGTGGATTCCAGAACTGCATGCAATACTCTAGCTATGGCCTAACAAGAGTTTTATATAGTTAAATTGAACTATTCAATTCTATAATGAGTTTTGAAGGCACTCTATACTTCTTTTGATTACTGACAGTGGGCTGGAGTTTGCGGTCAATGACAAAGCAATGACATTTGCACTGACCTCAAAGGAATATGCCCACAAAGATTTAGTGATCTGTGTGGCATGGATTTCCTCTTTTCCAGCATTAGTTTGAATCTTCCACTAAGTCAAGGGGATCACCAGGAGTCCAGCAACAGTGATGTCATCAAACAGAGTAAGTCACCAATCACATTGAAGTATTTTCACCAACAGTAAACCAGGAGGTAAAACTGCTGAACTCCTTCACTTGTAAGTTTTAGATTTTACAGATAGTGAAATAAATTATTGAAACATACAAATGGATTAATGTAGAAGGTAGAATATCATAAGCAACGCTTTAAAAATTAAAATACGTTTTTTTATAATGGAGATATTTGGTATTCAACAAATGAAAAAATCGTTTTTCAGGGCCAGTGAGGGTGATTAACAGTAATTATAAACTTAATACATTGTTAAAAAGCTAGTTAAATCTCATTCAATAAGGTGTACCTTTTCATGGCTCTTACAGCGAGGCTAAGAGCATAAGAGTGAAAGTTCTCATCAGTTCAATGATTTCCAGTTGATTATAATCTGTGGGACTTCAACAATGCACCGTCTAAATAAGTGCAGAATCACTGACAGTAATATCTAGATTTCCACATTTAACTGTGCATCTGAAACACTGGAAGATGATGTCAGCCTCAAAGGAGTAATGACCATGAATGCTGATGGTTTTTCTGTCTTTACTACCGCAAAACCCGTGCCTATATATCTGTATTTTTTAAATAACTTCAAATAATTAACTTACTGCCTAGATAATTGACTCACAGTTTTGTACTGATTTTTGCAGCTTGTGGCTATTTCTAACTTAGCTTAAATAACATTTCATAACAATGAAATAATGATATAGTGATAGTGGGAGCAGAATAAAATGGTCTTTTGGTCACTATGGGCAGGATCTTTAGGTCGACGATTGCGGGGGGCGGGGCCCGCTCGCTCACATGGGATGACGTTGGGCAGAATGGAGGACGTCGCTGTGCCTCATTTCAATTTTCAGGTCGGCGGGGGCACAGCCGAATCAGCTGTGTGCCCGCCAACCTATCAATGGCCTATTGAGGCCATTGACAAAGTCATTAACCTTATTAATGGACCTGCCCGTCTAACCTTAGGGTTGGCGGGCAAGCCGGGAGCCCTGGTGGGCTTCAGAAAAAGCATGAAAGCTCATCCACGGGCGGGTTGAGGCTTCATGAGGGTTTTTAAAAATTTAATAAATGTTTGATTTAAAGTGATGGACAGGTCCCAACTCATGTGATAGTGTCACATGAGGGGATATGTCAGGGAAAGTTTGTTTTTGTACCTTTACCATTTTTACATTTGAAGCCAATCTCCCTCAGGGAGATGAGTGCACTCTTTCGCTCGCATGCGTGAAAGAGTGCACTCTTGGCTGAGGGAAATCCCCCATCCTCCCCGCCCGCGCAGGGAGCGCATAGTGCTTCCTGGCAGATGTCATGCTGGGCGGGCCTTAATTGGCCTGTCCACGTAAAATGGTGGTGCATCCCCGGTCGGCGGTGCCAATTGCAGGTGTGCCTGCACGTGCCCACTCCTGCGTTCCCCCCACTGACAGGGGGAGAATTCTTCCCTGTGACTAATGTGTGAATGTCTGTATGTGAATGTCTGTATAGGTGACCAAATAATACCTGAGGAATAGAGAGAAAGCAGATCCATGATTAGAAATGGAAAATGGTCAAGCCAAATGACCACTGGTATAGTAAATGAAAATCAAATGGCAAAACAGCAATGAGAAAGGATTGGTGAGAAAAAAATCAGAGACTTGAGAAGAAGATAGATTTTTTTATATATTTTTTATTCATTTACGGGATTTGGGCTTTGCTGGCTATGCCAGCATTTATTGCCCATCCCTGATTGCCCTTTGAAAATAAGTGACAGTAAAAAACAAATTAGAAAGAGAACCAGAAAATAGTAACTGATTAGGTGAAACAAGACAGGAAGAAAGGAAGAAATGAACAACGGAAAGAATGATTTAAAAAAAAAATTATAGACAAATAGAGAAGTAAATGGGCCCCACAGATATAAGCCTCACTTTGGTCTGGTGCTGGTCCAATTTTGCTTTAAAATCATTTTACCTTCAATGCAGAGCCAGTTTGTGTATTAATTGTTCAAATGTCAAGTGCCTCTTTCATTTGGAATACCGCGGCGTCCTTTCCTGTTTGAATAGATAAACATATTTCATTATTTCTTCTATCTCCTTACATGAATGGCATTCCTTCTTGTAAAGTTGAATTTCAACACCTAGACCTTTGCTTATGCTGCTGCATTCAAAGTTATAGGAAAAGCTTTTCAGAGTTTTCACTGAGGTTTAATTTCCTCTGTTAACTATTTTGGTGAGCATGTGAAATTCCTCTTTAGTTTTTAGCACATTAGCTAGTAAGTTCATTTCAAGTTCTCCTCTGCTATTTTAACAATGAAATTCATTCATTTCAAACAAATGCAAAATTAGGTTAACAACTGTGCTAAAATATCACACTCACAATTCATATAAATTTCCATTCATCCTCAGATCACTTAAAATGTCAGTCCCTCTTCCCAAATAATTCAGCATTGAATATCCTAATTCATGAAGATTCTTCAAAAGCCAAGAGATCCAAATTTTTCCAAACAAACTGGCCGTTTCTCCCTTCTGTTCTTGTGGAATAATTGCCTTTTCTTTGTAAAACCACTATTTGATGCAGTTTACTGTCTCCTTCCAATTCTGTGATTATTTACACCTATTGCCCATTATTTTGAAGGAGACTTATTACATTTCTTTTGAAAACCACAATATGTATTTACTAATTACATACAACACAAGTCATTTTAAAGTCTAGTAATTTTTTGACATACTTTTCCATTCTTAAATTAGTGTTAGCTCTTAATTTTAAAATAGCTGATTCTGAGTTGTGTTTTATAAAACTTTCAAATATTTTATGACTGCTGTTCTGCTGATATTAAACTCATCAGTCTATAATTGTGAAGGTCATGTTCTCTACAAATTGGAAAATCATCTAGAAGCTATCCAATCTTTGGAATCACACTTCTCTTCTCAATTCCTGTTTTCCTCCTTTATTTCCTTAAGGATCTCTGGCTACATTTTGTTAGGTTCCCCCTTTATCTACTCAGTTTTTAATAATCCTTTCTTCTATCTATCTCTACTAAATGCTTCCTTGATGTTCTAGTTATCTTGATTGTGGACTAAGGAATTATACCACAATTCAGTTTAATGAAGCCAGTACTGTTTAGGAATTCAACTGTGATCTTTCTCCAACTTTTCAGTCTCATGCTTCAGACTTCATCTTGTCAAGTTGACTACCTAATACCAACATAGTTAAAATAACTCTCATTTAAAATGCAAAGTTATCAATCGCTGGCTGCAGTAGGATTGCTGGTGCCTGTATTAAAAACAATGGGAAACCTGCAATTTACATAGTAGAAAACTAACTTTTTTCTCAATTCTTTCGACCTTTAACAGAGATAAACTTAAGAGAGATTGGGGAAGAAATTGCCTCACGTTGCACCCATTACTTTGCACTAAATACGTTTTCAAGAGATGAATTTTACATAGTGGTATTCCACACCCAATCCTCTTCAGAAGTGCGCTGGTTGCCAAAATAGAAGCTGAAGTGTAAACAGCTGGAAACAAGGTCTCCATTGTATTTTCTTTGAGGTTATGGTAGCTGAGTGGGAGCAATTTGAGGAAATTCCCAACGATTCTTTTCCTCATACATGACAATTAAATAAATAAATCACCATGTCAATGAGGAGAATGCAATTCTTTTCTCAATGAGAATAGACATTTGGCCTTTCACATGGGAACTCGTGTTTCTGAAAGATTTTTACAAACAGAATGGTGATAAGGTTAGTTGCCAAATTGATGGATACTTAAATTTGAAATCAAATACAATGACCAGTTAAATATTTATAAAAAAGGACATTCTCCCCTGACCCCAATAAGCATTCAATATCTGACACTTCGTTTGATACATTTTTCAGGCTATTGGAGGTGCAGTAGGTAAATTGGAGATCAATTTCTGCAGGCATTCTCCCATCTACCATAACCTTGTCAGAAATGCTGCGGAGACCCTGGTAAAGTGGCAGAGAAATTTCTCCCCCATTATCTGAAAAGATATTCTAAGTTGTTGCTTTCTGACTCCAATAAGCTAATTTACTCTGTTATATGAGGTGAAAGACTTCATATCATTTCAATTATGTCAAGCTTTCAAATGGTTCTGGACATGTTTTCTCTCGCACCAAAACAATTGTCCAGTAACACACAGTTCAGGAACAGATGTAATGAATTATCTCTGTTGCTCCACTAACTCTAATGATTGACTTTGTTATGATAAATCTCTGATAGAGCTAGATTTCAAAGCAGCACTTTCATTTTCAAATGCTCAAATTGAATATGACTTTATGAACTTGGGCCCTTACTCCACTTGAAATTAAAATTTTGCTTAATTTTAGATACAAGTTACACACAGCATTTATTTGTGCTGGAAACGCATTTCATAAAATTGAAGGAATACCTTTTGGTCAAAATCCTCCCCTTCTTTACTGGTAAAAAACTTGGGTCTGGATTTTCCCACCCTGAATTGTGACGGAATTGAGGCAGCATGGCAAAACAAAAATGGTGGCAAAGGCCTGCATGCCGGTCTGTCCCCTCCATTGCCAACTCTGTGGACTTTCCCCAAGGATAGAGGGAGAGTGGGAAAGTGAAGTTGCCTGCCTCATTAATTGGGAGCGTTGAGGTCATTAGGGAGCTTGTTAAGAACTTGCTATCTGACTTCCTGAGATTTTCTTGGGGGCAGGTGGGGGTTGGAAGCTTCTTGAATCTGACAAGCTCCAGCCTGGTGGGACCGGGGGCAGCGGTGCTGAAACAGTTTTATTTGATGGGAAAAAAGTGCAAGTTTGTACAAAACAAACGACCGAACAGCAATGAAATTTTAATAAACAATCTTTCCCTATTCCAACCCAGGTCCCAGCTCTCCCATTTGCCTTGGCCACTTTAAGGACTAAAATCCTCTTTTTTTTTAAGACCACACACAGACAGCAGCCGCAGCAATAGCTGCCAGTTCTGGCCAGAACATGGCCCACTTGCCTGGTGACCCACCCCCATTCCCGCCCCCTCCCCCCACCCTGGTCACTAATTGGGTGGCAGACCCATGTCTAGGGTCATTAAGAGCCCGATCCTGTGAAAATCTCATCTCCTGACAGGCTGGAAACAGAGGCAGGAATATGATGTGGGATCAGTCCTGCCTCCTGATCCCTGCTTCTTATGGGAGATGCTGGCCCTGGGTATGATTTTCATCTCTGTACCTACCCATTTAGGGTAATAACAGGATGGAAGTTTAGTTTTTTCTTTAAAAAAAAGTGTTGAAATAGTGCCAGGGCCTGCCAGATGTGATACTCGGTCTGGGCCATGAAATAGGCAGCCTACAATCCCATCCGAAATCAGCAGGAGTCGAATGTAAATACACAGATCGAGGTTGTACAATGCTTTAAAGAGCTCAATGCCATTTCAGTGTCATCGACGTTACTATTGACAGTTCTGAACTCACTTACAAACCATGGGTGGTGCAAGTCAGAAGAGCATCATTGTTAGCAATATTTGAAAAGATCTTCAGTCAGTCTCAGGTAAATCATCCAAGGTTTTACTGACTTTTCGCTTGAGAGATATTGTGGCTTTTGGCTATTTGGAACTTTGCAACTGCTGGAACTATCTCTACTTCATTGATTACTGGTATGCAGCTTCTGGAAACCCAGTTTTGCCATGATGGACATTCTGCTGGGAATTCCACTGTGGCTGAGGGAGGATCAGCAGCAAGAAGGGGGCACATAGAGCAAGCAGAAGGAAGAAAGTTGTTAGAAATCTACACCCTCTCAGGACATCACACCTGCAGATCCCAAAGGAGAGTTGTGCCACTCCAGGATGGCAGTGACAGAGTCACATCATTTCTTGCAGCAAGAGCTGCAGGCAGCCAGAAAAATTGCCACAGCCTTTCCTATTGCAATCAAAGCCACTTCTGCCCTGAACTTCTTTGCCTCTGACACCTTACAGGGAATATTAGTAACATTGGCCACTCCGTAGTCCATGCTAGCAACAAGCAAGTGATTTAATGGCAAATTTTTCAGATCAAAGACATCTATCACATTCCCCATGGCCAATTGGAAACAGTAGAATAGGCCGTTGGTTTTGCAAAAAATGCAGATGTCCCTCAAAGTCCAGGACATGATTAACTACACCCACTTTTCAACTGTGGCTCACTGAGTAGCATTCTCACCAACGAGTCAGAAAGTTGTGAGTACAAGTTATTTTTCAGATGCTAAAGCAAAATAATCTAGGTTAACACTCCAGTTTAGTACTTGAGGGAGTGCTGCACAGTCAGAGGTGCTGTCTTTAGGATGAGATGTTAAACCCAAGCCCCATCTGCCCTCTCAGTAAACTATCCAGTGGAGTCCTGACCAATATTTATCCCCCATCCAATATCACTAAAATATCTGATCATTATCACTTTACTGTTTGTGGAACCATGCAGTGAGCAAATTGGCTGCAACATTTCCTACATTACAATAGTGACTAGGCTTCAAAAAGTACTTAATTGACTGTAAAGTATTTTAGGATTTTCTGAATTCATGAAAGGTGCTGTATGAATGCAAGCCTTTCTTTCTTTCATATTGTCTTCTGAGCTTCCTCGCAAAACCGTGGAATAACAAGGGCTTCCACTCTCTGAATATTCAATTGTGGTGTGACAACCAACAGCACATAATGTGCACAGGTCTGTGACTGTTGCCCTGACACCTGTGGGTGATGCCTTCACACAGTGCCAATCCCTCATCCTCCAAACTTTAACCCTGTTCGTCAAGTCAGAGATGGAATGCTTGGTCATTGAGATACACACATGCCTCATGACACCTTTGAGAAACCCATGGTCAACAGTGGAAATGCAGTGGAACCAGATTTATGTCTCCACAAGAGCCCTAATTGATAAGATACTGCTGAAGCAAAGACCCTGCCATCTGACAGATCTGATGACATGGCATAGGACAGGCCACAAAAGTACTATATATTCATTCTGCATATTCTAAACCCTGGTAAAAACAAGCCTAATCAGTTATTCTTATCACTACTCTTTCTTCGATTTCTCCTCTTGACTACTTCCCTTGTGGCATGTTTTCAATTCTAGCTCATCAGTCCTTGACTTTTATCAACCTTTTGCTGTATTACCCTTATTCAGAACCACCATCTCTTTCCTTTGATTATTCCAATATTTGGATTTTAAATGATACAGCATTCCATGGTAAAAATCATCATCTTCCTTATGCTCAAACGAAACCATTTCCCTAGCAGAAGTGAATTTGAGGCTATCTTCAATCTACATCAAAGCATCATATTTCATATATACTCTGACTGGAGTGAAAATGCTAGTACAATGATGCACACAAAAGTAATAAAATAAAACATATGGTAACTAAAAAGGTTTAACTTAATAGTTGAAGCAAATACTCCATGCTGCATAAGCCAAATGCTAACGACGGGAGCACTGGATCACATAAACCTCATATGAATCTAGTACATGTGAGAGGTCCATTCTGGAGTATAAGAGCAATAGTGATAGTTGAGTAAGCGCAAGGTAAATTAAAGGGAAATGAAATTTCAGGTGCTGTGCGTTGCAGAAAAATAGTCAAACCTTACTCTGCTTTGTGTGTGTTAGAGATGATGAGGCAGTGAAATTGGCTTTTGGATCAGTTACCCTCTAAGGTTTACTTACACGAATGGAAGTACAGTCAAAAGTTACCACAAGCCTTATCTATAAAGCATAGCTTTTCAACAGGTGTAAGCCACTAAGACAGATTACATCATGTTGTAATTGCATCATTATGTTAAGAAACATGAACACACAGGTTTATTACAGCCACCATTTTACTATTTGACATGTAGAGATTTAGATGTGAGATTAGCTGAGTTTTTTTTTAAGGTGACATTAGTGCACAGTACAATTCTATCAACCCAGTGAAACATTCTGAAATGTGCTTTGTCGAGACTTACATGTCCTTAAGTGGTTGACCCTCAACATTACCTAGCTTTCCAGTGGTGATATCTTTGCTACAAGATTTCTCAAATTCCTAGTAACTGGTTTCTAAAGTAATCTTGTTGAAAGCTACTCTAAAAGCTTACTTAGATAAGAATCAACACACCTGCTGACATACATGGATAACAGTAAAGTTATACCAACTATAGCCTTTTGCTGGTTTATTACAGACAGTTGCTGATTGTGTTCCAAAATTGATGTTTTTTTTTAGTTTTTGGAGTATGATTTTATATTGAAGTATACATTTCTATTTGCAAGTTCTGCCATTTGAATTAGTGTAGTTTTGCCCATTATTGACTAAAACATACCTACTCACATTGTGTTTTGGTGAACTGGAATTGTAATGCATTTTGCTTTCCTCCTTATAAGAATTATTTCTTCCTCTCTTTAAGTGTATTGGATTTAAATTAGTACAAGCAAATTATTTTATGAATGCAATAACAAAATAATACCAAAGTAATTAAGTAGAATTAAAGATTATAAAACTTTCCAGTTACAATTAGCTTCTCTTGATCTGATTTCACACCACGGGATTGAAATCACACTGTGATATTAGGAGTGACTGTTAACACGCTATCTGAGATTCCTCTGTCCACTATTTATAAAAACAAAGCTTCAATCTATTTAAATTTTAAATGGGTTAAAACCTTGGTTAATATAGTAAACAACAACATTTTATATGATTGCATGAATGCATTCATGACGCAGCCATATTTTTAACCCTCATGATTTTTATTATTCCTTTGAACATGAGAATAATCAGCTTCTAATGAAGGTGTTGGCTTTCAGAAGAATATCTCTTTCAAAAGACATGGCTTTGAAAGGAATTCGGCGTTACTGAAACTAATAGCATTGTCTTAAATTCTGCTTATAACGCACTATATAAGTTGAACAACTTCTTACTTATTTCAGATAGAGGGCCAGAGAGCGGGAACAGATTTTATTCTTACAACTTATGATTTCCTTCCCAAGCACCAATGATGTCTGCCATATTTTCCTACATTGCAACACTGACTACACTTTTGAAGCACTTCGTTTGCTATTGTTACAGACAGGGGAAAGAGATATAGACTGAAACCCCAAACTCCCTTTCCCTTCTGTCTGTAACCAGTGTAATTTAATTTTGATAAGGCTGATGTGTGTTCTCAACCCCCTGTTAGTGTGCAATCAATTTAAAAGTCACCAGTCGCAGACTTTTATGGATTTAAACAAGGGGTATTATTTATTCACACACACACCCTGGAAAGGTCTATTGCTACATCAATCACACAACACATGTACAAGAATGTTACAATTAAAAGCAGTAGTGCACTTCTACAAATATTAAAACCAACCACAATAGATAGAAGTTCATGTATCTTTAAGAGTCCAGTGAAGGAGCAAGCTTTTCACCCTCTAGAATTGAAGTCCAGATAAGATGACTAGAGACAAACCCAGTTTAACTGGGCAGGGCTCCTTCTAAGTAAAAGCTGTTCAGCAAGTCATCTTGACATGCCTTGTTGGCTTTTGTAATTGGAGGTCCAATTTCTTACAGGCAAACTCAGAGCTGTTCAAAACAGGTTGGAAGAGGTTTTTTAAAAATGTTAAGCCTCACAGGTCTTTACAGCTGTGATGTAGTTGCTGGTGTTCTGCAGACTATCTAGTTTCATCCCCTGCCTTTGGACATGATTTCAAAATCAGAGGGCAGCTTGATCACATGATGAATGGCCATTGATACAGGATGGAAGGTAAATGATGGTCTTTCAAAGTGAAGAAGGATCTTCAGTAACATGGTCACAAGCCATTGATATACAATAAAAGGCAGATAGTGGTCTTTAGCACTTAATTGTGGATACTCAGTCGCAATACCCTCCTTTGTTACATGGCAGACCCACAGTCACAGTGCTAAGAGTCTATTGACACTGTATTTTGGAGTAAGCCTTGTTCAATTCCACAGAAGAGTGCTGTTTAGGCATATCCATTCAAGGGAGACCCCTGCCCATTAGAATCCAATTTGGAACTTTGCCAAAAGTTTTGCTGGCTTGCTTGAAGTTGCAAAAGTCAGGTGACCCCTCAGCAGCTACCTTACAATTCACCAGAGTCCATGTTAAAAGGAATACCATTTTTAAAAAAAAATTGTGATATCTTCATACCTGCACTGGCATGACACTATAATCATTATGGGATGTACTGAGGGTGTGAATGACACTGTATAAACGCTAATCATTTCCTTTCCTTTTACTCTCAGCGTCTATCATTGCTGCTCCTTAACTGGCTACTAGAACATGACACTGTCCAGGGACATCCTTCCAAATTTCCTTCACTTTCTACATTACATCTCTATCAAAAAAAAAGGAGTTAATCACAAATGCAAGTTCTTGTCAGTCCTGGGCTCATTGTGGAAAAAAAATATCCAATTAGTTCCATTTTTTAGCTCCTTCCCCATAGCTCTTTTGCCTTTTCAAAGAGTCATCCAATTCTCTTTCGAAAGTTTCTATTTCAGCCATTTCCATAATTCTTTCAGGCAGAACATTCTAGATCATAACTTACTGCTTCATCTACCCTCTGGTTCTTTTGTCGATTACCTGTAACTGACTCTGCTACTAATAGGAACAGTATCCGTGTTTATTCTAGCAAACTCCATCATCGTTTTGAACATCTCTGTTAAATCTTCCCTTAACTTTCTCTGCTTTAAGGAGAACAATCCCAGCTTCTCTACTTTCCCCTCATAACTGAAATCCCTTATCCTTGATACCATTATATTGAATCTCTTATTCCCCCTCTCCACAGCCTTCATTATTTTTGTATCTTTGAAAGGGTAAAACAAGGTTTACTTTAGAATAATGTAAATACAGCTCTGTCCTAACATTCTTGTTGTATTTATATAATAACACAAATATGGATCAAAAGAATATGGAAAAATGAACCCTATCTATTTTTAGCACACTCCAATGCTGAGACATGGAATATAAGTAAAAATAGTGCAATTAACATAGGTCCTGTGCTTGGAGTTAAAAGACTTGTTCCATCTTGTGTGTACGATTTCTATCTCCCCCGCTATGCAAGTAACCACCATCATAAATAGCTACAATCATTTGAGGTTAATTTAGATCAATCTTTTTAAATTTTCACTTATTCATTTTCTCACTCCTTTTATTGCCCAGATTTTCTTTCCAAGCTCATCTTGCCCATGAGTCCCATCTCCTGCTCCCTTGACCTATTCCCGCTAAACTACAGACCGCCTAACTTCCCTTGCTGGCTTCCATGTTGGTCAATATTGTTAATGGTTCCTTATCTTCAATTATTATTTCTCTCTCCTTCAAGGCTGCTATTATCACCACCTCCTTAAAAAAGTATTTGATCCCCTCCATTCTTGCACACTACATAAGGTCCCATCTCCAACTTCCCTATTTCCAAAGTTCTTTAATATGTTGCCTCCTCACAAATCCATGCCCATCTTTCCTGGAACTCCATGTTTGAATCCCTCCAATCAGCTTTCTCTGCTTGCCATAGTAATGAAATGGTTCAAAAGTCACAAATGACATCCCCTCCTTAAACCGCTGCCTCTTTTCTACCTCTCTTTCCTCCTTAAAAAACTTACCATCTGCCCTGATATCTTCTTATGTGGCTTGGTGTCAAATGTTGTTTGATCACACTCTTGTGAAGAGCCTTGGGATATTTCAATAGTTTAAAGGCACTGTATAAAAATAAATTGTTAATTTTACAAAGTTGAGTGGTCATGGGATTAACAAGTGACAGGCCAGGATGAAGGGAAAGAGATGTGTAGATATAGGCATGAGTCTGCAGGTAAATGACAGCACAAGCTCAGCACATTGGTGACTGCATCAGAAGTTAAGTTTATAAGAAGGATTTTCCTCTGTGCCATTCTACAGCACCATCCCATAGGCCAGCACTGTGATATTCCTGCAAGAAGGTGCAGCCAAGTTTCAGGCCAAAGCTGACTTTTACTGTCCTTGCACACGGGCATGCTCTGTGCTGCACGGTAGCCGCTAGAGTCTTTACAGCAGATACAGGAACTTGGCATCCTCGCCTCTGCTGATCCAGACTCTGAGAAAGGAGGTCACCACACTCGTTCCCAGGTGGATTTCCCAAGGCCCACAGAAATGGTTAGTGACATCTTGGGACGCTGTGGCAATGCTGACTCCTGATCACCCTGACACGTCTTCATTCATGCAATACAATGACATGCTGTGATTGGAAAGCTTCCAGCACGATGGTTAGACAGGCTTATCGTGATGCCAGCAGGAGGTCTGCTGACACAGCTGTTACTGGGGAAGGCACATCCACCAACAATATCTGACAAGGTGAGGTTTTGCTCCCTCTCTGCAGATGTTGGGGTGTGTATACTCATGCCAACTGAAGGCTCCACAGCACCTCAGGGCCAGCCTGATCTGTTTGGGGTTGATTCTGCAGTTTTCTTTAAAAGTTAAAAGTAACAATTTTGTAAATCTCTGAATGAAAAATGTGTGCTGTGTAACATTTGGTAGCTGAAAAGCTCTAATTTATTTTGTTTTCAGTTTATTAAAGTCAGACATTCCTTCTTTCACCTTTACTATCCTCCAAGCATATGATGCAGTTTCTTACAGTCTTTGAAATTAAAAGCTAAATTAAATACAAAGCACCATAAAAGGTTACATAGCCTGTTTCTGGGCTGTAAATTCTATTTGTTCAATCATCTATACTGATGTTGATGCTGCACACCTCCCTTACTTCATCTCACCCTATTATCATAATCTTCTATTGCTTTCTCCCTCATGTTCTTATCTAGCTTTCCCTTAAATGTATCTGCGCTATTTACTTCAAACGCTCCAATTGATATTGAGTTCCACATTCTAACCACTCTCTGGGTAAGAAAAAAGTAATAAAGCTGTTGAAAATTTTATTTGGCATGCTGGTAGACAGAATTATTCAGGCCTGGAAATGATTGCAAGTGTGTTACTGTACGAGTGATTACCATTTAAAATAAGTGGGTTAATGCCTCCATTTGTGTTAAGAGGAATTTGACACAATCATATTAGGCATTTTCAGAATAAATTCACTCATTAACTTCCAAACTCATTTCTATTGCCACAATGGTTTAAACTGTTGAACCTTATTGAATTAAGATGTTGGCATTTTTGCCACCTGCAGTGATTTTTCTGAACTTTGTGTTGAATTCTCAAGGCACGAACCCTACAATAGTTTATAATAAAACCAGGAAATGCTGGAAAAACTCAGCCGGTCATACAG
Organism: Cetorhinus maximus; assembly: GCF_964194155.1. Lineage (NCBI taxonomy): Eukaryota > Metazoa > Chordata > Chondrichthyes > Lamniformes > Cetorhinidae > Cetorhinus > Cetorhinus maximus. Next base: position 62,141,365 of record NC_135885.1, on the reverse strand, counting down.
GCTCAAAACATTAACTCTGTTTCTCTCTCCACAGACTCAGACCTGCTGAGTTTTTTCCAGCATTTTCTGTTTTTATTACAGATTTCCAGCATCTGCGGTATTTTGCTTTTATCCGACAATAGTTTATTTAGGTTAGAACAAAGAAACCTGCAGTGCAGGGCTGTGCATTGGGTCATATATGTGGAAGTCAGTGCTATGATTTCTTTGTGTCAGCTATGGCTTGGTTGGTAGCGCTCACACCTCTACATCACAAGATTATGGGTTCAAATCTCATTCCAGAGACTTCAGCACAAAATCTAGGCTGACACTACAGTGCAGTGTTGTAGAGTTCTGCACTGTTGGTGGTGTCACCTTTTGAATAAGATATTAAGCTGAAGCCCTGTCATTCATTTCAGGTGAATGCAAAAGATCCCATGCTATTATTGTGAAGAAGAGCAGGAGAGTTCGAGTCAATATTTATCCCTCAACCAACACCTAAGACAGATTCAAAAGCACAATACTGCAGATGCTGAAAATCTGAAATAAAAGCAGAAAGTGCTGGAAATACTCAGCAGCTCAGACATCATCTGTGGAGAGGGAAACAGATTTAATGTGCTGACTCTTCCTCTGGGCTTGGGAAAACCTGACCTGTACACTTTTGCAGCTCAGAAACTGCACACCAGACCAATGTTTGACTTGTCACTCCATTTTAGTTTTTTCACACTGGTGTCGGGTTCACAGTACAGTTTAGGAGCCAAGCTTGAGTGTGTGAGGAGTGTGGGTGCAGAGGCAGGCCAGTTAGCATTGGTTCTCCAACATAGTATCCCAGCTTCTAAAGGGTTTAAAAGCCTCCTAAACTTCACCCCCCACCCACATCCCCATACTAGCCCATGCTTCCTCAGATCACCATGCACCGCATGCATCCCCATTGCCCCTCAAATCACCCATGCCACATCTTTGCTCCCCATATATCTTCCATGTCCCTTCAGATTACCAGTGCCCCTTCTAATACCCCCATGTATCCACCAGTCCCTCAGATCATTCATACCATCCTATGCCACCTGTATGCCCCTGTGTGTCCTCCAAGCCAGTTACCCAGTATGCACTATGTAAAGTCCTCTGATTACATGCAATAGCTCAGGAAAATATTTCACATTCCTTGGGAGAAAAATGAACCTTTCACCATCTAATAAAAGCCTCCATTTCATTGATAGTGAGAGAAAAAATTGCATTCTGTCATATGAAAAAATTCCTTGCAATACTTGTAATCCTATTAGCCTGTGTCAGCAAACCAGGAACCACATCAAAGGGGCAACCTGTTATTAAAACTTCTTAATTCACCCTACTGTGCTGAAACCCGTTAGGACTTGAAACTCATCCAAGCAATGGTAATGGCTGCAGCTGTCCAAACAATAGACTACTCTCTCAGTAGGAAAGAAAAGAAAGGTGCTTTGAAATTTAAATGAGCAGAGTGTCTATCAAGTAGATTGTTGGGATTTTTTCTAAAGTGCAGGGTTTTTTTAAGCATCAAAACCAGAATGTAAAGGAGCAGGTGGTTAGATTTTTTCTAGTGTTAAAACCCTTTTTTAATATATATCAGCCAGAGCCATTTAAATCACAGTAGAAAAAAAGTCAGCATAGGCTGACAGGACATTTTGTAATATGTTTCACTGCATTATGGTGCTTTCTCCATTGGAAAAGCACTGTAATGCATGCGCACAAATACACAATGCTGGTCAATGGTCAACCTACCTTTAAATGACAGATTCCTATGACGAATCACTGCATTTAAAACACATCTATATTACAATACAGCATTTAATAGTGACACTTGAAGGGGTGAAAATATTTTACACTTAGCTTTCAGAATGTTCCAGACTCCTTAGCATGCTTTCCATTCTCCTCGCTCTCAATCCTGGTGTGCTTTTAATGGGCTTCCAAAACTCCGCACCTCTAGACGAAAATTATGTGTGGGAGGAAATACGGCTTTTGTCTCTCATTTAAAACCAGACCCCAGTGGGGGGGCAGTTGTGCATTTTGCACACTAGGCATTCCCAACCTGCAAAAAGGCCAGAGGAAACTGGCGCGGGGTCGAGAATGCAGAGGAAAATTGGATTTCCTTCAAAAAAAAACAACTCAATGTGGCCATCCGTGCACTGAAACGCTCCTCTGTGCCCTGATGAAAATTCGCCCCTACATTTCAGACCTGTGATGATAAAGGTCACAGATCTGAAATGATAACTCTATTTTTCTCTCCACAGATGCTGCCTTACCTGCTGAGTGTTTTCAGCATTTTCTATTTGTATTTAAAACAGATTACCTGGCTATTGCCTCATTTTGGGAGATTGTTCTGTGCAAACTGCCTGTGGGGGTGTTTCCTATAAAACAATAGTAACTACGCTTCAGAAGTATTTCATTGACTGTAAAGAACTTTGAGATGTCCTGAAGTTCTGAAAGATGCAATATAAATGCAAGTCTCCTTTGCTTTGGAATATCTACAAGTTCAACTCAGGATTTTACAATTTTGGGAATTGGGATAAACAAACTCACCTTAAACCCAGGTGATGCATTTGTTTGCAAACCAATACCTGAGGTATACAATTGAATTTTAAATCATTTTGCTACAAAGCAAAATTAATATATAGCTTCAAGCTAGAAACTTTTACCCTACAATGTAGACCACAGTGGTTTAAGAAGGCAGCTCACCACCACCTTTAAGGGCACTTAGGAATGGGCAATAAACGCTGGTCTAGCCAGCGATACCTACATCCCGTGAATGATATGGTAGGCTTGCTGCATTTAAACAGTCTCAACTAATTCTGTACAGCTACGAACTTGCTACAAAAGCAAAAGTAGCAAATTACATATTTATTACTGAAAACATTAATTGTATTTTTCCTGCTACTTTGTAATGAGAACTATCTTTTATTTTTACAGGTTTAATCTTTTGTGTGACAGCCAACATGTCTGTTTGCAATTTAAGTTCATGAAATAAGAGTGTTAATTTTGGCTGAGCGTTTTGCTTGTAAGAGTAAGGATATGCAACACACTTTGTCTAGCTGTAATCACTATGCAGGAGACTGTTTTCCCTAGCTTTGTAGTTTTTTTTTTTTACAGAGAATGCCATTAGGACCACTGCTCTTCTTGATATATAATGTTGACCTAGACCTGGGTGTGCAGAGTACAATTTCAAAGTTTACAGATAACACAAAACTTAGAGGTATTATGAACTGTGAGGAGAATAATGGTAAACTGCAAGAGGGTAAAGACAAACTGGTGGAGTGGGCAGAGACATGGCAGATGAAATTTAATGCAGAAAAGTACAAAGTGGTACATTTAACAGGAAGAATGAAAAGAAGCAATATAAAATAAAGGGCACAATTCTCAATGGGGTGGAGGAACAGAGAGACCTGGGGTTTGGTATATAAATTGTTGAAGATAGCGAGACAGGTTGAGAAAGTGGTTAAAAAAAAAAACATAGAATCCTGGGATGTATAAATAGAAGCATAGAGTACAAAAGCAAGGAAGTTATGTGCACCTTTATAAAGCTCTGGTTTGGCCTCATCTGGAATATTGGGCTGGAGAACTGGTGGAAGCCCATCAGGCACTTAAGTGGCCAGCATCAGCCCTTCCTCAGGATTAAGGACCCTGGGGGCAGAAATCCACCAATTAAGAGTGGTCAGCCAATCAGAGGCCAGCAGCTCTCCATTACTGTCACCATCACCAGGAGTGATGGCAAAAGGCAGAACCCCAAGCTAAAGGTGACTGAGGGATGGATGGGGTGGTTGCAGGAGAGGGATTGGATGCAAGGGAAGGAGGCTAGCTTTCTGCAGGCCCCACCACTTCCCCATGCTGGTTATTAATCAGGCACTGAGGCCTTTGAATGAAGCCCCTCACACCCAGGCCTGCTGGAAGCCTGCAAGCAAGCAAACTCAATAGGGTTTGCTTTTTGGGCATCACACATGGCAAGTGCCCTGTCCACTGTTGGTTAAATACCAGCAGCAGTGAGATGAGGCCTTTAATAAACATTAATTGCCAATTTAAGAACCTCAATTAGTGTCCGGGTGAGAAGGTGGACTTAATTGGGCAGAGGTGGGAAGGCAGTGGGATCACCGACTGCACCTTCCACACGATTAAATCCTCCCCCTGCTTCCAAATGCTCTGCTGGAGGAGGGGAGGAGTCATTAAACTCCACCCATTGTGTCCAATTCTGAGCACTTGTGAAGGCCTTAGAGAGGGTACAGAAAAGATTTATGAAAGTGGTTCCAGGGATGAGGAACTTCAGTTAGGTGGAGTCTAACTTCCAAAAATATGCTGGAATTGCACTGCCCCTGTACTTTATGACAGGCCAGCACTGGGGGAGCAGGAAGCCCACACTGTTGTAGTGTGCAAATCTCATTAAAACCCCAAAAAAGATGCAGATGGAAATGAGGCTTCTATCACCTGCACTTCTTCAATACAGCATCATTGTAGTGCCTTATAAACTGAGCACACATGGATGTGTATTTACCACTCCACATAACAAAAGTTGTTAAATCTGTAATGTTGTTGTTCCAGGTGATAAGGAACTACCAGTAGGTAGTTTATGTTTGGATTAAATATTGCTGCTTTTCTGTAGATTCCATTGGGTTTCTTAATAGTTTTTATTTAACTGCTTTTTTTTTTGAGGAGGGTCTGTTGGGAGTGGGAGTGTGCTTTCCCTAAATGTCTTTTGCCTTGAAACAGTTCAGTCAGCCTAGGATAAGTAGTAAGGAATTAAGGATTCCTGATGCTCCCCAAACTTGGAGGATGATGCATAAGGCAAAGCCATCACCCTTGCATTGGAAAAGAGTTCAGTGGACCCAGTTAGAATCATAGAATAGTACAGTGCAGAAGATGGTCATTCAGCCTATCGAGTCTGCATCAGATCTTTCAGTCAACAATCCAGTTATTACTACTCGTCTGCTCTTTCACCACGTCCACACTTTTTTTTCTCCTTCAAATATTTGTCCAGTTCTCCTTTGAAGGCTACTATTGAATTTGCATCTACCAATACATACAAAATATGAATGAGGAGGAGTAGGCCACTCTGCCCCTCAAGCCTGCTGCGCCATTCGATAAGATCATGGCTGATCAGAGTGTAACCTCAGCCCCACATTTCTGCCTATCCCCGATAACCTTTCACCTCTTTGTTAATCAAGAATCTACCTAGCTCTGCCTTAAAAATACTCAAAGATTCTGCTTCCGCTGCCTTTTGAAGAAGAGTTCCAAAGACTCTCAACCCTCAAAAAAAATTCTCCATCTCTGTCTTAAATGAGTGACCCCTTATTTTTAAACAGTGACCCTAGTTCTAGATTCTCCCACAAGAGGAAACATCCTCTCCACATCCACCCTATCAAGATCCCTCAGGATCTTAAAAGGTTTCAATTAAATCACCTCTTACTCTTCTAAACTCCAGTGGATACAAGCCTAACCTGTACAGCCTCTCCTCATAAGGCAACCCATCCATTTCTGGTATTAGTCCAGTAAAGTTTCTCTGAACTGCTAATGGATTTAGATCTTTAAATAATGAGACCAGTAGTCCAGATGTGGGGCAGAATTTTACCGTTGGCGAGCGAGGGGCAGGGCCCACTCGCCGACGCGTAAAATGACGTGGGATGATGTCGGGCGGAACCCCAACGTCACCCCGCCCCATTTAAATTTTCAGGAAGGTGGGGGCGCAGCAAAATCAGCTGTGGGCCCGCTGACCTGTCAATGGCCATTTGAGGCCATTGACAGGATCAATTAAGCAATTAAAGGACCTGCCCATCCAACCTTAAGGTTGGCGGGTCAGCCAGGAGCCCCGGTGGCTAATAGATAAAACATGAAACCTCATCCAGCGGCGGGATGAGGTTTCATGTAGGGTTTTAAAAATGGTAATAAAGTTGTTATGGAAATCATGAGGGGACATGTAAGGGATTTTTCTTTTCTCTATTTTCAATATTTTTAAAAGTCGAGCCGATCTCCCTGAGGCTGCACTCAGCCTCAGGGAGATGAGTGTGTTCTTTCGTACGCATGCGCGAAAGCGCACTCTCGATTTTAGGGATTCCCCCCCCCTGCCCACACAGGGAGCGCATAGCACTTCCCGGCGGACGTCACGCTGGGCAGACCTTAATTGGCCCGCCCACGTAAAATGGCAGCCCGGTTTGCTGGGGGCGATCGGCTCCGTGCCCGCCAGCGATTGGGTCAGGCCCGACAAAAGCAAAATTCTGCCCGTGCTCTCACCAATGCCCTGTTCAACTGAAGTATAACCTCCCTACTTTTGTAATCAATTCCCTTCATAGTAAATGATAACATTCTATTAGCTTTCCTGATTACCTGCTGTACCTGCATACTAACCTTTTGTGATTCTTTCACTTAAGACATCCAGATCCCTCTGAATCTGAGCACTGCAATCTCTCACCATTTAGATAATAAGCTTCTTTTTTATTCTTCCTGCCAAAATGAACGATTTCACATTTGCCCACATTATACTCCATTTTCCAGATATTTGCCGACTCACTTAACCTATTTATGTCACTTTGTAGCCTCCTTACGTCCTCTTCACAACTTATTTTCCTACCTATCTTTGTGTCATCAGCAAATTTAGCAACTATTCCTTCGGTCCGTTCATCCAAGTCATTTATATAAATTGTAAAAAGTTGAGGCCCCAGCACTGATCCCTGTGGCACACCCCTTGACACATTCTGCCAACCAGAAAAAGACCCATTTGTGCCAACTCTCTGCTTCCTGTTAGCTAGCCAATTTTCTAGCCATGCCAATATGTTACCCCCTACACCATGAGCTGCTATTTTCTGCAATAACTGTTGATGTGGCACTTTATCTAATGCCTTCTGGGAATCTAAGTACAGTACATCCGTCAGTTCCCCTTTATCCACAGCACATGTGCACTCCTTCAAAGGACTCCAATAAATTGGTTAAGCATGATTTCCCTTTTACAAAACAATGTTGACTCTGCCTGATTGCCTTGAATTTTTCTAAGTGCCCTGCTATAACATCTTTAATAATAGCTTCTAACATTTTCCCTATGACAGATGTTAAGCTAACTAACCTATAGTTTCCTGCTTTCGGTCTCCCCTCTCTTTTTGAACAAAGGAGTTGTATTTGCTATTTTCCAATCTAATGGAACCTTCCCCGAATCTAGGGAGTTTTGGAAAATTAAAACCAGTGCATCAACTATCTCACTAGCCACTTCTTTCAAGACCTTAGGGTGAAGTCTATCTGGACCTGGAGATTTGTCAGCCCGCAGCCCCAACAATTTGCTCAATACCACTTCCCTGGTGATTGTAATTTTCCTGAGTTCCTCCTTTCCTTCTATTTCCTGATTTACAGCTATTTCTAGGATGTTACTTGTGTCCTCTATAGTGAAGACCAAAGCAAAATACCTGTTTAGTTCATCCGCCATCTCCCTACTTTCCATTATCAATTCCCCAGATGCATTCTCTATAGGACGAATGCTCACTTTGTTAACTCTTTCCTTATTTAAATATCTATAGAAACTCTTACTATCCATCTTTATATTACTAGCTAGCTTTCTCTCATACTGTAATTTTTCCCTCCTTATTAATCTTTTTGTGATTCTTTGCTGTTCTTTATATTCTTTCCAGTCTTCTGACCTGCCCTGTCTTTGCGTAATTATATGCTTTTTCTTTAAGTTTGATACTGTCTTTAACTTCTCTAGCTAACCACGGATGCTGGGGCCCTCCCCTTGGAATTTTTCTTGCTCGTTGGAATGTATGTATCAATTCCCTTTCTGAAATACCCCTTTAAATGTCTGCCACTGAACTTCTATTGACATATCCCTTAACCTCATTTGCCAATTCACTTTAGCTATCTCTGCTTTCATGCCCTCATAATTGCCCTTATTTAAGTTTAAAATGCTAGTCTTGGACGCACTAGTTTCTCCCTCAAAATGAATGTAAAATTCAATCATATTATGATCGCTGCTGCCTTCACTAGGAGCTTATCAATTAATCCTATCTCGTTGCTCAATATTAGGTCTAGTATAGCCTGCTCTCTGGTTGGCTCCAGAACATGCTGCTCTAAGAAACTATCCCGAAAACATTCTTTGAGCTCCTTATCTATGCTACCTTTGCCCATCTAAATTTTCCAGTCAATATGTAGATTAAAATCCCCCATGATTATTGCTGTTGCTTTCTGGCAAGCTGCCATTATCTCTTCTTTTATACCACTATTTCCATTATCTTTAAATGTATTTCCATCCATTGTTTTATCTCTACCTTTTAGCCTATTTCGATCCCCCCCCCCCCCCTAATCCAGCTTATATTTCACCTCTTTTCTATTTTTCCTTAGTTCTGAGGAAGAGTCATACAGACTCAAAATGTTAACTGTATCCCTCTCTGCAGATGCTGTCAGACCTGCTGAGTTTTTCCAGGTATTTTTGTTTTTGTTATCTCTTTTATACTCTATCCTACTGTGTAGTTACAATTAGGGGGCCAGTACATCACTCCCACAAGTGACTTCTTGCCTTTATCATTCCTCATCTCAACCCAAACCGCTCCTACATCCTGGCTTCCTAACCTTAGGTCATCCCTCACTGATGTGCTAATAACATCATTAATTAACGGAGCCACCCCTCCACCTTTTCCTAAATTCCTGTCCATCCTAAATGTCACGTACTCTTCAATATTCAGGTCCCAATCTATGTCAACCTGTAACCATGTCTCCGTAATGGCTATCAGATCATACTTATTTATTTCTATTTGCGCTATCAGTTCATCTGGTTTGTTTCAAATGCTACATGTGTTTAGATATAGAGCCTTTAGTTTTGTCATTTCATTATTTTTGTAGTGTCTAGCCTTATCGGCCAATTTACTCTTAGAATTGCACTCTCTGTCCCTTCCTGTCACAGTCTGTTTATAATTTCCCATATTAATACCTACCACTCTTGCTTTGTCTTTACTCTTTGGTTTACCACATCTTCCCAAATTTTATCCCTTGCCCCCACTATTCCTCGTTAGGCAGCTCATGAGGACACCAGCCCAAGCACAGCTCAGGTGTAGACAATCCCAATGGTACAGATCCCACTTTCCCCCAATACTGGTGCCAGTCCCCCACAAACCAGAACCCACTTCTCCCACACCAGTCTTTGAGCCACTCATTCTTTTCTCTAATCTTATTTGTCCCATGCCAATTTGCACGCGACTCCGGTAGTAATCTGGAAATTATTACCTTTGAGGTTCTGCTTCTTAATTTGGGGCCTAGCTCACCATACTGCCCATGCAGAGTCTTATTCCTCATCCTGCCCATGTCGTTGATATCTACATGGACCACAACCACTGGATCCTCCCACTGTAAGTTCCACTTTAGCCCTGAGCAGATGTCCCGATCCCTGGCACTGGGCAGGCAACAAAGCTGTCTAGACTCTAGCTCTGTGCTACAAAGAACAGGGTCAATCCCCCTTATTATACTGTCCTCTACTACCACTGCATTCTGATTTGTTCCCCCCACTTGAAAGGCTTCCTGTACCATGGTAAGTTTGCTCATCCACCCTGCAGCCCCCACTCTCATCCCAACAAGCTGAGAGAACCTCAAACCTGTTGGACAATTGCAAAGATTCACACTCCTGCACTCCTGCCCTCTGGGTCCACTTACCTGCCTCACTCACAGTCACACCCTCCTGTCCATGGTCACTGATCAAATCAGAAGACCCTATCCTAAGTGATGTGACTGCCTCCTGGTATAAAACATCCAGGTAACTTCCCCCTCCTTGATGTGTTGCAGAGTCTGCAGTTCAGCCTCTAGCTCAATGACTCTGAGCCAAAGTTCCTCAAGCCACAAACACTTAGTGCAGATGTGTTTGCCCTGGATCACAGTGTTATTCAGGAGCTCCCACATGCTGCAGCCTTGATACATCACCTGTCCTGCCAGCCTTAATGTGTTTTAAGTAATTACTTAATCATATTAATCAATTATTTATGTTGCTTTCTCATATATTTGATTAACTTTACCACTAAAGTGTGTACTATTTTAGACCTTAGAGATAGAATAGAACCTACCCACTTACCACATACTCACCAAACAGCTAGCTCCTTTCCCTGTAGTAGAGCAAGAACCAATTTCTATGGGGTGAGAAAGATAGAAAGAGGAAATGAACAACTTCTCCCCTTCAATGAACTCCCCTCTCACCAAACTCCAAGTCCTCACTCAGTTAATCGGCTGCACTAAACAACTCTGAATTTATAGTAAACTGAACTGGGGATACAGTAACCAGATTCAACCAGTTAGCCAATTATCTACTCAGCTCTTACAGCTGAGCATGAGTTTACCCTGTCTAAATTGCAAGAAAGAAAGAACTTAGCCTGCTCACACAGTACTTTCCAGTTATTGCCAATTACAGACTAGATTAGACTTTAAGAGCAAAATTTAAGAGCAAAATTAACACTTAAAACTTCCTTCTTACCAAACTCCAAGGATAGAATTTTCTGTCTGTTGGGCAGGTGGGCCCGACCCAATCTTCAGTGGGCGGGGAGCCGATCCCCGCCGGAGAAGCGGACCCCGCCGCCAATTTACGTGGGCGAGCCAATTAAGGCTATGCACTTCCTGTGCGGGCAGGGGGGATTCCCCAAAACCAAAGTGTGCTCTTTCGTGTTTGCGCACGAAAGAGCACACATCTCCCTGCGGCAAAGTGCTGCCTCAGGGAGATTGCTTACACTGTGGAAAAATATGAAATGTAGAAAAAAATAAATTCCCTAACATGTCCTCCTCATGTGACAATGTCACATGAGATGAGACATGTTCATAATTTACAGATTAACTTTTTTAAAATGTTTAAAACCCTGCATGAAACCTCATCCCGCCACTGGATGAGGCTTGATGTTTTAAGGTTGGATGGGCAGGTCCTTTAATCGTATAACCGAACCTGTCAATGGCCTCAATTGGCCATTGACAGGTCGGCAGGCGCACAGCTGATTTTGCTGCGGGCCGTCTTCCTGAAAATTTAAATGGACCGGGATGACATCGGGGGTTCCGCCCGACGTCATCCCATGTCATTTTACACGTCGGTGAGCAGGCCCGGCCCCCTGCTCACCGACGGCAAAATTCTGCCCCAAGTCTTCACTCAGTTAATCAGCTGCACTCCATTTTCCTAACCACTCATTGCCTAAAACATTGCACCCCCAGCATATTTTTGTGAAGGCTGCCTTTGATGCTAGTGGCGGTGGGATCTGATGGAGGTGGGGTAGAGGGGGTTTGGGGACTGATGGAGGCAGGTAGCCAATTAAAGTTCCTACTGAGGACACTCATCAGATCTGTTTGGAATTTTCCAGATGGCAGGCGGGTCTCCCGTTGAGGTAGAAGTCCAGTCGATGGATGGAGGTATCCTCCTGGTGGCAGACCAGGGCACCAGACCTCACTTAATTTCTGCACCCACTCCCCCCACTGCAGCTAAACTTGCCAGAGGGACGCCCCTCCACAATGATGGCCTATCAGCTGTTACCACTGTATACAAGTCTTTTACAAGTCTTCAGAGAGTGCCTCCAATCTTGAGGTGCAGTCTCGCTTCTCCCATCTACATCAGCAGACACCATGTCTCCCTGTGGGGCTGTCAGCCACCCAGAGTCTCAGGCACTCTGACTGGCTTTCCAGGCTGTGGAGCCTGCCTGCCTGTCCTTAATTGGATGGGTCTCTGAGGCGGTCTCTTATTTGGCCACCTCCTCCAAATTTTCCCTTCGGCATTTTTGTGTTGATCTTGCCGATGGGATCAGGATCAGGGAATGAAAATTCAGTTCAATTCGAAAAAGTTTTTACATAAATTTAGCATAACTTCCTGGCTTCCTATATGACTGTGACATGTTGTCTTATTGTCCTTCTCATTCTGCCTGCAACCTTTCACATGGTAAATCACACCATTTTCTTCCAAGAATCTATCCTTGACCACTCCTATTTTTCATCCACATGTTATCGTCCAAAAACGCAGCATTAGTTTCCACATGTATGCTGAGGACACCCAGCTCCACCTCACCACTACCTCCCTCAACTCCTCCAATGTCTCTAACTTGTCATACTGCTTGTCCGACATCCAGTGCTGGATGAGCAGAAATTTCCTCCAATTAAATATTAGGAAGCTCAAAACCATTGTCTTCAGTCCCTGTTACAAACTCTATTACCTAAACACCAATGTCCAACCCTCCCCCCAGCAACTGTCTGAGGCTGAACCAGATTATTTGCAACCTTGGTGTCAAACATGATCCCGAGATGATCTTCCAACCACATGTCCATGTCATCACCAAGTCCCCTGATTTCCACCTCGATAACATTGCCTAACTTTGTCCCCGCTTCAGCTCATCTGCTGAAACCTCACCCATGCACTTATTACCTCTAGACTTAGCTATTCCAATGCATGTCTGGCTGGCCTTCCACATTCTACCCTATGTAAACTTGAGATCATCCAAAACTCTACTGCCTATGTCCTTACACCAATTCCCAGTCACCCATCTCCCTTCTACTCACTGACCTACATTGGTTTAGCAACATCTGAATTTAATTTTCATTCTTGTTTCCAAATCCCTCCTCATCTTTGTAATCTTCTCCAGTCCTACAACCTTCCAAGCTATCTGTACATCTCTAATTCTGGCCTCTTGAGTTTCCCCAATTTTAATTGTTCCAACATTGATGGTTGTTCCTTCAGCTGCCTAGACTTAAGCTCTGTAATTCCCTTCCTAAACATTTCTACCTCTCTTTGTTCATTTAAGATGAGGGAACTAAATGTAATATCTCCAAATTTGCAGATGGCACAAAGCTGGGTGGGAGGGTGAGCTGTGAGGAGGATGCAGAGATGCTTCAGTGTGATTTGGACAAGCTGAGCGAGTGGGTAAATGCATGGCAGATGCAGTATAATGTGGATAAATGTGAGGTTAGCCACTTTGTTAGCAAAAACAGGAAGACATTATTATCTAAATGGCTATAAATTGAGAGAGGGGAATGTACAATGAGACCTGGGCGTCCTCACACACCAGTCGCTGAAGGTAAGCATGCGGGTGCAGCAGGCGGTAAAGAAGGCAAATGGTATGTTGGCCTTCATAGCCAGAAGATTCGAGTACAGGAGCAGGGATGTCTAGCTGCAATTATACAGGGCCTTGGTGAGACCACACCTGGAATATTGTGTGCAGTTTTGGTCTCCTTATCTGAGGAAGGATGTTCTTGCTATAGAGGGAGTGCAGCGAAGGTTTACCAGACTGATTCCTGGGATGGCAGGATTGACATATGAGGAGAGATTGAGTCGGTTAGGATTATATTCACTGGAATTCAGAAGAATGAGGAGGGATCTCATAGAAACTTATAAAATTCTAACAGGACTAGACAGGGTGGATGCAGGAAGGATGTTCGCGATGGTGGGGGAGTCCAGAACCAGGGGTCACAGTCTGAGGATACGGGGTAGACCATTTAGGACTGAGATGAGGAGAAATTTCTTCATCCAGAGAGTGGTGAGCCTGTGGAATTCACTACCACAGAAAGTAGTTGAGGCCAAAACATTGTATGTTTTCAAGAAGGAGTTAGATATAGCTCTTGGGGCGAAAGTGATCAAAGGATATGGGGAGAAAGCGGGAGCAGGCTATTGAGTTGGATGATCAGCCATGATCATAATGAATGGTGGAGCAGGTTCAAAGGGCTGAATGCTCCTATTTTCTGTGTAAGATGCTTCTTTGACCAAGTTTCTGGTCTCTTGCCCTAATATCTCCTTATATGGCTCCGCGTCAAATTTTTCTTTATAATGCTCCCATAAAGTGTTTTGAGATGTTTTATAATGGAGAAGGAGCTATATAAATAAAAGTTGTTGTTTTTGGCTTTTCTGCTCTATGCCTGTACTCATAAAGCCCAGAATCCCATGTGTTTTGTTAATTGCTTTGTCAGCATGCCGTGCTACCTTCAAGGACTTGTTCACAAGTACCCCGAGCTCTCTCTTCTTGCACACTCTTTAAAAATGTACCATTTAGCATCAATTATCTCTCATCATCTTCCTACCAAAATATATCATCTTGCACATTTCTGCAATGAATTTCATCTGCCAGGAGACCATCTATTCCAGCAAACTGTCCATGTCCTTTTGTAGTCTATTAATATCTTCCTCTGTGTTGACTACACTTCCCTGTTTCATGTCATCTGCAAGATTTGAAATTGCGCCCTGTGCCCTCAAGTCCAAGTCTTTATATATGTCAAAATCAGCAGTGGTTTCAGTACCGAACCTTGGAGTGCTGTATCCATCCTTCCAATATCAAAAACAGTCATTCATTGCAACTTTGGTTTCTCTCTTAACCAATTTTGTATCTATGCTGGTACAGCCCCTTCTATCCCATAGGCTTCAATTTTGCTAACAAGCCCAATATGTGGTACCTTATCAAATGTCTTTTGAAAGTCCATTTACACAACATCAATTATATTGCCCTCATCCACATTTTCTTCCACCTCATCAAAAAACTCAATAAGTTGGTCAAACAGGATTTTCACTTAAATTTATGCCAGCTCTCCTTAATTAGTCCACACTTGCCCAAGTGGCTGTTACTTTTTTCCTGAATTATCGGGCAACATTTTTCCAGCCCTGGGTGGTGGGCGAGGAGGCGGGAGGGACTGGGAAAATAGCAGGGAGCTGGGTCAGAATGGCTCCCCAAGGCATTCCTGCCACTGGAGAAATTCCCCTGGGGCAGGTAGGAATGCAGATTAGCGGGCAGTCAATCTGCATATTTAAGGCATCAATAAGAGCTATTTTTCGGACGAAGCATGGCAGCCACCAGCTTAATGGAGGCTGCCTCCCTGCGACCATCTGGGGGCCACTGGGGCCAGACACTCCATCCCCCAAAGAGGGGGTTGCTGACCGCAAAGGCTGCACCTGCGGCTCAAAAGTTGCCGCCAAAGGGCTTCCCCTCCAATTTGTGGGGCCTGCCTGCTTGACCCTTCTAAGAAAGTTAATCATATTGACCCTCTGAGGGAGTCTCCATCTTGAGGCGGCCTCATGTTGTCCTACCTGCCTAGGTAGCGCCCTCCTCTCTGTGCTGCTGCGAAGCCTCTAGAGCTGCCAGCCCTGTGATTGGGCCAGCAGCATCGGGAGCCCGCCCAACATCATTTATGGGATGCCGAGCTGGGATGTGGCCAATTCAGAAGCCACATCTGGGAAAATAGCTCTCCCATTTGGCTCTCAGCAAGTGTGGACTTGGAACTCTCATTTGATCCCAAAGTTGGGGTCCTGAAACCCAAAGATAAACCTATCCATTGTTTGTAAAAACTTCTTCCCCAATGGCACCAATGGTAAACTGACTGGACTAAGAATTGTCCGATTTATCTTTCTCCCCTGTTTTGAACCAGGGTGTAATATTTGCATTCCCCACCCCTGTATATAGAAGGATTGGAATAATGTGGCCAGCACCTCAGCAATTTCCACTCCTACTTTCCTCAGCAACCTAAGATGCTTCTGATGTAGATTGGGTAACTTATCTATTTTAAGTACTTCCAGTCTTTCTTGTATATTCTTTTTATCTTTTTTTAAATCTCATTCAGTATCTCAGCCACCTCCTTATTTACCACAGCTTTGGCAAAGTTCTCTTCCTTGTTTAACGCCAATGCAAAGTATTCTTTTTAGTGCCTCTGCCATGCTTTCTGCTGCCACCAACAGATCTCCATTTCAGGCACTAAATGGCCCACTGCTCCTCTAACAGCCCTTTTACTTTTAATGTGCCTATAGAAGGCCTTTGGATTACTTTTTGTGTTAGCTGTTACACAGAAAGCAATTCTACACAAGGAGCTGGCTGTATATAAAGAAGGCAACAGTTGTTTGGATAAACATTTTCTTTTCAGCTTGCATTTTTCCAGGGAGGCAGTCTCTTCACTTAATTGTCTCCTGCGGTCTAACTGCCAAACTTTGTCCATAACTGGGGTGGCTCTGCCCATGATGGTGAAAGTCATAAGTGCCTTTGATATTTATGCCTCCGGCTCCTTTAAACTTCCTCAGTTGATATCTGTCAATCAGTCAGTCCTGAGAGTATCATTGCATCCATTAAGTAAGTGATGCATCGGGCTGGATTTTATCATGGGCCAAAGAGTGCCTGAATAGGAGGCCCCTTCGCCAACCCTGCTGAGAGGCGAGCAGAGTTTATTTGGCAGTTTCAATATATGGTGGAGTATCCCCCCCACCGTGAGTAAAATACCACCTGCGGCAGGAAGGGGAGCTTAATTGTCCACTTAAATTGTTTAATTGGTTTCTGACAGGAGGACTGCCCGCCACCTTCCCCACTGCTGGCAAGATGGCGTGGTGGTCGGAAGACAGCATACTCTCCACCCCTTGCTTTCCCTTGCCTTTCTATAGACCCCCCCTACCATCCAGCCTATACCCTGAGGGTAAAATTCAGCTGACTGTTCCTCAGATTAGGCATTTTACTTATGTAGTGGACATTGTTAGAACTTTTATGATGTTGTACTTGATATTTTCTTTTTTCTTTAATTATCAGTAGGCACTCCTGTAAATGGACCATGTGTACTATCTTACCTGGAGTGCCCAATATCCAATTAAACAATAGCAAGAGTAAGGAATTGCAAATGAACCTTTATTCTGTATACTAGCTATTGAAATATGATGCTTAACATCATGACAATTTTATTTCTCCACGTAAGATAGACTGGAGGGTACTCTATTGAGCTAATGGACTACAGCTTTAAAACAACAGATTAGCATGGAAATTGCTCAGCGCTGCTCTCACTCCACAGGCTTAACTCCAGCCGACATACAGTAGAAATCTCATAGCCCATTTACACATATTGGAGTAGATTTTGACTTTGTGATATTGTAAAATGGTTGACAGTGAATTGGTTGTCCCTTATAACAACTCTCCTGATCTTCATCTCTAATGAAAATAACAATCAGGCAAGATGCAAATGGATTGCCAAGTTTTTATTATCCACTTAACTCAATCACACAAAGTCAAAATCTTACCCCATTGAGTGCAGAGAAATTTTTCTTCCTATGTGGCTGTCAATATTACTGCAAACATCTGGTATATCTCTTTCTACTGCACAATTACCAATGTAGATTCTTCCACCACTATGCTCTTGCTTTCTGTAACTAGTTTCTTACCTTTCTTCTGCCTCAACTTGTCACCTTTTTCCACATCCTCCGATAGCCTTCTCTTTGATCATGTTTTAACTGACCACCTCAATATTTTTCTCTCTACTTTCTGTTCATTCACTATCTCCCCCTATAAAGTCCTGTAATTTGTTTTGTTATGAGAAAAGGCTGATGTAAATGGGTAGTATTGTACCCTGACAATTTTAAAAAGTTGACTGATTTTCAGAAAACTTGAGAAGTAATTTCTTCTTTAGAGCCTCTGTGATTCTTTTATAATAATGGTCTTTCGGACTGCCAGCTTTAAGAGTTTAGGACTTCCCTTTAAGTACAGACATATTTTCTGCTTTTCCATTATCTTGGCAATCATAAAGGTGGTTGTTAAAACTAGTAGAAAATGTGAGAAATGCATTAGTTGCATTTTCGGCTGTGATTACTGCTATTCTCTTTGTTAGTCCAGTTCACCTAGTAGTTATCATTACCAAAATGGCATTGAAACCAAAACCATAGATTGTTAAGTCCAATTAAGCACTTGTTACAGGCTATTTCATTTCATTTGTGATGTCCTTCACTGGATGTTAGAGAGACTCATATAAGATAATGTTCTCCACAGCTGAGTAGGTGTTATAGCTGTGCCCAACTGGCTGAAAATTGAACGCATTTGATGTGTGCAGTCCTCTATTGTCAGAGATGCTGGACAGAGAAGGGGTTCAGGCTTCATGGGAACTATTGTGCTCACTAACCCAGGCCAAGTCGCCTTGTCCAACAGAATAGCTATGTACTGGGGCTAAGCATTTCCAGGACAATGGCCACAGAACTCTGCAGTGGGTGCCACTGATTTGTGAATACTGTACCTTGTGCGGTAAAGGTCATAACTGTACTTAATTTTTATGATACGAATAGTCTTGGCACCATGAGGTATCTTACATCCATTATTTGTCACTTGGTTCACCAAGCCATCCATTGGGTTACTCTGGTGTTGCTTGGTTACCCACATGAATCATATTTACTTAGACATGGCAGAAGCTGCAGTCAGAGACAACAGCTGCCAATTTGTCTGTGCCCATTTTCAAACACTGGCACCTAAGAAATAGAAACATCTGATGCAGGGGATTCTTGCTCTCATCTCCATTCTCTGGCTTCATTTGGTGAAGAAAGATTCAACCAGGAAACCATTTTTTGCAGGAATGCCATCAATCTTCAACCAAAATTAATGTTGATGACTGACAGAAACCCCAAGGAATTCCAGGCCTGTGAATACCGTCTTGTCACCGTGCAGCCTGAATTCATGAAAGTCCACATAACCAATAACAAGAGTATTGTGAGAAAGATGTGAAAGGTTTTATCTGGAGGATATTAGAACAAGAATATACCTGATAATGACTGTGAAATCACTATTATAAAAAATATCACTCAATTAATACAACCAATGTACAGCAAGTACCTAAGAGATGTTCCTTCATTAACAGTTGAAGGTGTGAAAGTGAGACAATTGGAGCTTGGTATTTAAAACAATCTGACTGTTATCAGCAAGCAAAGTTAACTTTCGCCCCACATGCTCAGGATTTACTATCTGCTCAGAAAAGAAATGACCTTTGTAAATTTTCTACAGTTTGTAAATCGGTGTGCTGTAATTATAATTGTTCCTATTGTAGACTTCTTATGTCACTTTTTCAGCCTTCTTTTAACTTAATGTGTCTTGCCCATTGTTTTACATTTTTCGTTTAAGTTTACATTTAATCCCTTAAAGGCACGAGCCAACATTTGAACAGCAGTTCTCCCAATATGCTGCCATAACTCCAGCAGAAGAATGGTGGAAATCCCAGGAAAACAGAATAAATGGCTGTTCACACCAACTCGCCATGATTTCTTCTGCTGAAGTTATAATGTCAGACAGGGAGAACCCCATAGAAATGTTACCACTGTACTTCAAGAACTTGCATCTTTGACTTTGGGAAGATTTTCTGGTATCAAACTTTACATTTTATATATATTATTTCCTGTCCATTCATTCAAAGTGGACATAGCTAATTAATACATGTCTATAGATATTTAGCAGAATGTGCATTAGGGTCTCTGATTTTTTGATTATGAATAAGGGAAAATGTATTTTATGCCTGGTTGTGAGGGGAATGTTTGGGCTCTTTTGAGTTAAAATAATGACACTTTTCCACATTTTTTTGGACGGTGTATATTGGTTGCCTTGATAATGATGATGATTGTGCGTTTGTTTGGCTATGGACTCCGTTTTATGCCTTAACATTTTTTTAAAAGTCAAGGATGATGTACAGAATTGTTAGTAGGTAGGAAGCATGTCGCTCTGTAGGAGAGGGGGTCCCTTGAACTGGGAGCAGGGGGAATGTAGTTTTCAGATTTGGGAATACTTGGATAGCAGAGTTTTGGAGCATTAAATAGTAGAGTTTGTGGATGTTCTCTCTCTGCAGAATTTACAATTTTCCTGTCGTCCTCAAACCCCATATAAATTTGCCTGCTG
This sequence comes from Cetorhinus maximus, assembly GCF_964194155.1. Classification (NCBI taxonomy): domain Eukaryota; kingdom Metazoa; phylum Chordata; class Chondrichthyes; order Lamniformes; family Cetorhinidae; genus Cetorhinus; species Cetorhinus maximus. Next base: position 62,121,806 of record NC_135885.1, on the reverse strand, counting down.
ATGCTCATGATCACTCTCTAACACTTGTAATCTCCCACAGCCTCTATTTCCCTATTCCTGATCCTGATCACTGGTAAGCCCATCTCTGACCATTATGTTGTGCCTTCCCTCGCCATGCCCTACCATCTACCCCACTTTCTTCTGTATCCATTCTTGGAGAAAAAAATTTCCACCAAGTTTATTTACAACTGCAGTTTCAAACATCCAATTGCTTTTCTTTTCATTTGTGAGGAGTGCTGGCTCGGCCAGCGTTTAATGCATATCCCTATACTCCCCACCTCGAGAAGGTGATGGTGAACCACCTTCTTGAACTGCTGCAGTCCACGTGTAGTAGGTATACCCGCAGTACTATTGGCAAGGGCAGGATTTTGACCCAGTGACAGGTGATGTAGTTCAATGTCAGGATGGTGTGTGACTTGGAGGGAACTTGCAGGTTGTGGTGTTCCCATACATCTGCTACCCATGGGTGATGGAGGTAATGGGGTTTGGAAGGTGCTGCAGAAGGATTTTTGGCTTTCCATTTTCCATGATACCAGGAGCAAATGATTCACTCAATCACCCTCTCATTTCCATATCCACCTTTAATTCCCTTCGCAGGATCTTTAATTTCTCCCATTCCAATTGTTCCCCTGGTATGACACCCCTTTTCAGTCCCTCAAGTTCAAGGGCTAGAGGCTTGAGCTTTAATGGCACACTGTTGATTTAGCTGGCTACATCTATCACCAGATCTGGCTGGATCACATCAAGCACTGCTAAGCCACACTTTTCTTGCCCAAAATTACACATTACTTCAAGATCGACCTGGAGAGTAAAGATGGCGCTGCTACTTTCCTTCAACAACTGCAAGGACCTAATGGGCTTCTTTGTCATCAACCTGTTCGGTTGCTATTTTGGTTCCCCTTAGCCCTTTCGCACAAAACCAAACCTCCCTTCAGGCTTCCGTCTGCCCTCACCTTGAATCGACAATTGTTTCCATTTTTTGCCCCTTATGCCCTCTCAGTTTATCATCTGCATCCCCTTGATCCCATTCCCACCAAACTGCTGAACACGGAATGCCCTGAACCCCAGGTCAGCTTTTCCTTCTTAACAAGTATTGCCCTTCTCCTTTTCAAAAACTATACCTCTTCAAAAAAAAGTCACCCGTAACCTGCTATCTACCACCTATCGCAAATCTCCCTTTCTTCTCCAAACTTCTTGAACATGGTGTTGTTCCCCAAATCCGGGTCAACCTTTGTGATGATATCTTTTTTAACTCTTTTCAATTTAGGTTTCTGCCTTTCTTCACAGCACTTCCTACTTTGCCTCAGTCGTAGAAAGTCTGGTCTTTGAGTGAAAACAGAATGTTGATATTATTGTTGGATATGGCTTGATAACTGCTTTGGGAATCCTGAAAATCGAGGGATATTGTTGAAATGAAATCACTGGTGCAAGAGGACATCTCAAAAAAATCAAAGAAGCGAAGAGAAGAAACATCAAGGTTGACTTTTGAAGAATAAGTGCATTTTCACAACCTTACTTGAATGTAACTTCTCATTAGGTGGGACAGATGGCAAATATGTAACATGTCATAAGTACAGAAGATATCAACACACATGCCTATTCACCAAAAGAGAGAACAAAAAATAGACTTGTAGAAAAATGGTACGACAAGTCATTATTGAACCATCTAAATTGCCATAGACAGCTCCAGTATTAAATTTGGAGAAGAAAGATGAAAGTTACTGACTCTCTGTGAACAACAGATGCTTGAGTGAGTTTGCACAGTCAGATGCATTTTTGATAACAAACATTCGAGACATTCTACATGGATTACTTGGAGCTAAAATTTTCACACCTTAGATTTTTGTAGTGGATACTGACAGATTGAGCTTGAAAATAAGGTGCAATCCATGTTTATCACTCACAATAGATTGCACTTAACTTGAATGAAGTATTTTGGCTGGCAGTATGTTGCTATATTTCATCTAATGAACTTGGTGACTAAAAGCATAAATAGCAGAAATTCATCACTTATTGAGACTTCATTGTCTTTTAATACATATTCCTTGAGTAATATTTGAGGGACTAGATGATACATAGGGCCAGCTAAAGTAACATGATAAGGCTACACCAAACTTCAATAGAGTAACTGGATTACCTAATTCTTTCAGGAAAAGATTACACCTGAAAGTTTAATCAACTGGGAATTAGCCAACCTAGACCACAATGCAGCAGGCTTGCAAACATTTCCCTATTGTGCAAATGGTATGGCCAACTTATCAAAAACCAATACATTCCCATGTCATGCCAAAAAGTGTACCAAATGAAATACACAAGTATAGATGCAGGCAATATTCTTGAAGTGGTGGTTGAAGTACCAATCATCTCAACTACCAAAATTTCAACTAATTTGTTAACTGATATAAATGATAATGAACTACAAAAATATTATCTCAACAACTAGCATTTATGATATTTATGTGTTAGCTGCGCTTAGCAACAGCATCCTTGGCTCTGAGTCACAAGGTTGTAGATTCAGTTCAGTAGTCCTACTCCAGAGATTTGAGCACCAAATCGAGGTTGACCCTCGGTGCAATACTGAGGGAGGTGCTGTAGTTCGGATGAGACGTTAAACTGAGGCAAAGGGGACCATTCTGTTTTTATGTGGTAGGGTGACAAGTGATTCGAGGTAATATCCCTTTATTGGAAATGGGGGTAAAAAAGAGGTTAGGTTGTGGTGTCAAACTTGGTCTGTGTTAAAACAGAAGATACCAGAGAGATTTTTGTTCTGTTGCCCCTTACAGCAGTAACTGAGGATTCCTTGGAGCGCTGTTCATTATGACGGTTTGCTCCACCTAGTTCTGGTTTCAACTGAGCAAGGATCTCCCCATCAGCCAAAAGAAATCAAGAACAAGGTAGCCTGTAATATCTTGGCACGAGCATCAATATTGTGAAATATCCGAAGGTGCTTTCTCATTTGGGGTGAAGGGTCAGAAATCAAAGGGGAACAAGAATTGAAATAGGAATTAGGGGAGGTGACTGAAGACATCATTGAAAATATCGACACACTAATATGAATGCAATATAACTCACCATGTTATCAATGTTCCGAGAAAGTAGAAATGTTATCAGAGAAATGTTCAGAGAAAGTAGAAATGTCATTAGAGACAACCTCCAATAATGCAGCAAATCATAAATGACACAAGGCAAAATACTGTGGATGCTAGAAATTTGAAATATAAACAGATAATACTGAAAATACTCAGCAGGTCAGACAGCATCTTTTGGGAGAGGAACAGGGTTAACGTTTCAGGTTGATAATTTACTTTTGTAGATCATAGATGAGGTTTTGCTCAGGATATATTTCTGGAAGTGTAAACGTTCTCTGACATATTGGGCAGAATATTGAGCTCAGTGGGCAGGCGCGCGCCCGACCTGGCCGAGCGTAAAATGACACGCGATGATGTCAGGCGAGCGTCTCGACGTCATCACGTAGTCCTTTAATTTGATGGGTGCGCGCTGGAATCGGTAGCACCCGCCGACAATTAAAAGAGCTATCAAGGCCATTAAAAAGGAAATTAAATTCAAATTTACGCTGCCCGTCCAACCTTATGGTTGGCAGGCAGGCGAAAACGCCAAGCAGCCTTTGCACTTTTTAGGAAGCCTCATCCATGGGCGGGGTGAGGTTTTGTAAAGCTAATAAAAATAAATAAAAATTTTACACTTGAATTAAAAACACCTCTGCTCATGTGACAGAGTCACATGAGGGGACATGTTTTATGACATTTTTATTTTGTTCATTAGTTTTTTAAAACAGTGCTTCATCTACCTGAAGCAGCTCGGTGAAGTGCTCTTTTGCGTGCATGCGCGAAGTTCGTGCTAGGCCCGCTCGTCCTCCTCCCCCACCCACACAGGCAGCGCTGAGCGCTGCCACTTGCGTTCCACGCTGGGCCTTAATTGGCCCGCCCATGTAAAATCGTGGTGCGGTGCCGATGGCAGGCGGCTGCCCGACTGCCCCCGCCGAGCACCCCAGCCAAGGGCAAAATCTTGCCCATTAGCTTGGATAGGAACAGACCATATGAAATCAATAGCATAGTTTCCCTAGTTAACTGTTATCATTTTGATCCACCTCTGTAGAAACCAATACCATATGTCATGTAGACATTATTAATCTTTGTCTCAGTGGACTAAAATTTAATCCTACTGTGACAGAAGAGGAAAAATTATCTTTGTTTTTGATCAGTGCAAACAATAGTTTACAATTGCTTTTCCTCTGATTCACACAATTGATGAAGATACAAGAAACCATCAGCACACAGTCAGTGGCCTTGGGCTGATTATAAAACTTTCCAACAACAGAAGAACATGTCATGGCTGATTTTTTTTGTTTGAAAGCCAGTGTTTGATTAGAAATGGACTAGAAATTTAACCCAGTTTCATCTTTTCTTTTGGGGTGTATAACAGGGTAAAAAATGCCCAATTTCCTAGGCTGGTATAATGAGGCTCTGACTATTTCTGGCAGGAGTGTAGGTCACCTATCAAGGCCCCCTCAAAAATGGCAGCAGGTGGGCCTTGGATGGGAAGTCTGCCCTGAGTTTACTTTTATAATTTTAGTCTCATTACCGAACCATTTAAGCTGAAAAAATGGTGCGGAAGAACAATAATTGCCCATTTTCATCAAGCATATTGTGGCCAACTACCTTGTGTGTGGTATTTTTCTTGGGAAAAGATGATACCTGGGAGCATTTGTAATAGTAAGAGAAAACTCTGTAGAAAGACTGTGAAGGCTGCATTCATGTGTTTGTGAGTCTGAATGAACTAGTGGTTTCCGCAAAATTATACAGTGAGAGTGCTGGGTTACAAACCAGACTGTGCGATTACATGCTGATAACTATTGTTTACACATCTGAGCACACATTACTTAGTAACAGGTGGTTTCACTAACATGAAAATGCAAAGTGTATTACAATAGTGCAGAATATAACATGCCTCACTCAACTGTCATGTCTTCGTATTTCTGTGGTGTCTTACTTTATTGGCTTCGAGCAATATTCAGGTGACCTGGGCAGCTGCCTTAATTGGATATTAGTTCTCATGCAAATTTTAGTGAGAGGTCTAATGTCTGAATGAGCACTCTTCTCTCACATCGGTCAGCACTGCATCACGCATACTTGCTTGGGTTTTCCAGGGATTGCAGCAGCCTAACTGGTGGCCCACAAGGAAAAGTTAAACTTTTATTTTACTTCACCTACACCCAGGAGGTGCAGTAGTACTCCTTCTGGTACCCCCAGCTCCTATGTCCTTCCCCAAATGAACTTGATGGCTGCTCCCAAAGAGGCAAATTGGGCTGATTGGTATGTGCAGCTGGTTAAAAATATGCTGATAATGCCCAAGGCTCAATGTCAAGTGAGCCTTGGGCCTTCAGTGTCTGACACACATGCTTAGCATGCTGTCAATTCTGCATCCAAAAATGGGCCTTGATAAATAAATGTGCAAAGTGTTTAAATACACTACACCTGAAATAGTACTTCCGTTAAATTGACCTTGGATACATGATTCATTGATACTAATGGATAAAGTATCAATACTTGAAGGAAAATTAGCATGAAAGAAATTCTCATTATCAGAAAGGAGTAAATATCTTTAGTACAAATAATATTTAGGATGCAAAATCTTTTTTTAATCTTTGCCTTCCTATACCAAAATGGCATCATAACCCTAATGATGTCATAATAGCGAGGCTCTGACTATTTCTAGCAGGAGTGTAGGTCACCTATCAAGGCCCACTCAAAACGGCCTTGGATGGGAAGTCTGCCCTGAGTTTACTTTTATAATTTTAGTTTCATTGCCGAACCATTAAGCTGAAAAATGGTGCGGAAGAACAATAATTGCCCATTTTCATCAAGCATATTGTGGCCAACTACCTTGTGTGTGGTATTTTTCTTGGGAAAAGATGATACCTGGGAGCATTTGTAATAGTAAGAGAAAACTCTGTAGAAAGACTGTGAAGGCTGCATTCATGTGTTTGTGAGTCTGAATGAACTAGTGGTTTCCGCAAAATTATACAGTGAGAGTGCTGGGTTACAAACCAGACTGTGCGATTACATGCTGATAACTATTGTTTACACATCTGAGCACACATTACTTAGTAACAGGTGGTTTCACTAACATGAAAATGCAAAGTGTATTACAATAGTGCAGAATATAACATGCCTCACTCAACTGTCATGTCTTCGTATTTCTGTGGTGTCTTACTTTATTGGCTTCGAGCAATATTCAGGTGACCTGGGCAGCTGCCTTAATTGGATATTAGTTCTCATGCAAATTTTAGTGAGAGGTCTAATGTCTGAATGAGCACTCTTCTCTCACATCGGTCAGCACTGCATCACGCATACTTGCTTGGGTTTTCCAGGGATTGCAGCAGCCTAACTGGTGGCCCACAAGGAAAAGTTAAACTTTTATTTTACTTCACCTACACCCAGGAGGTGCAGTAGTACTCCTTCTGGTACCCCCAGCTCCTATGTCCTTCCCCAAATGAACTTGATGGCTGCTCCCAAAGAGGCAAATTGGGCTGATTGGTATGTGCAGCTGGTTAAAAATATGCTGATAATGCCCAAGGCTCAATGTCAAGTGAGCCTTGGGCCTTCAGTGTCTGACACACATGCTTAGCATGCTGTCAATTCTGCATCCAAAAATGGGCCTTGATAAATAAATGTGCAAAGTGTTTAAATACACTACACCTGAAATAGTACTTCCGTTAAATTGACCTTGGATACATGATTCATTGATACTAATGGATAAAGTATCAATACTTGAAGGAAAATTAGCATGAAAGAAATTCTCATTATCAGAAAGGAGTAAATATCTTTAGTACAAATAATATTTAGGATGCAAAATCTTTTTTTAATCTTTGCCTTCCTATACCAAAATGGCATCATAACCCTAATGATGTCATAATAGCGAGGCTCTGACTATTTCTAGCAGGAGTGTAGGTCACCTATCAAGGCCCACTCAAAACGGCCTTGGATGGGAAGTCTGCCCTGAGTTTACTTTTATAATTTTAGTTTCATTGCCGAACCATTAAGCTGAAAAATGGTGCGGAAGAACAATAATTGCCCATTTTCATCGAGCCTATTTTGGCCAACTACCTTGTGTGTGGTACTTTTCTTGGGAAAAGATGATACCTGGGAGCATTTGGAATAGTAAGAGAAAACTCTGTAGAAAGACTGTGAAGGCTGCATTCATGAGCTTGTGAGTCTGAATGAACTAGTGGTTTCCGCAAAATTATACAGTAAGAGTGCTGGGTTACAAACCAGACTGTGCGATTACATGCTGATAACTACTGTTTACACATCTGAGTACACATTACTTTAGGTGGTTTCACTATCATGAAAATACGAAGTGTATTACAATAGTGCAGAATATAACATGCCTCACTCAACTGTCACGTCTTAGCATTTCTATGGTGTCTTACTTTATTAATTCAATCCCTTGAAGCTGCTAAGTTCTTATTGCCATCTGGTCGTTTGTAATATGTTGTAGTCAGTGTTATTTAGGAGTCATTTTGCATTTCATAGAAAGGCAAGTTCACAGCCAAAAGGACAAACTTTTCTTGTACTGCACATTCATAGAATAGGTACTGCACAGAAGGAGCATTCGGCCCATTGTGCCTGGGCCACTCCTCTGCAACAACAAATCACCTAGTGCCACTCGCCCACCTTTTCCACATAGCCCTACAAATTTTTCTTCTTCATATAATGATCCAATTCTGTTTTGAAAGCCACGATTGAACCTGCCCTAATTCTCATCCTAATCGCTCGCTGTGTTTATAAAAAAAGAGTTTTTCCTCGTATTGCCAATGCCTTTGCCAATCATCTTAAATTCCCAAGATGATTTAGTGAAAAGCAAAGGATCCCCTAAAGTTAACCTTGTAGGTAAGCTTGAAGGACTTGTGTGGACATTGCTGGCCATGAGGAGTATGTGCAGAAGCTTAAAAAAATTTCAAAGGACTGCCAGCTGCAGAAATGCAGCGAAGTTCAGGCTTTGTGCATCTGAGACAAACCTATTGGACAGAGGTCCAACAAGTAATTTATAAACAATTAAAAATATTCTTCTGTGAATTATTTCTTTAGTGTGTTTTTTTTAGAAATCTTAGTTTTCAAGTAGAAATGATTTGCATTCATGTAAAGAAATTAGCATAATTTGAGTGGGGAAATTTTCACCAATGGTGGGTTCACTTTGGGTTGATGATTCTTGATTGCTTGCTTTGGGGAAAAAATGGATAGTTTGGCTGGTATACGAGTTGTTGCTTCCTGATTGGTAATTGTAACTTTTAGCTTGTAGAGAAAATCTGAAATCTGAGCAAATCAGCATGTTGATGATGACTCAAGCCAATTAGAATGCTGATAAAAGAGGAAAGATGTATTTATATAGCATCTTTCACAACCTCAGGACATCTAAAAGCATTTTACAACCACTTAAGTACATTTTGAAGTGTGTTCACTGCACAGTATTATCTCAGTGTGATGGAATTGAAACCCACTAATTCTGTCCAGATACATTCTTTGCTCATGATATATATAATTCTGCAAACTTTTAAACTCAAGCATGGTATCACCGTACCAAAACCTTTTCACTTACCTCAACTTTTCTCTTCTTTTCAATGCTAATGGTATTTTGCTTTACGGCCCGTCTGCTTTTACTTAGGTGATTCGACAAATAAAAACTAGGTCCATTTGTAATTGAAAAGTATTGCATGTGGAGATGGATTATGCCAAGATTGTTCTGGGCACTCGCATGAAACAATTTTGGAAAAATCATTGATCATGGTGAGTTAGTAATAATGAATCATCATTCACAAACATGGCATAAACAAAGCAGATTAATACCTGCTGCTGGATGAATCAGAAATTTAAGAAGAGAGTAAATTGGGAACTCCCATCAGCAGGTAAAGATATATGTGTATTCTTGAAAATTCATGCGTGCTAACTATCGGTCTGGTTAAAAAAAAAGCACAAGAATAAATTGTATTTGCGTTAGAAAATTGACGTGTGACTGTGTTATGCTCAATATATAAAAGTAAAGACTGTAGAGTATATTTTCTTTCATTCTGTCATCTGAGCCAAAATAAAAAGGGTGGTAAGTGCAAAATGGACTCTCCCAACCCCCCATTTCATACTTGCACTGACATTTTGATTTGCATTAGTAATGGAAGAAAAGCATAAAGCTGTTATGAAGAGACTATTTTTTACATGGAAAACAGCAATGTTCCTCCTGTTCACTTATTCTAGACTGGCCCAGGAAGGAACCAATGAATATAAATTCCAAAATGTGAAATTGTTATGTTATAAGGGCAATTATTCTTGTGTCAAAATACAGATTGTCTTGAAAAATGATTACGTATTCCATTCTAAAATATGTAATCAAAAATGTGTTCAGCAGAGAGCTTCAGTTTTACATATGTAATCTTCTCTTTTAGTAATTAAACAATAAGTTAGACCTCCTAATGGCTTTCCATGTGTTCATTACAGCTACCTGCGTGAGTTTGCAGTAATTAAGCAATCTGAAGCACTGACTGACCCGGAGAGATAGCTATTACATAGTGCGGGTGTCCTTGAAACGTCTTCATCATCACGCATTCTCTTCTCCTCATCTCACTGAAAGCTGGTGTCAGCATTATTTTGGATCATTCAGTACAAGAGCACTTATTGAAATCTTATAAGGGGATGTTGCAGCAATGAACCTGTGAGCAAAGCAGGGAGGTCAGCCAGCAAAAAAAATAAAAAGTGGCCTATGGGCGTTCTTCCACCGTAGCAAAAAAAAATGTTTTTTGGACTTTTCTTAAGGTCAAAATGTGATTAGCATCTGAACAGGCACACAAGTTGAGCTACTCTAGGGATTGTTATGGCCAAATCCATGTCATTTAATGTCAGGAGCCATCAAAATTGTGATAAAATTAATAGAACTCTAAGTGATTGATAACCCAGCTCATCTGCCATTCTACCAGAAAACTCCCAGTGGTCCAGCAGCTAGAAACAATGCTTAGATCATTTCTGAAAAGAACCCATTTGAAAGATGTGACTGTGTGCTTTAATTAGTTCCTGAAATTTGTGACAGCCTTCTCCTACAAAAATACATGATTTGTTTACTAATGCAGGCAGAAATGATGAACGTTTCAACTGTAATGAGCGATATGTGGGCCATGGATTCATTTTTTTTCCCAGTGACAAATCTGAGTTAGAGTAAACATTTCCAGTAGTGGTTTTTATTTATGCACACTCAAAAACTACAGGTGTTCATCCAGCTGGCATGCTGGATCTTTGAGTCAAGGTATATTTGCTTCATGATAATTATGTGAAAAATATCAAATTTCTATACCATAGTTATTAATGGTTGTTTGTTCAGTAAAAAAAAATAAAATGGTCTTAGGGTGACTGACTGACAAGTGACACCAGAGAAGTTTAAAGACTGTGTCAGTTAATATTCAGCCACTCGATAATAATTATACAATAATGAATAGGAGGGTTCATGATTATTGCAGTTTGTGCTTTGCCTGCATTTATTTTGGTACTAGATAGAGTGCTTTCATCAGGTTCAAGTTCATATAAAACATATGTGCACAAGGTATGAATAACATACGTTTTTAAAAGTTGAAAATGGTACTATGTTCCAGCAAATCTACCTCTCCACTTTATAAAGCTTCTTGCTTAGCAAAGCTCTGTTTGTTAAAGGTTAACAGACTGTTGGAAATGTTTGATTCTTCACTACATCAATGTGCCCATTGCAGTGGAAAATCATTCCTGCAAGTCATCACATCAAAGGACATGTATGGTGTAGATGACAAGTGACACATCTTGGGAAGGGGTTAAATTTCTGAAGTACTCCAATGTCTTCTGCAATCAACCTTTAAGGACCAAAGGATAAATTTAGGTGGAACTATGATTCATGTCACAACGGTAGAAGTTATATGGTATGAAGCTGAATCACAGAAAGACTACATCGTAAAGTGTTCTCACACCACTTGCTGGAATACCAAATACATTCAGATCAGCAACTTCACACTCAATTCACTACACATTCTGTATTGTGTGAAACTAAAACTGATGATATTGAAAACAGAAAGTTTATCCAACTGCTCTAAAAAGACACGTTTGTTATATGTTTGTTATATTTTTCTCATGTGGACTGTTAAGCAACTTTATATTTTTACAGTTTTGTACATCAGATAAGTGGCACCAGCATTATGTTTCAACGTTGTACCTGAGATAAAAATCAGCTTTTGCACTGGGTGTGCACTTAGGCTGATCCTGTGAAATATCAAAGCTAATTAATCTGTCTGCACTTGATTCACATTCAGTATGCCCGTGAGTCTAATAGGAAGCCTCATAATGTAAATAGGTCAGTTCCTGAATGGGTGTCAGTTATTAATCCAAATATTTCAAATCCCAAATCAAATTTGACCATAGAACATGCTTTCGTCATAATTAAAAATCAATGTCTAACCCTGACTACTATTTAAATGCACTGGTCAATAAAGTATTACACACTACCATGCACATTTTATAAATCTTAAAGAGAAATAAGTGAAGTTAGTTGTATCCAGATTATTTTAAATGCAAACGGAAAATGCCAATGGAACCTCAACCTACTGATTAAATAAACAGATGCACTGTATGCTTAATAAAATGCTCAGCTTGATATTAATTGAATGAGCTAAACATTTATTGAAACCTTGTCAGAAAACAGAAAAGTATAAGATTCTGACACCAACCATATCCAGCTGCCATCCCAATAGACTGATATCAAGCAATGATGTATGTTTTAATATAAGATAGGCATACAGCCGGCTCTTCACAAGATAGCTCTTTTGATCAAATGATAACTGCTGCAATCAGTAAGATGTCTCCATTAACACAGAAAACTAATTTGTACATCATTTGGGAAAAGAAGAAATGCTCAATAATTATGACATAAATTAATCAGAATATTTAAAGAAGCACCATTTAGTTCCTACAGTACAGAGTTCAATCATGGGGATGTTGCGAGGGATGGGTGTTGTGTATTGCACTGAGAAAAACTCACCATGTGGATTCACAGCAGGCAGACATTACTGAACAATCTTTACACTTCCTAACAGAGGGGGCAGTATAACAAAATGCTCAGTCCTTGCAATATACTATACTCCCTTCCCAATTAAAAAAGCAATTTATACATTAAAATGGTACATGTACATAATTTCCCAAAATACAATATGACTAAACCAACATCAACAATGCCCAAAAATTTAACAGGATAGGTTACATATTTGTTTTAAAAACAAAAAGCTAAAAGCTACTGCGGATGCTGGAAATCCAAAACAAAAACAGAATTACCTGGAAAAACCCAGCAGGTCTGGCAGCATCGGTGGAGAAGAAATCAGTTAACGTTTCGAGTCTTCATGACCCTTCGGCAGAACTGAAGCATAGTTAGGAGAAAGGTGAAATATAAGCTGGTTTAAGGTGGGGGGGGGCGGGGGGAGAGAGAAGTTGAGGGTGTGGTGATTGTGGACAATCACCACACCCTCAGCTTCTCTCTCCCCCCGCCCCCCCACCTTAAACCAGCTTATATTTCACCTTTCTCCTAACTATGCTTCAGTTCTGCCGAAGGGTCATGAAGACTCGAAACGTTAACTGATTTCTTCTCCACCGATGCTGCCAGACCTGCTGGGTTTTTCCAGGTAATTCTGTTTTTGTTTTACATATTTGTTTTTACTGTAACCATAACCAAAACATATATATGACCAAGTTACCAGTGTAATTAAATGCATTTTTTTCCCTTAACACCAGTACGTGTTTAACAAAAATATCAATTGACATGGAGTAATGAAAAGAACAGCTTTTTTCTTCTTCCTTCTTACATACTTTAAGTTAGCCTGTCTCGCTTCTTTCTCTTTTTGTCTGGGTATCTCCTTCCATTTCCATGGGCTTGACTCTGATCTTTTGACATCTCTGACTATTCAACCCTGAACTTTGAATTTAATTACCAGCCCCACTCAATGTTTGTGTTATAGAGCTGATTTTCCAGGCAACTTTTCTTGGTGGAAACATTGAACTTTACTTATAAGACAGCAGCAGCAGCTACATGTGTGCATCCAACTCTATAGCTAAAGATGAACGCTCTCCTAGAGGTTCCCTGTGCTGCTAACTCATTGGTTTACACAGATCATGTGATCTTACAACACAGGATTATTCTTAAAGTTTAACGTTTCCCAAAACTATAATTACTACTCCCCCTTTAACTTTCCTGTACATTTTGTATTTACAAGGAAGTTCACCTCATGACATTACAATATTTACACAGATCATGAAATTACAAGTTCAGTCTTTCAGGTGGTTTCTTGATCCGTGTGGAATGTCACGACTTCAAATTCTTTTATGGGAAACACATTCCCTAGAACCGCATTAACATCAGGTACCTCATTAGGCACTTGCAGTTCAGTGTCTTCTGCTCCGACGGAGACATCGGGCATGTCTGGCTTTGGTTGAGCAAATGAAACAGGAACCACAGGTTCTGCCATGGTTACAGGCGGAACATCAATTTTTGGGGTATCTCCCTTTTTCATAAATGATTCACATGCTTACAGGTGATCCGGCCCTCCACTTCCATTCATTCATGTGGGCGCCACTGGCTAGGCCAGCATTTATTGCCCATTCCAAATTAAATGTCCTTGTTTAGAAGGCATTTAAGAGTCAACCACATTGCTTTGTGGTTTGTGTACTTTGTGTGTAGACCAGACCAGGTAAGGACAGCAGGTTTCCTTCCCTAAAGGGCATTAGTGAACCAGATGGGTTTTTACAACAATCGACGATGGTTTCGTGGTCATCATCAGACGTTTAATTCCAGATTTTTATTGAATTCAAATTCCACCATCTGCTGTGGCAGGATTTGAACGCAGGTCCCCAAAACATTGCCCTGGGTCTCTGGATTACAATCCAGTGACAGTATCACTACGCCATTGCCTTCCCATGGTACAACAATGCTCCGGTCACAGAGCTCACTTTACCAGGTGACCACTTCGGTCCTCCACCGAAATTCTTTACACATATTGCTTCTCCAACTGTAAATTGGACTATACAACTATACTATACAAATCATGAGTCACTTTTTGGTTCCCTTGACTTTTCACCATCTTCCCCATCAAATTGGGAAGTATCAGGCTTAGTCTTGTTTGAAGATAGTGCCTTGTTAAAAAGATAGAGGCATTTTTGGTACTCTTGGTTAAGCAAATGGTACGAACTAATACTTGTATCGCTGGATTGGCTTGTCTTTTAGGTTTTTGGTGAATCGTGTTGACTATTGCTTACGTTGTACACAACAGACTGGTTTTGATTAAGATGGTCAGGGCCTCTAGAACTACTTAATCCATCATCTGGTATTCTGGCTTACTGTTGTGCCATTCTACTCTCAGCAGTGGCAGCATGTTTGAGCAATGCTGAACCCAAAGCAGTATGATTTTTTTCAAAGTCGGTGTCTTATCAGTAATTCTGCATCCTCTTTCTACATGTCTTCTCCTTTCTACCACAGAATTTAGTCTCAGTCTCCTTTTCAACTTCACCATTGGCCAGCCTTCTCTAATGCAATCTCAACTTGTCTTAGTTCAGTCGTTGAGCTACCCATGACTTCATTATCTACTCACATCTTGGAAAGCTCTACAACTTTTGCTTTCAAAGCCTCTTTAGCTTCATTCAGCTGATTCTTCAGTTCTTCTGTTTCCTTCTTGTATCTGTTGGCTTCTTCCTGGAACCTTGAACATCGCTGCCTCTTCTCTGCCAACTGGTCCTTCAGTTTGCTCGGAGAGACGTTAAATTCTTCCTGTTTCTCTTTGTACATTTTCAGAGGCACAGACTTTGACCTAATGGATCATTGTCATGTGTGAATGTCTTTCAACAGGTTTTCCTTTTCTTTGTGAAGCTCACTCGCTTCATCTTGAATTCTGTCATTCAGCAGAGTCTCCTTGGGTTTCTCCTGCTGTTCTTCCATGTTGTTGTTTAAGACAGCCTTCATTTCTTCAGGTTGCTGAATGGCTACACACTCCTTTTTTTATCCAGTTGCGGTCCTTGGACTCTCCAGGCTCATTCTGAAGTACCTTGCCTTGTTCCTTTTCCAATTCAGGAACTCTACCTGCCTCCTTTTGAAATCTCACTGGCCAATCAAGGTTATTTTCTCTCAACCAATTTTGACCTAGAAGGCTTGGCCTTCTGCCTTCTAATACCATCGCTGCTAGCTGTGCCGATTGGTGTCTATAATGAATCGTTGCTCTGGTGATACCTTTTACCTGGATTTCTTCGCCTGTGTACGTTTTCAACTTGGCAGATATTTGTTCCAAATTTAATTGTTGATCACCTTTATTTAAATATTTGAAAGTGTGTTCTCCTATTACAGTGGTAGAAGCACTCATGCCTACTCCCATTTTTAATGGTTTAATTTTCATTTTGAATAATGAATAAATGTCAGTATTAGTTGTTTCTGGCTTTTCTACATGATATACTTCATTGGACTTCAATTGTTGCCTTGAAGCCTGTTTAAATCTCACTTTGTAATGTTTCATTATGTGTCCACTTCTGTGACAAAAGTAACACTCTACCTTTTTAAATTGCCAATCGTTAGGAGAATGATTGTTTCCACATCAATAAAAATCAATTTTCGACTTTGCTGCTGAGCTGTTTCCTCTCAGTTTTCAGTTAGCGAGTCTGTTTCCTGCTTCGCAGCGGAGTCCCAGCTTTCCATGCCACTTTTGACTGACTGCTCCCGCCCAACAAGGAGAATGGTGCCATTTTGCGCCCGTTGAATCATTTGTGAATCCCTTACAGCATTTTCCATTGCAAGCGCTTTTTCTAATGCTTTCTTTGAAAGGTTTTACCAAAATCACATTATTCTGTTAGTTGTTTTAATTTCACCATGTAGGTAGCACTGGTCTCTCCTGGGGCTCTATTCCATGAATTGAACCTGAACCTCTGCATTGTGACTGAGGGCGTGGGTTGGAAATGTCCCTTAGCGAGGTCTACTAATTCACTGAAGGTCTTTGAATTTGGGGCACTTGGGGCTGTCAAACTTCGAGTCAAACTGTAGGTCTTGCTCCCACAAATACTCAGGAGAATCGTTCTTTTCTTTTCCTCCCCCGTGATTCAGTTGGCTTGAAAGTAGAATGCAAGACATTCTATATATTGAGACCAGTTGCCGGTGGCTGGCTCAAAGGGATTGATTCTGCCAAACTGTGGCATCTTGGATGAGTATATCTTTCTTTCTTTTTAATTATCTTAGATATTCACAATCGCTGGGTGAGGAACAGCGCCGTATCTAATTTATCCTCATCGCCAGTTTGTTATAGAGTTGATTTTCCAAACAACTTTTCTTGGTGGACACATTTAACTTTATTTGCATGACAGCAGCAGCAACTACATGTCTGCATCTAACTCTATAACTAGAGAAGAACGCTCTGCTAGAGGTTCCTCGCGCTGCTAACTCATTGATTTACACAGGACATGTGATATTACAACACAGGGTATTCTTAAAGCTACAGTTTAACGTTTCCCAAAACTATAAATTCTACAGTTTGGCACTATGACATTGATTGATTAGTCTTAATCAAAGACCCTGACTTGCTTTGTTCTACTGGTGGATTCTGTGATATCGGCAAACTTTAAATTTCTTTGTGACTTTCAGTTTCTTTCTGATTGTCACTTGGGACTATAGGAGGAATTTGGACTATAGGAGGTTTCTCATGATGTCCCTTTGTCAGATTTCCTCTTTCAAGTAAATTATCCATATGATACTGACAGGGTCTCTCTCCAATCTTGGCTAGGTATGCGAATGTACCTAGCCTCTTTACAAAATTCAAATCACATACTTCTCCTTATCTCCTTGGTGGTTTTTCACCATGATGTTCTGACCAGCACTGAACTCTCTAAGTTTCATGCGTTGTATATCATGACTCATTTTCACTTTCTTTTGCTTTTCTCTTGCTTTGCTATTGACGTCAAACTTAAGCAAACTAAGCCTTGTCCTCGGAATGTGTTTAAACACTAACTCATAAGGTGAGCAACCGCTTGTAGACTGTGGAATTATTCTTCAAGAGAACATAAAATTGTCTAACCTGTGTCAAAGAATCACTGCCTAGCTTGTCACCTACCTAATACTTCTACAAAGACCTCGTCACAATCTGTACATTTTTTGTAGCATCATTTGATGCTGGATGATATGGTGGTATTAGAGTGTGTTTGATCCTGTTCTTGCTCAGAAATATTTCAAACTCCTCTGGTGCAAACTGTGGACCATTATCTGACACTAATACCTCTGGCAACCCATAAATTACAAACCAACTTCTCAAAACTTCTAGTTTAGGCATTTGTGGTATTGGGCACTCACTATATCTATCATCCAAAATAAGGCACTCTTTCCGTTCCACTTGTAAGAAATCAACATGTACATGTTTGACCAAGGAATGAAAGGAACCTTGATTGGATTATTTCTCATCCTGAGACATATTTAACAATTTTGCACCAACTTTTCATATCTCTATCTACCTTAGGTACCAAAAATAGCTTCTTGCTACTGCTTTCATATGGACTATCCCTTTGTACTCTTGATGAAGCTTCTCTAACAATCTCTCTCTAAACCTTGGTGGAATAATAACTTTTAAACCCCCATAGGAGACCTTACTCTGCACAGATCATTTCTACATGTGAAATATTCCCGCAATTTCTCATCATCACGATCTTTAGGCCAGACATTCAAGTCCTAATTGAGCACTTTACTGAGCAGAACATCCATAGAACCATAGAAAAGTTACAGCACAAAAAGAGGCTATTCAGCCCATCATTCTGCACTGGCTGAAAAAAAACTAGCCGCCCATTCTAACGCCACCTTCCAACATCCAGCCTTGCATGTGTAGGACAAGGTACTATTTCAATGAGTTGAGGGATTCCACCTCAAGCACCAACCCAGGCAATGAATTCCAGACACCTACCACCCTCCTGGTGATAATGTTTTTCCTACTATCCCCTCTAATCCTCCTACCAATCACCTTAAATCTGATTTCCAATCTACGTCAATGACTTTGACGAAGGGACTGAATGTATGGTCGCTAGATTTGCACATGACACCAAGATAGGTAGAAAAGTAAATTGTCAAGAGGAGGTAGAGAGTCTGGAAAGGGTTATGGATAGCTTAAGTGAGTGGGCAAAAATTTGGCAGATGGAGTATAATGTGGAAAAATGTAAACTTGTCCACTTTGGTAGGAGGAATAGAAAAGCAGTATACTATTTAAATGGAGAGAGACTGCAGAACTCGATGGTACAGAGGGATCTGCGTGTCCTGGTCCATGAATCACAAAAGTTTACTATGCAGGTATAGCAACTGATTAGGAAGGCAAATAGAATGTTGGCTCTATTGCAAGGGGAATGGAAAATAAAAGTAGTTTTACTGCAGCTGGACAAGGCCTTAGTGAGACCACATCTCACTATTGTGAGAATATTGTGTACAGTTTTTGCCTCCTTATTTGAAAAAAGATATAATTGTGCTAGAAGCGGTTCAGAGAAGGTTCACTTGACTCATTCCTGGGAAGAGGGGCTTATCTTATGAAGAAAGGTTGAACAGGTTGGGCCTATACCCATTGGAGTTTAGAAGAATGAGAGGTGATTTTTATTGAAACATATAAGTTCCTGAGGGGATTTGATAGGGTGGATACTGGGATGATGTTTCCACTTGTGGAAGAGACTAGAACCAGGGGACACAGTTTAAGAATAAGAGGTCTACCATTTAAAACAGAGCTGAAGAGAATTTTTTTCTCTCAAAGGGCAGTTGTTATGTGGAATTCTCTTCCCCAGAAAGCAGTGGAGGCGGGGCTATTGAATTCATTCAAGGCAGAGTTAGATAGATTTTTGACAGACAGTGGAGGTACAGATTGTGGGGACAGATGACAAAGTGGAGTTGAGACACAACCAAATCAGCCATGATCTTATTGGAAGACGGAGCAGGCTCAAAGAGCTGAATGGCCTACTCCTGCTTCTAAGTCCTATGTGCCCCCTGGTAACTGACCTCTCTGCTAGGGGAAATAACACCACAATCAAATCACCCCTCAGTCTCCTCTGTTCTAAGGAAAACAACCCTAGCTTATCCAAACTTTCCTCATTGCTGCAATTTTCAAAGCCTGGCAACATCCTTGTAAATCTCTTCTGTACTTTCTCCAGGGCAATTACATCCTTTCTGTAATGTGGTGACCAGAGCTGTACGCAAAACTCCAGCCGTGGCCTAACCAGCATTTTATACAGTTCCAGAATTACATCCCTGCTTTTGTATTCTAAAACTTGTCTAATAAACAGAAGCATTTCACATGCCTTCTCTACCACTATCTACCTGTCCTGCCACCTTCAGGGACCTGTGAACATGAACTCCAAGGTCCCTCACTTCCTCTAACCCTCTCGATATCCTCCTCTTTATTATGTAGTTCTTGCTTTGTTTTTCCTTGCGATTTTCTTCACTAATTTCTCTGGTAGACACTGGCATGTCATTTGTGCATGTAAAGTATTTTCACAAGTAACCCAGTAGCTAGAAGTGAATCAGTCTTCACGGGAAATCTCAGAAGAATGTTCCGCTGACTTATAATATTGAATAATGTACTGTGACCAATTTTATCATTTATCATCCAGAACCAACCGTGCTCTTAGCCAAGCTGTTCCAGTACAGCTACAACACTGGCATCTACTTGGCTATGTGGAAAATTGCCCAGCTATGTCCTGTTCATAAAAAGCAGGACAAAACCAACCCAGCCAATTACCGCCCCATCAGTCTACTCTCAATCATCAGCAAAGTTGTGGAAGGGGTCATTGACAGTGCTATTAAGTGGCACTTACTCAGCAAGAACCTGCTCACTTACACTCTGTCTGGGTTCCGCTAGGGACACTCAGTCCTTGACCTCGTTACATGGACAAAAGAGCTTAACTCAAGAGGTGAGGTGGGAGTGACTGCCCTTGATATCAAGGCAGCATTTGACCAAGTGTGGCATCAAGGAGCCCTAGCAAAACTGGAGTCAATAGGAATCCGGAAAAACTCCTCACTGGTTAGAGCCATACCTAGCACAAAGGAAGATGGCTGTGGTTGTTGGAGGTTAATCATCTGAGTTCCATGACATCACTGCAGGAGTTCCTCAGCTG
This sequence comes from Cetorhinus maximus, assembly GCF_964194155.1. Classification (NCBI taxonomy): domain Eukaryota; kingdom Metazoa; phylum Chordata; class Chondrichthyes; order Lamniformes; family Cetorhinidae; genus Cetorhinus; species Cetorhinus maximus. The sequence goes on along the minus strand of NC_135885.1, from coordinate 62,101,638 downwards.
TTTGATCAATGACCTTCCCTCCATCATAAGGTCAGAAGTGGGGATGTTCACTGTTGATTGCACAATGTTCAATACCATTCGCAACTCCTCAGATACTGAAACAGTCCATGTCCAAATGCAGCAAAACCTGGTCAGTATCCAGGCTTGGGCTGACACGTGGCAAGTAACACTCACAGCATATGTATCAGATAATGATCATCTCCAACAAGAGAGAACCTAATCATCGCCTCTTGTCATTCAATGACATTACCATCACTCAGTCCCCCACTATCAACATCCTGGGGTATACCATTGACCAGAAACTGAACTGGACCAGCCATATAAATACTGTGGCTATAAGAGCAGGTCAGAGGCTGGGAATTCTGCGGAGAGTAACTCACCCCCTGACTCCCGAAAGCCTGTCCACCATCTACAAGGCACAAGTCAGGAGTGTGATGGAATACTCTCCTCCACTTGCCTGGATGAGTGCAGCTCCAACAATACTCAAGAAGCTTGACACCATCCAGGACATCTGTCATTGGGGAAAATGGAGAGAGAGTCTATTATAAAGGATGTAATAGCAGAGCATTTAGAAATACATTATATAATTAAGCAGAGTCAGCATGGCTTCATGAAGGGGAAATCATGCCAGACAAATTTGTTAGAATTCTTTGAGGAGGTAACAAGAGGATAGATAAAGGGGAACCAGTAGATGTAATATATTTGGATTTGCAAAAGGCGTTCAATAAGGTACCACACATATGGCTACTTAATAAGATAAGAGCCCATGGTGTTGGAGATAGTATTTTAGCATGGATAGAGGATTGGCTAACTAATAGAAGACAGAGCGTTGGGATAAGGGGAGCATTTTCAGGAAGGCACTAGTGGAGTGCTACAGAGATCGGTGCTGGGGCTACAATTATTTACAATATATATTAATGACTTGGATGAGGGAAGTGAATGCACTATTGCCAAGTTTGCAGATGACACAAAAATAGGTGGGAAGGCAAGTGGTGAGGATGACACAAAGAGTCTACAGAGGGTTAATTGAGTGGGCAAAAACTTGGCAGCTGGAATATAATGTGGGAAAACGTGAGGTTATGTACTTTGGCAGGAAGAATAGAGGAGCTGAATGTTATTTAAATAGAGAAAGACTGCAGAAAGCTGCAGCATAAAGAGTTTTGGAGATCCTCGTGCATGAATCACAAAAAGCCAGTATACAAGTTCAGCAGGTAATAGGGAAGGCAAATGGACTAAAAGCAAAATTCTGCAGATGCTTGAAATCTGAAACAAAAACAGAAAATGTTGGAAAAACTCAGCAGGTCTGACAGCATCTGTGGAGAGAGAAACAGGGTTAATGTTTCGAGTCGATGTGACCCTTCTTCAGAAATGGAATGTTGGCCTTTATTTAAAAGGGAATGGAGTATAAAAATAGGGAAGACTTGCTAAAACTATACAAGGCACTAGTTGGACCATGCCTAGAATAGTGTGAACAGTTTTAGCCCTCTTATCTAAGGAAAGATATACTGGCATTGGAGGCAGTCCAGAGGAGGTTCACTAGGTTGATCCTGGGTACAGAGGGAATTTCTTATGAGGAGAGGTTGAGTAGGTTGGGCCTGTACTCACTGGAGTTTAGAAGAATGAAAGGTGACTTTATTGAAACATATAAGATTCTTAGGGGGCTTGACAGGGTAGATGCTGAGAGGTTGTTACCCCTTGTGGGAGAGTCTAGGACTAGCGGACATAATCTCAAAGTAAGGGGTCGCCCATTTAAGACAGAGATGAGGAAAAATTTCTTCTCTCATAGGGTAGTCAAACTGTAGAACTCTTTACAGCAGAGGGTTGTTGAGGCCGAGTCACTAAGTATATTCAAGGCTGAGATAGACGGATTTTTAATCAGTAAGGGTATCAAGGGTTATGGGGAAAAGGCAGGAAAGTGGAGTTGAGGATTATCAGATCAGTAATGATCTCATTGGAGGACGAAGTGGACTCGATGGCCTGAATGGCCTACTTCTGCTCCTACGTTTTATGGTCTTATGGTATAGGACAAAGTAATCTGCCTGATTGGCACCCCATCCACCATCTTCAATGCCTATTCCCTCCACCATGATACAAGATGCACTGCAGCAACTCACCAAGGCTCCTTCAACGGCACATTCCAAACCCACAACCTGTATAATCTAGAAGGACAAGGGCAGCAGATGCATGGGAACACCACTACAAGTTCCCTCCAAGCCACACACCATCATGCCTTGGAACTGTACCATTGTTCCTTCATTGTCGTTGGGTCAAAATCCTGGAATTCCCTCCCTAACAGCACTGTGGGTGTTCCTACACCACCACCTGCAGCGGTTCAAGAAGGCAGCTCACCACTGCCTTCTCAAGGGCAATTAGGAATGAGCAATAAAAATGCTGGCCTAGCCAGCGATGCCCACATCCCATGAAAGAATTAAAAAATATGGTTGTTTGATAGCACAGAACTTGAGTATTGCTGAAAAAAGAGTAATATCAAAGCTTTTCATCTTATACTCATCAGGACAACTCGCAAGAATACCAATATAAGGGGAAAACAACAATTTGTACTGTATGTGAAGAGAGTGCTGATTGATTGTCAAGTGGACTCTGATTAGTAGAGGCGCTGCCATGAAGAATGCACCAGTTATGGCGACTGAGAGTTAACTGCCAAGCATTGTTTGAAATTTAAACCAGGCAGCTTGACCATGATTGGTCAAGGCATTGTCCTAAGCAATGAATCAGTGAATGGCTGTCACTTATTTTGTTTAGCTGAAATAGGCGCAATGGTATATACTTGTTCTTTCTGACTGCAAAGAACAGGGTCTTGTATATTAATATATGTAGCTTCCAGTACATGCAAATTCGCCATGCTGCGAGCCCAATTGACAACCTTAAATTGGTTGTCATTGTAATTCTTTGGGGATTATTTGGCAAATGTTGTCCAATTACGGAATCACTTTTAATGTTGGACACTGTAATTCTGTGTAATTATTAGCAGGTTGGGGATTATTTAGCAAATGTTGTCCAATGTTCTAATAATTACTCAGAATTACAGTGTTCAACATTAGAAGTGATTCCACAATTGGACAACATTTTCTAAATAATCCTCAATGTGCTAAAAATTATGCTGACAACCAGTTTAAGATAGTCAGTCCGGCTCGCAGCGTGGTGCATTTGCATATACTGGAAGCTACATATTTATACACTGGGCCCCGTTCTTTGCAGACAGAAAGAACATGTACACACATTGCGCCTGTTTCAGCTTAAAAAAAAAAGTGCCAGTCATTTGCAGACTCATTCCTCAGGGCAATGCCTTAACCAATCAGGGTCAAGTTGCCTGGTTTAAATTTCAAGCGTGGCAGTTAACTGTCAGTCACCATTACTGGTGCATTCTCCATGGCAACACCTCTGTCAATCAGAGTCCACTTGCCAACCAATCTTTTCTCATACAGTATAAATTGTTGTTTTCCCCTTATATTCATATTCTTGCAAAGTGTCCTGATGAGTGCAAGACAAAACGCTTCTAAATGTCTCTTTTTTTCAGCCATACGAAAAACAATATAGTCCTTCATGCTCAAAGACCATTTTGTGCTCTCTTGGAAATTCCTCAATGACAGACGTACTCTCACTGATCCCTACTATAAATAACTCGGCCCAGTTTTTTTAATGGTATCTTCTAATTTCTTCCCACCAGGGAGACTTGTTTCCTCCTACTATTACCAATGGCAAGTAATAGGAATCATCATCACATTCCACTCTAACACTAACTTCATCTCACACTGGAATACTGTTATTGGAATAACTAGTCAGTTTCACACTCGTATTGTGTAAGGGAATGTGACTTAGGGACTTCTTCTGAGAGAACAGACACTTCTGCAGCTGTATTAACGCTGAAAGTATGTTGTGAATCTCCGACTTTCATTTTTATAGTGGGCACTGGAGTTATATCTTCATCCCTTTTACTCTCATCTTCCATGTGCTGTTTTTCTTGTCCTCTTACTGAGTACAACTCTTGATCTTCCTGCTCGATAACAACAACCTCTGCTTCCACATTTATGGTATGCACAGTCAAAGATTTCCAGACTCCTGAACTAGCTTTAGATCTACCACAACCTCAACCTAGTGCATGGCTGTGACCTGGAACTTTACCACGACCTGGAGCATTACTGTTTCCTGTACTCCTGCCTTCATATGACTGACAATTCCCACAGGCATATGGACATTCAAATGGTTGTTGGCTACTATGGTAATAGTAGCACCTAAGGTTCAGACCCTGGGTCTGTGAACTTGGCTGCCATGGCCTGGATCCTGCTGAAGTAGAACGCAAGACAGACCTCCCCTACCAGCTCAGGAAAAGAATTCCCTTGCAATTTGCAACTATCTCTTTCTACCGTTTTCATTGCTGTGGCCTTATCGTAGGGCTGCTTCAACGTTAGCTTATTGCCTTTGTTCAAAAGCTTGGCCTGGGTGTTAATGTTCTTTAGACCTCCTATAAACATGTCTCTAAGGCTGATTTTTAATTTTACACCATACCCACAGTGATGAGAGAATTTCTTTAATTTGAGAATGTAATCTACACAGTCTCACTTGGCAACTGCTTCTTTTCATGGAGTGCAACTCTCAGTGCAATCTCATTTTTAGTTGTGCCATAATATGAGTCCAGAATCTCATTAATTTCAGAAGAGCCCATAGTACTGGGGTCTCATAGGCAGCACTGGTTTGGCACCATCTCAAAAATATGACCCCATCATGGTGATGAAAAATTTACTTTACTCACCTCCTGTTTTATTCATTTTTAGCCAAATGTGTAACCTTTGTTTATAATTACACCCGTCTTCTTTGTTAGGGTAGAATTGCCCCATTGTCCCCAAATATGCCTTCAGTGTCATTTTTCAATTACATACAGTGCTGACTCAACTGTTTACTTGAATACAACATGCACACGGAGCAATTTTTCAAATCAATCAAACTTTCTCAAATCAACTTTAGAAGTTTCAAAAAGGGTGACAGTGTTCTTCAGTTCTTCATTTTTCAAATGAAATGTAAAAAAAAACTTCCATCCCCTCTTCTTACTGTGTCTTGCAATGAGAAAAACATACCAGTGCAGTAGGCAGCCAATATTGAACAGCTTTAAACCTCCCCAGCAGAGAGGGCAGCAGAGAGAGCTATATAACACAATGCTTGGTGAGGATCTAGTGCTCACTGACCTCTATTAGTTCCTGGTTAAGCAATAACTTGATTTTAAAATTCTGATCCTCGTTTTCAGATTTCTCCATGGCCTCACCCTACCCTTTCTCTGTGATCAGCCCCACAACTGTCAGGTATCCACGCTCCTCCAATTCTCAGCAAGCTGTCACCTTTCCACAGCAGAAATTAACATTTTATGTCATTAACACAATCCAGAAAGATATACACAAATCTTATCATTAAGTTAGCTATTGCACTTCAATGTCTTAAATATTTCCTGTTTGCTGCATGATTCACAAATCAACGTCATTTTCCTACAGCACGAAATTTGTGCTGACTTACAATTTCTCAAGTTACCCGGAGCACAGCTATTACAGAGCAATGGCTTCAAAATTTCTTCATAAGTTATCTGCAAATTTATTTAAAACTACAAAGAGTTTGCTTGAGTGTGGAGCTTTGAACTATAGGACGGAATCTTCTGGTCCCGCCAGCAGTGGGAATCATGGCAGGCAGGGGCACTTAATTTGGTGGGAGACAAAATACCTGTTTCCCAGCGGCAGAATAAACTGTTGGAATTTTCTTCTCCTGACTTTTAAGGTGGGTTAAAGGCGGGTTGAGTTTCCCGACAAACAATGTCAGGAACCCCATTTGCATGCATTAGCATCTCATGCATGCTTATTAAAAAGCCGCCTCACCGGAATTAATTTCTCCCTCTAAATTAAGTTCCCCCACCAGCGAGAATTTAGAACTTTCAGTTCTGACTGTATATAAGCGACGTGCACTTGGCCAGCTCCACTTCTTCCACAACTTTGAGGTCAGTCGATGCTGCTTTTGCTGCCTTGGGGATCGCGCATTACTTCTCATATCAATTGCCAGTAATAAAAGCCGTACCAAGGCTGGACAAAGTTGATAGTACAAATTTTAAATAAATGATGTGAAAAATTATTTAAACATGTCCCCTCATGTGACAGTGTCACATGAGCTGGGACATGTTTGTGTATTATGCAAATTTTATTTAATTATTTTATTGAACTTTCAGGAAACCTCATCCCGCCTGTGGGTGAGGTTTCCTGAAAAGCACAAAGGCCGCTTGGGCTCTTCGCCTGCCCACCAACCTTAAGGTTGAACGGGCAGCGCTGTTAATTTGCTAAATTACTCTCCTAATGGCCTTAATAGGCCTCTGACAGTTTTCCGGGCATCCAGCCGGCTTCGGCGCATGCCCACGCCCGACGTCATCGTGCATCATTTTGCGTAGCGGTGAGCAGTGCTATCTAACAGCAAGTTATTGTTGTTGTAAGGTGACAAAACCATTAGAAAGGGAAGAAATTACAAAACCATGCAAATGAGTCCTCAGCTTTCAATTAAATAAACACACTTCAAAGTCATTAAGTTGCTGAATTTATTTGTTTTAAATTTCAGTTAGCTGCACATTCATTCATGTGTGTATATGAAACCATGGCTTATCTTTTAAAAATAAGCCTTTAAACTCCATTAGTCTTATTTTAGTAAAGACACTTTCTGTTCTACATCATTGCTGAACTTCACTCTCATAATAAAATGGGCCTCAGTAACCAAGTACTTTGCATGTTGTAGCAAGGCCCAGTGGGTGTCTCATTACTGAACAAAAATGCAAAGTAGAGAGGTCATGAGCTAAAATCTAGTGGATTTATAACAGAGTACTTTCCCTAAAAGCCTTATAATGAGGATATAATGCTTCTTCCATGAATAGTCTTCAGTCCTAATTTCATAGATATGAACAGGTTGTTACATTGTACATTATTACAAGAGATATTTAAACCTCGTTTTCGAACAATATGCAGTTAGCAAAGGTGTTTTAGATGAAGTATAACAACTTCAATAAAGAAAGATCTGCAGTTTATATCTTTCACATCCTCGGGCCATTCCAAAGTGCTTTACAACCACTGGATTACTTTTGAAGTGCAGTCATTACTGCCATGTAAAAAACATAGCAGCCAATTTAAACCTAGTAAATGAATGGCCAGATAAGCTTTATTTGGTGGTGCTCATTAAGAGAAGACAATTGGTCAGGGTACGAGTAGAACTCCTTGCTCTTCGTTAAAGAATGCCACAGAATCATTTACATCCACCTGAGCTTCTCTTTGAACATTTCATCTAAAAGATAGCACTTGTGACAATACAACGTTCCCTAGGTACTACACTGAAATGTCAGGCAGGATTATGTGTACAGGCCTGGGATGGGCTGGAACTGGGCCTGCAGTGAGCGTATTACGATTGACCTCACTGACACTTGGGAGCCCAGCCTTCTTGTTTTAAGGTTTACAATTGTGCACCATCCAGGAAGATGCGCCATTCAAAAAGCTTCATTTTCTTGCCACTGGACCTCCCAATAGAAAAACAAAATGTTAGTACATAATTTTTTTTCAAGCTGATTTGTTTGTAAATCTATCTGAGACTTTTCTAGAAATATATAAGTTATGAAATACCATCTACATTCCCTCAACAAAGAAAACCCAGTAACGTTTAAAGACAAGCACAATGGCATGTGGCGATGGCCTTTGCTCAGGAAGTGTAATTCCTGGATGGTGCACAATTGTAAACCTTAAAACAAGGCAGCTGGGCTCTCAAGTATCAGTGAGGTCAGTTTGTAATACGTTCACTGCAGGCCCAGTTCCAGCCCATCCCAGACCTGTACAGACTCAAAAAATACCCATATGAAATTCACAATTTTTAAGTAAGATATTGAACACAATAACCGGTTTACCTTTAAACATATATGTAGTGCTGAACTTTTTGTGCCCATCAAATGACAGGGTTTCCAGTGCTGAAGTAAGAATTAACTTAACTACCTTTGTCTCCCACCATCACTATTAAACACTCCCAGATCAGGTATAGCACAGGCTCAATGGACAAGCTGGTCTTTCCCTGTCTTTCTGCTGGTGCAGAATAAAGCTCCTTCTGTTCTGCTCCAATGATATACTTTAACTTAATTCTTTAAAAAATGCTTCCAACTGCACAAATGTTCTATCTTTTCAGCTACTGTGAATAAGACAGCAAAATTATCACAGTTTTGTGCAGTAGCTTAAGCCCACTGAAGCTAGGTTGAGAATATCTCAACTGATTTCACCCAAGACCTGAACACACACACCGCAGAGAGAGGAGATGTTCATCCAATTGGGTGAGTTGAATTTAAATCAGGGTCCCAGAGGTCCAAAAAGTAATGCTGCAGCCATTGTGGCACAATTCAACATGAAGGTGCTGCTTTATGATTTCATTGGAGATGCCATCTTTGCTGGGTGTGTGAGGCTTAGTAATGGAAAGTTCTGTTTCCAAGTCAAAGACTTGAAAATTCATCAGAAGTGCCAGCATTGATAGGGAGGCAGGTATCTCATACACTGCTTGTTTACAAGAAAATAGATTCTTTGACTTGGGTTTCTCAAACAAAAAAATGCCCCATTTCTCAGAAATGTTTAATCAGCAAACTGAAGATAAGCCAATTGTACGGTCATATTCTGGAGTATATCTTTTAATTTTGACTTACAGCTGCCTGTAAAATGATAAATAATCAAATTATAAGAGAATTTCTGGAAATAAAATAACATTAGAAGAAAAGCTGGTGGTTGGCAGTGATTTGTTAGGTGGGGGGCTTTTGTTGTGAATAACATTCCTCTCAGTGCACACTGTGAGTATGGCCTGCGAACCAAATAGCACACTTAGAAATTGCACATTTCAAACATTGTGCTCCTGCAATTTCAATAACACTACTGAAGAAAAAGTTAAGCTTTCTCTCGTCATTGTTACTTGGAACTCCCAAAAGGGAGGTAACAAGTATTTAAACAAAGGATACAGAGATAAATGCCAAATGAAATAAACAACATCTAGATCCCATTTTTTGTTTATATTTCTTATTCCTCCAGTTACCCTGGAATATCAGAAGGATTAGTACCATGTGGCAACTTTATTATAATTCAGGTTAGGTATTTTGTCAGGTAACATATAGAGTCCACTGCTTTGATGTGAGGGAGCCATTTTAGCTCAAGATATGCTGGCACTGACAGTAGTTTAATATGGTATCCAGAAAACATTACAAAGCTGGGCCCAAAATGTCAGGTATGCATTTGATCCCAAATTGTATCCTTATGCAAATTTTAATAACACTGCCTGGTGGCCACAGAGTGAGCAACTCTGTACCACAGTACAGGTTGAGTATCCTTTATTCGTAAATCTGAAAACCAAACACATCAATAAACTACTTTTCTTGAACCTCAATAATCTTTAGCTCAGCAAGTCTCAGACCCGAGCCAACACAACCCTAGCCGACATGAACCTCGCCAACCATACCCAACATTTAGCACGGAAGTCTTTGACCCGAACCAGCACCAACCTCGCCAACCACACCCGACCTTTAGTGCGGGAAGCCTAGTTGTTTGTCTGCACTGTTTACCCTGTGATTTTTGTCTGCATTGTTTACCTTGTGAACCCTCTCCTACAAACAGAATCACAGATGGTGCCATGGTTGGGAGGTACCCTGTATTTATTATTCAGTGATACATCTTACTTTATTATTTACTTTGGACTATGCTAGCTAGGCTTGGGCCATTGTAATGTAAGTAAGGCTAGGCCTATATGCGGTATCTGAAAACAGGAATTATCTAAAATCCGAAACGCAATCAGCCCTGAGAGTTTCAGATAAAGGATACTTGACCTGTACTGCACAATATAATGGCAGGGGAATGGAAGGAAGGAAAATGTGAGTTTTGTAAATATGGTTGGCTAAGATAAAATAAAAATCATAAAAAAGCTTAAAGATTTACCTTGTTATATGTTATATGTTTTATTAAAAAGTTCCATTTATTAAAAAAGAAACAGTAAATATTGTAACATCAGCTAAATAAGTGTTGAGGATTCATTTCTCTTGCTGCACCAATAATGTTGGTGGTTGTTTCAAAAGCTATTGTTTTAAAAAATTCCATGTGATATCACTAGAGGGCTCTGTGACAATGGCTGAAGACTGGCTATTCTCAAAGGTAACAAAAGGTACCTCAGCTCACAAAACAGAACACTCTGATTGGTGGACAGGTGTCTGATAATTTACTACAGATATTATTTACCACAGTAAAAATGTACAGCTTAAAATTTTAATGTAGATTTTCATTTTATTTTAAAATTGAAATATGATTATTGTGTTTATGAAATGAAAGGACGGGAGACATTAGACATGTTCTTGTTTAATAGCAAATTAATCCCAAATTAATATAAACTAGGTCACAAATGAATAATAAAATTGATATGTTTTAAACTGTATCCTAATTTTAGGCATTAATTCTTTCATTTAGATCAAGTGGGCAGAACAACAAGATATCCATGAAGTGGAAAAACGAGACAGGGTTGTTTTACCTGACCTTCCATTCCTTTCCAAAGATGACAGCATCGACTCATTCTTTGAAAAACTAGGTAAGTAATAAATAACAAAACTCTTAATATAAAACTGTATAATATAATTCACCATGATAGGAGCCATAAGGGATCTGACATCTACATTTTTTAAACCCAGCCATTGTTACAGTATTCCGAAAATAACTAAATGCTGTAGTAACATTGATTTGAGTCCAGTTTTGTGCTTTATTTGATGTACCTACAATTTTTTTTAGGGACATTTAATGTCTGTACATTTTTACTGTGAGATCCTCATCTTGAATGTAGCTTCGATAGCATCAAATAATTCTTGGGTTTGTGCCCAAACCCTTATTCTTTCATTTTCCCCGGTGTCCTGAATCAATATTTTTAATCAGTGTACTTTCACCAGAATATCAGAATGCTGGTATATGTTTGAAATCTTTGTACATAACACTTTAAAAACTGGGAATAATTTGTTGTGGTTATAGCATGTTGGCTTATACTCCTTTGTTCGAATTTTTCTAACTTAATATAAACTTAGTGTCTCCAGTGGACCTATATTCGTTGGGGTTTAGAAGAATGAGAGGTGATTTTATTGAAACAAATGATTCTGAGGTGGCTTGACAAGGTAGATGATGGGAGGATGTTTCCTCTCTTGGGAGAATCTGGAACTAGGGGGAACAGTTTAAAAATAAGGGGTTTCCCATTTAAGATGGAGATGAGGGGGGGATTTCTTCTCTCAAAGGATCGTTAGTCTTTGGAATTATCTTTCCCAGAGAGCAGTGGAGGCTGGGTCATTGAATATATTCAAGGCTGAGTTAGACAAATTTTTGATCGACAAGGGACTTAAGGCTTATGGGAGACAGGCAGGAAAGTGGGGTTAAGGCTACAATCAAATCAGCCATGATCTTGTTAAATGGCGGAGCAGGCTTGAAGGGCCGAATGACATGCTCCTGTTTCTTCTGATCTTATAATCAATAAAATATTGCCTTGTTTAGTTAAACTGCTAAATTTACTTTCTGCCACTAATGTACACTTCATTTCGATTTTCCTTGAGTTTTATCTTAAACCTATTTTCCCCTAATGAAAATTCACTTCCTGCGTAACCAGTGTCAGAGAGTGTGGGGAAGGGCCACAAGCCCCTATTCCTGTGTTATTCTGTACCTCATTAAGGTAGACTCTCTTTCCATAGTATGCAAATTACTTGTTACTCTTCCTTGAGGTGGAATGTCCCACCGAGCAATCCAGCTGGTTGCTGGCAAAGCTCATATCGCACATATTTGAAGTTCAATTGTCAGCCAGGGCTAGGACTGAGAAACCGCAGTCACTGAACTGTGACATGAGCATCTTAACTGCAGTGCTACTGAATTTTCTTGGGATATGTAGCTTATGCCGTGTGTTTCTGGGTTTCATTTCTTTCGTGTGCTATTTTTAATGCCCTGGTTAACACAGATGCCCGAATTGTCTGCCTGTGCTAGTTTTATATATCTATTATGCCCATCATTTTAAAAGGACATCATCAGGTAATTAATATAAACATATTAACCGAGGCAATAAAAAGAGCATAAAGAGAAAATTAACTCGCTAATTCTGCTTTCCTCTATTGAATTTAAGAACATAAGAATTAGAAGTGGGAGTAGGCCATTCAACCCTTTAAGTATGCTTACCATTCAATAAGATCATGGCTGATCTTCTACTTAAACTCCATCTTCCTTCACTATCCCTTGATTCCCTTAGAATCCAAAAATCTATTGATCCATGTCTGGAATAGACTCAACAACTATCTTGTGAACCTTTGTTGCATTTCCTCTAAGGCAAGTATATCCTTCCTTAGGTAAGGAGAGCAAAAATGTGTATAGTAGTTCAGGTGTGGCCTCACCAAGGCCCGATACGATTGTAGTAAGGCTTTTTTACTCCTATGCTCCATTCCCTTTGGAATAAAATCTAACATACCATTTGCATTCCTAGGTCCCTCTGAAAATGAACATTTTCCAGCCTCTTCTCATTTAAAAACATTCTGCTTTACTATTTTTCTTATCAAGTAGATAACATCGCACTTTCCCAAACTACATTCTATCTGCCATGTCGTTGCCCACTCACTTAATATGTCCACAACCTGTTACAGTCTCTTTGTGTCCTCCTCATGGCTTGTTTTCCCACCTAACTTTGTATCATCAGCAAACTTGGATAAATTTCACTCGATTCCCTCTAAGTCATTGACATAGATTTTAAATACCTGAGGCCCAAGCACTGGACCTTGTGGTACCCCACTCATTACAGCTTGCCAATCCAAAAATGACCAGTTTTTTCTTTTTTCTGTTCATAAACCAATCCTCAGTCCACGTTAATTTATTATTCCTAATCTCATAAGTCCTAATTTTATGTAGCAGCCTTTCTTGTGGCAAATTGGTGAATGTTTTTTGAAAATCCAAATATACGACATCTCCTGGTTTCCCCTTATCTACCTTGCTAGTAAACACGATTTCCCTTTCATAAGTTTGTATTGACTCAGCTCAATCATATGATTTACAACACTCCTTGTTACCACAGAATAAAAAAATCTCCATTAAATGTGATATATCCCACCTGTCTAATTTACTTAAAACAACAATGTTTCTACTCCAGGGAGTAACTAGGCAGACTCAGATCAAATGCTGTGTTGCAATTTGCCTTTTTGGATGCCGTAACAAGTTTGCGTTGTAGCATACTGTAATTCTGCTGTAATGTAAACTTTTACAATGTTGGTTATAACTTTTGATTGCTCATAGCTGAGTTATCACATCCGGGTACAAGTATGCTGCTGCCATCATGAAGGGGATTGGCTTGATTGCCATAGATATATGATAGTATGAATCCTCTAAGTATTAGGCCTTGCTTGGAAGAAAAGGAGGCTGTTTGACCGAAAACCATTTCTAAGTCAAATTTGTTCTGATCTGGGCGCTTTATCTAAAATATACAGCAGGGCCTCAAATAATCAGATCAAACAAAAGGAAAATGTATCTAAATTTATATTTTTAACAGAAAGGCATATTGCTCTTTCTGGGAGTTTACTGTGTACAAATTGGCTGCCACATTTCCAATATTACAACAATGGCTATGTGCGATGTGGGCATCAGAGGCAAGGCCATCCCTAATTGTTCTTGAGACCAGTTAAGAGTCCAACATATTGCTGTGGGTCTGGAGTCACATAGGCCAGACCAGGTAAGGATGGTAGATTTCCTTCCCTAAAGGACATTTGTGAACCCGATGAGTTTTTCCAGCAGTGATAATCAACATTGCTGAGACTAGCTTTCAAATTACAGATTTTTAAAAATTAATTGAATTTAAATTTCACAAGCTGCCATGGTGGAATTTGAACCTGTGACCCCAGAGCATTAGCCTGGACCCCTGGATTACTAGTCCAGTAACTTCACCACTGCACCACCACCTCCCACACACACACACATTTCCACCACCACAGCCCTCCCCCCACCCCCCGTCTCCGCCCCAAACCCAGTTTTCAAAAGTACTAAATTGGCTGCAAAGCAGTTTGGGACCCTGAGGTGCTAAATAGATGCAAGTTTTTTTTTTCTTTTAAAAATATTGAAATGGATTATAAAGTTGGAAAGTAAAATTTACACAAACATAGAAGAGAGAATAGGAGAGAAGAAAGAATGACAGGGCAAACGGATACAGTAGCTGGTTATTACCTACTATGGTAGTGTATGGTTAATTTACAGCTACAAAGGTACATGTGACATTATTAGAAGCCTTATCACTGTAAAATTAAAGATTGTTTCAACATCAGAATGGTGTGAAAATATTTTAAAAGTTGACCGACTCGGGAAGACTGGTATTCACTGGAAGTTGCTGAGACTCTAATGGCTGCCACATTTTCTTTCTTCAACTGCATGTAAAATTAAATCCCAGGAGCCTGATGCTGTCACCTATGGGGATGACCTCATGGTGTTGCCGATCAGCCCCGTGTACAGACATGATAAGGCATTTGCAAACCATAGCAACAGCATCCTTTCAAATTGCAGAAATTTCCCTCTTCTGATTTATAGCGAAATAGTAAAAGTGTCAGTGTTGTAATGCATAAAACATTACTGAAAATAGGATTATGAAATGCTAACATCTGAGTCACTCACAATACTTTAGACCCCAAAATAAATTCAATTAGACTGTAGACACGTTTAACTCAGTTTAGATCTTTAAGTAAAATTCTGATTCTCTAGTGGCCAGTTATCTACACTGAGTCCTCGCAGAGTCAGCTTTGTCTTCAGAGCTGATAAATGTGTTCTACTGTGCAGCTTTCAAACTTTTGATTGGAAGCCAAAAATTTGGATTTCGATGCAGCTTGCATTTCTCTCATGTGGTGTGAAGGTATTTTGCCAAGTTTAATGATCACATTTGAAATCTGTTACCTCGTCCCCAAGAATCTACAGCCACGTTTGTTAATGTTTAACAAGAAGAACCAAGAAACATTGTGTCTTTGCTGAAGTGTGAAATCACAGAAGCAGAGCAAGCCAATAAAAGGAAATCAAAATGAAAGAAAGAAACAATGAAAAAAAAAGACTAAAGCTCTATACATGCAAAGAGAAAGATTTTAATACAACTAATGTTAATGGTTGGCACACTACTTGAAGACTGAATTGTTGGTCTGTAACTTCTGGTAGAGTGGCAATTGAATCAGATTGCCACTCCGCTCCTAGTTCCTTAGCTTAAAATGAAGCCATTCCTATCTCACCGGGTCTTCTAACTCAGGCCGGGCGAGATCTGTATAGTGCAGCAGGTTCCCGAGCCTACTGTTGAGGAGAACTCCGTTGAAGATAGGTAAGCCGTGCCCCCTTTTTTATGACACTAGCTGCTGTAAACCCGTAAGTTTCAAGGTCCAGCCACTTTGACAAGCTGGGGAGAAGGTAAGTGTATTAGGTAAGTGGGCAGGATTTGGGGAGGTTGGGGGATGGGGTGGTTGGTGGATTCAGGTCAGTCCTGGGGGGAGTTTGGGTTGAGCCTGGGAGGGAGCGGGGGTTTGGGTCAGGCCTGGAGGGCTCTGGTCAGGTCAGGTTGGTCATGGGTGTGGGGGGGTGGGGTGGGGTGTGGGGAGGGGGGGAGCGGGGTGCAGGGTGGGAGCGGGGTGCAGGGTGGGAGCGGGGTGCGGGGGCAGCTGTTCAGGACAGGGAATGACAACGGCACAACCAACCCTGTCATTTCTGCTAAGTTCTCCTGACTAACATCTGGGGGATTGTGCCAAAATTAGGAGAGCTGTCCCACAGACCAGTCAAGCACAGCCTGCCATAGTCATACTCTTGGATTCATACCCTACAGACCATATCCCAAACACCGCCATCACAATCCCTGTATATGTCCTGACCCACCAACAGGACAGACCCACGAGAGGTGGTGGCACAGTGGTATAGTGTCAGGAGATAGTTACCCTAGGAGCCTTCAACATCAACTGTGGACTCCATGAAGTCTCATGGTATCAGGTCAGACATGGGCAAGGAAACCTCCTGCTGGTTACCACTGGCTGTCCCTCCTCGGCTGATGAATCAGTACTGAGGTGGTAAGGGCGCAAAATCTACTCTGGGTGGGGGACTTCAATGTTCATCACCAAGATGGGCTCAGTAGCACCACTACTGACCGAGCTGGCCAAGTCCTAAATGACATGGCTGCTAGACTGGGTCTTCAGCAGGTGGCAAGGGAACCAACAAAAGGGAAAAAAAACTACTGAACCTCGTCCTCGCCTGTCACAGATGCATCTGTTCATGACAGTATTGGTAGGAGTGACCATTGCACAGTCCTTTTGGAGACTAAGTCCCATTTTCACATTGAGGATACATTCCATCATATTGTGTGGCCACCATGCTAATTGGGATAGGTTTTGAATAGATCTAGTAACTCAAAATGGGGCATCCACGTGCTGTGGGCCATCAGCAGCAGTAGAATTTTATACAACTACAATCTGTCAACTCATGGCTCGGCATATCCCCCACTCTACTATTACCATCAAACCGGGGGATCAACTCTGGTTCATTGAAGAGTGCAGGAGGGTATGCCAAGAGCAGGATCAGGCATACCTAAAAATGAGGGGTCAACCTGGTGAAGTTACAACACAGGACTGCTTGCATGCCGAACAAAAGAAGCAGCATGCGATAGTCAGAGCTAAGCAATCCCACAACCAAAGGATCAGTTCTAAGCTCTGCAGTCCTGCCACATCCAGTTGTGAATGGTGGTGGACCAATAAACAACTAACCGGAGGAGGAGGCTCCACAAATATGCCTATCCTCAATGATGGAGGATGGGGGAGACCAGCACATCAGTACAAAAGGCAAAGCATTTGCAGCCATCTTCAACCAAAAGTGCCGAGTGGATGATCCATCTTGGCTTCCTCTGGAGGTCCCCAGAATCACAGATGCCAGTCTTCAGCCGACTCAATTCACTCCACATGATAGCAAGAAATGGCTGAAGGCACTGGATACTGCAAAGGCTATGGGCCCTGACGATATTCCAGCAATAGTAGACTTGTGCTCCAGAATTAGCCACGCCCCTAGCCAAGCTGTTCCAGTACAGCTACAACACTGGCATCCACCCGGCAATGTAGAAAATTGCCCAGGTCTGTCCTGGCCACAAAAAGCAGAACAAATCTGACCCTGCCAATTACCATCTCATCAGTCTATTCTTGATCATCAGCAAAGTGATGGAAAGTGTCGTCGACATTGTTATCAAGTGGGACGTACTTGACAATAACCTTCCACTTACGCTCACTTTGGGTTCCAGCAGAATCATTTAGCTCCTGACCTCATTACAGCCTTGGTCCAAAGGTGGATAAAAGGGCTGAAGTCAAGTGGTGAGGTGAGAGTGACTGACTTGGCATCAAGGCAATATTTAACCTAGCCTGGCATCAAGGAACCCTAGCAAAACTGGAGTCAATGGGAAAACTCTCTGCTGGTTGGAGTCAAAACTAGCACAAAGGAAGATGGTTGTGGTTGTTGGAGGTCAATCATCTTAGTCCCAGGAAATCACTGCAGGTGTTCCTCAGGGTAGTGTCCCAGGCCTAACCATCTTCAGCTGCTTCATCAATGACCTTCCTTCCATCATAAGGTCCGAAGCGGGGATGTTCACTGATGATTGCACAATGTTCAGCACTATTTGCAGCAACTCAGATATTGAAGCAGTCCATATCCACATGCAGCAAGAGCTGGACAACATTCAAGCTTGGGCTGATATGTGGCAACGAACATTCATGCCACTCAAGTGCCAGGCAATGACCATCTCCAACAAGAGAGAATCTAACCACCACCCTTTGATCTTCAATGGGATTACCATGGCTGAATCCTCACTGTCAACATACTGAGAGGGTTACCATTGACCAGAAACTCAACTGCACCCGCCATACAAATACTGTGGCTACAAGAGCAGGTCAGAGATTGGTCATTATGCAGAGAGTACCTCACCCCCTGACTCCCCAAAGCCTTTCCATCATCTACAAGATACATGTCAGGAGTGTGATGGAATACTCTCCACTTGCTTGGATGAGTGCAGCTCCAACAATACTCAAGAAGTTCGACACCATCCAAGAAAAAGCAGCCTGCTTGATTGACATTTCATTGACCACAATATATTTTCACTCCCTCCAGCACTGACACAGTGACAGCAGTGTGTACCGTCTACAAGATGCATTGCAGCAACTCACCAAGGCTCCCTGGACAGCACCTGCCAAACCCATGACCTCTACCATGTAGAAGGACAAGGGCAGCAGTTTTTTGGGAACACCACCACCTGCAAGTTCCCCTCTAAGTCACTCACATTCTGACTTTGAAATATATTGCTGTTCCTCCACTGTCGCTGGGTCAAAATCCTAGAACACCCTCCCCCTAATAGCACTGTGGGTGTTCCTACAACACATTGACGGCAGCGGTTCAAGATGGCCCGTCACCACCACCAACTTGAGGGCAATTAGGGATGGGCAATAAATGCTGGCCGAGCTAGTGACACCCACATCCCATGAACGACTGTGAAAAAAAGTTGATACAATATCATCCTGGACCAGACCCCCCCAATGTATAATCCGGTTAGGGACCAATAACTTATTATTTAAAGTGGACAAAGTTTGAGATCCCAGGTGCTTATTAAGAAAATAAAGCTACAAGATTCTATAGCTTTTGACCAAACAAAATAAGATTTACTAAACACAATCAGAAAAATAAACCAATTTACAATATCTATCTTATACGCTAACATTCAGAGTTAACATGAGGTACATGTAAATTAACAGGCAAACTGTGGTTAAACACATTACACCGTAGAATAAATGGCAGATGCAACCAGACAGAGCCCACAAATTTCTCAGCAACCCACCCACACATCAGTATCCACTGTGAGTTACACAATTTCATTTAAACCCTGTCCCCTCACGAAGGATTCCAAATTTTTCACTTTTGAAGATCTACAGCAGAATTTTCCGGCCTGCCAGTGGGGGGATTTACCGTGCCACCCACCGTTGGGTTTACTGGTGCTGCCGAGGCCAATGGATTTTTGGCTGGCTCGCAGCATCCACTGCAGCGGGATCCACTGCGCTGGGGCTAGGAAACCCCGGCTCTAATCCCTGAATTCCCTCAAAGCCACTCCGACTCAAATTTCTGCATCAACTGTTCACCTCCCAGGGTTTCAATCTCATCTCCCAAGACTCCATTCCCCTGGATTCTTGAGTCTGCACTCCAACTCCAACTCACAGGCACAACTTCAGCTCTTTGACCACGCTGAGCAGAACACCACAGCTCCAAAGGGTTACCTTTTCCCCAACGGCCCTCAGCATAGACTCACCAAACTTCTGCCGCCTTTTCAGCACCCCAGAGCTTATCCTGAGCCCTCACTACTCTGAGCCTGTCAACTGCAGCATTTGTACTTCTGGGAGCCTTTTTCTTTGCTCCTCTCCCCAGTGGTTCCTCTCCCTAGTGGTTCCTCCTGGTGGTTTCTGTAGAGTAAAGGGTTAACATCAGAAGCATACATGATACTGATGTAATAATGATGTCAGATCATATGACGAGAAGTAAACGAGATCTGTAAGGGGGAGAAGCTCCAACCTCATGTAGACATCCAAATGTATAAATACTTGCTGTAAATAAAAAGCAAGGGCTTTAAGAAACTACAGATGTGAGTGAGTAGCATACTTTGGGAGTCTAAACAATCCCCAAAACCCCCATCTGAACCCCGACAGCACAATAAAACATGGTGACAGCAAGTAAAGGACCCAGTAAACCTTGAAAAGGAGATACAGTGCTGGCAAGAAAAAAAATCCTCAAGGGAAGGAAGGATAAAAAAAAATCACGACTTTCCAAAATGTTAGAACATCACGGGAGCAGCAGATGCAAGCTGAAACACAGACTCCGAGACTGGACAGCACTAAGCACAGGCCCAAAGCAGCAAGCAGCAGCACAGAAGCAGGAAGAATTCTATGGCTCACAGAAGAGTGGAATCCACATTACCACTCAAAGAAAAATTATGGAGTGCAGAAGGCTTGCAATAGGCCCAGATCTGGGACAACTGGAAAAAAGGGTTTACAATGTACAGAACTGCTTCAGGATTACACACAAAGATCAAAAAGACCAGGTCAGTACACTACTTTTATGCAGTAGGATCTAGTGCTGATGACATGATAACAAGGCAGGGGATTGATGAGACTTAAACTTCTGATGAAGAAGTCCTGCAAGCTTTCAGCTCTTAGTTCAGTGTCAGTTGGAGTTTAATAATAGAGAGGGCTAAATTTAATAAAGGAAAGCAAAGACCAGGCGAAAGCACAGATTCATTCATCAGTGATCTGTATTGGCTGGCAGGGAACTGTGATTATGGACTCTTAAAGGATGAGCTGATATGCAACAGAACCTTGGTCAGGGTCCTAGATGAAGCATTATCAGATCTCTTACAAAGAAGCGAGGATTTAACACTAATGAAAGCAGTGTAGATTGCAAGGCAAATGGAACTCAGGAAATAAAATCGTGTATTTTTTTTGCCAAGGAGGGGAGGTCCGATGGAGACGATTGAGTGAGGGTCAACAGTGCATCTGGAATGTGGACCAGCAAATGATTTTGAAAGGATTAAACATCTTTTAATTTCTTCTGAAATCTTGGCACATTACTACCCAGAATTATTGACAGTAGTAGCAACAGATGCATCATCTACGGATATGGGGGCAGATTTATTTCAAGTTCAGAGAGACAGCAAGCGTAGACCAGTCTACTGTGCCCCTAGGTTACTGACAGAAACAGAACAATGATACACCATGATAGGAAAAGAAGCATTGGCACTAATGTGCAAAAAATTTTCAGACTATGTTATGGAATTGCTATTGAAAATGGAAGCAGACCATAAGCCACTAGACACCCTTATGCACATGAAAGAAATTGCACAAATGCCACCCAGAATTTAGCATTTCAGATGAACATTGATGAGATATGACTCCATCACAGATTATGTGCAAGGGAAGTATCAAATAACGGCAGACACCTTATCACAATATGATCAGAAGGAACTAAACAAGAGGACTTACACTTCCTCGATGAGGTTAAAGCATTACATCCTTAATCACTCAGCACTTATGAACTACTGCAAAAAAGTTGCAGGAAATAAAACAAGACCAACAATGAAGCAAAGAATGTCTCCATATCCCAGAATATTGTCTGGAAGGATAGCCAGACTATATCCCCATTAATCCAATACTATGTCAGTACTTTGGACAGCGCAAGCACCTCACAGTCATTGACGACTCACTGGTCTTCAACGAGAGAATAATCTTACTGAGAGCACTTCAGCCTGATATTCTTCAAAGGTCATCGAAGGACAGCAAAATGGCATGTGAAAGCCTAGAAATCAGTCTGGTGGTTAGGAATTATTCAGTCTATAGAATAAATTATTTCTAACTGTCTTACTTGTGCTGTAAACAGCCAAGAACAAAATAAACCACTATTACCTTCTACTTTTCCTTCAAGACCGTGGGAGCACCTGGGAATGGATCTCTTTGAATTTAGGGAGAAAGCTTTCAATGTTATCATTGGTTACTACTCATGGATTGAAGTAAACAGGTTGCATGGTTTCACAGCAGAAGCAGTGATCCAATCCCTCAAGAGAATTTATGCAACACATGGCATCCCGGATATCATAGTGTCTGACAATGGGCTGCAATTTGCTCATTAGCTATTCCACAGTTTCTCAAATGAATGTGGCTTTGTTCATGTAACCAGTTCACCTCAAGCCACTGGAGAAGCTAAGCGAGGTATATAAACCACCAAAGATTTATTGAAGAAAAACAAAGACCTTAATCTAGCATTTCCGAGTAATCAAACTTCACCATTACAAAATGGTTTCTCACCATCAGAGTTACTCATGGGTAGAAGATTGAGAACACAGCTCCATTTTTGCTCAAAAATTCAAATCCAATATCACCATAAACAACCACGAGAGGGTAAAACAGTATGATGAAGAACAGAGAAGCAACCAGGCTCGGAACTTTAATCACAGGCATAGAGCACGTGAGTTACCAGTGCTGAAGTCCAGGGAGAGAGTATAAAAGGAAGGCACAATCATTGAAAAAACTCCACAACTAAGATTGTACAGGGTTCAAACAGACCAGGCTATCGTAAGGAGGAACCTCAGCACCTTAATAACCTTGGAGAGAAAGGTAATAGAAACTTTAGTTTACTACTCAGTTCCTGATGAAGAAGAAGAAAGACTTACCACAAGTTCTACAGCTACCCAGGAGAAGAATACTCACACCTATAGAAGTGTGAGTAAGGAATATCCTCGACTTCAAAAGGAAATCAGAACTAGATCAGGGAGATTGGTCAAAGCACCTCAGAGACTAACCCTGTGAAGTCTGAGACTTTGGGGCGAGATGTAGGAGGATGTAAATGTGATGGGGATAAAGATTTAGTGGGAGATGTAGAGTAAAGGGTTAACTTCAGAAGCATCCATGATGCTGATGTAATGATGTCAGCTCACATAACTGAGAAGTAGGAGAGACCTGCAAGGGGGAGAAGTTCCAAACTCATTAGAGGTTCAAATGTGTAAATACTTGCTGTAAATAAAGAGTTATGGTTTTAAGAAACTAGAATCTCTCTCTCTCTCACTCTCTCTCTCTCTCTCTCTATCTGGGACCTCTCCCTGTGCCCTGTCCTGGGACTCCTCTCATTATGGCACCCAACTCCTGAGTACCATGATCATGTTTTCGTGCTTTTTTTCCCCACATAGGCACATGGGGCACTTGTCCTCAACCTGAAGATCTCTTAATGCTGAACTGTGCGTGCTCAGCCTGCTCCCGATTTGTCCATGTGCAGCGAGTCCTGGGGAATGTGAGGACTTGTAGTTCCCAATGGCTTTGAAAAAAACAAATAGCTTATTACATATTATACAGGTAACCATTTCATTTCTCACAATTATACATCATATTATAAAGTTAAAAAGGCTTAACCCAAACAAAAGCAAGTACATGTGACAAGTAGGAATAGTAGGATATAAACATCCAACAGCTCTCCTTTTGGGTCAACAAATTCAAGATGGCTTCTTTGTGTGCCAACAACTCACCCCTGATCAAAATCTCTTATCGCTGTTTCAACGATGTTACTGAGATGCTTTTTATCATCACACAAAGGATTTGGTATTCGTGCTCAGCTTGATCTTTGAACACTTTAAGATCTCTCATTTTCTGCTGATTCCTATTCTGAACAGGTCTCATTTAATTATTTTCGAGCGAGATCAACTGCTTCCCCATTCTAGAAGGTTTACCAGACTATTATCTGGAATGGGTGGGTTGTCTTATGAGGAAAGGTTGGACAGACTAGGCTTGTATCTGCTGGAGTTTAGAAGAGTAAGAGGTGACTTGATTGAAACATATAAGATCCTGAGGGGTCTTGACAGGGTGAATACGGAGAGATGTTTCCTCTCGTGGAAAAATCTAGACTAGGGGCCAGTGTTTAAAAATAAGGAGTCGCTCATTTAAAATAGAGATGAGTCTTTGGAGCTGCCTTCCGGAAAAGGTGGTGGAAGCAGAGTCTTTGAATATTTTTAAGGCAGAGGTGGATAGATTCTTGGTAAGCAAGGGGGTGCTAGGCTATCAGGGTAGGTGGGATGCAGATTTCACATTACTATCAGATCAGCCATGACCTTATTAAATGGTGGACCAGGCTTGAGGGGCTGAGTGGCCTACTCCTGCTCCTTGTTTGTATGTTCGTATTCTTAACTTTTTTTTCCCAATACTTTGAGTCTTCCATACAAGTCACAAAACACATCATTCCAATCATTCCGGGGTTTTAAAAGGCATTTTGTTAACGGTCCACTTACCTGGATTCCTGATGCTGTATCCTGTGTCTCAACACTGGCCAGCACTTTTGGTTTCTTGTCAGTTGTCATTAACCCTTTAAGGTCACTTTGAAGCCTCAGTCTTTCCCATTGAAATACTTCACTTCGCAATTCCTTAGGCCCTTGTATAGCCTTTCTACTGCCTATTACTGAGGTGGATACATCAGTATTTTTTGTTGTCAATTCTTGGCTCAACTGAATCACAAATAGGCCCCTTGTTTTTACTCAGAGGAACAATTTCGGAACTGGCACCCTGTCCCAGGTTGTGGAAGAACTACACTGCCTGCTATTGCATTTCCCAATATAAAATTGACATTTTTAATGGGGAATTCAGAACCAATACCAACCACACAAGGCCCCTTCATCAGAGCACAATTTAAATTTACTCCATGCAATGGGAAAGACATGCACTTCCTACTAATACCCTGTATTAATGCATCTTTATTCAGTGAACTTTTTGAAAGAAGGAGTGGAATTGTCTGTACCTGCTGCCGTTGGGCATCTTCGGTAGCGTGAGCTGACAATATGGCGAGGAGGCCGAAAATCAGTTTCACGAGGGCGTGAAAGTGGTTTGCGGTCGACTGCTCAGGTCATCGATGTCAGCCATATTTCCTGCCTTCGGACGTCGGGAACCTCACTGTAATACATCTGCATATTATTATAAGGCTAGCATACCAGACTCATCCCTCCCCGCTGGATCGTCCGCCTGTCTCGACATGATTGCATGCCGACATGTTTCACAACAGCATATAAAAGGCGTGTACTTGGCGGACAGCACTTTGAGGGGGACTCTGAAGAGAGTGAACAGTAACGCTACAGTGCGCTCGTGAGGATGCCTGTTGGACTTCAAGGTTGAGGCACGTTGTGGTTGTGGGGGGTGGGGTGGGGGTGCGCAAAGGCTGCCTTGCGGTTCGGGCGAATTGAGGGGCGTGGAGAACAAAGGCTGCCTTGCGGTTGAAGATTGTGCACAAGCACATGTGGGGTGGGGGTGGGTGAGGGAAGCGGCCACACATTAGGGACACCTTGTATAACGTGACCATTGCTCTGCAGCTGAGACAGTTTCGGTGCAGCCACATTGATATGACTGGGGTCAGGCCTCTAGCTTCTCTGCCCACTCAAGCAATGCAGAGGCATCACAGTGCCACCAAGTGCCCCAGACCTTTTCACCCCTTGGGCACAGACTGCAAACTAATGAGTGTTTTAGTGGACTGCAGAACGGTTGGATTACTGGGCACGTTGGCTAAAGCTGGCCATGGAGCAGTCACTGGCGGAGTGCTCACAGCCCCTTGCAATATCATTATCCTGGTTTGGACCAGTCTCCCCCATGGTTCAAGCTAACAGCACAGCCTTGCAGCACAGGTTAGGAGAATGCCTGCACCTGAGCTGAGAGCACAGCATGCAGTCCAGTGGGCAAAGCTGTGGCCAATCGGTCAGGTGGAGTGGGGTGGAGGAAGGGGGGGGGGTTTTGGGCAGCCATGCAGCGCACTAATCTCTGGCCATCTAAACGATTGCCAACACTCTCCAGAATGTGTTAAGGGGCCTTCAGACTTAACCAAGACAGGTTCTTAGTACACCCAAGCGAACCCACACATTCTTCTCTCTCATCCTGCAGTAGGAGTACATCAGAATCACGAAGCCTGGTGAACTAGCTGTATGCCTCGTGGCTTACAGAGAGTGAAGACAATGGAGAAGAGAGCGACTGAGGCTGCTGGCTGCGCAGAGGGAGGTGCAGCACCCTCTGGAAGAAGGGGCAGCTGGGCTCCTGCACACACTGCTGAAAAGCCACAGTGAGCCAATAAGACATAGGAGCAGAAATTTGGCCATTTGGCTCATCGAGTCTGCTCCTCCATTCAATCATGACCGATAAGTTTCTCAGCCCCATTCTCCCGCCTTCTCCCCATAACCTTTGATCTCCTTACCAATCAAGAACCTATCTATCTTGGTCTTAAATACACTCAATGATCTGGCCTCCACTGCCTTCTGTGGCAATGAATTCCATAGATTCACCACTCTCTGGCCAAAGAAGTTTCTCCTCATCTCTGTTCTAAAAGGTCTTCCCTTTACTCTGAGGCTGTGCCCTCGGGTCCTAGTCTCTCCTACTAATGGAAACATCTTCCCCACATCCACTCTATCCAGGCCTTTCGGTATTCTGTAAGTTTCAATCAGATTCCCCCTCATCCTTCTAAACTCCATCGAGTATAGACCCAGAGTCCTCAAACGTTCCTCATATGTTAAGCCTTTCATTCCCGGGATCGTTCTTGTGAACCTCCGCTGGACCCTCTCCAGGGCCAGCACATCCTTCCTGAGATACGGGGCCCAAAATTGCTCACAATATTCTAAATGTGGTCTGACCAGAGCCTTATAAAGCCTCAGCAGCACATCCCTGCTTTTATATTCTAGTCCTCTCGAAATAAATGCCAACATTGCATTTGCCTTCCTAACTAACGACTCAACCTGCAAGTTAACCTTAAGAGAATCCTGGACCAGGACTCCCAAGTCCCTTTGCACTCCAGATTTCTGAATTCTTTCCCCATTTAGAAAATAGTCTATGCCTCTATTCTTCCTACCAAAGTGCATGACCTCACACTTCCCCATGTTGTATTCCATCTGCCACTTCTTTGCCCATTCTCCTAACCTGTCCAAATCCTTCTGCAGCCTCCCCTGCTCCTCAATACTACCTGTCCCTCCACCTATCTTTGTGTCATCTGCAAACTTAGCCAGGATGCCCTCAGTTCCTTCATCTAGGTCATTAATGTATAAAGTGAAAAGTTGTGGTCCCAACACTGACCCCTGCAGAACTCCACTCGTCACCGGCCGCCATCCTGAGAAGGACCCCCTTATCCCCACTCTCTGCCTCCTGCCAGACAGCCATTCTTCTATCTATGCTAGTACCTTGCCTCTAACACCATGGGCTCTTATCTTACTGAGCAGCCTCCTGTGCAGCACCTTGTCAAAGGCCTTCTGGAAGTCCAAGTAGATAACATCCATTGGCTCACCTTTGACTAACCTACTCGTTACCTCCTCATAGAATTCTAACAGATTTGTCAGGCATGACCTCCCCTTGATGAAACCATGCTGACTTTGCCCTATTTTATCATGCACTTCCAAGTATTCTGAAATCTCATCCTTAATAATGGACTCTAAAATCTTACCAACGACCGAGGTCAGGCTAATCGGCCTGTAATTTCCCGTCTTTTGCCTCACTCCCTTCTTAAACAGGGGGTTTACATTAGCAATTTTCCAGTCCTCTGGGACCCTCCCTGACTCGTGTGATTCCTGAAAGATCACCACTAACGCCTCCACTATCTCTTCAGCTATCTTCTTCAGAACTCTGGGGTGTAATCCATCTGGCCCAGGTTATTTATCCACCTTCAGACCTTTCAGTTTTCCTAGCACCTTCTCCTTGGTAATGGCCACCATACTCACCTCTGCCCCCCAACTCTTTTGAACTTTGGGGATGTTACTCGTGTCTTCTGCCGTGAAGACTGACGCAAAGTACCTATTCAATTCCTCCGCCATTTCTTTGTTCCCCACTATTACTTCTCCAGCGTCATTTTCCAGCGGCCCAATGTCCACTTTTTCCTCTCTCTTACCCTTTATATATCTAAAAAAACTTTTGCAATCTTCTTTTATATTACTGGCTAGTTTACCCTCATATTTAATCTTCTTCCTCCTTATTTCTTTTTTAGTTGTCCTCTGTTGGTCTTTGTAGGCTTCCCAATCCCCTGGTTTCCCACTGCTCTTTGCCGCATTGTATGCTTTCTCTTTAGCTTTTATGCTGTTCCTGACTTCCCTTGTCAGCCATGGTTGCCTCGTCCTCCCTTTAGCATGCTTCTTCTTCCTAGGGATGAATTTTTGCTGTGTCTCCCAAATTACTCCCAGAAACTCCTGCCATTGCTGTTCCACTGTCTTTCCTGCTAGGCTCATCTCCCAGTCAATTCTGGCCAGCTCCTCCCTCATGCCTCTGTAGTTGCCTTTATTCAACTGTAATACCGGTACATCTGATTCCAGCTTTTTCCTCTCAAATTGCAGGGTAAATTCTATCATATTATGGTCACTTCCTCCTAAGGGTTCCTTCACCTTAAGCTCCCTTATCAAATTTACCTCATTACACATCACTAAATCTAGAATTGCCTGTTCCCTAGTGGGCTCCACCACAAGCTGCTCCAAAAAGCCATCTCGTAGACATTCCACAAATTCCTTTTCTTGGGATCCACTACCAACCTGATTTTCCCAGTCTACCTGCATATTGAAATCCCCCATGATCACTGTAACCTTGGCTTTCTTACACAGCTTTTCTATCTCCTGGTGTATCTTGTGCCCCACATCCTGACTACTGTTCGGAGGCCTGTACATAACTCCTATTATGGTTTTTTAACCTTTGCGGTTCCTCAACTCTACCCACACAGATTCTACATCATCTGACCCTACGTCATTTCTTGCTATCGATTTAATTTCATTTCTTACTAACAAAGCAACCCCACCCCCTCTGCCAACCTGCCTATCTTTTCGATAGAATGTACATCCTTGTATATTTAGCTCCCAGTCCTGATCCCCTTGCAGCCATGTCTCCGTAATGCCCACCACATCATACCTGCCAATTTCAATCTGCGCCACAAGTTCATTTACCTTATTTCGTATACTGCGTGCATTCAGATACAACACCTTCAGTCCTGTATTTCCCGTCCCCTTTCTCATTGTCGTCCCTTTATCTGATGTGCTTGAAGTTAGATTCCTAGCCCTTTCCAAACATTCTGTCCTATTTTGTGTTCTGGGGACTTTAATAGCCTCTCCTGGGCTCTCCTTTCTTTTCAGTTTTTTCATAATTTTCCATGAATTTGAATCCACCCCCCCACACGCTAACCTGCTGCTTTGTTTCCCATTAGTCATACTTCTTGGAGTTTTACCCTTCCCTCCCCCCAATTTTCTAGTTTAAAGTCCTGTTGACCACCCTATTTACCCTTTTCGCTAGAACATTGGTCCCAGATCAGTTCAGGTGGAGACCATCCCAATGGTACAGATCCCTCCTGTTCCAATACTGATGCCAGTGCCCCACGAAATGGAACCCCTCTTTCCCACCAATTTGCACGTGGCTCAGGTAGTAATCCGGAGATTATAACCCTTGAGGACCTGTTCTTTAATTTAGTTCCTAGTTCCTGATAATCCCCAAACAGGTCCTCCTTCCTAGTACAAGCCATCACTGGCCGGCACTTAGCGACACCCAGGGTCTATAGATGCCGCCTTTCATTCCTGCAGATGAAAGAGAACCTGTGCCGCTGAAGACTGCACATGCCTAGGGAACTGGTTGGTCACATCTGCCAGCTGCTGCAGGATTTGGCGCCATGTGGTCATGGGCATCCGTTGCCAGTGGCCGTGAAAGTGACAGTGGCGCTCAATTTCTATGCCAGTGGCTCCTTTCAGGGTTCCACAAGTGACCTCTGTGGGATATCACAAGCCTCCATCTACAAATGCACCTGTGAAGCCACGAATGCCATCTTCACGAGGGCACACAACTTTGTGCATTTTGCCCAGGACCAGGACGGTCAAGATGCAAGAGTGATTGGATTTGCCCAGATCTTGATTTCCCACAGGTGCAGGGTGCCATCGACTGCACTTGAGGAAGCACATGATCAGTTATGTCAACCACAAGGGATTCCGTTCGCTGAATGTGGAGCTGGTGTGTGACCACCACAAACACATCCTGCAGGTCTGCTCATGGTTTCCAGGAATTGTGCACAACTCCTACATTCTCAGTCAGTCACGGATCCCTGACATCCTCCAGGGTCCACAGAGGCTGCAGGGATGGCTCCTTGGGGACAAGGGTTACCCACTGAGGATGTGACTGATGACACCCGTGCGGCGGCCTCAGGCTGCAGCAGAGTGGCAGTATAATGAGGCTCATGCAGCAGCTCGCAACTTGGTGGAGCAGACCATTGGGATGCTGAAAATGAGGTTTCGGTGCCTGGACTGGTCTGGTGGAGCCCTGCAATACAGTCCACAGAGGGTGTCACGCATCATCGTCGTCTGCTGCACCCTTTACAACCTGGCGCTGCAACGGGGAGAGGAGCTGGCTGAGAAGGAGATGCAGGAGCTGGAGGTCTCCTCCAATGAGGAAGACGTCGACGGTGATGAGGGTGAGGAGGACCTCAAAGGTGACGATGACGGCGATGTGGTTGACTCCTTGAGGAGCAGGGATAGCAGGGGTGAGATTGAGCTGCCCCGTATCTCTCTCATGTACACACTGTTGGAGGCCAACTATGGCATCAGCAATGGAGTTGAGCCCGTGCAACAGTGCAGGAATGACATGCTGCACCAAGTTCTCCATGACGGCTGCCATCCTACCAGTGTTGACTTCAGTGTGTTGGCATGCCGGCGCTATCATCTCAGCCTAAAGACGGATGGACTCCTCCATTGTGCCTTGCAATCTGAGGAGCATAGCGGACATCCCTTCCTGATGTTCCTGAGCTTGCCTTTGCAGCTCCCGCAACTGTGGCATGACCGTGTCCAGAGGCTCATCATCCGACTCAGACTCAACAAATTTCTGGCCTCCAGCAGTCCTCCGAGTGCCGTAAAGCTGGGAAGTCCCTGCAGCCGCCGCCTGCTGTGGATCAGAAAGTGTGATGTGCTCATCAGATTGTGATTCTGAGGACACTCTAAAGCTAGGTCCCACTAACGTGTGTGTCTCTGCGCTGGTGGAGGGTGTGGGCGAGCGCTGTGATGGAACTTCAGGGAGGGTGCGCCCAGATTCCTCTCCAGAGGTTTCTTCAGGGCTTGATTGGAGACCTTGGGTCATGGACTCCGTTGGCTGTTTGGTAGATGTGCCTGGGAAAGCAAGGAGAGGTAATTAGTGTATGGCAGTGGCCTGTGAAAGAGGTCATATCAGTCATGGCATGGTTGTCTGATGGATGTTGGAATGCTGGAGGCTCACTTGGTTGAGCAGCGCCGACCTCACCATCAGCACAGGAACGGTCCAGATCCTCACTGGCCAGCTGTTCAACCAGTTTTCAAAGTCCGTGAGGACCTTGATTTCAGACATTCCTCCACCAGTCTGTGACCTCTCCCTGATGTTGTGTGCCAGCTTGTCCTGCATGAATAGAGATGGAAACAGTTGTAAACAGGTTGCCTGCCAGACTGGATGATAAATATGTCTGGGATGTGTGGGTGGTGAGTGGTGCCATGGATGGGATCAGGACAGTGAAGGTGTGTGTGAGAGAGTGAATGGTGATGTCCCTTGAACTGGCAGTGAGTGAGATCCCTGTGAATGTCTGATGGGTTTGAGAGTGTGTGAGTTGAGTGTGATGAAAAGAGTGAATTACCCTGGCAGAACGGAGGAGATCATTCATCCTTTTGTGGCATTGGGTGGCTGTCCTCTTTTGCAGGGTGTTGGCACTGACCACCACTGCCACTGCCTCCCAACCTGGGTTAGTGAGGTAGCTGCCCATCCTGTTGCCAGAGCAGGGATAGAGGACATCACAGGAAATTCCTGTTACTTGCACCAGTGCCACAGTTTTAACATTTGGTTCCTTTACTGGTACCATCTTTTCTGATGACTCCTTAAGCGTCCCTATTACTGCCATCGGGTTACCATTCAGCTTCCAACATTTGGGCCAGAATTTTTAGCTCATTGGGTGGGCTCGACGAGGGCGGGCGGGAGTGGTCGGAAAGCTGACCGCCGCCTACAATCGGGGCCTGCCTACGATGTCACTCTAGCTGGCCAATTAAGGCCCACCCAGCATGAAACACATGCTGCCTGTGTGGGGGATGGGGGGGTGGGAGGACAGCAAGCGGGGAGCTTCGCTCATGTACACAGGTGCGCACAGTAAAAACTCCCTGAGGCACAGAGCTGCCTCAAGGAGGTGAAAATATAAAAAAATTACAAATAAAGCATTTTAAGATGTTAAAAAACAGCAGGGACATGTTAGAAATTAGCATGAAATTTTAAATTTCTTTTTAATGACGGATCAAACCTCATCCCACCCGCCGATGAGGTTTCGCAAAAAATGCTAAGTCCGCTTGGCATTTTTGCCTGCCCGCCAACCGTAAGGTTGGACAGGCAGCGAAAAAATTAATTCAATTAGATTGTTACTGGCCTTAATAGGCCTTTTACTTGTCGGCAGGCATGCTGCCAACTCCCAGCGCATGCCTGCTGATCGGAATATCGTGCCTGTGCAAGATGACATTGGGATGCTCGCCCGATGTCACCGCGCGTCATTTTATGCTCGTTCGGGTCGGGTGCGCGCCTGCCCAACGAGGTAAAAATTCTGCCCTTTGTTTTGGTATGTCTTTTCCTGTGGAAATAAAAGCATGTTGGTTTCTTTTACATCACTTTTATTCTCTATATGATCATTTTTATCAACTGAAACAGCTTCTACTTTCTCTCTAAAGCTAGACTTTGTTCTATTCCTCAGCTTCCCTGTGGGTTACAAATGGAGATCTACTGCCCCCTAGCTGCCTATGTGATATATCATACCCATCGGCCATTACCGCTGCTTCCCATACATTAGTAAGCTTGCGGCCTGCCAGGTGTGACCTAATAGCTATTGGGATGGTGTCTCAAAATTCTTCCAGTGTCATTAGCTCTCTCACATTCTCAAAATTGTGTTCAAGTTTTAGTGCCTGAAACCACCAGACCCACAACATTTCTTTCTCCCCAGCAAATTCTACAAATGTTTAATTCAGTCTTTCTTTAAAGTCCAAAATTTCACTACATGCTTCAGGGACAAGACTGTAAGCATTAAGCACCACAGTTTTAACTGCCTGATAATGTGAGGATAGTTTTGCTGAGAGACTGGAATGCCATCCATAACCCTCCTGACCAAAATGCTCCACAAAATGAGAGTCTGTGGCTGGAATCTTCCAGTCCCTCCCACCCCACCCCCCACTCCCCCCACCCACCTTCCCGGCCGGCAAGCCATTGAAATCTCCGTTCAGATCGGCAGGACTGAGAGGATCCTGCCGGCGTGAGGGGCTGAGAAATTCCGGCCTATGTGTCCTTTGGCCGCTTTAACTTTGTGGCCACCTTTTCAAATGAGACAAAATATCTTTCAGCTCTGTCTTATTTGAATTTAGATATTAGGGGAAGGTTCTTTATTATATCAAAGCCCGGAGTGGGACTTGACTCTGCATCCCAACTACTAAACTTTCTTTCACCCCATAATCTAAACGTTTCTCGAGTCAGTCCATACTGTTGATTTATTTCTCTCTTTGGAGCTCTCTGTCTCTTTCCTTATCTCTTTCCTCCTTACCACCTTCTCCCACTAGAGTTCAAGCTCAAAATTTTGCATTTCTCTTTTTGTTTCAAGTTCAAGTTTTTGCTTTTCTCTATCTCTTTCTATCTCAAGCTGCTTCATCTGCAACTGAACTCTAGCTAACTCAAGCTGTGTTATATCTGTGTCAAATTTTTCTGCTAATTCCAAATGCTGTGCTATTACCTTAACTATGTCTGCTTTCTTAGCCCGTGCTTTTAACTCTAACTTCAACGTTTCTCCTCAAGCAATTAACTTAACCTTGGTTAATTGTTGCAAATCACTCAGGGGCAAATCTTCCCTCTCCAGAAAAGCCATAGCAACTAACAAAGCCATTTTGTTTTTCAGTAAGTATAATAAACGTCACTGTGTGAGCCATTTCAGCGTTAACCTCCTCAAATCCCAGCATTCATATTTGTCTGTGAATTCGATATCCCACAAGACCGCCCTCTGCCCCAATTTATGTTATCATCCTGGACCAGACCCCCAAGTTTTTGGCACAATCCGGTTAGGGACCAATAACTTCTTGTTTAAAGTAGACAAAGTTTGAGATCCTGGGTACTTACCAAGAGAATGAACCCACAAGATTTTACGGTTTTTGAACAAGCAAAATAAACTACAGTCAGAAAAGTTTAAAAAATCAGAATAAAATACACAGTCAGATAAGTAAAACAATTTACAACATCTATCTTATACTCTAACATTCAGAATTAATGAGATACATGTGAATTGACAGGAAAACTTGGTCAAACACACTATAATGCACAACAAATGGCAGTGCAACCAAGACAGGTCCTATGTGTTTCTCAGGAACCTACCCTGACATCAGTATCCACTGTGAGTTACACAATCTCTTTAAAACCCTGTCTCCCTCATGAGGGACTCCAAACTTTTCAATTTTGGAGATCTAGTCTCTGAGTTCCCTCAAAGCCGCCCTGACTCGGGCTGCCTCAACAATGCCCACCTCGCAGGGTTTCAATCCCGTATTCCAAGACTACGTTCCCTGGATCCGAGTCTGTACTCCAGCACCAACTCACAGGCAGAACAGAACACCACTGCTCCAAAGGGTTAGCTTTTCCCCAACGGCCTGCAACATGGAGTCACCTTCCGCTACCTTCTCAGCTCTCCAGTTTCTTCCAAGCCTCCACCACCTGGAGCCTGTCAACTGCAGCACTTTTACTTCTTGGAGCCTCTTTCTTTGCTCCTTTCTCAGTGGTCTCTCTACCTGGTGGCTCCTTCTCCGTTCCTCTCTCTGGGTTCCCTCTACCTCCCTGGGACCTCTTTTTCTCCTGAGACTCGTCTCGTTATGGCATCCAACTACTAGGTCCTATGATTGGGTTTTTGCCCCATTTTCCCCCTCCCAGGTGCACTTGGCTCTTGTCTCCAACCCAAAGATCTCATGACGCTGAACTGCGTATGCTCAGCCCACTCCCGATTCGCGCATTTGCGGAAACCCCCGGGGCATGTCGGGACTTGCGCTTCCCAACTTCTGCTCAAAAATCAGCTACGTTCCTATTTCTTAACAGATACTCAACCTGCTTGGTCACATTATGAACTCACCTTACTTAGCCGCTGAGTCCTGGAGTGGGACTTGAATCTAAAGCTTCTGACTCAGAGGCAGGGGTACTACACAATGCACCACAAGATCTCCATAATTTAGTATAGACAAATTTAAATGTATAAAAGATTCCATATGAAATTTTAGTTGCATGTTCAATGTCTCACCCCCGCCCTTTATTCCTTCTTTCCTGAAGGCACTTACTCTCACTTGGGTAGAGTTCCATGGATGCTTGCTTTCTGATGCATTGTCTAGCTTGTCCTTTTGCCCATTGTAGCTCAGCCACTTGATGAAAAGCCTAATCTATCCTCACCCAGTGTTCATACACACACTTTTCAACAGCAATCACTGGTATTGGTCAGGAAGAGAAACACAGTTAGTGTACATTAATGATATTGTGGGACCTGAAACAGCAGAAACACAGAAAAAAATCAACAAATTCATGTTCAACAGGAAAGATAGATGCTTTAACATCGGAGATGGTTGTGCGGTGTGAGAGGTGATGGGCAATAAAATCACTATAAAGGATAGTGATATTTTTAAACAATTCAATTGAATGTGGAGATCAAGTTAGCAAGAGTCTAGATGAGAGAAGAATGAGCCTGCATTAATCTGGAGACATTTAGTGGACAGCTTCAGGGACGATGTGATGAGTTCTTTGTCTTTTACCATAAGGTGCACAAAAAAATTGGAAGACATATAGCACAAGACTGAGAAATAGGAAGGTATTAGGTGGGGTCAGAGAAAGAGGGAATGCAATAAGGTCAAAATTATGTGTACTGTGTATGTATGTGAATGTGCGGAGTATGGTATATAAGGTTGGTGTGCTGAAAATGCAGATAGCAATGTGGGAATATGATGATGTGGCGATAACAGAACTTGCTTCAAATAGGACAGGACTGGATACAAAATATTCCTGGATACAAGGTGTTAAAAAAAGATGGGGAAGGAGAGAAAGGAGCTATTGATTAAGAAGGATAATACCCGACTCAAGAGAGAACATGTCCTGGGGGGGCTCAAGGACAGAATATATTTTGTTAGAACTAAGAAACAATAAAGTTACCATTACTCTACTGTATTCTATAGGCTGCAAACTGGTGAGAAAGATATAGAGTGGAACCATCCCAGATTTGAACTAAGTGCGGTAGTGGGCAGGATAAAGGATGTTTTACCCACTGGCCGCAATGGCGGGTTTTCGTACCATATTATCCCAGTCCTGCTTCATCAATCATGCATTCCTGGGAAACACACCATATTGCTGGTGGGTGGCCTCCAATTTTCCCAACACGCCGTTACCACACCGCTTCCACACACACCATATTTAAACTGCAGCCACACACACACATACTTCTTAATGCTTGCAGTCCAGGACTGTTCCGGTGAAGGCATGACCCCAAAAGCCCAGGAGAGTGCAGCCCCCCGATTCAGTGATGCATCCTTGGACACCTTCTGGACACCATGGAGGCCCGTTGTGATGTCCTCTAACACTACTCTGGCCGCAGGAGGCCCATCAATCTCAGCACTCCGGCTTGGGAGCTGTGCCAATGCTGCACACAAGAGTGCCATCCAGTGCGGGAAACAGATGAATTATCTCTTCCGTGCAGCCGTGGTAAGGCTTATCACTCTAAACTCACACACTCACAACCATCACACATTCACTGGCATCACACTCACTTCCAGCTCAAGGGACATCACCACTGTCACACACCCTCACGTCTCCATCTGGCCTGATCTCCTCTGGAGACTGTCTCACCAGCCCTCACCATCTTGAGGCCACATGCACAGATCAACATGACCCCACACATACCCTGGGATATCCCTCTTACCCGGTACAGCCCTCTCGCTGCAGCCTCTTCCCTTGCCTGAGGCCACTTCTCCCCCTTCTCCAAGTAAGCCCTAACCCTGCAGCCATTGAAAAGCCACCCCTGCCTTATGGTTGGTCTGGTAGGTAGAGACCTGTCCATGAGCACCCCTAAAAGTGATGTGGTGCTGTCTGTGAAGCCTGGCGCAGATGACCGCGAGTGCTGACCGAAGCAAGGTAGGCAAACAAACCTCAAAGTCTCAAGCAAAGTGCAGCTCACCAGGTGCATGTCGTTTATATACAGTTGTGAAACATGTAGTCGTGAATGTGCTCGGATGATCCAGCATGGGGGGATGATTCCGGCGAGCAGGGCTTATAGTGAGATGCTAAAGTATTGAAATTAGATTCCCGACGTGCAGTGATGGGAAACGCAACCCACCATTGATGGGTGGAGCGGACAACCGCAAACTGGTTTCACAACAGCATGAGACCGATTTTTGGCCATCTCGCCATATTGTTCCCCCCTCCCCCCTGCCCGTCATGATACCCAATGCCAACAAGGTCAGAAAATTCCAGCCATAGAGGAACAAATGTGCAAGGAAATTAGAGAGGTTCTAAATAGAGTAGTGATAACAGAGGGCTTGAATTTTCCTAATTTAGACTGGGATAGGAATGGTGTAAAGGGCAGTAAGGGAGAAAAATTTCTGAAGTGTGTTCAGAAGAATTTTCTGGATCGATATGTTTATGGTCTAATGATGAAGGGGGCATTGCTGAATCTGGTTCGGGGGAATGAGGTAAGTCAAGTGGAGAAGGTTTAGTAGGGAACTTTTAGGGGACATTGATCAAGATATCATAAGGTTTACGTTAGATATGGAAAAGGACATGGAGCAATCTAGAATAAAAATAATTAATTATGGGAGGGCTAATTTTAGTGGGGTGTGAACAGATCTGGCCCAGGTAAATTAAAATTGGGCAAAATTGCAATGGAACAATAGGCTGCCTTTAAAGAGAAGATGGTTTGGGTACAGTTCAACTGATGCCTCTGGTTAGGCCACAGTGTTTACACAAAGTGAATGGGACCAATTTGGGTTTTTCAAATGGACTCCTGCCTGAAATGGGTGGGTTCTGTAGCTGCCTGTTTTCAAGCCGGGTCAGAAATGATTGCAGGTGGGCAAGTGGTGGAACTGGGTTGGGAAGTTTAGTGCTGCTGTTTTTGGAGCGCTCCTTTCCCTGACAGAGGCCATAGAAATCGGCTTGTGGTACCTTGTCCCTCTACTTTTCCCAGTCTTTTACAACTTGGTGATTTGCTGTCCTGTTTGATATCTCTTGTTTTGAGCGAGTGGCAATTTGCTGGCTGAAGAAAAGCAATAAAAATGTAGGTTGAAAAATTAGGGGAAATGATCTCATTAAAATACGGAAGTATTTAATTGTTTCTTTGTGGTGATCATGCGTAGTGGGGACTCTTTACAGACACAGAAAAATACATTCATTTGAAATAAGTTTTTCTACACTGCCAAACCATTATGAGTAGAATAGCTTCTGAACTAGGTCAATGTCCTTTCTTTCTGGAAATGGAACTATAACCAATGATTTGATTTTTATATACACACACACATATATATATATATATATGTATATATATAGTAAAGCAGAGCTTTGTATTATTTACATTCCAACTTGCATTCAAATGTTAAGTAAATAAGGAAATTGTGCAGATTCCAGACAGCACAAAATGTTTGAATTTCATTTTTTTTAAGATATGACCAATTGGATAGATAAAGAGAATACAATAGATGGAGTGCATTTTCGGAAGGTTTTCAATAAAGACTTTTACAACAGGCTTGTCATAAAAATTTTAGCTTATGTTATAAGAGGAAAAGTAACAGCATGGGCAATTGATTTGAATGACAGGAAAACAGTTATAGTAAATGGGTGTTGCTCAGATTGGAGAAATGTTTGAAGAAGTGTACCTTAGGCTTTGGCACTGGGTCCACTTTTTTTCTCCGTATATATAAGAATTAGGTTTAATAATTGGAAGCACAATAATGAAATCTGTTGATGCTAAAGCTTTTACAAGTAGTGAGGAGGAACTGAAAAGAACTTTAGGAGTGCAGGCTGGTTAGCATAATGGGTGGATAGCTGACAGATGCAATTTAATGCAGACCTGATGGGCTGAAAGGTCACTGCCTTTGTTGTAAATTTTTGAATGCAATTGAAAGAGTTTGAAGACAATGTGGAGGGTAGGGGCGGGGGGTGGGGGTGTTAGTGGTGTGGGGGGGTGGAATTTTATGGAGTCGAGTGGGAGATGAGGCATGAAGGATGACAATTAGGTGGGAGCTAAAACTTTGATTTCCCGACAGAAGGTTGAGATGCAGAGATTAAGTCAGTGGCATGTTGTGGCGTGTCGGACCTCACGCCACCCTGTGGTGGGTTCCCACGTGTAATATGTTTGCATGCCCTGAATAGTCATTAGCATAAAACTTTGTAAAAATTGCGTCCTGCCTCCTAGATAATGTCAGCGGCGTACAAGATTCTCGTGTTACCTGCTTCACATTTATTTAAAGTGGTATGCAACAATTATGGTGGGAGACAGTTTGGAGGGGATTGATAGGTGGGAGTTTATTTCATGGAACCAGTAGTAAGGGCGGTGGGGGAATGATGGGGGGCAGAATCTGAGAGGTAGGGGCTGAGGGTTCTGCAAATGGACTTGTGGTGAATCTCAGACTCTGGATGACCACTGGAGCACTTTGGTCATGATGCAGAGCCTCCCGCTTTGGCCAGGAGGCTCTTCAATAGCCCACTCACAGCTACAGCATTGTCAGCTGATGGTGGGTTTCACCAATGTAAAGCTCCCCCCACTGTGAAATTGCACGTGCATCCCATGCAAGCCACCGGCTGCTTAAATTTTAATTAGAATCGCGTGGGAAAAGAAAACGAGCAAGAGAGCGGAAGTGATGCACACTTCCGGGTCTGCCACATCACAGTTAAAGTTCCACCCACTGTAAATTACAATATCTAAGTAAAAAATGTGTTACTCAACACTACGATGAAGAATATTGCAAACCGTGAAAATTATATACTTCAGGTGAAATTGTATGAATGCAGTAGAAGTAAGAGATAATAAAATAGATTGTACCCCAGGACTGAAAGCAATCATCAATGACCGGAAAGCCATTGTGCTGATGGAATGTTTCAATGTTGCACGTTAATTTG
Source organism: Cetorhinus maximus (assembly GCF_964194155.1). Lineage (NCBI taxonomy): Eukaryota > Metazoa > Chordata > Chondrichthyes > Lamniformes > Cetorhinidae > Cetorhinus > Cetorhinus maximus. The sequence goes on along the minus strand of NC_135885.1, from coordinate 62,061,929 downwards.
TGTCTGCCAGTGATATTCTTTAGTGGATGACCTCATCAAGCATGATTGCAGAGATGGTTGCCTACTTATATCACAAGGTCCAGGCTACAGGCTGCACAAAATGGTTGAAAATTTTGTCAGAGTATTGTTAATCACCAAACTGGCACTCATTCATCATAATGAGCTGCCATGCCATGAAAAATATACCTTATATAGATCCTGTTTTAATGTCAATAATCTATTTCAGAATTATTAAATTAGGATGTGTGAACTTAGGAACACAGGAACAGAAGTAAGCATTTCAGCCTCTTGAGACTACTCCACCATTCAGTTAGGTCACTGCCTCAACTCCAATTACCTACCTTACCCCCATATCCCTTACTTCATTACCTGGTAGCTCTGCAAATCAGTGGTACCACATGGTGAAGCAATGGTTTTATCTTTAGTCTGTATAAAGTTAAGCAACCTGAGCCAGGTTAATCAGAGATAATATAATTAATTATAAAGGGTTGGTAATTTGTGGATGATATGAAGATTGGAAGCATTGCCAACTGTGATGAGATAGTTTTGAACTTCAAAAGGTCATAAACATATTGGTGGATTGGGCAGACAAATGACAGATGAAGTGCACTGCAAATAAGTGTGAGGTGATTCATTTTGGCAGGAAGAATGTGGAGAGACAGTATAAAATAAAGGGAGAAACTCTAAAAGAGGTGCAGGAACAAAGAGACCTCAGTGTATATGTACATAAGTCATTGAAGGGGCAGGGCATATTGAGAGAGCATTTAATAAAGCATAGGGTAGCTGAGGTTTTATTAATAGGGGCATTGAGTACAAGAGCAAGGGGGTCATGTTAAACTTGCATAAGGCACTAGTTAGGCCTCATCTGGAGTATAATAATGGCATGTATTCAAAAGAAGGGCCAAACCATTCACCTTAAATAGAACATCCTGTGGATTTTATTTGACTATATGTTTAAGGGACTATTGAGTTTAGGGGATACATATGTAAATTTCCTCCCACAAGGTCAAATTTTGAAAGTGTGTTTCAGCCTAGTTTCAGTTGAGCATTCTAGCTGAAATTCTCAGAAGGAGGGAAATGGAGATTCCTTCAGAGGTTAGCAGCAAACCAACAACCTTGTATCAGGTCCAGTTCAAATCGAAGTTTGGTGGAACGGCTGCAAGTGTTAGTTTCTAACTTCCACAGAAGCATAGTTAAGCCAAAAATGTCAAGTGTTCACTTATCCATTTTAGGTTTAACAGGTTTATTAGACTGCTAATAGCCTAAACAAAAGTCTGCTGGGCTGTTTATTCCACCACCTTCCAAAGTCAAGGCAGATCATATGCGAGCACAAGATGTAAACAGTAAACTGGCCTACAGTGACAAGCATTTTTGTTTTGCTTGTCTGCTGGGCTTGCTGTACATACCTAGATATTAGGCAAGTAAAAATCCATATTTCAATTATGGAAAGCCAGGCTCATTTACTCCATAATTTCTGCATCATCATGCATTATAGATAAAAAAAGAGGAAATAAAACACTTTATATTTTGTGAATTTTTTGATCTGAAATACCATAAAACATGAATTAGTTTTTTTTTGCATGAAGTTCCATAAATCGTGGCATATAAGTCAACCTGACATATATGACAGCCCAATTTTTCCAGCCGCAAACATCATGCTTTTGCACATACTCAGCATATAATTTGACTCCTCTTTTCAACCATGACCTGCTGTATTCATGATCAGCCTCAATTTTTCACCCCACAATTGCATGTTTTACCAATACCTTATGACTGGGCGCAAACAATCAAGCAGGCAGTATGGACTGTATTGCCAAGATGCGCACGAGTTTAAGACAAGCCCACTTTGTGTCAGATGCCGCTGACATTTCAAAATGGCGACCATCCACATCCACACCAGCGGTTCACTTTTATATTCGCATATAAGTTGACCCCTGTTTTTGGAGGGATTTTCTGAGGCCTAAAGTTGATTTAAACGCTGACTTGTACAGTAACCATTTTCAGAAATTGCTGATATAACAGATTTCATTGTTTGTAGGTTGTTTAGTGAGCATTTGAAATGTAATGGTGGGTGTTTTCAAAAATCTTCACATTATATTAAATGTTTCCTTGCTTCTTTCTAAATTATTTCTCAATTGTTAGTTTGGCTGATGAAACCACTCTGGCCTCTGAATAAGAATAGATAAATGCCACTCTAGATGGAGTCCTCTGCCATAAGGGGAATTGTCTTTTAGCTGAGATGCTAAACCAAAGCCCCATTTGTCTGTTCAAGTGAATGTAATAGACGCTATGGTGCCATTCAAAGCCAACATTTATTCCTCAAGCACCATTTATCTCATTGGATGTTTGTGGATCCTTGCTGTGCACACGATTGCCATGCTTACCTGCAGTACAACAGTGACTGCATTTGAAATGAAATCCATTAGCTATGAAGCACTCACAGATATGAAAGCGGCTATATCCTTCTTTCTCAGATCTCACTGTGTTACACACTAATTCCCGCTTAGCGGTTGATTGGATAAATAGCTCCTAATTCCTAGCCAAGGAGAATCAATAACCAGCCACAGGGAGATATACAAATGCAGCTTCAGGTGATTTTCCTTTCAAACTGTTCTTCCTCTCTCACGATAAAGAGCCTGGACCCTTCAATCTCTGGCGTGATAACATGAGGAAGAAAGGTTAATTTTCTGTTTGGGAATCACATTCACGAGCCTGCCCCCTATCATCCTATGGTGCTAAACCCTCAGCAAACACTGCCATGATGTCACCCTTTTAACATGGTTTACCAATTCTTTGCTCTAATTCACCTCAAAATTTTCTAAACTATAATTACACATTATGATTTTTTTTCCTCCTAATTATCGTACTTATCTCCTGAAGGCATTAAAATGGGAACTAGAGTTCCATGCGTGCTTGCTTCCATTACCAGTTTGCGACTGGCATCTACTTTAAGCAATGAGGGGCCAATCCATTGAATTAACACTGCCGGTTGCACACCATTCTCTGGAAAATGGAGCTCTCTGCATGTTTTGAACTGACAGATACATTTTAATATAAGCAGAGAGCCCATGAACCAGTAATGGTAAGTTAGTAACTTAAATCTTGACACCAACACACACCTGAAATTGTGCTAATCTTTCCATAAGAACAGCACTTTTATAGATAATCACATTTATTAGCCAAGCAGATACCCTCCTCATACGTTTTTGGTGTGTGGTGAGTGAGTTGAAGGACCTGTGGGTGATATGGCCAAACTTCTGTTACCAAGGACAGAAATTTTCGCTAAGCGGGCGCGCGCGCACCCGACCCGCTTGAGCGTGAAATGACGTGTGTTGATGTCAGCCGAGTGTGCCCACATCAACACGCAGTCGCACGATAGTTCGGTTGGCAGGCACACGCCAGAGCCGACAGCGCGCCCGCCGATAATTAAAAGGCCTGTTAAAGCCATTAAATAACCAATTAACTTAAACTTTTCGTTGCCCATCCAACCTAACGGTTGGCGAGCAGGCGAAAAGGCCAAGCAGCCTTTGCATTTTTTTGGAAACCTCACCCACAGACGGGATGAGGTTTTCAAAAGCAAATAAAAATAAAATAAAAGTTTTAAAATTGAATTAATAACATGTCCTCTCTCATGAGTGGACAAGTTTATTACATTTTTATTTTCATTATTTTCTTTTTTTAACAACATTTCATCTCCCTGAGGCAGCACTGTGCCTCAGGGAGATTATGAAGCCCTCACTTGTTCACGCTCGGCCCGCTCGCCTTCCTCCTCCCTCCCCCCCCCCCGCACAGGAAGCACTCAGCACTGTCGCTCGCATTTCACGCTGGGCAGGCCTTACTTGGCCCGCCAGCTTGAAACCGCGGTCCAGTCCCGATCACAGGTGGCATTTGGCTTCCCGACCGTTCGTCCCGCCAAGCCTGCCAAGGGCAAAATTCTGCCCCAAGATTCTGTTACAAAGGTCAGAATAGTCTCCAGACTTCAAGTCCCTCATCTTTTTGGGGTGAAGGAAGTGGAGAGTTGGGGTGAGTCGTTTTGCTCCCCCCCGCCCCACCTCACTCTCCAGACAAAGGTCTTAGCATTGTCTGCATTATCACCTCTTTTCCCTTCAGGCGTATGACTCTAAGGCAGTGGAATTTAAACAATTAGTTGAGAAAGAAAGAATGGTTTTGGGCTGTAAATATTTTACAAGACTATTTCACAAAGAGTGAGCCAATGATTGATTTAATTAATTCAAGCACAGCAAATGAATATGGATACAGTACATTATATATGTGATTTGTAGAAACCTATTATTATCAAGTCTGTTATAGTGTTTTGAATGTCATCATTATTTTCTATTGACCACTCAGTTGAAAAACTATGTAATAATTTGTTAAATCATAACATTTTAAAAATGATTTTACCCATGACAGTCATAATTATTTTCTCAAAATCATGGTACCAACTGATGCAACAAGAAACATTACAGAAAATACAGCAGTAAAAACAACATCTCGCCTTACAAATCTAAAAAGCTAAAGGAAATTTACACAAATGTGAATAGCATACACAGACCTGTAAATGCATATCAGCTGATTGGTAAATTGAAAGGAAAAAATGATTGTTATCAAGTCACAAAAAAATGACTTTAAAAAGACTCCACAAGAAGGCAGCTTGCCATGTGCTGCAAAGACAAAATGTAGAAATTGTTTCTCTTCCAAAGCTCAAAACTGATTTTGTAAGAAACTGACATTTTGCAATAGATTACACTTTCAAAATTTCACAGGAACATCTCCAGAAATTGTGACAGACTTGCTGCGTAACACTGACTTTTTGTTAAATGATGCAAAATTGCGTAAGCAACTTACACAAAAGTAAGCTTTGCAAGTAGCAGCATGCAATCTCAATATCTTTAAAAACAGAGTAGTCTGCAGCTGAAAAGAACGATATATCTATATTGGATTCTATTATTTTTTGTTTAATTCTTTTTACTATTATTTCTTTATTGGTGATAGTTGCATCCTTTGAGAGCATTGCATTTCAGCACAATGATAAAATCTATTTTATGTCTAATATCTAAATGCATGTTTAATGCATTTTCTCTCTCTAGCCATAATTCATATGGGTTTTTTCCTTGTACATGCTGTAAGAAAGTAGCCTTGGGAATACTCTAAGCTACAAAAAGCCTCTATTAGAGTTTTGGGCACAGGAGAGTAAATGGAGATCTCTTCATATTCATCAACTACAGATTCATAGCGCTTTCTGTTTGTGTTGCCATTTCCTGGTGGAACAGTGATATTTTATTTGGCTGGTTCACGATTTGTGTGCAATTGGGAACATTTTTCTTATTGGAATGGAACTGAGGAAAGAATTCCTGTGTTTATTTTTTCTGTGTTCCCGATTTGAAATACTGAATGTCAAAACCGCATTAGTTATTTATGGTTATATAGCAGAAGTAATTGATGTTACACTTGGCTGATGGACACATATCAATAATATGTCTCCTCCCTTCCCATACTGAAAGTTGTTTGATCGTTACCTGATATGCATTTTGTCTTTACAAAATCCACACAAAAATCAGGTTTCCAGTTACAACGTGAAAGCTGCTTTTTCATGAAAAGGAACCTGTTTTAGTCATTTATCTGTGTCTTGACAAGAGGTCTTTGATCAACAATTGCTGAGGAAAAGTGTGAGCGACGTGTATTCAATTTCAAACTCTGCATGTTCTGGTCAACCTGTTTCTGATTCTTAATTTGATGACTGTTAATGACATTTGTAGTAAACTTTGATCGTGGTCCTTTCATCTCTGGGATCATTGCATCTCATTCTAAAATAATGCATATATCACACCAAGTAACGGTTTATTGATTTTTTATTAACGCTTCGCAAACTATTTCCCTCCCTACTGTTGTTCCTGCTGGCTGGGCAGAGATGTCAGTTGGATCAAAAGAATGGGTATGTTCTACCATGTCTTTTGTTTATTAAATAACATTCAAAACAATTTGTACTAGAACCATAACTTTGAAAAAAAGCATGATTTACTGAAATTAAGCAGAAAAAAAATTGTAAGCCTCAGCCACTGCCTGGTTTGCCTTAGCACCAGGAAGCTTTGTGATTTGTTGCATAGTTTATGCAAAGTTGGCTGTTCTGAACTTGGGCATTGCAAGTGTCAACAATTTGCAGATAGGAGGCATAGTGAGTACTGTAGGCAGGGGCTTAAAATTACAAAAAGGCACTGATAGGTAAAGTGAGTGGGCAAAACTGTTGCAGGTGGATTTTAGTGCAGCAAAGTGTGAGGTCACCCATTTTGGACCAAAAAAGAATAGGGGAAGAATTTTTGGGTCGGCAAGCACGGGGGTGGGGGGAGGGGGAGGGGGAGGGGTGGGGTGGGGGGGGCGGTGGCGGCGGCGCATGTACGAGTACGAGAGCTGACATTTGAAGAGATGGTGCTGTCTGGATATAGCTCTGTCTTGAGATGGTCAAACGCTAACCATTGATAAATGTTTTTCCTCTTAGAGCCGCCTTGCTAAGCTGTTGTTATGCAGGCATGAATGCGTCTCTGTATGCAATAACGTTTCAGCCTCTTGAAGAATATCATGGCCACTGACTTGTTGCCTCCATGGTTGGAAGGACTGCAACCTCAAGCAGTTGCTTGAGGATGTACGCTAGTGGAGTGCTTATCCCATTCCACAGTGGCCACATGGTTCCTAGGCTACTGCACCTTCCAACGATGACCCCCATCATTAGGGTTGAAGGTGACTTATGCTTCCTCGGTGATCATTGTAAAATTGGTGATATGTTGAAGATGACAATGAAGGTGTTGTTGTCTCCCCTGCATTGAAGCATGAAGATTAACTGCACCCTTAACAACTAGTCTTCACCTTATTCTTCCTGGAATCTTGTAACTATGAGGCTGTCACGGGCATGTCTTCCACATCGTGCCCGTGCAATGGCTTTCTCATGTGGCTTGTCTGAATCCTCGGTCTCTTCAGATTCATCCCCTTCAACATTCTACTTGTCTGAGGAGACCTGTAGCCCCTCCATGTTTCCCTGTGGCAAAACATATCCCCCCCCACCCCTGCCCCCCCGCCCCCCACCCCCAACCCTTTGCAGCACTAGGTTGTGCAGGGCGATGGTGCGGGACACTTTCTGTGGTGAGTATTGGAGAGCCTGACCTGATCGATCCAAACATTGGAAATGCATCTTTAAGAGGCCAATAGTTTGCTCTATTGAAGACCTTGTGGCTGAATCTGCAGCAATGTATCTCTCCTCAGATGCACTCTGTGGATGACGAACGAGTGTCATTAGCCATGTCTTTAGGGGCTACCCCTTATCACCGAGGATCCAACCCTCTAAGCGCCAAAGTCCCTCAAATATCTCTGGCACCTGGGAGTGACTCAAAATGTCAGAGCTATGTGAGCTTCCTGGGTACCGAGCACAAACATGCTGGATCTGCTTTCTGTGATCATGAATTAGCTGGATGTTCAGAGAGTGAAATCCTTTTCTATTAATGAATCTCACAGGCTGCTCCAGGGAGCTCTCAGAGCTGCATGTGGTGCTGTCAATGGTGCCCTGCACTTATGGAAAGCCTGAGATCACAGTGATTCCCACAGCTCTGGCAGTCTGGCTTGCTTCATCCATGTGGAACTGGATGTAATGGTGAGCTTTATTGAAAAGGGTATCTGTCACCTCTCATATGTATTTGTATGTGGCCGATTGTGAGATTCTGCAACGGTCAAGAGTGGAGCCCTGGAAAGATCCACAGGCAAAAAAGTTCAATGCAGTGGTAACCTTCAGAGCGACTGGCATTGGATGCCCTCCCCATCTGTGCAGCATGAGTTCCTCACAGAGGATGTAGCAAATATGAGCGACTACATCCTTGGACAAGCAAAGGTGTCTGCAGCATTGTTTTTCGTTAATTTCCATGTATGAGCTCCGTATTCTGTAGACGGTTGGTCCTGTCAAATGTCTTCGTGGATTTAGCCTCTCCTTATCAGCATCTGGGTCTTCCTGGGGCCCTGCTGGCTCTTGTTGCTCAGGACAACGGTCTCCCCTGAGCTGTGCAATTCCCCTCCACTGGCAGGAGGAGAAAATTCTGCCCCATCAGTCTCAGGTTTAAAATTATTGATTGAGCTAGCATTTACTACCTTTTGTGGAAGGAAGTTCAATACATCAATCAAGTTCTGCATGAAGTGTTTAATGGCTTGGCTCTGACTTTAATGTTATGTCCCCTTGTCCTAGGGAGCGACCGACAGAGAAAGATTCTTTCAGTCTACCTTATGAATTCCTTCCAAAATCTTCAAAATATCAATCAAATCACCCCTTTTATTTCAGGGAATACAGGCCTTCAGCGACGAGCCCTTCTTCACATTCACATCAAAGCTATCAAGAAAGCAGCATTGCCTGCATTCTCAACTCCTCCTTGTTTCTGTGAACTGATATAATTGAGCAAACAATGTTAGTTCCCGGAGATTTGTGTTCCTCCATATGCAAGACACCTATGCATTCTCCAGCCCTTGACTTTCTCTTAGTCCGCACAACACATACCCTTTCCCTTAGTCCGCACATCACATACCAAGGCCACCCCTTGCAGGATGATATCATCCTGAAGGACGACACGTGGCTGATCTTTCCCCTCAGACGTGAATGTGTATTCACAATGCTGGTGTTCATTAGGGTCAAAAGATCCGAATCCTAGGAGCCACAGTCAGCCTTGTGTTGGTTGTCCTCCACTGGCCTTTACAACAACTGTGGATAACCAGTCCTTGCACTTATGTCCTGACTGCAAGTATGGTGCCTCAAATGCCATGACCAATGTATTGGGAGCATGGAGGCTTGTTGGGCCCATGCTACCCCTTAAAGATAGGCAAAAGCAGTGTCTATGTACCTCGAAGTTGTTGATGAAGTGAAGCTCGCCAGGTGCACACCACTTATATACAGTTGGGGAATAGGCTGTTCTAATTATCCGCTGGCAGGGTGCTTAATTTGGAGGAAGAATGTAAGGTCTGGTGAGTTGACCTTTTAATAAGCATTCATGGGATGCAAATAAGGTTCCTGACATAGAACAGCAGGAAATTCGAGTCGCCTTTAACCCGCCATCAAAGTCGGGAGAACAAAATTCCAAACTAATTTTCCACCAGTGGGAAACTGGCCTTTTCCATTGTGCCAAATTTGGTGCCCTCGCCCGCCACAATTCCCCTCCACTGGCAGGAGGAGAAAATTCTGCTCCATCAGTCTCAGGTTTAAAATTATTGATTGAGCTAGCATTTACTACCTTTTGTGGAAGGAAGTTCAATACATCAATCAAGTTCTGCATGAAGTGTTTAATAGCTTGGCTCTGACTTTAGTGTTATGTCCCCTTGTCCTAGGGTTCGACCGACAGAGAAAGATTCTTTCAATCTACCTTATGAATTCCTTCCAAAATCTTCAAAATATCAATCAAATCACCCATTTTATTTCAGGGAATACAGGCCTAGTTTTAAGAAATCTCTTCTCATAATTTAACCCTTTGGCTTCCTGGTACTGTTTGCATTCTCGTAAATCTGTGCTGTACTCCATCCAAGGTCAATATATCCTTTCTAAGGTGCCCAGAATTGTACACAGTAGTCAAATGTGATCTAACCTGTGCTTCGTATAGCTGTAGCAAAACTTCCCCCCCTTTATATTCTAGCCCTTTGGATAGAAAATCGAACATAGCCTTTTTGATTTTTTTTGCACTTGACCACTACATTTCAATGATTGGTGTACATGAACCCTCCCCTAAATCTTATCTGGATCCACGCTGTTCCCAGCTTCTCAGCAGTTAAAAGAAATACTTAGTTCTAGGGCAGAAATTTCTCCCCATTGGGGGTGTTGTGCGGGGGCGGGCGCGAACCCGATCGGCGCCCCCAACCAGTGTTGGGTCCCTTGATATTTGTGGTATATATGAACGATTTAGACTCGAATATAGGAGGGTTGATCAGTAAGTTCGCGGATGACACGAAAATTGGTGGGGTGGTAAATAGTGAGGAGGATAGCCTTAGATTACAGGAGGATATAGATGGGCTGGTCAGATGGGCTGATCAGTGGCAAATGGAATTTAATCCAGATAAGTGTGAGGTGATGCACTTGGGCAGGACAAACAAGGCACAGGAGCACACGATGAATGGTAGGACCCTGGGAAGTACCGAGGGCAGAGTGACTTTGGTGTACATGTCCACCAGTCCCTTAAGGTAGTGAGACAGGTAGATAAGGTGGTTAAGGCGGCATATGGGATACTTGCCTTTATTAGCCGAGGTATAGAATATAAGAGCAGGGAGGTTATGCTGGAACTGTATAAAACGCTGGTTAGGCCACAGCTAGAGTATTGCATGCGGTTCTGGAATCTGCATTATAGGAAGGATGTGATTGCACAAGAGAGGGTGCAGAGGAGATTTACCAGGATGTTGCCTGGGCTGGAGAGTTTTAGTTATGAGGAGAGATTGGATAGACTGGGGTTATTTTCCCTGGAGCAAAGGAGATTGAGGGAGGACATGATTGAGGTGTATAAAATTATGAGGGGCATAGATAGGGTAGAGAGGAAGGAACTTTTCCCCTTGGTGGAGGGATCAATAACCAGGGGGCATAGATTTAAGTTAAGAGGCAGGAAGTTTAGAGGGGATGTGAGGAAGAATTTTTTCACCCAGAGGGTGGTGGGAATCTGGAACTCACTGCCTGAAAGGATGGTAGGGGCAGATACCCTCATAACATTTAAGAAGTATTTGGATGTGCACTTGCGATACCAATGGCGTATGGGCTTAGTGCTGGAAAATGGGATTAGAATAATTAGGTACTTGTTTGACTGACGCAGACTTGATGGGCCGAAGGGCCTTTTTCTGTGCTGTAGACCTCTATGACTCTATAATCTGTTACACAACAGCATGCGCCCAAAGCTGGGAGTTAAGTTAGCACTGTCTTCACAGAAAGTGGTTCAGCAGGACCATCTTGTGATTATTGACGAATGCTTGTAACCCTACATTCGTCGGAAGCCTGCCATGTTTACGTCCTGCATTGCCTTGACATTTGGAAGAGATGTGACCCAGTCAGTTTTGACGCAGCAGTTGGTGGTAACATTCCCTTCATAGATACTGCTGAGCACTCAGGAGATGTGTTGGAGCATCACTTTCATACCATGACTGTCCTTAATATTGTTCATCTCACAAAGGCCATTCATTTCTAGGAACCCTAAGTCACTGAGTGCACAGTCCTGCCATGATTTACATATTGATTTACATTCTGTGACCTCAGAGGGATTCTGTGAGGCACTGCTAGGCAGCGCTCAGGAGCAAACTATGATCCTCACAGCTAAGTGAACGGGTTCATCAAGAGGAACACACACCTCTGACAGCACACATTCATTCTGTCTAGCAAACATTTCAAATATCATTGAGTGGAACAAACTTCCAATGCTCACCGTCATGCACGAGGAGAGTGGGGACTAATAAAGGAATAACGTTCAGCCTTAAGCACAGAGACATAATCACATTTCAGGGAGGCATGAAAAGCTATGGTGCTCAACAGTGAATACAGCTTTAATCAAAACCTCACAGTCACAAAATAAATGCCATTGCAAAGTGTAATTAGGTGAAAAGACTCTAACGATGGTCGCAATAAATACTAATAACATCCATATACTGCAGATGCAAAGGTTACAAGTGTCTTGTCCAGCCATCATGTAGGAATATGGTTATATTCATGTAGGAATCATATTGCTCATGCCAATGATGTGGATCTAAAGGTGATCCATTCTGATGAGACTGAGTTAAACTTAATGAAGCTGAGGGACAAGATGGGAGATAATTTGGGGAGTGCGGTGGGGGATACCTTTGAAGGAATGCAAGACCTTGCATCACTTCGAGTAGCCATTCAGTACATGAGACTTTGGAAGGATAATGTGAAATATGTTTACAGTAGTGCAGGTTATGTACAGTCAACAAACACATGCACCGCCATTGTGCATTCAAAATTGCTTAATTTTCCAAACTCTACCATTATGTCTAGGTGCAGCCCCAACATCCTTAGCAGAGATGGAGACAGCCTGCTGACTGCCATGCCCTGTTGTCTAAGATAGCTTTGGCAGGAGTCTTCTAGAGGCCTGAGGCCTTGAGGGCCCCAGCCTGCAAAGGGCCTCCTGTTCTGGAGTATGTGCACCTTCCTCGGCCTGACCAACTAGATTTGATGGGGTTACAGGCAGATGGGATTTGTGCAGCAGGACACCCTTGGACTATCCTGTGCGGATGTCCCCAGGGTGTCTGACGATCCTCCTCCCCTTGGGTGCCTGAGGGCTCCTCCTTGACCCCCAGAGGAGAAGGTGCACTTGGAGGGAGGTTGAGGTGCCCTGTCCCCCTCTGACCTAGCCACTGCTGGTTGGAGTGATGATGTGCAGGTCTGAGTGCAAATCTGACAGAAATTGCTGGAGCTGGGTCCCCAAAGTGGCCACCACCCTTCGATACACTCGCATGCTGGAGACATAACATCAGACAGAACATGGATGGGACTCCTCCATCCATTGTTCCAGTCTATTAACGGCCTCTGACAACTCTGCCTGATGTTCCCCTGCCTGTCTTTACATCTCCAGCATTTCTCTCGAATCATTCATTTGTTTTTGCACTGCAGGATGATCCATTTTTGAGTTCCATGGGCGCTGACCTCCCTACTGATCTCTTCCCAGTGCAACCTGCTCAGGTGGGAGGAACTCCTGCCCCCATCTCTTGGAAAGAGGACTTCCCACCCTTTCTGCTCCCATCTCTTGGAAAGAGGACCTCCCACCTTTCCTGGATGGCCTGTAGGAGAATCCCCAGGGAGGCCTCGCTGAAATATGGAGCCAAGGGTTTGCTGTGTCTGGTCAGCATGGCGGATGAATCATTGCCTGGCCCATCACGAGATTTGACAAGCTCCTCTTGGATGCATAACTAATGACCTGAAAAGTGAAAAACCAGACACAAAAATCCACCCACCAACCAGTGGGAATCATGCCACCTTTCCCACCCGCCACCACACTTAATCTCCAGATTTTTATGAGATGAAAACATTCAGGAATTTAAAGCCATGGAAGGTAAATGGACTTAGAGCTACAGGTCAGCCATGATCTCACTGAATAGCAGTACAGGGTTGAGGGGCTTAATGGCCTATTCCGATATTGCAACATTCCTAGGTCAGAGAAAGGAGAAGATGTTCAGGATTTCTTCTCCTATTTTGGATCCCAGCCAGGGAACACATACATCCGGATTTCAGCGAGGATAGAAGGCAGCTTGGTTTCTCCCAACATCCGTAGTTACATTGCCCGCTGACATGGAGAATGGGCACTTGGCTAAGGTAATGGAAGGTTTTCTGTCCCAATGGGAGTGTAGTATAGCATGAGCCTGCATCTTCAGGAAATAATGAAAAATTAGGAGAAAAGAAAAAGAATTAAAGGCACTAATGTTTTTCTTTGATCTAATGGACCAGTTTTGGGTTTCAATAAATGCTCACTTTGGTTCAGGGTATATGAAGGGTATGCGTGTGTTCCTTTTATGTCATGTTATGATCCTATACCCGACCCCCAGCAAGATCCAGTTAGGGACCAACATTTCTTGCTTAAAGCAGGCAAAGTTTGAGATTCAAGGCACCTGCTAATGAATAAAGTCACAAGATGCCACTGATTTTGAACAAAAAATAAATATAGGGCAAAATTCACCCCCGGCAGTGGGGAAGTGCGGGGGCAGGCGTGGGCGGGTGGCCCTCCGATCGGTACCCCCGATCAGGGGCACACCGCCATTTTAGGGGGGCCAATTAAGGTCCGCCCAGCATGTTGTCCGCAGGGAAACCCTATGCACTTCCTGTGCGGGTGGCGGGGGGGATTCCTAAAATCGGAAGAGCGCTCCGATCTCCCTGAGACTAAGTTCTGCCTCAGGGAGATCGGCTCCCAAAGTAAAAAAGTTACTGCAGTGAAAATTTCATTCTCCATCCATGTCCCCTCATGTGACAATGTCACATGAGTTGGGACATGGACATAAGGTTAATTAAAGGTGTCTCTTAATTTTTTGATTCAGCAATTAAACCTCATCCCGCCCATGGATGAGGTTTCATGCTTTCTCATGTGGCCGCCAGCTCTCCCGGCCTGCCAGCCAACCTTAAGGTTGGACGGGCAGGTCCACTAATGAGCTTAATTATTTTTTGAATGGCCTAAATAGGCCGTTGACAGGTCGGCGGGCGCGCATCCGACTCAGATGCACACCTGCCAACCTGCAACCTGACAATCTAAATGACGCGGGGTGACATCAGGACGCGTGCCTGACATCACCCCGCGTCATTTTACACGTCGGCAAGCGGGCCCCACCCCCGCTCACCGACCGGAAGATGCTGGCCATAATTTATTATACATGGCCATAAAGATTAAACAATTTACAATATCTATCTTATACTCTAACATACAGTGCAAATTTTTTAATTCATTCATGGGATGTGGGCATCACTGGCTAGGCCAGCATTTATTGTCCATCCCTAATTGGCCTTGAGAAGCCAGTGGTGAACTGCTGCAGTTCGTCTGTTGTGGAACAACCACAGTGTTGTTAGGAAGAGGGTTTCAGGATTTTGACCCAGCAACAGTGAAGGAATGGCAATATAATTCCAATTCAGGATGGCGTGTGGCTTGGAGGTGAACTTGCAGGTGGTGTTGTTCCCTTGTCCTTCTAGGTGGTTGAGGTCGCAGGTTGGGAAGGTGCTTTCAGAGGAGCATTGGTGAGCCACAGCAGTGCATCTGGTAGGTGGTAAACACTGCTGCCACTGTGCATTGGGATGGGGTGCCAATCAAACAGGCTGTTTTTTCTTGGATGGGGTCAAGCTTCTTGAGTGTTGTTGGAGCTGCACTCATCCAGGCAAGTGGAAAGTATTCCATTACATTCCTGACTCTAGCCTTGTAGATGGTGGACAGGCATTGGGGAGTCAGGAGGTCAGTTACTCACTGCAGGATTCCTAGCCCCTGACCTGCTCTTGGAGCTGCAGTATTTATATGGCTAGTCCAGTTCAGTTTCTGGTCAATGGTAACCCCCAGGATGTTGATAATGGGGGATTGAGTGATGGTAATGCCATTGAATCTCAACGGGTGATGGTTAGATTCTCCCTTGTTGGAGATGATCATTGCCTCGCCCTTGTGTGGCACCAATATTATTTGTCACTTACCAGCCCAAGCCTGAATATTGTCCACGTCTTGCTGCATATGGACATGGACTACTGGTACAATTTATAATATTGATTTTATACTCAGGTTAATATGAGGTACATGTGAAGTAACAGGCAAACTGTGGTCAGACACACCATACTGCACAATTAATGGCAGATGCGGCCAAGATAGATTCCACGGATTTCTCAACCCAGACATTAATGAACACTGAGCCAACCAAATCATTGAAACTCTGCCTTGCTTATGAGCCTTCCCCTTCAAAGATCTCGCCTTGGTATTCTCTCCAAAAGCCATTCCAATTTGAATGGCTCAACGATGGCCCACCTCGCAGGGTTTCAATCTCGTCTCCCGAGACTCCATTCCCCTGGATTCCCGAGTATGAACTTGGGCACCGATTCACAAGCATAACTTAAGCTCTTCTACTGGGTCAAGCAGAACACTACTACAAAAGGATACTTTTGCCCTGCCCATACACAACTTGGGGCAACATTTTCCCCCCTTCGAGGGGGAAGTGTGGGATCAGGCGCGGGTGGGCAGCTTTCCGATTGGCGCCCCCTTTTCCTGCTTGGAGCCTATTTCTCTGGTCGGGGGGGCTCCACCATTTTACATGGGCGGGCCAATTAAGGCCCGCCCACTGTGACGTCCACCAGGAATCGCTGTGCGCTCCTTGTGCGGGCGGGGGGGGTTGCGAATTCCCTCAGCTGGGAGTGCACTCTTTCATGCGAAAGAGCGCACAGATCTCCCTGAGGCAAGACGCTGCCTCAGGGAGATTGGGTCCGGTTGAAAACTTTAAATTTAAATACCCTCATGAAACCTTATCCCGCCCGTGGATGAGGTTTCATGTTTTTTCCGAAGCCCGCCTGGGCTCCTGGCCTGCCCACCAACCTTAAGGTTTGACAGGCAGGTCCATTAATCATCTTAATTAGTTTTTTAATGGCCGTAAGAGGCTGCTGACAGTTCGGCAGGCGCACAGCCCAGTCGGCTGCACGCCCGCTGAACTGAGAATCTACATGATGCGAGGTGACATCGGGATGCACGCCCGACGTATCCCTGTGTCATTTTACGCGTCAGCGAGCCGGCTCCACCCCCACTCACCGACCAGAAGATGCTGCCCTTGGAGTCACCAGCCTTCTGCTGCCCTTTGATTGCTGGAGCTTCTCTTGAGCTCTCTTCACTCAAAGTCTGCAAATCGCAACCCTTTTCCTGCTTGGAGCCTATTTCTCTGCTCCTTTTCTTATCTTAATGGGGACCCTTCCCTGTCCCCTGCCTGGGACTCTTTGCACTCCCGTCACATGACTCGGGATTTTGGGCCATCTTCTTGCGTATGTGCACTGGGTTCTTCCTCAGCCCAAAGAACTTAAAATGTTGAGTTGCGCATGCGCAGCCTGCTCCAGGTCCGCGCATGCGCAGAAACTCCAAGGTCTGTCAGAACCTGAGTTCCCTACCTTTGCTCATGACAAGAAGATGAGTTGGCTTTCATAACAACCAATCCCTTGAAAGAATGCTTCACCATAGTGAAGGTTTCTTTACAATGGCTTTAAAATTCGTTTACGAGAAGTACTTAACGTCTTACAAGAAGTACTTCGAACAAATAGCTTAATACATACTGTACAGAAAAACTTATGATATTGTTCCAAAGTTACACATATATTATAAAGGTACTAAGGCTTAACCAAAACAAAAACCAATACATGTAACAAGTAGGATTAGCAGAATTTAAACATCATATAATTATCATAACTCAGAACCTGCTCTTTCTCCTACACCCTTTAAACTCTGAACAGAACACCAGCAATTACAGGGTTTGTTCCCTAATTTTTTCATAGTCAACCAAAGGTAGTGAAGATACATTAAAGTTTTCTTGACCAGCTTGTGTTTCTATTTTGTACCATGGGTTTCCAATGTTTCTGGTGTGACTGCCAACCAATACTCTGGCAGTCTTCCCCTCTTCACATATGGGTGCATATTAGTCATGCTATATGATACAACTGACTTTCGCATGAGTTTCTCAACTTTAATACAGAAAAACCTGGGGTTTTTCTTACTTTTCATCTGTTAATGGAAACATGCCTTCATTGGGCCCTTACATTTGCTACAAAAAGCATGTATGCCTGATTGACAACCAGCTTCAAAATTATTTTCTTCACTCACTTCCTCCACAACAGATTTTTTTGTTTCCTTGTTTTGATCAACACTAGATGAGTAAACCTGCACCGCGGGAGCTTTTCTCTCTTTACTCAAGTCATCTTCCAACTTTTCCAAGAGATATGCTACAGCCTCCTGTACACATTCAGATTCTTCTTGTTAATGCTTGAAAAAAAAATGGAACCTCCATTTCCACTTTGCACAATTTTGCCTAAAGATTTGTTTACCGTTATTTTCTAATTCTTGTTTCAAGTTTGCTAATCTTTTTATTCAGCTCAGGCACTGCTCTGGTGAGTTCATCTGTCTTTGTTTGAGCCATCTGTGGAGCCCTTATACAAATTTAACAACTTCACATGGGCATTCAGATCATTTCGTAAACTTTCTTCCATGGTCATTAGCTGTTCTTTAGACTATTTCAATTTATTCGTTAAATCTTCAATCTGTTTCTTCAAATTTTCCTTATCTGTTTTCAAAGTTTGGATTTGCTCTTCCATACCACACATCTCATCTTTTTTGTTCTCCGGAATGCATCAGAGTTCCAGAATTTCATTGCTCTTTTCATGATGAATTCCAACAGTTCATCAGTTTTGGTTTTTAATTCGGCATTCAATCAACTATTCTGATTCATCAACAAACCTTTTCCTGCTCAAGATATTTTTCATGATACTTAATAGAGACTTCTGGCACTTAAGTTCATCAAGTTTTAATTAAAGATCTATCTTCTTTGAATTTTCATCTACAAGTTTATAAGTTAGACATTAAGTGTTCTACTTCCTGGGACCAACAATCAAGTGTTCTCACCGGTTCTCGTTTTTCATTAGCAAACTCATCTTCTGTGCCTGAAAATTGGTTCTCTACACAGATCAGTTTTTCCTTATTCTTTTCCTAATTCCTCACGCAGCCTTGGATTTTCTTGCATTTCTGATACTAACTTTCCTTCATCCTAGGCTAGCGGTTTTTCCACTTCACCTTGTCTAACCTTACAAGCTTGGGCTCTAGCTACAGCCCAATTTAAGAATAAGACCACCGAGCCTCCAAAGGTTTTTTATATAAAACTAAATTTAAAATGTATTAATTTAACAACAAATTGAACACATACACATGTCTACAAATTACTACCATAATAATTTTTAAACAAATCCACAAATTAATCACTCCCAGATAAATCTTCACCAAGGCAACAGTAACCCATAGACTTTAAACAGACACCAGGCAAAGCACATTTGACCTTATGAATTCAAAATGAGGTTCCTTTCAATTTTTCTCCTTTGCCAACACAGTTGTAGGCTTACAAGCTGGTTAGATCTTAAATGCCTCTGAATTATACACTCAAACTCTTCTCTACTTATACCTAGCTTCCCTTTGAATGTAAATTTTTCATTGTATTACTAGGTTTTTTTACTTTTACCTCTCCTAACAATAATCCTTCCATTCCACCAATTTTATTAGTAATGTAAACACATTGCTTAGCATCTCCCAGCTAGGTGCAAGATTTTACCCATTCTTTTGAATAGTTTATTCAACAAATGCAAATTTACACTTTACCTTCTCCTCCTTACATTTATCTAATTAACATCTGAAACTACTATACATCAAAGCACCCAGACTAGCTGGCTTTAATCCAATTAAGACACACACACAGGCACAGACCCTACTACAATTCCAATTTAAAAATAATTTCCAATAATATTATAGACATTAATATATCTTCATGACACAAGAGAAAAGGTTCACAAGTCCCATAAATAGCTCCTATTATTGCTTTATCTTCCATCAGACTAACTGGAACACAAATCATATCATCAGCCACTATTAATGACTGATCTGTCCCAGTAGTTCTCAAAATATTAATGTGTTTACAGGGTTTGTTGGAGGAGCAGGGGAACAGTTCTCCCTGCAAGACAAAACCTCTGTAACCTTCAGCAACCTGCCTCATTTTAGCAGTCTTCAGTGGAGAATGCTCTTGACTATCCTGAACCATATTCCACATTCTAGTAGGTTCTGAGGGAATGTGTTTCACTTGTATCGTTGCTACAGTTTTAAAACCCATCTCCTTTTCTGATACAGTCTTATCTGAAGACTCCTTAAGCATTCCTATTACTCCCACCAGTTCAGCTTCTAACAATTGGCTTTATGATGCCCTGTTTTATGGCAATAAAAGCATACTGGTTTCTTTACATTACTTTTATCCTCTATACTCTCATTTTTGTTGACTGGAACAACTTCTGCCTTTTCTCTAAAGCTAGACTCTTTTCTGTTCCTCCAGCTTCCCTATGAGTTTACAACTGGAATCTACTGCCCTCTAGCTGCCTATGTGATATGTCATATCTGTCTGCCAGAACTGCTGTTTCCCGTACCTTAGAAACCTTATGGTCTTTCAGGTGTGACCTAATAGCTATTGGGATGCGACTTTGAAATTCTTCCAGTATTTTCAGCTCCCTCACGTTCTCAAATGTTTGTTCGAACTTCAGTGATCAAAACCACCTAATCAAATAACATTTATCTCTCCCTAGCAAATTCTACAGCTGTTTCATATGGTCTTTTCTTTAAAGCCCAAATCTTCAACTGCTGTGCTTCAGGGACAAGCATTAAATACTGTAGTTATAACATCCTCATAATCTGAGGATTGCTCTTCCGAAAGGCTAGAATACACATCCATAGCTTTCAGGACCAAAACACTTTGGAAAATGAGAGTCCATGTGTCTTTGTCCACTTCAACTTTGTAGCCACCTTTCCAAATGACAAAAAATATCTCTCAACTCTATTTTCAGTGAACTTAGGCAATAGGCGAAAACTTTATTCTATCAAAGATCGGAGTGGGACTTGATTCCTAATCCAAACTACTATTCTCTCTTTTTACCCTGTAACCTAAGCTTTTCTCTAGCCAGTTCATGCTCTCTGATTTCTTTTTCTCCTTAAAACTCAAACTCAAGCTTTCACGTTTCCATTTCTTCAGTTTTTTTTTCCTTTTTCCAACTTCAATTTCTTGTTTTTCTCTGTCTCTTTCTATCTCAAGCTGCTTCATCTGCAACTGAATTGCTATCTGGATTAACTTTTCCTTCTTCCAATTCCAAGTGCGATGCTATTACCGCAATTATTTCTGATTTCTTAGTCTCTACTTTTAACTCTAACTCTTCAGATAACGCGATTAACCTAGCCTTGGTTAATTGTTGCAAATCACTCAGGGATAAATCTACCCTCTTCATAAAAGCCATAGCAATTGACAAAGCCATTCTGCTTTTCAATCAGTATAGTAAAATTCGAAACCTTATCAGTCTCAACCTCAGCAAGTACCAGAACTCGTAGTTCTCTGTGCATTTGAAATCCTGCAAGAGCCCTTAATTTATGGGCAGGAATTTTTGCTCGGCATGTGGGTGCGCGCCCGACATGCCCGAGTGTAAAATAGCGCACGATGATGCCAGGTGGCGTCCCGACATCATTGTGCACTCACGCGATATTTCGGTTGGTGGGCGCGCGCAAGAGTCAGCAGCGTGCCCACCAACAATTAAGAGGCCTATTAAGGCCATTACCGTATTAATTAACCTGGATTTTTCACTGCCTGCCCATTGTTACAGTTGGTGGGTGGGCGAATCGGCCAGGCGACCTTTGGAGTTTTGAGGAAACTTCATCCATGGGATGAGGTTTTCGATATTAATTTTTAAAAAAATGTTTGGGCAGAATTTTTACAATCTATGGGCAGAATTTTCTGCATGTCGGGCAGGCGGGCCCGACCCAATCTCCAGTGGGTAGGGAACCGATCCCCACCGGAGAAGCGGGCCCTGCCGCCATTTCAAGTGGGCGGGCCAATTAAGGCCAGCCCAGCATGATGCCCACCGGGAAGCGCTATGCGATTCCTGTTCGGGCGGGGGTGGAGGGGGGGGGATTCCCCAAATGCGAGAGTGCGCTCTTTTGCGCATGCGCACGAAAGAATGCACATCTCCCTGAGGCTGAGTGCTGCCTCAGGGTGATCGCTGACAGTTCTAAAAACTTTAAAAATAGAGAAAAAGAATCCTTAACATGTGCCCCTCATGTGACAATGTCACACAAGATGGGACATGTTAATAAATTTCACTGAAACTTTAATAAACTTTTTTAAACTCTACATGAAACCTCATCCCGCCGGTGGATGAGGTTTCATGTTTTTTCTTTTCCCCGCCGGGGCTCCTGGCCTGCCCACCAACCGCACTGTGCCCCCACCTTCCTGAATATTTAAATAGGGCAGAATGACATCGGGAGTTCCCCCCGACGTCATCCCGTGTCGGCGAGCGGGCCCTGCCCCCTGCACACCGATGGAAAAATTCAGCCCTATATGTTTAGGTGAGTGAGTCCGATGTGTATACATTTTTTTCTGCATTTTAAAATCTTTATTTGATGGTTTTAAATTCTTCAACTCCCTGAGGCAGCTCTCTGCCTTCAGGGAGCTTTCATTGCACGCTCCCCCTCCCCACACTGACTTCAGCGCTCACCCTCCTCCCACCTCCACCCTGGCAGCGCTGAGCCGTTCAGTGTGTCTTTCACGCTGGCTAGCCGTTAATTGGCCAACCAGCGTGAAATTGAGGCTGGGGTTCGAGCGGGCCATTTGCTGGCCACTCCCAGGCCTGCCCACCACGCCTGCCCACTGCGCCTGCCCAACAACCTCAAAATTCTACCCTATTTTATGATTCAAGACCTGAACCCCAAGTTTTTGGTAAGATTTGGTTAGGGACTAATAACTTCTTGTTTAAAGTAGATAAAGTTTGAGATTAAAGACATCTGTTAAGAGAATAAAGCCACAAGATTTCACAGGTTTTGAACAAACAAAAATAAACTTCACTATACAAGGTCAGAAAGGTAAAACAATTTATAGTATCTATCTTACACTCTAACATTCAGGGTAAATATGAGGTACATGTGAGTTAACAGACAAACTGTAGTTGAACACATCACACTGCATACTTAATAGCAGATGCAAGCAAGACAGTTTCAACGGATTTTTCAAAAACCCACCCAGACGTCAGTGGACACTGTGAGTCAACCAATCTTGTAGAGACTCTGTCTCTCTCACAAGGGATTCCAGCCTTCACCTTCAAAGACCTTGTCTTGGAATTCTCTTCAAAGGTTGCTCCAAATTGGATGGCCTCAGCAACAGCCTTCCTTACAGCATTTCAATCTCATCTCCTGAGACTCCATTCCCATGAGTTCCTGACTGTGCACTCAATCACCAACTCACACAACCTTAGTTCTGTGGCCACACTGTGCAGAGTACAACTGCTCCAAAGGGGTTCCTTCACCCCAGCAGCCCACAACATGGAGTCATCAACCTCCTGCTGCCCTCTTCGATTGCTAGGGCTTATCCTGAGCCCTTTTCACTTAAAGTCTGTTAACCGCAGCATTTTTTAATGCTTTTCTCTTTTTAAACTTAACTGGGACCGCTTCCTGTCCCCTGTCTGGGACTCTTCTTGTGGGACCACTTCCAGTCCCTTTCCTAGGACTTTCCGTTGCAATAGTGCTCCGCTCACCATCACATGACCCAGGGTTTTGTGCCATTTTTCTTTCTGGGCAGATGCTCTGGGCTCGTCCTTGGCCCAAAGAAGTTAAAATGCTGAATTACACCTGCGCAGCCTGCTCCTGGTCCATACTTGCACGGAAACTCCAAAGTCTGGCGGATTGGAGTTCCCAACCTCTGCTCTCAACAAGAAGATAAATTAGCTTTCACAGCTGTTGCAAGACCTTTGTTTATCTGAAAGACTTCAGTTAGAGGCTTTGCCATATAAATGGATATTTCCATTAAAAACACTGGGTAGGCGAAATGTAAAACAATTGAACTTGTGCTGTGACACTTTTTTAAAATTAAAACCCTGTGCCAGCAGGTTTCTACATATTTGACACTCTGTAATCGAACTCTGGAAATTCCATTGTGCGACTTTGTCGAATGAACATTGCGCGTGCTTGTATCAAATTCTCCCCTCTGATTCAGAATCATAAAATGACCAGAGCGCAGAAGGAGGCCATTCACCTCATTGAGTTCGTGCTGGCTCTCTACAAGAGCAAGGAAGCACATTGAGGGGCATGCAGGAGAGTGGAGTTAAGGTCATAACCAGATCAGCCATGATCTTATTGAATGGTGGAGCAAGTTTAAGGGGCCGAATGGCTTATTCCTGCTCCTATTTCTTATGTCCTAATGTTTCTTAAGTTCTTATGTTCTCACTCCCATTCTTTCTCTGTAATCCTGCATTTCTTTTCCCCTTCAAATGCTTAACTAATTCCCTTTTGAAAGCCATGATTGAATCTGCCTCCACCACACTCACAGGCAGTGCATTCCAGATCCTATCCACTTGCTACAAAAACAATTTCCTCATGTTGCCTTTGGATGTTTAGGCAATTCCTTTAAATCTGTGTCCTTTGGTTCTCGCTCCTTCTGCCAAAGGAGACGTTTCTCTTTATCTTCTCCAACTAGGATCCCTCATGATTTTGGACACTTCTGTCAAATCTCTTCTGCTCCAAGGAAAACAACCCAACTTCTCCAATCTATCCACGTGACTGAAGTCTATCATTCCTGGAAAGATTCTAATGAAATATTTTGCATCCTCTACAACCTTCACATCCTCCTTAAAGTGTGGTGCCTGGAATTGGATACAGTACTCCAGCTGAGGCTGAACCAGTGTTTTAATAATGTTCACCACAACTTCCTTCCTTCAATACTTTATGGCTCTATTTCTAATACCGAGGATTCCTTATGCTTTTTTAAGTGCTTTCTCAAGCTGCCCTGCCACCTTCAACATTTTGTGCACATATACTCCAAGTTCTCTCTGCTCCCTCACCCCTTACAAATTATACAGCTTAGCTTACTCTCTGCTCTTTCTTCCACAGAAAATATATTACTCCACACTTCTCTGGGTTAAATTTCATCTGACACATGCCCAACCATTCCACCAGCTTGTTCTAAGTCCTCTAGGAATCTGTGACCATCTTCCTCACTTTTCTGTTCTTCCTCATTGCCATCTAACAGAGTATCTTTCTTGTAAATTTCATAAGAACTCTAATAAAAGGCTCAAACCGTCATGATTATCCAACTGATGGGTATCTAACCCACAAAATACTTCTGATTTTGCTCCTGGCAGGGTTTGACACCTTGTTTCCTCTTTGGTAGGGACGTAACCCATGTCCACATATCACTGCATTCTTTCACTGATCCTGTGTTTCAGACTCAGCAAACATTGGTGGGTGAACATACCTGGACAATTTACACTTGCTTTCTGCCATTTTTCACAATGGCTATTAGAAATGTAGTTTTCTGTCTGAATTTTTTCTTTGCTTCAAACCTGCACCTTTTAGATGACCATCCTCTGCTACATGTTCTATTGCAGCAAGCCAGTGGGTGAAAGTTAGAACTGGAGCCAATCTTTACACATATTTATTTACAGAATTATAATTCGCAAGCGTACACTTCCTAACACAAGAACCACTGCTTTAATTTGTGTCTCTTTATATGGGCTCCACTGAAACACCAATTAATACCCACCAACTGCACACAATTAATACTACACTTCCAAGTTTTGTGTCACCTGCAAATTTTGAAATTATGCCCTACCCACCCAAGTCCAAGTTATTGGATCCCCAGGGAATTCCAGTCCAAAAAACAACGAATCAGCATTACTCTCTAACCAATTTCATATCCATGCTGCCACTGTCCCTTTTTTCCATGAACTTTAACTTTACTGACAAGTATATCAAGTGGCACTTTATCAAAGACATTTTGGAAGACCATATACATCCACCAGATTGCTTTCATCAACTCTTCCAGTTACCTCATCAAAAACCTCAGTTGTTAGCTAAACATAACTTGCCTTAACAAATCTGCGCTGACTTTCCTTAGCTAATCCACACCGGTCCAAATGACTGTTAATTTTGTCCCAAAAGAATGAAACTTTTATAACAAAATGGTTAACTACCTATTAAAACAGCTGGCAGGGAATTGATACCAAGATATTAAACATTTGTACAACGACAAGACACCGTGCCATTCCTAGCTTATATTGCCAAAGAAATTTATTTTGTATGCATGTGTGTGGCAAGAGAATTGTATTTTTTAAGTTCTGGGGAATTTTAATGTCAGCAGATTTGTTGTATCATTTCCTTCAAATGTTTTAACGATTAATTGGGAAATTCATTTTTTGCTAAATGTAAATTACAAAATAAGAAGTGACTGATCTTTCTGTGTGGTTTCCAGAGCAAGAGAAGAAAGATGTTATCCCTAAAGCAATCTTCAATGTAATGAACTCAGAAAATAAAAAAGGAAAGCCACTTCAGTTTAATGACCCTTTGTGGCCTGCACAGTGGGAACTGGTAAGCACTGCATCACCAGTTTATTAATTTCTTCTTGAATTAACCCTTGAAACACAATCTACTTATGAGTTCCTGAGAGCACAGATACAACAGAATGTGCACATATGCATATATAGATACAAGGGGGTTGGCTATACATGCAAACATGCAAGCTATGAGTGGTTGTACATACACATGGGCTCAGATAAATGTTTGAATTCAGGAGTGATCCATCTTGTATAATCAAAACTGCATTATGGTTAGCAAATAAACACAAGCTTAACTTTTATACAATCTTTGACACTTTGTTGATGGTATCTATCCTTACCAAGCAGGCATAAACAATTGAAAGAGAAAGCATTTCCTAATTAATTAATCACAAAATATTCCGCTTGAATTTTATTTTATTTTTGCATTACACTTTGTGATATTAATGTGGTGAAACTGCTTATTTAATCATCCATGTAAACATTTTATTTCCCTTTAATGAGGACTAATTTTTTCAACTCAGTTAAATTTCATATTAAATGTTTTCCGAATACTCAAATACTACTTTCAGTAAATATTTTTTTTATGAATCAAGCTCGCTAAGGCCCCAGCATAACTTTAATTAATGTACCAATGCATCTTATGATTGATGCATGGGGTTGTTACAGATTACAACCCGTGTTTGCTGTATGTACATGTCATATGTGTTTCCTGGTGCTTTGTACAACTCAGATATTAATTTCCTGTTATATTTGTGCAGCTTAACCTTCATTTGCTGATTTATATAGTTTACAATATGTAAACTGCTAACTGAAGTCCTTAAACATTTTGCAATCTTTAAATTTGCGGTCTTCTGTGGCAGCCAAAAACCCTGTGCATCTAAAACTAAAGAGAATTGTATGTGCAATTAAAGTAAATGTTCCAGACTAGTCATCGGTGAAAAATATTTTCACATAACAGAAAAATTAAACTGATATAATACCTAATCTAAGTGATGAAGAAGTTGTTCCCTGCAGTAATACAGATTAATTTAACACCACCCAGATTGTTTTAACCATTTGAACATTGTGCTTATTAAACTCAGTATGAAATGTTGAAAAAAAATCTTAGCTCTGAACCACCTATAGGGGGCATTACTACATTTTTAAATTTGAAGGTATATATAAAAGTTGTGCAATTGCAAGTTTTTTGCCCTAGCTTCTGGTGTTCTCCTTCACCTGTTCTTCACCTGACCTCCATAACAGATGAAGCTCAATTTTTAAGCAGGCTGGGAAAGAATGCATGGTGTATGCCACTGCATATCTTAGCTTCATTATTCCTTGATACCAAATATTTTAAGCTACAATGTGAGAGTATGGGAAGATGTCACCCTGACATTTAAAATTGTGAAAGAATATAATTCTGAACAATTCTGTGAGCATTGTGTTAACCAACCGCTGTGAAAGAACGGACAGTATGAAACTAGCCACCGGCCAAACGGTGCTGCTGGGTTAACAGAGCTGCTGGCCAAATGGATTAGCCGGCATTTCTCCAAGGCAAGATGTCCTCCTCAGATGGGAGTGGAAGTCTTGATCTTAGCCAATTAACGCTCCGTTGAGTATTAAATGGCTGCAGCGCAGCCAGTATCAGCAGCGATGCGTTCCCCACCAATATTTTAGGTGGTAAGGCTGAAAACCCCGACATCCAAAAATTCCTGGCCATGGCCTCTGTCCCCCTCCTGACCTCCAGGAGTAAGGCCTCCAGTGCCATGTCAGTGAAGCTGGGTGCCCTCTGTGTAGCCTGTTGCTCCATTACCAGACATAATCTTGACATTACTGCACCAGCCTGAGAGCATTTCCCCTTTAAGGAGGGCAGGCTACCGTTTAGAAGCGCAGCTTAGCTTTATGTTGTGCTAGACACGCACACACCTGGATCCCTGCTGAATGTGCAGCCAGCCAGCAGCGTGTTTCATGTTGGGCTGCAAACCACAATTATGTTGATGAGCAGACAGCACAGAGTTTGCATGCTGCCTGGTTCAACTGAACTAGCTGCAGGGTGATGGTGTATCTTGATCCTCATGCTCACTAACTGGCCTAATCAAACTTTCTCCAACATATTTAGAATAGAGAATGCTATGACCAGAAACTGAACTGGACTAGCCAAATAAATACCATGGCTACAAGAGCAGGTCAGAGGCCAGGAATTCTGTGGCGAGTAACTCACCTCCTTACTCCCCAAACCTGTCCACCACCTACAAGGCACAAGTCAGGAGTGTGAGGCAATACTCTCCACTTACCTGGATGAGTGCAGCTCCAACAACACTCAAGAAGCTTGACACCACTTGATTGGCACCCCATCCACCACCTTGCACAGTGGCAGCAGTGTGTACCATTTACAAGATGCACTGCAGCAAGGCACCAAGGCTCCTTCGACAGCATCTTCCAAACCCACGACCTCTATCACCTAGAAGGACAAAGGCAGGAGATGGATGGGAACACCACGACCTGCAAGTCTCCCTCCAAGCCACACACCATCCAGACCTGGAACTATATCCCTGTTCCTTCAATGTCACTGGGTCTAAATACTGGAACTCCCTCCCTCACAGTGCTGTGGGTGTACCTATACCACATGGACTGCAGTGGTTCAAGGAGGCGGCTCAGCACCACCTTCTCAAGGGCAATTAGGGATGAGCAATAAATGCTGCTCTAGCCAGCAATGCCCAAATCCTATGAAAGGATAAGTATGTTTTTTTTAAATTAGCCTTTGTTAAATATATATGCAGAAAATTTTAAAAAATGTTTGTTTAATAAAGGTTGGATATTCAGAATTATAAAAACATAGGCCAGAATTTTACATTTAGCGTGCGGGCGTGCGCCCGACACACACGAACATAATATGACGTGCGATGACGTCGGGTGTGCATCCAGACGTCATCCTCGCTCGATATTTCGTTCGGCAGGTGCGTGCTGGATTTGGCTGCGCGGCCACCGATAATTGAAAGGCCTATTAAGGCCATTAACAAGCTTATTAACTTGAAATTTACACTGCCCATCCAACCTAATGGTTGGCGGACAGGCGAAAAGGCCAAGCGGCCTTTACATTTTTTAGGAAACCTCATCCACGAGCAGGATGAGGCTTCCTAAAGCTAATACAAATTAAATAAAAACTTTATTTTAAAATTAAAAACATGTCCCATCTCATGTGACACAGCCACATGAGGGGCCTTGTTTTATTAAATTTTTTTATAATCTTTATTAATTTTTTAAAAAAGCGCTTCAATCTCCCTGGGGCAGCTCCGTACTTCAGGGAGATTGAAGCGCTCTTTCGCGCGCATGCATGAACTGCACGCCAGGCCCAGCTCTCCCTCCTTCTCCTGCCCGCACAGGCAGCGCTCAGCACTCCCACTCGCGATCCACGCAAGGTGGGCCAGCATGAAATCGCAGTGTGGAGCCAATCGCAGGCGGCGGTCAGCTTCCTGACCGCCCCCGCCCGCTCCCGCTGCATCCGCCCGACAAGGGCAAAATTCTGGCCATAAGGAACATCACATTCATATTATCGCCACACCCATGTGGAGCTGATAAGTAAATATGAAATAGGAGCAGGAGTAGACCTTACAGCCTGTTGAGCCTGCATACTAACTTCCAGTGCCCCTTGTATGAGTATAGCAAATACCTCTGAACATTAACATATACAAGTTTCACATCTTTTTTAAAAGTTGTATTTATTGCAGTAAGCATTTTATGCTGACAGTAGAGATTGTATCATGAATGTTTTTAGCAACATTACCTCAGCAGACCATGTTCAAATGAATAAGGTGCTTGGATGGCAAAGTTGAATATGAAAAATTAAATTATATTTTCTTACAGTAACTGTTAGGATGGAGCAAAATTCATACTAAATTTTAAGCAAATTTTTATGTTGACAAACACTTTCACATCATATAAATATAATTGTGTGGTCACACATGTTTAAAACTTCCATAGTTCATGAATAATCAATTATGATGCTTAGTACTAAGCCACAAGAAGAATTATTGGCATATTTGAGGTCTTTTTAAGCAGGAGATTTTGACATTTTAATAAGATCTTATTGATAATACCAGGGAGGCAATGGCATAGTGGTATTGTCGCTGTACTAGTAACCCAGAGCCCCAGGGTAATTCTCTGGGGACCTGGGTTCAAATCCTGCCAAGGTAGATGGTGGAATTTGAATTCAATATAAAAAAAATCTTTAATAGAAGTCTCATGATGACCATTGCCAATTGTTGTGAAAACCCATCTGATTCATTAATATCCTTTGGGGAAGGAAATCTGCTGCCCCTACATGTGACTCCAGACCCACAGCAATGTAGTTGCCTCTTAAATGCCCTCCGAACAAGGGCAATAAATGCTGGCCTAGCCAGCGATGCCCACATCTCAGGATTAATTTTTCTTAATGTTGTTAAAGCACTTTATTTGAACACATAATATTAATAAAAATTTTAAAATACTGCAGTTGCAGAAATTGGGCAATGCGTTTTCCCCAATTTAATTTAATTTAATTTCAATCTTTTAAAGTTACATGACATCTTCAGGGTTGTTTGGTCACTAGCCCAGAAATTGGAGTGATCTGGGTTCCAGATGTCTCGATGGTCACTATTGGTTCCATTCAGTATTGGCGAACAAGACAGATGATTCGCAATGTGGGAGAACAGATTCTTCCTGATCCCTCCCCTTTTTTTAACCCACTTTCCCCTCAACTCTTGATGGAATCCACAGTCATCAAGGGATCCTGCAATCAGCAGCCAGGAACACAAAGAGTAAGATAAAAACACATTGGCAAGAAGTTGTCTACACACCAGTCAGGTTGAATTACAAAGGCAAGCTCTCAGAAACAATGCACTTTTGGAGGTTTCAAGGCACCCAGCTATGTTCTTGAATTGGCCTGCATTTAGCTGCAGCACAGCAGGGGACTGGGTGCAGGAATAAGTTAGATATTGACCCTAATCTTCTGGAGTAGTGAAATCTGGACTTAAGCCTGTGTTGTGCATCAGGACTTTGTGGAAGTCCTGCCGTGCACATAAGCACTGGAATTGGTGAAAAGTTTAAACATCAATGAGCTGATTTGTGCTGCCCGGGCCCTCTGTGAGTGTCTCCGATACTTAACCCAGGGCAGAAACTTGCGCCAGATACATAGGACTTACCTGGATATTTAGCCTGGAAATGTTACACAAATTTAATCTTTGGTGTAATTCAGAGACTAACCAGCAGAACTGAACATCACAACCGACAACCCCCCCAACAATCCCAACCTGACCTGACCCAACCAACACACGACTCGACCACCCTCTAACTGACTAGCCCCTGACCCAACCTAAATACCCACCGACAAGACTACCCACCTGACCCGACTGCAACCCCTCACCAGACAACCCTCCCTAATCCAACTGCCTCCCGACCTCACTACCCCCCAACTTGACTACCCCAAATCTGACTGCTGACCCAGTCACCCATCCATCCACCTACCTACCAACCCACCCACTCACTCATCCATTCACCCACCCACCCGCTTACTCACTCAGCCACCCATCCACTCAGTCAACCGCCCGCCCACTCACCTATCAACCCACCCACTCAAACCACGCGCCCACTTGAACCCATCCGCTTGCCAACTCAACCAACCACCCACCCAATCACCAGCCCACCCACTTACCCAGTCACTCACTCACTCATTCAATCACTCAACCACTACCCCCAACCACTCACTTATCCATCCACGGACTCATCCACCCACACACTCATCTACCCACTCGCTCATCCACCCACTCGCTCATCTACCCACTCGCTCATCCACCCACTCGCTCATCCACCCACTCA
Source organism: Cetorhinus maximus (assembly GCF_964194155.1). Taxonomy (NCBI): domain Eukaryota; kingdom Metazoa; phylum Chordata; class Chondrichthyes; order Lamniformes; family Cetorhinidae; genus Cetorhinus; species Cetorhinus maximus. The sequence continues at coordinate 62,030,500 of NC_135885.1, read as the reverse complement.
TCAACACATCCACCCACTCACTCACCCATCCATGCACCCAACTACTCACTCACTCACCCACTCACTCACTCACATCCACCCACTCACTCACTCGCACACTCACTCACTCACCTACTCACTCACATCCACTCGCTCACATTCACTCACTCGTCCGCCCACTCACCCACCCGCCCGCTCACTCGCCTGCCTGTTCACTCGCCCACCCACTCGCCCGCCTGACCACCCGCCCACTCGCCCGCCTGCCCACCCGCCCACTCGCCCGCCCACTCGCTCGCCTGCCCACTCGCCCACCCACTCGCCTGCCTGCCCACTCGCCCACCCACTCACTCACCCACTGCATTCACTCACGCACTCACTTACCCACCACACTCACACACTCACACACTCACACACTCACACACTCACACACTCACACACTCACACACTCACACACTCACACACTCACACACTCACACTCCCTCCCCACTCACCCACCCACCACCCTCCCTACTCTCTCTCACTCACTCACCCACCCCCACCCCACTCTCACACTCACTCACCCACCCCCACCCCACTCTCACACTCACTCACCCACCCCCACCCCACTCTCACACTCACTCACCCACCCCCACCCCACTCTCACACTCACTCACCCACCCCCACCCCACTCTCACACTCACTCACCCACCCCCACCCCACTCTCACACTCACTCACCCACCCCACTCTCACACTCCCTCACCCACCCCACTCTCACACTCACTCACCCACCCCACTCTCACACTCACTCACCCACCCCACTCTCACACTCACTCACCCACCCCACTCTCACACTCACTCACCCACCCCACTCTCACACTCACTCACCCACCCCACTCTCACACTCACTCACCCACCCCACTCTCACACTCACTCACCCACCCCACTCTCACACTCACTCACCCACCCCACTCTCACACTCACTCACCCACCCCACTCTCACACTCACTCACCCACCCCACTCTCACACTCACTCACCCACCCCACTCTCACACTCACTCACCCACCCCACTCTCACACTCACTCACCCACCCCACTCTCACACTCACTCACCCACCCCACTCTCACACTCACTCACCCACCCCACTCTCACACTCACTCACCCACCCCACTCTCACACTCACTCACCCACCCCACTCTCACACTCACTCACCCACCCCACTCTCACACTCACTCACCCACCCCACTCTCACACTCACTCACCCACCCCACTCTCACACTCACTCACCCACCCCACTCTCACACTCACTCACCCACCCCACTCTCACACTCACTCACCCACCCCACTCTCACACTCACTCACCCACCCCACTCTCACACTCACTCACCCACCCCACTCTCACACTCACTCACCCACCCTACTCTCACACTCACTCACCCACCCCACTCTCACACTCACTCACCCACCCCACTCACCCACTCACCCACCCCACTCACCCACCCACCCACCCCACTCACCCACTCACACACCCACCCCACTCACACACCCACCCCACTCACACACCCACCCCACTCACACACCCACCCCACTCACACACCCACCCCACTCACACACCCACCCCACTCACACACCCACCCCACTCACACACCCACCCCACTCACACACCCACCCCACTCACACACCCAACCCACTCACACACTCACTCACCCACCCCACTCACACACTCACTCACTCACCCACCCCACTCACACACTCACTCACCCACCCACCCCACTCACACACTCACTCACCCACCCACCCCACTCACACACTCACTCACCCACCCACTCACACACCCACCCCACTCACACACTCACACACCCACCCTACTCACACACCCACCCTACTCACACACTCACTCACCCACCCCACTCTCACACTCACTCACCCACCCCACTCTCACACTCACTCACCCACCCCACTCTCACACTCACTCACCCACCCCACTCTCACACTCACTCACCCACCCCACTCTCACACTCACTCACCCACCCCACTCTCACACTCACTCACCCACCCCACTCTCACACTCACTCACCCACCCCACTCTCACACTCACTCACCCACCCTACTCTCACACTCACTCACCCACCCCACTCTCACACTCACTCACCCACCCCACTCTCACACTCACTCACCCACCCCACTCTCACACTCACTCACCCACCCCACTCTCACACTCACTCACCCACCCCACTCTCACACTCACTCACCCACCCCACTCTCACACTCACTCACCCACCCCACTCTCACACTCACTCACCCACCCCACTCTCACACTCACTCACCCACCCTACTCTCACACTCACTCACCCACCCTACTCTCACACTCACTCACCCACCCCACTCTCACACTCACTCACCCACCCCACTCACACACTCACACACCCACCCCACTCACACACCCACCCCACTCACACACCCACCCCACTCACACACCCACCCCACTCACACACCCACCCCACTCACACACCCACCCCACTCACACACCCACCCCACTCACACACCCACCCCACTCACACACCCACCCCACTCACACACCCACCCCACTCACACACCCACCCCACTCACACACCCACCCCACTCACACACCCACCCCACTCACACACCCACCCCACTCACACACCCACCCCACTCACACACCCACCCCACTCACACACCCACCCCACTCACACACTCACTCACCCACCCCACTCACACACTCACTCACTCACCCACCCCACTCACACACTCACTCACCCACCCACCCCACTCACACACTCACTCACCCACCCACCCCACTCACACACTCACTCACCCACCCACCCCACTCACACACTCACTCACCCACCCACTCACACACCCACCCCACTCACACACTCACTCACCCACCCACTCACACACCCACCCTACTCACACACTCACACACCCACCCCACTCACACACTCACTCAGCCACCCCACTCACACACTCACTCAGCCACCCCACTCACACACTCACTCACCCACCCCACTCTCACACTCACTCACCCACCCCACTCTCACACTCACTCACCCACCCCCACCCCACTCTCACACTCACTCACCCACCCCCCACCCTACTCTCACACTCACCCACTCACCCACCCACCCCCCACCTCACTCTCACACTCACTCACCCACCCCCCACCCCACTCACTCACTCACCCACCCCACTCACACACTCACCCACCCACCCACCCCACTCACACACTCACCCACCCCACTCACACACTCACCCACCCACCCACCCCACTCACACACTCACCCACCCACCCACCCACCCCACTCACCCACCCACCCACCCACCCCACTCACCCACTCACCCACCCACCCACCCCACTCACACACTCACCCACCCACCCACCCCACTCACCCCACTCACACACTCACCCACCCCACTCACACACTCACCCACCCACCCACCCCACTCACACGCTCACTCACCCACCCACCCCCTCACCCACCCCACTCTCACACTCACTCACACACCCACCCTCCCCACTCACCCACCCTCCCCACCCCCACTCACCCACCCTCCCCACCCCCACCCTCCCCACCCACACACCCACCCACCCTCCCTCCCCACTCACCCACACACTCGCCCCCCCCACTCACACCCCCCCCACTCACACACTCACCCACCCCCCCACTCACACACTCACCCATCCACCCACCCCCCCCACTGACACACCCACACACCCACCCACCCCCCCCACTCACACACTCACCCACCCACCCACCTCACACACTCACCCACCCCCCCACTCACACACTCACCCACCCCCCCACCTCCCCCACTCACCCACCCCCCCACCTCCCCCACTCACCCACCCCCCCACCTCCCCCACTCACCCACCCCCCCACCTCCCCCACTCACCCACCCCCCCACCTCCCCCACTCACACACTCACTCACCCACCCCCCCACTCACACACTCACTCACCCACCTCCCAACTCACACACTCACTCACCCACCCACCCACCACCCCCCCCCACTCACACACTCACCCCCCCACCCACCCACCCGCCCCACTCACACACTCACCCCCCCACCCACCCACCCGCCCCACTCACACACTCACCCCCCCCACTCACACACTCACCCCCCCCCACTCACACACCCACCCCACTCACACACTCACTCACCCCACTCACACACTCACTCACCCCACTCACACACTCACTCATCCACTCACTAACCCACCCAAAGACTTGCTACTTTAAAAGCTTTACCTGAATGTGGCAGCTACTGTTGTGAAAAGGGGACATGTTCTCTCTTCATCCATCTTCTTCTGTGCTTGCCGGGCTTGCCCTGAAGAGGCTGCACCGGCCCATTTCTGCTGCAGGTGAGATCGAACGTCCTGGCTGCAAATGCACAATATAGTTGGGTGCAGTAAACTTCACAGGCATTGCTGCTGACCGGAAGGCCTGGGCCTTGTCTTTTTACTTCTGGAACCTGGGCCTGAATTCAGCATAGTCTCAACTCAGTTGCCAAAATTTACAAACACACAATACTAGCTGACCAACAGTTATGCCGAAGTTAACTCCATGCTGACAGTCTCACTAGTTATAATACAATATAAAAAAAAAACTAGAAGAGAAGCAGAACTACTTTGATGCCTAACCAAGGAAACCAGTATAAGGATATTAATGAAAATATAGCATTGTTATTGGCAGACATATCAAACCAATATTTCTAATATCTGTTACCCAATCTTAACCTATTGTTTGCTCTTTTTTGCCATTGAGCACCAAGGGATTTCCAATCAGTTTAATGATCCAATAGATTGGAAAATTGCACATGACTCTGCTATTTATGAAAGGTCATAGAGGTAAAACTGGAAATTATGGACCAGGTGGCCTAACACTGTTGTGGGGAAATTGAACACCTTGAAAATTTTCAGCTGATCAGAGAAAGCCAGCATGGATTTGCATTGGGTAGGTCATGCCTTGTGAATCTGACTGAATTTTTTGAAGAGGTGGCTACAGTTGTAAACAGGGGAATGTTATTTATATGAACTTCCAAAGGCATTTGATAAAGTTCCTCATAAGAGACTGTTAACTAAAATTGAAGCTCATGGAATTGAAGACAAGCTGTTGACCTAGTCACAAAATTGGCTGAGTAGCAGGAGATGGAGACTAAGGTTAATGACTGGTACTCTAGTTAACAGGATATGACTATTGATGTCCTACAAGAATCTGTGCAGAAGCCTTAACTAGTCACAAAATTTATTAACAACTTAGTCGATGGGCTAGAAAGCCACAAATCCAACTTTGCCAAAGACACAAGGAGAGGCAGCGTTGTAAGCAGTGTAGATGATGAATAAAATTACAAAGAAATGTTAATAGATTAAGTGAATGGGAGAAATTGTGGCAAATGGACTTCATTGTAAGCAAATGTGAGGTCATCCACTTGGCATCTAGACAGAGTACTTTCTAAACGGTAAAAGAATAGAAAAAGTGGAGGCCCAAAGAGACTTGGGGATTGTTAGGATCTCCATGGGACCGGTAATTTTTAAAAAGGAACTCGAACTTCCAGTTACTAGCTGAAAGAATGTCATGGCAAGATTTCACATTTTAAAACTTTTACTGTAACAAATTACCAAAAGCACTTTTGACTAAACACTACTTTCCTTTTGTAGACAACTTATACTTTAAACAACAGTGAGGTCTTTTATGCTTATCACACATTGCACTCCCCATGGAATTATAGAATTAAGCAGTCCACAGTTACTCCCAGCCTCCAATGGGTTCCCATATCCCCATTTCACCAAGTAGTAACTTTAAGTGAGCATCTCCAGGCACTTTCCTCAGCCTTCAGGGAAAGCACCATCAGTAAAGCCTGTTTCTTCTTCTCTCTGCCCCCACCTACTCCTTTCCCCCAGCTGTGCCAGGACAAATCTCCAGAAATCTTTGAATGTCAGCAGGATGCGTCTCTTTGACTAGAGGCTGTCTCCTTTCTGCATACAGCTGTTGTAGCTATCAGAGCCAAACAGCCTTTTCTCTCTACTGATCTCACAAATGACTTCCTTTGCCCTCTTCCCCATGGCAATGTGAAACAAATTAACCTTGCATCCAAGCAGAAGTGCTAATTAGCTATCCATTATCCTAACTCCTTTTCATCTTAGAAGTAAATGGGGAGTTTACCTCACAACTTTTCACAACCCATATACCAACAACACCTTTCTGGGACTTTGGGAGACTCAAATACTTCTCTTTGTAAACTCAGACTGCTGCGATTGCCTCTAAGCTTAAATACTTGCAGTTTCTTCTCAGTAAAACAATCTAAGCCTTCCTTTGATTTCTAACAATCAAACCACCTGAGCTTACTGTCTGGTAGACAGCAGAGCAGGTCACATGACCCCCTTCACCCACCCTAAATTTAAAGCTGCAGTCCCATAATATAATAATCTTATAAACTTCATAATTGTAACATGGTCCAAGTACATGGATTATTAAAATGCCACGAACAAGTACAGAAAATAATCAAAAAGGCTGATAAAGTGCTGGCCTTTATAATTAGAATATGAGGGGCTAGAAGTTATTCTTCAGCTTACAAAGCCATGGTTAGATCACATCTGGAATGCTGTGAGCAATTCTGGACACCACAGCCTGAGAAGGATATATTTGCCTTGAGGGAGTACAGTGTAGGTGTCATGAAGCTATTAATGTATATAGCATTTTGGAAAATATTTTCCTTTTAAAATAGAGGTTTAGTCTGTGGCTGTGTCTTAATTGGATTAAAGTCAGCTAGTCTGGGTGCTTTGATGTGTGTTAGTTTTGATATGGAAGAGAGATAATGTATATTTGCATTTCTTGAATAGAGCATTCAAGAAGTGGGGTGAAAACTTGACGCCTTTCTAGCAGATACCAAGCAATATGTTTAAACTGCTAATAAAATTGGGACAACGAATGGGGGTTCATTGTTAAAAGGTGAAGTTCAAAGATGCTGGTGAGACAATGAGAATTTGAATTCAATCGGTGTTGGTAGGTATAACTTCAGCAGTTTTTGGGTGAGCAGAGGCAATGTGAGATCAAAAGGCACCTGTAAGCCTCCACCTTTCTCCAACAGGCTCCACAGTGAAAAGAACCTCATTTTGAATTTGTGAGGTGAAAATGCTTTGCCTGGTGTTTGGTTAAGTCTATGGGTTGCTGTTGCCTTAATGGAGATTAGTTTGGGAATTTGTTAAAAGTTATGATAGTAGTAATTTGTGGCCATGTGTATATATTTTAACCTGTGTAAATTAATAAAATGTTTCAATCAGTTTAATGTAAGGCCTCGAGAAATGGTGATCTGATTCCTGAATTTAGAGTCGCAACTCAAACATAACACTTAAAATTATAGGTTATGACAGTTGTTTAAAGCTTTCCTCTGGGATTTTTAAATAACTCCGCTTTACTAACTGCACCAGTCATAACAGTAGGCTTAGCAGAATGATACCTGGACTCCAAGGATTAAATTACAAGGACAGATTACACAAATGAGAGCTGCAATTTGGAAGATTAAGGGGCTATTTTATCAAAGGTTTCAAAATATTAGAGGAAATAGATAGGGTAGATAATTAGAAATTATTTCTGCTGGTTGGTGCTCTAGGGCATTGTTAAAAATTAGGAGCAAAATTAGGAAATACTTCAAATGCAAAGGGCGGTAGAAGTTTGGAACTCTCTCCTGCAAACAGCAATTGATGCTAGATCAATTGTAAATTTTAAATGAGTGATAGATTTTTGTTATCCAAGGGCATTAAGGAATATGGGGCAAAGCTGGTATATGGAGTTAGGTTACGAATCAGCCAAGGTCTTATTGAATGGCAGAATAGCCTCGAGTCCCTTCTATCTTGATAAAGGCAAAATGGCTTACTATGTTTCTATGTTCTGGAGTCCATTCTGTTACGATAAATGTGACTCGGTGATATATAACCTTTATGAGATGGCACATTCAATATTACGAGCTTAAAAACCACTTATAAAACACAACAGTTCAGAATTATTGCTGGCCACTAGTTGCTTTACACTTGGTATTTTTATATGATGAGTCTTTGTCTGCCAATTTAGCTAAGGCATTAGCAAATGTAAAACAAACCAATTCGTGCCTGTGTTGAAATAGTGAACATCATACGTTAGATAATTTTCCTCAAACGTTGGGTGAAATTTAATGTTGGTGATGGGCAGCCCGCCCCCACTGGGATATCAGTTACCTCTGGGAAGCCTGATGCTATTCCAAGGCAATCAGGCACTTACCTGGACAGTATTGGATCTCCCACCAAATCAAGCCCCTAAGCCCTGCCCTGAGAGCTGTGGCCAGTCAGAGGCTGGCAGTTCTCCAGTACCGGCAGCGCCACAGGAAGCAGTGGCCCACCTTCGGTACTGCACTTGGGCCATTGTCAGGGATTTATACTGGAGAAAGGTAAATGTGGGAGGGATGGGGGTAGCAGGCGTTGGAGGTGGCACCGGCAGTGGGGGAGATCCATGGACAGGAGGGAGGCTTTCCATGGGCCACGTGCATCCCTATGCCGGCCCCTCAATCAGGTACAGAGTACCTGAGTACAAGGTCCCTCCTTCCCCCTTATTAGACTGCAGGCAAATCTAACAGGGCTTGCTAGGTGACCTTCATGGATGGTGAGTTCCTAGACCTCCTGCTGTTTGAATCCCAGCAGTGGCGGGGTGAGACCCTTAAGTGGCTCTAAAGTGATTACTTAAGGGCTTCAATTGGACTCCAATTGGGAAGGCCTCCCTCCACCTTTCCCACTCAGAGCCTGATCATGGGGAGTTGGGAAGACAGCAGGACCTCCACCCCGCATCTTCCCCCTCCCCAATTACAGAGTAGAAAACAGATACTCGTGCTGCTGAAAATGTATTTTGAGTATTAAAAGGATTGAAATAAATTAGTCAGATTGAATAGAAAATAAATTTTATTCAGGTTAAAATAACAAAAAAGAGAGAACATGGAAGAATGAAGAAAAGATCAGACAGGATCTTTTATTTTTTGTTTAGCCTTGTATATTTGGTATTTATTTTTAAAGCACCTGGTTAGTGTTACGTTAATAATGCAGCTCTTAACATTTGTTCTACAGTCATATTAGTATGTTTTTACCACAGTTTGCATAGGCTTAAATTTAAGACACCAGCTAGATTGTTATTTCTCAGAGCTGCCAACAAACTAATGGTTAATATCAATAATTACTACCACCCCATGCTAGTTATTAAAGCTATATGAAGGTGATACTCAGGGTCACATCCCCACCCCCAACTCCAAAATAAAATTGTCTGTCAAGGAGTTTTTAAAAATGTACTGATTCTATTATTGCAGTTACGAATAGACAGCCACTAACTTAATAAATCAGCAAGTAGTATCAAACATTCTGGGGGACTGATGTGACAAATGCTGACATATAATCTGAAGGAGGCATTAATGGCCTAAACTACCCCCTCCCCCATGGCTATGCTGCGTTCTTATATGGGAAGTAGGTGTGAAAGATCAGTTCAGTCCAAAGGACATAGAGAGGTAGCTTGGGGTGCTCATGCTTAAAGGGGCACACTATCAGAACAGTTAATCAGTTTGACTGCAAGTAATTACCAATACCATTTACATCTCAATTAATCATAATTGCTAAATTGAAATTCTCCCTTTACAGTGTTTGAGAAAGACTGGGGTAAATAATTTAATTTATACATTTCCTGATAATGTAAAAATTATCAGTTGAACCATAATATTATCAAATACAAAGCTGAAGACATTATTTGGGTATTGTACCCCAGTGGAAAATAGGACTTGCATTCACTTTGTTCAGAGATAAATTTGTCAATCACAGCACTTTGTTTTGTCGCCGTGGTTCCTTTAAGGATCACTGTCATTCAAAATTAGACTGCATTCTCAGAATTTTGCTATATCTACCTGTGAAATGAATGTTATAAAATTTCAAATTAAAAGTTGGAAACCACTGTCAGTGTTATGTTGTAGTTCATATTTATAACATTTACACCAGATGATATAAAATGATGCAACTTAAGAGTGCTTTAGAACATTGATAAAAACTGTACTTTTTAAAAATGAGCTTTTCGTGGAAAGCCACTGCACCAGAGGTCAGGATTTTAAACGTGAACACATGCTATGAAGGAAGCCATGCAGGAATTTTAAAAAAAATCTTCCTTGTTTTGTTAGTTTAGATTCTGAAAGAAGCTTTTGTGTGTAAAGATGTAACTTGAGCCTAGGCCTGGAGCTATGCCCTGTGGTACACAGGCCACTATTTCTGCCCCAGTACCAAACTAACAAGCCTTGTATCTCCAACCTGACACTGGCTTTTGTAAGAAATAATTTACTTCAACCACGGTGATAAAAAGATCCTTTGTGTCATTGCACCACAGTTACTTAATAGGAATGATCAAATACGTTGATCATGGTAACATATTAAGATCTGTTTAAAATGTGATGTTGGTTTTATTGCAGCCTCTGAAGCCATATTCAGCAATGTTGTTCAGAAATTGCCCACTTTATTTCCAAGTCCCATCTGTTCCACTCTTGCTGATTTTATTTGTTAATATTTCTTAACCAGATTCATTGATTACCATGCCATGCCGACAGAAGGAGAGTTAAATTGGTCATTCGGAGCCGAGGGAAACACTCGCTTTGGCCCAAAAGGCCCCAGTTTCCTCTGCTTTCCTGAGAAAGTTACAAAAAACTATTCAGTGTTTTGTGTTTTTTTTTTAAAAACAGCAATGTCAGGAGAGCTATTAGGCTGCTTATCTGTCTTTCTACTTTGGCACGTGAATACTCCCAGCTCAGCATGCCATGTGTCAAATCTATCATTTGATATGTCAGCAACCATAATTCCCTCTTTTGTCACCAATTTTGACCAAAGGATGAAAAATTGCTGTCACACACCAGCAAAATTATTGTAGAAAAGAGCGAGTCTGTCTTTAGGTGTAAGCCAAGGTGAAACACAGGGAAACTCTCTTTAGATTAGGTCTGAGCTAAGAGAATATTGATCTGTATGCTGAAAATTGTTGATCTCTGGGAACAGGAGATGACAAATGGTGGCAAACAAAAAAATCGAGTCTCTCCAAGGACATTCCAGCTGTACTGTGTTGACTGGAAGTATCTGTTTAGTATTAGTAGAACCTACTTGCCCCCAGCAGGAATTGAACTTGGCTTCTGCCAAACATTTTTTTGTCTGTAGCTTTCCATTTCCATCTCATTTCCTCATTGCTATGTTTGACTTGGTTTTATGTGAGCTTACTTTTTTGTATTATGTGAATAAAATGTATTGGATTAATTGGAGTCACTATAGTAAGAATGTTAAGGCATTTACTTAGTCATCTTGTGCATTTATTAAAAAGAAACTAAAATTGTCATTGTAAATTTGAGGACATTACATGGTGGGAGTTTTTAAACAAAATGCAAATGATAATTAAAATGCAATGATTATATATTGTCACACTAAAATAATCAGGAACCATTATTGATTAATGATGCAGTAATCAAAATGCAATTATCTTCCTCTCAGGTTTATCCACTGTTTATTAATTTCAAAGGCATATACAGTATAATTTTGCTTCATTTTGACCAGGTGCTTGATAAATACTTAGACAATAGTATTTTGACTATACACATGTTATACAAGACTAGTCTTACAGGATCTGAAATGAAGTATCATGAGAATCTTGTGTTGTTGCCCAAAATGTCACTGAGTAGCTATTCAGCTATAAAATTTGGAAGTAACTGCAGCTGTAATCAATTATGTGTTGAATAACAAAATCCCAACCCCTTTTAAATATTCTTCTGAAAAATAGACAATAAAATAATAGTAATGTTTGAATGAAATATTTCTTTAGAAATGGTAGCATAGTGAATGGCACAGTTGAAATATGGTTGTAGATAAGATTTGAAGAGAAGGACATAATGAGGGAACTCCCATGTGATAAAAATGATTTAATTGGCAGAGGGTAGTGGAGATGACTGTGGATAATTTATTATAGTGATAATGAACTTATGTAATAATGGCTTGGGTTTGGGAAGATGTTAGCTTATACACAGTTATGCCTCTAAATTTGCAAATATCTGTAGGTTTTCTCCTGTGCAAGTTACTCTGAAATTTATTTTATAATGATTAGCAGGTTGCCTATGGTATTGTTTGTGATGAATTGGAGGACACTAATTTACAGTAATGATGTAATCAACAAAGTGTGACAGAGAAAATGTTACAGAAAATAAATGTGACACTTATAGGAAGTGTGCGATACACGCAAAACTTTTAATATGTAATCAGCATCCTGTGGTGTTGCTCATACTGAGTCAGCGGAAATAGTATTTTATAACAATAGGGGTGTCGTCAACAGAATGAGAGTTGAAATGTCTTGTAGAAAGTAAATGTGACACTTAAGACGAAATGTGCTCTATGTATCAGACATTTAATATAATAAAACACAGAGCAATTTTAGGCTTTGAATTTCATTGCTGTCAGCTGAAATGCACTCTCAATACTTGGATTGCCATTTTTAATATAACTTTTGGCCAATAAGCAAAGCCAGGTAATTAGCCATCGTCCACTAAGGACCATAGGCACCTCTCTCCACTAGAGAGAGACAATTGGTTATATATTGCTTGAGGGGCACTACTCCACAAGTGTGGGGCAAGGTGAGGAAGCAGGCCTCCATGAACTATTACACTGGTATGGGAATTGAACCCATGTTGTTGGCATGATTCTGCAGCTGAGCTAACTGACATCCCAATAGATGTGTTAGAAGTGGAATGAGCAAAGCATGCTTACAGATTACTGTTTTTTTTTCAGTTTCAATGACCTTCAGATTATCAAAACATTGAGACTTTGTCACACATAAGAATATCAGTTTAATTCTGAATATCCTCAATATTATATGTGTGAAGCTAACAAACTGACTTCAATTTGTAGATTTGATCCAGTCTTGCATAAATCAGTCCTAACCAAGTTTATTACTTGCAAACTGAATTATTTGAACCTTTCTTCCGACTAAAATTAAAACTTCCTAATGCATCTAGCCTAAGTTATTAGCCCTTCGTTGACTTGACTGTACATAACATTAATCCTTGAAGATTACTTTTCCTGATTTAACTCTCAAATCATTATTAAGTTCTTAGGATCCAGAATGTTTACTCCTAGTTTGCTGTTTTAGAATGTGGTGTCTGGTGTTAAATTCCTCAATTACAGTCCTTCCTTCTAAGTCCTACAGGCCTCCACTACACATATTGCATATCATGACAATTCTGACTTGAGGCTATTATTTTTTCCAAGAACACCCTGTGTTTGCATCCTAATAGATCTTACACTCTCAGTTTGGATTTGCTAACTTCCTTCACTTTTGGGTGGAATCCATTTATGTAGACATTACAGATGAAGGGATGATTTCACTGATGTGATAGTCTGGGAAGGGTATGAAATCTTATAAATGTTTATATCATAAGGAAGTATTTCCCCTAATCAGAACAGATGGAAACATTAAAAGAAAAAATTTAGCTTTGGCCCAGACTAGTCTTTTGATTCTTTTTTGACCTGAGTCTCCGGTATAGATTTTTCTATCTCTAAAATCTGAAACGTAAGTTGGCTATTTCTATTAGCTGCAAGCGTAACAGTTGGACTTATGCATCCCTGTGATTAATGTTGTTTCTATCCGACTGCTTAGAATGGTTTGTAGTCAATTTAAACATTAGTCCACAAACTGTCTGCAGTATGTCTCAAGCTTTATTCCAAAATATTTCAGATCACATGGTGGGATTTATTTGCATTCTGTTTCTGGCCATTAGATGGCTGTATTCAATTACAGCACATATCATTCAGCCACCCAATGTAAAGGATGATATTCCCATTTTTGCATAAGTCCAACCAATTTATGGCATATAAAGATAAATTCACCAATATCACACTCTCTGTAGGGAGCTGCATTTGAAATACATGCAGATCAAGGAGCATTGGAGTCACAATTTCTCAGCTCTATCCTCAATCCACCCTTCCATCAAGGTTTGCTGCTTGAAGTCGGAAATACATGGCTGGAATTTTACACCTGCCGGTCAGCAGGCTGGGAGGCAGTGATGGGGGGATGGTGGTTGGGGGGAAGGTGCCGTAACGTCAGGAGGGATGGTGCCGGGTGCTGTGCCCATTGCCAACCAGCTACCATTGGTATTTTACTCACCGCGGTGTAGTGTCAGGTGATCCGCATTCTCTTGGGCCATTTGAGGCCCTTTAGCAGTAGTGGGGGTGCCCATACCAGGTGGTGAGGCTGCCAGATATAATGCCTCTCATTTCATTGATTTCAGCATGCAACCTAGTACCAAATGCACTGCTGACTGCCTTTATGCTCAACAGAGGGCCAAACAGTGTGCCTAGCTAGCCTGCTGCTATTAATGTGGAGCTGCACTCATTATACAAAAGCTGTTGTAGATTGTCTGTGAAGTAATTTTCTACAAAGAGAAGCACAGAAAATGGAGTGACAAGCAAGAGAGAGGGCTCCTAGGTTTTCCGATGTGGTGCTAAAGGTATTAGTACAGGAAGTGAAAAAGAGGCGAGAATCTTTGTTTCTGTGGTGGGTCAGGAGACCCTTAAGGCATGCCCTGAGAAGAGAATGGGACAGGTGGTTAGTGGGCTTATTTCTGGAGTCTGGCTCTGAAGACCTGGCAACTATGCTGCAAGGAGTTGAATGACCTCACAAGAGTAGTCAAGGTCATCTATCAAGGAACTGTTGCCTGGCCAATCACTGCAGCCTCATGAAGAAGGGTGGAAGCAGAACCAGATCTCTGATGAAGAAACACCCCTACTTGAAGTGACACTTATAGCCACAAGCTCAGATAATGGTACTTTACATACCTTAGAGGATAGTATAGAGGTGGAATGGCACATAGTAAGTGACCAAGCACAAATGGGCTGCAGCTAAGGTAGGAGGAAAGGGGCAGTTCATCTGCCAGATCGCCAGAAGCTGAGGTGGCAGATGAGTTCACCTGCAGGGAACTCAGATGAGGACTTTGATGGAGTGTCATACAGGAGAGAGCTGATGAGCACACACACCAAAATGTACACTGAGGTGCTTGATGTATTGACAGGCCTGCCACAGAGTCTGATACCACTGTCAAGGAGCATAGAAAAGTCTGGCTGTAACTGGGCACATGGCTTTGTGCAGGGTTTAGAGTTTGTCCAGTATGGAAGTGGTGGTCCACTCCATGACTCCACTTGCTGGCCCATCTGTGATGCAGCTTCTGATGGCTGTTTTCTCAGCTTCCACTGCAACACAGGCAGAAGCTGCCCAAAGGCTCAGTGCTGGAGCAGAAGCTCAAACCAAGGTTAGAAGATCCACTCTTGATGCCACGCAGCTCAGACAGCTGCCTTCATCACTGCAGATACCAATGCTCAAAGTGGTTTGCAGGCTTTTGCAGAAGTCTAACACTTTGTGATCCAACAGATTACTAGGACTGCTGAGACTGTGTCCCAAGGGAATGCCAGTGGTTCTGTGGCACACAAACCTGCCGTCCTCTCTCAGGATGACAGTATTCGTGCTCCCACCCCTGCTAATTCACCATTGCCTTTGCTGTTGCCCCTCAGCCAGCTGATCCCAGGCTGCTACCTCCATGTAGAGGTGCTGTCCGAAGCTGGACCCTAAAGGCCAAGAGAGCTCAAGTGTTTCCTGAAAGGCCATCTGCATCTCTCCCAGAGAAACTCAGCAGCTTCACCCCAGCCATGCTGAGGCCATTGGTGTAGCATTGCATCAGAGCACTAAACCAGACAAAGACACCAGCAAGATGGATACTAAGGGGATGCACATGGGTGAAATAATTCTGTTTTGTATGTGTTTTTGGATGAGCTGGTAGATAAAGTTGTTACAGTTTTTTTGTTATTGGCTTTCATTTCAGGGCTTTAGTCAGGAGATGCTATGGTGGTATGTTGGGAAAGGCTGGGAACTTGTGGAGCAATGGTGATGTTGGGGTGACGTTATATGGGAATCAGAGTCCTATTAGCTGTTCATGGATATCCTGTCTGAATCGAAGGGCTTCTGGATGCCTCTCTCTCCTCCTCCGACCCCACCACAGTTGGCCTCCGAATGCCTGATCGCAAAGGCTGCATTCTCATGACAGTGGAGTTCTGAAGGACACAGCAGGCTACTATGAACTTGGACATTCACTCTGCTGAGTACTGCCCCCATCCACAAGCAGAGTCCTAGCAGGAGAATCTTTGCTTTAGGACATCAATGGTTTGCTCCATGGTGTTGCATGTTGTTGTACAGCTATCATTACAGGTTAAAAGCAAAATATTGCGGATGCTGGAAATCTGAAACAAAAACAGAAAATGCCAGAAAAACTCAGCAGGTCTAACAGCATCTGTGGAGAGAAAAACAGAGTTAACGTTTCGAGTCCGCTCTGAAAAAGAGCCATTCGGACTCGAAACATTAACTGTGTTTTTCTCTCCACAGATGCTGTCAGACCTGCTGAGTTTTTCCAGCATTTTCTGTTTTTGTTATAGGGTTCAGTGGAAAGGGGAGTCGTGATCCAGTGATATAGAGGGTAGCCTTTTTCACACAACAATTAGCCTCTAGTTTGTCAAGGTGGTCCAAAGATCGAGTGGGGGAATAGCTGACTCCCTTAGGATGATGGCATCATAGCAGCTGTCAGGATAGCGGGTATTCATCAACATGATGTTCTGTGTTTGGTTGCATATAACTACATGTTGATGGAGTGGTTGCCTTGTGGTTCCAGCACATCTCCCTGTTTACTGTGAGACTGGTGGAGCCACATGCATGCAGTCAATGCTTCCCTACACGACTAGGAATCCTGCTGCCCTGGCAAAGCCACATGCCCATAAGGGAGAAGATGCTGAAGTCCCCACTCTGTTTGGCTATGTTGCCTGCTCCATTCTGGAAGGAACCACATGCACAAAAATGGAGCGCATCCATTGGCAGTGGCCACTGGCAGTGCCAGCCTCACCTTGTTCAGTGCCCGACTCCTTTCTGAATATTGGAACCTCAGCTATTGCTCCAAGCTTTGATGGAGAAGTGTTCCCTGAAGACCCTCAGTGGGTAGAACCCTCCAACCTTCTCCCTCTGTACACTCCGCTTCCCCTCCATGCTGCCTGTGCTCCATGTCCCTGTCATTTTGCAGCCCAAGAGGAACTGCAAGTATAGCCCTCATATCTCTAGCAGGCTTTCTGCATACAGAACAGAAAACTCCCCTGAGCTCCTTGTTAGGATGCAGCAACACTCCTTTCAAAATCCAACAAGTCACCAAAACTTCTCCAGCAGCACACCACAGTACTTCCACAAACATTGCAGCAACAAAAGTAAGACAAAAGCATCTGAAACTTGGATGGCCGGCTCTTTAACTAACCCCAGTGGGGTGGCCCCTCCTACAGCTAAGTACATGTTTAACTGGGAGCTTTAACTGGACCTGCAAGGTCCAAATTGGCAGAATATGTGCCAAATCAGCCTTAGAGACTGACTGATGTCAGGATCTACCCACTCTGCATGCTTCTGGTGCATGAATGGGCACACCCTTGCTAGCTCCTTTCCAAGCATGGGGTACCGCACAGGTTGCACTAAAAGTGGCCAGAAGCAGTGTGCCCACCATTTTCAACTGCTCCAAACTGCAGCATAATTTTGCAGGCTTTGACCTGGGTTTGACCAGCCAAAAATTATCTGGAATAATTATGACTTTCATGTGTCGTTATTACTTAAAACCTTCCAGAGATAAAGCAAAATACACTGGCAGCCAATTTCAGCCCTATTCAATCCGCTTCAATGGTAATTCACTAATACAGAGATCGAAAGACACTTAGAAAACCTTTCATAAGAGACCAGCATCAATGAATGTTTTGTACTTTCTAAACATTCTAAATAGCATATTATTTCCATTAGAATCATCATTATTACTACTGCAGTTTTAGCCTGACAATCAGACAGGAGACTTTCATGGTAATAATTCAAAAGCAAATTTGCCGGATATGTGTAATTTGATTAGAAAGGATCATTTTGTTAAAAACAAGCACTCTGAAGGCCAAAATTTGTAGCTCTGGCGGAAGTGCGGCAGAAAGGACATAATGTCAGGACCCACACCCAGGAGTATTTACTGGGCCTTTTAAGGGGTGGACTGCATCAAAGTTGAGCAGTTCAGGGATTCCCAACAGAAGTTCCTAGTTCCTATGTTCCTGGCATGATGGAACTTCAGTAAGCTGCTACACTGTATAAAGACAGCTATGTGCCTACCAAAGTAGAAGGTGGGGATCCACCTGAAGTGCAAGGCCTGGAACCCACCACCCAAACATTGAAGACATTGTTGAAGCACCTTTAGGTTAAAGAGGAACTCTTCAGTGATAAGACTAGGCTGCACACCCTTTTCTGGATTCCTAGTCTTTTCCCATGTCGGGTACAGGAAATCTTCCCCTACCTGGCTCCACACTCTTTGGCAGGATCATCTGGAAAGTGATATCAGGTGGATCCAGATTTACACCAGGTTCAAGAGCCCATATGATTTCTGTTCCTTGTATGCTCCATCTTTATTGTTGCAACAGGAATAAGCTGGTACTCTGAGTAAAAGCAGGTGCTACAGGCCTGTCAATGTCTTTATTATGTTCCCTTTAATATAATTAAAAGGAACATAATAAAGATGTATTACTGTTAAAGCAATCGTTAATGGTCGCCTGGTAATGCAGTAATTTGATGCATCAACACACCAAACCACAGAATGGTAGATAGTGTACCCTCTTGGGATGTCTTAGTGACGTAGCTGTCTCAGCTGGAGTGAAGGGTTTTCTAATTGTTATACTCTGAAGGAAATTTAATGAATGGTGGTTGTGCTTTTTATTTTACCAGTGGACACAAGTTTATTAACACAGCTGTAAATTGTACCTAAAGGCCTTGAAATGCAAGGAGAGCTCTCCTGCGGTGGAATTTTCAGGCCCGAATCCTGATCCCGCCACCCGGGTAAAATCCAGGATCCCGAGGGAGAAATTTTTGGGGAGACCGTCCAAGGACTCCAGGCAAGCTTCCAGGTCTAGAGAGCCAATAGGAGGCTGTCCAGCACTGGACGATCAGCAGTCCCACTGTCAGAAATGGGAAGTGCCAAGGTAGCCCTCTGAAAACTTTTCAAATTTTCGAAATAAAAAGTGGTCACAGCTGCCAGGCCATCACTGTAGACTGGAAACCAGTCCTCAGGATAGCCTGTGGCTGAAGCTGTGACCCCCTAGCAATCTGGCTGTGGGGGTGGGGGGTATGAATGGAGATATTGTTGGACACCCCCCCGGCCTGCCGGTGGAAGGCCGCTTGCATCCATCAGCAGAGATTCGGCCTCAGCAGTGGGCGTGGGGGGCATCTGCCATCTTTAAAATTAGATTTGTCAGAAGAGTGCCCTCAACGGGCTCTGTATTTGGCCTAACTGGCAACCCCCACTGGCAAGCGGGTAGCTGTCAACCCCATTCTCCCAAAAGGAGTCTTCAAAATACGCAAAACACAGTGGCAGAGTAGCGCGCTGCCCAGTCGTGCCAAATTACCAGCAGGTCCTCCTCTCAGTCTGTTCCTGCTGCTGTTAAAGAAAAAAATCCACATCTAGTTTGCTACCCTAACCCCAGCAACCTGGAACCTCCAGTGATGAGATGTAAATGCTGGGTCTAGTGCGTTGCTCCAGTGCTCTGGAGGTCCCAGCAGTTTCTGATCAAAGTTGCAGGGGTAACAGAGAGGATGGCTGCAGAGTTCAGGGGATGTTACATTATGCAGAAAGGCTAAAAGGACAATCTTCTTAAGTGGTCTGTAGAATTTATAGTTTAACTGTAAAATTATACCGTGAAGGAGTTTAGCTGAAATTTTTAAAACAATGTAATTGAATGGAAATCTGTGTTCACATTTCCATGTTGGAAATCCAAGATATTATGATTAATTTTAAATTGTATGGTGTTTCACATACTACATTTCTAGTAGACCAAAATTCCTGAGCAAAAATGAACTTTGATACTTTTCAGAAAACTATTTGACCTCTACTCAATTTCCTTCACTCCTTTACTGAGACGTGGATCTACACGTGTTAGCGACTTTCTCATTCATGCACCTCCTTCAACTCTGCAGGCTTGATTCGATGTATGTAGTATGTTCCCATATGCACCTTTAAGTTCTAGATAGCAACAGGAAAAAGAATTCTTGCATATTCTCCCCTCCCTAATCCAGAGTTCTTGAGGTGAATTTGGGGTTTCACTGCTATCCTTGCTTCGATCAACCAAGTCAGTATCAACCAATGGTTGAACCTTCCAGGTTTCACTAGCTAAGTATGGATATATACTTTCAGTTCTGTAAGCTATAAAAGGGCTAATGGGAGACTCACTAAACTTATATTTCTTGAAAAACAAGTGAGCCAAGGTTGTCAACAGTCACTCCACCTATTTGAAATGTTTATCAGTGGTGTGTTGGAAAGCATTATAAAGCAGTCTTGAGTTGTCTATTCCTTACACCTCTGAAAGTCGGTCGTGTTTCATTTTGCAGATGTGTATATGTTGATGGACTCACTTAGGGACCTAGTGTGTTTAATTTAGTGGTCTAGAAATTGGACCATGCTGTGCTCTTTCTTTGGGAAACTAAGTGGCTCCCTAAGTCTCGAATATGGCAGTCAAGAATAACACACAGGTTAGAAGTACACCACCCACCAAATTGGCATAAGCGAAAAAAAAATCACTGTCCTGAAACAGGAATTAGCTACTTTGCATCTGCATTTAAAGGGCCCACTGCTTGTTTAAAGTTTCCTGTACAATATTGGATTGCCCTGTGGCAACCAGCACTGGATGCATTCACCAAAACTAAGTCTACAGATAGCCTAACAACTTAAAGAAACTGCTGCTGGCTCCAACCAACAAGGTAAATGTTTAAAAAAAATAATTACCTGAAATACCGTAGAGCAGAAATGCTCCTCACAATGCCACGTTAAAATGAGGCAAACTATTGCCTGTCAATATTATTGCCAATTACATTATTAAGATTTAATGGCAATTATGTTGTTAAACAGGTGATGGGTATTTGTACACCCATAAATGGGGATAGCTGGGATACTGGTGAGGTGGAGGAGTATTGACTCTACTAAGTCAATAAGCCCTTTCTGCAAAGAAATGTCTTAGTTTTGATTTCAATTGTCTTGGATCCATGTAACACTGCCAACTACCACTTATGTCACTATTGCAATGTGTGTCTATCCTACCTGACCTCCCCTGTCACCACCAACTGCTACCCTCCCTCCCTGCCACCAGTACTCTCCCAACCTGATCTCTTTCCCTCCTGACCCAATCAATTGCTCTCTGTCCCATTCTTACCCCTTTGAAGTTAAAGCAGCAGCAGCCCATCACTGGACAGGGGAGGAGCCAGCATTAAGAGGTTTGGCCAGTTCGGGGGTTCGTCATTGGCATTGCATAGACGTCAGAGCAGTGGCAAAGCTGTTTGTACTCCACCATCTGAGCACCAGGAAGGGTGCAGCTGGAAATGGGTGCTGCACACTCAGAAATCAAGGCCATCCCCAATAGCTCTCCCTCTTAATTGCCCCACTTCCCACTCACCTTTAATGACCTACTTGAGGACTGTTATTGGCATTATGACCCAAGCTTTGTTTCCACTTCACTGTAAGCTCTCTGGGATCCCAATTGTTATCTGCAGCTCACCAACTCAATGATAATAAGGCCAATTCATTAACACACAGGGATTAATACATTTTTGGGTATGCTTAAATTTCTGCATTAGTATCTGAACAACGGAGGCTGGATTTTCACCCCAAGAAGCAGGAAACAGGGGCCAGGTCTGGACCTGCATCAGAAACGAACTTCCAGTGGGAAGCTGACTGAAATTCAGGTTTTTGCAGGGGTGAGCCTTAATTGAAATGGAGGTGGGTTTTCTGTCCAATTAAAGCTGTTGGTGGCAGGTACAGAGGCAGGTTTCAGATACCTAAGAAAGCCATCGCTGAGGCTGCTGGTTGGCCTGAGAGAAAGAGTTTGAGCCAAAGCCTGCCACTGCACCACTGGGACCTGAGACACCACAGGGGAGGTAGAGGCCTGGCACCCATAAGGGAAATATCTTCTTCCCAGAGGTTGGCAGGAGAAGGCCACCTTGTATTGCCAAAGAGGCATTTCTCTGTTTAGCATAATTTTCCTCTGCCTCCAGTTCCCCTCCTCTCTTATCTCCTGCTCCTCCCCCGATGAACTGTCTCCCACCAGGGTCTCACCATCCTCAAGGTCCATAACTCTCTGGAGGGCCATGTTATGGAGAGCACAGCAGACCACCATAATGACCAAGACCCTTGCAGAAGTTTATTTTGGGGCATCACCTGACTGGTTCGGGCACAGGATCTAGTGCCCTCCAACCTACATTTCCCCATCACTTGTGAATCTGATGTGTTATCCAATCACGGTATAGATGGTAACTGTTAACTGGGTGATGCACCAATCTGCAGCCACCTGTGAGGCACCTCAGAGGTCCATAGTGACAAAGACGCAGGCACCCATGACCTACCGCTTAGTGAGTTGCAGTCTCCTTTGGCACTGATTCTCAGTCACCTCCGGGTATCTTCACCTCTGCCTGTAGATCCTGTGCTCAGGATGGTACCTCCTCTTTTGTGTCCTTGTCCCTCTCCTCTGGTCTCCTGATGCCCCATTGCTCCCTATCTCCAATGGCCTTGATTTCTGAGTGTGCAGCACCCATTTCCAGCTGCACCCTTCCTGGTGCTCAGGTGGCGGAGTACAAACAGCTTCGCCACTGCTCTGATGTCCATGCAATGCCAATGATGAACCCCCAACTGGCCAAAGTTCTTAATGCTGGCTCCTCCCCTGTCCTGTGATGGGCTGCTGCTGCTTTAAAGGGGTAAGCACTTTAACAAATGAAAACCAGAAACACTTAGCTGTTTAAACTTTCTGGCCCCCATCACATGCCCCTGACATTTTCCTCACCTGCCTTCAGCGGGTCTGAGACAGACAGCTGCTGAATGCCAGCCACCTCCAGGAAGATTTCAATAAGTTTTCAGAGTCAAGTCTTAACAAGCCCTCCTCTACTTTAATTGTGCTCTTTAGGAGTGTGGGTAAGATTGGAGGCCCCTGCTTTCCCTTGCCCTCACAAAGATCGGAGACACCAGGAATGGAGGTGGGATATTCAGCTGCATGATTTTGCCGCCGTTTTTCAGCCACCCCCTCCATTCCAAACCAAATCAGGCCACAGAAATTCGACCCTAGGTTATCCAATGGGTTATGGTTTTGGGTGACTTCATGTGCCTTATTATGGCTCTCAAAAATTCTGGAGGAATGCAACAGCCTTCTGTCCCATTTCTTGATCCATCTTGGTACCTAGGATGTTCTTGGGTGCCAACATTTGGCACAGAAATGGACCAAAAATAGGCAAAGAGAACTCTGCTCTTTCTTGCCTCTCTGAGAAATTTGTAGTCTACATTCACCTATCACTCAGCCGCCTACATAGTCAGTTTGATGTTGGATAAGATTTATTTCCCAAAGCTTCTGACAAGAGAGCATGGACAAAGCAATTGGTAATGATTAATTCTAATGCACAACATTAGACTTGACATCTCTCATTGGTATCTGCTGTCTATGAATGACTCAAACCCACATTTACAAGTGTCTAATGACTAACTAATGACTTTGGGTGGAAGTCTGCACTGCAACATGATAATGAAGCTGGGCAGTTAAAATTTTCTAGGTCTCTCTTTATTCATGATATCCAGATGAGCCACCTGGCTTTGGCCGCGCGCCCACCCCCCCCCCCCCAACAACAACTCTCTCTCCACCCCACCAACAACCAAGCCCATCTCTGAGTTAAAATTGAGCCCAGTATAAATTTGGGACTATATTTACCCATTTTGTTACAATTTTTGTTATAATGAAATTCTAAACTTCATCTCAATCATTAAAAATTGGAATGCTGCATATTTCAGATCTTCATGTCTTTGATAATGTAAAATCAACACAAGTAAAATGCAACAATTTTGTCAACTTCATTATTAAATATTGTTTTAATACTTTTATACGCATCCAATAATATTTGGATTCCCATTCTCTCTGACTGACACCCTTTCACATATTCCCAATGCAGTCATCTATGTATACATCCTTATTTCCAATTTTCTATGTTGAATAAAACAAAATCCCTGATTATTGTTTTGTAATACGATTGATGCTATGGATATAGATACAAGATGCGTATGAGTTTTATGAAAACCTAGTGTAATATAACATTAATACTGGCAGCACACGAGTAGAATATTAGATAAACTTTCTGTGATGGCAGGCTAGTTGCAATTGTACTTTTCATCAGAATCATTTCAAGCACTTTGAAATCTCTTGATTGCCTTGGGGAGATTTTAGCTTTGTTCAAAGATACCATGTTTGTAATTCTTGTCATCTCTTCTCAAACTTCCTGGGCTCTGGTGTTCCGAAGCATCTGTAAAACTCAGTTATTATTTTTCTTTACAGTTCAACACTGGCCAGACCAATGGACCAAAGGGATTCGATATCAATGTAATGCCAGTTTGGAAGAAAAATATAACTGGCTCTGGAATTGTCGTGACAATCATAGATGATGGTGAGTAATCCTCTTTTTAAAGTGCAGCCACTTGGGTTCATTCCTTTTCCCCAAACAAGAAGTATCTGGGACCTATAGACGTGGATTTAAGTGGGATGTGCTCAAATGGCCATGAGTCAAAAGTTCTATTTATTATAATTGCTGAGTGTTGTGCATGTGCCATAAGGTAGAACACTTCAATATTTGTTAACAACTAACAATCTGTCTCAGTTCCAGAGACAAAAATGTTTCATATGCGTGTCAAGTTAGCAACCTTAACCCAGTAGGTAACCCACATCTACAAAGCATACTTTATGACTCAAGCATGCTGTTTGTTCAAAGAATTAAATCTCTCAGTTTGGAAAATAGTTGCCCATTTTGAAAATGTGAATATTTGGGAATTATTTTATAACGCCAGTGAGCGTAATGGATATAAAACGCATTCCTGTTCAAAGAAAGCTCATATATCATGCATGTTGTTCATTACCACTCTTAGCTTTTCTTACAAGTACTATGAACATTTTCTATGCCAGGTGCTTACCGTTTCTGCCACAAAATATGAAATGGAATAGATAAGTGTACCTAAAGTAAACTATGGATTTGTAGTTGATTAAAACATACAGGCATGCACTGAACCCCCTCACCTGAAGTACCTTGTTCTCATTGTATTATGAAGGTCATAGATCAAAAGTCAAAGAAGAATTTGCAGTTACATAATGTCTTCTATGAGCTAAGGGCATCCCAAAGCATTTCACAGCCATCAAAGTGCTTTTGAAGTGTAGTTGGCAGCCAATTTGCACAGAGCAAGGAACCACAAATGGCAATATGATAATGACAGCTAACAGATTTTCTATTTTAGTGATATTGGTTGAAGGATAAGAGACAAGGGAGAGAACCACTGAGTCACAGCTGACACCTATATGGGTCTACCATGGGTCTACAAGTGACTGCTTTAACCGAGAATAGAGCATCACAATAAAATTATCTCTTTCAAAGTCACACAAGTCTCAATACAAGTTAGAAGATATGGTTTAATTTTAATTTCAAAACTGAGAATAACTGAATAATTTTCATAGGACTAATTTATGTGTGAGTTATGATTAACCATGTAAATAAAAATAAAATCATATTTTATTGCTAGTTACATTGAATTGCATACACAAATAAGTAATGTGATATATGAATTTCAGTGCCAGTGTGATGCTAGATATGTAGACCATACATCCCAAAGACTGGTGGATCGTATGAAACAACATGTACCAGCAGCTGTTTGCGACAGGCAAGGAATGGACCATACCCAACCAGCCCATGCCTGTAAAACTCAAAACACAGTGTCCAACATTAGATGTGATTCCGTGATTGGAAAACATTTGCTAACTAATCCTCAGTGTGATAAGAATTATGCTGACAACTAATTTAAGATTGTCAGTCAGGCTCATAGCATGGTGCATTTGAGTGTACTGGAAGCTACATATATTAATATACAGAGCCCTGTTCTTTGCAGACGTTACATACATTGCGCCTGTTTTAGCTAAACAAAATAAGTGACAGCCATTTGCTGACGCATTCCTCAGGGCAATGCATTGATCAATCAGAATCAAGCTGCCTGGTTTAGATTTCAAACAATGCTTGGCAGTAAACTGTCAGTCACCATTTATTGGTGCATTTTCCATGGCAACGCCTCTACCAATGAGAGTCCACTTGCCAACCAATCAGCACTCTCCTCTCATACCATATAAGTTGTTGTTTTCCCCTTATATTGGTTTCTTGCAAAATGTCGTGATGAGTGCAAGACAAAAAGCTTTGATGTGTCTCTTTTCTCAGCACTATTTATTGCTAGTTATTATTGCATATTATAACAATAAACAATAGTTTTGTTTTAAAATGTTTTAGCTCTAGAATCCCTGCGACTTGGGGAAGGCAGTGTTGTGGCAAATTGTCATTGGGTGGACTGGGGCTGGGTTGGAACCTGGATCTGTTAGGGTTCACTCTTTTTTGACCCCATCACAAATCTCAGTCCTTTTGGGCATGGGTCCATATTATACCTGCATTGGGTACCAGGGACTCTGTGAGTACTTTATGCCCAGCATTACTTGTGGATTGAAGGAGTGAATTGAAATTGACAGACTGAACTTCAGCTAAGCAATTGATTACAGAATAATCAATTCCATTTCCAAAACAACAAAAGAAAGAAGAGGTAAAAGCAAAGAACTGCGGATGCTGGAAATCCAAAACAAAAACAGAAATACCTGGAAAATCTCAGCAGGTCTGGCAGCATTGGTGGAGAAGAGCACAGTTGACGTTTTGAGTCCTCATGACCCTTTAACAGAACTAAGTAAAAATAGGAAAGGGGTGAAATATAAGCTGGTTTAAGGGTTGGAGGGGTGGTGGGGGGGGTGGGGGCGGGGGTGTTGGGACAAGAAGAGCTAGGTAAAGGGCCAGTGATAGGTGGAGATAACCAAAAGATGTCACAGACAAAAGGAAAAGAGGTGTTGAAGGTGGTGATATTATCTAAAGGAATGTGCTAATTAAGGGTAGAAAGCAGGACAAACAAAAGTTTTATCTCTACCTTTAGCTTTTTGTTTCTATCTGTACCTTGTTTGTCCTGCTTTCTACCCTTAATTAGCACATTCCTTCAGATAATATCACCACCTTCAACACCTCTTTTCCTTTTGTCTGTGACATCTTTTGGTTATCTCCACCTATCACTGGCCCTTTACCTAGCTCTTCTTGTCCCAACACCGCCCCCCTCCCCACTTAAACCAGCTTATATTTCATCCCTTTCCTATTTTTACTTAGTTCTGTTGAAGGACCATGAGGACTCGAAACGTCAACTATGCTCTTCTCCAAAGAAAGTAGAGGAACATTTTCTTGATTTATCACCATGCACCCACCTCCCCCGCTCAGAGTCCTGTGGAACTGAATTCTGCAATGAAATTCCTCTCCATCACACTTCCCCGGGCAGCCCTAATTGTTCAAGTCACCCATCCGTAACACTGAAATTCTCCTAATCCTAGGATTTCCAATGGGATTTCTAATAGGATCAAGGATTTTGGTACAGTTTGGGTGGAAGTTCTGTTTTACCCCAGATCCACTGTACAAGATCTTCCAGAAATTCCAGGGTCTTCATTTTAACTTGTATCTAGAAATTCCAGACTAGATAAGAATAGATTATTTGTCAAAACATGAAGTATCCTGTCACTGCAAACTAGATCATGCAGGGAATGTATTTAACCAGTGTCTTCATGTTCATGGGAGGTATAATGTTGCTTTTACTGAAACTTGTAAGCAAATCACAGAGGAACTGAATTTTTAAGATATGCTGGGGGACATGTTTTGCATTGCATTGCTTTGCTATTCATAATTAAATTGTAAATTATATTATACTCATATTGACAGGCAGTGACATGAAAGAGGAATTCTTCCACTCCAGAGTTTTGAATAATTACATTTGGGTATAAGGAGGAAATTTAAGGGAGCGCTAGATTTATTTTGAGATTGTATCTTTAAAGTTGTTGCCTCCATCAAGAGATTGTATTAGTTACAGTCCATAGTCTGTGGAGAGAACA
Source organism: Cetorhinus maximus (assembly GCF_964194155.1). NCBI lineage: Eukaryota > Metazoa > Chordata > Chondrichthyes > Lamniformes > Cetorhinidae > Cetorhinus > Cetorhinus maximus. The sequence goes on along the minus strand of NC_135885.1, from coordinate 62,002,409 downwards.
GGTTGGTTGAGCTGATTGACCTTTCCATATTCCATGCTTTATCTTCTTTGAATGGATTTGGAGCAATAAAGTGAGCAGCCGGGAGAAAATGGGCAGGTAGTCCACTTCTCTGGAGCTCCACCTATCTTGCCTGAGAATGCAGTGCCTGGTGTCTAAAAGTTATCAATAACTACCATGGTTTAAACCACACCAAGAGAAGACCTGTGTTCTTATGTTCTTAAATGTCAGTCTTGAACTAAGAAGTTTCTGTGAAAATAACGATTGTGAGGTTGTTAACTTGTTCCTTAAAAACAGACTTGCCCTGATGCAAACAGATGCTCTGATCAGCCCTGGACGCTGTCCCACAGCTACACTTAACATTGAGGCTATTTAATGCCTGAAAAATGGATGCATTGAATATTAATTTCTATCCCACTATTTTTAAGCAAACAAATTAATAGTGCAGAGTGAGAAACTATCAATAATGGAAAAAAACAGTCATTCTTGTCACAGGGTGGTTTGCTTAGAGCGTTGAAAAGAAAAGAAGTAATCGCAGCTAATCTGATGTCCTTTGCAATGATTTTGGCTCCACTCAGAGGCTATCCATGATGATGAATCAAGTCCATGAATTCAGCACAAAAACAAACATACCTGGAAAAACTCAGCAGGTCTGACAGCATCTGCGGAGAGGAACACCGTTAATATTTCGAGTCCATATGACTCTTCAACAGAACTAAGGAAAAATAGAAAAGAGGTGAAATATAAGATAGTTTAAGGGGGGATGGGACAAGTAGAGCTGGATAGAGGGCCAGTGATGGGTGGAGATAACCAAAAGATGTCACAGACAAAAGGACAAAGAGGTGTTGAAGATGGTGATATTATCTGAGGAATGTGCTAATTAAGGGTAGAAAGCAGGAGTCCATCCCATTCTCACAGTTTCTTCGCCTCTGTCACATCTGTTCTGATGATGCCACTTTCAAAATCAGTTCCTCTGACATGTCTTCCTTAACCGAGGTTTTCCACCCACGGTGGTTGACAGGGCCCTCAACCGTTTCCGGCCCATCTCCCACGCATCCGCCCTCACACCTTCCTCTCCCTCCCAGAACCATGATAGAGTCCCCCTTGTCCTCACTTATCACCCCACCAGCCTCCGCATTCAATGGATCATCCTCCGCGATTTCCGCCAACTCCAGCATGATGCCACCACCAAACACATCTTCCTTTCACCCCCCTGGCAGCGTTCTGCAGGGATCGTTCCCTCCGGGACACCCTGGTCCACTCCTCCATCACCCCCTACACCTCAACCCCCTCCCATGGCACCTTCCCATGCGACCACAGAAGGGGCAACACCTGCCCCTTCACTTCCCCTCTCCTCACCGTCCAAGGGCCCAAACACTCCTTTCAAGTGAAGCAGCATTTCACTTGCACTTCCCTCAATTTAGTCTACTGCTTTCGCTGCTCCCAATGTAGTTTCCTCTACATTGGAGAGACCAAACACAGACTGGGTGACCGCTTTGCGGAACACCTTCGGTCTGTCCGCAAGCATTACCCAGACCTCCCTGTCACTTGCCATTTCAACACTCCACCCTGCTCTCATGCCCACATGTCCGTCCTTGGTCTGCTGCATTGTTCCAGTGAAGCTCAACGCAAACTGGAGGAACAGCACCTCATCTTCCGACTAGGCACTTTACAGCCTTCCGGACTGAATATTGAGTTCAACAATTTTAGATCATGAACTCTCTCCTCCATCCCCACCCCCTTTCCGATCCCCCTTTTTTCCAATAATTTATATAGATTTTTCTTTTCCCACCTATTTCCATTATTTTTAAATGTATTTCCATCCATTGTTTTATCTTTGCCTTTTAGCCTATTTCAATCCCTTCCCCCCACCCCACCCCCACTAGGGCTATCTGTACCTTTATTATCACATTCCTTAGATAATATCACCACCTTCAACACCTCTTTGTCCTTTTGTCTATGACATCTTTTGGTTATCTCCACCCATCACTGGCCCTCTATCCAGCTCTACTTGTCCCACACCCCCTTAAACCAGCTTATATTTCACCTCTTTTCTATTTTTCCTTAGTTCTGTTGAAGAGTCATATGGACTCGAAACGTTAACTGTGTTCCTCTCTGCAGATTCTGTCAGACCTGCTGAGTTTTTCTAGGTATTTTTGTTTTTGTTTTGGATTTCCAGCATCTGCATTTTTTTGATTTTATCCATGAATTCAGCACTCCATCACCATTGTAGCATCAAATATCACTGCATTTTTTCTTCATAGTTCAAATAAAAAGCGAGGGCCATCCTTCTCAGTAACTGATGATTTGCTGGTATTAATGTTACATTTATAATCAATCCTAATTATTTCTATTTTGGACCAAAGCAGGATATTCCACCAAAGCCTAACACAAGACCAAATTAGATATCTTGGCTACTGTCAGTTTACCAGGTGCATTAGAATGCATATTAATTGCCATCAGCTTAAAAAGTGCTATACAAACCCTAATGATTACTGCAGTGCTATATTTTCCCATGTGTATGTTAACTTAAATAAAGTTGGAATTAACTGCCTGAAAATACACAAGCCTCCAATCCAACCTACAGATGGCATAAATTTAGATAAACAGAAAAGCAGATGAATGTGGGGATATATGACATCAAATCAGAACGTGCTGGAAGTACAGAGGGAAAAGTCAGGTTGGCATTTGGGACATTTCGTCAGAACTGGCGCTGTCAAGCTGGAGAATCCTATTATTAGTCAGGTAACTTGACAAAGGTACTTCTCCAGTCTGTGCATGCCTGTTCTGGTGAAATGTTCCGCCCAAAGCATTAGCTAATCTTTGTCTTTCAGATCCAGGTGGTGGCTGCCCAATATTTCCAGCTTTTCATATTTTTGTTAATGCAAGTTTAATATTTTATATCCCTAAACATTTTACTTCCTGTATAAAGTCTACAAATGTAAGTTTCTTTGTTAGTCCTCCTTCTATAATTTTGTCTATTCCTTACAGTCTATATATTTTTTAAAATGCTTGCATATGGCTGAAAGTATTTTTCTAAGCATTCCAATATTTTCCTAACTTATCTTCATAAACTTCAGAAATGTGACTGAAAGCTTTGTAAGTTCACAAATAATAATATAAATCAAAGCAGAAGATGTCAGTCTTCTTGCAATTTCCTTTTGGTCAGTAGAATAAGAAACCAGATGTCCTTGGCACGCTGAATGAGCTTTTCATCTCCTTGAGATTTTTTTCAATGTCATAAAATAAATGTAACTTTAAAAAAAAAGTTATAATGTTTAGGTTTCCCATTGCCCTGTGATACAATCTGTTTTACATTGATTTAGCTACAGTGAAAGAACTTTTTATTCAGGGAAGCCAAAGTTTCTTTAACAAATGTGGGTGAATGCCCAGAATCCTGGACTGCCAGAAGTATTAATCTCTCAGAAATTGTGCAGGTCATCGAACTAAATTAGTCACTGAATGCATTGTTAGCGATAATGAAATGATGGATGTGTTTATTTCTGTACTGCGTGTTACATGTCATCAAATACCTTTTATACTTTTTTCCTGGTCTCCTTCACATACCCTAATTCTTTTCCACTGTGCAAACCCATAAGAAATTGTATAAATCTCTATCTATTAGCTTCCTGTTCAAGCAACACATAGGTGTCCATGAGAGACACATAGTATTCCCTCTGCCATTTGTAAAATTTCACTCTGCAATATTATTAGTGAACTTGTCAATGTGGTTTTAAAAAATTCCTTTGTCCTTTGCTTTAACAAAGACATTAAACTACTTAAAGCACCCCGATGGTGGATTGAGGTATTTAATATAAATGCATAAATGCTTTAATTACTAATATCTCATAGCTATTTCAATTAATTTATATTGCTTTCCCATCCTGAGTAGTGGTTGAGTGACTTAGTGCTCCTACACACAGTAGTGGAAGCAAACAGCAGTTGTTTTTTTTGCTAAAAGCCAGATGTCTGAAAGGAACTATTATTAAAGACATGCAGCAGGAACTTTGAATTCAGGTTTGGATTGTTGGTTGACCAGTGAAGCAGCTGCTGGGACATGCTCCCGCCAACTTTGAAAAAAAATCTGCAGGCATTGGGTGCACAGATGCCAAAGTATTAAATGCTAGCAAAGAAAGATCATAGTCTCCATCAGGGGCTGTGGAGATTGTAAGTGAAATATAGCGAAAATGAAAAATGAAAATCAGTGCAATGGAACAGACATGTATGTGGCAGCTGCTCCAGTGGGCACCCACAAAATTGAAAATTCATCCAGCACATTGACAACCATCCCTACACAGACAGCAAATTAAAATATTAGCATAATTACTACAAGAGGACCAGAGTCCATAATAAGTTGCAAATATTGCTAAGTATAAAAATAGCTAGGATATTGTGGAACAACTCCATTCCAGAAAGAATCCCACAGGCCTGCTCTGAAAGTGTTTCAACACAACCAGGAAACTTTTAAATAAAGTGTTTAATTCTCCCCAGGTGCCTGAACAACACAAAACTCCAGCTGTCAGGTAATAAAATAGGAAAGAAGGTAAGAAAAACAAATCAATAACTCCAGTTATCTCCTTAAAGAATATCCCAGGAAAATTAGATTTAAAGGGCCAGGGCTTGAGAAGTTAAGGTTAAAGAGTTGCAAGGGAGAAGAAATAAGATGAAAGAGAACACCTGTGGGAAATAGCAAAGGGAACCTCCTGAGACAGGTTGTGATAAATAAGAATAACTAAAAGAAATAGAAAGTGAAACAAAACTCCTGAGAGAGGTAAAAGGGGCAACAAATAAGAAGGGAATTCAAGAGAACACCTGGGATTAGAAAAAATACTTAAACGTGGTAACAGAAGTACAACAAGAAAAGGAAGCAGCTGAGAGAAGTATAGCTAAAACGGAGCACATGAGTGTGATTGCTCTGGGATGTTTAAAGATAAAAGAATGAGATACGACAGAGGGATAAAGAGATGCAAAAACTACCTGTTAATTAGTAATCTGAAAAATTATGGCCTTAGAAGGCAAAGTATAGGAACAAAGTCTGACAGAGGTGCGGGGACTTTTTGCGAGTGATTAGCTAGATTGAATGAACAATTCATCTCCGGAAAGTGATTAGGCTATACTGTCATCAGACCTCGAGAGTGAACATTGAGGGATTGGAGCTGTACAGTCAGGACTGTGTTATCATAGATAAATGGAAAAGACCTGAAGGAATCCAAGGAAATGGTGATACTGGATGGACCAAGGTTGATCAAAGAAGCAAGAAAGATAGAAAACCTTGCAACATTATCCAAAAGACAATATTAGTGAACAAATATCAGACACTGCCCAACAATATGGAAGGTAATAAGGTGCCAGAAGGTGAGGCAGTTGGGAAACCAAAGAGGATAGGCTGGACAAAGACAGAGATCCCAGGTCACAGACAGATTGTTGTGATAGGTGTTTTTTTTGCTCAGGGAAGTCAATAGTTAGGTGCATTATAAGGACAATACCTATTGGATGTTGAACTAGCCAGAGCTAGAGCAGCCATGTTGAGGAATAGTCCAAAGCACTTTCAATGGAAGAACCCCAGAAATTCTTGAAAAATTACATATATGGCAATTACAAAGTTTTCCCAAGGTTTTCACAGCTCTTCTCCCCACATTGCAGTGGATGAGTGGCAGAACCACCATGGAAGTTCACCCCAAAGAATGCACTGGAGAATGAGAAAGGAGACAAATTTATCACAAGAAGTATATACATAAGCTGTAGAAACTTTAGAAATAAGATGGTAGATTTGGAGGCTGTTGTAGCAGTAGGAACAATGATGTGGTGGGAGTATCACAACCATAGCTAAATGCCTTTCATATTCAGGAATGCAGACTGTTTAGGAACAGTGGAAAAAAAATGGTGCCATATTTCTGTATGTTCTGGCATCTGGACAGTAAAAGAAAGTGATCTTGTGAGAATCAAAAGCTACAAATTGAAATCTATACAGTAAAGCCCAACTGTTTGTGACTTCCCCTTTCGCTTATGCAAAAGTCTTAGTACACCAGTTCATCCATTACAGGCCCTCCACGGTTTTAAAAATAAAATACAGAAGCCATCTTTAGAAAATGCCGAAAAAAAGAAAAAAACGCCTTAATGAAGTTAAAAAGGGGAGGTGTCCATGATGAATTCCCTGCAGTAGAAAGTCTGTCTGCTGTTGTTTGCACATGGGTGTTCCTTGTTGCTGTAATTTAATTCCTGGGGCAGAATTTTCACCTCTGCGGGTGGACGCACACCCGACCCGCTCGAGCATGAAATGATGCGCGAGGACGTTGGGTGAGCGTTCCAACGTCAACGCGCAGTTGCTCAGTAGTTTGGCTGGAGGGCGTGCGCGGAAATCGGCAGTGCGCCTGCTGACAATTAAAAGACCTATTAAGGCCATTAAAATATCGATTAACTTTAATTTTTCGCTGCCCATCCAACCTTACGGTTGGTGGGCAGGCGAAAAGGCCAAGCGGGAACTGTGTCCAAGGGCGGGATAAGGTTTCCAACATGAAATAAAAATAAAATAAAACTTTTTAAATTTCATTTATAACATGTCCCTACTCATGTGACTAAGATGTGGAGATGCAGAGGCTAAACATAACAGTGAAAAAATTCAATACCTCAAAAATAAGTGGACAGTCAGAGAAGAGGTGAAAACCATATCAAATGCAAACAGGCTTGAAATGAAAGATGAGCACAACATTGTAAATACTCTAAATGAAAACTTGTTCCCAAGTATTCACAGAAGAAGAAATGAGCAACAAGGCCGCTCCCCCCCACATCAAACAAAGATATCCCAAGTATAGTCAATGACTTCACTATGAATGATATGAAAACCCTAGACAGTCCAGTTGGGCTCAAAGCAAATGAAGCTCAGGAGTAGATGGTATTTATCCTAGAGTGCTAAGAGAAACTAGGTAGAAGACCTGTGAGGCACTAATCATCATTATGAGAGAGTTAGTGGGCTCTGAGGGAGGTACCAGCAGAATGGAAGCCGGCTAATATTATGTTTATATTAAAAAAATAACAAAACAGCACCTACAGATCCATTTTCCTTAATCAAATTTACTATTAGCTGTGAATCATCTATAAAACCTTGTTAACAAAGATGCAAACAGGAAAGATCCTGCCTGACCAATCTCCTTGACTTCTTTGAGGAAGTGTTAACCAAGATGGATAGCGGTAAGCCCGATGATGTGGTATATTCTGGTTTCTACAAGATTCTTGGTAAAGCTCCAGAAAAGTCGTCAGATGAGTTATAGCATGAAAGACTGGGAACCCAAGGAGTGAGTGGAAGTACTAAATGGCGTACCTCAGGGCTCAGTGCTGGGACCTATACTAATTCTAATTTACACAAATGACCTGGATTCAGAAATACATTGAAAAGCGGTCAAAATTTGCAGATGACACCAAAGTGGAAATAGCAGAATTGAAGGAGGCATCTCAAAAATTACAGAATGATTGTACAAAATATATAAATGGGCAGAACTATAGCAGATTTTTTAATACAGAGAAGCATAAAGCACGACATGTAGGAAGGAAAAACAGATGATGTGTATACTCAGTAACAGGACTATGGATGAAGTATTCAGTGACCTTGAAACCTATTGGGCAGATTTTTCCCTTGGCAGGTCAGGAAGCTGACCGCCACCCGCGATTGAGACCGGACTGCGATTTCATGCTGGCGGGCCAATAAAGGCCCAGCTTGAAACGCCCTGTGCGGTGGGGGGAGGAGGGTGAGCAGGGTGAGCGCAAACTCTGCACATGCACGTGAGTGAGCACTTCATAATCTCCCTGAGGCACAGAGCTGTTAGAAAAGAAAATAATGAAAATAAAAATGTAATTAAACATGTCCCCTCATGTGACTCAGGGCCATGTTATTAATTCTATTTTAAAACTTTTATTTTTATTTACTTTTGGAAACCACACCCACCCGTGGATAAGGTTTCTAAAAAAAATCCAAATGCTGCTTGGCCTTTTCGTCTGCCCGCCAACCGTTAGATTGGAAGGGCAGCAAAAAATTTAAGTTAATTGATTACTTAATGGCCTTAACAGGCCTTTTAATTGGCCCCAGTGCGCGCCCGCTGACCGAACTATTGCGCAACTGCGCGTTGACGTCGGCACGCTCAGCAGACGTCAACGTGCATCATTTCACACTCAAGTGGGTCGGTCAGGCATGTGCCCGCCTGTCAAGTGAAAATTTCTGTCCACAGACTCAATGCTAAACACATCCAACCAATGCAGGGCAGCAGCCAGTGAGGATAATAGAATGTTGAGCTATTGGGTGAGATTTTAACTCACTCAAAACCCATTTGCTTACACAGAGTTAAAATCAGACCCTATACAGTAACAGTAAAATATAACTGACAAGATATTGGTCAAACTGTACAGTGCTTAAGTCAGATTCTACCCTCAAAAAGTTTTCGTTCCTGGTTGCCAAGAAACAAAAGAGACATTCAAGTGCTTGGAGGCAGTGCGGAGAAAAGCCAGTAGATTGATCCATTGATCCACAGTGTCAGGGGATCTGCTTAATGAGGAAATACCAGAGAAACTTGGGCTTTTCAGCTGGAGAAGAGGCATCTTAGGAGGTATGTCAGGTTGTTAAGGGTATAGAGAAAAATAACTGAATTCAAACATTACTTAAATTCAAACTTCTGAAGTAGAACTAGGAGAAACAGTTTCAAATGGATAATTGGTCATTTTAGGGCTGATGTGAGGGTATTCTTCTTCATACTGGTGATCAGTGCCTGCAGTGAACATCTGGATGGAGAAATGGAGGCATAAGTCCTGGAAATATTGAAGAAATAACTGACTGCTACAATGGAAGGATGGTATGATTTCTCTGGATGGGTGAATTGAGTTGGGCCAGGTGGTCTAAGTAGCTTATAATCTTGTAAAGTTTTTAGTGTCTGAAAGACCAGACTCCACAGAGATGCTGCTTGCCTCTAACCACTGGCATATGTGGATGACATCCTCCAAGTCAGTTTAGGTGCGTTCAAAGGTGTCAGTTCTGCTCAGTTTGTAGCACTTCTCCTGAGCAGGAAACTGTAGGTTCAAGAATCCATTCTAGCAGTTGAACATGTAACCAAAAATAAAATTCCAGGATGAAACTGCACTGTCAGATGTACCATGAGATATTAAACCATGCAGTGCTCCTGTCGGCTCATTCAGGCAGGTGTAAAAGGGCTGAATTCGTGTGGGGGTTTTCCTGCTCATCCTTCATAACTTCAGTGGAAGAGCCACAGACACCCCAGAAAAACAGTGCAAACACCATTCTCACAAATCTTCCCTGAACAGCAGAACCCACCTATAATTCAACTCCTAAATGGCTTCACTTGAAATTTCCTTGGGGCATGTATCAAACTTCAACTGAAGTGGCAGTATTTGGAGAGATTATTGGATGGCAGGTTTCATCACTTGAAGCATTAGATATAAATGCCAAGGAAAGAGGAAGAAGAAAAAAACTTAGCTTTTATATAGCACCTTACATGCCCTCAAAAAAACCCCAAAGTGCTTTACAGCCAAGTAAGTCACTCTTGTAATATAGGAAACACAGCAGTTAAACTGCACACTGCAAACTCCCACAAACAGCAATGCGATAGTGTCCAAATAATATTTTTAAAAATTCATTTATGGGATTGGGCATCGCTGGCTAAGCCAGCATTTGTTGCCCATCCCTAGATTAAAATTAAAACAAAGAAAAAAGTTGATTAAAAGCAAGACAGTCAAATAGTTATGAGAATTTGAAATTCATTGCCCCAGTAGGTTACAGATGCAATAAACTGACGTGTTTATGAAGATCAATACTTAAGAAATAAGGTATGAGGAATGTAGAGAAGGGAATTGAAATTTTAAAGCTAGGAGTTCAATGCTACCACCCACCATGGCACCCATTTCCAATGCTTCCAGATCCCAATTTTCCCAGTACTACGCCATCCTCGGACTCCTCTTCCATGCTGCTAGATACAAACTCACATCTATGGGCTACCTATTCTATCATTGCCTTTTCCAAAGATGCTCTTCTTAGATCTGTGAACTCCCTTCTACTATTGCCACACTGCACTGTAGGCCATCGCAGTTCTCCCTCTTGCCCATGTCTCTTCTCCAGAATTCTGATACCCCAAAACTCCTGATTCATTTCTTCAAAAACATGGTATCTTCTTCCACTTACACCACACCTGATATACTCTTTCCACTGCTCCCAAACACCAGTAGCTCCTCATCACTATGCCAACTGTCCTTCACTTCTGCTATGGTTTGGGGCCTTCAGGACTCACTACATCCAACAACTACTCATCATTGCTCCAAGATCATGAAACTGTCCCCAATATGCCTTAAATCTAATAAATCAGCATCCCAACACCACCCCCAATCACAGACAACACCTAACATTCCTCTCTCCCCCTTCATTACAGGTGCACATAACATAACACTCCCACAACTGCCAAACTCTAGGACACTCCCACAACTGCCAAACTCTAGGACACCCCTCTCATGACCCCAGTCTCTTTTCCTCTCCACCACATCATGGTACATTTTCTGAAATTTATACATTTTCTGAAATTTATAGAGCAGAAAGCAAAATGTAAAAACTGTAATTAGCACAATGTAATTTTTCCTCATTCCCCCTTTCTAACTCTCACACACACATGTGTGAACAAAAGACACGGGTATACGAATACCAAGTTTCTCTCTGCTTAAAAATGCACACCAATTATACCTCATTTAACACTTAACAAATTTATCAGCTGAATTTTCAAAATTATTTGAGTAAAAGCATCTGAGCAGTACGAATGGATCCTGGGAAATTGGGAACACTGAACATATTCAGACTATTGTATAGTATGTGTGCTCTGCCCAAAGGCATGTCCTTGGCTCATTGTCTGCTGTTGTTTCATCCTGAGCCATTTTCATCAGCAGTGATTTGCCATTGCCTTCCACTCTCAGGCAGGGCAAGGAAGCAGGTCCCAAGTCTACCTCAGCCAGAGCAGAAATTGAACCCACACTGTTGGCATTATTCTGCACCACACACTAGCTATCTAGCCAACTGAGCTAACCAGTATATTCAGACTACATAAATCAAATTCAGCTCAAAGGAGTACACCTCTGGACAATATATCCATTTTAAGTTCAGTTTTTTTAGGAAAGTCTAAAAGGCATGAAATACAATTCAGATGAATTGAATTATGTTGTCAGGAACCTATATGATTTTTATAATTTTTAGTTTGTTTATTTATTAGCCTGTTTGTATTTTCCATGTTCCAATCAAAAACATTTGCTTCACTCTACCTGGGAAATCACTTACAAATTTCCTTCCAAATGTTTTCAGTTCAAATTTATACTTTTCCTTCACTTCCACACCGCACTACCCTCTATTACAACAGCATAACCTTTAACTCAACATGAACAATGCCACAGGAAATTTTCTGGTATACAAATAAAAACATTGTAACTAGCATGTGTTTTGTCTATCACTTCTTAAGCACACTTTCTGCATCCCACTTCCTTCTATCACACCTCAGGCATCACACTTCATATTCAATGTATGTGCCATACTTGCACCTTACTGAGTGCATATTGGCTGCTATGTTTGAATATGCACTTTGCCATGTCCTCAGGACTTCCCAAACAATGAATGCTTTTTAAGTGCAGCCACTGTTGTAACATAGGCAAACATAGCAGTCAATATGCACACAATAAGATCCCGTAAATAGTAAATGATAAGAGCAGGTAATTTGTTTTCAATGGTGCTTGCTGAGAGAAATCAGGGATGCATGCTAGGTGAACTTCTTAGAAGTAGAAGTGTTTGATAAGGAATAGCAAGAGGAATCCAGGTCATCAGTGGGTTTCTCTATGAGGCTAGGAGCCATGGAAGCAGAAGATAGCCTTCGTATGGACATTGTGAATTGTCACACAATAAAGATTTTGTGGCTGCTGCCTGGATAATGGCCATTTTGGATTTGCCTTCAGTTTGGGCTGAATGGCCCATTTTTGTGCTGTAAATTCTACATAATGTGCCATTTCGCTGGATTTTCCACTGAGGTTATGATACAGGATTCTGTTAAGGAAATTATGGACACATGTCATACATATGTTATCACGTGTTTCTTCCGAATCCCAGTAGGCAAACTAAAAACAGTCAGTGAGACATGGTCATGCAAGAATTGTTAAACTGTTTTATTTTACAGACAGCAAGTGAAAACACCGTTTGAGATTATAATCAAAACTGACTTGCTTCACTTAACTTTAAGCACCTCATGAATAAGAAAGAAAACGCACCACACTATCGCATGTTAGTTGACTAACTATGCTTTTTTCCTGAGGTTCTAAATAGCTCTGAACTTCAGATATGCAAGTTTGCCCTCACTAAGCTGGGCTCCTTTCCCATATCTAACTAGGCTGACTAGCCTTTGTGTTACATGCTTTTTTTCATCGCTCTCCCAAGAGTTGTGTTCTGCTAGTTAACTACTAAGCCAATATCCAGAGCAGAAGCTTCAAAATATCATCTGTGACACATGTTGGAAGTGTGTGAAAGGAGCAAATTTGAACTTTTCACACAAAACAGGTGGCCACTGGACAAAGAATTCATTCAAAACTACCTTCTACATTAAATTATCAAATAGCATTACTATAAATCTGAAAACATTTGCAATATTTCTTCTTGATTCAGAGTGGTGAATGAAGAAACGTGTAAATCACTCAAATAACAAAATGATTTTTGTGAATGTAGACTCATTTTGTGTTGTAGTGAAAAATTAGACGACAGTAAAACACTCACTGAAATAATCCACTGAATAGTCATAATTCTAGTCATAATTTGCTGTGTTTTATGTTTTCCTTATTTTTAAACATGATAGCCTGGAATTTCCATTCAATTGCGCTGGATTTTTTGGCACAATTCATCCAAAATTGGCGTAACCAGTGCAAAAGATTGCGGAATCTGGAGTACTATTTGCACTCGGTATTGGTTTCCACAATCTCTTGCGCTAGTTTTAAAAACAATGTGCTAGACGATGGCCCCACCCACTACATTGATCTTGTCCACCTGGTGAATTAATCACCATTGGGAGTTTCTGCCAGTTGTGTTGCTTTGGAGGTCTTCAGGGGTGCTCTAAAAATTAACTTTTGGTTGCAAGGACACTAAAATGTACATTTTAAAGGTTTATGAATGTAATCCTTGTTTAAATTTACTAAGAAGCTGACTACTGTGCTATAATTTAACAAGAAAATAGTTCTGTAGATTTTTTAAAGGTGAATCTCAGTCATTTAAAATCAAGTTACTCAGAGATGGTGGGTTGACACTATAATTTGCAATGCTTATATTGTGTGATGAACCCATTTTTAGCTGTATTAATCAAACTTTACCAAGTTACCACTCATTAAAAAATGTTCCTTGATTTATTTTAGCAAAACTTGTATTAAGGATTACATTTTAAAATACTGCCCAATTGAATTAGTACAGGGCAAATTTTGTGTTTGGCAATATTCAAATAAATTTGAGCAGAAATTGGCAGGGGGTGGGGTGAGAGAAAAAAAAACACTTTTTAAATCAAGTGCAATTTTGGCTGTGTTTGCACCAGAATCGCCGATTCTTTATCCCAGTAAAAGTATTAATGATGAAAATGAATCCATATACTCTTCTCGTGGAGGAAGCAACAGATTTTTTACAGTCTAATATATCTTTCCATTGTTTAATCAGGATTAATTATTCCCACTCCAAATGAATATTCCAGCAGAGAGTAGGCCGGTGATCTTCTCCCAAATCTCTGCCTATGCCACTCTAAAATCAGTGACCGAAAGGCATGAAAGTAGCTCAGAGAGAGCTTCATGCTCTACTTTGATTTCCCTCTCTTCCTGTGAAGAACAATTTGTTAACCTCTAGTTATTTCCTGACACAAATGTTCCTCAGATTGGGAACTGAGCAAGGGAAGCATTGTTGGCATGAACCAATGTTTCACCACTCAGAAATGATATGCACCTGTTTCACGTACATCACTGTCTTCAGTTTACCTGCCGCATCTATTTGGCCGAACATAGGAACATAGGACTTAGGAGCAGGAGTAGGCCATTCAGCCCTTTGAGCCTGCTCCACCTTTCAATAAGATGACGGCTGACCCAGTTGTGTCTCAGCTCCACTTTACCACCTGCCCCCCATAACCCTTGACTCCCTTGTCTCTCAAAAACCTGTCTAACTCTGCCACATTCAATTATTAGTTGCTTCTTCTAGTAGACAGTTTTAACAAACATTTGAGATGTAAAACAATTTGGGCCAGATTTTCATGTTTCGGGAGTTGGGAACATCACAATCCCGCCTCCTATCCGGATGTGCCGGTGGCGGGGTTTTCAAATGGTGGAGGCAGGGACAGCCTGAAGTCAGACCTGCCGCCTCCAGCAGCAGACCTGAGATGGCAGCAAGCCGATGCCAACGTAGCCAGGTTAAAAGCCACTCCTCCATTTGCCCAGTTCTGAAGATCAGCATAAAGCCACCCTAACCTTCACCCCTTATCGCTTCCCTCACTCCCCCCAGGCCCCCTCTCCCTTCCCTACCCCCCTCAACCACAATGCCTCTTAACCCCTCCATACCACCCTCAACCACCACCCCCCTCCCCCTCCCCCTCCCCAACCCGCAAACCCATTATTCACTATAAACAGAACCCATGGGCCCTATAATAACATTTGGAAGCCATTGAAAGTTCAAAAATCTGTCAAGATAAACAAACATTACCTGAAGGCTTAAAGTTAAATATCCATTTAAATAAACATTATCCACTCATAAATCTGTCAATATGAAAATGTTCATATTTCCCTGGACAGCTGTCTAAACAGTGCCTGCTACGCAGAATTAATAAGTAACTTGAAAGGCAGCTAAGCATTCAATTTGACATTCCCCTGAACAACTACATAAACTGTGTAAGCAGAATCCATTTCCATCCAGAGTCTCATCCAGACTCATCCAGAGTCTTTGAAGACAGACAGAAGCTTAGCCATCTGTCAAAGTTTTGAAACAGCCAAACAAATAGCTGAGCTGAACTTAAGGAAAAAATGAAAGCAATGGGGAAATTTTGCGCAATCAGATCTGGATTTCAAACTGGGCTAGCCTTCTAAAATTGTACAATACAGAATAGCACTTTATCTAGTGGATAATCTACTCTCTGAGTAGACTTTCACAATGCTTCACTTGACAGCTTGCTAGTTGTCAGAAGTAACAAGCTGGCAACTATATTATTTAATGGTCATTTACCTTTTCAAATCAAAGCACTATTATCACTCACTATAATAAAAATAGATGTAACTTATGATACAGCATTTCATAATTAAGGTGAAGTAGGCAGCACCTTTTATACTGACGCTTCACATGGCTCCCGACTCCAAACCATGGTTCACCACATGTGTGCTGATATAATTTGCATTGCCTATCCCAGTTGCCTCCATCAAAATTGTGGAAGTTTGAAATGTCCACTTCCGCAATTGTGCCAGCAATGTCAGGAAAGCAAAATCTGCGCTCTCAGCCCAGATGAAAATTGCCAGTAGCGGAAATGGGAACAGGAATCCCAAAACTGGGTCCTGCTTATCATTTTTATAGCCCACCTGTTGCACATCAGCTCATACCAGGAAGGGAATATCCAGCCCTTTGTGTTTCTTGCTATAATTCTTTATTATAGGCTTCATCTGAATACACATCCCAATCCAATCAAATAGTAGTAAGAGAGCACATATTAATAGAGGTCAGAGATTGAGAAGCTTAAGAGGTAGAGAGCTGCCACCATTGGTTGTTCAATACGTTATCCCTGCTGCTTGTGTAAGACCATGAAATGAACAGAAGGTCTGATTGGAAATGGCAAGTAGGAAATGAATTGTAGGAAAAACGCATTTCTGTATTACCCAAACCTTTCATAAATCATAAGCTGGGACTTTGGAGAACCTAACATGGAAATCACAACCTCTTTTAAACCCTATGTAAAATGAGCCTCTAGCCTGGATGGATGCCTGAAAATGCTCTTTGTAAAATATTAACTGAACATAGGAGGCAGAGAGATATGCAGTTCATTGCCAAAACACACCAAGTGGATTTGGATGATGTCTGTATTACAACATTCATGGTATGAGTCATATTTGTCACCTTCACAACAAAGGGTTTTCCAAATTGTACAAGCTTGACACCCATTTACCGCAAAATTTAAAAAAAACTAGTGGCATTATTATTTAGTCCAGTTCTTTTATATATGTGACATTGTAATCCTGTTATTTAAAAGGAAAACCAATTTTACAAATTGATTGTTAATACTGTGAAGGAGTAAGTGCATGTTAAAAAGGCATTTTGTTACTAGATAACTAATTCCATGAACTTAAAAAAGGACAGTCAAGCCATTCATTCTTCCCCCTATCTATCAGACCTGAGCGAAGATCAAGAGTTGGGTTAGTGAAGATGAAACAGAATATTTCTATTAACCTGGACATATGACAAAATACAGTGGTTAGTCAATATATGGTTGGTGTTCACGTGATATTTTAAGATTACTTATTAGTACATGAATCTTTAATCCTTCATTATTAAGTCACTTTTCATGACACATATAGGACTTTAATCTGGTTCCTGAGATTGTTTGAGTTGAACTTCAAACCTAAAACATAGCGCAAAATTTAAACCCAAAACTGGACAAAAGCTGTGAACTCAGGACAGCATCTAGTCTTCTGTTCATGACTCACTAAAGTCGTCATGTGTAAGATGCTGTATTAACTTGCATATTGGCTACAGTCTTTAATGCCAAAAAAAACAGTACAAGTTGGGCATGTAGCCTAAATGGGAATTTTTCTTCTCGCGGGAGAGTTCAAATTGACATGTGGTGCAAGGCAGTATTTAGGCAAGTCAAAGGGTACATTTCCTGATAATTCAATCCTAAGAACCCTGATATGAATCAAAGTTTGAGGTGTAGTACTCTAAATTTTACATCACTTGCCTTCTTTATGATCATTTCACATTTACCATGCTGTCTAGCTGATAAACAAATCACAGTTACTTTTTTTGAATGATCATTAGATAATGTAAAAATGTCAAAACTCTTGACTTTAATTTAGTTAATGAAAAAGTTTTGTGGACATTCAGATGCTTCTTGGCTTTCCTGTTGCAATTTCTGACATCAGAAGTGTTCAATTACATTACAGTCTTGTAGCTCATACCAACCATTATCTTGCATGAAGATGGATATACATATATGGATAAAAGTGAAAATCTAACTTTTGGGGTTGTTATCTGAATGGAACATCTCACAATAAAAACATAAAGCAGTTAGCTCTAATCATTTAAACAGTTACTCATATAAAATTCACAAGAATGTTTGGTTTTGAACACTAATCAGAAATCTGGACTGTAGTTATTTGTTCTTTTCCAGTTACATAAAAAGATAAGCCTATGCAAAATCAGAAGCATCTTATTCCATTAAGGCCTTGTTAATGTTTTCTATTGTCACAAACATGAGTGAGAAAAATACACCACAGTCAATGTTGCCGGCTTGGGTTCATTAACAGATGAACCATCTTAATTAAAAGAGAAGCAGTCACCTGCATAGTTGTCCTTCATTTTTGTGCCAAAAATCCTTGCACACACCTATCTTCAGTATATGAGCAGCACAAAGGGTAATAATAGATGTCTATATAAAGTAACCAGTGAAACTCTACATTAGGCAAATCTGTCATCCATTTCCATTTTTTGAAAAGAGAAAGCATAATCAAAAGCCTAAATGACAAAGACTTGACAGTAAGATTCTGTTGCAAATGATTCCTGAGTCGCCAGCCTGTGGAGAAGCTGAAGAAGTTCCCAGCAGACCTGATTAATTCTAGTTTCTCCAGCTGCCAGGGGAGCAGAGGCTAAGCAGTTTCACAGAGAGGAGCCTATTACCGCTACCAGGCTGAAATAGATCTAATCAACCAACAGCAGCTCCAAAGGAAACTTTACAAGTTGAGCTCGCTGAGGCAGTGCTTTTAAAATGAGAACTACAGAGAATCACACAACTTCCAGCGCATTTCAGGAAGACAATTGTTTATGCTTTGGCGAGGTTGCACTAATTTACTCGATACAACATTTTATTAAAAGTTTCCAATACTTTTTTTTCCCCTCTGCTGATGTTGTGATGAATTTCTTTTAGGTGTGTGGACATTTGAACTGTAACAAAATAAAAATTTCAGCGTATTTGTTGTGGGTCTAACTAGTTCTGCCATTTAATTTAGACTAACATGGTTGTGTCATTTGTCACAGAAACTACAAAATGCTGAACGCTGCAATTTGATCAAGGCTCAATATTCCTGCTGAGGTAATCAGCAGCTCACCATCAATATATTAGCATGAGATGGGTAGAAGTGGAAAAAAGTCAGAAATCAATTTCAAAATCTTTTGCTTCAGTGTTTTGCTGCATTTTAATATATTTCTATTTAGCATCAATAATGTTTTAGTAATTGGGATAAGTGCAACATTTGAACAAACTAATCATGAATTAATTAATTGTGTTTGTAATTAATTATTTGTAATTATTGTGTGGATTTAACTGCTGCTTATTTGGGTTGCATGATCACAAATCCATATATAAAAAAGCACATGTGAAATGTTTCATGTAAAATAAAGACAATTATTAACATGTAATAATGGTTAAATAAAATGGGATTTGCTGTCATCAGTTATATAGCAATAGAAGATTACTCACCATGTCTCCCTTGCCTCAATATCTACCTGAATTAGTGACCAATAAAATATTTTCAAGTATCACCATATATAAATGGGCTTTGGTGGCCTATTGGGGCTTCATTCAGGAGGCCATTTTTCATGTGTGAACATGGACAGTGTGTCAGCAGCCTATTTAACCAGAGCAGCAGTGTCATTGTCAAGTCCAGTCCTATCTTAACCACACAACCACATACATGCACCTTCCAATATGGGTCCCTGGGTTGTATACAAGAGTAGAAACAACAGTTGATTCAATCCCCCCACCCCCAATCTCACCCTAACCCTATTGCATTTACCCCTTTTTATTTATGTAAATATTTAGGTAGACACTTACCTTAGCACAATAAGAACCTGTACATCTAATTTCTTTCTATTCTGTGTTTTGATTGGATTTTAATTAATGAAAAGCAAAACTAGACATGGATTTTCTTTTAATTGTAAAGGAATGTGCTTGAAACATGCTTGCAAGGTATGCTGTGTTCAATTATATTTTAAGTGCACTTACTCCAATACTTCTAGTGCATTTCCCATATACTTTCTTTTTTTAAAGTGGCAGTACTGAGTGGAATATTGTACAATACAGCAGAATAGGGAGAGACACTCATTCTCCTTTATTAAGCAGCAACTTGGTCTCCTATTGAATAAATTAGGTTGCAGTTTGACAGAATATGTAGTGGTTCATTTTTGTTCCCTATCCATTTAATCAATTTAATTACAATCTTTGGTATGAAGCAAAATTAAGCAACAATACCTCTCATTTGGTGGATGAATATCTGCACATTGCATGTTCTAGCGCTCATGAACCTAAAATGTGGGAATAAAAATGGACTTTCTACACTTATAGGGCTCAATTTTCCTGGCCCCAGGGTGGCTGGCTGGGGGTAAGGGTGGTAGGGCTGAGAAAGTAGTGGTGAGCCACGTTGGGACATCTCCCCTATGCTGTTCCAACACCAGGAATGTTTCCCAGCATTGGAACTGGATGCAGAGTGCCTGTCTGCCGAACAAAGATGGGTAGCCAATTTAATCATTTAGCGACCCATGTGGAGTTGATTCCTCAGGGCCCCCAGCATTTCACCAGCAGCGGAGCAGGCCCCTGGAGCAGCAAAACCATTGGACCGAAGCAGGGGCCTTAAAGGGCCATCCGAAGGGGCCTATTTGCTTGGCTCCTCTGGTTTTCTTGTCTCTCCAACTTTGGATTCTCTGCCCTGGTTCTGCAGAGGCCACCTCACAGTGGGGCTGTTGAGATTCTGGAACTGCTAGTCCTCTAATTGGACTGGCAGCATCAATATCCCACCTTAATTGGACATTAAACCTGGAAGCAGACAGTTAGGAGGATGCCTCTAGGAAAATAGCTGGGCCGATCCTGCTGCTGGCAAGTGTGGGCGTGGGATCCCTATTTTGCCCCAGCATTAGGATCCGGAAGCCCATGGTAATACCCTACCCTGTGATATCAGGCAGGCGCAGTTATCTCACCAGTTCATCATTGTTTCTTGAAACAGTTAAAAAAAAACTTGTGAAGTTATTTGATGCATACTTGAGGGAGAAGGGTATTAGAGAGATACGGGGCAGGGTGGCAAGAGGTAATTAAAGTCAGAGGAGAGTCTTGTGGAGTACAAGCACTGGTACACATGATTTGGACTGAATGGTCTCCTTTTGTGTTGAAGATTCTACACATATCTATGTAGCTAATCTTTGAGGGAAAAATGATCTCCTCTCAATAAACTGGAAGGCCTCTCATGTAATGTGGCTTCTATAAATATTATGGGCTGGACTCCCTTATTGATTCAGTGGGCAGAATATTGTCGTCAGTGTGCGGGGACTGGCCTGACACGCCGACGTGTAAAATGACACGCGATGATGTTGGGTGTCCATCCCAACATCGTTGCGCATCATTTCGATATTTCATTCGGCAGGCGCATGCCAGAGGCGGCCGCGTGCCTGCCGAACTGTCAGCAGCCTATTAAGGCCATTAAAAAAGTAATTAAAACAGAATTACCTGGAAAAACTCAGCAGGTCTGGCAGCATCGGCGGAGAAGAAATCAGTTAACGTTTCGAGCCTTCATGGCTCTTCGGCAGAACTGAAGCATAGTTAGAAGAAGGGAGAAATATAAATTGGTTTAAGGTGGGTTGGGTGGGGGGGTGGGGGGTGCTGGTGGGGGGAGAGAGAAACATTGAGGGTGTGGTGATTAATAAAATCACCACACCCTCAATGTCTCTCTCTCCCCCCACCCCCCCCCCCACCCTACCCAACCCACCTTAAACCAATTTATATTTCTCCCTTCTTCTAACTATGCTTCAGTTCTGCCGAAGAGCCATGAAGGCTCGAAACGTTAACTGATTTCTTCTCCGCCGATGCTGCCGGACCTGCTGAGTTTTTCCAGGTAATTCTGTTTTTGTTTTGGATTTCCAGCATCCGCAGTAGCTTTTAGCTTTTTGTTTTTAAAAAAGTAATTAAACTTGTTAACAACGCTGCCTGTCCAACCTTAAGGTTGGCAGGCAGGCGAAGAGCCCAAGTGGCCTTTGTGCTTTTCAGGAAACCTCATCCATGGGCGGGATGAAGTTTCCTGAAGCTTTCATAAAATAAATAAATAAATTTTACTAACTTCACAAGCATGTTCCAGCTCATGTGACACTGTCACATGAGGGGACATGTTTAAAATAAATTTTAACTTTATTTATTAAAAAGTTTTGTAATCCATTCAATCTCCCTGAGGCAGCTCCGTGCCTCAGGGAGATTGCTGTGCTCTTTCGTGCGCATGCCCCAACTCTCCCTCCTCCTCCTGCCCACACAGGTAGCGCTGAGCATCACTGGCCGTGCGTTATGCTGGGTGGGCCTCAATTGGCAGCGTGCAGCTGATCGCAGGCGGCAATCGGCTCCATGCCCACTCCCGCCCAGCCCGCCCGCCATAGGAAACATTCTCCCCAGTGTGTTTACCTTAAGTGGTAGAGCTATATAGCCCCAGGTTTATTCTCTACCCAATGGGCCTGATTTTAACTCACTCAAAACTCACTTACACAGTGTTAAAATCAGGTCCTCAGTTTCAGCTGCCTAACTGTAGGAGCACTGCTGATCTCAGTGCCCTTTGGTTAACGAATAGATTTTCAAGGCTCTCCTGATCACTATCCTTTATTACTACCCTGCTAGAAGTGCACATATATGGACGGATGTTGGGGATGCTGTTCGGTTCAGTTATCAGGCCCCATCCTCTGTAGTTCATTAGCCTGCCAACACTGCCTTATTAAGGCATAGAGGAATAATGGAGGCCATAGAACTGTACTCCAGTTAAAGGTTGACACCTTCAGAGAAACAAGGTAAAGGAGAAAATTTGGCAAGGAAACAGGGAGAAAATTTAGCACATTAGAGTTCAATTGAAGAGAATATTGCACATGTAAGTATTAAATGCCTTCACTTTTGTAGAGTGTTCTGTTCCATGGAAAATGTTGCCATGTGTGTTTGAGCATTTAAATCCTTGGCTAAGAGATGCGATAAATTCATATGTAACTACACAAGTTAACAGGACTGGTGCATAAATATCATGCGGGACTTATTCATCATCTTGTGTTGTTTAAAGAACTTTTAACATTAGTCTTCCTGTGCACACCAATCTGTCTCTTAAATAGTGAGTGTCCATGATTAAGAACTCAAAAAAAAATTGTTAATTGCTTAAGAGAAAAGTCAAATTCATGTCTTCATAAACAAAAACATTCAACAAACTCTTTTCTAGGAAGGAAAAGAACCAGAAGTGTCCAGCTTTAATAACATCAAGTGCCTCAATGATATTCTCATCTATGATTTCCATTGGTGGAATATACTTTTGTAAACAAATAAAATAAATTGCCACATTCCTCAGAAAGAGTACCCCTTCAGTAACAAGAATGTGTTTGAAAAATATACCAGTAACTTTCATTTGAAATTCTTAGGAAAAAAAGAATTCTCTGGCAATTCCACCTTGCCCACCTGCACCGATCTTTGTTTGCAGATTGTAACATCGACACATTATGCAGAAATTGTCTTTCTTCTCTCCTTCCCCCATGTAGGCGAATCTTATGATGTCTATGGGGGTCTTGGGCAAGAGCCAGACATAACACCTTTCCAGGGAGGCCCACCACATCAGCTGACGCTCAGGCACTTGAGAAGCCAGCGGCGAGCCTTTCCTCAGGATCGAGCACCCCAGGGGGGTGGGGGTGGAGTGGGGGGGGCGAAGTCCTGTCGCAGAGAACTGCTGGCCAATCAGGTGGAGGAGGCGGTGGCTGGCTGCTGCCTGTATGACACCCACCCTAGTCCTAAGGTTGACGCTGGACCCCAACCACAGGTGAGTGATGGTGGGAAGGGCAGGGGAGTGGCTCTCAGGGGCCTTTTTAAAATTTTTTCACAGGATGTGGATGTCACTGGTGAGGCCAGCATTTTTATTGCTCTTCCCTCATTGCCTTTGAGAAGGTGATGGTGAGCCACTGGCTTGAACTGTTGCAATCTATCTAGTTTAGGTACACCCACAGTGCTGTTCGGGAGGGGGTTCCAGGATTTTGACCCAGCGACAGTGAAGGAACAGCCATATATTTCCAAATCAGGATGGTGTGTGGCTTGGAGGAAATTTGCAGGTGGTGGTGGTCCCATGCATCTGCTGCACTTGTCCTTCTGGGTGGTAGAGGTCGCACTTTTGGGAGGTGCTGTCGAAGGAGTCTTGGTGAATTGTTGCACTGCATCTTGTAGATGGTGTACACTGCTATTGTGGGTCTGTGGTGGAGGGAGTGAATGTTTGTGGAAAGGGTGCCAATCAAGCGGGCTGCTTTGACCTGGATGGTGTCGAGCTTCTTGAGTGTTGTTGGAGCTGCACTCATCCAGACAAGGGGAGAGTTTTCCATCACACTCCTGACTTGTGCCCTGTAGATGGTGGGCAGGCTTTGGAGAGTCAGGAGGTGAATTACCCACCTTCCCTATGTCAGGTCCCCTCGATCAGAAACACCCCAGGGAATCAGCAAGCAACCCTGCATGGGTTTGATTGCCGTGCTGCAAGCATGGCGATCTCCACACCCACCCCATCGGTTAATACCACCAGTGGTGGGATAAAGCCTTTAAGTGGGTCACTTAAGGGCCCAAGTTGGGAGCAGAGCAGGAAGACCAGCCATGGGCCTTCCTTCCATGGATATAATTGGGGTGGCGGTGAGGTGGCGGGAGACCCCACCCTCCATCATCCTATCTGATTAAGTGTATCTCCACCCCACCACCAAACTTGCCACAGGGTAGGACAGGAGATTCTGGCTGTAGCCAGCCAGCTTGTAGTGCTCCAATCCAGAAAGAGAGCACAGCTTAGAAGCTCCACCTTGCTAATGCTGCTTTACCATCAGCTGGAGAGCAGCCCTCTAGGCTTTTCTTCCTTCACGGTGGGAATCAGTAAATGGAAGTGCACCCTGAATGCTCTTTGACGTAACAAATTGGAGCCGAAATGAGTTCCATAATCATACTGCCACTGTTAACCAGAATAAATTATCATAATATAATAAACATCACTAAACCTCAACACATTGGGAATTTGCAACCTGGGCTGGGATTTTCCAGTCCCGCCGAAAGCCAATGGACTATTGGCTGGACCGCCGCGTCCCCTGCGGCCGGTCCCGCCGCACCCCCCCCCCGCAGCCGGTCCTGCCACAGCGGAGCCGGAACATCCTGTCCCTGGTTGGGATTTCAGACCAGTGTAGCACTGTAAGCAACCTTTATGAATGTTTAAATGCAATGACTGATAGAGGAACTTTCAAGTTCCCTTCACGGCATGTCTCGTATCCCAACCGAGAAAGTAGAGCAGCTCCTCTAGATCTGCCCCAAGGAAGTAGGTTACATGATTGCAGTGATTTACTGATTTTCCCCTTTTCCTTGTGAGAAAGCTTGTCACACAGTGCTAATGCCTATTGGCACAGCAGAGACAAAACTCCCCTTATGGAGAATCCTGAGCATACTACACCTCCAAGACATGAACACTAGATTTTCCTCAAGTGCAGATTCATCACTGCCTCCCTGCAATGACCCCTGTTGCATCTTCCTGATGTGAGGCTACTTAACTTTGCAGGCCAACCCTGGTGAGTTCCCACCAATGAGAAGGAACTCACTCCCATCTCTTCTAAGCAATCATTCTTGCATTTAGTTATTGAAGACGTTCAAGCCTTGAGCTGAACCACGGCTAAACAAAGTACAAATTGGAAATAATTGGAATAAGAGATTGCATCATTAGCCTCCAGAAGGGGCTTTACCAGACCTTGAATAAGCCCAAGTTCTACTGCTATCCCTCTCCTTGTGCTCCACAACATTGGTGGAAGGCAAAAAAGCCAAGCTGGTTTTCGAGCCATGCCTTCCTGCCATCATGTACATGTGGTGGGACAGTCAAGGGCTGTCTGGCACCTCTCTTGAGACATAAGGAGGAAAATCCATGGTGGTGTTGGTAGGGGAAGAGATGTGACGGTAGGCCTTGCTGCACAATTTGCCTTGATATCAACCACAATGCAATCTGGCAGTTTAACAGGGGAAAATCCAGGCCAGACTGTTACTAGGGGGCAAGGTTTAAAAATAAAGGATCTCCCATTTAATACTGAGATGAGGAGAAATTTCTTCTCTCAGAGGGTCATTAGTCTTTGGAATTCTCTTCCACAGAGGGCTGTGGAGTCGGGATCATTGAACATATCTAACGCTGAATTAGACAGATTTTTGATCAATGAGGGAGTCAAAGGTTAAGGGAGTGGGCAGGCAGGAAAGTGGAGTTAAGGCCACACTCAGATTAACCATGGTTCTATAGAATGGCAGAGCTGGCCCGAGGGGCTGAATGGCTTACTCCTGCTCCTATTTCCTATATTCTTATTTTATTATTTGTACCACCATTTAACATTACCATATTTAAAGTAAAAAAGTGGAAGTTGTAGCAGAAGATTCAGACAGCTAAGTTATTATTCCACAGTGCATGAGAGGACCATCTGTGTGAACTGCTGGGAAATTAGGGAACCATTTACCCACCACTAATATTGTTTTCACTCATTTGTAAAATTTTCTGCTTGTGTTATTGGATTAAAAGAAGAAATTCTGGAAATGCACAGCAGGTGGAATAGAAAAATAAGCTAATCTTCAAGGTGGGGTCTTTCATCATGACGTAGTCTGACGTAGCCAAAATTCAATTCTTCTTTAATTAGATTCAAGCAAACTTCAGATTACTGTATTTATTCACTGCCTATTTCATCTTTATTCCAGTTTCCCAACATTTCCAGTTTACTCTTTACTTATTGGGCTGTAGCCCTTTCACTGATCTGCAACTCTTTGTCCTATATAAAATTGTTTATTAGGGTTTATTATTAATCCAAACAGTGTGGAGATGTCACCCTGTTGCTGTCCTACCAGAATTGACTGTTCCCAGTTGGATTTAATTTTTTGTGTGAGAAAACAAAGGAAGTAAATAATTGCTATTTTTCAGTGTTGCGAGGCTGCCTAATATTTTAATTCACCTTCCCTCAACCCCCATGTCAATACTAAATATATTTCTAAATTTCTGTTAATGCAGCACAAAATTATATTTTTGCTATTAAATGTTGTTTAATATTGACATGAAAGATAACATCAGGTTTGAAATAGCTATATTCAATTCCAAAGGTGGATGTATAAATGTTCTCATGTATGACAGATCCAAGATACAGCTTGCCATGTCATGTGATCCTAAGTCATTGAGGTCAGAAAGATCCCAGGTTTGATCTCCAGTCCATGCAAAGTTAGCTGATCTAAGCTGGGCAGCAATTTGTAGAAAAAGTTGACCTCAGCACCCCTGAGCTAGACTGGGGGGATAATTAGCCATAGTTCAAGCTCCTAATCCCTGTACAGTACTCCCCAACGTTGTGGTGAAGGGTGAAGGTGCTTGGCTGTGATGCATTCCATGGTTCAATAATATGCTGGCAATCACTGTTTTGTTCATTCTCTAAAGTAGTCATCTGTGAGTGGCTAACATCCATGGAACCATACCACAGCAAAAACAAAACTCAGCACTTTCAGCAAAGAAAGGAATAAAATTAAGAGCAAAAAATATTTTTAATAGCATATCTTTATGGAGATTAAAAATGCTTTATGAGGACATTCACTTCACAGCTTTACAGCTAAAACATGTGTTGAAACATGAACTGTTTTAGTAGGTTTTCTCCATACTAAAAGTAATATGCAGTGTCATCTTTGGAAGCTCTTTATTTGTACAGGATAATTAAGTCAGGGCACTCATTTATCAGGACATGTTCATTCGTTGAAAACAGTCACTTGTTATTAATTGATGTGATAGCAATACTGAGGTAAAATTAATGTGCATTCAACAGAGGTCAGGCTGGCAGTAGTGGGTAGCTATCAAATAGCAAGACGTGAGATAAATAGTAGCTGTAGTGCCATGATTACACAAGATAACTGGAAAATATTAAGCTACACTTTGGGTGTTATCTGCCTTTAGTGGCAAGATTTAAAAAATTAAACTCGACATAATTATGTAACTGGTGCACATCTGTTATAAATATGAAAATTTTTTATTGCATTATTACTTTCAGCATTTTTTGAGATAATTGTGTTTATAGAAAATACTTTCTGGAATTTGGATTATGTTTTAAAATTTTGGTCACTTATACTCTTTCAACCTTCGACCTGTCTTCAGTGTGTTAAGCTTATTTGACGATGCCAAGCTGTTCTTTGTACCCTATGAGTTGGTAATATGCTCCCATCTCTCATTTAGGCAGACACCAGAGGCAAAGAATACACCAGGGCAACAAATTCTGTCTGCCTTGAACAGGCTGTAATGAATTGCTCTTTCAGCAGTGGGGCAGATAAATTTTTCTTTTATCCTTAGTCCGGCAATGAGGAATTCTGTCTCCACACCTGTTTAATAATGACCGTGAAAATAAATTTATCTATGTACGTCTGTTTACGGGTCGCTGCAGAAACACGTAGAGTGCTACATTTTGCAGGGCTGCTGTACTTAATGATGGTAATTGATGTTTGGAACAGCCAGTTTTCGGTAGCACAGGGTCTGCTTCTCCCAGTGAGGCCATGATCTGTGTTATCAGTCCAGCCCATAATTAAATATCTCTCCTTTACAATATGCTTCAGGTTCCTTAATGAGTCTGAACCAGAAACAGTCACCTCTTTCCCCTCAGAGCT
Organism: Cetorhinus maximus; assembly: GCF_964194155.1. Taxonomy (NCBI): domain Eukaryota; kingdom Metazoa; phylum Chordata; class Chondrichthyes; order Lamniformes; family Cetorhinidae; genus Cetorhinus; species Cetorhinus maximus. The sequence continues at coordinate 61,974,534 of NC_135885.1, read as the reverse complement.
TTATTTGCTAGTTATTAAACAATATTATTGAGCTGACGGTATTCTCAGCTGTGTTGCTGTATCCATATCATATCTGTTTTATAATTGTGCAATTAGTGGTAGTGCTTGCTTTCATACCTCAGTAAAACCTTTTAGTAAAACTAAAGGCCATCGTAATTCCATTAGATGAAAAGATTTTGCCAAATATAGAAAGAAGCTTTCTGTGGTTGTATTTCCATAAAAGAAACCACCCCCACCCCCCGCCCCCCCCCACAACTGTAATCCTGTGACTTTCGTCATGACCTTGTACTGTGTTGTTAAGGGTCCAATTTGCTCATTGTTCCCATGCTTGCATAATTCCCAACCCCCCCATACACACAGACATGCACATAGTCCAAACCTTTGCCGTCAAATCTGCTCATTTAAATTCTGTGGATAAATTCTATTCATTTGAAGTGACCATGCTGTATAGTTATAGTAATTCCATCTAACTGCTTTCCACAGTTTTTCTCTCTCAATCTGATGTGAGCAGTGTAGTAAGTTTGCTGTGGAAAAATCCTTTCACGTTCTGCTATGTCACTTTACTCACAAGTTGCAGGCTTGCTGCAGATTGGCCTTTTTTTTCCGCTTATAGGTTGCCACGGAGAAGATTTACAATGCCAGTTATTCACACATCTGCCTTCCTTTTTTTCCCCCTCATTGTGAAGTCCCTTGGGTGAAGGCAACCTTGATACCCAGACTCGTAAAATTCATGCAGGACTATCGGCCTAACATTGCTGCCGTTTTCAGGCACTCATTACCTTAACCAGCTGCTCTGCCACTCACCCACCAAGGCATGATGGGGCCAAAAACAAGTATGTGACCTGACAAATGCACCTGTCTTGCTGATTCAGATGAAAATATCAAAAATGGCAAATTTAATTTGATTACATTTTAAAATTGGCACAAAAAAAAATCACTTTTCACTGCTGATATATAAGTTTCAAATTAGGTCTCTCTTCCAAAGGACCAGTTACTGAATTACATCAGTGATGACACCTGAACTGTGAGAATGCTGTTGACACAACTACATATTAATTTATGAAGGAGTAATCTGTAGCTCTCTCATTAGAGAAAACAAAAACTTCATTGCAGCTTTTTAAAAAAATTTAATTGACGAACATTTGGGCCAGTAAATGTGGTTCATTAATGCATTGCATAAAGGAGAGTCTTAACCATGAGATTGAAAGTTTGTGCACAATTGAACATTGAATAAAAGTATAGCTTATGCATTTCAAACTGCAAACCCACTACAATGTTGAAATATAGTCAGTACAAGTCAGGTTTTGAGAGAGTTATTTGAGGCGGCAAGTACTAAATTTCCTTAATTGCTGTAACATTGCAAATTATTGTTGTGGTGAAACAAAATATTTATCTTAACCTACGAAAGATTTAAAGCAAGAAAGCAAATTAAATTAACTGTAAACAAAGTGAAATAGGTTTGTTAAAAGTTGTTGGCAGAGTATAGTTTGATTTCCAGGTAGTTGGAGCGTGATAAGGATGACATATAAATCACACAATGGCTGACTTAATAATATTTCTGTGCACTAGCATTGTCTTAGTGCCAACAGTGGTATGACTGAACTTGTGGCTGAAGATATCCTCTGTTTCCTATCTGTTGCCTTAGAATTAATCAAAATGACCATTTGCAGGAATTCTCTCAAACCATAACAACCAGAATAGCCTTTAATGGATAATTTAAGGTTCCTTTATTTTAATTTCCTGATTTCTTTCCCTCCACCCCTGATGTTTGATTACTATCACTTTTGGAAAAATTTCCTCCATCTGAGGCGATAACATCTCCAAAGAAAAAAACTGTGAATTATTTGTTTGACAGCATATTCCATTGGTTTCTCAGTCTCTTCAAAGCTGATACAAAAGCTTTCAGCATAAACTTCAAAACTAGTTAATTATAAGTGGCAAAGCATCTAAGTGTTCCATTGCACAGGTTGGTTACAGCCATGCTAAACCAAATATAAGCAGCATAATTGCTAGTGGAAATCTCGTGTGCAGGTCATATGGAAAGATCCATTTTCAGTGGTGTTACAACATATTAATGTGCCTGGCTCCTGCAGCACCAGTTCAGTAAGCACATGATATATAGAATGCTGGATTGTTGGGAGTGAATAATGTGGCTGTAATTTATCCAGGGGTTTGGATAAGTAGTTTGAGTAGTTTATGGACATCATTTGAACTCTGAAATTATAATATTGCCTTGTTACTCACAATCTACCATTTATATAGTATGCCTGTTAATTCAATAAAATGAAACTGCACTGGCAGTTAAAGATGAAGTGATGTTCAAGTATAAACATAAAATGTACAGCATGTCAATCAGCATCTGAAAGGGAAAAGTAACTGTTTGGGTGGGATTCTTCATCAGATCTAGTGAAGCATCAAACTTGAAACACTACCTTATCTTTCTATTTGACTGAAGAAATTGAGAAGTTAGTGTGATGTTATTACTGCTAGATAATTGTGTCACATGATACACAGCAGGAAATAAAATGCAAGACCAGACATAATTTACCATTTACCAACAGGGAAATAACATGGTGAGGGATTAACCAAGTTATTAACAGTCATTGTAATCCTAAAATGTGGTACTGTCTTGATACATGCAGTAGACTAGGTTGTTATTAATAATATATGGAAATATGGTGACACTTGGAAATATAGTGCTCCCTTACACCGTTCTATATCCTGTCTTTCTTTCTTGTCCGTATGTGGCAGGGATACCAGCAGATGGATGTTTCTTGCTTGTATACCACCTCATTAAACCAGCAGAGCTGTTGGGATTTATTTTACTGCTTCCATAACTTGGCAGACAGTATGCAGTTTTTGATCAGAATGATAAGAAATTAACAATCCAAGACTGTTAAGTATTATATCCTGACTGAACAGCTTGTAAGCATGACCAAATACCTGCCATTATTGGGTTAGCAAATTACTGAAAACTTGTATTCAACCAATTTACAATTAATGATGGGTCTTTGGTTCTTAACCTGGTCATTTTTTTCAGGTTGTAAGCATGTCCAAAAACCTGTCATCATTATTTGAAGACTTTGTTTACTAATGCAGTTAGTGATTTTCTTGCTACAGCTCACCTCCAAGGCCTCTAAGCTGTAAGAGTCCTGTAATAAAGGCATACCCATGGCTGATAGGATGGTTTGTTTGTCAACAAATATTGTTAATGAAATAAACATAGGCCTGAATTTTACGCTTGGAATGGGAGCGCGATTGGCGGGGCCGGAAGCAGGACTGAAATCCACTCCCGCCCTCCGTTGGCTCCCAACAGGCCAATTAACTGCCAGCTGGCATGAAACGCACTCAGCGGTGGGTGGGGAGAGGGTGAAGACTGAGACAATTGAGTGGGGGGGTGGGTGGGCACCGAGACAATTGAGAATGCAGACGGGCAGCATCACACGAGCTCCCTGAATGCTGACAACTGCAGTGATGATGCCTCAGGGAGCTGCAGAATGGTTGGAGGGGTATCAGTGCACAAAAAGTACCCCAGACTATCTATAATGACACAACGAACAACTGAGAGTAATACCCATGAATCATCAAAGCTCAAACATATTCGGGCATTTTTTCCCACCCTGGATCGACAAAGGTGAAAAAACGTGAACGCTGCTTGGCAAATTGACCCATGCGCCAAGCGTAAAAGCACACCGGCCACATAAGTTTTGGGACAATTGCACGTTTAATGGGCGTTATTGCCCCTTTAATTGTCAGCGGGCACACTTCTGACTCCCGCGCACGCCCATCAACTGTAATATCACACAAGGGTGCCATGACCTCAGGATGCACGCCTGATGATTTCTCGCACGATTTCACGTGAGTTTGAGTCAGGCACGTGCCTGGCTCAAGCTCCATAAAATTCTGACCATACTCTTTAACTACATTGTCTTTAATTACCAGAGTGGAGAAAGTAGAATTATTATATAAGAGCATAAGATGTAGGAGCAGAAGTAGGCCATTTGGCCCATCCAGTCTGCTCCGCCATTCAATAAGATCATGGCTGATTTGATAATTCTCAACTCCACTTTTCTGCCTTTTCCCGTAATCCTTGATTCCCTTACTGATTAAAAATCTGTCTATCTCAGCCTTGAATATACTTAATGACCCAGCCTCTACAGCCCTCTGCGGTAAAGATTTCCACAGATTCACTACCTCCCGAGAGAAGAAATTGCTCTTCATATTTGTTTTAAATGGTTGCCCCCTTACTCTGAGATTATGCCCTCTGGTCCTAGACACTCCTACAAGGGGAAATAACCTCTCAGCATCTACCCTTTCAAGCTCCCTAAGAATCTTATATGTTTCAATAAGGTCGCCTCACACTCTCCTAAACTCCAATGAGTACAGATCCAACCCACTCAACCTCTCCTCACAAGAAAATCCCTCCATACCCGGGATCCACCTAGTGAACCTTCTCTGGACTGCATCTGATGCCAGTATATCTTTCCTTAGTTAAGGGATCCAAAATTGTTCACAGTATTCTAGGAGTGGTCTAACTAGTGCCTTGTATAGTTTTAGCAAGAGTTTCCTATTTTTATACTTCATTCCCTTTGAAACAAAGGCCAATATTTTGTTTGCCTTCCCTATTACCTGCTGAAATTGTGTGTTAGCTTTTTGGGATTCTTCATGCATGAGGACTCCCAAATCCCTCTGTGCTGCAGTTTTCTGCAGTCTTTCTCCATTTAAATAATATTCAGCTTCTTTATTCTTCCTGCCAAAGTGCATAACCTCACATTTTCCCACATTATATTCCATCTGCCAAGTTTTGGCCCATTCGTTTAACCTGCCTATATCCCTCTGTAGGCTCTTTGCGTCATCCTCACCACTTACCTTCCCACATATTTTTGTGTCTTCTGCAAATTTGACGATAGTACATTCACTTCCCTCATCTAAGTCATTAATATATATTGTAAATAATTGTGGCCCCAGCACTGAACCCTGTGGCACTCACTCCGATAGTTACAGGTTGCCATCCCGAAAATGCCCCCATTATCCCAAGTCCCTGTCTTCTATTAGTTAGCCAATCCTCTATCCATGCTAATATACTACCCCCAACACCATGGGCTATTATCTTATTAAGTAGCTTTATGTGTGGTACCTTATCGAATGCCTTTTGGAAATCCCAATATACTACATCTACTGGTTCCCCTTTATCTATCCTGCTTGCTACCTCCTCAAAGAATTCTAATAAATTTGTCAGGCATGATTTCTCCTTCATGAAGCCATGCTGACTCTGCTTGACTATATTATGTATTTCTAAATGCTCTGCTATTACATCCTTTATAGCAGGCTCTAACATTTTCCGAATGGTGGGTGTTAAGTTAACTGGCCTATAGTTACCTGTATTTTGTCTCCCTCCCTTTTTGAATAAGGGCATTACATTGGCAGTTTTCCAATCTTCTGGGACTTTGCCAGAATCTAAGGATTCTTGGAAGATTACTACCACTGCTTCCACTACCTGTGTAGCTATTTTCTTTTAATATCTTAGGATGCAACCCACCAGGTCCAGGGGACTTATTGGTCTTTAGCCCCATACTACATGTCATACTGCAAGGCATATTTCAAAGCCTGTCTATTTTATAATTGCTTTATTAGCTCTTATACCTCAAATCATGAGCTAAATTGTACCTGTTTAAATTTATTTACTCCAATTTTTTTTAAAGAACTTGCATGAAATATTTAGATGAAATATTTACCCTTTAATTACATCCACAAACATTCACTCCCTCCATCACCGACACACAGTAGCAGCAGTGTGTACCATCTACAAGATGCACTGTAGGAATTCACGAAAGCTTCTTAGATAGCACCTTCCAAACCCACGACCACTACCGTCTAGAAGGACAAGGGCAGCAGATAGATGAGAACACCATCACCTGGAGGTTTCCCTCCAAGTAATTCACCATCCTGACTTGGAAATATATTGCTGTTCTTTCACTGTCGCTGGGGCAAAATCCTGGAACTACCTTCCTATCAGCACTGTGGGTGTACCTACACCACATGGACTGCAGCAGTTCAAGAAGGCAGCTCACCACCACCTTCTCAAGCGCAACTAGGGTTGGGCAATAAATGCTGGCCCAACCAGCGAAGCCTACATCCCGTGAATGAATTTTAAAAAATAAGAGCCTTGTCAGTGTTCAGAAATGAAACATTTTCTATTCTTCAGACCAAATGGCAGCATTAAGCATTCCATGCCAAAGTATAGAACAAATGTGGAATAAAGAACCCTTTACTCTGTTCCAAAAATGAATCCTAATTCATTCTACCCTGAGCAGCACATATCTCTTTTTCAGTTCCCATTACACATCCATAGAACTGAATTGAAATGGAATCATAGAATTGTTACAGCACAGAAGGCGGCTATTTGGCCTATCCTGTCCGTACTGGCTCTCCTAAGGAGTAATTCACGTACTGCTGCTCCCGTGCCCTCTCCCCATCTCCCTGCATATTCCCCATTTCAAATATTTAGGAAAAAGTAGAAAAGTTTACAGTACAGAAGGAGGCCACTCTGCCCATTGTGTCTGCGCTAGCCGAGAAACGAGCTCTCCAGCCTAATCCCATTTTCCAGCATTTAGTCCGTAGCACTGGAGGTTATGGGACTTTAGTTGCATATCCAGATACCTTTTAAATTAGTTAAGGGTTTGTGCCTCTACTACACCTTCAGGCAGTGAGTTCCAGACCCCTACCACCCTCAGGGTGAAAAATCCTTTCCCTCATCTCGCCTCTAATCCTTCTACCAATCACTTTATATCTGTGCCATCTAGTCACTGACCTCTGCACTAAGGGAAATAAGCCCTTACCATCCACTCTATGCAGGCCCCTCACAACCTTGTACATCTCAATCAAATCTCCCTTCAGCCTCTTCTGTTCCAAGGAGAACGATCCCAGCCAATCGGATCTTTCCTCATAGCTGTAATTTCCCAGTCCTGGCACATTCTCGTAAATCTCTTCTGTACTCTCTCTAATGGAATTACATCCTTACTGTAAGGAGGTGACCAGAACTGCATGCAGTATTCAAGTTGTGGCCTAACTAGTGTTTTATATAGCTGCAGCATAACTTCCCTTCTCTTGCATTCTATGCCTTGGCTAATACAGGAAAGTATTCCATATGCCTTCTTAACTGCCTTGTCAGCCTGTCCTGCTACCTTCAGGGATCTGTGGACATTCACTCCAAGGTCCTTCACTTCCTCTACACCTCTCAGGATCCTCCCATTTATTGTTTATTCCTTTGCCTTGATTGACCTTCACACTTGCACCACCTCACACTTCTCTGGGTTGAATTCCATTTGCCACTTTTCTGCCCACCTGACCAGTCCACTTAGTCTCACGAAGGTTAAGATAAATCAAACTCCTTTCAGGTATGAAACAATGGACAAAGAGGGGCTATAGTGGGTGGCTGCGGGGTATGGGGTGTCATGGGAAGTATTTGGAGGGTGAGGGGATGTGAGGGCTGGAGAACCTTTGTGTTTTAATTTAAATGGGAAAAAGTCCCACAGCACCAAGGTGGGCCTTTCATATAGCCTTCCTCCGCACCCAGCAGTTCCTGTGGCTGCTTCCAAACTTTCTCCGGGGTCAGCTGGCCCGACCGTACCTGCCCCCTGGGCAATGAAGACTCTCCTTAGCAGGCACTTTCTCCTGAGGTGGGCGGGCCAAGTTGGGAATTTTCCAGACTCCCGTACCCACCTCAAGGTTGAAAATCCAAGCCATTAAGTTTTATTTTCTCTAAGTTTGCAAAATCAGCCATACTCTGGACTTAATCAGGCTGTTTGTTCCATTGCCCGTGATTATTTCTTTGAATCACTTGTCATTGCTTCGGGCATACATAATGAGGCATAATGAGGCTAAGAGCCCAGACAATCATTAGAGCACTAAAACACCTGAGTCGCAGAGAAAATATTTCGATTGACAGCTCAGGCTCTCTGATTTCTGCTGTCAATTCCACAATGTTTGTTTACACAAGTTGTGGTTTCAAGTGTTTCTGGTTTTTGTTATTGACGATTGACAATTTTATTGGCTTGTAGTGAAATGACCTTTTTCAACATAGGAGAAAGCTATGAATGAATTACGTTTTCAAAGCTCTTTTTATACATCCTACTGTTGCTATAGGGTTCATTGAATCTACACAGTGCATAGTGGGTCAATGCCTTGGAAATGCCATAGCTTGTCATGGGAGGCATGAGTGGCCATGGAGATTAGGTGGAAGGGCAAAGTTTGGCATGGTGGCATGAGGAAGACCTTTTGAACTTATCTTTTAAAAGGTCCCCTTGTGCAGACTATGGTTCAAGACTCCCCTAAGGAACCATGACTCTTTAGCCCAACACCATGAAAATTATGGAGGAGCAGGACATGCAATGGTGACAACCAGGTCGGGAATGCCAGACGTCAGCTATGCGTCCTTTAAAGGCACTCCTGAAAATCAGACAGTCCGGGAATGGAGTTAGGAATCAGGACACGCCCACCATTTTTAAAGGGCTCTTGAGTCCTCTCAACTTAGTGGGTCTGAAGTCACATGTAGGCCAGACCAGGTAAGGAAGGCAGATTTCCTTCCCTAAAGGACATTAGTGAACCTGATGGGTTTTTACAACAATCGACAATGGTTTCATGGTCATTGTCAGACTTTTAATTCCAGATTTTTATTGAATTCAAATTCCACCATCTGCCATGGTGGGATTCGAATCTGTGTCCCCAGAGCGTTACCCTGGATCTCTGTATTACTAGTCTAGTGACAGTACCCCTACGTCATCACCGCCAGGGCTCAGTGGGGGATCCGTGTGTAATCTCCCAATTAGCTGGTGACAGAAGCTCTATTCAGGCAGGTACTGACCTTCATTCTTTACCGTATGGACGGGACCGGTCAGGCTGAGCGAGCCAGAGGCTTCACGGCAATTGCAGGTTTCCCCTGTGTCCAGGGTGCAATCGACTGCGCACATATGGCCATCAAGGTATCAGCAGGTCCGCTGGGTGCCTTCATCAACAGGAAGGGATTCCACTGCATGAACGTGCAGGTCGTGTGTGACCACAGGATGCAGATTCTGCATGTCTGTGCAAGGTACCCAGGCAGCTCCCATGACGCTTACATCCTGAGACACTCCCAGGTGCCGAGGCTGTTCAGTACTCCAGCCCGGCTGGATGGATGGCTGCTGGGTGGCAAGGGCTATCCATTGAAGAGGTGGTTCATGACGCCTCTCCACCACCCAAGAACAGGGGCAGAAAAGCATTACAATACTAGTCTTGCCTCCACAAGGGCGGTGGTAGAGAGAACCATAGGTCTTCTCAAGATGCGCTTCCGATGCCTGGACCGTTCAGAGTGGTTGGCACTGATTGTGGTTGCACGCTGCGCTCTCCACGATCTGGCACTAGTAAGGGGGCACCCACTGGAGGAAGAGGATCTTGACACAGCTCCACAGGCCACAGATGATGAGTCCAGTAGTGAGTCCGAAGAGGAGCATGGTGAGGAGAGCACTGAGGGTGTGGAGCCAGACTGCAGGATGCAGGGACGCCTTGATCCAACACTCCTTCAGCTTGGCTACCGAGGATCAGCTTCAAACCCGTGCCAGGCCTGCCGCCTCCATCCTGGATGTCTGAAAGGACCCTTTCATTTGAACACAAGAATACTCATTGCCTGTGCAATAAAGCTCAGAGCCACCTACTTCCAGCATTACATACCGGGGTTCCCCACACCAATAAAATAAAAAGGTGAAGCATACTCAGGTCATGACGGAAAAAACAAAATTGATCTCTTTTTGACAAATCCAAACTATTGACATAAAGTTCTCTGGTCTTCATTGCCAGACCAGTATAGATAAAGTAAATATATATATATATATATATACATGTGTGTGTGTATATAATATATATATATTTATGTGTGTATATATACATATCAGTATAGATAAATTAATATAAAATCACCCGTGATGTGTCCCTCTTGTGCACATGGTGCTTTTAACTTATGTTTGCAAGTGCTATGTCTAGGTGCTCCCCTCTCGTTGGCAACAGCATTGGAGACAGCCTGCTAACTCTGCTGTATGTTAGCCTTGATGACCTTGGCGGTCGTCCTCTGGGCAGTGAAGCCCGTGCTCGCCCCACCTGGGAGGGAGCGGCCAGTGCCAGGACTGGCATCTCCCCAGTCGCCACAGCCTCATCAGATGCTACGGTCACTGGCGGAGGGGCGGAGGAGCTGCTGCCATCATCCAGAACATCCTGAGAGGAACCCACAGAGACGACAGGCAGCTCGTGCACCAACATGAGGTTGCTCTGGACCTCCCTGCACACCATTGATAAACGGGCACCGAGCTGGGATACCAGGTGCCTCATCCATCTCCCACACTGGCACTGACTGCCTGAGGTCATTGTGAGGTCTGAGTGCAACCCCAGGAACCTCTCATTCTGTCCCTGGAGCTGCCTCTCCATGAGAGTCGCCACTCTCTCAATGCAGGAGGCAGTGCGCTTTTCCATGGTGGTCAATGCAGTGCTCGAGCTCCGCATAGACTCCTCCATCATGGAGACTATGGCACGCAAACCCTCATGAATCTCCGCCAGATTCTCCAGATTCTCCACACATCTCGCTGGACATCCAGCATCTGCCGCCTAATGTGCGACTCCAGAGGCTCATCATCAGCCTCAACTGAGTATCATCCTGATCCCCAGCAGTCCTCCGACTGCTGGCACCCTGGGCACTCTCTGCCTCCGCCCGCACCTCAAGCGATTGTGAAGTGCCCTCACCAATGTGCTCCGAGATACTAGCTCTAATGCCCACCGAGGCTCTGGTACCTGCGCTGGTGTCTGCTTCAGAGAGCGGGTGTGACGCAGGCGCAAATGACGCCTGGTGGTCCTCCGGTGTCAGGGGTGATCCTTCAGGGTCTGCAGATCAGACACCTGCTGGTGAACCTAAAAGTGAGAAGAAGGACATGTCATTAGTTAATGTCATCACACTGTCACTGTGCATGCCAGGCACCCTGGTGAGACCATGGAGATCTGCATCATGGTGCCCTCATCTTCCAATGATCAATGGGGATTCCAGGTTCGAGGCTCACATCAATGAAAAGACTACATAGAATGGTTGCACAATCCGAAATTCTCACCTCTGCGCACTGCGCTCTTACCTTCATCTGGCACCCCTGCCTCTCCACGCCCGGCTGCACGTGGGGCGTGCCGGCTCTCAAGCTCCAGGACATCTTGCTCATACCTCAAAAGGATTAGAAGGCTCGGGGACCTCCGCCAGTCCGCGACCTTTCTACATTGTTGTGGGCTGTCTTCCCCTGAATCAGCAGAGGAGCTCTGTACCTGCAGCACCATCGCAGCCTGGCCAACTCAAGCTGAGGAGTACCTGGGCAGGGCACATCCAAGTCGTGGGCCTTGAGCCACAAGGTACTCAGGCCAAGCAGCCAGGGCTCACCCCCTTGGCCAGCTCCGGCATGATTGGCAGTTGGCACTCAGACTCTAGCACTCCTGAGGCCCACAGGGGGATGGCCAGGCCTTAACACTTCTGCACACTGACACATGCCAACACGGTACTCACCCTACCTGAGCGCAGCAGGTCATTGAAGCGCTTCCAGCACTGGACCCAGGAGCGCCGCACCACGTCACAGCCATCGCTGCCACCTCCTCCCGTGCCCTCTTGGTGAGGTGTGGTAGCCTCCTCCTCCCATCCCTGGGGACAAGGGCGTCCCTCCTGGCAGCCACCTCTTCCAGGAGGATGGTGAGGCACTCATCAGAGAAGCAGGGGGCCAAGTGCCCACCCGACCTGCCCTCCCGCCTGCCATGTCCAGCTTCACTCAGGTCCATCGTGCTGGCTCAGGAAACGTCCTCCGTGGCTGCCTAGGCCACTTTTAAACAGGCCACCGGGTCGACATTCGACCTGGCAGCTGAAAGGCCCCTGCCCCCGCTCGGCCCTTCTCAGCCAATGTGGAGCAGCATTTCACACTAGGCGGGCCTTAATTGGCCGGCCAGCTTCAAACCGCGATCGGGGCCTATCACGGGCAGCGGTCAGTTTCGCGACCGCTCCCAGGCCCAGCCACCCAATGAGGGGAAAATCCTGCCCTAAGTTTTTTGAGGCTGGAAATAAAGAAAGCGCCAACTTTCCCTTTGGAGAGTTAGCTTGCGTATCATCAGTATGGTAGAAAATTGAAAAGGATTATTTGTTAAAGTTATCAGACGCCCTAAACAAGGAACTAAATGACTAGTTGCTGGAGTAGGGAACAATAATTGACATTTCTATTCAATGAAGTTACAACTGGGACCTCTAACAGTGGATTTATAAAGCTTACAGGAAAGATAAAGTTGCTGCAGATATTTAAGTCTGATCAAGGTATGTTTAGAGCAAGAAAGAGTTTCAGCTCCGATGAAAGGAGAAGCATGAGCTATGAAGACTTTCATGCCAAAACAATAACATCAGTTACTTCTCTAGCACAGATACAAGGCTCAGAAGAATAAAATGGCAACAGCATTCAAATCAGAGGAAAGAATGTAATTTGCTGCAGGGTATTCTATAAGTGGCAGCTATGAGACAGTAGCTAGAAGAATCCGAAATGAAAGGAAACCGTGCAAGAGTTAAGATTGATGAAAAGACCTCAGAGATTAGATGAACTGCTACACCAATCAGGAATATGGGTAAAGGTAATAGGGGTCATTTTCTAAATTCATGCTCCTGGCAGGGAGCCTCACTGCTAGTTACGCCCATCAGGAAGTCAAACTTGCTGTTTCCCAATGCGTGTCCTCCATGGGCTAAGTTCTCTCCAGTAGGACTAATTTGGAAAATCAGCGCTGTAGTCTGTTAAAACATTGAAGTTGAACTAAAATTGCTGTATCTCTTTCCTGATAATAGATTAGGGAGTGAAAAAGTAGGAACAGGAAAGATTGAGAAAATCAAATGAAATAGATAAAGAAAAGGAGTCAACAACTCTGCTTTGCCAAGTTTTTATAGCAATGTTTATCTCATCAGGTCCCTAAAAGCTGTAACTTTCCAGTCGGATGTATTTAGCAAATCTGACGTTAGTTTAGTAGCATAATTCATTTACACTAATATTATAAGTTTGGTGTGAAATAGTATCCCTTCACATTGACGTAACAGTTATGGTATAAGTGCTACTTAATTTCAGAAACAACAACCTGCCTGCTATCAGGCCAAAGCAAAGTAAAACTCCCTGGAGGAGTGAATTTTACTCTGCCTCACTATGGGTTTACACCACATGAATTTAACTTTGGTGTATGATGGAAACCGTTTTGCGCTGATGCTGAACTTGTACTGTATGTGCATCTAAAGTGTGAAAATAATCGGCCTAATCACTACCCAATAAGCCCAGCTGGAAAGTCAATAGAAGGCAGGATTAGATTGGTTGCTGTGCCCTCCATGGTTGAATAACCTGATTACACAGGTCCAGGTTCATACGTGATGAACAGTCACTGAATTATCAATGGGGCTCCTGGTACCAGTGGAATTGTGTCCCAGCACGAGACAACATCTTCAAGAGAGATGGCACAAAAAGCACCATCTATCATAGCATTGCAAATACTTTACAAATTTGATACAATAACTTCCTGGATACTTGAATACTTGACAAACACATCACAGCTTCATAAGCATGTGGTTATGTCATTATGAAGAAAATGAAGCAGAGTTCTTCCCGGCAGGCTCTCCCCTCACCCTTCCACAATTCCCCAATGAAGTTTTTAATGCTTTTTCTTGCTGGGTCCCTGAACAGGCAGCAATTTCATTGAAAGTTCAATAATACCTATTTTGCTTGTGTTAGGCCTAGAAAGGCCTCCTAGATATATGGTTCATTTAGTGTTGCTATATTTACGTCTGTTTGGAAAACATTAAACTGTACTTTAGAATCTATTGTTTTAATTTAAACAATGCTCGCTGAGACATGCAAGGTCAGCAGCTCTGTCATGAACAACGACAGCTAGATTGATATTGAATATGTGTACACAAATGCCAAGCCATATCTGCTTATAGAAAATGCATACAGTGGCCCAGCGATCAATGGACACTGTCAGGCACTGATGTGTCAGCAGAATAATCAGGTTCTATTGTGCTTCAGTAATTTGTGCCTAGAATAAATGAAAATTCACATGTTTTAATTTGATCATTAGACCAAACAAGTGACGGAGGAGACAGAAGTGAGAGGAGAAAGATAACAAGACATGAAGCAGGGGAGAAGGAGTGACAGAACTGAGGAGGGATAAGAGAATGAGAGACAAAAGTGAAAGAGAGAGAAACTTTTTCTACATGCGCATAGGTTCTGGTATCCTTAGCTACAGATGAGTGAGAAGGGTATGATAAGCTTTAGTTTTGGAAATGTTCGAAACAGTACAAAAAATGTCATCAAGGTATTTGAAAGTCACTGTCTAAATCATTGCACAACCTAGTTACAACCATTGCACCATCCAATGCCTGATCTGCTGTTGTTAACTACGAACCCACAGTAAGGGAATGGCACAAATGAATTTCCTGCAATGAATGACATTTTCAGTTCATGCTCATTTAGGAACAAATATGTCTATTATTAGGACAAGCTGACAGAAGACAAGAAGCCCCAAATTTCCTCTGGTCCTATTTCAATGCTATCCATATAATGCAGTGAGACATCTGTCCACCTGTAACTTGCACCTCTGACCTTGGCTCATTTCCCAGCATCAGAGACATTGAAATATTTTGGACAGGTGGTGTCACTTACAACTTCACTGGGGCACTCACCTCATGTAGCCTCTGCAATCAATTGCTTCAGAAAAATTCAACATTCAGCCCCCGCCCCGCCCTCCCCAAACACAAGGTGCACCACCCCCTCAACTTGCCCAGAGGCCTTTAAATAACACTGGAATACATTGAACTTATGCCATGGAAACTGGCTATTCAACCCAACCAGTTTGATTTGCCCTCCACAAAAGCATACAGTTCTAATCACATTTAGCCAACCTGTTTCTATATCCTTTCAATCCTCTTTGCTTCATCCACCTATCCGATCTAATCTTGTTGATATAATTTCTGTCTCAAGCTCTAACCCTTTGTTATAAGAACTCTGTGTGTGAAGAAATTTCTCCTGCCATCTGTTCTAAATCTCTGACATTTAATCTAGTGACTATGACCCCTAATTCTTGACCCACAACTGCTGAAAACAGTCCTGCATCTTTCAGCCCACCCTCCATTCTTTCATAATTTTAGACCCTTCTATCATATCAGCACATAAGCAGCATTGTTCTAGCAAAATCAGACCCAATTTTACAAGATTTGTATTTGTCTTTCTGATATTGCATAATTCAGCCCTGCATTTATGGCCAGGCATATTATGCACCCATTGCCACTCCCAGTGCAAGTGTGGGCAGGTGCAGGAGTGGTTAGAACCCAACGTAATGAGTTCCCATCTGATTTTGCATCCCCTGCTTGCCCAAATTATATCAATTTATTGGTGCAACAACAGATGAAAATCAAGGTCAGAATGTTCTTGACTAATATAAAATTCAAGCATCTGATTTGTGAGACTTTGTCTAGAAAAAGATACTTGACAACGAAAAAGTAAAAGTAAGATATAAATATCACTGTAAAGTAACCGCAAACCATATATGGACATGGAGAAAAGTAGTGGTGAAGTAACCACCTCAACAATTTTAATAAAATTAGTAAATCCAGGAATCTTGGCTCTTTACTTAATAATAAATGCAATTTCTTATTTATTGTTCCTATTTACTTATACATCAGTATTTCCCAGAGATCGATTGATTACATACATGTACATTTAACCATCTAGCACGCTGATCTCAGCATCAATAACTTCTTCATAATTTTCCTACCCATTTAATTAGAACATGCCGCAGTAAACATGAAGGCAAAATGGAAGGTGGTGCAGCCAATTTTTTTTTTACCCCAGAGATTTGACAAACATATTTGAGTCAGCTTGTTGAGGAATTGTGCAAAACCTACTGCTGAAGGCAATTCTGAGTCTGCACTACCATATGTAGTGCACACTGGGTGCTGAGTAGACTACAGGATCAGCACCCAAAATGCAGCAATATTACAAGTATCATGGAACATGCAGAATCACATAATTGGTATGGTGCAGAAGGAGTGCCATTGGCCCGTTGTGTCTGCACTGACACTCCAAAAGAGCAACTCACCTAGCTCCATTCTCACACCTTCTCCCCATAACCCTGCACATTCTTCCTTTTCAGATAATAGTCTAATTCCCTTCTGAATGCTTCCATTGAACCTCCCCAAGCTCTCAGTCAGTGCATTCCAGACTCTAACCATTCACTGCATGAAAAAAGTTTTTCCTTGTATCACTATTGCTTCTTTTACTAATTACTTTAAACCTGTGCCCCTCTCATTCTCGATCCTTCCATGAGTGGGAACATTTTCTCCAGACCCACTCAATCCAGAAACACACTATTGAGCCATAGAATTCAGGTTTGATACTGAGGGTTGTATATTTAGGAGTAATTTGTCACTTTTTAGATGGGGACCTCGGTTTTAGGAGCTTCGTTCATGAGTGTTTCCACTGTTTCTCTCTTGCTGAGAGATGGGTCACAAACAACCATTGCAGAGGGATTCCTAACCTTGTAAATGTCCATACAATTACTGGGATCATCAGGAGATGTCTTCCCCCGTATCATACATGGAGTAGCACAAAAGCAGAGTTATTACTCATGTCATGAATTCTGTATAACGTAGCCTTGAGACAATGGGTGTCATCCCTGAAAACATCACGGTAGATTTTCAGTATGCTAACTAGGTCAGCTGTGCATTTTAGAAAACTCACAATTTTCATTTCCATCATTTTCAGTTGCCTGGGCAGCAAGTTAAAAATCTACCCCACTGAGTCCCAAGTGATTATGGCAACGGCAAGGTCTAACATGAATGGGCAGTGACATTGCTAATGGACTGCTAATAGCCTTTAATTGGTGTTAATTGGTTAAATGTAAAGGATCTTAAGAATGACTTGGCGAATGCTTGGCACTCACTTGCACTTTAAACTGCTGAGCTGTGTGGATTTCAAAATGCCATTTTTGGATGGAAGGCAATGATTGGAACAAAATAATAACACCAATATTCTGAGCAGAGCAAACAGAGCACTGTCTCTCCACTGTACATTATTAGTTGACACTGCCTGGGGTTATACATGCTGCAAGTTGGTACATCTTGTGGCCTCTACGCTTCTGGACTGCTTTTTCCGCCTCTTCCTGCTGTTCCACTGTGATACACCTATCGATAGCTGATTCATCTGTGCTGCTGAACAGAAAACTCCATCATGCTATGTGTCTCACTCACTGCTGTTATGTTACCCAATCCTTCTTGTTAAATTCAGTAATTTCAGGTCTGATCTGTAGTAAAATATTGACTTTTCAATCTGACTCTGCAACTGCAGAGTGCTGCACTAATTCATCAATAATAACCTTTAATAAATTAAATTGACCTTTTCTCACTTTTTGCCCATCTGTTTTCATTCCGTTTGGAGGGGCAGCAATGCTCAGAATAGCACTAACCCTGAATAAACTGTCCATTGGCACATTCTCCTAAAACTCCAGTACTCTTCACCCACCTCAGCAATTTTAATAAGATTAGTAAACCCAGGAATCTTGGCCCTTTAGTTAATAATAAACACCGTTTTTCAATTATACTTCCTATTTACTAATACACCAGAATTTTAGCCCAGATTTTCCTGCAAATGGTATTGATGATGTACACGTACATTTAACCACCTAGCTGCTAGCACGTTGATCTCAGATCCGATAACTTCCTCCTTATTTTCCTGCCTTTTTAATTAGAAGACGCCACAGCGAGCATGACGGCAAATCGGAAGTGGTGTGGCCAATTTTTTTTTCCTAGATATCCGACAAATATATTACATCAGCTTGTTGAGCTGGAAGTACTCAGCCTCACTCAGCACCCTCGACATCTCCAGGAAGTGGTCGAGCAGGACCAGCTGCTTGTCTCTGAAATAATTCAAACACATACTTAAAAAATAAATTCGCTCCAGTCTATATAAAACAATGGTGCCTGTTGTCCCTGGGAAGCACCTTGTTCCTGGAAAACAGGTCTGCCAGGAAGGAATTGGAGATGCTGAGCAGTGGGGTCACATGTTTCCAATTT
The DNA here is from genome assembly GCF_964194155.1 of Cetorhinus maximus. Classification (NCBI taxonomy): domain Eukaryota; kingdom Metazoa; phylum Chordata; class Chondrichthyes; order Lamniformes; family Cetorhinidae; genus Cetorhinus; species Cetorhinus maximus. The sequence goes on along the minus strand of NC_135885.1, from coordinate 61,956,407 downwards.
TTTTTGATTTAATTATTCTGGTTTTTAACCTGTCTGTGTGATAAACTATGGCAGAAGTTGCTAATGTCTGCAGAAAAGCAGCATTTGACTCAGGATCAGGCTCTGTGTGATCTCATCAAACAAGCTCAGCCAAACTGTTTAGCCTGCACTAACCAAGTCACTAAGGGCTCACCATTGCCATTATTTTTAAGTTCAAGTGGCAATGGTATGAAAACTGATATGAATGCAGAAAAATTGTAATCACTCACTGTTGATTTGAATAGGGTGGTGCTATGATACAAACTTCTCACTTCTTAGTGAATGTAATAAACTGGAGCAGAAGTCCCAGGGAAAATCTGGAGTAGCTTAATTAATGGAGTAAGTCATTTACTTAAGTCACAATTTCCTATTCTGTGCCATGCAAGGTTGCTAATGCTATAGAAGCATCATTACAATGGTGCATGGCCACAGGAAAGTACTTCTTTCAGGAGAAGCAACCATTGTGAGAGTTGATGCTCTTTGATCCATGCTGGCTATATGTAACATCTCTATTATTTGTTTGACACACATATATCCCATGAATGTCAATAAAATTTCAATGACAAATTTACAATATCACTTAGCAAAATAAAACTTAGAAATTCTTTCATAAAGCATTTGTTCAAAAATCCCTGTTATTTTTCATTAACCCCACTGCACGGTTACAGAATGATTGCCCCCATGGTATCTCTAAGCTGCAATATTTTCTCTAATTAGGGGCATCTCTCAGACATTCAGAAGAATCGAAAATACAAAACAATGCAGATTCAGCTAAAAATTTCAGTCCAAAAAGAAGAAAATGACAAGATTAAAAAATCAAGTTGAATAGGATGGTCATTTATAATATATACAATTCAATGATTTCAAATTGTAAATGAATAATATATTGCGTTCAATAGCATAGAATTCCTGAGAGAGACGTGCTCATGATCATCAAACTGGCCAGAGGATTTTTTCATTACACCCAAACATTTCCTTTCACCTCCAACCTCAAGGCAAGGCCAGGGTAGCTCCCTTTACAACACAAAGGGTAAAAAGCAAGGGGCCATCAGGGTGGCTGTGCCTGACCCAGTGGGCCCTTCTGTCAATCATCGCCTGCCCATCCCTGTTCCCTTTCACACCAGGCAGCTGTCCCAATCACTGTTAACCAGGTAACAATCCTCAAACAATAGAAGCCTGAATGCCTGGTCTAGACACTCTTTTAGCCACTTATTTGCTGCTCTTGGCAGCTGTTAGAGCATAAATAAGCAGTTTGTAATAAGAAAGCTGACATCATTCCAGCTCAGCTGAGAAATAATTGTTCCTGTGCACTGAGCTGCTTTTTTTTCCATTTTGAGACAACAGATTCAAGGGTGCAAATGCAGATTTGAACCGTGCTAGACTGGCCTTTGCTTTTATTTAGCAAGATATAATTCAATAACAACATTGTAAGCTCTTAAAAGTTCTGTGAAAACGGCTTCTGTTCTGAGTTTCATTCAAAACTAATACATAGAAAATAATGTTTCTCTACATTTGATCATGTTACCCTTCATTCCACTTCTTATGTTATTTTAAGAACACTCATGTCAGGCAAGACTATTTGAATTGAGATCATAATGAAATGTACAGCAGGTCAGTCAGAACCTGAAGAAGAAAGATAAAATAAGATGGATCCTTCTTCAAAACTAATGCCAAATGATCATCTATGCAGTATTTCCAGCACTCACCAGGTTTTTTTTGTCAAGACAACTTTAATTGATTTTGCTGCCTTTTATCCTAGGAAAAACATTGTTGCCCATATCTTAACTCATACCAAGTCATACTCACCCATCACCCCTGTGCCCACTGGCCTTCATTGCCTCCTGGTTAAATTAAGCCTCAATTAAATATTCTCATTCTTGTTTTTAAATCCCTCCATGGTCTTGCTGCTCCCTAGCTCTTTGATCTCCTCCAGCTCTACTACCCTGTAAGGTATCTGCGCTTCTCCAATCCTAGCCTCTTGAGCATCCCTGATATTGATCGCTCACACATTACCAGCCATGCCTACAGCTGCCAGGGACCTAAACTTTGGAATCCCTACCCTAAACTCGTAGGGATACAGGGATTGAGCATGGGAATGATACTGACTGGATTGCTCAACAGAGAGCTGGCATGGACTTGAGGAGCCGAATGGCCCCCTTCTGTGCTTTAATTAATGTATGACTCATGACTCTTAATGTATAGACCTCTCCACCTCTTTACCTTTCCCACCTTTGGAACACTCTTTAAAACCTACCTCTTTGACCAAGCTTTTTGTCATCTGCTCTGTTATCTCCTTATGTAGGCCAGTGGCAAATTTTGTTTGATAATGCTCCTGTGAGACACCTTAGGCCACTATATAAATACAAGTTGTTGTTGTTAACTGAATTGTAATTGAACAGGTAACAGCTGAGGGGTTACCGGATAGGGGTCTTTATGATTAGGAAAGAGTTTGATTTGTTTAGACATGGAGAGGAGTTAACACTTGTGGGGGAGACCAAAACTGTGGGCCATAAATATGAGATGGTCATTAATAAATCTAGTAGGGAATTCAGGAGAAACTTCTTAGGCCAGAGAGTAGTTAAGATGTGGAACCCGCTACCATGAGGAGTAGTATTTAAGGGGAAGTGAGATAAACACACAAGGGAGAAAGTAATGGTGGTGTGGCTGAGCAGTCTAAGGACCTGGATAAGGGTTCTAGTTTCTGCGAGGGTTGGTTTGGACAAGGCAGCAATAGTTCGAATGATAAAGCAGCGAGAGTTAGGCACTTACCTCTGGGGAGAGAGGTAGAAAGAAATCACAAGCGCCCTGAGTTTGAAAATAGTGAAACGTGACATCACAGGAAAGTCGCACGGTGATTGGCTAGTGAGTATTAGTGCTTAGAGACTGAATCTAAAGGACTGGGAGTTTAAAAAATGTTAAAAATATTAACTATTAGTACAAGTAAGTAGCTGGTGAGTCTGATCTTTTATTCTTAGGTAAGGTTTTTTACCACTAATAAGGTGTATTAAGTATTAGTGAGGGTTATCCATATTGCTAAGCTTTATTAATAGTAGTAAGTTTTAGTAGTATTGGTAAAACTTTATTAATATTGGTAAGGTTTATTATCAATAGTAAGGTTTAATTGTAGTAACAATGTTATCAGTTAATGAATAGAGAAATGACAATGCTGCTCCAACCTTGAGAGTGCACATCCTGTGCTAAGTGGGGACTCCAGAACACTTCCCATATCCTGGATAACCATTTGTGCAATAAGTGTGCAGCAACTTGAGCTCTGGATTGTGGAACTTGACCAGCAGCTGGTATCACTGCATTGCATCCATGAGGTTGAGGATTATGCGGATAGCATGTTTATAGATGTAGTCACCCAGCAGCTTAAGAGTATGCAGGGAGAGGGGGGATGGGTGACCATCAGACACTCAAAAAGGAAAAGGCAGGTAGGACAGGATCCCCTGAGTGTATCCCACTCTCCAATCAGTATTTAGTTCTGAATGTTGATGAGAGTGATGGTTCATCTGGGGAGTGCAGCCAGAGCCAAGTCCATGGCACCACGGGTGGCTCAGCTGTACAGGGGGTGCACAAGGAGGTCCTGGAAGAGCAATAATGAAGGTGAGTCGATAGTTAGGGGAATAGATAGGCATTTCTGTGGCCACAGATGTGAATCCAGGATGGTGTGTTGCCACGGTCAAGGATGTCACTGAGTGGCTACAGAGCATCCTGAGAGGGGAGGGTGAACAGCCAGCAGTCCTGGTCCACATCAGTACCAATGTCGTCAGTAGAAAGAGGGATGTGGTCCTAAAGTCTGAATTTAGAGAGCTAGCTGGAAAAAAAGCAAGCAAGATCTCAAGGTTGTAATCTCTGGATTGCCCTCAGTGCCAAGTGCAAGGGAATACAGAAATAGGATAAGACAGATGAATGTGTGGCTGGAACGATGGCGCAGTGCTTTAGATTCTTGGGACATTGGGACCAGCTCTGGGGGAGATGGAACTTGTACAAGCCGGATGGGTTGCATCTGAACAGAATTGGGACAGAGTTCCTTGCAGGGTGTTTTGCTAGTGCTGTTGAGGAGGTTTTGAACTAACTCAGCAGGGGTGTGGAAACCAGGAGATAATATTAGAGAGGAGTACTAAGGTGCACAGAATACTGGGAGAGATAGGTAGCACGAGAGTAGGGAGTAGTAAGTTAATAGGTTTGGCCAGAGAAAAGGAAAAAGTAATAGAATCGAAATCAGGCATACTATGCATGTTTGTGAATGCACGATTTGTGAGTTACAAGAGCAGATTGCCATGTAGAAATGTGATGTTGTGGCTATTACAGAGACGTAGCTCAAAGGACAGGACTGGTTGTTAAATATCCCTGGATACAGGGTGTTCAGGAAAGATAGGAAAGGAAGAAAAGTGGGAGGGGTGGCAGTATTGATTAAGGAGAGCATTGCAATGCTGGAGAAAGAGGATGTCCCAGAGGGTTCAAGGACAGAATCAATTTAGCTGGTCCTCTGGGACAAAACAGGTGGAATTATATTGCTTGGCGTAGTCCAAAGGCCACCAACTAGTGGGAAGGATGGAGATGAACAAATTTGCTAAATAATTACCTGTGCATCAGAAAAAAAACAGAAAATTCTGGAAGTACTCTGCAGATCAGTCTGCATCTGTGGAGAAAGAACCAGAGTTAAGTTTTCAGGTCGATGACCTTCCAGCAGAATTGTGCAGTAGAGCCGAGCAGCTCTAAAACCCCACTCTGTGCAATAAAAAAGCAGCTACCAGTACCCAAAATAAGTGCCTTATTTTAACCCCAAATATTAAAGGAAGTGCTACAGCCTTTTCCTGGTAGTGATTCCCTCCAGAGAAGTTGTAAAGATGAGATTATAGGTTAAATTTTCCAATTGCATGCTCCTGATCCAGAACCTGGCATTTCGGGAGTGCTTATCTGGAAACTGTGTACATAGAGCCCACAATTTTCCATTCATTAATTTTAATATAAGAACAATTATGAAGCTCATGCTTCATTTTCCTAATACGTGCTGCTGGGGCAGGTGAGGTACTCTGCCAGGAGCTTGCAATCAGAAAATTTACACTTGTGGCTCCAAAATTGCAAGACTGCATTTCCTTCATTGAGGCATGCATGATAGCAGCTCAGGGAATTGGGTCCAGAGATCAGTGCACCTGATTTTCAGGCCATTAATACTAGAATATTGGGAGCTGCATAAATCGAGCAGGCTGCCTCTGCAGCCAAATTGCCAAACTGTGGGTCTGCTTTCTGCTGAAAAGAATATAAGATATTGAGAAAAGTCCTGGCCCATCTTGCAGCCTTTCCACCTGAATCCGTGCGTTTGAAAATGTGATATACTTTATAATACGAACCATTGTATAGCAGACTTGGTGCGGGAAGCATAAGCAGATTTTACCATGGTGGGATAAGGTGAGAGCATTTGCCAGTAGCCAGCATAATCAGCTCCCCATCCTTGAGGTCTCATCCATATGTAGGAACCAGATGTTTTTGCCAAAGAGAAGAAAGATAATCTATGGCCGGAATTTTACTCGCCCTTTGGAGCCAGGTTGGGAGGCGGAAAGGGTGGTAAAATGGCTGAGAAGGCACCAGGAGGGAAGCTGGACATCATCCAACCACTAGGGGATATTATGAAACAACAAGTAGCAGCTCGGCTGCATACCAACTGAAGGAGGACAGCCAATTAATTGGCCTGTTGATGTCCAGTTCGACAATGTCACTGGGATTTTACTAGTGTCGGAATGGCCCATGTTGCAAGGTGAGTCCAACACCTGCAATAAGGCAGCTTGCCAGTTGGCTCCCAGGTTGGGGGCTATTCCTTTCTGGAGCGTCCATGGCCCAAGGAGGGACCCCAGCAGCAATGGTTGCCCTCCCACCCCCCCCAACCCAACCAGCTCTGACGGCAGAGAAGTTGACCTCACTGATTGCCAGGGTCTACCTGGCCCCGGCATCCATTAATCACTTGTTGGCCCTTCAATGGCACCCTTCCCTGGAGTTAGGAGAGGCAGGCTAAGGCCGGAAGTTCTAGCAGTGACTTCTTAATTGGCTACCACTGGTAAGATGGACCTCGCAGTCCACTCGGGTGGGTTTGGGAACCACTTTTAATCCCGATGTCAGGACCCAGAGTGTGTTGGTAAGATCCCAGACTGTGAGGCTGTTTTGATGCACATCTTCCAACTGCCAACCACAGAGCATCATTGTCAGAGGCGTGGCAGCATTTCACTTGGGTGACCTCTATTCTCTTGAAGCCAGGGGAACAATGCTTTGTTAGTCTGCGTGCGGCCATGCAGCAGCCTGGAAGGTACCGCATAGGTGTTAAATACGATGTCTGAGGAGCCATGCAAAAAAATTTTAAAGTATCGTGCATTGAAAAAACTGGCTGCACAAAACAGCAGAATTTTACAGGGAGCATTAGATGGACAGTGTGATATCACTCAAGACAAAATGTCTAACCTAAAGAGAGATAGAGATAAGAAAATTACAAAAATAGATGGAATAAGGATAAACAGAAAATAAACTGTTTGTTGTTAAGTACTAACATGCGATCATCGAATGGAAAGATTATTGAAGAGCTCCCTTCTTCAGTACATATGCAAATCTGGTGCCATATTAGTGACCCATGTATGTTGTAATTTAATGAGAATCGAATGACACACAGCCTTCTTTGTACAATAGTTTACTAACTATGTGGCTTGATGACATTCCTTTGTGTATGATTAGCAGGCTATGGATTCCACTATTAACATTAATCATTAGCATGCTACTAAAGCTTATTACATAACAGCATGGCTGAATTAATATTTATTTGGCTATGTAAAATTCACAATTGAACTCATAATTCAGCTATCATCAGTGGGAGGAAAATTATTTCATCATTAGTCAGGATTAAATGCAACACAAACTTATATGATGAGGCACACATTATTTAACTAACATGTGCCATGTGGTAGATCAGGAAGAAGTGAAATATCAGCATTACTGCAAACTCAGTTGAGAAACATGTAAACAGTACATTATACAATATCTTTCCTAATAATGTTATTTTCAGAAGAACGGGATGAATGATTTCTGCTCTGTATATTCATTCTTTTTAGCAGCATTGTGTTGCTAATGGAAGAATTCTATTTTAATATTGGGTAATTTGCCTTTGAGAACTATCATGCTTTTATATGTTCATGGTAAACAATTTGGCCAAGGAATTCTGCTCTTTCATAAGATTTCTTCCATCTATGCCTCTCCTTCATTGTGCTGACATCACTTTTGGCAAGCCTAGTGCAAGCCCATGCTCCCCCAGGAATCCCGCCAATTATGCCTTTTGTGTGGGCAGTGCTAATATGCCAGTAGTAAGCCAACATAATGGCCATGCAGGGCTGTATATGGATCTCACAATGCTGCATTTGAATAGCTATTGATCCAAGAGACATCGATTGCTGTTTGGATGTGGATCCACCAGCGAGGGAGTAGCAGCAAATAACATTGGCGGCATCAATATCTTTGACTATACCAGCTTAGGCCTTCCCAACAAAGAGTCAATGGCCCATTTTAAAGGTCCAATTATTGCTACATTGCTATATTTTGAACAGTGGGGTTTCCCACCCACCACCGAAAGAATTGGTTGAGAACCCATCCCCACCGATCACAGCAACCCCACAGCACCAAAGTGCGTTAATTATTGCAAATATTGCAGTCAAAATACAGCACATGCCCTTTTGGATTGGGCTTCTCCATAGGTTTCCAGGGCGCACACTGTAAATGTTAAAATAAGTCTCCTGCACTTGTTACTTGTTGCAAGACCCTTTTGTGAAATCAGCCTCACCAGTGATAAACTCAATCAACAAACTCTTGGCACTAACGGGCAGGAAGGATCCTTCAGCATTGCAATTCAAATGGCTCATCCACCTCCAAGCAGGTCAGTTACTAGTTTCAGCTTGGTCAGCTGTTGGTTAGATCTTGGGCATTTTTTCTTCCTATTTCCTTTTCAAGATGCAACCTCAAAATAGGGCCATAAGATAGGCCACCCCTGTCACACAATGCTTATTCAAGCATCCATCCTTAATATTTAAATGATCCCATCTCTCTGAGTCGGGACATGGTCATTAGGAGGCCAGATGTGTGGGCAGAAGACCCACCCATAAGTTCATAACGTTGGAGGTATATCGGCATTGCAGGAAGTTTTTGAAAACTCTGAATTTTCCTCATTTAAACTAATGTCTGATTTATTCATCCTCCTAAGTCTTTTAATCTATTTTCTTTTGAGAATCAATGTTCTATTTTTTTGCCCTTATCGTGTCAAAAAGCAGCAGTGTTGAGGAGAGAAATGAGTTTCTTCCTTTTGTATCCTGGTTATGGGCACTTCTGTGCAATGTCCTCTGGGAGTTGGGCTGATTCTCATCGAACCTTATGTGCCTTTTACAGGCTTAACTGAATTGGAACCAATGGGCAGGATTTTTTGAACGGTGGGATTTCCCACCCACCACCAAAAGAATCGGTTGGGAACCCATCCCCAATGATCACAGCAACCCCAGCACCAAAGTGCGTTAATTGGTTGGAGGTAGGACTCCTCACTCAGGTGGAAATCCCACCTCAGAAAGCTGCCAGCCAATCTGATTGGTTGGTGGCTCTGTTATCCCAGCAGTGCCAGTGGGATCAGAGACCAGAACTGGGACTACAAGTAGTCCCCAGATTTAAATCCCAGAGTCCAGGACTAGGCAACGGCGGAGGGATCTCACAGCAGGAAGGCAAAGTGAGGCTCAGGGGTCGGTGGGGGTGGGGGGTATAGTGGGGAGAGAGAGGTGGGGGTCTTAATGGAGAGGCCAGGAAGGGAAGGGAGCCTTGTGGTGGAGCGGTTTCACCGAATGTGAAAAGAGAACCCTTGAGGGAGGTACCTCCCAATTCCTACCTGACACTCAAGCAAGGTGATCTGCTGGGCATTCAATCTGGCCCTGAACTCCTCCCACCAGGGCGGGTGGGAGGGCTTTAGGAACTTGCCATTTATGCACAGAGTTTCATTATAAGAAGGTTTATTTTGAAACAGATTATGCAAATTTCCATTGCTTATAAACTATGGGTGTTGTTGAGGGAACAATACAGGTGTGCGTTGCCCTCTTCTCTATTCAACTCTGGTTTTTCAGTCTTTCATTGTGAGCAGGAACTTTTCAATATGAGACCTTTCTTCTGAAGCGCCTCACAAACACAATTAATTGGATTGTTTTCCTCACATGTCATGGATTTTGTACAAAAATAAAACCATTCCAGAAGCAAATAATACAGCACTTGAACTCCTGAGCAGAGTGCTGAGGAATTTTCAGTTGATTAGCCCAGTCATTGCCAGCACTCTTTTCACTTGTAATTTGAAAATGATTTTTTTTCTAATGTTTATAGTTCAAATGAAAATTAAAATATGTAGCAATTTTCTCGAAACTGAAAAGGTGAATTGTGAACACGGTGAGCTAAATTTTACCAGAGTTCTGGGTATGGAGTGGAAGGCGGGTGGGGGTGATGGAGGAGTGGGGAGGGGGGGTGCAGGTGGTACATGTAAGATGGCAAGGAGTGGAATGTCCATCATCTTTCTACCAGTATGCCATCTTGCCAGCAACAGGGATGGTGGAGGATGGCCCTCCCGCCTAGAGGCAGATTGACCCAATTAAATAGCCATTCAAGGGCCTCTTTCCACTGTTGTTGAGATTTTACCAGTGACCGGTATGCCCTCAGCCGCATGGGGAAACTGCCAGATAAACTCTGGGTGATGGTGGCCCTCCTATTCAAACACTCTAGCCCAGGAAAAGGGCCCTCAGCAACAGTGGCTGCCCCACTCCACCCCCATTCCTACACCAGCAAAGCCCAACCCCCAGCTCCCTGCCATCACCAACAACATCCTACCTCTCCAGAGCCAGTCAGACAATGCCCCCAGATCCCAATTGGGAGGGTGCCATCCTTCCATTGCGTTCTCTCCTTCCAGGTGCAGTCACAGCAGTGGCACTGCTGAGGCTGCTGAGCTGCAGACCCTCCAATTGGCTGCCAGCTCTTGGGGGCAGGCAGCCATCCCACCTAATTGGCTGCCGCTGACAAGGTGTGGCCTGGGTCCCACAAACCATCGAAGCAGGATTGGCACCCCCATCCTGCTTTCAGGCCTGTCCGTGGGCTGGGATAGACAAATTTTTAGTGTTTCAAGGAATGAAGAGAAGTGGGAGGTGGGTGGGAAAGTGGAGTTGAAGCCCACGATCAGCTATGAGTTTGAAGGTGGGAGACTCATTAAATCTCGCAGGCAGATTGCTAGCTGCCTACCCACCCGCTTCAGCCCCCCGGCAATGATTCCAGCAGCAGGAGTGGTGTTGGCAGCTTGCCCACAAGTAGACCAATTGAGGCCTTTAAGTAGGCAGTTAATGCCCATGTAGGGGCCTCATGCCACCACCTCCAGAATTTAGCCAGTGGGAGTTACCCACACTAGTCATCCAGCCCAGCAGGCATCCCTGTGCGGACTGGGGGACGTCCCTCTTTAAAAGACCCCTGGGCCAATCGGAGAGCCCCCCTCTCAAGGTGTTACCCCTTCCCAGGCTCTCTTCCCACCATGGCCTCTCAAATCCCAGCCTCCCAGCCCCCTCGCCATGGCCTGCCAGCATGGCACCTGGTGAGACCCGATACACTTAACTAAATCCTGATCCGGTACCGCAAGCCACTGTCAAAGAATTCTGGAAAGCTACCGGTCTCATTGGCTGGCAGCACTCTGAGGCAGGACTTCCCAGCCCTGAGGGGCAGAAATCCTGCCTCCAGCCGATTAATGGCCATGTTAAATGTCTGCCAGGCAGCTGGTGTTCCCTTTCCGGCTACGTCCCGGACTTTTTGGCTTGGCTGGGAAATCCGGTGCCCTGTATAATTTAGCCCCTTGGGTAGAATTTTGCCCGTGGCGGGCGGTCTCAGCTGTGGCGGGAAGCCAGTTAAGGTCCAATTAAGCCACTTGGCCAATTAAGCCAATTAAAGCTCGCCCAGCGTGAAACACGAGCGATGGCACTGCCTGTGCGGGGTAGGGGGAGGATGGCGAGCGGGCTGAGCGTGAACTTCGCACATGTGCGCGAGTGAGCGCTTCATAATCTCCCTGAAAAAATTTTTTTAAACACTCACTAGAGTGTTGAATGAATATTTCACATCCGTCTTCACCCAAGAAAGTGAGGATGAAAGTATCGAACTCGGGGAGAGAGACTGCGAGGTTCTTAAGCAAATTGATATAGGGAGTGACAAACCTTTAGGTCCGGATGATTTGTGTCCCAGACCGCTGAGGGAGGCAAGGGAGGAGATCGCAGGGGCTCTGACCTAATTTTTTAATTCCTCTCTGGTCACAGGGGAGGTGCCAGAGGACTGGAGAACAGCTAATGTGGTTCCGCTATTTAAGAAGGGTTGTAGAGATAAGCCAGGGAACTACAGGCCAGTGAGTCTCACATCAGTGGTAGGGAAACTATTGGAGAAAATTCTGAAGGAGAGAATCTATCTTCACTTGGAGAGGCAGGGATTAATCAGGAATAGTCAGCATGACTTTGTCAGGTGGAGATCATGCCTAACAAATTTGATTGAATTTTTTGAGGAGGTGACCAGGTGTGTAGATGAGGGTAGTGCAGTTGATGTTGTTTATATGGATTTCAGCAAAGCCTTTGACAAGGTCCCACATGGGAGACTTATAAAGAAGGCAAAAGCACATGGGATACAGGGTAATTTGATAAGGTGGATTCAAAATTGGCTTAGTTGTAGGAGACAGAGGGTGATGACAGAAGGATGCTTTAGTGACTGGAAGCCAGTGTCCAGTGGCGTACCACAGGGATCTGTGCTTGGTCCCCTATTATTTGTCATTTATATAAATGACATAGATGACTATGTGGGGGGTAGAATTGCACTGTACTGTGATTCTGTGATTCTGTGTAATGAAAGGTCCCCTCATGTGACTCTGTCACATGAGCAGGGACAAGTTATTAATGAAAAATTAAAGTTTTTATTTTATTTTTATTTGCTTTTGGAAACCTCATCCCGCCCTTGGCCAACGTCAACGCACATCATTTCACGTTCGAGTGGGTCGGGCGTGCGCCTGCCCGCTGAGCAAAAGTTTCTGCCCTTTACAGTTCCAAACCTACTGCCATTTGCCACAAAATTTCCCCTTGTGGTAGAATGCAGTCGTCCTTGCGCTTTTCTTTTAGTATTTTCTCCCCATTCCCATTCCCTTACCTAGGTTTCCACCATCACTATTCAAAATTGAGATCAAGAAACTGGGCAGGCGTCCTGTATCCAAAGTTCTGGTACTATTGAACGAGCCATTCAAAGGCAACTGAGAGACCTCTGTTCCCTATTTCCCCTTTCCCTCTGAGGAAGTATTTAGAACTCTGCGGAGATCTGACTGAGATAGGGAATTCAACATCTGGGTAACCTGAGCCCAGAATCCACAACCCACCCATCCATAATGCAGAACTTCGCTATCACAAAGAAAACTACGATGATTTCATTGATTTCTAGAAACCAGAGACAAAAAGGATTGGGAAAGTAAAAGAACTAAATTTGATCTGTTTGGCACTAATGCAAACTAAAAATGTATTTTCCAGTGTCATTGTGCAAGCACCAAATTACAGACTCCTGCTCATCAGAAGGATGGGTTGCACCTGAACCAGAATGAGACTAACATCCTTGCGGGGAGGTTTGCAAGTGCTAGTTGGGAGGGTTTAAATTAACTTGGCAAGGGGATGGGATCCTGAGAGGAGGTTCAGCAGGGAGAGATGCACAGCCAAAATTAGAAGAAAGAGCAAGTGAGTCTGGAAGGCATAGAAATTATAGGCCAGTTAAGGCACAAGGGAGCTTGGCAAGGTTGGATGGTATTTATTTTAATGCAAGGAGTCTGACGAATAAGGCAGATGAGTTGTAGGCACAAATTAACACATGGAAGTGTAATGCCATTGCTGTCACAGAGACATAGTTGAGAGAGGAGTAGGATTAGCAGCTCAATATTCCAGGATATAGGGTCTTCAGGCGAGACAGAGAAGGAGGTAAAAGAGGAGGGGGTATCGCAATATTGATCAAGGAATCAATTACAGCAGTAAGGAGGGATGGCACCTTAGAAGGCTCCTCAAATGAAGCCACATGGGTAGAACTTAAAAACAAAAAAGGAGCAATCACATTGCTGGGAGTGTACTATAGGCCCCCAAACAGTCAGAGAGAAAAAGAAGAGCAGATATGCAGGCAAATTTCAGAGAAGTGTAAAAATAATAGGGTAGTAAAAGTGGGGGATTTCAACTTCCCCAACATTAACTGGGTAAGTCATAGTGTGATAGGTTTAGAGGGAGTAGAATTCTTAAAATGCATCCAGGAGAGCTTTTTAAGCCAGTATTTAGAAAGTCCTACAATAGACGGGGCAGTTCTGGCCTTAATTTCAGGGAATGAAGCCCAGGCAAGTGGTAGAGGTATCAGTGGGGGATCATTTTGCAGATAGTGATCATAACTCCATTAGATTCAAGGTTGTTATGGAAAAGGACAAGGATGGGCCAGAAACCAAGGACATTTCAAGATTACCAAGAAAACCTTGAAATTTCTAAACTGGGGGAAGGCCGATTTTAATAAGATCAGATATGATTTGGCCAGAATGGACTGGGAGCAGCTACTTTTAGGTAAATCTGTGTCAGAGCAGTGGGACTCATTCAAGAAGGAAATAGAGAGAGTACAGGGCCAACATATTCCAGTAAAGACAAAGAGTGGGACCAACAAATCCAGGGAACCCTGGATGTTGAGGGATATACAGGATTGGATAAAGAGAAAAAGTGAGGCTTATGGCAGATACGGAGCGCTCAAAACAGCGGAAGCCCTAGAGGAGTATGGAATCTGTAGGGGGTAACTTAAAAAGGAAATTAGGAGTGCAAAAAGGGGGCACGAAAAACATTGGCAGGTAAAATAAAGGAAAATCCAAAGTTATTTTACTAGTACATTAAGAGTAAGAGGATAACTAGGGAAAGAGTAGGGCCAATTAAGGGCCATAGTGGTAATTTGTGTGTGGACCCGGAAGAGGTAGGTAGCCTTCTAAATGAATACTTTGTGTCAGTGTTCACAAGTGAGAGGGACAACATGGGTATGGAAATCAAGCAGAAGGACTGTGATATAATTAAAGAAATTAGCATAGAAAGAGAGGAGGTTCTAAGTGGTCTGGCAGGCTTAAAAGTAGATAATTCTCCAGGCCCGGATGAAATGTATCCCAGGCTGATGAGTGAGGCAAGGGAGGAGATAGCAGGGGCACTGGCAATAATTTTCAATACCTCTCTGGCCAGAGGACTGGAGGACAGCCAATGTGGTACCGTTATTCCAGGAATGAGGAAGGGATAAACCAGGGAACTACCGGCAAGTCAGCCTAACCTCAGTGGTGGGGAAACTATTGGAAGCAATTCTGAAGGACAGAATTAATCTACACTTGGAGAGGCAGGGATTAATTAAAGACAGTCAGCATGGTTTTGTTAAGGGGACGTCATGTCTGACCAATTTGATTGAATTTTTCGAAGAGGTGACCAGGTGTGTAGATGAGGACAATGCATTTGACGTAGTCTACTTGGACTTCAGCAAGGCTTTTGATAAGGTCCCACATGGGAGACTGATAACGATGGTAAGAGTCCATGGGATCCAAGACAATTTGACAAATTGGATCCAGAATTGGCTGAGTGGCAGGAAGCAGAGGGTGATGGTCAAGGGGTGTTTTTGTGACTGGATACCTGTTTCCAGTGGGGTTCCACAGGGATCAGTGTTGGGTCCCTAATTGTTTGTGGTATATATAAATGATTTAAACTTGAATGTAAGAGGGTTGATCAGTAAGTTCGCGGATGACATGAAGATTGGTGTGGCAGTAAATAGTGAGGAGGATAGGCTTAGATTACAAGAGGATATAGATGGGCTGGTCAGATGGGCTGATCAGTGGCAAATGGAATTTAATCTGCTTAAGTGTGAGGTGGTGTACTTGGGTAGGACAAACAAGGCACAGGAATACACGATGAATGGTAGGACCCTGAGAAGTACCGAGGATCAGAGGGACCTTGGTGTGCATTTCCACCATCCCTTAAGGTAGCGAGACAGTTAGATAAGGTAGTTAAGAAGGCATTAGCTGAGGCATAGAATATAAGAGCAAAGAGGTTATGCCGGAACTGTATAAAACGCTGGTTCGGCCACAGCCAGAGTATTGCGTGCAGTTCTGGAATCTGCATTATAGGAAGGATGTGATTGCACTAGAGAGAGTGCAGAGGAGATTTACCAGGGTGTTGCCTGGGCTGGAGAATTTTAGTTATGAGGAGAGATTGGATAGACTGGGGTTATTTTCCCTGGAGCAGAGGAGATTGAGGGAGGACATGATTGAGGTGTATAAAATTATGAGGGGCATAGATAGGGTACACAGGAAAGAACTTTTCCCCTTGGCGGAGGGATCAATAACCAAGGGGCATAGATTTAAGGTAAGGGGCAGGTGGTTCAGAGGGGATGTGAGGAAGAATTTTTTCACCCAGAGGGTGGTGGGAATCTGGAACTCACTACCTGAAAGGGTGGTAGAGGCAGATACCCTCATAACATTTAAGAAGTATTTGGATGTGCACTTGCGATGCCATGGCATACAAGGCTATGGGCCTAATGCTGGAAAATGGGATTAGAATAGTTAGGTACTTGTTTGACTGGCACAGACTTGATGGGCCGAAGGGCCTTTTTCTGTGCTGTAGATCTCTATGACTCAATGAGAAGGAAGATAAACTCGGTTTAGATTTAACTGCTTTACATATAAGTTTTAAATATATGGAACAAGAAGGCAGTTGAGGTGGATAGTCTCTATAAATTCAAGAGGATGCTTGATAGACATTTGGCAAAGAAAGCAATTCAAATGTATGAGTAATAATTTAGTGTATAATATTTTTTGAATCTTGAGACTGACCAGATGGTCTCTTTCAATTCATATGTTCCTGTATTCCAATGTATCTGAAACAATTTCCCTGCACAAATAACACCTATTTCGTCACCAACTCAAATAATTCCCATCTAGTTATGTGGGGCACGTAGCAGAAGCCAAGAAGAAAAAATATTCCATCGTTTTTGAACCTTTGTTATTTAAGGTTTTGTTTCTTTAAAAGAAGTTGAAATCACAACCAAATGATATATCAAAATACACATTTAGGTTTATGTATATGTGGCAATCTAATCATGTACTCCAATATAGCTGAAAAAGCTAAATGCTAAACTTGACCTCCAGGGGCAGAATTTTATGCTCTCGGGGGCAGATTGTCAGGCAAGATGGGGTGGGGGGGAGCGTAAATTGAGCATAATGCCATGGGTGCCATGGATATCAATAGGTTAAATGAGTGGGCAAAAATCTGCAAAATAGAGTATAATGTAGGAAAATGTGAAATTGTCCATTTTGGCAGGAAGAATAAAGAAGAAGCATATATCTAAATGGTGAGAGATTGCAGAGCTCTGAGATGCAGAGGGATTTGGGTGCCCTAGTGCATGAATCACAAAAGGTCAGTATGCAAGTACAGCAAGTAATTAGGAAAGCTAATAGAATTCCGAAAGGAATTGAATACAAACATAGGACGGTTGTGCTTCAGTTATACAGGGAATTGGTGAGACCACATCTGGACTACTGTATGCACTATTGGTCTCCTTTTTTAAGGAAGGATGTAAATGCATTGTGAGCAGTTCAGAGAAGGTTTACAAGACTAATACCTGGAATGGGCGTGTTGTCTTATGAGGAAAGGTTGGACAGGCTTGGCTTGAATCCGCTGGAGTTTAGAAGAGTAAGAGGCGACTTGATTGAAACATGTAAGATCCTGAAGGGTCTTGACAGGGTGAATGCGGAAAGGATGTTTCCTCTTGTGAGAGAATCTAGAACTAGGGGTCACTGTTTAAAAATAAGGAGTCCCCCATTTAGGACAGAGATGAGGAGAAATGTTTTCCTTGGAGAGTAGTGAGCCTTTGGAACTCTCTTCTCAAAAGGCAGTGGAAGCAGAGTCTTTGAATATTTTTAAGGCAGAGCTAGATAAATTCTTGATTAACACGGGGGGGGGGGGAAGGTTATCGGGGGTAGGCAGGAATGTGGGGTTGAGGTTACAATCAGATCAGCCATGATCTTATGAATGGTGGAGGAGGCTCGAGCGGCCGAATAGCCTACACCTGTTCCTAGTTCATTTGTTTGTATGCCATTCCCAGCACCTACCCGCCCACCCCCAACCCCAGCAGGGCAGGCATCAGGCAGTCCACCTGCCCTTGGACCAATTGAGGCCCTTAGTGACCAATAATTAAGGGCCTCTTCACACCCACCAGAATTTTTGGCAGGCCAAGGCCAGCGCCAATTTTGAAGTCTGCCAGGCCTCACTCCTCAGGCTATTGGCAAGAAAGGGGTACCTTATTTATGGCACCCCCATGCCCATCGGAGGCTCCAACTGAGGTCTTCCCCCCCAGCACTGGGATTCTCCTTTTTCCCCGCTCCCCCCTCAACCCCTCATCGAAGCCTCCTAGCCAGGTCCTGCTGAAACCATCCACCCACCAAGTTACCCCCATCAGCGACTGGATGCATTCCCAGCAGTGCCATTGCTGGGACTAGGAAACTGAAGGCCTTTTGGGCAGCAGCTCTTGGGCGCAGGACTTCCTCCCCAGATCCCACCCTGAGCCAATTAACGCACAGCCAAGCATTAAACGGCTGTGGGGCAGCAGGACCAGGTTCTCCACCAACTTTTTTGCCAGAGGCATGGCAATCCTGGTGAAACATCGGCTGGATTTTCACTACTGAGGCAGGTAGCTCAAGAAGGGAAATTTCCCAACTAGACAGACTCATCTCAGTTTACAGGGCCCAGTTACACCCAAATTTCACTCTAGGGAGTAGGGGTGGGATCGAGTCTTGCCTGCCAACTCCAGAAGCAGATACTGGTGGCCGCGGGGACAGGCGAGTGCTGATGTGATCTGGTTAGAAGGTATTTCGCCCCAGTTGTTTTAGATACTGTTAGGCTCTCTAATCCTGAGGGCCCTTATTGGCCAATTACCCACTTTAGGCCCTCAATCTGCCTCCGTTGCAATAAAACACTGGGCAGTGGCAAATGGGCGAGAGTCAGAACTCCTTTTTTTTACAATTTTGTTGGAATGGCGGGAAGGAAGGGGAGCACATCATTCAGGTGGTGTCCTTTGTACATCAGAGACACCCCCCATGGCACCCAACCCCCTCATCCCCGCTTTGGTCTCTCTGCTTGGCCTCCAAAATTCCGCTGTGCTCCCTCATTCCCCTCCCTAGGGTGCCCAATACCTTCCTGCCCAAAGGTCCTGGGACTTGCTTGCATTCTGATGCCATCGGCGATCTCTGTGGACCTCCTTGCAGTCCCAACAGCGCCCTTGACTGAGTTCTGGAACTGCTAGAGCTGTCAGCGAATCTGATTGGCCAGCAGCCTTCAAGGGCGGGGCTTCCTGCTCAGTGAGGAGTGGAAGTCCATTCCCAGCTTGTTTAGGCCACCCCCAATGCGTTATCACTGTGGGACAGGCTTTTTAAAAGTCAATCCGTTTGGACCCGACTTTCCTTCCAAGGGGGTGAGCAGTTCAGCCCCCACCCCTGTAAAACCCAGCCAGTAAAAATCTAATAATCTAATACAACTCTGACTCATACACACATGATAGTGAAAAATCCCTAGTCATAAAACCCATTCAAAGCTCTTAAACCTCCTCAATTGATTAATCTCTTATGTGGTTTGTTAGTTTGAAGTTTTTTTTTGCAAATTCATCCAATCCTTTAATAGCCTCTTTAAACTATCAATCAAACTGTGAACCCAGAACCCCCTGCTGAGATAGTTGTAGCTTTTGAAACTCAACCAAACATTTGCAATAGCATAATACTAGCACTTGGGGAAATGTCAACAAAGAGTTCTATTTACACTGTATGACCAGATGTTACTTGTTTCCTAACCTATACCAGATAGCCCATCAACAAAAGCAGTCCAGCAGATTTTTAAAAAACTCTCACTGGCAGCTTCAGCATTTTTTTCCATGTGTAAAATATGGGCGCGTTAAAACGTTCAGATCATTACACTAAAACAGACCTTATCCACTCTTCAAGAGCATTTACGTCTACTGCATAAATTCACAGCTCCCACACTCCGGGTTAAGGCCGTTAGACCAGCCACAATGGGCCTATTTGAACTCTCCACTAAGTTTGAATGGTCTTGCTGAGTGCGGTTTCCCTCCTGTATGAGTCATGCCCCACCCCCTTCTCCCACTGGCAAAAATTGGATGTCAGAAATGGGGTTGGGACTTCCGCATTTCGGTCCAGACTGCCTGAAAATCTGTCCCTACGTCTGAGCTGATGTTTATCATAGGTCGAGATGAACTTTTGTTTCTACTTCTCTCCAATAATATCCCACCTTGAACCTCTTTCCTTGATCTGATTGGGACAAACATCTAGTTCATGGCTCATGTTAATATTTCAGAGGTAATGTTTAGCTCTGGGAAGAATGTTGTTGTGAAGTAAGGTAATTAAAATGCTGGGCTTTGGAGATTGCCACAACACCTTAAAGAAAATGGTGGTTCTGAAGGTTACCCATGTTTATTTAATAGAGTCAGAATAGATGAAATGGAGCTATAAAACAGCACATGGGTTTTCTTAGCAGGAGAACTAGAGATGTCTGCACTGCTGACAGGGAAGTGCCATCCAGAGAGATGTTTCATTTTGGGAATTAGAGCTAAATTAGTTTAAAAGCATCCAGTGAACCCTGAAAGGCTGTGTTATCCTGGAGATGTCTGGAGCTTAAGAAGGTATCCTGGCTTCAATTTATCTGTGTATTTGCTGGGAGAGGGGTTGGTTGCTGTTTGGACTTTGTGTGGTTTGAAGCTCACAAAGAAGCCCTAGGAGCTATTAGCAGGCTCCTGGCAGTAAGGGCTCAGCGAGTCCTGGGGAGCTGAGATGGTGACAAAAAGTCACTGGTTCCATGTCAGGCAGTTAGGGATCAGAAAAGCCCTGGGAGCCATTTATAGCTTGGTGAGGCTGGAGATTGAAGTTCAGAGAAACCCAGGGGTAGTGCCAGCTTAGTGAAACTCGCAGTCTGGGAACGAGCTGGAATTGTGCTGGTAATTAGAGGCGGATGTGTAGCTTTGTGAAGCCCATAGAACGCAGTCTCAGGTGAAGAGGTTGAACCATTGGACGTGAGCAGTTGTTGAGGCAATCCGATTCGATGCGGCTTTTGAGGAAATTCAGAGGCTAAGCCTTCAAAAGTGAAGAGTTGAAATCCCTTGTGAGGGAGGCAGAGTTTTAACAAGAAATTGTGACTCGCAGTGCTTATTGAATCTGGGTGGGTTACTGAGGAATCTGTGGAATCTGTCTTCATCACATCTGCCATTTAATGTCCAGTGTGGTGTGTTCAACCACAATTTGCCTGTTGGTTCATATTTATCTCATGTTAACTCTAAATGTTAGAGTATAAGATGGATATTGTAGATTGCAGCTTTATGCCTCAGGGAGATTTTCAAGCACGTGCAGTCGGCTTCCCGACTGCCCCCGCTTGCCAACACCGTCCCGCCTGATGAGGGAAAAATCTTCCCCTAGTTGTTTAATTGCTCTGCCATTTGTTTGTTCTCTATTATAAATTCTCCCATTTCAGACTGTAAGGGACCTATATTTGTCTTCACTAACCTTTTCTTTTTGTACACTTATAGAAGCTTTTACAGTCCACTTCTATATTCCTTGCAAGTTTACTCTCATACTCTATTTTTCCCCTCTTAATCATTCTCTTGGTCCTCCTTTGTTGAATTCTAAACTGCTCCCAATCCTCAGGCTTGCTACTTTTTCTAGCAACTTTACATGACTCCTCTTTGGATCTAATATTATCCTTATTATTTTTTAGCCATGGTTGGACCACTTTTCCTGTGGTGCTTTTCTGCCAGAAAGGAATGTGTAACTGTTGCAATGCATATATTCATTCCTTAAATATCAGCTGTTACTATCTACCGCCATGCCTTTTAATGAAGTTCCCCAATCTATCTTAGTCAATCCATGCCTCATACCTTCGGTAGTTCCCTTTGTTAAGATTTAGGGCCCTAGTTTGGGGTTGGACTATTTCACTTTCCACCCTAATGAAGAATTCTATCATGTTATGGTTACTGTTCACTAAAGGACCCCGCACAACAAGATTATTAATTAACCCCCTCTCATTGCACAATATCAAATCTAGGATAGCCTGTCCTCTAGTCAGTTCCTCGATGTACTGGTCTAAAAAACCATCTCGTACACACTCCAGCAATTCATCTGCCACAGTCTTATTGCTAATTTGGCTTGCCCAGTCTATATGATTACTGTAGCACCTTTGTTACATGCATCTCTAATTTCCTGTTTAATGCCATCCTCTACCTCTACCTTACCACTACTGTTTGGAGGCCTATAGACAGCTCCCACTAATGTTTTCCACCCCTTGTTGCTTTTTACCTCCACCCAGGCTGATTCTACATCTAGATTTTCTGAGTCAATATCGTCTCTCACTATCGCACTGATTTCATCCTTAACTAACAACACCACCTCACCTCCTTTTCCATTTTCCCAGTCCGTCCTAAATATCGAGTCCCCTTGGATATTCCGTTTCCAGCCTTGGTCACCCTACAGCCATGTCTCCATAATCGCAAACATATCGTATCCGTTCACATCTATTTGTGCTGTTAATTTGTCTACCTTATTGTGATTGTTCTATGCATTCAGAAACAGTGCCTTTAGACTTGTGTTTTCAACATTTTTACACATTGTTTTGTACTGTGGCCCTTTTGCTGCCAGCCCGTTTCCCCGCCTTCCACTTTTGCTTTCTACTTTTTTGTCTTTCATTCCTATCTTTGTTTCCCTCTCTTCTGCTTTCCTGCTCAGATTCCCATCCCCAGCCACTCTAGTTTAAACCCTCTCCCAAATGCCCCTGCGAGGATATTGGTCCCGGTCCTGCTGGGGTGCAACCCGTCCAGCTTGTACAGGTCCCATCTTCCCCAGAATCGGTCCCAATGCCTTACGGATCTAAATCCCTCGC
The DNA here is from genome assembly GCF_964194155.1 of Cetorhinus maximus. Classification (NCBI taxonomy): domain Eukaryota; kingdom Metazoa; phylum Chordata; class Chondrichthyes; order Lamniformes; family Cetorhinidae; genus Cetorhinus; species Cetorhinus maximus. The sequence continues at coordinate 61,934,373 of NC_135885.1, read as the reverse complement.
TTCTACACCAGCCCTCCAGCCACGCATTCATCTGGTCTATTCTCCCATTCCTGATCTCGCTAGCACATGGCACTGGGAGTAATCCTGAGATGACTACCTTTGAGGCCCAGCTTTTAAATTTATTTCCTAGCTTCCTATATTCTGCTTTCAGGACCTCATCCCTCCTTTTACCTATTCGTTGGTACCAATATGGACTACGACACCTGGCTGTTCATCCTCCCCCTTCAGAATGCCCTGCAGCTGCTCAGTGACATTGTTGACCCTGGCACCAGGGAGGCAACATACCATCCTGGTGTCACATCTGCGGCCGCAGAAATGTCTATCTGTTCCACTTACAATAGAATCCCCTATCATTATTGCTCTCCCACTCATTTTTCTCCCCCCTCTGCAACTGATCCACTCATGGTGCCACGGACTTGGCTCTTGCTGCATTTCCCTGAGAAACCATCTGCCCCAGTAGTATTCAAAACGGAAAATCTGTTAGAGAGAGAGATGGACCCAGGGGACTTCTGCACTACCTGCCTAGTGCATTTACTTTGCCTGGCGGTCAATCATTCTCTTTCTGCCTGTGCATACTTTACCTACTACATCATTGTACATGCTTTCCATGAAGAAGATCTCATCCTTGTGGATACACTACAGTGTCTCCAGCTGCAGCTCCAGCTCCGAAACGTGAATTTTGAGTAGCTGCAGCTGGAGACACTTCCTGCACACGTGGTCACCGTGGGCACTGGAAGTGTCCCTAACTTCCCACATCACACAGGAGGAGCATTCCACTTGGCCAAGCTGCCCTGCCATGGTTTACCCTTAAATTACTCCCTTTATTTTTACTTCCTCTAGTTTAGAGAATATTAAGGACTGAAGAAAAACTCACTAGGTCCTACTTACCAAGGCTGTAGCTCTTCTTTCTGAGGAGAGGGAGAAAATGAAAGCATCACCTCCTTCCCTTTCCACCACTGCAAGCTCCTCTACCTTGTAACCCATCTGAGAATTACCAAAACATGCTTAGAAATGGATTCTCAGTTGAACTGTCAATTACATCGAAATAAACTCCTGTGATTTCGAGCTAAATACTTTACTACTGAAACCTCCAGGATTATGTTAGTGAGGCTTGATGTTGTTAGGAATTAAGTTGTGCAAAAATAATAAATTGCAACATATATATTTAGGATATTTCTCCCTCATTTTGCAACCTTTTCCCCTCCCTTTTCTTTTCTCACTGATGATGCAGCTCTTTCAAGCTTCCCCCCAGAACCAGTATCATTCTCAAATGGCCACTTGGAGGCACACAAGAATGTCCAGTGATTCTTTCTCTTCTGTTTCCCTTTGCCCTTGTGGAGAAATACCACCAGCACGACAAGAGTTCAATGAACTGGGGTGCAACCTACATAGTGCCAAATATTAGTATGCCAATACACCATGCCATGCAATAACATACCACTTTGTAAAGGGGCATTAGCAGCAAGAAAGGTACTTGTCAAACCTTTTTAGTTCTTCATTTATTCTTTCATGGCATTTGTTGCCATCCGCTAATTGCATTTAAGTAGGTGGTAGTGAGCTGCCTTGTTTACAAGCATACAACATAGAAGCACAGCATCATGATACCTATGAGTTATGTCATTGTGATAAAAACTTACACATGGTTCTTCTCCCTCCTGAAAGAAAAAAAAATTGTTCCCCAAAGACCTTTTCCGGAATGTAGCGTTCTTTTAATGTTCAGCTAATGTGAGAAAGATAAAACCTGCTGCATCTTAATATTCTGCATAACGTGAAAACCAATGTTTCACGTTTCACTTCTCCTGTCTGTGAAACTCTCTCTGTAAAAATCTGTGACTTAAGCTCTACCTCATTTTTGTGGACGTTTAAACATGGAGTTATTTGCAAAAGCAGGGTTGTTGGGTTATGTATCAGAGTTGTGTGAAATCTTTGCATTTCCTGTCTATACCCAGCACTTTTTGAGCTCCCAGCAACCACCAGGTTCCAATTCATGAAGTGCCTGTCTTTATAATAGTCTCCCTTACTGTCTTCTCCAAGTTCATCTTGTCCATGAGACTGACTTGCTGCTCCTTCAAATCCATTGCCACTAAACTTATGACTATCCAACTTCTCTTTGTGACCCCATACTACCTGCATCATAAATGATTCAATTTCTTCAGGCATTGTTGCCCTTCTTCTCGTAGCTGCAGTCGTCGCTGTCTTTCTCAAGTAACTTATCGGTGAACCTTCCATTCTAGCAAACTACCATTCCATCTCTAATTTTAGTCTTCTCTCCAAGGTTCTTAAATTTGTTGATATCACCTCAAATCCTGCCCATCTTTCCGTTAATCCCTGCTTAAATCTTTCCAATCGATAGCACCTTTTCCTGGAAGTGACATCCTCTGTGACTGAGGCCTCTTCCTCCTTGACCTCTCTGCACCATTTGACACAGTTGACTACAGTATGCCGTTCCAACACTTCTCCCCTATTGTCCAGCTCAGTGGGACTGCACTCACCTTGTTCCACTTTTACATGTCCATCAGTAGCCACAACAGCTGCAATAAATGTTTTCTGTTCCTTCCTTGACATTTTGACATCTTGGGTCTCCTAGCATTTTCTCCTGCTCCTGCTCATCTATGTACTGCCACTTGGTGACTGTTACTTTCTTCCAGCTCAATACTGGGGAGATTTAAATCATTCTGGTCAGCCTCCACCATAAACTCTGCATCCTTCCCTCTACAGTCATCCTCGTAGGTGTAACCAAACTAGTGCAACTTCTGCATCTAGTTCAGTCCTGAGCTGAATTTCTGACTCAATGTCTTCTCTGTTATAAAACAAGCTTACTTTTACCTTTAACATCATTTGCCTGTACCCTAATTTCGACCAGTCTGCTGTTGAATTCTAATCCATTCCTTTGTCACTTTGAGTTATTATTCCAAAGATTTCCAGGATCGCCTTCTATTCTCCATGTTAATAAAGTTCAGCTCATCCAACACTCTGCTGCACATCCTGCCCTGCGTCCGACTCACCTATCACTGCACCCCCCCACCGTCCTCATTGACTTATCTTGGCCTCTAATTCCTCACAGCATCAAATTTAAAATTCCCCTCCTATTTAAACACCTTCATGGCCTCAACTCTCCTTGTGCTTGATTTTCAGTTGCCTATAGGAGCGAGATCGAGTGCAGGTGGGCTTTGAAAATATTAGTCCCAGATGGAATATCAATGCCTCTGTGATACTCTGCTACTTTCAAGGCAAGGGTTGGGGGGAAGGGGAGTTGGCAACCCACTCGCCTCCAATTAACTGCCTGTTAAGTTCCTTGAGGAGCTTGTTAAATGGCTGGGGAGGGCCAGAAGGTAATTTTCAACACCAAACAGTCTGCCGCATGTTAATGCACAGCTGTCAGGTGCAATGTAAGGAGCCATTAAGTCATGTTTCTGTTGAAAAAAAATTGGTGAAAAGGGCTATTCACACAGAGCGGGTCTATTACCTTTCCATTGACCATTTGACTACTTGTCTGCGTCATGCTGGCCTCTGATCTTGTGCCCCCTCTATTCTGCAAGGCAGCAGCATGCCCAATCATGGCTGCCATTTGCCTTTGAGGGTTGTACTCCCCTTGGCAATGTTCCGTGCCACTAATTTGACACCAAGCTCGCCGCCAGCCCAATTAGGGGATCGACATTTGAAGATAGCGTTGCGTTAGCAATGCAGGATCAGGTACCAGCAATGAAGTGGGCATCGGGTTCCTGACCCTGGATTGAAAATCAAGCCTCCTATCTCTGCAACCTCCTCTTACCTTGCAAACCCTCCCATCTAAACTCTGTATTCCTCTGCTTCTGCCCTTTTAGAAAGAAAGACATGCATTTTTTAATGCCTTCTGGATGTGCCAAAATAACTAATTTACACCCATGAAGTATTTTTGCAGGGAAGTCATTGTTAAAATGGAGGAAACGCAACAGCCAATTTGTGCACAGCAATCTCCTGTAAACAGCAATGTGATAATGACCAACTAGTCTGTTTTTAGTCATGTTGTTTGAGGGATGAATATTGGCCAAGCCACTGGAAACAAGTCCTCTGCTGTTCTTCAAAGTAGTGCCATGGAATCATTGATGTCTGGCTTGAATCAATGTCCCATCAGAAAGACAGTGCAGCACTTCTCAATACTGCCCTGGAGTGTCAGCCTAGATTTTGTTGCTGAAGACTCTGGAGTGAGACTTAAACCCACAACCTTCTGGCTTAGTGATGAGCAAGCTACTAATTGAGCCACAGTGTCTTTCCCTCTCGCCAGCCTACCATTGGTGGCAGTGCTTTCAGTCACCTGCATCCCAGTCTCTGGAATTTCATGCTTAAACCCCCTATACCACTCCACTCCCTCACCTCTTTTAAGACACTCCCCGAAAACACAGCACTTTGACCATAGTCCTCCTAATCTCTCCTCTCAATCAGATGCTGTTTTTCCTCACTCCCCTGTGAAGCATTCTAGGATGTTTTCTTATGTTAAATGTGCTAAATGCAAGTTCAATGTTGTTAAAGTATTTTATTTGTTCTTTCCAAAATAGCTTAGTAAAATATTCTGATTACAGACATCTTGGGCAGAATTTTACGTCTGGTGGGGGGGCAGAGCGGGCGCGGGCAACGATCAGGTCTGCGCCACCATTTTACGCGGGTGGGCCAATTAAGGCCAGCCCAGCGTATTTCCCAACTCCTGTGGATAGTGGGAGTGGGCAGGCGGTGGCGGGGGTGCACAGACCACTGGGTCCAATGGCGACCCGGCAGTCTGTTTAAAAGAAGGTCTGGCAGCCTTTTGTAGGCTGCTCACAATGGCCAGTGCCAGGCCGCAGCAGAGGGATTCGGGTGAGCAGGCCAGGCTGGAGGGTAGGCCAGCAGGGGGCCAGTGCGGCCCTCGTTTTTCTGATGAATGCCTTGCTGCCCTCCTCGAGGAGGTGGCAGCACGGTGGGAGGTGTTGGTCCCCCAGGATGGGAGGAGGAAGCCCCCCACATGACGAAACGTGCCTGGGAGGAGGTGGTGAGCTCCCGTGACGTGGTGCGGTGCACCTGGATCCAGTGTCGCAAGCACTTCAACGATTTGTTGCACTCTGGCAGGGTGAGTACCATGTTGGCATTGGGCATTTAACCCAGCAGGTCGGCTTACCCTCTGAGCCCCTGGGAAGATGCCAGCTGTGGAACTGGCAGCTCCCTCCCTGGCGGGGCCAGCACTGGCTCCACGGGCCAGAGAATGACCGCCAAGGTCATCGAGGCCAACAGGACAGAAGAGTCAGCAGGCTGTCTCAGGTGCCACTCCGAGCGATGGGGCAGCACCAAGACGTAGCACCCGCAAACGAAAGCATAAGGCACCTTAGGCACACCATGGGTTTATCACTGGTGCTTTTGTGTTGGCCCGAGATGAAGTCCTTATTATTTACTTTTGATTGTTTACACTATTGTTTTCTCTTTGTGATAAGTTCTTTGCTTCACACAGTAAATGCACATGTATGACCATGGCTGAGGGTGCCTCATTTCTTCTGCATGCGACTGACAAAAGTGTAATGAGTGATTTGTTGGACATTCAGCTTTATTTACAAGGCCCTTAGTTAGTGCTGCTGGCCTGGCAGATTTTGTACTTAGGTGTTGAGTATCGAGGCGGCAGCCCAGGCTTGTCCTGGTGGTCCATCTGCGGTGTGCTAGCTGAAGGTTGGTTGGATTAAAGCCTCCCGGGTGTCCCTGCCTCCCTGGAGTATGCCCGGGTCAGCGTCTACCCCATTAGCATTTCCCTGTGCATGCTCATCCTCGGAATCACTGCTGGACTCAGCCACTGCATCTATGTCTTCATCATCCACTGCATCCCCCCTTTCCAGCACAAGATTGTGGAGAGCGCAGCATGCAACCACCATCACCGAGATACGATCTGGGAGGCACTGGAGTGCACACCCTGAGCGGTCCAGGCATCGGAAGCGCATCTTGAGAAGACCGATGGCTCTCTCCACCACAGCGTTTGTGGTGCCGTGGCTCCTATTGTAGCGCTGCTCAGCTTCTGTTCTTGGATGGTGGAGAGGCGTCATGAGCCACCTTCTGAGGGGATAGCCCTTGTCACCCAGCAGCCACCCATCCAGCCGGGCTGGAGCACTGAAGAGCCCCGGCACCTGGGAGTGTCTGAGGATGTAGGCGTCATGGGAACTGCCTGGGTACCTTGCACAGACTTGTAAAATCTGCATCCTGTGGTCACACACTATCTACACGTTCATGGAGTGGAAGCCCTTCCTGTTGATGAAGGTACCGGGCTCACCTGCTGGCGCCTTGATGGCCACATGTGTGCAGTCTATTGCACCCTGGACGCAGGGGAAGCCAGCAATGGCCGTGAAGCCTCTGGCTCGCTGTGCCTGGCTGGCCTTGCCTGTGCGGAAATGTATGAAAGTCAATGCACGCCTGAACAGAGCTTCTGAGACCACTTTGACACAACCGTGGACAGCTGATTGGGACACTCCACAAAGATCCTCCACTGACCCCTGGAAAGAGCCGGAGGCATAGAAGTTGAGGGCCACTGTGACCTTCAGAGCCACTGATATGGGGTGCCCACCCACACAGCCAGAGCTGATCTCAGGCCCAATCCTCTGACAAATGGAGGTCACTGTCTCCCTTGAGGGACAGAGCCGCCTTTTCCATTGCACCTTGGACATATTGAGGTAGCTGCATCGCTTCCTGTAAACCCTGGCAGCGGGATAGTGCTGTCTTCTGTGGCCCCTTCCACCTTGGACTGCCAGCTGGCCCTGCCCTCCTTGTACCTGCACCTCTCCTCCCACAGGTTGCCCGCCTGGAAGCTGCTTTGGGACACCTGACCTCCTCTCCCTCCCGTCCCTCTGTTCCCCCTCAGAGGAGGTGCCTCCAGCGGAGACTACAATCCCCATTACCAGGGTTATGGAAGGCTGTCTGATACGTGGAAGGGCCCACACAGTCAGAATCCCCCGGGGGCCTGGAAGAGAATAATGAGTCCTGAAATGCAGCCTAGAAATGATCAGAATGCAGCTCTGAAGTGAAATGAAGCTGTCCAGTTCACATAGGCGATCAGCAGCAACGATCTCCAAAACTCCTAACTACTCACGTTGACAATGCTGCTGACCATTCTTATCCCGCCCATGGATGAGCTTTTGCAAATTATGGCCTGCCTGCCTGCCCATGCGATGACCGAAAAATCGCATGAGCTACGTAAATTCGGAGACAATTGGTGTGTCAAGGGCCTTAACTGGCCTCTTAATGGCGGGCGTGCCTCTGTCTCCCTCGCATGCCCGCCGAGCGAAATATCACGAGAGTGCACGTTGATGTCGGGACACTCGGCCGACGTCAGCACGCATTATTTCACGCTCGAGCGGGTCAGGTGCCTGCCCACCAAGTGAAAAATTCTGCTCTATGTTTAAAAGAGTATTTAAAATGAAATGCTAAGAAATCCATACAACCATAGTTTCCAGTATGAAGGGCACACTCCACCCCTCTAGGGATACATCCGAGAACTCTTCAATTCAGGTTGGCAAGCACCAAGGCTTAAAGACACTTAATCGTGCAAAAGGCTATTGTTTAATCAGCTAACAGCACTACCGGTATACCTACACCATATGGACTGTGGCGATTCAAGAATGTGGTTCACCTCCACCTCCTCAAGGGCAATTAGAGATGGGCGATAAAAAGGACAAAAAAAACAATAAAACTATGTTTAACCAGCATTGAGCCTGCCCAACTTAGACAATTCTATCCCAAAGGATGCTAACTTTGCAAGGCTCTATGGAGCTGATTAAGAAGAATCCCAGCCATGGTAACAGATTTACCTCTCTAGCTCCTACCAATGTGTCAAGTTGACCATTCATTTTGCAAGAAGGCCTTACAGTACTGCAGATCTACAGCCTTGGGTATTGAATCAGAGCCTGACACGAATGGCAGGCAGTGTTCCCACCTTTGATTAACCAAGCATGTCCTCTTGAAGTTCAAGATGGATAAATTCTTTCTGTGATGCCATTTCTCGATATTGTTCTTGGCTGAAAAGGAGTAAGATTATATTCCTCTGTTGTGCTAACTTTATTATTAATTTTTAAAAATTCATTTACGGGATGTGGGCTTCGCAGGTTGGGCCAATATTTATTGCCCATCCCTAATTGCCCTTGAGAAGGTGGTGGTGAGCTTCCTTCTTGAACCGCTGCAGTCTATATGGTTAGGTACGCCCACAGTGCTGTTAGGAAGGGAGTGCCAGGATTTTGACCCAGTGACATTGAAGGAATGGTGATATATTTTCAAGTCAGGATGGTGGGTGACTTGGAGGGGAATTCCAGGTGGTGGTGTTCCCATCTATCTGCTGCCCTTGTCCTTCTAGGTGGTAGTGGTCGTGGGTTTGGAAGGTGCTGTCTAAGGAGCCTTGGTGAGTTCCTTGGTGAAATCACAGAATTCCAAAGCTCTAGCATTTATTTAAGTAAATCAGTACAAAAATAAATTTGGATCCCTGCTACTGAAATGTGATTGATTCAAACTTCAGTGTAGTTTTGTATCAATGATAGAATTAAAATGACTTGGCCCATCCCCATTGGTGAGCTAGGGATACTGTAATTATTTTTACCCTGAACTACAGTAAACATAACACCACATTTTTTTAATTGCATGACTAATGTATAACAATCCCACTGTAGCTTTTACAAGCAAAGTTTAGTTGCTCTGTTGTAATAACTAGAAAAGTTAATGTAGCTTGAACAAGGTTCCTAATTGTTCCTGTCTCTGTCATATTTGTCTACTTGAATGGTCCTAAATACCACAGCGATTAATTAGTGCAGAACAGGTATTACAAGATGTTATCACCCTTCCCAGACTGTCTGGGTGAATGGAGGAAAGGCAGTAGATTGTTACAATGTTTCATCCATGCACTTCCTGAAAGACAGTTTAACCAGAAGATTTAATGTGTCAAAGTTAACTGCGTTCAGCAGCAGATTTTCACATTCTAATTAAAGATTAAGAACATAGTACATTACAGTGTGATTTGTCATACATGGCTTGTTAAATAGGAAACCTACCGGGATTCCACAACATTTTATAAACAATTTTGAGGCTTTTAATGTGGAATAGGGAACAATTACAAGAACACGCTGTTGACAGTATTACAATAATTTACATACATCTCTTGCTTTATTGAAAAACCTATAGAGTTCCGAATATCAATGTATTCTTATTATTTAGCAGATATAAAATATTCAAAACTCTTTTAAATATCTGAATTAATACAATTCTTGAATCCTTTCTCCACCACCGCCACCCCCCCACCCCCAGCGCCCAAAAACATAATGCAACGATGCAAAAGATGGTGTGGTATTTTTTTTAACTAACAATGAAAGTAGGCTGGTGGTATGTTATTCATGTGGGAAAAGTCACCACATTAAAATAATAGGAGAAATGTATTTTCCTCCTGAAAACATATTATTGCTTGGTGAATATATTTTAACTTGTTTTTTTCTGAAGCTTATTGTACTGAAAAAAACCCTGAAGACAAATTCCTGCCGCATTGCAGAGCCATAATATATTTGAGTTTTGAATTTGCCTGTGACTTTCAAAAATAAAGATAGTTTACTTTGCATTTTAGTGAAAAAAAGGATTATCTAGGAAACCTGCAGACTGTGATCCCAGTGATGTTTGCCACTGGAGTTCCCAGGGTCAGCAGGAGGGCAGCTCATTAGCATGAGGCCATCGGGCACACACACCACTATGGGCTCCCCAAAACCTACCCACCAAATGCATTTATAAAGGCTGCCCACCATGTCAGAGGGCAAGTGCCTGGGTTGCCCCCATCCAACTCCCATTCACCATGCAAGACTAATGCAAAAAAAATTGTCTTTTAAAAAGCACTGATCTCTCTTCTGTGGAGAGCTGCTCCTTTTTTCTGGATCTTACTCGCATCCCCACCCCAACTCTGCTCAGGCCCTACCTGTGTGCATCTGGAGACCAGTGCTTTTCAGCTGTCCTGGTGTGCCACTTTCCAGTATTAAACAAGGTCTCTTAGGAAATGGGGAAGTGAGATCTCCTGGTGTACTAAGTCCCAACCCTTTTAGCAATATTGACTTTGTAAGAGGCAAGCAGAGGATTATCATCTCACAAGGCTAACCGATTTAAATGGTCCCCTAATTTTATCCTGTGGGTTCTACTGGTGTCCCACAAAAGTTATGGTTGGGAGCTCAGTGAACCCCTTCAGGAAATTTGGAGCCATTTTAGGTACTTTAATACTGAAGCTGGAAATAAGGAAATGTAAATTTTCTTGACTATTCGTTCATTCACAATAATATAACACAAAACAACTTAGATATTACATTTCATAATAAATGATTTGTTAGTGTTCGCCGATCCTAGACAGGTTTGATGCATTCAAATATATGTAGACACTATTGCAATTCAGCAGAATAAACAGCCAATCTCTCCTCATTATGAGTCTGTCTACGTATGAACAAAATGTACTGTCAATAGCATTAACCCCTCTGTTGTTTTGAACACCGTATTGAACCAGGATTAACTGCTGTACCATTATCCTGGCAGTGTCAGGCTGGGGAATGGGTTCAAGCTGCAGAGTGCCCTGTGATTGATCTTTTTCTGACTAAAAGGTCATCACTAAAGAAACCAACCTGACTAGATCTGTTTTGTGATTATTTTATTTTTAATACTGGGGATACAAACCAGTTAGTTATACTGAAAATTGCTGAACTTACTCACCGCCCCAGCACCTGCCCATGTGGAAGTCACATTGAAAAACATGAAAATGCAGCATAACAACAACAACATGCTTTTAATGTAAAAGTACATTCAGTTGCTTCCCAAATATGCAGAATGAAAATAAATGGTCAGTCAGTAAATGATGACTGAACACTACGCCAAGCAGGTCAGTTTTGAAGAGATTTTTGAAGGTAGAAAGATATACGTAGCTATGGAGAGGTTAATGAGAGAGTTCCAAAGGTGAGGAATAAGATGGTTGGAGGTTTTCTCAATAGCGGTGGTTAAAGGAAGGCAGGTGGGTGTGCAGTACACTGGAATCAGTAGGCTGGTACATTTGGAGAGATTTTAGGGTTGGAGGAGATTGTGGAGTTAGGGTGGAGCAGAGCTAGGCTGGTGTAGTGGGGGCAGAATGACAGGGTATTTACAGACTAGGGCAAAGATTTAGAATTAGATGCATTTGGGATAGGAAGAAAATATAAATTAGTGAGGATGAGGAGGTGAGCACGTGGAGCTTAGCATGGGATAGATTACGTGCAGCAGAATTTTGGGCAAGTTGGATTTTAAGGAGAGTAGAGGATAGGAGGTCAGCAATCATGTCAGCAGTTGAATCTGAGGATTTCAGCATTATCATTAGTGTGTGTAGCATTAATCAGTAAATAAAATTCATGGCTGAATAATGCAGAGATTGGTAAGAAGAAATAATTTGCATTTGTATAGCATTTTTATGGCCTCAGAAGATGCCAAGGCGCATCCTTTGAAGTACTTTTTAAGTGTAGTCCCTATTGCAGCCAATTTACACGCAACAAGGTCACACAAACAACAATGACCATCTAATCTGTTTTAGTGGTGTTGGTTGAGGGATAAATGTTGGCTAGGATACCAGAAGAACGCTGGTATCTTCTTCAAATAGTGCCATGGGATTTTTTATATCCACATGAGAAGGCAGATAGAACCTTAATTTAACATCTCACCTGAAAGATGGCACCACTGACAGTGTAGTGCTCCCTCAGTACTGCACTGAGGTGTCAGCCTAGATTATCTCCTCAAGTTCTGGAATGGAACTTGAACCCAATACTTCTGATTTAGAGGCAAATGTACAACAGCCAAACTAAGGCTGACACCTATTGTATGATAACATAGAGTGGCACTGTCAATTTTTAATTCGCCGCAAGGTTAGTGTGTAACTTCAAGAAATGCTGGACAATTGCTAATTAAAGTCTTTCCTTACCAAAGAGGGAGGAAAATGAGATGATAAGTCAATTCTTCAATGGTTGGGCTGTAAAGCAATTTTCACAGAGGTCTGGTAGTAGTTGCTTGTCTTCTTCCCTCTTGTTTGCGAAATGCTGTTCAATGTGGGAGAGGAACTGAAGAGGGATAGAAAAATAAAAGGATGGATAAAAACAACAAAACATACAAATAGATAAAGAATAGAACTCATTTTGAATGCAATTTTGGACAAACACATTTCTTTTGTAATAATCTGCATGTCAGGAAAAATTGTTGTACAGAAGGCTTAAATTTCTTTTCTCATACCTATAGCATACAGAAATGCAATGTAATGCTTTTGTAAAATGGTCATCATAATTATTGTAGTGGAATTTGAATAAAATACCAAAAATGTGCAATATTTCTTATTCCTGCACTATTAATAGAAATAAATTAGTTTTTCAGACATAGGAGGGACAATAATGCCTTAACACTGGTCATTGTTTTTATACAGTCTACAGATGCCAACAGAGAAATGAAAAAATATCAAAATATTACATTGTTCAGGTTAAGAGAGCACAGTATTGATTGCATTTTTGATTATCAGTGGTGATTGTTGTCAGAATACTGCTAATGGTTCAATATATTGTTCAAAATTGTGCTATATCTTTTGCTAAAACACATTTCCCAGTTGTACAATCAGCAGATGTATTCTCTATTGCCATATTTTCATTTACAAAACATGTACCCCACTATATCTACGGTATCCCATCTCCTTAAGCAGCTTTTATGGAACACTATCTCACAGCATTACAGCCTAAATAAAATTTCATTTGGATTTGGCCTCCTGCTGAGAACGAGACTGCTTTGTTTTAGCAGCAGAAGCAGTAAGCCAGAAAGGTATGTCCTGTTTTTCATGGCTAAGTGTGGTTTGACGATCACAATCAAGCCGTTCATGCTGTCAGGCTTCGGAATCTCATCCTCATCCCATACCATTCCCTTTTTTCCCTTTCTATTTTCATTTTGTGTTCTAACTCTCCCCTGCCTGTACCCTACCTGGAGGGCAAAATTATGATAAATGGTTTGTCTTTGCAAATTGTGGCTTGGCAATTACCTTGTTTTCTCTTTTCTTCTTTTCTAGGTGTTGACCACACAAACACAGATTTAAAGAAAAACTACGTAAGTAGAGTACATGCTTTGGGTGTTTAATTTCTGACCTCTCTAAAGTTGCAATTAAAATCTTTCTTGGAATCATTGTAAGAATCTCTGTGCCCATGCAGTTAAAAGAGACTGATTTTTTTTAAAGTTTTACTTAATTCGTAAGAAAGCTTGCATTTGTGTAGCACCTTTCATGGTCTTTTAAAAGAAGAATTTTAAAGCAATGGAGTACAACGGAAATGTAGTCACAGTTGTAACATAAAAAATGAGGAAGCCAATTTTGGCGAAAAACCAAAGAATACCAAGAGGTTGTAATTACTTTTTAAAACTATACTGGTCACTGATGCAACAGGCAATAGCTTTACAGTATACTAATGCATTGTCCTGAGAATCTGTATGTGTTATGCCTGTGCAACTCTGTGCTGTTTTGATGCATATTTCGCATCAGATTGATCATTTCATCAGTTGTACTGAACGTATGGTTTGTGGAACACAGTTAATTTATTCAGAACAAGGAATGCATGAAGAGCAGTATATATTCATTCTGTTTATTATTTAACAATCTGAGGGGGCACTTGATCAGGGAAAACTGCATTTTGTAGCATCCTCAGTGTAAAAACATTTTGGGCTTTTGAAGGAACAGCATATTTGCTAAATATTTCATTTGGTTTAAATAGTGGAGGGGGTGTCAAAATTCCACTGAGATATTTTTAATGCATTGCTAATGGATTTTTATTATACTGCAGCCTGCACTATTTTAATAAAGTTGTTAACCCATTAATTTTATGTGGTTAACAACATTGTTAAACAGTGCACTGGAATTTGGCATGAGCAGATGAAGCAAGGCAGTAAAAATACCACAGAGAGTAAGTTATCCTTACCTTTGAAAAAGAATCAATTAATTTAGCCTAATCCTCACCTAGCTGGTACTACTTCCCTACAGATCAGCAAATAACTGGCTGTCAGCCTATTAGATCTGCTGTTCTTCCACAGTCTGTCTGAGAAATGGAGCTATCTCCAGGTATAAGGGAATGCACAGCTCCAGTCTGAAAACCTTGACCAAATTAAAAATAAAGGCTGAAATGAATACTGATCAATAAGAATTTAACGCAGTACTGTATGCCTTTACATGTCTATTGCATCAATGATGAAGATTAAGTTGAATTAATTTTTGTAGCCTTCTACTTTATTAAATTAAAATACAACTAAGTGGTGGAATCTTCTCAGGGCTCAGGAAAACCTGACCTGCACACTTTTGCGGTTCCCAAACTGCATACCCGACGTGTGACTTTGCATGGCATTTTTGTCTTTTCACACTGGGGTCTGGTTTGCAGTGCAGTTTGCGAGCCATGAACCATTGCGGGAGGGGTGTGGATGCGGAGGCAAGCTGGTTAGAAGCACCTCAGTTCTCAAACCAGTATCCCCGTTCCCAACAGTGTTTAAAGGCCCCCAAACCTAACCTCTCACCTCCCTCACTCCCCGCCCACCCCAATACCAGCCCATGCTCCCTCAGATCACCCATGCCACCTCTATGCAACCCCCATGTATCCTCAATAACCACTCACCCAGTGTGCGCCATGTAGAGTCCTCAGATTCCATGCAATGTTAATGGAAAATATTTTACATTCCTTGGAGAAAAAATTGAACCCATCACTGTCCAATAAAAGCCTCCATACCAATGATATTGACAGAAAAAAATGCATTCTACCATGTGAAAAAAACTTGTAATCTTATTAGCTCGTGTCAACAAACCAGAAAACATATCAAAGGCAGAATCAGTTATTAAAACTTCTTGAAACTGTCATTCATTCTTAAATGAATACCTATTGTGCAGAAGCAATGATACTGGCCACAGCTGTCCAACAATAGACTAATCTCTGGGGAAGGAAGAACAGAAGGTGTTCATTTCAATTTCAAAGCAAAGTGCCTGACAATCAATGTAGGAAAGCAGATGGTTAAATTTTTTTTCAAGTGTCAAACCCAGGCTTTTTTCACAGCCAGAGCCACTTAAATCACAGTAGAAAAGATGTCAGCACAGGGTGACAGGATATTTTGATACCATTTTTTTTACTACATCATGGTGCTTTTTCCATGCACTGTAATGGATTTGAACACATACACAAGGTTGGTCAATATGAGGGTCAACTTACCTTTAAAAGACAGATCCCTATGATGAATCACTGCATTTAAAATACATCTACGTTACAATGCAGCACCTAATAGTGACATTTAAGGTGTGAAAACGCTTTGCACTTACCTTTCAGAATGTTCCAGGCTCAGCAGGCTTTTTGTTTGCTTCACAAGCTCATAAACCTGACCTGCTTTAAATGGGCTTCTCAGAACCCTCAACACCAGACGAAAATAGTGTGCAGGAGGAAATGCGATTTTTGTTCCCCATTTAAAAAGGGAAACTCAACCTCAACAGGAACGGGTGATTTGCACACTATTCCTGACCCACAAAAAGGCCAAAGGGAAATGGTGCGGGCTGGGAATGCAGAGGAAAATTGGATTTGCTCCAAAAAAAATAGGGTGGCCTTTGTACACTGAAAAGGATCTCTGTACCCAGATAAAAATTCGGCCCAAGATGTTTGAATTGAAGATGTTTGGAACTAATTTTACAATATTAAAAATGGCAGGTGAAGAATACTGCTCCTTTAATCTCACAATACATAAACTAAAACAGCTCATTTGAAATTATTCTACAGTAAACCTTTTATCCACATTTCCTGTTCCCTACAGTCTGAAATTTCTAGAACTTTGATCAGCTGTGTTAGATCCAGAAAAATGCTAGTCAAAAAAACTGTGTGCTTCAGCTGACTTAGCTGATAGTTGCAACAAGGCTAGAAGAATTCAACTTTATATTAATATATATATTTATATGATTATTTATATATATAGTATACTAAATTACTTTGTTATGCAGAACATTAAATTACTCTCTTATGTGAGTTAAATTCTTGCTATATTTTATATTTATTTATATATATATATTTATATATATTGTTATGGATGAACAGGGGGGTTTAATTTATAACAGATAAAAGCAAAACACTGTGGATGCTGGAAATCTGAAATGAAAATTTAGAAAAGCCCTGATTCCTCCACTCACAACCTATCCATAGACAGAAAGATGTTTTTGATATTTGATTCCCCACTTTTATGAGTGATGGCGTATGTTCCCCAACCCTTCAGTTTGGAATGATCCAATTCTCTATTAATAACCCCACAGCAAATTGAGATAAGGTAAAATAAGAGATTTAGTTTATTTTACATGCACAAAACATGCAAAAGGGGTTTTGCAACGTCTGCCCCTTTTCGGATTCATACAATAAAAGAGGGATAAGGGAAAGAAAGGGGTTCAGGACAGAGACCACAATAAAAAAAAGAATTATGGTTTCATGTGAGCCCAGAGTCCAGAATCAAAGTCCAATGAGGAATTTTTTCGCAGAGTTCATCTGGCTGAAGACTGGTGGTGTAAATTTTTCTTTTCCGGTGGTGTTAATGTTCCAAAGTGAAATAGGCATGCAGAGATTGAACGAGTTCTGTAGGCAATAGTACAAAATCTTCCCAGCAGACGCAGGTTAGATGGGGCCAGTTATCCAACTTGGTCTGAGCTTGTTTCTGTGTGGCCTTCCTGTGAGACATTGAACAGTAGACTGAAATAGAATCCAAAAGCTGTATAATTAAAACAATTCAAACAGTTCAAGTCTCAGTCATGTGACAAAGTGGCTTTGGGTCCAGCTATTCAGCTAACAGAGTCTCTTGTTAAAACCCATTGCATTTTGAGCAGGTAACTGTAGAAGCATTAGTGCAACGTTGGAAATGAGTCACAAATAGCTCTGTCCATAGCTAGCTGGTGCAGACGTCTCATCTATTATCCTTTGTGTTGGCTTGGCTGGAATGTTTATACAATGCAAGGGGTGTTATATTCCAGGAGTTTGATGTGTTAGCCATTGTCCACTTTTAAACTGGGTCTGTGACAGGTGGTGAGGGAACCATCAGGAGGGAAAAACATACTTGACCTCATCCTCACCAACTAGCCTGCCGCATGTTAAATGAGATAGATTTCAAACAGATGTAGCAACTTATGACTGGGAACCGTGAGGCGTTGTGGGCCATCAGTAGCAGCAGAATTGTACTCGACAATCTGTAACCGCATGGCCTGACACATCCCTCATTCTACCATTACCATCAAGGCAGGGGATCAACCCTGGTTCAATGAAGAGTGCAGGAGAGCATGCCAGGAGCAGCACCAGGCATACCAAAAATGAGGCGTCAACCTGCTAAAGCTACAACACAGGACTACATGCATGCCAAGCAGCATAAGCAGCAAGAGATAGACAGAGCTAAGCAATCCCACAACCAACAGATCAGAAACTTCCAGAGCTACCATCATGTGGTCAGCGGTGGCCATTTTATCAGTGCAGCCATTCACCAATTTTAAAAGAAAAATAATAATTTTATAAAGTAGCCAGGGTGACATAGATATATATATATAATTTTTCCTTCATGTCTTCTGATCATGAGTATATACATATATATGTACATCACAATGTCAGGAGCTGAAGAATCAATATGTATCCATATACTGTTATTATCCCCACCTGAGGTTACCCCTAGACAAGCCTGATCCCAGGGTGGAACCCAGCTTAATAGATCTTAACTTTTATTTGTTTGTTTAGATATGTGGAGAGTAGCTACTGAACAGAGGCACAGAGGTCGACTAATGAACTTTTAACAAAAGTATAGACATTTATTAAACAAGAAAGGTTGAACTATATTACAATACTCCTTCACCCACAACTATACCTTTACAAATATATACAGATTTGTAAGGATAACACAAGCTAAAAAAGCTATCTTAGACTCTAATGTTCACAGTAAGTACACAGTCCATGTAAACTAATAGGCACCCTGTGGTCAGACACACCACACTCTGAAACCAAGTGACAGATGCCACTCCAAACGGTTACTGTGGATCTCTCATCAACTCCCCCCAGATGCTTGTCAAACCATGAGCCACCCAGTCTCACTGAACTATCTTTCACACAAGGATATCCAATCTCCACTCTGGAAGAATTTGCTTTGAAATCTTCTCCCATGCCAACACTTTCTCTCAGATGCTTTCTGCAAGGATTCACCTCCAGGGTTTCGAACTCTCCTTCTGATATTCCTCTCCCCTGGGTCACCACATGCATTCAAGCTGTCTTCCATGCCATCTCTCTCACCAACTCAGCTTTCAACTGTACAACACTGCTTCACATACCTATAGGAAAGAGTTACAGACCTTCAGCCATCTCTTTGGACCTTCTTGACTCTTACAAGCTGGTCTTGCTTTAAATTTGCTTTCTGCAGCTTAAATCTGAAGCTTGGAGCCTTTCTCTCTCAGCCCCTCACTCTTAACTTCATCAACAGGACCTTTTCCAGGTTCATTTGGGACTTTCCACTGTTTCTATCTCACTCCTTTGGCCTTGGGATCTTTTGGTTCTATTGGGAAATCTGCTCTCACTCTACAGTTCCCTCTCCTAGTGTCCAGTCTGTCTAGAGTCCTGGCTTCAAACTGAGCTCAAAGCTGCTGTTTATTTAGTTTGTGTGTGTGTGTGTGCGTGCGGCTTAGCCTGTTGAGTCGTAAACCTCTCACTAGAAATGCAGGCACCTTTTTAAAGTGAAACTAAAACTCAATCTGACCTTTTCTTAACACATAGATACAGAAATACAAATCAAACTTAAACAATAAAGCTAAAAGTCATTCCTAACACCCACAAATACCAATACAACTTACTTAAACTACCTCTATTTAATACTGCTATGTGTTAGGCAACCAACGTCTATATATTTTAGCATAGTGCTGCGTGTTTTTTTCATTTGATCTGAGGATGTGGCCATTGCTGGCAAGACCAGTATTTATTGCCCATCTCTAGTTGCTTTTGGGAAGATAGTGATGAGCCACCTTCTTGAACCGTTGCAGTCCATGTGGTGTTGCTACACCCACAGTGCTGGCCCTGGATTTTGACCCAGCCACAGTGAAGGAACAGCGATATGGTTTCAAGTCAGGAGTCAGGATGGTTGTGACTTGAAGGGGAACTTGCAGTTGGCGGTGTTCTAAAATGTCGGCTAGCAGACATTTTAAGTGGGAAGGATTGCAGGTTTGGAAGGCACGTCAAAGGAACAGTATCTGTTTATAATCTACATTAGTGCATATTTTGTGTGTTTTTATGATGTATATATTTTGTGTTTTTATGTCATTGTGCTCTATATGTCTGCACAGCTTGACTCTCTGTTGTCACATTCTTTATCACACATTTTCTGGAAACCTTTATCCTTTATAAATCCCTGTCCAAATTTATAATTTATAATTTACCTATGTATTCGGTTGCAGAGCTTGGCCGTCAGGTTGACACTAATTGCTCATGCCATTTTCAGAAAAAAAAATTTTCATCTGCCAATTCTTTCTCATTAATGAAATTTCCAACATCCAGAACAGAAGTATTTAGAAAACATTTTTTTTTAAATCAGAAACTTAGTTACTTGACAGTGATTGCATTTATCAATTTCCTTGTACTTTGTATCTTTTAATGCCTTCATTATAGTTTTCATTCCAAAGCCTCAGCTTTTCCAAAAAGCCTGGGCTTAATGTTGATACTTTGCCCAGAGCTTTGACTCTGTGAGTTGAATTAAGATTGTACAGTCTGAATGTGTGTAGTGTGACAAATTTTCCAGCACGCATCAGTGCCACTCAAACATTTAGACTGCAGCAACATTATTCTTTAGCTTTTAGCACTTTCAAGTTGTTGTTGTTGTTTTAGTGCTGTAATTTTTCTTTAAATAATTATAAAGCATAAAATGACATATTACAAAAGTTTTATTGAGGTAATATTGAACAGGGTAGATTTTGGCTGTCGGGCAGCAACTGGCAGAATGTGCCGATTGGCTGCCTGCTCCTGCTGGCAGGATACTTGGTCCATCTTGAGGGTGAAGCCTCATCACCATGCCACCAGCTGCTGGCTGGGAAAATATTGAGTAACAGGGAAGCTGATCCAGGCCACAGGAAGATAGGAGCATGACTGGGGTGGTGGGGGAGGGCAGGAGCTTCGGGGGACATTAGTCCACTACTACATGAGTAGCTTGGAGGTACATTCCTGCTCCTCCTTGTCACAAGGTTAAATTTTGGCAAGGGGAAAAGAGATACAAGGAATAAAGATAGAGTGGGGTGAGAAAGAGGGAGAATTGGATTTGTGAATGATAGAGGAGTAAGAGAGGTTGGCATGAAACAGAGTGAGCGGATGAGTTTTCTTCATCTAATTTTACTCCAAAAACCTTGTCTTTTGAAGCCAACCTATAATTACTCACTCGAATTTTGTTGGCTGTCAGGAAAGGTCAATGGTAATCACTTACATCTCCGAAGAAGAGCAAAAATAATACAAATCGAGAAACTGACAGATGGGAGTATTTCTTTTCATTCGAATTTGATTTCATTTTTAAAAAGAACAGATTAATTTCTGAAAGCAAACAAAGCCTCGGGGGGAAATAGGAAGAGAGGGAGGTTAAGAGGTGAAGCGAGGAGAGAACCTGTTTGAGAGTGCGGGAGCCTCCAATCAAACACACTTTAGAAGAGTGAGCAGCAGTATGGGGAAGTGGTTGGAGAGAAGAGTGAAGTGACTGACAGCAGAGCAAAGGTGAGGGAGTGATAAAGTTGTTGATAATATAATTCAAAGGGGAAGAGTTGGTGAGGTATTGAGGTAGTGGGAAGAAGGTAGGAAGAAGAGGAGGTTGGAGATGTGATTGGAGTGAAGGGGTGGCAAAGCACATGTGACTGGAGAAGGGGGTCATGAGGACTCATTCTTTGTTACCCCCATCTCTAATGCAGGCTGCAACCATTAGTGGCTCCATTTCCCACCAGGCCATACCATACCTCCCATCCAAAATAAAAGAAGGATTTAAAAAAGACAGAGCCAGAAGATTGAGAGAGGGGCAAAAAGAAGAGTTATGGGGATGCAAGCAGTAGAGAAGAGGAGTAAAGAAAAAGCAGAAGAGAACAACATTAAGACAATCAGAGATAGATAAGTAAGTGACCATACTCTCTAGATTAATGTGCACAATGCAATGGGAGATCAACTAGTCACCATTCATTTAAAAATATCGTTTTCTTTTGATGCTCCACATTGAATGTCAAGAAAAATCCATCAGCACTGAAGCCAGAAAATACTAGAAACAAACACCAGGTTAATCAACACTTCATCCCTAATTGCCCATGAGAAGATCATGATGAGCCACTTGTTGAACTGCTGCAGTCCATGTGGTGTAGGCACACCGACAGAGCTGTTAGGAAGAAAATTCCAGGTTTTTAGCTTAGCAGCATTGAGAAATGGTGTAAGTCAGAATGGTGTGTTGGAGGGGAATTTGCAGGTGGTCTGCTACCCTTGTCCTTCTAGATTTTAGTGGTCATGGGTATGGAAGATGCTGTCAAAGGAGGCTTGGTGAGTTGCTGCAATGTATCTTGTATGTGGTACACATTGCTGCACTGTGCATCGGTGGTAGAGAAAGTGAATATTTATGGTGGTGGCTGGGATACTGGTCATTGGGCTACTTTTTCCTGGATGGTGCCAAGTTGTTTGAGTGTTGTTGGAGCCACAGTCATCCAGATAAGTGGAGAGTATCCCATCACACCCCTGATTTGTTCCTTGTAGATGGTGGACAGGCTTTGGGGACTCAGGACCTGAGTTACTCTGCAGAATTCCCAGCCCCTGACCTGCCATTGTAACCACAGTATTTATACAGCTGGTCCAGCTAAGTTTCTGGTCAATGGTAACCCCCAAGATGTTGACATTGGGTGATCAGCGATGGTAATACCAATGAATGTCAAGGGGAGATAGTTAGATTTTCTCTTGTTGGAAATGATCATTGTCTGGCACCTGTGTGGGAAGAATGTTACTTGCCACTTATCAGTCCAAGCCTGAATGTTGTCCAGGTCTTGCTGTATAGGTATGTTCCCTCAAAAGGGCAAGGTAGGACAAACAAATACAGAACTCCCTGGATGATAAAAGATATAGAAATTAAGATGAAGAAGAAAAAGCATGCCAATTACAGATGTCAAGTAGAAAATACAATTGAGAACCAGGATGAATATAGAAAGTTCAGAGAGGAGGTGAAAAAGCAAATAAGAGAAGCAAAGCAGGAGTATGAAGAGAGACTGGCAACCAACATAAAAGGGAATCCCATATAAATTCCATAGGCATATAAATAGTAAAAGGGTGGTAAAAGGAGGAGTTGAGCCCAAAAGGGACCAAAAAAAAGATTGAAGCAGGAGGCAGAGCTGAGGTTTTAAATGAATAATTTGTATTTGTCTTTACCAAGGAAGAAGATGCCACTCAGGCCATGGTGCAAGTGGAGGTAATTCAAACACTAGAAGGGTTTAAAATGGATAAGGAACAAGTATTGGGTAGGCGTTCTGTACTTAAAAATTGCAAATGTTACACCCTTGTTCAAAAAAGGGTTTAAGAATAAACCCAGCAACTACAGGCCTATCAGTTTCACTTTGGTGGTGGGGAAAATTTTAAACAATAATTTGGGACAGAATTAATAGTCACATGGACAAATGTGGCTTACTTAAAGAAAGTCAGCATGGATTCCCTATGGGGAAATTGTGCCGCAGATGCATCTATCCTTGACTGTATCGCTAGGAGTGACCACCACACAGTCCTTGCAGAGAGGATGTCCGTCTTCACATTGAGGATACCCTCCATCATCTTGTGTGGCACTACCACTGTGCTAAATGGGATAGATTTCGAACAGATTTAGCAACTCAAGACTGGTCAATCATGAGGCGCTCTAGGCTGTCAGCAGCAGTAGAGTTGTACTCAACCACAATCTGTAAACTCATGGCCCACCATATCTCCCACTCTACCATTACCACCAAGCCAGTAGATCAACCCTGGTTCAATGAAGAGTGCAGGAGGGCATGTCAGGAGCAACACCAGGCATACCTACAAATGAGGTGTCAACCTGGTGAAGCTACAATACAGGACTACTTGCATGTGTTATGACCATAGCTGGTGTTAATTGCTGCACAAACCAAATCCCGTAGGGAAGCTTGGCTTATGGGCCATACCCTTTTTTTTTGCATTCTGAAAATGAGGAAAAGATGTACCAATCTCAGCAGTAAGAGACCCAGTAACATTTTTGGGATTTTAAAAATTATAAGTAAAAGTTATATTAACAAGAATAAAAGAAAACTTAAGCACACAAGATTAGAGTTACACAATTAAGGTTAGTCTTACAAAACATTGTCCAAAAGACTCTCTACATGGTCACACCCACAAGTAAATACCTCCAGGCAACAGTCCCTTATAGATGTTAACTATAAAATAAATCCAGTAATATTACACAAGGAAAAATGCTGTAACTTCATTAAAGGCATACCACATGACCTCTACCCTCATCCACTTTGGTGAAATCCACTTCAGAGTAAAATTGCTTGCTACAGCCCAAGACTTTTCTGGCTTGAGTGCATGGTTGACTCAGATTGCACCTCCTCCCAGCCCAGGGATAATAGCTCCTAGCTCAGCTCCAGCTATCTCTAGCTAAGCTCTCCACAGTAACTCTAAAATAACTTCTTTCCCCTTTCATCTCCGGTTCCATTGTTCTCACACCTCTTTGAAACTCTAATCCTTTCAAATATAAAATCTTTTATGTCTCTATCTTGTCTTTGCTATTGGGTCAATAAAATATTATATCCTCACTACTATTTACCTGTGGAACTCCTGCAAGATGCAAACATGTTTCTTGACACCTCGGACTCCCCTTTGATATTCAAACAAACTCTCAATTTATTTAAAAATGCAAATGTTAGATCTAACCTATTTACTTGTACCACAAACTTAACACCTCCCTATCCTATTTTAAAACCCCCAGACAACCTAATTCCTATTAATCTCTGCCCAGCTTAATTAAATCACACACACACACACACTCACACACCCTTCTTTACAGAATAACACAATATTCCCCAAAAATATTTTTTAAAAATTCATTCTCACACATGCCAAACATCATATGCAGCAAGTGATAGACAGAGCTAAGTGATTCCACAACCAGTGGATCAGATCTAAGCTCAGCAGTCCTGCCATATCCAGTTGTGAATGGTGGTGGACAATTAAACAACTCATTGGAGGAAGTCGCTCCAGTGATGGGGAGCCCAGCATATCAGTGCAAAAGGTAAGGCTGAAGAATCTGCAACAGCCTTCAGCCAGAAGAGCCAAGTGGATGATCCGTCTCGGCCTCCTCCGGAGGTCTCCAGCATCACAGATACCAGTCTTCAGCCAATTCGATTCACTTCACGTGATATCAAGAAACGGCTGAAGGCACTGGATAGTGCAGAGGCTATGGGCCCTGACAATATTTTGGCAATAGTACTGAAGACTTGTGCTCCAGTACTTCGTGCACCCCTAGCCAAGCTGTTCCAGTAAAGCTACAACACTGGCATCTCCCCGGCAATGTGGAAAGTTGCCCAGGTATGTCCTGTACACAAAAAACAGGACAAATCCAACCTGGCTAATTACCACCACATCAATCTACTCTCGATCATCAGTAAAGTGATGGAAGGGGTCTTCAACAGTGATATCAAGCAGCACTTGCTTAGCTAGCAATAACCTGCTCACTGACGTCCAGTTTGGGTTCTGCTAGGGCCACTCAGCTCCTGACCTCATTACAGCCTTGGTTCAAACATGGACAAAAGAGCTGAACTCCAGAGGTGAGGTGAGAGTGACTGCCCTTGACATCAAGGTAGCATTTTGACCGAGTGTGGCATCAAGGAGCCCTAGCGAAACTGGAGTCAATGGGAATCGGGCGTGGTGGGGGGGCGGGGGGGGGAAACTGTCTGCTGGTTGGAGTCATTCCTACCACAAAGGAAGATGGTTGTTGTTGCTGGAGGTCAATCATCTCGGTTCCAGGGCATCACTGCAGGAGTTCCTCAGGATAGTGTCCTCGGCCCAACCATCTTCAGCTGCTTCAGCAGTGACCTTCCTTCCATCATAAGGTCAGAAGTGGGGATGTTTGCTGATGATTGCACAATGTTCAGCACCATTTGCAACTCCTCAGATGCTGAAGCAGTCCATGTCCAACTGCTGTAAGACCTGGACAATATCCAGCCTTGGGCTGACAAATGGCAAGTAACATTCGCGCCACACAAGTGCCAAGCAATGACCATCTCCAACAAGAGAGAATCTAGCCATTTCCCCTTGACATTCAATGTCATTAACATCACTGAATACCCCACTATCAACATCCTGGCAGTTACCATTGACCAGAAACTGAACTGCACTATTCATATAAATACTGTGACAACAAGAACAGGTCAGAGGCTAGGAATCCTGCAGTGAGTAACTCACCTCCTGACTCCTCAAAGCCTATCCACCATCAGAATGCACAAGTCAGGAGTGTGATGGAATACTCACCACTTGCCTGAATGAGTGCAGCTCCAACAACACTCAAGAAGCTTGACATCATCCAGGACAAAGCAGCCTGCTTAATTGGCACCCCTTCCACAAACATTCACTCCCTCCACCACTGATGAACAGTGGCAGCAGTGTATACCATCTACAAGATGCATTGAAGCAACTCACCAAGCCTCCTTAGACAGCACCTTCCAAATGCACAACCAATAACAGCTGGAAGGACAAGGGAAGCAGACACATGGGAACACCACCACCTGGAATTTCCCCTCCAAGTCACTCACAATCCTGACTTGGAACTACATCGCTGTTCCTTCACAATCACTGGGTCAAAATCCTGGCGCTCCCTCTCTAATAGCACTGTGGGGTGTAACCAAACCACATGGACTCCATACAGTTCAAGAAGGCAGCTCACCACCACCTTCTCAAGGGCAATTAGAGATGGACAATAAATGCTGGCCTAGCCAGCGATGCCATATCCCATGAACGAATGGAAAAAAACTTGCTGGAACTTTTTGAAGAGGCAGCAGAAAAGGCTGTTGAAGGCAATGCTGTTGATGTGATGTGCATGGACTTTCCAAAGCCATTTGATACAGTGCCTCACAACAGAGTTGTGAGCAAAGTTATAGCACATGGAATAAAAGGAATAGTAGTAACATGGATATAAAATTGCCTGAGTTACAGGAAACAGAGCATAGTGGTTAATAGATGCTTTTCAGGCTTAAGTAACGTTTGCAGTGGAGTTTCCCAGGGGTCAGTGTTGGAACTCTTGCTTTTCCTGATATATATTAATGACCTAGACCTTGGTGTACAGGGCATAATTTCAAAATTTGCGCATGATACAAAACTTGGAGGTATTGTGAATTGTGAGGAGGATAGTGTGGAACTTCAAAGGGACATAGGCAAGTTGGTGGAATGGGTGGACAGGTGGCAGATGAAGTTCAATGCGGAGAAATGTGAGGTGATTAATTTTGGACAGGAGAACAAGGAGGGCTAATATAAAATAAAGGGGACAACTCTGAAGGGGGTTGCAGGAGCAGAGGGACATGGGTTTATATGCATAAAATGGCAGGACAGGTTGAGAGTGAGGTTAATAAAGCATACGGTATCCTCAGCTTTATTAATAGGGGTATAGAGTATAAAGTATAAGAACTTGTATAAGACACTGGTTTGGCCTCAGCTAGAGTATTGTATCCAGTTCTGGGTGCCAAACTTTAGGAAGGATGTGAAGGCATTGGAGAGAGTGCAGTAAAGACTGAACTTCAGTTATGAAGATTGATCAGAGAAGTTAGGACTGTTTTCCTTGGAGAAGAGAAGGCTGACAGGAGATCCGATAGAGATCTCATAGACTCAAAATCATGAGGGGTCTGGACAGCGGAGATAGGGTGAAACTGTTCTCACTTGCGAAAGGATTGAGAATGAGAGGACGAGATTTAAAGTAATTTGCAAAAAAAGCAAAAGCAATATGAGAAAAAATATTTTCATGCAGTTGGTAGTCAGGGTCTGGAATGCACTGACTGAGAATGTGGTGGAGGCAGGCTTAATTGAAGCATTCAAAAGAGAGCTAGACTCTTATTTTAAAAGGAACAATGTGTAGGGTTGCGGGCAGAAGGCAGGAGAATGGCACGAGGTAAGTTGCTTATTCGGACAGCTGGTGGAGACACAATGGGCTGAATGACTGCACTGCAACAATTCTGTGATTCTGTGTTATGAACCTGGATTGCTTCAGTATTTGCGATGTCTCAGATATGTCACTATGGGTGTAGTTTGTTTTAATAGTACCTACACGTAAATAGTCCTATAGAGAATCCACACTACCTGTTACCTGCCCCTGTTACGCAAGTAGGTGGTACTTTGATGGGACTTTCAGTACTAAATGCTGAGTTAAAAAATTGCTCTTGCCTGTCATCTGCCTACCCACCATATCCCCAGCTGCTGCTGTGGCTCATTACAAGTTGTCCTTGGCCCACTATGAGCTCTCCTCTTTTTCACTGTTGAATGGACCCTTGGAAATTGGAGGACTTCCTCACCTTCTTCCCAAACCCAGCTGTTCACGCTCACCATCGTCAAATAGAAAAGTTACAATCTTTGAAGTGCTAAACCTACAATGAATAAATCATGCCAGCACTTCCCCCCCAAAAAATAATTAAATAAATAGTCCTTGCTTCCTATGTAAATTCTACTAAAAACCCCCTCATAATTGTGCTGTCATAGCTTTAGTACACGCACAAACAAGTGACTGCAAATCCTCAGAATGAATGCAGTGTGTGTGGTATAAATTATTAAGCAAATTCTAGCTGTATTCCATTTGCATCATCAATCACAGCCCTACGTGAGAGTTTTTTGCCATCCCCAATTGATTTGCTGGTCCTGTGTCTAACCCTGTTCTGACCTTCCCCCTTTGAAATTGTCAGCACCATTTCTACTTTCTTAGCATTTGGTAAGGTGAGGGCGCTAGCCTACTAGCTTGAGTTTCTTCAACTACAAAGGATAATGAATCTGGTAACTTGTATAGATCTAAGGCTCAGGCTTCTTGCATGATACAGACACCTAATGGAAAACATTTTTTAACAAGTAAATTCCAGTGCATGAATAAGTTTAATAATTTTCTTGTAAAAATATTTTTTATTTAAGTTAATTGCAAAGGAGCTAAAGGGAAGACGAAGGGACATTCTTCTACATAATGGATTGCTACGGTCTGGAATGCACTGCCTGAAAGGGGGTTGGAAGGAGATTCAATAGTCGTCTTCAAAAAAGGAATTGGATAAATGTTTGCAAAAGAAAATAACTGCACAGCTTAGGGAAAGAGCAAGGGAGCAGGCCTAACTGGACAGTTCTTTTAAAGAGCTCACATAAGTATGTGGGGCTGGATAGCCTCCTTCTGTGCTGTATAATCTGTATTTACAAAGCTTATTTCTACTGTTGTCTTTCTCAGCTAGTAAGAGTTCAAGTTGGCAGATGAAAGGATTTTTGTAATAATAGAGGTGTACGTTGACTGGCTGTCATTTTGCTCCTTGTTTTTGGTAGGTTTTGCAGACTGTTAATTTTTGATCGGAAGATTTTGAAATTGCTGTTTGGCAGTTTTTATTCCTCGTTGTTATGTGTTAATTGACACTTTCATATATGTCAGCTGTGATTTGTTGTTATTTTACGAACATGGAATTTAAGCCAATCAGGTATAAGTGTGATGCAAGAATCAGCATATTAAAAAGGTGTGACACCACGAAGTGTGATGTCTGAGGTTCGACTGCCAATGATGCCTGTAATTTGGAATGTTTCTTTGATCAAAACTGTGAATATGTTACAATTGTGCAATCTGGAAGTCCTAGGATGACAATAGCCTAGGTTATTTGTGTATGCCCTGAAGGAGTAATGCTTTTCCCAGGCCTACAAAAATAATTTGACATTTCCCTTTGGCGGGCATCTTCAGTTTCATTGTCTGTGGAACTGGATCGCTTCTCGGCCTTTTGGCTAAGATCAAGTGTTGCAGGGGCGACACCATGGTCCTGCCAAGGCAAGGTCGGGATGGAAGGGCGATAACCAATCGCAATCCAAATCCATACCGTGGGTTACCTATCACCGTCCGAATCACGGTGAACCACAGCGATGAAGGAGGATCACCTATGGATCGGGGCTTCTTCACCAGGAGGATCCTGTTGAAGGCGTGCGGCTTCCAAGCTACGGAGATCTTCACCCTGCACGACTCCCGCAAAGGTGGTTATTTCGACGTGACGTTCAAGCGAGTGGCAGACTGCGTCCGGCTCCTGAGGGTGTTCGAGGAGAAGAGAGACCTGCCGGAGATGAAGATCCTGACGGCGGAGCCGCACTTTTCTCTGCCGTTGCAACGGGAACGTGAGGTGATGGTGCATGTGTACAACCCCTTCGTCCCTGTCGCCGACGTGGTCACCTTCCTCACCAGGTACTTCGATAAGGTGGGGAGCGGCACCGAGATTCGAGACGACTTGGGGATCTGGACAGGCAAACGCCTGTTTAAGGTCACGCTAAAGACCGATGGTAAGGGAGCCATTTTCCACCCTCCCTCCAGTTTCGCTATCGGGGGAAACCGGGGCTACCTGGTCTACGCTGGGCAACCCAAGCATTGTCGCTCATGCGGCAAGGCTGGTCATGTGGCGGCCAACTGCAGCGCCTCCCTCTGCAAGATCTGCAAACAGGAAGGGCACCAGACAAAAGACTGCAAACAGGCCAAGTGCTGCAACCTGTGTGGCGAGGCAAGTCACCTCTACAGGACCTGCCCCAAACGCTGCCGTACTTACGCACAGGCAGCCAAAGCCGACCAGGGGGAAGCAGAAGAAAGGTTCCGTGTCACTCCAACCACCAAGGCCCCCAGGGAGCTCAACGGGACAAAGGAGGACACAGAGAGAGACAAGGTGGAGAAAGAGATTGAGGCAACAGAGAGCCAATCAACAGCACTACCCCCTGAACCTCCCAGTCCTCAGGAATCAATGGAGGAGGAGGCAGCAGTGGAAAAGCAGCAGGGGGAGTGGCGGACGGTGAAGAACAAGAAAAGTAAGAGGGAGCGAAGAAGAAGCAAAGGCGCTTCCCAGAGAAGCGGCAAGAGGCGTCTCCCATCCGACACGGATGACAAGGGCAGCAGCTCTTCGGATGATGAAGTGCCAGAGCGGCACCGACAGAAGAGGCGGCAAAGCTCCAGGGCGTTGGAGGACGAGACACCCGAGCTCCAGAAAATTGGAGACAACAAGGAGACCAGCGCACCCCAACTTTGCCTGCAACCTGAGGAGGCCAGTGCACCACAGCCCCTGGAATCTGGGAGCAGTGAGGCAATCATCGCACCCCAGCTCCAGGAAGCCGGGAACAGCAACACCCCAGAGGGGGTGAGTTTTGGAGAAGCTTCTCCAGCAAAGGTCATCTCAAAACCCGCTCTCTACGTGAACCTCCAGATGCCACCGGAGCAGAACACGGCCAAGGAGATCTACCTCAGCCCATCCAAAGTGAAGGAATTTGAGCTCACTACGGGTATGAAGGAGCAGACTAAAGGTCTGGGACTCTCAGAGACAGTGGGTTTGGTAGGAGAATAAATGCTTTAAAATGGGTTTAAAGATTGTATCCATAAATGTGCGTAGCATTAAATCTACTACGCGATGTGTTGCGACCTTGGACTACCTAGCCAAGGTCAAAGCTGACCTGTTGTTTCTGCAGGAGTGTGCGATACCGCACCTCAGCTCCTACAGGCAATGGTCACGATGGTGGTCCCACGGGCCATCGATCTGGTCGGGCGGAAACGACTCTCGTTCCTCCGGCCTGGGTATTCTGCTGCGGGGAGGCAACTTCACCGTCTCCGAGGTCAAGGAGGTGGTGGGCGGGCGACTCCTCGTAGCAGACGTAATGTACAAGAACGCTCCACTCCGGTTAATTAACGTGTATGGCCCGGCACAAGGGGCTGAGCGGCTGGAGGTTTTTCAGCAGCTCCCACTGCTGCTGGCGACCTCCAGGCCGGTCATTCTGGGCGGGGACTTCAACTGCATCATCGATGCGGCTGGACGATCCGGCAGGGCCGGAAGCAGATTGGACGCTACGTCCAGATCCCTGATGGAAACAGTTAAGGATGCCAAGCTGCACGACGTCTTCAGCAACCCTGCAGACGGAGCGCAGCGTAGATACACCTGGTCGCAGCCAGACGGGTCCATTCGTTCCAGGATAGACTTCCTGTTTGTGTCCCGTGCATTCACAGTCAGATCCACCGAGGTCAAGCCGGTGTTCTTCTCTGACCACTGCCTCCTACTGGCGGACTGCCACTTGGAGGAAGACCTGAGGGTGGGCAGGGGGGCATGGAAGCTAAATGTGCAACTGCTGACCCCAGAGAACATTGAGGAGCTCAAGAGGGATTACAAAGGTTGGAGAACCGTGAAACCCCTCTTTGAGTCCCTGACACACTGGTGGGAAGTGATCAAGGGAAGCATCAAGAGGTTTTTCATCCGCAAAGGCACCCAGAAAGCTAGAAAGGAACAGAGGGAAATGTCCCGACTCCAGGAAAAGATGCAGAATCTGCTCCGGCTGCAGTCGATGGGGGTCGATGTCAAGGAGGAGCTCCAAGAGGTGAAGGGCCAGCAAGCCTCGCACTTTGCCTCGGAGGCCTCCAAGATCATCTTCCGTTCCAGAGTCCGCTCCGTGGAGCAGGATGAGACGTGCTCACGTTTCTTCTTCCAAAAGGTACACAGAGAGCGCTCTGTGATCAGCAGCCTGAAGGAAGAAGACGGCTCAGTAAAGTCATCACGGTCCGACATTCTGAGGATCAGCAAATCCTTTTATGCCGGACTGTATGACGTGAAGCCCACGGACAGCACGGCCTCCCAGTCCTTCCTGTCCTCTATCACGGAGGTCTTAGACCACAGTACGCGGGAGAGCCTAGACAAACCGCTAACTCCTGACGAACTGACTAAGGCCCTCGAGTCCTTCGAGAAGAGTAAAACCCCCGGAAGCGACGGCCTGCCGGCGGAGTTGTATTCGGCTCTGTGGGACCTGATCGGCCCAGACCTGCTAGAAGTGTACGAGAGTATGCTCCTGGCCGGCAGCATGTCAGAATCCATGAGGAAAGGCATCATCACCCTCATCTACAAGCACAAGGGGGAAAGGGAGGAAATTAGAAATTGGCGACCCATTTCACTGTTGAATGTGGACTATAAGATTCTGTCCAAGGTCATCGCCAACCGGGTCAAATCCGCTCTGGAATTGGTGATTCACCCTGACCAGACCTGCTCTGTGCCAGGCAGGAAGATCTCTGACAGCCTGGCGCTGCTCAGGGATACGATTGCCTATGTACAGGACAGGGGTGTGGATACCTGCCTCATCAGCTTGGATCAGGAGAAGGCCTTTGACAGAATATCGCACACCTACATGGGGGATGTGCTCTCCAAAATGGGCTTTGGGGAGGGAATTCGAAATTGGATCCAACTGCTCTACACTAACATCAGTAGCGCAGTCTCAATCAATGGGTGGGAAACAGATAGCTTTCCGATTAAATCTGGAGTCAGGCAGGGCTGTCCTCTCTCGCCTGTCCTTTTCGTGTGCTGCATAGAACCCTTTGCCGAGTCCATCAGGAAGGATCCGGGCATAAGAGGAGTGACGATCCCAGGCAGTGGAGGCACTCAGGTAAAAGCCTCCCTGTACATGGACGACGTCGCCGTTTTCTGCTCGGATCCGCTGTCGGTGCGCAGACTGATGCACGTCTGCGACCAGTTCGAACTGGCCTCGGGAGCCAAGGTAAATCGTGGGAAGAGCGAGGCCATGTTCTTTGGGAACTGGGCTGACCGATCCTTTGTCCCCTTCACTGTCAGGGCTGACGGCTTGAAGGTGCTGGGGATATGGTTCGGAGGGACCGGGGCATGCGTTAGAAACTGGAAGGAGCGAGTGGCTATGGTGAAAAGGAAACTGGGCATGTGGGAGCGACGCTCCCTCTCCATTGCGGGTAAGAACCTGGTCATCAGGTGTGAGGTACTCTCGCTGTTGCTGTACGTGGCGCAGGTCTGGCCCATTCCACACTCCTGCGCGATGGCGATCACTCGAGCCATCTTCCGCTTTATCTGGAGGTCGAAAATGGATCGTGTCTGCAGGGACGCGATGTACAAGCCTCTAGATAAAGGGGGAAAAAACGTGCCCAACATCGCCCTCATACTGATGGCCACCTTTGTGTGTGGCTGCATCAAGCGGTGCGTAGACCCTCAGTACGCAAACACCAAGTGTCACTACGTGCTGAGGTTCTACCTGTCCCCGGTGTTGCGAAGGATGGGTCTGGCCACGCTGCCGCGGAACGCTCCAAGTAGTTGGACCGTGCCGTACCACCTGTCCCTGGTGGAAAAATTTATGCAGAAAAACACCTTTGACCACAAGTCCATCAGGCAGTGGTCAGCACGTAACGTCCTAGAGGCCCTGAGGGAAAAGGAGAGGGTGGACCCTGTGGGATGGTTCCCCGAGCAGACTGTCAAAGTCATTTGGCAGAATGCCTCATCGCCAGAACTTTCCAACAAGCACCAAGACGTAGCTTGGCTGGTGGTGAGAAAGGCCCTCCCCGTCAGATCCTTCCTACACGCCAGGAGTCTCACCCCCTCTGCACGTTGCCCTCGAGGTGGCTGTGGTGGGGAAGAGACCGTTGTTCACCTCCTTGTGGATTGTGCCTTTGCAAAGAAAGTCTGGAGAGAGATGCAGTGGTTGCTGTCGAGGTTCATCCCGAGCAGTTCTGTGACACAGGACTCTGTGCTCTACGGGCTGTTCCCAGGGACACACACCGAGACAAACATCGACTGCAGCTGGAGGATCATCAACTCGGTGAAAGAGGCGCTTTGGTCTGCCCGAAACTTGTTGGTCTTCCAGCACAAAGAGTTGTCCCCGACCGATTGTTGCGGACTGGCACAATCCAAAGTCCAGGACTACGTGCTGAGGGACGCACTAAAGCTTGGGGCAGCTGCCGCAAAGGCGCAATGGGGAAGGGTCGCTGTCTAAGACCTTTCTACCACAGCGCACCGAGAGACTGGGAACTGTTTAGAGCCCCTCGGGCTGTACAGATCAAAATGAAAGGCTGTAAATGATTGTAATATTGTTTGTACTGATGCACCTGGTGATACATTTTGTAAAAGTTTAACCTGGATTGTACCCTTGTAATGTTGTTTTTGAAATGGTTTTGAATGTGATTGAAGATTTTTTATGAATAAAGTATATTTTTACAAAAAAAAAAGTCTGTGGAACTGGCCACTGGCCATGGCATAAGAGGAGTGACGATCCCAGGCAGTGGAGGCACTCAGGTAAAAGCCTCCCTGTACATGGACGACGTCGCCGTCTTCTGCTCGGATCCGCTGTCGGTGCGCAGACTGATGCACATCTGCGACCAGTTCGAACTGGCCTCGGGAGCCAAGGTAAATCGTGGGAAGAGCGAGGCCATGTTCTTTGGGAACTGGGCTGACCGATCCTTTGTCCCCTTCACTGTCAGGGCTGACGGCCTGAAGGTGCTGGGGATATGGTTCGGAGGGACCGGGGCACGCGTTAGAAACTGGAAGGAGCGAGTGGCTATGGTGAAAAGGAAACTGGGCATGTGGGAGCGACGCTCCCTCTCCATTGCGGGTAAGAACCTGGTCATCAGGT
Organism: Cetorhinus maximus; assembly: GCF_964194155.1. NCBI lineage: Eukaryota > Metazoa > Chordata > Chondrichthyes > Lamniformes > Cetorhinidae > Cetorhinus > Cetorhinus maximus. Next base: position 61,899,751 of record NC_135885.1, on the reverse strand, counting down.
GTGAGGTACTCTCGCTGTTGCTGTACGTGGCGCAGGTCTGGCCCATTCCAGACTCCTGCGCGACGGCGATCACTCGAGCCATCTTCCGCTTTATCTGGAGGTCGAAAATGGATCGTGTCCGCAGGGACGCGATGTACAAGCCTCTAGATAAAGGGGGAAAAAACGTGCCCAACATCGCCCTCATACTGATGGCCACCTTTGTGTGCGGCTGCATCAAGCGGTGCGTAGACCCTCAGTACGCAAACACCAAGTGTCACTACGTGCTGAGGTTCTACCTGTCCCCGGTGTTGCGAAGGATGGGTCTGGCCACGCTGCCGCGGAACGCTCCAAGTAGTTGGACCGTGCCGTACCACCTGTCCCTGGTGGAAAAATTTATGCAGAAAAACACCTTTGACCACAAGTCCATCAGGCAGTGGTCAGCACGTAACGTCCTAGAGGCCCTGAGGGAAAAGGAGAGGGTGGACCCTGTGGGATGGTTCCCCGAGCAGACTGTCAAAGTCATTTGGCAGAATGCCTCATCGCCAGAACTTTCCAACAAGCACCAAGACGTAGCTTGGCTGGTGGTGAGAAAGGCCCTCCCCGTCAGATCCTTCCTACACGCCAGGAGGCTCACCCCCTCTGCACGTTGCCCTCGAGGTGGCTGTGGTGGGGAAGAGACCGTTGTTCACCTCCTTGTGGATTGTGCCTTTGCAAAGAAAGTCTGGAGAGAGATGCAGTGGTTGCTGTCGAGGTTCATCCCGAGCAGTTCTGTGACACAGGACTCTGTGCTCTACGGGCTGTTCCCAGGGACACACACCGAGACAAACATCAACTGCAGCTGGAGGATCATCAACTCGGTGAAAGACGCGCTTTGGTCTGCCCGAAACTTGTTGATCTTCCAGCACAAAGAGTTGTCCCCGACCGATTGTTGCGGACTGGCACAATCCAAAGTCCAGGACTACGTGCTGAGGGACGCACTAAAGCTTGGGGCAGCTGCCGCAAAGGCGCAATGGGGAAGGGTCGCTGTCTAAGACCTTTCTACCACAGCGCACCGAGAGACTGGGAACTGTTTAGAGCCCCTCGGGCTGTACAGATCAAAATGAAAGGCTGTAAATGACTGTAATATTGTTTGTACTGATGCACCTGGTGATACATTTTGTAAAAGTTTAACCTGGATTGTACCCTTGTAATGTTGTTTTTGAAATGGTTTTGAATGTGATTGAAGATATTTTATGAATAAAGTATATTTTTACAAAAAAAAAAAGTCTGTGGAACTGGCCAGAGCCTGCACGGCGCAGGCTCAGACTGAGATAGCAATCAAGGTCCTAATTTACATCATAAAACCCCAAATTGGATATTACAACAGGCCTATCATCTGAAGCAGGCAGGCTCTTTGAACACCTGGCAAACTGAAGCTGTCTGTATTACTGGATGTTCGTGGGACAATAAGGCTCCCAACCCCATCTTGATGTAGTTCTTGCCTGTTAATGCCAGGCAAAGGCAATGAAAACCAACTTGTATGTCTTTCTTTGTCGGTCTTAAAGAGTTTTAGAATTCATTTTCCATGATTCGAAAATTAGTGCCAGTTTTCTTCTTTAATAGTCTCAAATGGTTTTCCTGCCCTCTCATTGTACCTTCAACTCTGGAAATCCCATATTTAAGAGCTGCTGCTTACCTGTTGTCCTTACCACCTTTCTTGGATATCTTAAGCTGCTTGAGAGTTGTTCTGCCTGAACATGGCTTCCAAAACAAAACGTGAGAATCCAGTCATCATAGCATTAATTAAACCAATGAATGGCAGGAGTTTCTGATGAAACAACAAGTCAAGCTGATTGTCCCATTCATATTTTTGGATTAGACAGCCTTGTCACCTTTCCTTTCATGGTAACATTATTTTTCAGCTTTCTCTACAATGCTTTTAGGCAAGGTTTTCAAAGCCAGAATTTCCACCTTCTTTAAAATTGAGGGCGAACAACAAAGTGGCAATGCAGTCAGGACATTTTCCAGCTTCTCTCGGTCAAAGGAGAGAAGGTACTGTTGGTCTACTCCACTTAATGTGTCAGCATCAAACTCTGATATATTGAAGCATTCTTTTCGAAAGCTCCATTGGATTTCCCATTTCATCTCTTTTCATTCTTAAACTTCTCCCATTACTCTATTACCAGTACTGGTTTCACAATCTGACAGCTACACTTTGCCCATTATTCTTTCCTCACTGGAATTTTGTGCATCAGGTTCAGCCTTTGCTTCCAACTTAATTGTGCCTGACAAAGGTTTCATTCTCTTCTGTCTTCAACAGTTTCCTTTATTTCTCCTGCAGTTTTTAACATGATTCCCCCTTAATTTGGTCTTAATGTCTAGCTAACCTTTGTGTCAGACATATCAGTTTTAAATACGCCTACCTTGTCTGATTTTTCAATGTCAGTTCCAAATGGTGATATTTCAGATCCATCTTATGAATTTATCTGCAGAAACTTTCACTATTTTGGTTAGCAGATTTTCCAAAATTCCCTTTCAGAATTCCATCAATATGTTCCTGTGGAGAAGGTTTCAAACCCATTGTAGATGTTAATGTAAAATCTCTCCCTTTCTCTACCCAAGCCTTAGGAGGCTCTGAACATTGGTAGCCTTTAAAAAAAAGACCCATTTCACCTTCTCCTCTATTGACAGCATTGAATGCTGTTAGGGTATTGGTCTGCCGATGCTGGGTGGTCTCTGATATCTCTCACATGAGGCCATTTCTTGTGCAATGAGTGTTAGTGAGTTATTTGACCTTGGGCGTACCAGAGCGAACTCATCTTCTCCCCACCTAGTGTCTATATTTGTATTTTTCACCAGGACAAGAGTGGGACACCTGCCAAAGGTTTTTCTTCTTTAGCTGAACCAATTGCAATAACCAAATTATCACCCTGTGTAATTAAGCACAGACTGGGAATCAGACCTTGGATGATCTGTGGTTCAGTTTCATGCTGCCTTCACTGAATGAGCCTTTAATAGAGCTAAATAATCATAGTTGACCTATTTTTATGAAAACTGATGTTTCTACCTTTGTTTACTCTACATGAGTTTTGAGTGCTTTTCAACCATTTGATTTCAACACTGACACAACTTCAGGGGGAGAATTTTCCCCCCGTCAGGGGAGTTGTGGGGGGGTTGTGCGGGGACTGGCAGGAGCGCCGCCATTTTACAATTAAGGCCCATCCAGTGTGACACACACCCGAAAGTGCTGTGCGCTCCCTGTGTGGGCAGAGGGGGGGGGATTTCCCTGAGTCAGGGCCTGTGCTCTTTCGCACATGTGCACAAAAGAGCGCAGAAATCTCCCTGAGGCATCTCGGTGCTTCAGGAAGATTAGTTTAACTTCTGAAAAATTTAATAAAGTTGAAAAAAATTTTAAGGACATGTCCCCCCATGTGAAACTGTCACATAAGCTGGGACATGTCCATTAATTTTTTCAAAAATTTTTGTTAAATTAATAAACCCTTCATGAAACCTCATCCTGCCCATGGATGAGGTTTCACGAAAAATGCGAAGGCCGCCTGAGCTCTTTGCCTGCCCGCCAACCTTAAGTTGGACGGGCAGCATTCCTAAAAGCTTTAATAGGCCTTTGACAGTTCGGCGGGCACACAGCCGAGATGGTTGCACACCTGCCAAACTGACAATCTAAATGACGTGAGGTAACATCGACATACCCGCATGAAGTCACCGCGCATCATTTCAAGTCCGTATGACCCTTCTTCAGAGCCTTCAAGACGTTGTCCAACTTTTCCCCGTCTGTCATTCGCTGTGAGATGGGAAAAGTCATCCCCTACAGGAATAACACGGGCATTCCCATTCACAAAGACTTGAAAGACCCCCCAGAATAGTGTTTAAAATCATGCCAGCCATTTTGGGAAACAGCAACTAATATTGATGCAGCTGTCTAGATTGACAGAATCATGGGACATATGCAGCATAAAAAACAGCTCATAACTGACCCAGCAGTTCCTGGGGTTCTTGGTTTTGACCTCCCTCGAAGACAGTGCACAGCACTCAACTGAATCTGCACAGGGGATGGATGATGCAGCCACCTGCTCCATAAGTGACAGATATGGGACAACCTGAAATGTGATTGTGGCCATGAGTCCTGGACTATGGAGCACATCACCCTGCCCATTAAGGTCTGCTGTGAGAGGCACCTCATTTCTTCACTCAATATCTCAGGAGGTGACTGAATGGATAGCCAAACTAGACATCGTATTAGAAGCTTTTCCCATCATATAAAAACAACAGTACCTAATTGGAGATCCTCTTTGTACATTGTGCAACATTTTACACCCTTCTCTAGCATTTTAAATAATCAGCTTTTAAACCCTTTTATTGTGAAAGCAAGGAGCAAGATGAAGGCCCTTGTAAAATGACATCACCAGAATTTAAAATAACGAAAGGAAACGCAGATGAATTAGAAAATTATGATTAAATGGTGAAAACATGGTTTTCAAGAGCAACAGATTGGAGAAACACAGGAAGTTCATGCCTGTTATGTCCTGAGATATAATGGGATGAAATTTATTAATGGCAGATTTTGGGTGCCAAAACATCATTGCGCATAGAGTAGGTGCCAGAAGCCAGAGACCTGAGCCTTGTCCAAAACTGGAACTAATGCCTCATTAACATAATTTCTGTGAGCTGCGGACATGCTAATTGAACATCCTGATGAAGTTTGTAGGTCGCAATGACAACACCTTGAGCCAGATGTGTTGCCAGCAGTGGCCTTCACGTAGGCCCTGGGAAACAGGGCATGGTGACTAGGAAGGTGGGGGCTGGCAGGCGGGGTGCTGTTTACTGGGGGAGCAAGCATGTGCCAGCAGGAGGCTGGAGCAGTGCTGTAAGACTAGGAGCAGCTGCTCTGCAGTAAATTAAAATTCAAAAGGGTACGGTTTTGTTGGCGGCGCATGCCAAATTTCAGGGTGATGGAACAAGCATTCAGCACTCCATTAGCATGCGCAAAGAGCCAATGCCTGTTTCAGGATGCCACCAGGGATAACTTTACTACATCTGAGCCAATATGCTACTGGACGTACTTCAGACATGAAACATATAGTTCTGCAAAATTGGTGCTTTTTGTCCCCAGTTTGCGGTCAAAAACCATGCACATTTGCCTTTGGTGAGGTAGAGTAGAGGGATGTGCAATTAATTTTCATTTCAAAAGAGTAGAAATGGGAAAGGAATAGAGGAACATGGGACTTAGGAGTAGGAGTAGGCCATTCAGCCCTTTGAGCCTGCTCCACCATCCAGCAAGATCATGGCTGATCTGGTTGTGGTCTCAACTCCACTTTGCTGTCTGTTCCCCTATTATCCTTGACTCCATTGTCTATCAAAAATCTGTCTGTCTCTGCCTTGAATAAATTCAATGACTCAGTCTTCACTGCTTTCTGGTAAAGAGAATTCCATGTACCAATGACTCTTTAAGAGAAAAATTTTTTCCTCATCTCCATCTGAAATGGTGGACCTCTTAGTCTTAAATTGTGTCCCCTGGTTCTAATCTCTCCCACAAGTGGAAACATTCTCACGGTATCTACCCTATTAAATCCCGTCAGGGTCTTATTTGTTTCAATAAGATCACCTCTCATTCTTCTAAATTCCAATGGGTGTAGGCCCAACCTGTCCAACCTTTCTTCATAAGATAAGCCCCTCATCCAGGAATGAGTCGAGTGAACCTTCTCTGAACTGCTTCTAAGGAGTAAATGCAATTGTATCATTATGTATTAGTGAAGAAAGTTCAGAGGAGTACTGACTGTAGTAGTGATAATAAACTAAAGACCAGAAAGATTGGGATGAAGAGAGCGAGGTGAGAGACGATCATTGAGAAAGGGATCAAATCCTGGTGATGCACACACTGCGTGTAACTAATGAGCCCAATGGCTGGACCACAGCAAATTGGACCATTGCTCACATTTGTTTATTACCGATGAGCTGTGGTCACCACTCATGGCCCCAAGGATAGCTCACAAGCCATGGGAAAGAAGGGGATTTGTCCTGCTTGGCCAATGGTCGAGGTCTGCAGCACAGTCCCAGATGGGGAGAGGCAATCAGGAGGTGGATTCAGCAGTGGCCAGGAGCAGCCCATGGATTTAGGGTGGAGCCAGGAGGAGTAGGAATATTTCTTCCACACCAGAATGATGCATGTAAAAAAATGTTAGTTAAAACTTAACTTTTGGATGACAGCTTCCTTTAAGGATTGCTGGTTTGGCTACTAAGTGCCTGAAACAGTAGTCACAACTGCATGGAGCATGTTTCTCTTTCAGCACTCAAAGCATCAGTGCAAATGCTTGAGCTGCCACTCCAGAAGCTAAAACTGTTCTTGGGTCCTCTTCTCGAGGCCTGGAGGCTACACTCCCTCCTGAGCTCTCTCAAACTCAAGGCTTTCATAAACATCCCTCATGTTGTTGCGGATTATGAATAACGGACTCCTCCAATTTATGCACAATCTACAGCAAATTCTGGGACACTGTATCCACTGTCCGCAACTGTGCTTGATGCTAAATTCCTTAGCACCCCAAACCGGGTGCAATTCCAATGTTGTGGAGGAACAGTGTGCTGGAAAGGAGAGAAACAAGGACTCCTACTCCTTCTGATTCCACAAAATAATAAATCATTTCCAAATTTTTGGGCCTTTTGTTGGACATTGCAAGCTCTCACTAGCCCAAACAAATTTAGAAGTCCTGATCTGAAATGAGCACAGGAGCTGCTTTAAAAATAAACAACCCATTTAGTTGTGGCCTGAATAGCTGGCAGATTAGGTCATTAGGTGCACCCACAGTGTTGTTAGAAAGGGAGTTCCAGGAATTTGACCCAGTGACAGTGAAGGAACGGCAATATATTTCCAAGTCAGGATGGTGTGTGACTTGGAGGGGAACTTCCAGGTGGTGGTGTTCCCATGCATCTGCTGCCCTTGACCTTCCAGTTGATAGGGATCGCAGGTTGGAAGACGCTGCTGAAGGAGCCTTGGTGAGTTGCTACAGTGTATCTTGTAGATGGTATACACTGCTGCCTTTGTGTTAGTGGTAGAAGGAATGAATGTTTATGGCAGTAAACGAAATTCCAATCAAGTGGGCTGCTTTGTCTTTTGTGGTGTTGAGTTTCTTGAATGTTTGTGGAGCTGCACTCACCCAGGCAAGTGGGGAGTATTCTATCGCACTCCTGACTTGTGCCTTGTAGATGGTGGTCAGGCTTTGGGAAATCAGATGAGAGACTTGCCACAGAATTCCAAGCCCTTGGTCTGTTTTTGTAGCCACAGTATTTATATGGCTAGTCCAGTTCAGGTTCTAATCAATGGTAAACCCCAGAATGTTGATAGTGGGGGATTCAGCGACGATAATGCCATTGAATGTCAAGAGGAGATCCTTAGATTCTCTCTTGTTGGAGATGGTCATTGCCTGGCACTTGTATGGCACAATGTTACTTGCCACTTATCAACCCGAGCCTGCATGTTGTCCAGATCTTTCTGCATATGAACATGGACTGCTTCAGTGCCTGAAGAGTCGCAAATGGTGCTGACCATTGTGCAATCATCAGTGAACATCCCTACTTCTGACTTTATGATGGAGGGAAGATCATTGATGGAGTAGCTGAAGATGGCTGGGCCTAGGACACTACCCTGAGGAACTCCTGCAGTGCTGTGCTGGGACTGAGATGATTGACCTCTAGCCATCTTCCTTTGTGCTAGGTATGATTCCAAAGAGTGGAGAGTTTCCCCCTGATTCCCATTGACTCCAGTTTTGCTAGGGCTCCTTGTTGCCACACTTGATCAAATGCCGCTTTGATGTCAAGGGCTGTCGCTCTCACCGCACCTCTTGAGTTCAGCTCTTTTGTCCATGGTTGGACTAAAGCTGTTACGAGGTCAAGAGCTAAGTGGCTCTGGTGAACCCAAACTGAGCATCAGTAAGCAGGTTATTGCTGAGGAAGTGGCATTCAATAACACTGCCGACAACCCTTTCCATCATGTGGCTGATGATTGAGAGTAAGCTCTTGGGGCTATAATTGACTGGATTGGATTTGTCCTGCTGAATATCAGGATGGTATCATTGAGGAGGATCTAGATGTAGCTGAAGTAGAATGGTCAAATTCCTCTTGCCTTGTTACTGTAGCGCACCTAGAAAGGTGGAAAAGGAAGCATTTAAATAGGTGTGTATGAGACATTTAATGTTCTCAGCTACCAAATTTTAAGTTTGGAACTTGTATCTACACTCTGACCTAATGTCAGATTTCGGGGCAATGAAGCAGCTGAAGGAATACAAGAAGATAAATATTTTGATCAGTCCACAGCTGGCAGTTCACATCCTCCTTGTCCATCTCTCATTGTGTCTCCTATATACTTTCCCAGGAGTTACCAGGCTTCCTCTCTGTCGATGGTCAGATCAAGGTTTCCTCAGCCAGTGGCTGATATGTATCACTGAAAGTGGGCAACTTTCCCCTGCGCAAAGAGAGCTCAATACTGACGTTGGGTCTCCTGAGTGAAAATGTGGCTCATTTTCTAATATGGGCATCTATCAGCTCGAGTTCTAAACACACTCCTAGGCAAACTGTAAAAATGCAATCTTTATCACTGCTATGTAATTTGTGATGTTGCAGTGTCAATAACAGGAGATTGAAGTTTCTGTAATTCACTTTTTTCTAAGTCATCATGAATTAGAAACATTTCCTTCGACAGCACCTTCCAAATCCATGACCTCAACCACCTAGAAGGACAAGGGCAGCAGATGCGTGGGAGCACCACCACCTGAAAGTTTCCCTCTAAGCCACACACCATCCTAACGTGGAAATATGTTGTCGTTCTTTCACTGTCGCTGGGTCAGAATCCTGGATCTCCCTCCCTAACAGCACTGTGGGTTTTCCCAAACCACATGAACTGCAGCGGTTCAAGAAGGCAGCTCACCACCACCTTCTCAAGGACAATTAGGGATGGGCAATAAATACTGGCCTAGCCAGCGAAGCCCACATCCTGTGAATGAATAAATTTTTTAAAATCACAAATAGTGCCCCAACAGTTAATTACAGTAAGTCTGTTTTGCATGTGCATTTTTGCATATTTGCGTTGTCAATGTTTGTAGTGAACAATTTTTAGAACACATATTGGCAGAATACTTTATGCTATAAATGCCCTGTAAACACAAGCATCCAACAAAGTGGTTTTGTGGGCACTTTATTGAAAGTTTGCACTAACTGCAAACTTGAGAGTTTGTAAATATGCACGGTTGAGCTCAAGGGATCGGAGTCAATATACTTTCAAAGCACTTAAAAAAACTAAATGACTTGAAATGTGTTCAGTACCATAATACTATACAAAGAAATGGGTTAACTTTGCTTTTTTATTTTCACAGGATCCTCATGCCAGCTTTGATTTCAATGACCATTTTGATGATAAACATGATCCACTTCCTGATACTATGAGTGGATCTAATGGGTAAAACATTCCAGCAGAATTTTTAATCCATAGTAATAATACAGTTCCAGACTCTCTGTATTTTCTGATTGGTGAGCGGTTTGATTGGGTGGGTGGAGCCTGGCACACGTGCCTTACTTACTGGCCCTGGTCCCTGCCCCCAACTGCTCCATTGGCCAAGTTACTGATGCCCGACAGCTGACTCCTACCCTTCCCCAACCTTGCTTACTGATGCCTGGCCTCTGCCTCTCCCATCCTTGGTTTTTGGCTAATGATGATCAGGATGGAGTGCAGAAAGGCATGAAAGTGGGTGTGATGTGGGTTGGGGGACGTGGGGGTGTGGGGTGGTGGTGATGAAGTGAGCAGCCATATAGGAGCAAGGTAGACAGCACCGGGAGGAGATGGCATTGGAGGGGGACTTTGGGAGGGGGCGGAGGGGGACTTTGGGAGGGGGCAGAGGGCAGGTGATATGGAGGAGATGGTATGGGAAGGGTTACTGGGGGAGGGGGTACACTGGTGAGGGAGAACAGCATGGGAAAGAATGAGGTGGGGACAATATTGGGGTAAAATGGCCGGGCAGGGGAAGGGAATAAGAAAGAGGGGGAAGGAAGGGAGATGGCATGGGAGGGGTGCTGGGGCATCCTTAGAGGTGTGGAATGGGTGATGGAAATGGCATGGGAAGAAATGGTGGGATGGGATAAGCCTGATATGAGAGGAATGAAAGGAATGGAATAGGTGTGGCATGAGACGGATGACATAGGAAGGGTGTAATGGCATGGGATGAGGATTTAAAGAAATAGTGTTGCAATAAAAATATTAATTTCACCCCAAATATTTCACGAGTTTCTGCTTGAATCAAAGTATTTCTTCTGAGTCTATTTTGAGCAACAACCCTTTATAATACAAAGGACATATGACTGAACAAATTTATCAGTGGAAGTGAAAAAGTTGTAACCTTATTTTATTCAAGGGTAATAATAGAAAATGGGTCAAATCAGATGTAATAATTCTTTTAGCATTATAATACGTGCTACGTATCAATTATGGTCCATAGTACAATAATGTAGCGAAAGGTTTTTTTTATGTGCTAAGTGCAATCTATATCAGTACATATCCTTCATCCATTTATCTTCTAAAATCAACTTACATAATTTTCAAACATTAACATTGTTTTTATTTCCCTGAAGGGTGCAGCTGATTGAAGTGGTATTATTGGTGTTGGTGACTTGTACATGTTTGGCTTGTTGGACATTGCCCCAACTGGCAAATATACCCATCAATGACATTTGGCTTAGTTTTAATAGGACCACAAGCTAAATGTCAGCAAAGGCAAAGGCTGTCTATTTTGGCTTCTGATAATACATTCAAAACCTCTAGCCTTCCTCCTGGCTGTCTTCTCAGGCTTTGATGTGTGGAACTTTGGCATACTGCTCAACCCCAAGCTCAACTGCCTTCCCCACATCCAATCCACTGCCAATACATCTATCCTTTCACCTGCGAAACAAGCCTCCAAGTCTGCCCCACAGAGTCCCCAATCTGCATCTTTTTCATCTTGACATTCTTTGTTTTCCAATTGTATCCTTGACATCCTTCTCTTTTGTGCCATCTAAAAATTCAAGACATCCAGGTTGAGGTGTTTTCTCGGCAGAATTTTACGTCCCACGGCAGGCGGCGCCTGACCCCATTGGGGGTAAAATCACACGGGATGACGTCGGGTGAGCGTCCCGACATCATCACACAACCATGTGATATTTCGCTCAGCGGGTGTGCGCAAAAGCCCAAAGCGTGTCCACCGACAATTAAGAGGGCAATTAAGCCGATTAATGGTACAATTGTCTGCGATTTTTCATGGCCCGTCCAACCTTAGGGGTGGCGGATGGGCAAATCAGCCAGGCGGCCTTCACGTTTTTCATGAAACCTCATCCAAGGGCTGGATGAAATCTCTGTTAGGTAATAAAATTAAAATAAATACCTGGAGACAGCATTTTTATAAGGTATGCTTTCAGGTACTTGATTGTGATGCATGGACCTTTTTTTGCATCTTTTCAGTGCTTCATTTCATTATTTGCAGGTCTGCTCCCTGAGGCAGCTGTCTGCCTTCACGGAGCTCTCCCGAAGCGCTCACCCGTGCCTGCTATGACGTCATCGTCCGCCCTCTCCCCACCCCACCCCGGCAGTGCTGAGCTTCTCAGCACATGTTTCACACTGGCTGGCCGTTAATTGGCCAGCCAGTGTGAAATTGCGGTTGGAGGCCGATCGTGGTCCAGGGCCTGTTTCCTGTGCTCTCTGGTCACACGCGCCCAACAAGGGGAAAATTCAGGCCTCTGTTTTCTCATGTGATGAAGAAATTAGGTAATAACATTGTGGATAAAAATATTTAAATAAAAAATTAACATATTCAGGCATCTTTTTAGTAAATATCAACTAAATGTTAATATTAGAATTTAAGTAATCTATTATGTAAAGTAATTGTGGACTCCATGAGTACAATATGTTCAGCCTGATTGTTGAGATGTTATTTCCAAATGAAAGACTAATGAGGCAGCAGAAAATGAATTCTTTTATTTTCTGAATCAAAACTCGAAATTCCTAGCTTTGTTGTCGTGATGTCAGTTAGAGATATCACACACACACACACATCATTTGAACTCTGCTCTTGTGTTTCTTTTCATGTCACCAAGTCATGGAACAAAATGTGCTGGTGAAGTGGCAATGGAGGCCAACAACAGCTTCTGTGGGGTTGGAATTGCACATAATGCGAAGATTGGAGGTAATTAAATGTGCAACGGCAGTAGAATGGATGTGAATAGATTCTTATATCTTTTTAGTTGTGCCAATGCATTTTTTCTGGTAAAATTGTAACTGCAATTTTGCTGAGTGACATACTGGGCAATTGAAAAGTGTATGCAAGTGTGCTTCTTGATGCTAACAGATCGCAGGGATGCCATTTTGATTATACAGCACAGCTCCTTTGCCATTTTCTTCTGATTTTAATAAAGTTTTTGTCAGCAAATTTCTAAATATAAAACTTGACTTTCAGCATTTCCAGCACAAATGGGATGTAGTGCAGGATCCTAGCTGCAGTATTACAAACACATTAAATCAGGAGTGAAACAATAGTATTACTGTGATTGGCAGTCACACTGTTGTGGAACTCCTGGTATACACTCCAGAACATTCATTTTCAATTTTAATTGCCTTTCTGTGTCACTCTTATTCCTGTTGCTGATGTGACTGTCACTTATATTTTTAAATCCAGTTTGTTTCCTTTATTAAAGACAGTGAAGCAGAATGTTACACAGAAAGCACAGCAATCCAATGACAGTAATGAACTCCACAGTGTCTGTATATTAGGCCTTGTACCATGCCAGCTATCATTTTAGTGCTCGTCTTTGCCTCATGCCAAAGGTCTGGTAAATACTGTGATACACAAATGCTTAAAGGTTCCTTGCTGCTGAATTACGGAACCAGAACAAAGGCTGATGTATGTTAGTAAACAGAGGTTGTTGTGTAGGCTGTTCTCAATGGGGGAATTACATCTAAACCTTATCCTGCCCTCACCTGACATCTCTACACACACCTACTTCCAGCAGTGGTCATTTAATGCTGATTAGGAGTGAAGGAGCTGACTGTTTTTTATTTTACTGAACCCCAGGACAATGCAGTGATTTTCATACTGCACGTATAGTGGGCAGGTGGGGGGCTGGGAGTTGCTTGGGAGGTCCAAACCATTTTTGTGGTCAGGTCTCATTCTAAGCTTCACAGATGCTGGGGTTATTCCTACGACCATTAGATAGTTCGTCCATTGGGAGGGTAGGAACTCCAATGGGGCTTCCTATTTCTAATGGCAGCTCTCCCTCACCACCCCTGACCCCCCACCACCCGGCCAGGTTTTCAGATGGTGCTGTGAAAGTTCATGTTAAGCAGCAGGAAGATAGTCCTCATTCCCTCTGATGGGCACCACAAACTCCGTCAAATAACACTGCAGTAATGCTGTAAAGTGGCTGTTGATGCGAATGCAAGCAGCATTGCTCCCAGGAGCAAAATTTTCAATGGCTTGAACAGTACTTCTAAGGTCAGGCTCCCATTCACAAATCTGTTACTGTCTGCTCAGCCCTGCATCACCATTCTTAGCTCCAACACTGCCAATTCTTCCCTCAACCACTGCCCACCTCTCTCCTCCAAGCACACTTCAATGCACCTGCTTAGCTTCCACCTGCACACTCAACACTTGCCACTACCCTCACAATGACTTCTCCCTCGTCCACACACCCCTTACACTCAGCATGGAACTCTATGTTGTGCTGCTTCACACATCTTCACAACCCTGCGATGTGATACACGCTTGCCCACTCTGACTCTTCTTGTAGGACAGGCTGACAAGATCTGAAAAAGTGCCACATTACTGCAAATGCTCACACCAATAGAGGAGGCTGCCATCAGCATCATTGGTCAAGGGAGAGGGCACACCATGTGGCAGATGGCAAAGCTGGAGGGCACAGAATGCAGGATGTTTGGCTGTCTCCCCTTCCTTCTTTGCCCATACTGAACTTTAACCCACCTGCATTCTGCAGAACAAACCTGATGGTATGTTATTGGGGGGTCTCATCCACTACTGCTTTCCTTCATCACCACTTGCTAACCTTGTCCCTCTTCCCTGTCTCCAGATCCTTCAGAAGTTTGTGTGCCTTTTTATTGTTGACCTGTGCCAGAGTTACTGACTATTATTAAATACACTTTGGAGGTGAAATTCTGCAGGATTTCTCCTGCTCATCCGCCGTAACCACAGCAGAATAGATGCGGAAACTAGGGGAAAACAACATAAAGGCCTTTTTTCCCAGTTTTCTGCAGTTCTCCCACTGAAGTAATAGTGGCTGCACAATGTACTTCTGAACCGAATCCATGCTTATATGATCTAAGTGCTGGAGCAAAAGGAGAAAGAGGAACAGCAAGGGGGTTGTAAAGGAGGCCAGACGAGAGCCAGGCCACCCAAGCGCTATCTGTGCAGCAGGAAGTATATTTGCAAGCCCATTTCTGAGACCTTTTCTGGAAGCGCTGTCTCAAAAGGCCTTTCATGGCAGGATCACTGAGATCATCCTTGCTTGCACTGCAGCCCAGGGCTGACATTTCTTATGCCTCTGATGATATATCCAAGTCCACTTCCATTTCTGCATTATTTGGTTCTCTTCTCCTGTGTCTCACCATGTATCCGTTCATTATCCTCACTCTCTGTGCTCCCTCAACTGGCTGTCATGGGACTGCTGGCTCCAAGGGGCAAGGTGAAGGATGGGTGAGTGAATGGTCACTTTTGTAGCCAATGTTCTCCACTGTATCCTGGCTTGCAGCCTCTAGAGAAAACTGTTAACTTTGATCTGCTCGAACAGCATCCTATCCGAATCAGCTACTTTATGGATCTCATATGAGGAAAGATTAATTATACATTAAACTAGAAAAGATTTTTGTTCTCACAAACCCACAAAAGGAACAATGACCATCACATTCCCAACTGCCAGGACATATTTGATGCCAATTATTGCCATTGTTTCCTCTGCGTGGGTTGTTAAGTATTGGATGTTGGCACATCCCACCCCCAAGTAGTCTGGCATTCCCTAGTATTGTCCATTACCTTCTCCTGCAGCAGGAATCTGAGCTGTCAATTAACTGCTGCAGTGATCATATTCTGGAGTCACAAGCAGACAAGATTTGTAGAATGGGTGTTAGTAATGATGGGCATAAAGGAGTAAGGAACTAGGGTGTGAGACTTTGCTGTACGTTATAGTATGCAAGACACATGACATGAGTGGTGCTAGCTTTGCTCTGGGACAAGGGACACAGTGCTATATGATACCAAAAGATCAATGCTTGAATACTCATATGTTTCTTTGTGATTCATTTGCTGTTATTCATCTGAGAATTCTCTTGCCTTTGCTGACCTAGTAAGGTCATTAAACCTCAGTAAACACTGCAAAAAGGTCCTTCAGGTTATGAACCTCCCCCTCACAACCACATAGCCCACACTGAAACAAGAAGGTGAGATGCTCGCCTTACCCTTTAAAGGACCTGCTTAGTCCCTTAATTTCATGTAGCAATAAGAATAAGCTCTGCTCAGTCACACTTGCATCACCAGGAACCCAGGAATCAGGAATTAAAATGATAGGGGCTGTAATAAATCCAACTGTGTCATCTAATGGATGGTGACAAGATTCCTTATGAGGATGATCAAGCCACGTACAAATTAAGACAATTACTTGAATGATAGTTATGGGAACAGAATGATATTACCCCGCTCTCATCTTGAGTAGAGTCATAACCTGACCAATATTTTATTCTCTGTAACTTTATCTCTAATACCAGAAACATAGGAACACATCTTACAATACCATAAATCTTTGTGTCATTAGCAAATCTGGATATATTGCGTTGTCTTTAGTCATAAGTATCGTAAATACTTAAGGCCCGAGAAAGAGTCTTGTAGGATATAACTTTCTTCCAATTGGAGAACACAGCCATTATCCCTAGTCCATGACCACAAAATTGGACAGGGCCTGAAAACGGTGTGGGAACGGCAATGTAGGATTATCCCAGGCCTGAGTGCCTGAGCAGGAGATGTAAATTCATGAGGGGCTAGCACAGATTAAACACTACACTAATTAAAGCCAGCTGACACCCCTTCAAGAAGAGGTGCATTGTGGCTGGAGCAGGTGCTGGAAATTGTTCTAAAAGTGATTTTGATCTGGGGAATACTCAATAATTGCAAAGCATATGGCAGAGGGAGAGCTCCAAGATTTGATGATACTGCGCTTGAGGCCTTGGTGCAGGAGATGGAGAAGAAGAAAATATCATCTAATCACAGGGGACCAGAAGATCCTCCAGATAAACTTTGCAGAGGCTATGGGATTAGATAGCCCATTGCAGCACAAACAGAAGCCATGCAATGTCTTGGTGCTGTAGGAGAAGCTCATGTTTTTGTAATGCAAGGTCAGCTTGTTACAATGGAAGCTCAGACTGCTCTCATCCAAGCTCAGTTCATTGCCACACAAGCTCAGCTTGTTGCCATCATAACTGCTGCTATCAGTTGCAGTGTATCATTGTTTCAGATAATCACTGCATTTACCATATAACAGAAATTGCATTTCAAAAGTAATTGTTGTGTAAGATGAAGTATTCTTGTGACATTACAACATAAATGCAAGGATTATATTTCTGTTTTAGGCATTCGTCTCTTGGATGGGAGAGTGACTGATGCCTTAGAAGCTGCATCTCTCACCTATAATAACAATTATATTGATATCTACTGTTGCTGTTGGGGCCCCAAAGACAACGGGAAGAAACTTGATGGCCCAAAAACACTGGCAAAGAAAGCTCTACAGGAAGGAGCAGAGCAGGTAAAAGATGTGGGAATAAATATTAAAGATGGGCTAGGTTTCAAGGGTCAATCAACAATGGAATGAATGTTGTAAGTTATAAAGACTTGGGCCTGAATTTTGCCATGACAGACAGTGAAATGGTGCAAGAGGCCCAAACTCGGAAATCTTGCCTCCGAACACCTTACCTACCATTTGTACAGGCGCAGGCATGGGCCTGGATTGGGATATGCATATGAGCGTTTCACAGAGGCAGCTGCCCATAGAAATCCACAGCTACCTCCACTCAAGTGATTTTGGTGTGAGGGGAGCCTGAACCCTGATGTGCATTGGAACATAGGAACAGGAGGCCATTCAGCCCCTCGAGCCTGCTGCACCATTCAGTACGATCGTGGCTGATTGAACACTTCAATGCCTTTTACCCACACTATCCCCATAGTCCTTTCCATTATTGTTAATCAGAAATCCATCAATCTCTACCTTAAACATACTCAATGGCTGAGCTTCCACGGCCCTCTGGGGTGGAGAATTCCAAAAATTCACAACCCTCTGAGTAAAGAAATTTCTCCTCATCTCGGTCCTAAGCGGCTTCCCCCTTATTTTGAAATTGTGTCCCCTGGTTCTAGACTCCCCAGCCAAGGGAAACACCTTACCTGCATCTACCCTGTCTATTCCTTTAAGTATTTTGTAGGTTTCAATGAGATCATCTCTCATTCTTCAAAACTCTAGAGAATACAGGCCCAGTTACCCCAATGTCTCTTCAAAAGACAGTCCTGCTATCCCTGGAACAAGTCTGGTGAACCTTTGTTTCACTCCCTCTATGGCAGTAATATCCTTTCTGAGGTAAGGGGACCAAAACTGCACAGGGTACTCCAGATGCAGTCTAACCAAGCTTGAAGCAAAACTTTATTACTCCTGTACTCAAATAGATTAGACCTGGTAGGAGCAAGTCTGAACTTTGTGGATTTGTTTGGATAACCTGGGTACCCTTTTGGAGAAGTAAGGTTCACCTTTTGGATTTGGTCCTGGGACACTTTTGGGGAGATCAAGTGCCATTTGGGGGAGGCCATGCGCTCTCTCAGATCAATAAAATTAGGCATGAATGTGCATTAACTCATTGGAACTTGGTGCTCATCGGAACTGTCAAAAACAATTGTCAAAAGTGTCAACCTGCATTGTCAAAAGAAACTGTCAAAAACAACGGTATAAAGTGTCAACATGAGCTATCAAAGGGAACAGTTGAGGCATTTAAAACTCCTGCCCTTTAACTCTGAAAAAACTGCCTGGATTGCTTAAAAAAAATGGTTGCTTGCTATTTCACTCTGCCTGTTGACATAAGCCTTAGAGCTACTATTACTGGATTAGTGCCGCATGACTGAGTTCACAGCTGTCCATTATCACAGTAGGATGCCTACCATTTCACAGTTTGACAGCTCCAAGTGGTTATGGACTCTTTGAAGTGGGACTACAAATTTCATGCTTGTTTTTTATAAGCGATTATGCAATATTGCCATTTGCTGGAGTCTGCCGAGTGCAATTCAGTTGTCACATTTCCTACATTACAACAGTGACTACACTTCAAAAAATATTTCATTGGCTGTAAAGTGCTTTGAGATGTATGGTGGTCATGAAAAGTGCTATATAATTACAAGTCTTTTTGAAATTCAATAGAATTGGATCTTAAGCAGGCTGTATGCATAAGGATAAGACTCTATGTATAAGGATAAGGTGGTTAAGAAGGTATATGGGACACTTGCCTTTATTAGCCGAGGCATAGAATATAAGAGCAGAGAGGTTATGCTGGTTAGGCCACAGCTTGAGTATTGCGTGCAGTTCTGGAATCCGCATTATAGGAAGGATGTGATTGCGCTAGAGAGAGTGCAGAGGAGAATTACCAGGATGTTGCCTGGGCTGGAGAGTTTTAGTTATGAGGAGAGATGGATAGACTGGGGTTATTTTCCCTGGAGCAGAGGAGATTGAGGGGGGACATGATTGAGGTGTATAAAATTATGAGGGGCATAGATAGGGTAGACAGGAAGGAACTTTTCCCCTTGGTGGAGGGATCAATAACCAGGGGGCATAGATTTAAGGTAAGGGACAGGAGATTTAGAGGGGAAATGAGGAAGAATTTTTTCATCCAGAGGGTGGTGGGAATCTGAAACTCACTGCCTGAAAGGGTGGTAGAGGCAAAAACCCTCATAACATTTAAGAAGTATTTGGATGTGCACTTGTAATGCAATAGCATACAAGGCTATGGGCATAGTACTGGAAAATGGGATTAGAATAGTTAGGTACTTGTTTGACCGGCGCAGACCCGATGGGCCGAAGGGCCTTTTCCTGTGTTGTAGACCTCTATGATTCTATGACTCTATGTATGATGGGCAGCCGATATAACACCGATTTTGCGGTAGCACCCCGGACAAATTCCTACCCATTCCTAACCTGTAATCAATGATCAATGAAATGAAATGTTTGTTATGAAAAGAGATAATGCAGTTGAAGGAATGTAAATGTAGTTAATGGACTTTTCGGAATGAGAGCGTTTTTTAAAAATTAAAAACTGCAGTAGACACTTGCAACATTATTTAATCTCAGCATGGGTCCTGAGGTCTGCCCATGGTGGATACTGGGTAAGTTGGCATTGTAGGTGTCAGGGCAAATGGTGGTGGGTGAGGGGCATGGGTTGGCATGAGTTGGTACTAACTTGGCACAGGGGCTATAAGAGGAACCCCGCCACCCCGGAACAAAAACCTGACCTTTTGTGCTACTTTCTCCCAGGTTGGGTTTGCGGAGCTGGGAAATATTCCTACTCTGTGCTCCCGACCCAGGACCGAAAATCCAGTCCTTAGTCTGAAATCAAGGTGGGGAATACCTAGAATAGGATCACATGTATTCAAGTTGTGGGATGGACAGTTGTTGGTGTAAATCTACAATTAAACAGTTTGGAATCAGGAGAGTTTTTGGTGTTGGTAGGGAGGGTAATTTTGCCAGAGACCATATATATGATGCTGATGGCAGATATATGAATTATTTGCTTATTAGAAAGGGAAGTAAAATGTGGCAAAAATAAGATGCCCTTTACTGTTAATCCTTATAGCTTTATTTATAAAAATACAAATATTTGCCATTTCATTTATACGCAAGCAGCTGATTCATTGATGCTGCCATTTAATTTGGTGACATAATAAAAATATATCTATGTTATGAAAAAATGACTACGAACTTATTTTGTAATGTGCCTTTAGCATATTACAAAATTAAGTTTCATACTTGTGTTTGAAATTCATCTTGGGCATTAGTACAAAGGATCTTATCAGATATGCCACTTATTACTCTGCTGATATCCAATCATCTCGCACAGGTATAGCTACATCATGTGCCCTTTTGGAGCAGCCTGCTAAGTGGTCATTCTCTGCAACTGAGCACTGAGTGTTGGGAAGGATACATGGGAGCTGTGGCTCAGTTGGTAGCATACTCACCTCTGAATCACGTGATCCTGGGTTCAAGATCCATGACAGAGCTTGTGCACAAAAAAAATCAAGGCTGACATTCCAGTGCAGTACTGAGGGACTGCTGTACTGCTGGAGGTTACCACCTTTTAAGATGAGTCATTAAACCGAGGCTCCATTTGCCTGCTCATGTAGATGTGAAAGATCCCCATAGCACTATTTTGAAGAAAAGCATGGGAGTTATCCCTCATGTCCTGGCCAATATTTATCCGTCAATCACAAAACATCACAAAAACATGATCTGGTTGTTATCACATTGATGTTTGTTGGAGTTTGCTGAGTGCAATTCAGTTGCCGCATTTCCTACATTACAATGGTGACTACACTTCAAAAAGAACTTCATTCGCTATAAAGTGCTTTGAGATGTCTGGTGGTCATGAAAAGTGCTGTATAAATGCAAGTTTTTTTTTTGATATTTAATAGAATTGGATCTTAAGCGGGCCGTATGATGGGCAGCCGATATAACACTGATTTTGTGGTAGCACCCTGGACAGATTCTTACCCATTCCTAACCTGTAATCAATGATCAATGTCCTCACCATAACATCATCAAATTACAACAGACATTGAGAGACATGTATTATTCATAAAATAAATATTTATTTCTTTTAAATAAAAAAATCAGAACTAACAGTAAAGGCAGATTGGGCATGAAGTTGCCTTGCAAGGCGTCACCTCTAGCGGCACTACTGAGGCCTAGCACAGCTTGTATGGGGCGGCCTGTGCCACACTAGCAGTGCGTTGTTGCTTCAGAAGAAAGGTGCACAGGTGTGTTCCCTGAGTATACTAGAAGACTTTGATTCTGCGCTATTCTGATGTCACCTAGACTAACTAGCTGTTGTAACACCAGGATTCCAAATTAGGGCAACGCTTGTCCTGGCAACAAATTTGGGCGTCACTCTTGAAAAAACAAGTGTAGAGCTGCAAGAACGGCCCCATATTGGGGCAATTTAAAGGACTTTTAAACAAGTTGCAGGTGAGGTGTTTCTGACTTACTTTCACTCAGGCAGAGTTGGTGGAGGCACTATGATAGTTTCCTAGAGCTATCTTGAGGAAGTTTCTGGAAACAGTCAGGGAGGAGAGACAAGTACTGAATCCAGATATGGGCGCAGCAGTTGCTCTTGGTCTACAGAGGATGGAATGGAGAAAGCAGAGAGTGAAGGCTCTGCAAGGAGGCGAGAAAAGGAGGGCTTTCTATCACAGGCCCCACACCCCCATGGGAATGCCGGGAGCAATACTTCTTTATTCATACGAGCCAGGAGCAGTGCCTGAGGTGGCCCAGAAAAACCAAGGAGGTAGTCACAGAGCAGTGCCACCTCCTTCAACCCAATATGGAACTCAGAGCAGGCTGGACTCAGCTCTCCCAATGGCTGTGAAATCTGACGGCATTGCGAATGTATCACAGCATGGAGTTAAAACACCCAGGAAGTGATGGAGGCCATATACATCACATGAGGGGACTTCATCCTCTTCTCCCTTAGGAGGCAGAGCAGAATGAAAGGCTATGTGGTGTCACCAAGTGGGGGGATTTGCCTCTGAATCACAGTTGGTGCAGGGGACCATCAACTGCACCCGTGTGGCTCTGTAGGCCTCCCACGTCAACAGGGAAATGTATAGACTGCAAAAGTTGTCACTCAATAAACGTGCAGTTGATGTGCAACCACGCCACAAATTTTATTTTGGAAACCAGCCATCTTGGCAACAACCATGATACCTTCATCCTATGCCAGTTTGCCCTTTCTGTTGTTTCTGAGCCCTGAAAAGAACCAAAGACTGGTTGCTCAGGGACAAGACCTATCCCCTATGCACTTGGCTTGTGACTGCTTCCTGCCATCTGAGGCACAAAGAACAATAATGAACTCAACACTTTGTGTAAGCTCTTAGTCCGTCTTGCGGGCGCCCTTACCTGTCCTAGTGTCCCCAGTGGCTGCTACATGGCTGGTGGAAGGCTGCTGACTTTCTAATAGGGGAGACTGCATACCTATTTCCTTTCAAGACACCCTCTGACAGCTTAGCCCCTTGAAGGTCCAGCTTTGGGCCGCTCCACCTCAGTTTGGGCAGCAGAAGTTTCCTCTGGCTACCGGAGAAGCAAGAGCACTGGTGGAGTGGCAGTGGCGGGATCACGACAGTTGTCATCCTGAGAGAGAACAGCGGGTTTGTCCTCCGCAGTACACTCGGCAATCCTAATAACCTACTGGAGAATGCTAGACTGCTGTGTGGGCCTACATGCCACTTTGAGCACTGAAGTCCGCTCCCATGATAGCAGTGGTCTGAGCCCCCAGATCTCATGACCTTCATTAGAGCTTCCGCTGCAGCAGTGAGTTGTCGGGAGAATTCTGCCTGTGCTGCAGTGGAAGCTGAGGCAGTGGCCATCAGATGCTTCACCATGGGTCACCAGTGCTATCATGGAGTTGACCACCACTCCCACAATGGAAAGGATAGGTTCTATGGGATACTCTGAGTTGAGTTGGAGCTGGATTATGCTCCTTGTCAGTGACAGAAGTCTGTCTGGCAGGCCTGCCAATACACAAAACATTTAAGTGTGCATCATTATCAGCGTTCTCCTGCAGAGGAACTTGTCTGCAACCTCTCCCTCTGGCGGCTGGCAAACAAGCTATTTCTTCCCCCAGGCCTGGCTGTTGGCTCTTCCTGTTCCCTGTGTGCAATCGGTAGTTGTGGCAGCATTGGAAGGTTTATGGTGCAGTATGTGATTGTTAGGCGTGAATCCTGTCTGCAGTGGGTGCTCCTGGTTGAGTGATTTGGGCGTGGTGGTTTGAGCAGAGAGAGAGGTTGGTGATGTGCTTGATATGAGATGTAATGTATGGATGCATTCATTCACCTTGACCATCTTTGTGAGATTGTTGTACTTTTTCTGGCACTGCACCATGTTCATGGAACTAAACTTTGGGCACTTAACACCCTGGCAGCGTGCTCCCATTCCCTTCTGTGGCTAGTGCAGGAGGGCGTCCTGCATCTCCTGAGGAAACATTTGCCTCGCTTCTGGACTCCACCTGGGTCACCAGAGCCTCCAAAGTGGCATCACCAAATCTGAGAGTTTGCTCCTTATCTGCTGAGCCATTCCCCTTCACTTTCAGCCTTCCCAAATGACTTGCCAGCAATCTTGAATTTAGGCCTGCAGCCTCTCTTTAATAGGGAGTAAACATTTAAGAAGAGCAGTGTGGCCCAACTATGTGATTTCTGTACAACACTACTAGGCTCTCCTGCTGAGCACGGAGAAAACCAGCAGTGTTAAGAGGAAGAAAGCAGCACCCACTAGGCCAGACACTACAATCATGGAGATGAAATGGGTATAAAAAGCTTGTGTTCTGCCCACCTTAACCTGAACCACCCCCACATTGAAGAAAGAAGGTAAATCACTCTCTAGCCCATCCATTTTGAAAAATGTCTATTTACTGCACTTTCCTTCCCCTTAAATCAAATGATACCTAAATAGAACTACATGTAATTGTTTTCTCTTTTTTTAATTCCTCAGCTTCAGGTAGCAAATCACAGTCATTGCAGGTTTGAAGGAATATGTCACGGCATAAAAGTAAACATTTTGGCAAATTAAGAGTGACTAAATTTCTGCTTACACTGCCCTTTATGTATTCATTAAAAGCACATGAATCCCTCTGAATAAAGTGCTAACATTGTAAAAACCTCTACAATGAATGTTTCTGTACAAGGTGCCAACCTGATGAAGCTACAACACAGGAGTACTTGCACACTAAACAATGGAAGTAGCATGCAATATAGCAAAGCGATCCCACAACCACGGATCAGATCACAGCTCTGGAGTCCTCCTGCATCCAATTGCATAAGGGTTTAAAGAATTAACAGGAGGAAGAGGTTCCATGAACTTCTCCATCCTCAATGACGGTGGAGCGCATAAATATAAAACACAAGGCTGAAGCATTTGCAACTATCTTCAGCCAGAAGTGATGAGTGAATGATCCACCTTCACTTCCTCCTGAAGTCTCCAACATCACAGAAGCTAGTTTCCAGCCAATGCAATTCACTCCATGTGATATCAAGAAACAGCTGAGCACAATGGTTATAGCAAAGACTAAGGGCTCCTGCAGTAATACTGGTCTTGTGCACCAGAGCAGGCTGTGCCAATAGCTGAGCTCTGGAAGATTGCCCAGGTATGCCCTGTCCACAAAAAGCAGGGCAAATTCAGCCCGGCCAATCACCTATCAGTCTACTCTCAGTCATCACCAAAGCAATGGAAGGTGTCATCAAAAGTCCAATGAAGCAGCACTTACTCAGGAATAATCTGCTTGCCGATGCTCAGTTTGGGTCCCATCAGGACTGCTCAGCACCTGACCCCATTACAACCTTTGTCCAAGCATGGACATAATAGCTGAATTTCAGAAATGAGGTGAAGTGACCACCCTTGACATCAAGGCAACATTCGGCTGAGTGTGACATCAGGGAGCTTGAGTAAAATTGAAGTCAATAAGAATCGGGGGAAAACTCTCCACTGGTTGCAGTCATACCTAGCACAAAGGAAGATGGTTATGGTTGTTCGAGTCTAATCATCTCAGCCACTGGACATTGTTGAGGAGTTTCTCAGGGTAGTGTCCTAGGCCCAATCATCTTCAGCTGCTTCGTGTTATGACCATAGCAGATGCTAATTGCTGAGCAAACCAAATCCCAGAAGGAAACTTGGCTTATGAGCCATGCCCTTTTTCTTGTATTCTGAAAATGAGAAGAAAACATACTGATCTCAGCAGCAAGAAGCCCAGTGACACGTTTGGGATTTTAAAAATTAAAAGTAAAAGTTTTATTAACAGGAAGAAGAAAAAACTTAGACATACAAGACTACAGTTACACAGTTAAAATTAGTCTTACAAATCATCCCCCCCAAAAGATTCCCTACTTGTTCAGACCCCACAAGTAAACATCTTCCAGGCAACACTCCCTTACAGATGTTTAACTATAAAAATCCAGTAATATTACCCAAGGCAAACTGCTGTAGCTTTAATATAGGTCCACCACACAAGACCTTAACCTCTCTTTCACTCTACTGTGGAAATCCAAGACTTCAGAACAAAACTGCTTTTTGCAGCCCAAGACTTTCCTGGCTTGACTGGATGGCTGATTCAAACTGCACCTTCTCACAGCCTAGAGCTGTTTCCAGGAGATCTTCCTCACATAGCCAACAGCCAACCACCAACCCTTAAACTCTCCACAGTAACTCTGAAATACCATTTCCCCTCTCATCTCAGGTTCCATTGTTCTCACACCTCTTTGAAACTCCAATCCTTCCAAATATAAAATCTTTCATGTTTCTATTTTGTCTCTGCTTTGGGGTCAATAAAATGTAATATACGCTCTTCTGTTTACCCATGGAACTCCTGTAAGATGCAAAAATGTTTCTTTTCACCTTTGACTTCCCTTTGATATTCAAATGAACTCTCAACTTATCTAAAAATGCAAATATTAGATCCAACCTATTTACTTGTACCTCAAGCCCACCATAATATCTTATTACAAATGCACAAACCTAACGCCTCTATCCTTTCATGTCTTAAACCTCCCAGACAACCTGTCTCTAGTAACCTTTCCCCAGCTTAATTAAATTATTTTCACACAGACACACAACCTTCTTCACAGAATAATACAATATTCCCCCAAACATAGAAAAAAATCCATTATCGCACTTCATCAATGACCTTTTCTCCATCATAGGGTCAGAAGTGCGGATGTGCACAGATGATTGCACAATGTTCAGTTCCATGCCATTCAGATAATAAAGCATCCCATGCCCGCATGCAACGAGATCAGGACACAGTGCAGCCATGGTGCACTGCTAGTGGATAAAGTGTCGATCAAGCAGACTGCTTTGTCCAGAATGGTGTCGAGCTTTTTGAGTGTTGTTGAAGCCACACTCATGCAAGTGGAGAGTATTGCATCACAATCCTGACTCGTGCATTGTAGATAGTGAACAAGCTTTAGGGAGACAGGAGGTGACTAGATTGCAGCAGAATACCCAGCTTCTGCCCAGTTCTTGTTAGGTTTCTGATCAATGGTGCCCCCCACTTTCCCTCCTGATATTCCTGTGGGAGGGGAGGATTTGACAATGATAATGTCGTTGAATGTGAAGGGGAGGTTTAAATTCTCTTTTGTTGGAGATGATTATTGCCTGGCACTTGCATGGGACGAATCTTACTTGCTACTTATCAGTCCAAGCTGATGATTGCACAATGTTCAGCAACATTTGCAACTCCTCAGACACTGAAGCAGTTTGCAGCCATATGCAGCAAGACCTGGACAACATTCAGGCTTGGGCTGATAAGTGGCAAGTGACATTCATTCCATACAAGTGCCAGCCAATGATCACCTCCAACAAAAGAGAATCTAAACACCTCCCCTTCACATTCTCCATCACTGTCTATAGTTACAAGATGCGCAGCTACAACTCACCAAGGGTTCCTTGACAGCACTTCACAAACCACCTAGACAAGGGTAGCAAACACATGGGAACACCACCACCTGCAAGTTCCCCTCTAAGTCACAGACTATTCTGACTTGAAAAGATATCGGAGTTCCTTCATTGTTACTGGGTCAAAAAATCCTGGAACTCCCTCTCTAACAGCACTGTGGGCATACCTTTACCACATGGACTGCAACGGTTCAGAAAGGCTGTTCACCACCACCTTCTCAAGGGTGATTAGAGGTAGGCAATGTATGCTGACTTTGCCAGCAATACTTGGGATCCCATAAATGAATAAATTTTTAAAAATCATCTTGAAATCAGCCGTGTGTGTGTGCAGAAAATTGTGTGTATGAAAGATGTCATAATTTAAGTTTTATTATCATTATTTTCTGGCAGCTGGTGAATATATTAAAGGCAGTATATTTTGTTAAAGAGAAAAACTTCTTCCCCTTTTTATTTTACAGGGTCGCAATGGTAAAGGAAATATTTTCATCTGGGCTTCAGGAAATGGTGGTCTGCTTAAGGATCACTGCGGTGCTGATGGATATGTGAACAGTATTTTTACAGTGGCAGTTGGAGCTGTCAGTAACTTTGGCCTCAGCACCTTCTACTCAGAGGCTTGTCCAGCAGTTATGGCAGTAATTCCTACAGGAGGAACAAGTAAATTTCCAACGGTTAGAAATAAGGCCCTGGAGGAACAAACCATGGTGAGTCAGTCTAATGTTGTAAAAATAGAATGCAGAGATCTTAAGTAGTGGTACATTATAATTAATGCAATGTTGTAAGATAGTAAAATAGCAACCTATTTCACAAAGCACTTCTGTTTCTATTGACTGACTCATTTAAGCCTCATGTCGTATAAGTACATTAGTTTGTATTTTTTACAGTTATTTACGACCTTGCGAAATAAGGTAGTCTAAGTGATAAGGCTTCTTTGAGTAGTAATTTGAAAATTCCAGTTTTAATTTATTATTTTAATACATATCATACAGGAGGTCTTGTTGTGCAGTAGGTGCCATCCCTGCCTCTGAGCCAGAAACTCCAGGTTCAAGTCCCACTCCAGGACTTAATGGCCAAGAAAAGTGTGTTCATAATGCGGCCAAATAAGTTGAGTATCAAGCTACAAATCCTTCCAACATATGCCAATGGCAGGTGGTAAAAGTGGGTCATATGATGGAAAGAAGTTGGAGTCTCTACCATCACTATCCATAGCTCTAGGCTTCAACATGCATGTAGAAGCGTATATTGTCACAGCAACTTGGATTCATTGGGGGGGCAGTTGGCTGGATGGCTGGTGTGGATCTGTTGGTGCCAACAGCTTGGGGTCTGATCCTCATCCTGACTGGGGTGGATTTGCAACCTGCCTCCTTGCCCTATTTATGGTGGAGATTGTGGTGCTGTGGGTCAGGCCTGCCTTCAGACAGAGAACTGGAGAAGAAGAACATACAACACACCAGTAGACTAAAAACGCCAGTTAAATTGCCCATCTGGGTTAGAAGGATATTGCCAGATAACTTAAAAATGCTTAGGTGTCAACCTTAAGTGGTAGTACTCTCACATTTGATTCTACAGTGCGTTGCTGAGTGGCTACCGCACTGTTGAAGGTGCTATACTTTGGATGAGGCGTTAACAGAACTTCCTTCTGTCCTCTCAGCAAGGAAGAGCAGGAGTTTTCTCCTTGCATCCTTCCCAACATTTATCCCTCAGCCAACACAAATGAAACAAATTATCTGGTCATTCTACACTTCAAAGGTAGTCAGTTAATTGTGAAATACTTCAAGACATCCTGAAGACCTGAAACGTGCTATATAAATGCAAGTTTTTTTTGCATATTTCCAAAGTCAAATGGCATGTTTCAACAGCAATATAAATTACACAAATCAAGCCTGAACAATATCAACAGACTAAATACAGTTTACGATTGACAGCATTGATTTTCCATGGATAAGTATAGGTGCTTACAGATTAGACAAAAAATGACATCATTTGAGGATGAGTAGATAATAAGGCAGGCAAACATTAGCACAGAGGAGACTCATCCGTCAGAGAGTAGAACTGAAGGTCAGTATAACCAAGAACAAGGTTGTGATAACATGATGACAGTGCAGAGGAAAATCAAGGAAATTGGGATATTTAACAGGTTAAGGTTGGAAAAGAAAGTAACAACAAACAAAAAATATGCAAAACTACTCAAGGAGTTTGAAAAAGCGCAAAGTTGGGCCTATGATTTGCAGGCTGCAGAGTGGATGCGACAGCATGGTTTGTTCTGCTGGCTTGCATAGTGCAGAAATCTTTCTCACGCACACACGTATTCACCACCTTGGTACTCTTTTCCAGAATGGGGGATGTTTTTATTATTTGCTTCCATGAACAATGAAGCAAAGAGACAGCACTGGCACAATTGGCCACCTCCTATGGTACTAGGTTCCAGCGGTACTATTTGGAGGACGTTCCTCTGCTCCAAGATTGCCAATTTCACCAGGGCCACCTACTGGAACAAGACGTTCATTCTCTTTTGTCTGAATGGAGCAGTTCTCACAATTCCTGTAGTCATTTCACCTTTACCTCATTCTCCAACAAAATATGCTGCTTCTCTTTAATAATTTCTCTATTTCCACACTAGCCCAGGTCCAATATTTACTACAACTGGGAAAACCATACAGGGGCCATACTACAAATTAGCAATTTAAGAATCTAAAGGACCCAATGAATTAGGCAGTCACACAAATGGTGCAGGAGCATGTAAGGGTACTGATAAAGTGAACTGTCTTTGGAGTTGACAGTAGAATTGGCCCTATTATCTCCAAATGCTACATTCAGGATCAAGGATTGATACACTGAGCTTGTAAACACAGTCAGACACACAGGGAATTGCATAATTATTTCAGCATACTGTGATAAATACTGTGAATCAATAACTTTTTTCATTGATGTGAAAGAAGAATACAAAAATAACATTGTGGAAAGGTCACCGTAGGTAGGGTTGATTTGAGTTTGGCAAATTTTGAAATACAGCTGAAGTAGGACATCAGAATGCTACTTCAATTTAATCTGTGTTTTCTTCACTTTTTAAATATAATTTTACATATACTTCAGGTAAACCTAGTGCCTTTTAAAATAAACTTGTGAATATTAATATCGCCTGCTAGTCATAAGCAAATGGCCTTCAGTCAGACATTCAACTAATTAGAAACAAAAACAGAATTACCTGGAAAAACTCAGCAGGTCTGGCAGCATCGGTGGAGAAGTAAAGAGTCGATGTTTCGGGTCCACACGACCCTTCAACAGAACTGAAGTATAGTTAGGAGAGGGATGAAATATAAGCTGGTTTAAGGTGGGGGGCGGGGGGAGAGAAGTTGAGGGTGGGGTGGTTGTAGGGACAAGCAAGCAGTGATAGGAGCAGATAATCAAAAGATGTCACAGACAAAAGGATCAAAGAGGTGTTGAAGGTGGTGATATTATCTAAGAAAAGTGCTAATTAAGAATGGATGGCAGGACACTCAAGGTACAGCTCTAGTGGGGGTGGGGTGGAAAGATTGACAAGGTATTAGTTGTAGATTTAAAAATGATGGAAATAGGTGGGAAAAGAAAAATCTATATAAATTATTGAAAACAAAAAAAAAACAAAATGGAGGGGGAGGAAACGGGGTGGGGATGGGGGGAGGGGGAGTTTAAGATCTAAAGTTGTTGAATTCAATATTCAGAGGAGTTAAAGGAGAAATTGTTCAGTGTGGGAACAAGTTCAGCCAGATGGAGGAGAGTAGTGGTGGATGGGGATTGTTCGGGCCTCTGTTCAAGGAAGAAGCTAAGGGCCCTCAGACCATCCTGGTGGGGAATGGAGGTGTAGAGGGATTGGACATCCATGGTGAAGAGGAAGCGGTTGGGGCCAGGGAACTGGAAATTGTTGATGTGACGTAAGGTGTCAGAGGAATCACGGATGTAGGTGGGAAGGGACTGGACAAGGGGAGAGAGAAGGGAGTCAAGATAACGAGAAATGAGTTCCGTGGGGCAGGAACAGGCTGACACGATCGGTCTGCCAGGACAGTTCCGTTTGTGGATTTTGGGTAGGAGGTAGAAGCGGGCCGTCCGAGGTTGGGCGACTATCAGGTTGGAAGCTGTGGGAGGAAGATCTCCAGAGGAGATGAGGTCAGTGACAGTCCTGGAAACAATGGCTTGATGTTCCGTGGTGGGGTCATGGTCCAGGGAGAGGTAGAAGGAAGTGTCTGCGAGTTGACGCTCAGCCTCCGCGAGGTAGAGGTCAGTGCGCCAGACAACAACAGCACCACCCTTGTTAGCGGGTTTGATGACAATGTTGTGGTTGGACCTGAGAGAACGGAGTGCAGTAAGTTCAGAGAGAGACAGATTAGAATGGGTGAGAGGAGCAGAGAAATTGAGACGGCTAATGTCACGCCGACAGTTCTCAATGAAAAGATCAAGAGAAGGTAAGAATCCAGAGGGAGGGGTCCAGGTGGAGGGAGAATATTGGAGGTGGGTAAAAGGATCCGTTGAACGGGGAGAGGACTCCTGCCCAAAGAAGTGAGCACGGAGACAAAGACGGCGGAAGAAGAGTTCAGCATCGTGCCGAGCCCGAAATTCATTGAGATGAGGCCATAAGAGTATGAAACTAAGTCCTTTGCTGAGCACTGAACATTCAGCATCGGAGAGGGGAAGGTCAGGGGGTATAGTGAATACGCGGCTGGGGCTGGGATTGGAAGATGGGGTGGGGACGGAAGGACAAGCAGGGGTGGAGGGTCCCAGATGGGTGTTGGTGTCGATGAGTTGTTGGAGCTTGCGTTCTTAGCATTTGAGAGAAAGAGAAAAAGTTTCTTGTTGAGGCGTCGGATGAGACGAATAATAAAATGAAACTGGGGGCACGCGCAGCTTTGAAAAAGGGTGCGGCGGTGCTGCTGGAGGGAGAGGTCGAGTGTGTTCATATGGCGGTGCATGGCACTGAGTGTGGATCTCAGAATGCGACGGGAACAGCAGTCCGAGAAACGTTTTATGTCCCAGAGATACCTGTAATCCTGGGTGGGTTCGAAACAAGAGGGATGGAATTTCAGTTGAAATCCACATGGGGTGAGTCGGAGACGGAGACAGTCACTGAGAAAGGAAATATGGCTGTGAAAGAGGGTTTTAGTAAACACCTTGTCAAACACCAGGAGAGAAATGGAAAGCAATGAAGGTGCACAAGGCAGAAGAGACAGGCGGAAATCCTGTCGGAGAACAGAGCAATACTTCTTCAAGGAAGGCATTTCTTGAAGAGAAGTGGCAGTCAATTAAACACATTCTTCGCCTCATCTGACGCCTCAACAAGAAACTTTTTCTCTTTCTCTCAAGTGCTAAGGAACGCAAGCTCCAACAACTCATCGACACCAACACCCATCTTGGACCCTCCAACCCTGCTTGTCCTTCCGTCCCCACCCCATCTTCCAATCCCAGCCCCAGCCGCGTATTCACTATACCCCCTGACCTTCCCCTCTCCGATGCTGAACGTTCAGTGCTCAGCAAAGGACTTAGTTTCATACCCTTACGCCCTCATCTCAATGAATTTCGGGCTTGGCACAATGCTGAACTCTTCTTCCGCCGTCTTTGTCTCCGTGCTCACTTCTTTGGGCAGGAGTCCTCTCCCCGTTCAACGGATCCTTTTACCCACCTCCAATATTCTCCCTCCACCTGGACCCCTCCCTCTGGATTCTTACCTTCTCTTGATCTTTTCATTGAGAACTGTCGGCGTGACATTAGCCGTCTCAATTTCTCTGCTCCTCTCACCCATTCTAATCTGTCACTCTCTGAACTTACTGCACTCCATTCTCTCAGGTCCAACCACAACATTGTCATCAAACCCGCTGACAAGGGTGGTGCTGTTGTTGTCTGGCGCACTGACCTCTACCTCGCGGAGGCTGAGCGTCAACTCGCAGACACTTCCTTCTACCTCTCCCTGGACCATGACCCCACCACGAAACATCAAGCCATTGTTTCCAGGACTGTCACTGACCTCATCTCCTCTGGAGATCTTCCTCCCACAGCTTCCAACCTGATAGTCGCCCAACCTCGGACGGCCCGCTTCTACCTCCTACCCAAAATCCACAAACGGAACTGTCCTGGCAGACCGATCGTGTCAGCCTGTTCCTGCCCCACGGAACTCATTTCTCGTTATCTTGACTCCCTTCTCTCTCCCCTTGTCCAGTCCCTTCCCACCTACATCCGTGATTCCTCTGACACCTTACGTCACATCAACAATTTCCAGTTCCCTGGCCCCAACCGCTTCCTCTTCACCATGGATGTCCAATCCCTCTACACCTCCATTCCCCACCAGGATGGTCTGAGGGCCCTTAGCTTCTTCCTTGAACAGAGGCCCGAACAATCCCCATCCACCACTACTCTCCTCCATCTGGCTGAACTTGTTCTCACACTGAACAATTTCTCCTTTAACTCCTCTCACTTCCTCCAAATAAAAGGTGTGCTATGGGTACCCGCATGGGCCCCAGCTATGCCTGTCTCTTTATGGGGTATGTGGAACATTCCTTGTTCCAGTCCTACTCCGGCCCCCTCCCACAACTCTTTCTCCGGTACATCGATGATTACTTCGGTGCTGCTTCATGCTCTCGTTGGGACCTGGAAAAATTTATTAATTTTGCTTCCAATCTCCACCCCTCCATCATTTTCACATGGTCCGTCTCTGACACTTCTCTTCCCTTCCTTGATCTCTCTGTCTCAATTTCTGATGATAGACTGTCCACCAATATCCATTACAAGCCTACCGACTCCCACAGCTACCTCGACTACAGCTCCTCACACCCCGCTTCCTGTAAGGACTCCATCCCATTCTGTCAGTTCCTTCACCTCCGTCGCATCTGTTCTAATGACGCTACCTTCAAAAACAGATCCTCTGACATGTCCTCCTTCTTCCTTAACCGAAGTTTTCCACCCACGGTCGTTGACAGGGCCCTTAACCGTGTCCGGCCCATCTCCCGCGCATCCACCCTCACGCCTTCTCCTCCCTCCCAGAAACATGATAGGGTCCCCCTTGTCCTCACTTATCACCCCACCAGCCTCCGCATTCAAAGGATCATCCTCCGCCATTTCCGCCAACTCCAGCATGATGCCACCACCAAACACATCTTCCCTTCACCCCCCCGGCGGCATTCCGTAGGGATCGTTCCCTCCGGGACACCCTGGTCCACTCCTCCATCACCCCCTACTCCTCAACCCCCACCTATGGCACCTCTCCATGCCCACGTAGAAGATGCAACACCTGCCCCTTCACTTCCTCTCTCCTCACCGTCCAAGGGCCCAAACACTCCTTTCAAGTGAAGCAGCATTTCACTTGCATTTCCCCTAACTTAGACTACTGCATTCGTTGCTCCCAATGTGGTCTCCTCTACATTGGAGAGACCAAACGCAAACTGGGCGACCGCTTTGCAGAACACCTGCGGTCTGTCCGCAAGAAAGACCCAAACCTCCCTGTCGCTTGCCATTTTAACACTCCACCCTGCTCTCTTGCCCACATGTCTGTCCTTGGCTTGCTGCATTGTTCCAGTGAACCCCAACGCAAACTGGTGGAACAGCACCTCATCTTCCGACTAGGCACTTTACAGCCTTCCGGGCTGAATATTGAATTCAACAACTTTAGATCTTAAACTCCCCCTCCCCCCATCCCCACCCCGTTTCCTCCCCCTCCCTTTTTTTTTTTTGTTTTCAATAATTTATATAGATTTTCTTTTCCCACCTATTTCCATTATTTTTAAATCTACAACTAATACCTTGTCAATCTTTCCACCCCACCCCCACTAGAGCTGTACCTTGAGTGTCCTGCCATCCATTCTTAATTAGCACTTTTCTTAGATAATATCACCACCTTCAACACCTCTTTGATCCTTTTGTCTGTGACATCTTTTGATTATCTGCTCCTATCACTGCTTGCTTGTCCCTACAACCACCCCACCCTCAACTTCTCTCCCCCCGCCCCCCACCTTAAACCAGCTCATATTTCACCCCTCTCCTAACTATACTTCAGTTCTGTTGAAGGGTCGTGTGGACCCGAAACGTCGACTCTTTTCTTCTCCATCGATGCTGCCAGACCTGCTGAGTTTTTCCAGGTAATTCTGTTTTTGTTTTGGATTTCCATCATCCGCAGTAGTTTTTTGTTTTTATCGTTGTATTCAACTAATTAGAACTAACCCAAGCCCACTGAACCCTGGGCCAAAATTGAACCATTTATATAACTTTCCAATACAGAAATGAATAGGAAAAATTGAATTTTTTTTAGGTTAATGGAGTTGGATAGGTGTTTTATTTTTAAACATGTGCCACCTCCTCTCTTTGTGAAGTACTACTTTGCTGCCTTCTTGATGATGTCTGTTCCTAAAGAGTTTTTATGTGCTGATTTCATTCCTCTCTTTCAGTGGCATATCAGTTTATGCAGGTTGGCTTCTGCTTGTCTTGAGCCTGGCATTATTTGTGCCGAACATACATCAATTGCCAAGAGTGTTTGTAGAGAACACAATCAAATATTGACCCATGTGATCTGAATTTCTGATTGCCATTGTATTGAATATCCAATGTGTCAATAAAACAACCAATTTTAATTTAAATCCATACTATAATTGTCATTGACATCATTACAACTTTGATCCAAAATGGCAAAATACAATACTGTGAAATTTCTTGTATATTTGTGCCCAGAAATGTGCATAATCAGGGTGTAAAGCAAATAATTGGTGCAAAAGATTGAGGAAACTTAAGTACAAGTATGTTACTCATATAATTACACAATGCCAAAACTTCCTAAATCTTTTACACCTATGGATTGATTCCCCACACTCAACACATCTTGGTTCATTGTAATGGTTTCTCACCCAGGCTAAAGAACCATAGAAATTTCCTTCAGCATCACTAGTTCAAAATGAGTGTACCTAATTTAGGAAACAGTGCCACTTGTCAGCTATTTTGTTGTGATTTTTGAAGGGATCTGCATTGCATGCAATGTTACATTTTTTTAAAAATGCCTATTCCCAGAAACAATCCTGTTCATTTTAGGGCAAACTTACCAGTATTCAAACTGTCATTAAAAATACCTGAGAAATACTATACTAGCATCACATGTTTTGATTGCTTATTGCAAGATTTATCAGCTAAAAAAACCTGACTCTGTATCAACTCACCCCAATTTGCAAATATGTCCATATGAATCCTTTAATTAATTATATTAGGTCAAAGTTAGAAATGGGGAAAATTCTACGTATATTTTTATAAATATCCTGTTCATGGTTCATAGTAATATTTTAGAAGTAATTTTTAGTTCTAGGAAGATGAAAGTTTAACTGTAGAAAATAGGATAAATACAACTAAAGTAGCTTGAAGACAAGACAATATGCTTATAGAGTCATTGCAGCACAGAAGGAAGCCATTCGGCCCATTGAGTCCATGCCGTCTCTCTGTATATGCTGTATGCAAACAGGATCTCACAAGAATAGTTGAATTGTTTTAACATCTTTTATTGCCAGAATGGCTCCTCTCAGCAATTGCTTGTGTTTCTGTATGGAACTGTATATTATTTCAGTCACTGTAAATTAAAGCAAGAATTATAAAGCACCTTGTAAATACTTCTTTAGTTTTCATTATTTTATATAGTGTAATGTCATATTCTTAGCACACACCAATTATTTTCCAACCAATAGATTGCATTTAAAGTGCAGTCATTCTTGTTCCGTAGACACATGTGGCAGTCAATTTGTGCACGAGGTAGCACAACAGCAAATTATTGTGTGACCAGATAATCTGCTTTTCGGTAGAGGATATCAACTTCCTTTTCTTTGACAGGTGCAGTGGCATATGTTAAGTACAACCTGAGTAGGAAGTTAGTGCCATGGTTTAATATTTTTTCTGAAAGATACCGTGTAACTCAGCCTAGATCATGTGCTCAAGTCATGAAGGGGGGCTGAAACTCACCATCTTTTGACTCAGAGGGCTAGAGTGGGAACAACAGAGTCAAGCTGACACTTGCACATGCTTATTTTGAAGACTTATTATTGTCAGGGTTCTTTGCTTTCTAGTTTATTCTTCTTCCATTTCAAGACAATGCAGTCTTCCTTCTGCTATTTCACTGGTTGATCTCAATTCTATAAGATCTTGTTTGTGGAGCTCATCCTATGATAATGCCTTCTTTCTGTTGATTCATATCCACACTCTCTCCCCAGGTTGTAGCACTTTCAAGTCTTGTGTTCTGTGCCTAAAGTTGAAATTGCGAGCTTGCTTGTCTCTTTCTTGCTCCTCATGCTTCCTAACTTTCTCATGATCGTCTGAGGTAATGTTAGAATGTAGAGTTTGTTGTAGAGCTGGAAGTTGTGTTCACAGTCATCTTCCCATCAATAGTTCTGATGGATAGAACCTGTTTTTTAGCGGTGAGGTTCTGTAATTAAGAAGGGCTAAATTAATATCTTTGTTCGTTTTCATCAATTCCTTGATTGTTCAAGTGCCTATTTCTGCTTCTCCATTCAACTGAGGATATCTAGGCAAACCAGTCACATGTTTGAAACCATTCTCCTGTGCAAAGTTGTAGAGTATCTCATTAGCAAACTGAGGACAGTTGTCTGACACCACAACGTCTGGGATGCCATGTGTCGCAAAGATCCTTTTGTTTGATATAATGGCTACGTCTACCATGGTGTTGTACAGTATACTCATTTCGAACCATCTGGAGTAGTGATCAATGATGATGAAAACTTTGCCTTTAAACTCAAATAAATCCATTCCCAGACACTGCCATGGCCTTGAAGGAAAAGTGGAGGGTGTCAGCGGTCCACTCTGCTGTTGGCTATTCACTACACGCGTAAGGCAACTTGTAATTAACTCTTCAATGGAGTGACTGAGTCCTGGCCACCAGGCTGCCTGCTGGGTTCTTGCCCGGCATTTTGCTATTCCCAAGTGACCTTGATGGATTTTCTGGAGAATGTTGAGCTGAAGTGTTTTAGGGATGATTAGTCTGTTGTTAGAAACTAAGAAATGATCAATGATTGTGAGATGCTTTCTCTGTTTGAAGTAATGGTGAAGTATTGGGCTGTTAGGAATGTGATCCAGCAATCTATCCCAGTAATGCTCTTTTATTTGGATGCATTAGTCATCCTGCTTGCTTAATCGCTTATAATCTCTTTAGGGGTTTAGTAATGAGCGAAGTATATGCTTCCACTTCCTCAGTGGAATTTAAATCTTCCTGTTTGACTCCTTCCACTGGCATTCTTGAGAGTGCATCTGCTGACATCTGGTAAGTCCCTTGAATGTACTCAGTAACTGAATTGTATCTCATGAGTCTCAATCTAAAACATCAAATTCTAGGCAGCATTTTTGCAATTTCCTTTAGGTTAATAAGAGTAACCAAAAGTTTGTACTCAGTTTCAATTTTAAACCTTAATCCCACAATGTAATCAGAGAACTTCTCACAGGCCCATGTGGCTGCTAATGCTTCTTTCTCAACGATTGCATACCTCTTCTCTGTGCCCGTGAGAGACCTTGCAGTGTAATAAACTGGTTTTCTTTGTCTGGCTATGATTGTGGGCAATCCCGGATCGTAGTACACTAGAATTTCTGGTGAAATTAGGAGATTTTTGACCTTGTCGAAAGCATTTTGCTGGTCCACGTTCCAGTATCACTGTTAACCTTGTGTCAGTAGCTGTCATAACGGCTTACTGATTTGGTAGAAACTTGCCTATTTGGTTGACCATCCTGAGAAACCTTTGTAATTCTGTGATGGTTCTAGGCTGTGGGAACTCTCTAATCATCTTCATTTTGTGTGGGTGGGCAGTAATTCCTGAAGCTTGCACAATGTGCCCTAAGAATTTTATCATAGGCTTTGCAAACTCACATTTGTCGTTCAATTTCAAACCAGCATCACTCAACGGTCATGTTCTTCCCTTGATGAACCTTGTACAAGAATGTCGTCCGTATTGCATAACACTCCTTCCATGCCTTCCAGGGTCTGCGATATCGTTCTTTGGGATATCTCAGTTGCAGAAGCAATTCAGTATGGTAATTTGTGAAGACAATAAAAGTAGTTAACAATTTGGATTCTTTGTCAGGGGCAATTGCCAAAAGCCACTGTTAGCATTCAGTTTTATGAAGAGGGTGCTTTTTGCTGATTTGGTGAGATTTTCATCCACTGATGCCATCAGATGGATCTCGTGCTCTATTGACTTGTTTAATTGAGTTAAGTCCACACAGATTTCAACTGAACCAATAGGCTTTGTACTGTGACCATTCCAGAACACTATTTCACCGGTATGGTTATTGGAGAGATGACCCCCTTGTCATAACATATGCTCAATCTCACTCTTAACTTAGCCCAAGAGTGGGTGAGGGAACTCCCTCACTGTAAGGAGACATGTAGGCTTAGCACCTGCCCTTAGGGTTATGTGATATTCTGTTTTCAGTTTTCTTAAGCCTGAAAGCAGTGATGGAAATTTATTTCTGAATACATCACTGGATTGCTCATCAGCAATTTCATCAACCTCATAAATTATCCTCAACTGCAAGCAGACTTTTCTGCTCAATAATAATGACACCTGGTTCTGTATAATGTACAGAGGTCCAATAATTTCTTTATCCTTGTATCTGAATCTCGCCAGGTGTTGGCCTATTACTTTCAGTGTAGTCTGTCCTGGTGACCTTGCACTGAATGGAGGATAGCTGTAATGTGATATTTTTAAGTCATGTTACTTCATCAGATAATACTGAAACACCTGCGCCAGTATCCAGCTTGAATTCTGTGGGGTGACCATCAACTTCTACTTCAATACTCCAATAATTATTTTCTGTTTCAGTAACTTCTCCTAGAAGGTTTTTTTGTAATTTTCCATGGCTCTTCCACGTCTTTGATTTTTTAAAATTCATTCATGTGTTGTGAGCATTGCTGGCAAGGCCAGCATTTGTTGCCCATGAGAAGGTGGTGGTGAGCTGGGTCATGGGTTTGGAAGGTGCTATCTAAGGAGACTTGGTGAGTTTGTGCAGTGCATCTTGCAGATGGTACACACTGCTGCCACTGTGCAAAGGTAGTAGAGGGAGTGAATGTTTGTGGATGGGGTCCCAATCAAGCAGACTGCTGTCCTAGATGGTATCAAGTTTCTTGAGTGTTGCAGGAGCTGCAATTATCCAGGCAAGTGAGGAGTATTCCATCATACTCTTGACTTGTACCTTGTAGATGGTGGACAGGATTTGGGGAGTCAGGACATGAGTTACTCGCAGCAGGATTCCCAGCTTCTGACCTGCTTTTGTAGCCACAGTATTTATATGGCTGGTCCAGTTCAGTTTCTGGTCAATGGTAACCTCCAGGATGTTGATAGTGGGGGAATCAGCAATGGTAATACCATTGAATGTCAAGGGGTGATGGTTAGATTCTCTCTTGTTGGAGATGGTCATTGCCTGACACTTGTGTGGTGCGAATGTCACTTGCCACTTGTCAGCCCAAGCCTGGATATTGTCCAGGTCTTGCTGCATTTGGACATGGACTGCTTCAGTACCTGAGGAGCCACGAATGGTGCTGAACATTGTGCAATCATCAGCAAACATCCCCACTTCTGACCATATGGTGGAAGGAAGGTCATTGATGAAGCAGCTGAAGGTGGTTGGGCCTAGGACACTATCCTGAAGAACTGCTGCAGTGATTTTCTGGAGCTAAGATGACTGACTTCCAACAACCACAACCATGTGCCTTTGTGCTAGGTATGACTCTAACCAGTGGAGAGTTGTCTCCATTTCCCATTGACTCCAGTTTTGCTAGGGCTCCTTGATGCCACACTCGGTCAAATGCTGCCTTGATGTCAAGGGCAGTCGCTCTCACCTCACGTCTGAAGTTCAGCTATTTTGTCCATGTTTGAATCAAGGCTGTGATGAGGTCAGGAGCTAAGTGGCCCTGGTAGAACCCAAACAGAGCATCAGTGAGCAGGCTATTGCTAAGCAAATGTCACTTCATAGCACCGTTCATGATACCTTCTAACACTTAACTGATGATCGCCAATAGACTGATGGGGCAGTAATTGGCCATGTTGGATTTGTCCTACTTTTTGTGTACAGGCCAATGTTGTAGCTGTACTGGAACAACTTGGGCTAAGGGTGCAGCTAGTTCTGGAGCACAAATCTTCAGTGCTATACCTGGAATATTGTTAGGACCCATAGTCTTTGCGGTCTCCAATGCCTTCAGCCATTTCTTGATATCACATAGAGTGAATCGAATTGGCTGGAGACTGTCATTTGTGATGCTGGTAACCTCCGGAAGAGGCCAAGATGGATTATCCACTTGCCACTTCTGGCTGAAGATTGTTGCAAATGCTTCAGCCTTACCTTTTGCACTGATGAGCTGGGCTCCTCCATCATTGAGGATGGGGATGTTTGTGGAGCCTCCTCCTCCAGTGAGTCGTTTGATTGTCCACCACCATTCACGACTGGATGTGGCAGGACCGCACGGCTTAGTCTGATGCGTTGGTTATGGAATTGCTTAGCTCTGTCTGTCACTTGCTGATTAAGTTGTTTGGCAAGCAAGTAGCCTTGTGTTGTAGCTTCACTAGGCTGACCCCTCATTTTTAGGTATTAATGGTGCTGATCCTGGCATGGCCTCCTGCACCATTCGTTGAACCCAAGTTGATTCCCTGGCTTGGTGAGAATGGTAGAATGGGGGATATGCCAGGCAATGAGGTTACAGATTGTGGTTTAGTACAATTCTGCTGCTGCTGATGGCCCACAGCGCCTCATGGTTGCCTAGCCTTGAATTGCTAGATCTGTTTGAAATCCATCCCACTTAGTATGGTAGTAGAGCCATACAACATGATGGAGGGTATTCTCAATGTGAATTCAGGACTTTGTCTCCACAAGGTGGTCACTCCTAACGATATTTTCATGGACCATACTGTTATGCATCTGTGACAGGCAGGTTGGTGAGGATGAGGTCAAGTATGTTTTTCTCTCTTGTTGGTTCCCACGCCACCTGCAGAGGTTATAGGG
Organism: Cetorhinus maximus; assembly: GCF_964194155.1. NCBI lineage: Eukaryota > Metazoa > Chordata > Chondrichthyes > Lamniformes > Cetorhinidae > Cetorhinus > Cetorhinus maximus. Next base: position 61,858,048 of record NC_135885.1, on the reverse strand, counting down.
TGCGGTGCATGGTAATCAGCAGAAGGTTTCATTGCTCATGTTTGACCTGGTGCCATGAGACTTCACGGTGTCCGGAGTCAATGTCGAGGACTCCCAGGCAACTCGTTCCTGACTGTATACCACTGTGCCGCCACTCTGTTTGGTCTGGGATGGTGATGATAGTGTCTGGGACATTGTAGGGTATAATTCCGTGAATATAACTAGGTCAGGCTGTTGCTTGACTAGTCTGTGGGACAGCTCTCCCAATTCTGGCACTAGCCCCCACATAGTAATAAGGAGGACTTTGCAGGGTCGGCAGGACTGAGTTTGCCATTGTTGGTTCCGGTGCTTAGGTAATGCCGGGTGTTCCATCTGGTATCACTCCTTATTGACTTGTTTTTCGCAGTTTGACATAACTGAATGGCTTGCTAGGCCAGTTCAGAGGCCAGTTAACTGTGAACCACATTGCTGTATGTTTGTAGTCATAAGTAGGCCAGACCAGATAAGGACAGTAGATTTCCTTCCCATAAGGGCCATTAGTGAACCAGATGGGTTTTTATGACAATGGTTTCATGGTCATCATTAGACTTTTAATTCCAGATTTTTATTGAATTCAAATTTTATCATCTGCTATAGTGGGATTCATCCCAGGTCCCCAGAGCATTACCCAGGATCTCTGGATTAGTAGTCCAGTGACAATACCACTACGCCACCATCTCCCCTTTACACCACTGCCTCCCCTTTGAATTAACTTGGCATTGTTATTTTCTTTGTCTTCCTGTGAGTTACTTGGATCTTGGACTGGCAGACAATTTTAAAATGTCCTAAATTTCCACAGTTGTGGCACTCTGCTCCCTCTGCTGGGCATTCTTCTCGCTTTGCCGGGTTTCCCCACCACACCGAGAGCATTTCAAGATGGTGGGTTTGTGCACTTTTCCCTGATGTCACGGGCTTTTGCTTCAATGCACTTTTTCTTTTCTGTCTGATATATTGAATGGTCTCGCTCATCCTTTTCCATCACATTCCCCACAAACAGCCACCCTGTTTTGCTCCCTGAACTTGGTCTATTGCGCTTTTTGTACTGCCTTTGTAAGAGATAACTCGTTTGCAAGAAATCTGACAGGGTTTCATCCACAGCCTCAACTACTGTACAATCACGTATTATTTCATCTCTGAAGGTCCCGTAGTTGAAATTATCTGCTAGCTGGTAGAGGTCATTTATGAATGAATCCATGCATTACCTTGATTTCTGTTGTCTTTTATTAAATTTGCTCATTCGATAATTAAGTTTTTTTGAATGCTGATGTACACAAGGAATGCCTGGAGGACTTTATTGTAAGAGCTTGAAGCCTCAACGATGCCCTGTCTCACTATTACACCATCTGCAATAGCCCCTACTGCATAGAGTAAAGTACTGACCTGATCCTTTTGTTCCTTCTTGTCTAACCTGAAGCTGTTCTTCATCTGGAAAATCTCTTCTTCAGTTGTCCCAATGTTGAGTGTGTTTTGAGCCTTCAGTGCTTCGGAAAGTTTTTGGGAGTGGCAGTATAGACTCCATGCTTGTCCTAAGCTCTGCATCTTTTGCTGCTTTCGTAATTTAGCCTGTAGATTGTGATCTATACCTACTGCAATCTGGACTCCAGGTCTGTGTGACAGCATGCATCTGCTGCATGCACAATGCTCAATTCTCAGGTGAGTCTTCAATCTTTTCTCTTCCTGTCATTTTTCCAAGAATTTCTAGCACTTTCAGGTCTGCAGTCTTTTGGAGCTTTTCTGGGTCTTCACCCTCTGTCCTCTGCCACCATATTTCGTTTTGCATTCAGGGTCTAAATGTGGTTTCTTTAGGATTTGCTTGCTACCCTAAGAATGCTACCATAGACCGTTATTCGTAAAAACCACTCTTGTTCATTTACAGATCTATGTGCATCTCAGTCCTCTATATGAGGTTGTACTTACCACCAGATCTCAGTTACTTAACCATGTGACATTGCATCATAGCTACATCAGTAGTTACATCAGTATCAGGTGCTCCTGATGTTAACCCTTTACAATGTGCCCTGACCCCATCATCACCATCCTTGAAATTATTTCCAGGCCAATAGTTACTGCCAGTTTTGGACAATTAAAAATGCCGACTTCATGCAGTATCATTATGCATAAGGAATCAGTATCTTGTGAACTACTACATACTGAAAGTAGTAGTACACAATACTGTAAATTTTATGTTTTAATATCATCAATCAATACTTGACCTTGAGTGAGGACTTTTGTATGGCCTGAAACTGTTTTCACATAAATAATGTATTATTCAAGAAGAAAGTAAGTACATGCTTTTATGAAGTGCCTTATTATTTATTCTTTCATGGAAGGTGGGCATCACTGTCTAGGTCAGCATTTATTGCCCATCCCCAAGTGCCCTTGAGAAGGTGGTGGTAAAAGGGAATACAGAAACGTTGAACTAACCCACTGCTTTAATGTGATGGCTGAGTTTGCTTTCCTTAATGGGTAGCACAGCTTCTGTGTCTCAATCACAGCACTCCTGAAATTCAGCTCAACTTTTTGCTTGCTTTCCTTTCCCATTCTCTCTCTCTTTCTCTCCCTCTCTCCTTTCCCACTCTGTCTGTCTGTCTCTCTCTCCTTTCCCACTCTGTCTCACTCCCAAACCAGCCGAGGCAGCGACTCAACAACCCAATGTCTTGGCAAACTCCCAGTCCGAGTCTGCACCTGGGCCTGGAGTCTAGGCCTCTTCCTCAGTTTGCAGGGGCTGAGCTGCATTTTGAAATATCCCCAAGGGCTGGATGAAAAAGTGCAACAGGCCAGATCCTGCCCCTGGGCCAGGGGTTCATCACGCCTGTTCTAGGTGGTAGAGGTTGTGGGTTTGGAAGGTGCTGTTGAAGGAGCCTTGGTGGATTGCTCAGTGCATCTTGTAGATTGTACACACTGCTCACACTGTACATTGGGGGTGGAGGGAATGAATGTTTGTGGAAGGGGTGCCAATCAAATGGGCTGCTTTGTCCGGTATGGTGTCAAGCTTCTTGAATGTTGCTGGAGCTATATTCGATCACACTCCTCTCTTGTGCCTTGTGGATGGTGGATGGACTTTGGGGAGTCAGGAGGTGGGTTACTCCCCACAAAATTGCCAGCCTGCTGACCTGCTCTTGTAGCTACAGTATTTATATGGCTAGTCCAATTCAGTTTCTGGTCCATGGTAACCCCAAGATGTTGATAGTGGGGGATTCAGCAATCGTAATGCCATTGAACTTCAAGGGGTGATTGTTAGATTTTCTCTTGTTGGAGATGGTCATTGCCTGGCACTTGTGTGGCATGAATGTTAAATGCCACTTATCAGCCCAAGCCTGAATGTTGTCTAGGTCTTATGCACATGAACATGGATTGCTTTAGTATCTGAGGAGTCGCGAATGATGCTGAATATTGTGCAATCATCAGCGAACATCCCCACTCCTGACTTTATGATGAAAGAAGGTCATTTATTAAGTAGCTGAAGATGATTGGGCCCAGGACGCTACCCTGAGGAACTCATGCAGTGATGTCTTGGGACTGAGATGATTGACCTCAAATAACCACTATCCATCTTCCTTTACTCTCGGTACGATTCCAACCAGTGAAGCGCTTTCCCCTGATTCCCATTGATTCCAGTTTTGCTCGGGTTCCTTGGTATATTCTAAGGATGTCAAAAATGACTTTACGATCAATTATTATTTTTGAAGTAGTTATTTTTGTTTCGTAGGTGCTTCAGGAGCAAACTTTTATGTAGAATTAGTTCAGGCTTGTCTTTTGTTTTTTTTTTCGTGATACAACATATTAAAAGCAGAAATTATGTGCAAAGAACAGATTCAGGGAAGGCGCTTCCCAATGTGGTTCCAAATTTACAAATCCCCAAGAAGTGCTATTTTGTCTGCATAATTTGACATGTAAACTTCCAGTACCACTTGAAATGAAACAGTTCCCGCCCAATTTCAAGATGTTTGCATTGTGAATGTTTTAAATGGGAATTAAGGCAGCATGTAGAACCACAATATTTCTATGTTCACAATGTCTGAATCAAATATGTAAGTTATGATGCTAGCACAGTCCACAAAGGGTTAAGCATTGTTGTTACTTTACATCAGGGTCAGAATAAGGTTATGTTTCACACATAATAACCAGCATGCATCAATTCCCATAATTTGTATGAATCTGTGAATATAATATTTCATATTTTGCTTTTATGAATACCTCTTACAATTTTTCATAGCTTCTTTGTGCTCAATATTGATGCAATATGTGGGTGGGAACTAATTGGAGCTCCAACCTTGTTAATGGCACAATATGTGCAATTACTTTGTTTTCAACAGGTGACAACAGAACTTGACAATGAATGCACCAAAACCTTCAGAGGCACTTCAAGCGCAGCTCCAATGGCAGCTGGTATAATTGCATTGGTCCTTCAGGCTAAGTAAGTATTGTCACGCATAAACACTTCTGAAATTTAAAAATACCATATATAGCATCAGTATATTCAGAAAAGTTTGAGAAAGTTCTGATGCCTGGACTGTAGACTTAGATTTTCCTGATCATGGAGAAAGAATTGTATTGTTTCAATTTAACACAATGTAGAAGATTTCCTAGTCTGACACATGCAATGTTTTTATTCCTGTGAGCCAAAGTAGGCGTCGCCCTTTCAGGACAGAGATGAGGAGAATTTTTTTCTCTGAGGCTTGTGCAACTTTGGAACTCTGCCTCAGAAGGCGGTGCAGGTGGGGGGTCACTGAATATTTTTAAGGTGGAGGTAGATTGATTCCCTTGCCTAACTAGAATCTAAGGTTATCGGGGGGTGTAGATGGGAATGTGGAACTCAAAGTACAAACAGATCAGCCGTGATCTTATTGAATGGTGGCGCAGGCTCGAGGGGCCGAATCTCCTATTTGCTATGTTCTTATGTTGTAATGTATAACCAACAAAAGCTTGTATTTATATAGTACCTTTCATGATCTCAGGGCTTTCCAAAGTGCAATGTTTGAAGTGTAGTCACTGTTGTAATGTAGAAAATGTGATAACCAATTGGTGTCCAGCAATGTCCCACAAACTGCAATGTGATGATCACAGATAACAAATCATCTATTTTATCGATGTTTGTTGAAAGTAAATATTAGCCAGAATAACAGGGACAACTCTTTTATGTTTTAGGTTATCAGCTTCGCTTTGTCCAGCGAACGCAAGCCGTGCCCTTGATATTAAAACATTAGTTGGTGCTTGAAACAATATAAGCAGGGAGACCAATTCACAGAACAAACACTGGTGGTTTATTGGAACTAAGAATAGAGCACTAACGCAGTGTGTTCTTCTTCAATCACCTCCAGCAATGGAGCAAAGTGGGGTAGCTTTTGTACCAGCTGGCACTGAAGACAGCTTTTGACTAGGGTTTCCATGTCCACGTCCATCCCTGGCCACCAGTAGCTGCACACGAGCATCTTCATCCTACTAATGCCAGGGTGAGTGCTATGTAATTCGGCCAGTAATGGCCTTCGCCCTCTCGTTGGCACGATAATCATTGCTCCCCAGGGCAATATGCTGTCCTGGCAGTTGAGCTCATATCTGCGATTGAAATAAGGTTTCAAGTCATCAGGCTTTGGCTGTCCTGATCATCCGTTCAAGACTTGCTCCCGGACGTGAGATAAAAGTGGATCTCGGCTTGTATGCTCACGGATTTGTTTGGGACAGGGGAGGAATCCAAAAAATTTAGTACTAAGACAAGTTCCTGGTGAATTGGAACCTTCACATTGTTATCTGGTAGGGGGAGGCGGCTCAGTGCATCAGCATGTGCGATCTGGCTTCCCAATCAATGAATAAAAGTGTATTCGTAAGCAGCCAACATCAGTGCCCACCTCTGGATGCGAGCAGATTATCCATACTGAAGTGTTGGATTATCTCCAAATAATGCCAGCAGAGGTTTGTGGTCGGATATAATGTGAAAATGGCAACTGTGAAGATATTGATGGAATTTCCGAACACCAAACCCAACAGACAAACCCTCCTTCTCAATTTGAGATATTATCGCTCAGCAGCACTGAGTGTGTGAGATGTATAACCAATGAGTCGTTCAGAGCCATTCGCCATCTGATGTGAAAGTACAGCCCTGACTCCATATGAGGATGCGTCGCAAGTTAAAATCAATTTTTACTTTGGGTCAAAGTGGACCAGTAGGGCTAATGATCTTGACAACTGCTTTACCTTCAGAAACGTCTCCTGGCGTGGAGCTTGCCAAATCCATTTATGGTTTTTCTTATAAGCAGTTCCTATAACGGAGCCAGTAGAGTTGATAGATTTGGGAGAAATCACCCATAGTAGTTTATCATGCCTAAGAAGGCCTTTAGTTCTGTAGTGTTTCTCGGTGTAGGTGCCTAGCGGATAGCCTTGACCTTTTCTTCCATGGGATGCAGGTCCTGTGCACCGACCTTATGGCCAGAGAAAACTACCTCTTTGGCTTGGAAAATACATTTCTCTTGTTTCAAGCGTACCACTGCTTGTGAGAAGCGTTTCAGCACCTCCTCCAAATTAGCTAAGTGTTCTTCATCAGTTAGTCCAGTGACTAAGACATCATCCAGATAAACGACAACATGGGGCAGTCCCTGAAGTAGATTTTCCATGGTACACTGGATAATAGCACACGTCGATGAGACCCCAAAGGGTAGTCGAGTATATTGATACAATACCCAATGTGTATGGTCACGAATTCCCTAGAACCTTCTTCCAACGCTACCTGCTGGTTGGCATGGCTCATATCGAGTTTTGAATGCATGCTGCCCCCTGCCAATTTTGAATATAATTCACCAATCTTCGGTATTGGGTGTCTATCAAGTTTGGCCACCCTGTTTGCAGATAACTTATAGCCACTGCATAAGCGAACACTTCAGTATGGGTACTATAGGTGCTGCCCACTTGGAAAATTGCACTGGCTGTAAGATATCCAACTTTTCCAGCCTGTTTATCTCGGTCTCAACCTTGTCCTGTAGAGCATAAGGGACTGGTCTGGCTCTGATAAATCTGGGGGTTGCGTTTGGGTCTACGTGGATTTTGGCTTGTAGTCCATGAATCCTTCCTAGTTCATCACTGAAAATGGAATCGTATTTTTGTAATAATTCCTGTAAGTTTCTGGTTCTGTTTGAAAAATCTTGGCCCATCGCAATTTAATCTTTTTGAGTCAATTAAACTGGGGCCCACCCCAACTATTACTATAAGGGGTAAATTTGCAGATTGATCCCCATGCTGCACCAGGAATTGACATATCCCTTTCTCTCTTATTTCTTTGCCCGTGTATGTTTTTAATTTAATGTCCGATTGTTCCAAACTTAAAGGATGGACTCCTTTATTCAAGCATCTGAACATATGTTCTCCTATGACAGACATTGATGCCCTCCATCTTGATGGGTTATTCATTGACTCTAATGTCTACCTGGAGTGACCCAGTTCCACCCACTTCCAGGTTGTATAATGAATAGATGTCAGATTCTGCTTCCTCTGGTTCTTCAATGAGACAGGTTTCGCAATTTCTACCTTTGTTTTTAAAATGCTGCCTCCGCCTATCTTTACAGTGCCGCATTATGTGACCATTGTGGCAGCACAAAAAGCATTCGATATTTCTGAACTGTCGATTGCCTGCAGGCTGCCTGGATGCATTTCTCTCATTAATGTTATGGCTTTTTACTGTAGTACTGTTGTTTTTCAATGGCCTGTACATAGTGGGGGTTTCCTGCCTTTCTGAGGAGTCCGACATTTTTGCGCCTTTTGTTACTGGCCTTTCCCGCCCTACATGATGGACGACGCCATTTCGTGTATCTTTTATTGCCTCTGAGTCTCTAACAGCACTCTCCATGGCTGTTGCCAATTCTGATGCCTTACTGAAGTCTAGATTAGTTTCAGATAGCAATCACTTTTGAATAGCATCGTTCCCGATTCCGCATATCAATCAGTTTCTCAACATGTCATTAATTGAAATTCCAAACTCACAATATTCCGTTAATTCCTTTAAAGCAGCTGCATAGCCAGTGATTGTCTCTCCTGGAAGCCTATTCCTCAAATTGAATTTAAAATGCTGCATAGTGACTGAGGGCTTTGGCTTCAAGTGGTTTTTGACAATATTTGCTAACTCTCCGAAAGTCTTTGTATCGGGGATGTCAGGTGACGTGAGGCTGCAGATCAGCCCATACGTTTTGCTCCCGCATGTGGACAAAAGAATTGCCCTCTTCTTATCCTCCCCTGCGATGTCATTAGCGATAAAGAAGAACGCTCGGCGTTCGATATAATGAGACCAGTCATCAGAAACAGGGTCGAATGGTTCAAGATGCCCAAACTGCGGCATATTCGATGACTAAGGAGACTGCGCTTTCAAACAGCTTTCAAGGTAGTGGTGGAGTAACGTAGCTGGCTCACTGCAGCTTTCTTGATTGCTGTCAATTGATCTGGTTTATCCTCCTCACCAGTTTTATGTTTTTGGTTAGCAGTTTCACTTTGTCCAGCAAACGCGAGCTGCACCTTTGATAATAACACATTAGTTGATGCTTGGAACAATATAGGCAGAGAGACTGATTAACTGAACAAACAATGGCAGTTTATTGGAACTAAGAACAGAGCATTAACACCATGTGTGCTTCTTCAATCACCTCCAGCTGTAGAGCTACGGTTACCAAAGTAGCCTGCGCTGTATAGCAATTGTTCAGTACAGTCACGTGGTCAGTTAACTACATTCTTTTAAAGTTACATAGCACTTCACTTTACCACAACTCCTCTGCTCTTCTTCAAATCATGTCAGTGGATATTTTTTGTTTACCTGAGAGTAGGTAAATGACAGCCCATACAGTGCCTTGTCTTTGACACCAACATTGATCACAGCCAAAATGGATGTCCAGAATTGCTAGAATCTGTCATCACTGCCTTGACCAATAACAATTTCAGTGTCTGTTTTTTTGTTTCTCAATTTTTCTGCTGCAGTGCATCATTCATGGTTTTATTTTATACCCTTTTGGCACTGTTGGCTAGGAGTCTATGTGGAATAGGTTTTGCTAATAGCATTTCCTAGGAGGGGAAAATTTAAGCTAACTGTGTTGTCCCAATGGGAGAGCATGTGTGTTTCCTACTTGAAAGAAGAGGTACACAGAAGCAAAGGAAATATGCTAGAAGTTGCGATTGTGCCAAGGATGTTCTTACCATAGATATTGTTACCCTCCAATCATAGCTACCAACAAAAGAACACTTTTCTGATTTGCCTGAGGAATTGTGTCTCTGGAGATTGTGCTTCACTTGAGAAATTGTGATTGAGTTGTGCCATATGTTGCAAATCGACCTTCAGTCAAACTCCAATACAGAAATGGAGCTACTAGTCTGTTATTTGAGGCAGAAAGCAGGTTGAAAAGTTGGCTGCTAGGTCACCAAGACTACACACTGGAGCTGTGGATACCAACAATTCTCAAACAACTAAATACGAATGAGTCACAATTATGCTGAGGTGCACACTGCCGCAAGAATTATAATCAAATACACTATAGGAACAGTGCTTCAGATACTTTGACAAGTCGGGGATGGGAGTACTCTAATGGTGCTCAGCAAAGGTCCCCTAGAACGTCATTATGCTCTGCGTAACTTTGCCACATAACAACACATAAGCTTAGAGAAGGTGAAGGAAGAGAACAACTAATCCACATCCAGAATGTGAGCAACATTAATCAGAAGAAAGAGAAGATCTGTCTCGGTGCATCTTTACACTTTACCAGAGTCGTACACTGGACTCTCATAAATAAGATCTTCTCATGAGCATGTCATCCACACAACAATCATCCCAATTATTTCACCACTCCAAAATAAACCCTCACTTACACTGTCAAATTGCTGCATCTAAAGTATGGATCCAGCTATGAGTCCTGTTCCTTCCCTCTGCTGAATGATTAGCCATCACCATACAAAGGATACTGTTTAGGCTCAGCTGAATTGACATGTGATTAAATACTAAAAGTGCATCCATATATCTAGAGTTTAGCATTCTGCCGTTTCCCATTTGGCAACTCTGTATGATTTGAGCATTCTGGGCACTCTACTGCTACTTCTAGCTGTTCCCTGGTGTAGCAGCAGTGAGTAAGGTGGCTGAATGCTGGTTGTGTGTCAGTGGGAGCATCTTGGGAGTGAAATGACTCTGCCGTGTCTGCAGAATCATGGAATTGTTACAACGCAGAAGTAGGCCATTTGGCCCATTGTATCTGTACCTGCTCTCAGAATGAGCAATTCACAGAGTGGCATTTCCAGCTGCAGGGAATGCCAAGTCCTGCAAACAGAGAAGAGTTGGGAATTTGAAAGGTGAACCATTATGATCAAGTGCCATCCTGCAGAACATAATGGATATAATCACATATATATGTATCATGCAGTGACATTCGGATGGACTGATTTTTGAGGACAAGAATAATATATGAATCATAGATTTAAGGTTTTGGTGCAAAGTGTGCCCTGCTGGAGAATTGCCAAGGCCAGACTTTTACGTCCCATGGGCGGGTGCGCGCCCGACCCGAGTGGGCGAGTGTCCTGACATCATCGTGCACTCGCGCGATATTTCACTTGGCAGGTGTGTGCAAAAGCGGAAGAGCGGCTGCCGACAATGAAGTGGGCAATCAAGCCCATTAATGGCCCAAGTGTCAGCATTCGTGCTTTTCTTATTTGGAGATCTACAGCTCCCTGAGGCAGTTGTCTGCCTTCAGGAAGCTCTCTCGAAGCGCTGACCTGCACCCGCGGTGACGTCGGCACCCGCCCTCTTCCCGTCTCCAACGGCAGTGCTGAGCCTTCCTCTGACCACAATCTTATGCTGGCTGGCCAATTAGCAGCCAGCCGGTGTAAGATCGCAGTTAGGGGCCAACTGCAGGCAGAAGCACATCCCACGTTCACTTGCAGGCCCATTGATCGCACACGCCTGGCGAGTGCAAAATTCAGGCCCAAGTGTAGTATGTATTCAAAGAACTGTATGATAATGTGGGGAGGAGCAGGCATATTGAACCGCGCATATTTTGCATGGGTAATTTATATATGGAACCCTTGGATATTTAAAATAGAAAATGAAAGACACTTGAAAGACACTGGCCTGAATTTTCAGCTCGGCGGGCAGGCATGATTGGTGGGCCCAGGAATGGTCGGGAAACGACCGATGACCACAATCAGCCCCCGACCGCGATTTCACACTGGCCGGCCAATTAACAGCCAGCGTGAAAAGCACACTGAAGAGTGGGGGCGGGAGGAGGGCGGGCAATGATGTTTCCGTGGGCAAGCGCTGAGAGAAAGCTCCCTGAAGGCACAGAGCTGCCTCAGGGTGCTGCAGGCCCGAAAACCATGGAGTAAAGTTTTGAAAATCAGGAAAAAAATGTCCAAGCATCACAATCAGGCACCTGAACGTATAGATGATAAAAATGGTGTCCATAGATTTTATTGCATAACGGAAACCACATCCTGCCCGTGGATGAGGTTTCATGAAAAATGCAAAGTTCACCTGGCCGATTCACCCGCCCGCCAGCCATAAGGTTGGACGGGCACAAAAGATTGGAGACAGTTGCGCCATTTATGGGCTTAATTGCCCTCTTGTCAGCGGCCACGCTTCCGACTTTTGCGCGTGCCCGCCAAGTGAAATATTGCGGGATGATATCGGGACGCTTGCCTGGCATCTTCTCACGCGATTTAACGCCTGATTGGGTCGGGTGCCTGCCTGCCCTTCTGCAGGACATAAAATTCTGCCCAGTGTATAATTGAAGTATTGTATAAGCCTTTAATTTTGGCAACCAAAATAAGTTTGTTTTGTAAATACAGCTGATTAGAAAATAGGTATAAAAAGAGAAAATGATTGGAATACACAATGGCCAGAATCTTATTGAGGCATTAGGGGTCTCACCTGTCACCTGAAGGGCCGGTGAGATTCCCACGTTGCCTCTTTTCGGGAAGGCCCAGCAAACCACATGCCAGTTAGGCATTAGCAAGGCCAGTGATGGGCCTTTCCCTGGAATCAAGACTTCGAGGACTGAAGTTTTGCCTACCAAGCGCTTCTGGCTAATCGGAGGCCAGCAGCTCTTGTGCTCAGCAGCGCCACTGGGGAGGCTGTGGCTACTGCCAGGAGGACAGGCACTGGAGTCGCAGGATAGCGGACCGCGCCAGATCACAGCTAAGTAATGTGGGGTTGGAGGCGGGGGGTCGTGGGGTGGTGTTGCAGGGAGAGGTGTGCAGGGGGTCAACAGCAAAGACAGGGAGATGGCTTTCAGCGAGCCCCCTCTGTTTCCAATGTCCAGTCCCTCGATCAGGCACTGATCTTTGACCGAGGGATTCCCACCCCCGCCTCCACTGGAGGTGACAAGCTGGCTGCACAGTTTTACCTGTCATGCATGGCACATGGTGAGGGGCCCATCTGCCACTGGGTTAATATGATGAGGCCCTTAAGTGGTCATTAATTGGCCACTCAAGGGCCTCAATTGGCTGGGGGGGCAGAAAGGTCGACCATGGACCTTCCCACCAGAACTTAATTCTGGTAGAGGCGAGAAGGCAGCAGGGTTGCAGTACGCCATCATCCCACCTATGTAAATACCCTTTCCACCTCCAAGCTCGCCACCAGTGAGAGCACAAGACTCTGGCCAGTAAGTCAGCTACATTCTGAGAGAGGAATGACAATTATAGGGCTGAATTTTAGTTCCAGGTCCAGATTCCAACACTGGAATTCTGGGTCGGGAATCTGCAAGTGGCTGTGGTGGGACCTTGGAGGAGATTTTTGAGGAGGCAGCAATTTAGAAGTTGATTCCTGGAGCTCCGTCCAATTAAGGATGGTGGGAGGGCTGTGTAGCCAGGAGGGCCAATGAGTGTGCACGAGGCTCTGGGTGGGTGGCAGTGCCACATGGGGAGGCGTAAGCTGCGGCAGTGGGTGGGGGAACAAGAGGGCTCCTCGACATGGCGATACCCTCTGAAGACTTGTAAATGGGACAAAATAAACAATTAAGGCCTGCCCAGCGTGACGTCTGCACAGAAGTGCTATGCACTCCCTGTGCGGGCAGAGGGGAAATCCCAAAATCGAGAGTGTGCTCTTTTGCCCGACGTCACCGCGTGTCGGCGAGCAGGCCCCGCCCCCGCTCGCCAACGCGTAAAATCCTGCTCTAGGGGTTTTTATCTGACATAGAAGGTGAAACAAAACAAGCAAGCATGAAAACCTATTTTCAATCAGAATCACTGTAGGCCTTTGTTGCCTCTAAAAGAACAGAAAGAGTATGAGCAGCCATGACCACATCTTCAAGGTAAGTGTGTGGTAGTAGCAACAGAATTGATTCAAGAATATTGAAGCTCCAACTCTGAGATTTAGGACTACAAAACAGTTGTACACCAGTCCAGTTTGGAGGGAATATGGACTGACGTAATAGTTTGAATATAATCCTCAGCATCTCACAGATGTGGCAACATAAGGACAGTCTTGAAAGTACTCTGACTGAGGCTAACTCGCAAAACAGCTCTCAGAAGAGGTATTCCAAATTTTGGAGAGACAAGTTAATCATTTAAAAGGAAGGCTTTGCAGGTATTAGGAATTTAGTTCAAGTTCCACCAGGTGGATAACTGAGCAGCTGCATAATATTATTGTCAATGCATGGAACATTAGATTCAAGGGGGAGCAATTGGACTGCATTGCATCCATTTTACAGCAGTAAAACAAGTGAGCAGTAAGACCCAATTTCAGGGACCAACATCCGACCAAGAACGCATGAAAAAATTCCATCTGATGTTTGCTTTGGACCATGTTCAGCCACCTGGTGCAGTTGCCTGAAACAGGCATTAGATCCCTTGCATATGCTAAAGAGGGACTGAATGCCTGTTTTAGGACCCCTCTGGGAAATTGGGCTGGCCTGCTCTGGGCTCATATTTTCCAAACATGTATGTGGTCTATCTAGTGGCTGAAAATAAAAGGGTAATTTTAGATATTGTTTTAAAATTGATATGAAAATAAGAGTAGGTGTACTGATGCTGCTGCTATGCTCCTATCGTGCTGTCTTTCATCTCCCCATCTCCCCAGGGCTTACTTAGGGCTGCTGCCAGCACAGGAGGCAGCCAGAAATTCAATTCTTCAATTGGGTGAACAGTCACAACAAGTGCTGCTCACCGCCATTATTAAGATGAGGCCTGAAGACCAATTTCAAGTGATCCTCTAGCATTTGCCTTCAGGAGCAGGGTTTTGTGCTTGGATACTGGTCAAGATGTTGAAGGTTTATCATGGCGATTATTTTATGTTTTAATGTTTTATGGTAATCCACAAGATGCAACTTGCCACGGCTCCTTCAACAGCACCTTCCAAACCCACAACCTCTACCACCTAGAAGAACAAGGGCAGAGGATGTATGGGAACACCACCACCTACAAGTTCCCCTCCAAGTCTCACACAATCCTAACTTGGAATTAAGCTGCTGTTCCATTATTGTCAATTATTGGCTCAAAATCTGGAACTCCCTCCCTAACAGCACTGTGGGTGTACCCACACCAGATGAACTTCAGTGGTTCAAGAAGATAGCTCACCACCACCTTCTCGAGGGCAGTTAGGGCTGGGCAATGAATTCCAGCTTTACCAGCAATGATTACATCCTAAGAATGAATAAAAAACATCTAACTATGATGGCAGATAGTTTTAGTAGGATATTTTCACAACTTCTTGTGGTGATGTTCAGCCCTCAATGACGGAGTCGAGGCACTTATTTGTGAGGCACAAAAATCAATCTGCTGCCTTTATCTTCCCGCACTTAAAATTACACACCCTGTTTGGATGTGAATCTTTCCAACCATCATACAACGTCATGAGGGCATCAAATAGGTCACAGTTAGGAACTAGTAGGCACTGAGTGAAAAGAAGTACAAGGGTTTCACGGGGTAAAACAACAAAATATGTGCAATCGGAATTTGCATACATTGACATTTTGGAAGGTAAATGTTTTTGCACTTAATTTTCTGCGTTTGTTTCACTAATTAGTGTTGTCTTCGTGAAATGAAAGTTTGGACAGAATGAAAATTAGGTGTTCGTAATTTGGTTCACAGTCATTTGGTGTAATTATGCATAGCAATCATATTGATATAAGTACAGATGTTACTAGAGTGTAATCGGTGACTTGATATCAGTCAAACTAAGTGAAACAGGAAATGTGATTGACTGAGGTCAGCTAGGCAGGAATGCATCAGCAGATCCCGCAAAAATAATCTGGGCCTTTACCACCCCGTACCTACCCTTCCACTTCCCTCAATTTTAAATCGCTGGTGAATGAGACAGTCTGGAACTAGTAGGCTCCAATCTGGCGAGCTGCATTGAGATGCAGGTGAATGATCCTATAAAAATGAGGTGAGAGCCTTAAAATCATGCCTATCTCAAATTTGTTTGCAGATAACCAACTGATGCACTCTATTATTAATTTACTCAGAAGTCAAAATCAATCCTTTAGAACAGAAGGTTTGCAAGTGGTGAACAGCCAAACAAACCACTCCCCTGTGTACATTGTACAAAACACCCCATATAGTGTCATAGGCACAATTCTTGACCCCAGCCAAGGCAGATGCAGAGGCGGACAGGGCCCAAAAATACCTGGTGTGCTAGTTTCCTGCCACCACTCCTAGTGCCAGCTATTTTAGAGGAGGCAGGATCAGAACTAAAGGGCTAGCCATCACCACCCAGTGGGTAGTCAATTAGATTTGTGGTTAAGTTCAGTTAAAGGAGGCCGATTAAATTTTCCAGTTGACCTTCAGTTTCCCACTCCAGTGGGAGCCAGTTTGGTACCTGGAGGTGGACGCCCAGTCGCAGGCCTGGAGGCCTATAGAGACCCTTCCTGCCTAACAGGTGCAAAAACAGTCACGCTTTTCCCTGTAGCGGCACCACACCCGACACCCCCCCCCCACCCTGCAACTCCTCACCACACCACAGTGGTGGCCTGGCTGCAAGAACCATTTTTAAATTAAAGTTTTAAAAAGGTTGGTGAGAGGTGCCTCCATCATGAAGCAATCATAGCCTGCTGCCTCTCTCAAGCTAAAAGAACTCTCATTGGCCCTCCAGCTTTGGGAGCTCAACCACCATCCTTAACTGGACAGGGAACTTGTCTCCATGCCAATTAGGGGGCATTGCCATGAAAATTCCAATGAGTAAATGTTTTCCCCCATGGGCAGGTTCAGGATCTGGAAACAGTCCCGACTTCTGTTTCCCAACCCCATCAGGAAAACCCGGCCTATATATGAGGGGAGATTTTCTCGAGCTGTAGAAGGTTATGACAGGTTTAGATAAGAAAGAAAAAGAAAAGCTGATCCCATGAGCTGCTGGTTAGGACCAGGGGACACAGATTTCAGGTATTGGGCAAGAGAAGCAGGGAGAATGTGAGGAAGAACCTTTACATGCAGCAAGTGGTAATGATGTGGAACTCGCTGCTCATGAGGATGGTGGAAGCAGAGACAATCAATGATTTGAAAAGTAAACTGGATGAGCGCTGATGCGGGGCTACCATGAGAGAGCAAGGGAATGGCACTGTCTGGATTACTCAACAGAGAGTCAGCATGGACTTGATGGGCTGATTGGCCTCATTCTGCACCTTTATGACTCTATCTCCTTTGCTCCAAAGAGAGGAACCCCAATTTCTGCAACCTAAATGTAGCTAATATCCCTTGGGCGTAATTTTATCTGTGATCTACCACTTCTGTTTTGCTTTTTGCTGGTTCCCATGTGATTATAATTAAAATTTAAAGAGTCCAGACATCCATTAAAATGTTCAAACCTCAGGGAAAACATTGTTTGATCGACAGCTCTGTTTCTCTCATCTATGCTGTCAATTGCACAATGTTTATTTAAACAAGATAAAGAGGTTTCAAGTGCTTGCAGTTTCCACATTGATACTTTAAAGAGTCTGGATGATTGAAACTTTTATTGGCCCTTAGTGAGACTAGGTTTTTTTAGAATGCAAGGTTATGAATGAATTACTTTTTATAAAATGCCTTTTTTTTAACACATCCTGTTGTCACTATAGGGTTCATTGGTTCAGTACAATAGGTGAATCAGTATGGACGTGCCATAGCTTGGCATGGGGGATGCATGAGGGGCCATGGGGATGGATGGGATAACTAGCTTGACATGGGGGTATGAAAGGCCATGGGGAGTGGGTGGGGGCATAACTTGGCATGGGGATATGAGGGGGCATATGGAGTGGGTTGGCATAGCCTGACATGGGGGTATGAGGGCCATGGGGGCTGAGTGAAAGGCATGAAGTGGCATGAGGAACTTGGGTAAGAGCTTTTGAGCTTACCTTTTAAAAGGTTCCCTCATACAGAGCATGATTCATGACACCTCTGGGGTGCTGTGAACCACAAATACTTTAAAAGCTGGGCCAACTAAATGAAATTTGCAAAGGTCTAGGATATGCATATTCCTACAATGGAGCGAGCTAAGTCAGGAATGCAAAATGCAGGCTCATGACCCGAACAAGCCCGCACCCTTAAACAGCACTGTTAAAAATCGGAAATCCCGAAAATGGGGTCAGGAATCTCTCCATGAAATTCCAGCCCTGAGAATATTAATTTTGTGGTCTTGGGAGACTGAGAGTCAATGTAAGTCATTGAGTATGGGGTTTTGGGTGAGCAGGACTTGATGCAGGATAGGATACAGTCAGCAAAGTTTTGGATGAGCTAAAGATCCTGGAGGCTGGACGATGGGAGGTTGATGAGGAAGGTATCAATATAAGGAGTCTAGTGGTGACAAAAGCATGCATGAGGAGTTCAGCAGCAAATAGACTGAGGTCAGAGATAGACGATGTCCCAGAGATGGAAGTGGGCAGTCTTTTTTATGAAATAGATGTAGGATTGGAAGCTAAGCTTGGACAATAATAAGACAGGGAGGTTGCAAGCCTGTTCCACACTGAGACAATGACCTGGACAGAAAGGTGGATGTGATTGATGGCAAGGCATCAGATTTAGTAAGGGGAGTGAAAGATGATGCCACACAAGGATTTTCATGATTTGAGCAAAAAGGAAGGACCTTAAGAAAAGTAGAAGTGCCCTTCTTTAATATTCTTCAGGGCGTCTTGCTATCACTATTCCAAGTCCAATTCCAACCCATCTCCTGTTGATCCCTGGGATGAACAACAATAGAAGGGGAAGACAGAAAAATTCATCTGGTTTCCCAGGCTCACCTCATTCCAGCCATTTCCACACAGAAAGGTGCTGACAAGAGAACAGCTGGCTTCTTTGCACTGGTGAAGGGAGGAAAATTTAGAGCAGTGCTAGTTTGAGTGAGGATGCAGTGATAGGCTTCCTCATCTCATTTGCCTTTAGATACTGTTGGCAGTGATAATTTTGATGCTGCCTTCAGATTAGGGGTAATACAAGTCTGATTGTAAATTTTCCTTAACTTATTTTACAAAAAAAAAACAACTTTGGTGGGTACACAAGAAAAGCTCCGTATCACCAATAAGAATTCTACAGTCCTTCCTGGGCAATCCTAAACATAATAAAACAACTGGAGGTAAAATTTAATCAGTAGGATAGTTGTAGATCTTTATCACACAATTTTGGACGGTATTATGAAGAAAGATTCTGTCTATTGTGTCCTTCGCAACTGTTTTGCATTCAGTACTTCTCCTTACAAAGTCTCTGAAGAAATAATATTCCCTTAGAAAGCCATATTGTAAATCCAACCTACCATAATATTGTGGCTTGCATGGTTGGAAAATAGGTAGCCAAATGAAAACTACAAATGGATCAAGTAACACAGGCAGTAGAAATAGCTTTGCTTCGTGTTAGGCTTTTGCTCCTTTCTGTGACCATTTCATGATGTTTTGGGTAAATATTACTATAGTACATATTATCTCCTCATGCAGCAGTTTCTGGCAAGAAAGTGATGATTGCACTCATTAGCTAAAGGATATAGGCACTGGTCCAATGAACACAGATCTGTCTACTGATTTCAGCTACAAAATAGCACTGAGATTCACAAGCTTGACATTGTGGGTGTGAAAATAATAAAACTGAACTCCATCTTTAGCCTAGTTGCCATGGATGCAGTTAGAGGTCATAGTGGCAGCTGCTAACTAGTTGCCATTTTGCCAGATGCTCCCCTCCTGCTCTGTGTTTTCTTGCACCCTGGTTTCTAAAGGTTTCATGGTATTTAATTCCTCCTACTTAGTTGGCATATGTACCTATTGAAAGGCATGATGTGTTTCCTCCTACATGGAGATTTACTGTCAGCAGTGATGGCTGTTTTGGTACTCCCTTGAGATCAGGAATTTTACAAGTCTGATTTTAAAACCTGCCTTAACTTGTTTAGCAACAAAAGCAAGTTTGGTGTGTACACAAGGAAATCTCTCGGTGCCTCCACTAAGAATTTTATAGTGCTTCCTGCTGACAGTTCTGAACACAATAAAACAACTGGAAGTAAAATTAAAGCAGCAGGATAGTTGTAGATGTTTATGTGAAATGAAGAGTTCATCAAAACCAAATGTCCTCCGCATTTCTAATAATTATTTGCAAATCTTTAAGTACACTTTATGTTCACATTTAGTCAAATTGATATCACAGTTAGAAGCAAAATAAAATGAAATTACTGGTTAACTTTGCAAGTGTTTATATCAAACGTGAGAATTAGTTTGTGGTATAAAATGAAATATGGTTTAATATATTAGGACAACAGTTGTGTTAGATTTAATGTCCATTCTTAGTAAAAGGTTAGAACATCTAAGTATGTTACATTTTTTTCAAATTAATTAGATTTTACTTTTATTCTCCCCTTCTCCTTTCTCTTGAATGAGGCTACAAATGTTGGAACACAAACACCTCAGTCAAGTAGTCAGTATGAGACTAGTTAAGGGATATCATCAGATCGTCCAACCATAGACTGGGAGGCACATTAACACTGGTTCAATCCTCATTTGATGCCCACACAAAGATATTTCCCAGCAGGAGTTACAGGAAAGCAATTAGAAGTGGAAACAGTAGTTCATTCTTCCAGTTCCTGGTCAAATACACTGAGATCAATTGCTGTAATCCCATTGCTAACATTTGAGTATTTATGCATCTTGGACCTTTTTTTGTTCAACATAACTTTAGTAAAACATAACTTAAATAAATAAATCATAAAGGAGAGTTTTCATGCAGATTCAGATCATGGAACTATCTGCTTAGAGTCTTTGAAGTCTGCCTCCATGATGCACATAAACAAGTTTGTAAATTTTGAAAATACGTCTTTTTTAAAGTACTATGCAACAAAAGGAGAATGAGCCCCTGGGTAGCTGTCTCTTTGATATACCCTGCCTGCACTCCCTCTTATTTTGTTAATGCGAGGGGACAGAGTGCAACACCCAACATTCCAGCACCTGACTACATGGTTCTCCCAACATGTCATTCACTACCTGTCAGTAGTGCCACAGAAGCATTTAACTGAACTGCTCTTGCATTATTGTGCAAGGTCAGTTCATTTCAACAAAGGCACAGGCAGTACTCGAAGAGAAGCAGTCCCAGTGTTGTGATCTGCATAATCAGTCCTTAGGTCCCAATTCTCAGACACAGCAATTGTAGTAAGAACAGTTATGAGACCATTTCTTGGAAAACCTCATCAATAATAACAACAACACTGTGGAGTACTTGAACACAAAAGTATTCCAGAGGAAGGAAAAGGAGTAGAAGAGACGACAGAGAGCTTGGTCAAATAGATGGATTTTGAGAAAGTTTTTGAAGATAGGGATAGAAATGCAAGATTGTAGTGAGATAATTCAAAAGAGCTGGGTCGAGACAACTGGAAATTCAGGCGCCAATAGTGTACTGAAGGAGGAGATGCACAAGACAGCAAAATCAGAAGACAAGTGGATGAAGGAGAGGGCATGTTGTTAAAGAAGTTTGCAAAGGTAGTGTGGTGCAAGGCAATGAAGGAATTTCTAGATGAGGATAAGGATTTTAAATTTGACTCATTGCAGAATAGTAAAACAGATTGGTGAGAATTGGGCTGAATGATGAGTGGGATAGGATGTGGACAGTAGAGTTTCGGATGATTTGGAATTAATGGAGGTCAGCAAGGAGAAACCCGAAGAAATGACATTGAAGATGTGGGTAAGGGTTTCAGCAGCAACGGGGGTAAAATGGATGGGGTTGGGAGGTGGGGTTGTGACAGTGTTTGTGAAGGTAAGGAGACTTGGTGATGCATTAGTTAGGAAGTTGAAAATTAGTTCTGAGTCAACAAGACTGCCGGGATTGTTAACAGCTTTGTTCAGTCTGGGAGAGGGCTGGAGTCAGTACCAAACATGTGCAATAGAAATAGTATTTGTGGAAGTATTGGCTTTATCTCCCCAATATTCAATTTGGTTTGTTTATTTTTTCACAGTATGTGGGCGTCACTGGTTAGGCCAGCATTTGTTCTATGTCTCCAATTGCCCTTGAGAAGGTAGCGGTGAGTTGCCTTCTTGAACCATGTGTTTTAGGTACACCCACAGTGGTGTTCAGAAGGGCGTACCAGGATTTTGGCGCAGCGACAGTGAAGGAACAACGATATATTTCCAAGTCAGGATAGTGTGTGGCTTGGAGGGGCATGTTAGTGGGGTGGTGAAAAAGGCATATGGGACACTTGCCTATATCAATCGAGGCATAGATTACAAAAGTAGGGAGGTCATGTTGGAGTTGTATAGAACCTTGGTGAGGCCACAGCTGGAGTAGTGTGTGCAATTCTGGTCACCACATTATAGGAAAGATGTGATTGCACTGGAGGGGGTGCAGAGGAGATTCACCAGGATGTTGCCTGGGATGAAACATTTAAGTTATGAAGAGAGGTTGGATAGACTTGGGTTGTTTTTGTTAGAGCAGAGAAGACTAAGGGCCGAACTGATCAACGTGTACAAGATTACGAGGGGCATGGATAGGGAGCAGCTGTTCCCCTTAGTTGAAGGGTCAGTCACGGAGGGGACATAAGTTCAAGGTGAGGGGCAGGAGGTTTAGGGGGGATTTGAGGAAAAACTTTTTTTACCTAGAGAGTGGTGACGGTCTGGAATGCGCTGCCTGGGATGGTGGTGGAGGCGGGTTGCCTCACATCCTTTAAAAAGTACCTGGCATGTCATAACATTCAAGGCTATGGGCCAAGTGCTGGTAAATGGGATTAGGTAGGTAGGTCAGGTGTTTCTCACATGTTGGTGCAGACTCGATGGGCCGACGAGCCTCTTCTGTGATTCTGTGCGGGGGAACTTGCAGGTGGTGGTGTTCCCATGCATCTACTGCCCTTGTCCTTCTAGGTGTTAGAGGTTGCGGGTTTGGAAGATGCCAATGAAGCTGGCTTGAAGAGTTGCAGTGCATCTTGTAGATGGTACACACTGCTGCCAGTGTGCATCGGTGGTGGAGGGAACGGATGTTTAAGGTGGTGTATGGGGTGCCAATCCAGCAGGCTGCTTTATCCTGGATGGTGTCGTGGTCCCTGAGCATTGTTGGAGCTGCACACATCCAGGCAAGTGGAGAGTATTACATCACACTGCAGACTTGTGCCTTGTAGATGGTGGATAGGTGCTGGGGAGTCAGGAGGTGAGTTACTCACCTCAGAATTCCCAGCCTCTGACCAGCTGTTGTTCACACAGTATTTATATTGCTGGCCCAGTTAAGTTTCTGGTTAATGGTAACCCCCAGGATGTTGATAGAGGGGGATTCAGCAATGGTAATGCCATTGAATGTCAAGGGGGGGTGGCTAGCTTCTCTCTTGTTGGAGATGCTCATTGCCTGGCACTTGTGTGGTATGAATGTTGCTTGCCACTTATCAACCCAAGCCTAAATATTGTCCAGGTCATGCTGCATATGGACATGGACTGTTACAGTATCTGAGGAGGTGCGAATGTTGCTGAACATTGTGCAATCATCAGCGAACATCTCCACTTCTGACCTTATGATGGGAGGAAGGTCATTGATGAAACAGCTGAAGATGGTTGGGCCTTGGACACTACCCTGAGGAAGTCCTGTAGCAATGTCCTGTCTGAGATAAAAAAAAAACAGAATTACCTGGAAAAACTCAGCAGGTCTGGCAGCATCGGCGGAGAAGAAAAGAGTTGACGTTTCGAGTCCACTCGAGGACTCGAAACGTCAACTCTTTTCTTCTCTGCCGATGCTGCCAGACCTGCTGAGTTTTTCCAGGTAATCCTGTTTTTGTTTTGGATTTCCAGCAACCGCAGTTTTTTGTTTTTATTCCTGTCTGAGATGTTTGACCTCCATCACAACAACCGTCTTTTTTTGTGCTAGGCCTGACTCCAACCAGTGGAGAGTTTTTCCCGATTCCCATTGACTCCAGTTTTGCTAGGGCTCCATGGAGGAACCCATCAGACAGTCAGCCAGACAGCACAGGGATGGTCATGGGTAGTGGTGTATAGGTGAAACTGTCACCAACATGGGAATGGCTGAATGCACGTAGACAATATTACCGAAGAGCAGCGTGCAGATGAGAAGGAAGAGAGACCAAAAGATAGATCCTCGAGGGACATTGAAGGTGACCACTTGAAGACAGAAGGAGAAGCTAATATTGGAGATGCCTAGGCTATGTTGAAAGAGGTATGTGTCGAACCACTCAAAGGTAGTTGCACAGACCAGGACCATGGGGGAAAGGTTATGTTAAGAATAGCATGGTCAAATGTTGTCAAGACTTGGTGGAAAAGAGTGATAATGTGAACATAACCTTTATCACCACAATTTTAGCACTATAGATGGTGTGGAAGTTTAACCAAAGCGATTCAAACAGACGGATAATGAGCATGGCGCTGAGAGGTGACAACATGTCCAAGGATCTTGGAGAAAAAAGAGAGGTGAGGGATGAGACTTAGTAAGCATAGAGGTTTTCTGAGAGGCTTATCAGATCATTGAGAGGTTGAATCAAAGATGGGCTATTAGCATCATAATGCTTCAAAAGGGAGAATGGAAGTATCTAAGCAAAAAGAGCCAAAAACCTCACAATGCTGTGTGCATTGGGGCCAGGACAGGTATTTGAGTTCTCAAGTAATAGATGTAAAGGAGATTAAGGGGAGGTGGAAATTATGTTAGAGGATACAGGAAGTGATGGTAGAAAAGATGTAGAATGAGGACGGCGTCTGAGGGGTTTGGGGGTGATTGAAAAAAGGTGACAATTCTCTAAATTGCTGAAACAGCAACTCACCAAAATGAACAGCTCTAAGAACATTGCGAGTTAAAATCATTGGGATGGATTCCACTGGTGTTTCCGCTGTTTTTCTCAAGTTGTCCATTGCTCTTCCACTGAAATTATGGCAGGTGAATGGGAGATTTCCTATGGAAATTGATGCACTGGTGTTAGGTTACACATTCTATTTCCTCCTTTTCACCTCTGTGCAACTAAAGTTATCTGAAGAAAATGGACAAACTGTTAATGCAAACAATACTTCAAATGTTTTGTTTAGGAACGTATTAGGAACAATAGTCAAATGCCAATTTTGGTTACTGAGATTGCTATTTCAAAATTCAAATAAAATTCTGTGGCTGCACATTTTTAATTTACTGCAATATGTATTTGAATTATAAGGAGTCATTGCTTGCATCCTGTAAGGCCCTGTGGTTCACAACATAGGGTGTTGAACACAAATACAAGGGTATTTGAACTATTCAGAAGTGGTGTTCTTTGGGACTGCAATTACTATTGTGTGGCAATTATATTTTATGTTACAGTGACCAAAACCACCATTCATTTGCAGGACTGACTATCTGATTTCTGCTGTGTGGTGTCCAGTAAATGCACACATCTCAAACATTTGCATTTCAGGAAAATGGCAATATAGAGCCAAGATTAAATGCTGAAAAATTTTCAGTTGATCTGAGTAGTCAACATGTCACAGAAGATCGATCTTAACTGCTTCTGTTTATTCCTTTAATCAGAATTTATTTTCCTTTTCCTTTATTTACTGTTGATATTGTGCAGTTGATTGCAGAGAAATGACTTTTTTACAATTTACTGTAGCACTGCACACTAAGCAAACAAAAGGTGCTGATGAAACACTCAGAACCCATTATTATGTAAATTGCTGCTGCCTGACACTGATTCCATCTCCAGCCACCATAATCTGGTTCAGTCCTATTCACTGACAATAATTTTCATGATTACAGACTTTGAAAGTGACCAGAAATGTGGATTAGCTGTTACATTTATCTGCTTTTAGTACTTGACCCTAAATTGGAGTTTGAAGGTTGTATATAATCAAAACAAAAATATCACAGCTATGTCTGTGTATAGGTCAATAAATATGAGTCATATCTAAAAAAAAATCCACTCAGATAATTTAGATGGCATCTCCAAGTGGATGTGGGAAGAGCTGGTGTTTTGTTGTACCAAGCACCACAGATGTATTGAAGACATAGTCACCTGAAACACCCATACTAGCACCAGAAGGGACAATAAAATGCATGCTATGCCATGTCTAGGTTTACAGGCTAGATTTAGGATATTTTTGGATTCTTACCCATATTGTTATAATCTGAAAGAGAAGAGTTTCATTTGCAAAAACAGCATAAACTCTTTGATGAATAATTGACATGATTTAGTCATTTTCAATGGATTTTCTCTTGAACAGAAAGCTGCTCAGCAAACCTTTTCTTTGTTATTTTGGAGACAAGGAGCCTATCATTTTCATCACTAAAATGGCACAAACACAGGTGATGCACTGGTCTTTTGATCTAACTTGTGAAGTGCTTGCCAGTAATGTTTCATGAAGACGTTAGGGGTGAAATTCAATTTTGGAGAAGGCATAAAATGAGCGATAGCAGATTGGCCTGCAGTCACATCACAGAAACACAGAAGGATACAACATAACAGGAGACCATTCAGTCTATCATCCCTGTGTCAGAACTACCTAGAGAATTCCATTCACTCTTCCCCCCTCCCCTTTTCCATAGCCTTGAAATTTATTTTCCTTCAGCTATTTATCCAATTCCTTTATTAAAGTTACAATTGAATCTGCTTCCACCACCCTTTCTGGCAATATTCCAGATCACAGCAACTCGCTAAGTAAAAAAAAAGTTTCCCAATGTCACCTTTGTTATTTTGGAAATTAACTTAATACTGTGTCCTCTAGGTTTTTTTTTACCTCTAACAAAACTATTCATCATTTTGAACACCTCTATCACATATCCTCTAACCTTATCTGCTCTATGGAGAACATCCCCAGCTTCTCCACTCTTTCCACATAACTGAAGCCCCTTGTCATGGTATAATTCTATTAAATCTCTTCTGCACCCTATCTAAGACCTTGATTTTTAACACAGAGGTGTATATGATCCAGTTAGATAACCTGCTCAATTTTCCTTCGCATTGAAGCCAGTGGAAAGAATAACCAGATGGTGTGTATAATGGCTGCCAATTGGCTACTGTCTGTTTTGTACCCCCACTAGAGTTAAATTTCACCTACAGCATCCTAAAAGATTAGGAGCAAAAAAAAGCAATGTTTTCCGACTTTTTCCCTCACTTGGCCTGGTGGTGCTTTATTCGAAACTATTCCACAGGCACCAGAAGCATTGTTGTCCTTGACCCAAGAGGATATGTTTCTTGGATGACCATAGGCAGTGAACGCTATCACAGCTGAGCCTGATCTGTTCTTGCATGTGCTTACTCTACTCATCAGCATTACTGGATAACAATCAGGAGTCGGGTCCAGAGCAATCTTTTTTCTCTCCTTAAACTGAGGATGGTATTGCCAACTGTAGCACTGCAATTGCCATCCTGGTTGACATTGGCTAGCTCTGCACAGTTAAGTGGTGTAATTGAGGATCTCTTATCCTTTATGGCTCAGTCCAACATTATGTATTTAATTATTAAGTCATCAGGAAAATTCCCAAGTTTCAGATTTCTGGGGCATTTTTAAAAAATATACATGAAGTGCAATTTAGTGCCACAAGTTAAAGATTACACTGTTGTGTTAAATTCTGATATATGCATAACATAATTCCCTTTGCTAGAGCAAGACTTACATACCATTAAATACAATGCTTTCCAGCCCAGCCAGCTGTCAGAGCCAGTGAACTAAAAAAGTTGTAATTACTTGAGTGGATTTGATGAAGATCAGAAAGATGATTGTGCCACATTAAATAACAATTGTATCTTTAATGATATGTTGGACTATAACACACCAGCCTTCTACCATTTCGTACACTACAGTGTACCTTTCTAATTACTCTAGTGGTTTCCTGTTCCCTGCTAAGATACAACGCTTTCAAAGAGTGTGCAATAGTTATGGGGGGTTCTTTGCTACACTGAGTACAGCTGCATGGTCATTGATAAATTAGCTGTAAATTGCTGGCAGATTGCAGATTGGTAATAACATTTTGTATTCACTAATTCCAAACATTTGCTTTGGATTCTAACTTTCAGAACTATTGGCTACTGATGCAGAGATCCAGATGTGACCATGGTATTTTTGTAATGTATCATAAATGTGAGGAGATAGGAGATTGTAACCCTTCCCCTGAGGAAGGTCTGGGTACAGTGAATTCACAATAAATTCAGTATCTAAGGGATATTTGAGGTTTTTTAAACATGCACATTAAACATGTAGTGAAACAGGTATATTACCTATGTAATAGCAACAAGAGAACACACCCAAATGATTCACCAATAAATACCTCGAAGTAATGTCACCATGAACAACTTTAATGAAGCTCCTTTCATAAATAAGTTTCAAATAGCTCTGTACAAATACTCATTTTGTCTTGTCTTGAGAGTAAAATTTTGCCATAGCTGACTTCATGCCACTATTGCTGGTAAGCATTCATATTTTGGCTCAGGATTTGGAATTCTTCTTTGGACCAATTGTATCTTCCTGAGGTTAAATCTGAAGCTAAGCTTTCCCAATTCCTTGATTGGTTCAGCTCTTAGGTTCAATACTCGAACATCAGCAAACCGTTAACAAGTTGAGTTCAGCCTTTTTAAAGCTACAAATCAAAGTCTTCATCACTGCTGATTAAGAACCTTCACAGGTTCAATTGCATTATACAGCAAAAACAATTATGGTGGTAACCTGTTGGCTGATGATTCCAGAAGAGAAGTAGAACTGTGTTTTAATTTTTAAATGTTTGCACTGAGGCAATTGTTACAAATTCAAAGTCAATTTTGGAGCTCAAGGAATTTGGCTTTTTAGTTGGGTATTTGATTTGTTATATCCTTAGGATAATAAGTGATGAAAACAACTCAAAATTATTCTCTTTTGTTTTGGTTACGACATTAAAGATTAAGGTTCACCAATCCTCTACCAGCAGCAGAAACTGCTCTTGAAGGGAGCAAATCTCCAATTTGTGCTCTCTGCAAGTGTAGATCCCCATTGAAAATGTTCAATCAAAAAATTTAGCCATGTATCAAAAAATTACTTCATTGTATAAAATGCATTGAGATGTTTTCATAATGGAATAAGACACTATAGAAATGTTATTATTTGTTTGTTCCTTTCTTTAGTATGGACCCTAAATGGTCTGATAATCAATAACAAAGCAGTGTTAATTA
This sequence comes from Cetorhinus maximus, assembly GCF_964194155.1. Classification (NCBI taxonomy): domain Eukaryota; kingdom Metazoa; phylum Chordata; class Chondrichthyes; order Lamniformes; family Cetorhinidae; genus Cetorhinus; species Cetorhinus maximus. Next base: position 61,829,565 of record NC_135885.1, on the reverse strand, counting down.
AAATACTTTGTTTCTCTCTTTTCGTGATAGTTTTGATGTTATTTTTCCTTTGCCATTCAGAGGCCATTTTACAATTCTAATTTAATATTGTGAGCAAATTTAATAGCTTTTACTTTTTGATTCCAGTGAGCACTAGTTTTCTGATCAATTGTCTGTTGACAATGCTGCCATAGAACTACCATTTAAGAATTGCTAGACAGTAGCAATTTGTAGTTTGTAAGAAGTGACAGCTCTTCAGTCAATTATGTTTGGTTCATGGATAATATAAGCATAGGGGACTGAAAATCTAGGGTCCATGATACTGGTGGTTATGTTGGTAGCATGTTGTCAGCATCCTTCTGTACTGACCTTGCTGAAGTTTTAAGTTCGTCAAGAGCACCTCATGTCCCTCCACTGATACACCATTTATCTCTCACTCCGCTGCCTGTAGGAGGGGCCAATCCAATTTAAACACAATACACTGACTTTTCTTCAGGGGTCCCTTTAAAGGCCTGTGTCTTCAGCCTCCCAGTGGGGCACATTTACACCCATCTGGAGTTATGTAGTCCTTATCTCTCTTGACACAGCAGCTTATTGTAATATGCCGAGTTCCTTCTGAGTTCTAGTTCAACTCTCTTAACCAAATTCCTGCCTTTTTCCAATGGATCCACTTGAGTTGGATAGAGTTGTCAACAATTTACATTGCTATATACAATATCTTCATTGTAGAAAAATGTACCAAAGTATTTCACAAAAGCATACTCAAACAAAAATGAATATGAACCAATGAGGAAGGTAGTAGGTGGGGTGAAGAGTTGGGTGTTAAGGTGGGTTTTAAAGGAGGACAGGGAGATGGTAAGGTTGAGGGAAGGAATTCCAGGCTGGAGGTTCTAGGTGACTTGTATTTATCCTGCCAAAATGTGAGGAAAACTGCTGTACTATGTCATATACTCTTATACTCTCATGCTCAAAGAGAAAGCACACTCAAAATCCAGATATAGTTTGTGTACCGGATTAACTGCCAATTTAACTTGTCTAGCAATCCATTTCTTTGACAACCATTTTTTTTCAATCTCTCCTTAAAATCAAAAACATAGCTAAAGAAGAGGTGAAAGATCTCTCAAGTCTTCAGATCAGAATTTCTTCTTTGTAGAGACACCTGCCAAAATTTCAAAATCTTGATCTACACCTTCTGGTTTTATATATTTTAAGGGGAAATTCTGCTGACAGCCCAAAATACCCTGCTAACCTTCACGATTGTCTAAGATCAAAGTATGTATAAAAATTCTACCATTTGTCTAGGTGGCAGCCTGGAATGGAGATTTCTTCCACAATGAAATAACACAGTAACAAATTTGTCAAAAGAAATGTTCAGTACTGCACTGTCATTAAATGCTCAAGAGTGTACCTTGTATCATACAAAATACACTTGCATCATGTCATATGCATGTTTAAATGGTAGACAAAGAAGCGCAGTACCTTACATACTGAAACTCAAGTTATAATGTTAACACCGATTTTCATTGCATCGGGAATCAACAATATTTATCATTCTGATGAAAAATAAACAATAGCCTGAATTATCAAGCTGGATTTTACCAGCCCTTTGGGGAATGGCTGAGGCGAGAAGGCTGGCAAGATGGTGCAGAAAGGCGGCAGGTGGTGGTCCATTGTCTTGCCTTGTCATTTTTTTCCAGTGGTGGAAAGGTGGCAGATGACCTTTTTACTCAGAGCCCAATTAAGTGGCCAATTAAGGGCTGCTTCCCACCTCCACTGGCATTTAACTATTAACTAATTGATTGGCTGCCACTGACAAGATGCGGCCCTGAGTTCTGCTGACTACCAAAGTGGGTTCCCCTGGCCACCACCTCTACCATCACCTGCTTCAGGACCCAGTGGCGGGACCCCTGCCACCACCACAAATTCAGCTCTGAAGAAGAGTCATACGGACTCGAAACGTTAACTCTGTTTCTCTCTCCACAGATGCTGCCAGACCTGCTGAGTTTTCCAGCATTTTCTGTTTTTATTTCAGATTTCCAGCACTTGCAGTATTTTGCTTTTATTTCAGCCCATAGTTATCAGTTATTTTTAAAACTACCTTGTAGTGACCCGGTTTAAGATTGTACGGAAGTGATGAAGAGAAAACTCTGACAGGCCTTCTTGATCTAAAGGGGTTGTTCAGTGGTACTACCAAAGCATTAACAATTTTTGTGTCCTAATAACTCTGCAGGTATATGACTAGCTAACAGTTGGCTTCATTTCTTTGCACTCTTAACATGATTTTAAGTTAGTATTCCAGTCAAGTATTTCAGTAGTGAAGGAGAGAACGTAGCAATAAATAAAACCTGCCCATCACTTAAGGCTCTAGGTGTACCTTTCTGTCCTCTCCACACTATCTGTGGTGGCTACATGAAGTCAATCAGCACCCTTAAAGTCGGCAGGTGAAGATTTCAAAATTCACATATTGATAAAAGAAGGAAAAAAGTAAGTTAAAATGTATTCACCACTGGAGGGTAAACACACACACACACACACACACACACACGCATTTACACACACACAATGAAAAGTAACTGGAAAGTAATTGTTTTATAGTAACCTTCTGTTAGTGAATGCAGTAACAGTGTTTCGATGTGTAATTGTTTCAATATTACACAATTCTCACCAAAATGTTTCTGAAATAATGAAGAGGCTTCTTTACTTCAGTAGTTAGCATGTGTGAATCCTCAGTGAAGAAGGGACTAAATAGTTAGAGACAACTAACTTTTACAGCCCTCCCCATTAGATCCGAATGGGGAATCTGAGAAAAAATTCTCAAAGTTTAAGGAATGCAGCACTACAGTCTCTCTGGAATAAAAAGAAAACAAAAATATCAAAATAGCACATCAAAGGACTTGCCAATTGTACATGGACCTCAGACTGAAACACGTCTCTAATTCTTAACTATCAAGACGCTCAAAATGTCACACTGCAAGGAAGAATGCAAACATTTTTCAGTCCATACTTACTATTTTCAAATTGAATTATATGATTCTTGTACAATGTACATTAGAATGTTACCTTTGCAGTGCTGATGACACCTAACAATTGTTCTACCACTTTGTGGCTTAGGGAAGTTCTGTTAAAGGTAAAAAAGCAAGACAGTTATACAAGGACAGTGCTCGCTCTATGTAATTCTCCTAAACAAAAAAAAACCCTCTCAAGTGTGCACTTTGCTATAACAGAAAGCAAGTCACTGCAGTGGTAATGACTTGCAGTTTACAGCTTTCATTTGTTACATTTCCTCAATAGTCGTTGTGTTGAGATTAACTGCTTAAATGGTCTGCAGCTGTCTGTTATGAATTAGGGGAGTTTAATCAAAGTATTTCAAATGTAGAGCACAATGATAATACACGGGGGAAGTACTATTTAAGAGATAATGATGGTTTCAGAAGATCACTGTAGTAATGTTTAGTGCATATGCCTTCAGCACTAGATTTGTTGTTGTACTGAATATGCTTAATGGATCAGTGAAAACCTGCCTAATGTGGGATTGTTTGATGGGGCTGACAGAACTGGAATTAGCCCATTGCTGTTTACTGCACACAGCCATTAAGATTAATTGCTGCCAGATAATTTTGACTGTTTTTATCTGTAGGAAAGAAAGTGTCACTAATGGTTTTATAAATTGGCTTGCAACTAATGGTGGTAGAAAGCGGCCTGTGTTGTAAAGCTGGCTGACAGTGGTTGGTCTCTACTTGCCGGTGCGCATCGTGTTGGTTTAAGTTATACTGGATATGATACAATCTACAGGTCCCAGCTGCAAGACAACGGATGAGTGTAAACTTCAGTAAAAGTTTATTGTTTTCTTAACAGAGCATTTACCAATGCTGTTTGTTTTTAAAGAAAAGCATTTACGTTTATTTTCTGACCCTTTTATAGTATTTATAAGCAAAAGGTTCAAGTTTGACAAATCTAAGTAAAGCCATTTATCCTGAATGGACAGCCAGGTGGTGGAGAGTGTGCTTCAAATGTAATTTTCTTTCCCATTTGTCTCTGCTCAAGAGATGAAAGTTTTTTTTTAAAAGCTAGCAGATCTCCCATGATATTTCTCATATGTCACAGAGGATACACTATTTAATCATAATATGGTCTTCTATGGTGTGCAGGGGATAACATCAGGACCAATGATTTACAGTGAATTAACAAGTCAAATTCCATTGCAGAGTCATAGAGTTTTACAGCTCAGAAACAGGCCCTTCGGCCCATCGTGTCCGTGCTGGCCATCAAGCACTTATCTATTCTAATCACATTTTCTAGCGCTAAGCCCGTAGCCTGTATGCTCTGGCATTTCAAGTGCTCATCTAAATGCTTCTTAAATGTTGTGAGGGTTCCTGCCTCTACCACCCCCTCAGGCAGCGAACTTACTGATCATACCTCCCAAATTCACATCTAAATCATTAATGTACACTACAAACAGCAAGGGTCCCAGCACCAATCCCTGTGGTACACCACTCTTCACAGGCTTCCAATCACAAAAACAACCTTCAACCATCACCCTCTGCCTTCTGCCATGAAGCCAATTTTGGATCCAATTTGCCAAATTGCCCTAGATCCCATGGAGTCTTATCTTCTTGACCATTCTCTCATGCAGGACCTTGTCAAAAGCTTTACTGAAGTCAATATAGACTACAACAACTGCACTACCCTCATCTATACAACTAGTCACCTTCTCAAAAAATTCAATCAAATTTGTTGGACATGATCTCCCCCTGACAAAGCCATGCTGACTATCCCTGATTAATCCCTGCCTCTCCAAGTGGAGATTAATCCTGTCGCTCAGAATTTTTTCCAATAGTTTCCCTACCACTGATGTTCGACTCACTGGCCTGTAATTACTTGGTTTGTCCCTATTACCCTTCTTGAATAATAGTACCAAATTCACTTTCCTCCAGTCCTCTGGCACCTCTCCTGTGGTCAGAGAGGATTTGAGAATTAGTGTCAGAGCCCCTGCAATCTCCTCCCTTGTCTCACATAGCAGCCTGGGATACATTTCATCTGGGCCTGGGGATTTATCCACTGTTAAGCCTGCTAAAATTGCTAATACCTCCTCCCTTTCAATGCTAATTTGTTCAAGTATATCACAGTCCCCCTCCCTGATTTCTACACCTACATTGTATTTCTCCATAGTGAACACAGAAGAAAAGTAATCATTTAAAACCTCACCTATGTCATCCAGCTCCACGCACAGATTGCCACTTTGGTCCCTAATGGGTCCTACTCTTTCCCTGGTTATCCTCTTGCCTTTAATATATTTATAAAATGCCTTGGGATTTTCTTTTATCTTGCCCGCGAGTGTTTTTTCATGCCCCCTCTTCGTTCTCCTAGTTACATTTTTAAGAAACCCCCTACACTTTCTATACTCTTCTAGGACTTCCACTGTTTCAGCCCTCTGTATCTGCCATAAGCCTTTTTTTCCCCTATCCAATCCACTATATCCCTTAACATCCAGGGTTTCCTGGACCTGTTGGTCTTACCTTTTACCTTTTCAGGAACATGTTGGTCCTGAACCCTCACTATTTCCTTTTTGAATGACTCCCACTGGTCTGATGTTGATTTTGCTACAAGTAGCTACTCCCAGTCCACTTTGGCCAGATCCTGTCTTATCATATTTAAATCGGCCTTCTCCCAATTCAGGACCTTTACTTCCAGTCCATCTTTATCCTTTTCCATGCTATCTTAAATATTACAGAGTTATGGTCACTATCCCTGAAACGCTCCCCCACTGTCACTTGTCCGGCTTCATTCCCTAATATTAGGTCCAGTGCCGCCCCTTCTCTTGTAGGACTTTCTACGTGCTGGCTCAAAAAGCTCTCCTGGGTGCACTTTAAGAATTCCTGCCCCCTCTAAGTCTTTCACACTAAGACTATCCCAGTTAATATTGGGGAAGTTGAAATCCCCTACTATTGTTACCCCATTATTTTTACACTTCACTGAGATTTGCCTACATGTCTGCTCCTTTATCTGCCCCTGACTGTTTGGAGGCCTATAGTACACTCCCAGCAAAGTGATTGTACCCTTTTTGTTTTTAAGTTCTACCCATATGGCCTCATTTGAGGAACCGTCTAAGATGCCATCCCTCCTTACTGCAGTAATTGACTTCTTGATCAATAGTGCAACGCCACCTCTTCTTACCCCCGCATCACCCCCTACTGTACCTCCACTCTGTATCCCATTCCCCTTCCAAATTAGTTTAAATCGCACCCCCCTCCCCTCCAAACAGCACTAGCAAACCTCCCCGGAACAATGTTGGTCCCATTCCAGTTCAGGTTCAACCCATCCGACTTGTACAGGCCCCACCTACGCCAGAAACAGTACCAGTGATTCAGGAAACTAAAGCCCTCCCTCCTGCACCATCTCTTCAGCCTTGCATTCATCCTCTCCATCCTCCTATTCCTATACTCACTAGCATGTGGCACAGGGCATAATCCAGAGATTACAACCTTTGAGGTCCTGCTTTTTAATCTGTGACCTAGCTCCCTAAATTCTTGTTGCAGGACCTCATCCCTCTTTCTACCTGTGTCGTTGGTGTCAATATGAACCACAACCTCTGACTGTTTGCCCTCTCCCTTCAGAATGCCCTACGGCCGTTCTGTGACATCCTTGACCCTGGCAACGGGGAGGCAGCACACCATCCTGGATTCACGTCTACAGCCGCAGGAGCACCTGTCTGCCCCCCTCACCTCTCACTATTGAGTCTCCTACCACTATTGCTCTTGCACTCTTACTCCTCCCTCCTTGTGCAGCTGAGCCACCCACAGTGCCATGAACTTGGCTCTGGCTGCACTCTCCAGAGGAACCTTTACCCTCACCGTTTTCCAACACAGAAAAATGGTTCACAACAAAAACAAAATTACCTGGAAAAACTCAGCAGGTCTGGCAGCATCGGCGGAGAAGAAAAGAGTTGACGTTTCGAGTCCTCACGACCCTTCAACAGAACTGAGTATAAGTGTTGAAGGTGGTGATATTATCTAAGAAAATGTGCTAATTAAGAATGGATGCCAGGACACTCAAGGTACAGCTCTAGTGGGGGTGGGGTGGAAAGACTGACAAGGTACTAGTTGTAGATTTAAAAATAATGGAAATAGGTGGGAAAAGAAAAATCTATATAAATTATTGAAAAAAACAAAGGGGAGGGGGAAGAAATGGGGTGGGGATGGGGGGAGGTAGTTTAAGATCTAAAGTTGTTTAATTCAATATTCAGCCCGGAAGACTGTAAAGTGCCTAGTCGGAAGATGAGGTGCTGTTCCTCCAGTTTGCGTTGGGCTTCACTGGAACAATGCAGCAAGCCAAGGACAGACATGTGGGCAAGAAAGCAGGGTGGAGTGTTAAAATGGCAAGCGACAGGGAGGTTTGGGTCTTTCTTGCGGACAGACCACAAGTGTTCTGCAAAGCGGTCGCCCAGTTTGGGTTTGGTCTCTCCAGTGTAGAGGAGACCGCATTGGGAGCAACGAATGCAGTAGACTAAGTTAGGGGAAGTGCACCCTTGTCCACTCCTCCATCACCCCCTACTCCTTAACCCCCACCTATGGCACCTCCCCATGCCCACGCAGAAGATGCAACACCTGCCCCTTCACTTCCTCTCTCCTCACCGTCCAAGGGCCCAAACACTCCTTTCAAGTGAAGCAGCATTTCACTTGCATTTCCCCTAACTTAGTATACTGCATTCGTTGCTCCCAAAGCGGTCTCCTCTACATTGGAGAGACTAAACGCAAACTGGGCGACCACTTTGCAGAACGCCTGCGGTCTGTCCGCAAGAAAGACCCAAACCTCCCTGTCACTTGCCATTTTAACACTCCACCCTGCTCTCTTGCTCACATGTCTGTTCTTGGCTTGCTGCATTGTTCCAGTGAAGCCCAACACAAACTGGAGGAACAGCACCTCATCTTCCGACTAGGCACTTTACAGCCTTCCGGGCTGAATATTGAATTCAACAACTTTTGATCTTAAACTCCCTCCCCCCATCCCCACCCCGTTTCTTCTCCCTCCCTTTTGTTTTTTCAATAATTTATATAGATTTTTCTTTTCCCACCTATTTCCATTATTTTTAAATCTACAACTAATACCTTGTCAGTCTTTCCACCCAACCCCCACTAGAGCTGTACCTTGAGTGTCCTGCCATCCATTCTTAATTAGCACATTTTCTTAGATAATATCACCACCTTCAATACTTCTTTGATCCTTTTGTCTGTGACATCTTTTGATTATCTGCTCCTATCACTGCTTGCTTGTCCCTACAACTCCCCCCCTCAACTTCTCTCTCTCTCCCCCCCCCCACCTTAAACCAGCTTATATTTCACCCCTCTCCTAACTATACTCAGTTCTGTTGAAGGGTCGTTCTCCACCGATGCTGCCAGACCTGCTGAGTTTTTCCAGGTAATTTTGTTTTTGTTTTGGATTTCCAGCATCCGCAGTAGTTTTTTGTTTTTAACAGAAAAATGGTTCTTGAGTGAGATGCACTCTGGGGCTTTCCTGACTACCTGCCTGCCACCCTTCTTCTGACTGGTGGTCACCCATTCCCTCTCTGACTGCACTTCCTTAAGCTGCGGAGTGACCACATCTAAAAACGTGCTCTCCACGTAATCCTCAGCCTCACAGATGCACCATTGCGTCTCCAGCTGATGCTCAAGCTCCAAAGCCTGTTGCTCAAGCTGGTCAAGCCAGTGGCACTTCATGCACATGTGGTCATCCAGACTGCAAGGAGTATCTAAGAATTCCCACATGTTGCAGGCCGTACAACACACGGGACTGGGCTCCCTTGCCATACTTTTTGTTTGTTTTAATTAAAAGACCATTTCCTTATATTTATGCCAAGTAGAAAACTATTTAGTTTTTCTTTAAAAAATGCTGAGACACTTGCCTTCTGTAATGTTGCTTTAAAGTGGAACTGAAGTGTAGGACATGGATTCCTAACTTCTGCATTCATCTGTCACCATTGACTAGAAGCTTCTTTATGTCCGATGTTTTATGTCATTACCATCACTGAGTCCCACAGCACCAACATCCTGGGGGGTCATCAATGACCAGGAATATAACTGAACCAATCCATACCTATGTCATGACTACTCAAGCAAATCACAGGCTAGGTATTTGGGGTCAAGTGACTTAGCTCCTGATTCCCCAAAGCCACTCCACCACCTACACCACAGGTTAGGAGTGTGATGAGATACTCTCCACTTGCCTAGGTGCATGTAGCTGTAATAATACTCAAAAAGATCAACGTCCAATACAAAGTAATCTGCTTGAGCAGCAGTTATGCCATTAAACTAAAAGTCCACCTTCTCCATCACAACCGCCTCCGTCATACCCAACCCACACCTCCTACCATTGTTCAATGCCTGCAGTGTGTGCTACAGGAGGTACTACAATGACTCACCAATCTTTCTTCAGCAGCACCTCCAAACTTGCATATCTATGACCTAGAAAGACAGGACAGTGGGTGAGTGGGATTCTCATCACCTTTAGGTTACCCTTCAAGTGACACACCACCCTGACTTGCACACACATGACCATTCTTCTTCATCTCTGTGTCAAAATTCCAGAACTCCCTACCTAACAGCATTGGGAGAGCATCTTCAACATGTGGACTGCAGAGATTCAAGGATGGGCAATAAATGCTGGCCCATTACCAGCTTCTCCAAGGGCAACCAGGGCAGCAAGAAATGTCCATCTTACCAGCAACACCCGCATCACGATAATGAGAAAAATACAGGCACGATGGCATCTCGGTAATATTACTGAACTGGTAGCCAGAGGCCCATTCTAATGCTTTGGAGACATAAATACCACCATTGAATTTAAATTCAATAGATATACCTAACAGTTAATGTCCCAGACTCCTCCATTACCATCCCTGAGTATATCCTGTTATGCTAAAACCTGAGGTGGTAGCAGAGTGGTGTACAGTCGGGGGAGAGTGGCCCTGGGAGTCCTCAAAATTGACATTTTTTTATTCGTTCATGGGATGTGGGCGTCGCTGGCTAGGCCTTCATTTATTGCCCATTTTAATTGCCCTTGAGAAGATGGTGGTGTGCTGCCTTCTCAAACCTTTACCTTTATCTTATGAGAAAAGGTTAGACAGGCTGGGCCTGCATCCATTGGAGTTTAGAAGATTGAGAGGTGATCTTATTGAAACATATAAAAGACTGAGGGGACTTGACAGGGTGGATGTTGAAAGGATGTTTCGTCCTATGGGAGAGACAAGAATTAGGAGACACAATTTAAAAATAAAGGGTCTTCCATTTCAGACAGAGATGAGAAGAATTATTTTTTTCTCAGAGAGTTGTGAAGCTTTGCAACTCTCTTCCCTTGATAGTGGTAGAGGTAAGATCAATGAATATTTTTAAGGCTGAAGTAGATAGATTCTTGACTAACAAGGAAGTCAAAGGTTATCGGGGGTAGGCAGAATGAGGAGTTGAGGCCACAATCAGATCAGCCATGATCGAATTGAATGGCGGAGCAGGCTTGAGGGGCCGAATGGCCTACTCCTGCTCCTAATTCGTATGTTTGTTGCAGTCCATGTGGTGTAGGTACATCCACAGTGCTGTTAGGAAGGGAGTTCCAGGATTTTGACCCAGTGACAATGAAGGAATGGCGATATATTTCCAAGTAAGGATGATGTGTGGCTTGGAGGGAAACTTTCAGGTGGTGGTGTTCCCATGCATCTGTTGCCCTTGTCCTTCCAGGTGGTAGAGGTTGTGGGTTTGGAAGGTGCTTCCTAAGGAGCCTTGGTGCATTCCTGCAGTGCATCTTGTAGGTGGTACCCGCTGCTGCCACTGCGTGTTGGTGGTAGAAGGAGTGAGTGTTAAAGGTGGTGGATGGGGTGCTAATCTATTGTGAATTCAATTAAAAATTAAAAGCCTAATGTGGGTGACTCTTAAATGCACTCTGAAATGGTCTATCAAGCCTTTCAGTTCTCAAGGGCAATTAGGGAAGGGTAATAAATGCTGGCCCAGCCAGTGACACCCACATCCCATGAAGGAATGAAAAAAAAACCCATGAAGCCTCATGGCATCCTGTAAAACATGGGCAAGGAAATTACCTGCTGACAACCACCTACCACACTTCCTCAGCTGATGAATCAATACTCCTTCATATTGAACACCATTTGGAAGAAACACTGAGGGAGACCAAAGACACAGAGTGTAATCTAGGTACACCCTCACCCTCTGGTGACCCTCACTAAGAGTGGCTTGAATAGCACACTACTGATCAAGCTGGCTGAATCCTGAAGGACATAGCTGCCAGACAGCCTGCAGCAGCAGAACCAACCAAAGGGAAAAACCTACTTCACTTTGTCCTCACTAATCTACCTGTCGCAAATGCATCTGTCTGACAGTATTGGTAGGAGTGACCATCATAGGGTCCTTGTGAAAACAAGCTCCCATCTTCTCACAGAGGAGACCCCCCCTCCCCAACATGTTCTGTGGCATTACCACCGTGCTAAATGGGATAGATTCAGAAAGATCTGGCAGCTCAAACCTGTACATCCATGAGGCGCTGTGGGCCTTCAGCTGCAGCAGAAATGAATTTAACCACAATCTGTAATCTCATGGCCTGTCATATCCCTCACTCTACCATTACCATCAAGCCAGAGGTCAATCCTGACACAATGAAGAGTGCAGGAGGGCATGCCAGGAGCAGTGCCAGGCATACCTAAAAATGAGGTGTCAACCTGGTGAAGCTAAAACACAGGACTACATGCGTACTAAACAAAATAAACAGCATGTGATAGAGCAAAGCAATGCTACAACAAATGAATCAGATCAAAGTTGGGCAGTCGTGCTATATCCCAATCATGAATGGTAGTGGAAATTAAATAACTAACTAGAGGAAGAGGCTCCACAAATATCCCCATCCTTAAGTATGGGGTAGCCCAGCATGTTAGTGTTAAAGGCAAGGCTGAAGCATTTGCAAACATCTTCATCCAGAAATGCCAAGAGGATGATCAACCTCAACCTCTTTCTGGGCTGCCCAGCAACACAGGTGCCAATCTTTGGCCAATTTGCTTCCCTCCATGTGGTAGCAATGAATGGCTGAAAGCATTTGATTCAGCAAAGGCTGTGGGCCCTGACAACATCCAAGCAGTAGTACAGAAGATTTGTGCTGCAGAACTAGCCACGCCCCTATCCAAGCTGTTCAACAATAAAAATAAAACTATGTTGCTCGATCAGCTGAGAAATGGTAGAAGATATAATATTGAAACTCTACAGTCCCTGGTTAGACTGCACTTGAATACAGTGTTCATTTTTCGCCACCAAGACATTAGAGGGAGAATTTTCCCCTTGTCGGGTGGGTGCAGCAGGTGGACCAGGGAGCAGCTGCGCAACGGTCCGCCGCTTGCAATCGGGCCCCAACTGCAATTTCACGCTGGCTGGTCAATTAATGGCCAACCAGTGTAAATCATGCACTGAAATGCTCAGCACTGCCTGGGTTGGGGTTGGGGTGGGGGGTGGGGCGAGCGCAGAAGACAGCTCATGTGCGTGGGTGCACTCAGTGAAAGCCCCCTGAAGGCACAGAGCTGCCTCAGGGAGCTGAAAGTTTTTAACATTAAAAATAAGGATTTCAAAAATAAGGAAAACATGTCCCTACTCATGTGACTCTGTCACATGAGTAGGGACATGTTAAAAATGAGTTTTAAAAATTTTTATTGCTTTTTTATTTACTGTCCGAAACCTCATCCCGCCCGTGGATGAGACTTTGTTAAAAATGCAAAGGGTGCCTGGCCTGTTCGCCTGCCCGCCAACAAAATATTCGATTTAATTAATTGAATAAAGCCCTTAATAGGCCTCTTGATTGTCAATTGCGCGCAGCCACCTCTCGCCCATGCCCGCCGAGCGAAATATTGCCAGAGTGCGCGATGACGTCAGGACGTTCGCCTGACATCACCGAGCATTATTTTACTCCCGTTTGGGTTGGGCGCACGCCCGCCCGACAAGGGAGAAATTCTGCCCAAGGGAAAGATTAGAACCATGCATTGTCATAGAATAGAGAAGAAATAAAGGGTACAATTCTAAAGAGGGTACAAGAGCAGAGGGACCTGGGAGTATATGTATGCAAATATTTGAAGGTGGCAGAGCAGCTTGAGAAAGCAGTTAATAAAGCATATCGTATTCTGGTCTTTATAAATAGAGGTATAGAGTACAAAAACAAGGATGTTATGGTGGACTTGTATAAAACCCTGGTTTGACCTCAACTAGAGTATTGTGTCCAGTTCCGGGCACCACACTTTAGGGAGGATGTGACGGCATCCATGGCAGGCGCAGAAACGATTCACGAGAATGGTTCTAAAGATGATAAGCTTCAACTTCATGGATAGATTTGGGGAGGCAGTGTGTTAGTGATAATGTCACTGGACTAGCCCAGGGTGATGCTCTGGAGACACACGTTCAAATCCCACCATGGCAGCTGGTGGAATTTAAACTCAATCAATAAATCTGGTATACAAAGCTAGTCCCACTAATGATGACCATGAAACCATTGTTGATTGTCATTAAAACCCACCTGCTTCACTAAAGTTCTTTAGGGAAGGAAATCTGCCATCTTTACCGGGTGACTCCAGATCCACAGCAATGTGGTTGACTCTTAAACGCCCTCTGAAATGGCCGAGCAAACTACTCAGTTGTACAAAACGTGACAGAAAAGTAAAAAAGGAATGAAACTGGGCGGACCACTGGCATTGACCTAGGCACAGGAAACGATAATGGTACATCCAGCCCTTTCGACCCTGCCAAGTCCTCCTTAGTAATAACCTGGGGGCTTGTGCCAAAATTTGGAGAGCTGTCTCACAGCAAGTCAAACAGCAGCCTGATGTAATCATACTCATGGAATCATACCTTATAGATAATATCCCCTGTCACCATCCCTGGGTATGCCTTGTCCCACTGGTAGGACAGACATACCAGAGGTGCCAACACAGTGGTATACAGCCAGGAGGGATTTGCCCTTGGAGTCCTCAACTTACTTACGAGCATACGAACAAGGAACAGGAGTAGGCCCTTTGGCCCCTCGAGCCTGCTCCACCATTTAATAAGATTATAGTTGATATGAAAGTAACCTCAAATCTGCATCCCTCCTACGCCTGATAACCTATCACCCCTTTGCTTACCAAGAACCTACCCACCTCTGCCTTAAAAATATTCAAAGACTCTGGCCAGAATTTTTCACTTGTTGGGCAGGCGCGCACCCAACCCGAACGAGCATAAAATGACATCGGGCAGGTAAGTGTCCCAACGTCATCGGGCACTCGCTCGATATTTTGGTCGGCGGGCATGCGTGGGAGTCGGCAGCACACCTACTGACTATTAACAGGCCTATTAAGGCCATTAAAGATGTAATTGAATTAAACTTTCCGCTGCACGTCTAATCTTACAGTAGGTGGTCAGGCGAAAAGGCAAGCGGCCTTTGGATATTTTGTGAAACCTCATCCATGGACAGGATGAGGTTTCAACCCGTCATTAAAAAAAAATAAAACACTTTCAAACTAATTTCTAACATGCCCCTGCTCATGTGACAGAGTCACGTGAGGGGATACGAGAAGACATGTTGTTAACATTTCTTAAATCTTTCTTTTTTATTTTTCAAAATCTTCATCTGCCTGAGGCAGCTCTCTGCCTCAGGGAGCTTTTCCTGCACACACTGGTGCAAATGCGTAAACTTGCGCACTCAGCCTCCTCCCTGCACCCCCACACTGGCAGCGCTGAGTGCTGCAACGTGCATTTCACGCCGGGCGGGCCTTAATTGGTCCACCAGCGTGAAATCACAATCGGGCCCATATCACGGGTGGTGGTTGGCTTCCTGACCGCTCCTGCTTGTCCCCACCGAGCCCACCTGACGAGGGCAAAATCCTGGCCCCTGTTTCCACTGCCTTTTCAGGAAGAGAGTTCCAAACACTCACGACCATCTGAGAGAAAAAAAGTTCAACTCCTCTCCGTTTTGAATGGGCAACCCCTTATTTTTAAACAGTGACCTCTAGTTGTAGATTCTCCCACAAGAGGAAACACCTTCTCCACATCCACCCTGTCAAGCCTCCTCAGGACCCCATGAAGTCTCATGCCATCAAGTCAGACATGGGTATGGAAACCTCCTGCTGATTACCATCTACCATGCTCACTCAGCTGATGAATCAGTACTGCTCCATATTGAACACCACTTGGAAAAAGCGCTGAGGATTGCAAGGGCACAGAATGTACTCTGGGCGGGGGATTTCAATGCCCATCACCAAGAGTGGCTCAGTATAGCACCCCTGCTGACTGAGCTAGCCGAGTCCTAAAGGACATAGCTGCCAGACTCGGTCTGTGACAGGTGGTGAGGGGCCCAACAAGAGGGAAAAACATACTTGACCTCGTCCACAGCAATCTAACTATAATTGATGCACCCAAACAGTATTGGTAGGAGTGACCACCACACAATCCTTATGAAGACAAATTCCCATCTTCACTTTGAGCATACCCTCCAACATGTTGTCTGGCACTACCACATGTGCTAATGGGATAGATTTCGAAGAGATCCAGCAACTCAATACTCAGCATCCATCAGCCGCAGCATCCATCAGCAGCAGCAGAATTGTATTCAACCACAATCTGTAATCTCATGGCAAAGCACAACCCTGGTTCAATGACGAGTACAGGAATGCAGGCCAGGAGCAGTGCCAGACATACCAAAAATGAGGTATCTTTTTTATTCGTACATGGGGAATGGGCATCGCTGGTTAGGCCAGCATTTATTGCCTGTCCCTAATTATCCTTGAGGAGGTGGTGGTGAGCTGCCTTCTTGAACCGCTGCAGTCCATGTGGTGTAGGTACACCCACAGTGCTGTTAGGGAGGGTGTTCCAGATTTTTGACCCAGCGACAGTAAAGGAACAGTGCTATAATTCCAAGTCAGGATGATGTGTGGCTTAGAGGGAAACTTGCAGGCGGTGATATTTCCCTGTATCTGTCACCCTTGTCCTTCTAGGTGGTAGAGGTCATGGGTTTGGAAGGTGCTGTCTAAGGAGCCTAGGTGAATTCCTGCAGATGGTAGATGCTGCTACTGTGTATTAGTGGTGGATGGAGCGAATGAGAGAATGTTAAAGGTGGTGGATGAGGTGCTAATCAAGCAGGCTGCATTGTTGTTGATGGTATCAAGCTTCTTGAGTATTGTTGGAACTGCACTCATCCAAGCAAGTGGAGTGTATTCCATCATACTCCTGACTTGTGCCTTGTAGATGGTGGTCAGGATTTGGGGAGTTAGGAGGTGAGTTACTCTCCGCAGAATTCCCAGCCTCTGAACTGCCCTTGTAGCCACAGTATTTATATGGTTGGTCCAGTTCAGCTTCTGGTCAATGGTAACCCCCCAGGATGTTGATATTGGAGGATTCAGTGATGGTAATGCCATTGAATGTCAAGCAGCGATGGTTAGACTCTCTCTTGTTGGGGTTGGGCATTGCCTGGCACTTGTGTGGCATGATTGCTACTTGCCACTTGTCAGCCCAAGCTTGGATATTGTCCAGGTCTTGCTGCATTTTGGACTCGGACTGCTTCAGTGTCTGAGGAGTTGTGAACAGTGCTGAACATTGTGCAAACATTGCCACTTCTGACCTTTTGATGGGAGGAAGGTCATTGATGAAGCAGCTGAAGATGGTTGGGCTTGGGACACTACCCTGAGGAACTCCTGCAGTGATGTCAACCTGGTGAAGATTGAGCTACAACATAGGTCTATTTTCATGCCAATCAACAGAAGCAGCATGTGATAGACAGAGCTAAGCAATCCCACAAACAACAGATCAGTTCCAAGCTCTGCAGTCCTGCCAGTGAATGGTGATGGACAATTAAACAACTAAAAGGAGGAGGAGGCTCCACAAATATCCCCATCCTCAATGATGGGGGAGCACAGTACATCAGTGCAAATGACAAGGCTGAAGCATTTGCAACAATCTTCAATCAGAAGTGCCGAGTGGATGATCCATCTCAGCCTCCTCCTGACGTCCTCAGCATCACAGATGCCAGTCTTGAGCCAATTCAATTCACTCCATGTATTGGCTGGAGGAACTGGACAATGCAAAGGCTATGGGTCCTGACAATATTCTGACAATAGTACTGAAGATTTGTGCTCCAGAACTTTCCGCGACCCTGGCTAAGCTGTTCCAGTACAGCTACATCAGCGGCATCTACCTGGCAATGCGGAAAATTATCCTGTACACAAAAAACAGGACAATTCCAACCAGACCAATTACTGCCCCATCAGTCTACTCTTGATTTTCATCAAAATGATGGAAGAGGCCATCAACAGTGCTGTGAAGTGGCACATATTCGCAATAATCTGCTCACTGATGCTCAGTTTGGGTTCTACTGGGGCCACTCTGTTCTTGACCTCATTACAACCTTAGTCCAAACATGGACAATTGAGCGGAACTCAAGAGTTGAGGTGAGAGTGATTGCCATCAAGGCAGCATTTGACAGAATGTGGCATCAGGAAGCCCTAGCAAACTAGAGTCAATGGGATTCAGGGGGAACACTCTTCACTGGTTGGAGTCTTACCTAGAAGATGGTTGAGGTTGTTGGAGGTCAATAATCTCAGTCCCAGGAGTTCCTCAGGGTAGCGTCCTTGGCCCAATCATCTTCAGCTGCTTCACCGATGATGGACGTTCCATTGTAAGGTCAGAAGTGGGAGTGTTCGCTGATGATTGCACAAAGTTCAGCACCATTCGCGACTCCTCAAATACTGAAGCAGTCCATGTTCATATGCAGCAAATATGTACAACATACAGGGTTGAACTGATAAGTAGCAAGTAACATTCATGCCACAAAAGTGCCAGGCAATGACCATCTCCAACAAGAGAGAACCTAACCATCTCCACTTGGCATTCAATGGCATCCATCACTGAATCCCCCACTATCAACATCCTGGGGGTTACCATTGACCAGAAACTGAACTGGACCAGCCATATAAATACTGTGGCTACAACAGCAGATCACGGGCTGGGAATTCTATGGCGAGTAACTCACCTCCTGACTCCCCAAAGCCTGTCCACCATCTACAAGGCACAAGTCAGGAGTTTTGGTGGAATGGTCTCCAATTTCCTGGATGAGTGCAGCTCCGACAACAGTCAAGAAGCTCAACACAATCCAGGACAAAGCAACCTACTTGATTGGCACCATATCCACCCCCATAACCATTTAATCCCTCCCCCATCGATGCACAGTGGCAGCAGCATGTACCATCGACAAGATGCACTGCAGCAACACACCAAGGATCCATTGACAGCACCTGCCAATCCTCTATCACTCAAAAGGACAAGGGAAGCAGATGCGTGGGAACACCACCACTGCCAGCCAATAAGGCCAGAGATTGCAAAATTAGTAGAAAAACAGAGTTAAAGGCTCTGTATCTGAATGCACATAGCATTCGTAACAAAATAGATGAATTGATAGCTCAAATAGAAATTAATATTTATGATCTGATAGCCATTACAGAGAAATGGCTGCAGGATGATAATGGCTGGGACATGAACATTCAAGCATACATGACATTTTGAAAGGACAGGAAGCAAAGAAAAGGTGGAGGGGTGGCTCTGTTAATTAAGGATGACATTGGTACAATAGAGAGTTGACTTTAATTCTAAAGATCAAGATGTAGAATCAGTTGGGTAGAAATAAGAAATAGTAAAGATAAGAAGTCAATTGTGTAAGTGGTTTATAGGCCCCCTAACAGTAACTGTACTGTAGGATGGAATATATAGGAAGGAATAATGGGGGCTTATGAGAAAGGTACAGCGATAATCATGGGTGATTTTAATCTATGTGTGAATTGGGTGAATCAGGTTGGCAAAGATAGCCTAGAAGATGAGTTCATAAAGTGTTTTCAGAACAATTTCTTAGAGCAGCTAGTTCTAGAGACAATCAGACAGCAGGCTATTCTAGATCTGGTAATGTGCAATGAGACAGGATTAACTAATGACCTCATAGTGAAAGCACCCCTAGATTGCAGTGATCAAAACATGATTGAATTTTGCATTCAGTTTAAGGGAGAGAATGATGGGTCTAAGACTAGTGTTTTGAACTTAAATAAGGACAATTATGAGGATATGAAGACAGAACTAACTAAAGTGAACTGGGAAATTAGATTAAGGGATATGTCAATAAAGATGCAGTGGCAAACATTTAAGAAGATATTTCGTAACATTCAGCAAAGATACATTTCAGTGAGAAAGAAAGACTGTAGGGGAAGGACATACCATCAGTGGCTAAGTAAGGAAGTATTAAATTGAAAGAAAGATAGTATTAAATTGAAAGAAAAAGCATATAATTCCAAAAAGATTAGTGACAGAGTGGAAGATTGGACAGGATATAAAAAAACAGCAAAGAATGGCTAAAAAAAAGGGAGAAATTAGAGTAGAAGAGAAAACTAGCTAGAAATATAAAAACAGATAATAAGAGTTCCAACAGGTATTTAAAAGGAAACGAATAAGTGGAGAGAGCGTTGGTCCTCTAGAGAGTTTGGGGAATTAATAATGGGAAATAAGGAAATGGCAGATGAATTGAATAGATACTTTGTATCTGTCTTCACTGTAGAGGATACAACTAACATCCCAGAAATAAGTGTGCATCAAGAGGTGAAAGGAAGGGAGGAACTTAAACTATTACAATGACCTGGGAAAGAGGGCTGATAAAAATTATTAGAACTGAAAGCTGACAAGTCCCCAGATCCTGATGGGGACTTCATCCTAGGGTCTTAAAAGAAGTTGCTGCTGAGATAATAGATGCATTGGTTTTAATTTTCCAAAATTCCCCAGATTCTGAAAAGGTCTCGTCAGATTGGAAAATAGTGAATGTGATGATTCTATTCAAGATAGGAAAGGGATAGAAAGCAGAAAACTACAGGTCAGTTAGCTTAACATCAGTCATTGGGAAAGGCTGCATTGCTCCAACACCGTTCACGTGCAGCTCAACTGTTTTACTCTGTTACGTCATTGAGAGTGACGGTGTGTGCAGCGGCCAGGTCCAAAGATGGCGCTGCTCAAATCATCACAGCTGGGCAGCAGCGTCCTTTTAATGTGCATTCAGCGATAGGTGGCGTAGTAGTTCCAAATGCACTACACAGAGAAAATGCCTAAACTTAACGATATGGGTATGTTATGTATTCCAATGTGTCTCTGCTTATTTCAGTCTCACACCACTACCTGAAGAAACAATGAAACTGCAGACATACTCCAGAGATCCCATCTCTATTTACAATTTATTTATCAGCTTCTTAGTCCTTGTCTGCAGAAGAACTCTTTTTTCTTTCCCTTTACACTGTGTCCCTTGGAGGGGGAAGGGGTGAGGAGGAGGATGGAGGATGGGAGTTGGGGGGTGAGGTGGAGGGAGGGGATGGGGTGACAAGGAGAGGGGGATGGGGGTGAGGAGGACCGACTGGCGACCCCCGTAAATACTACCCAACAGTCCCCATGGACGGCCTGTCACACCACCCAGGAACTGCCGAACTTTGAAATTTGTGCATGCGCGATCCTTCTGACATCACAACGTCCATACAGCCCTGTGTGGGTGGGCCTTAATTGCACATGCGGAGACATTGGCAAATGCATAGAGTCATACTGGCAGACTGGGTGCAATGGAGTGATGTCACTGGATTTCTGCGCAGGTGCCGACCAGTGTGCATGCACAGACTGTCACCTTGCGTTGGCAGTGGTCACAGAGATTGGGAAAATGTTGGAATCTATTGTTAAAAGAGTTTGTAACAGGGCACTTAGAAAATTTCAATGCAATCAGGCAGTCAGCATGGTTTTGTGAAAGGGAAATCATGTTTGACTAATTGATTAGAGCTCTTCGAGGAAGTAACAAACAATATGGATAAAGGGGAACCTGTGGATGTGGTGTACTTAGATTTCCAGATGGAATTTGATAAGGTGCCACATCGAAGGTTGCTACATAAAATAAGAGCTCATGGTGTAGCATGGCTGGAGGATTGGTTAGCTAACAGAGAGTAGGCATAAATGAGTCATTTTTGGGTTGGCAAGATGTAACGAGTGGAGTGCTGCTGGGATCAATGCTGGGGCCTCAACTATTTACAACCTGTATTAATGATTTGGATCACAGAATCAAACGTATGGTTGCTAAATTTGCTGATGACACAAAGAAAGGTGGGAAAGTAAATTGTGAAGACAGCATAAGGAGACTACAAAGGGATATAGATAGGTTAAGTGAGTGGGCAGAAATTTGACAGGTAGAGTATAATGTGGGAAAATGTGAACTTGTTCTCTTTGGCAGGAAGAATAAAAAGAATAAGCATATTATTTAAATGGGGAGAGATTTCAGAACTCTGAGATACAAATCAAGTCTGGATGCCCTGGCACATGAATCACAAAAGGTTAGGTTGCAGGTACAGCAAGTGATTAAGAAGACAAATGGAATGTTGTTGTTTATTGCAAGGGGAATGGAATATAAAAGTAGGGGCATTTTGCTACAGTTGTATTGAGTATTGGTAAGAGTATATCCAGACTACTGTGTACAGTTTTGGTCCCCTTATTTAAGAAAGGACATAATTGCCTTAGAAGCAGTTCAGAGAAGGTTCACTTGACTGATTCCTGGAATGAGGGCTGTCCTATGAGGTAAGGCTGGACAGGTTGGGCCTGTATCCATTGGAGTTTAGAAGAATGTGAGGTGATCTTATTGAAACATATAAGATCCTGAGAGTGCTTGATGGGGTGGATTTTGAATGGATGTTTCCCCTTGCGGGAGAGACTACAAGTAGGGGATACAGTTTAAAAATAAGGGGTCCTCCATTTAAGATGGATATGAGGAGAAAATTTTTCTCTCTGAGGGTCATGAGTCTGTGAAATTCTCTTCCCCAGAGAGCAGTGGAAGCGGGGTAATTGCATATTTTTAAGGCTGAGTTAGATAGATTTTTGATTGACAATGGAGTCAAAGGGTATAGGAGGTCAGAAGGAAAGTGGAGTTGAAGCCACAGTCAAATTAGCCATGATCCATTTGAATGGCGGAGCAGGCTCAAGAGGCCGAATGGCCTACTCCTAATTCAAATGTCCATATGTGTGTAACATAAAGTACTATCAATGGATTTTCCTCCATTGATGATAGCTAGAAGCAGGAAAGGACCCCACCAGACATGATAAATTTTCAAAGCAAAGCATAAATACATTTTTAAAAGAAGTACTTTCCCATAGGTAGAATCATTGTTCTCTGCTCCCTCTATATAAATTCCGTTCATTCGATGAGAAAAGACTACAATATTTCAGTTGATTAAAACTAGCTGTATTCCAAACATTTGGATTTGGTGCAGTATACAATTTAACAGCAGCCAAATTGCTGCTGTCTGTTTTGGGAAATTGTACTCACTGCTGGGATTACACTTTGTAATGCATGTGACTCCACATGTAGGACAATGCAGATTTAAGAAGTTATAGTGAAGTTGACAATTCAAAGCCAGTTTATTTATACCAAAATAAGATGATCTGGTTTGTTTACAAATCTCTTTTCTTATTTAGACCCAGTCTCACATGGCGTGATGTGCAGCACCTGATCGTTCGAACCTCTAAAATCTCTGACCTTTTGAACAAAGAATGGAAGATTAATGGAGCGGGTTACCACATTCACCACAAGTAAGAAACCAATTCATGGAAGGTTATTTCCACAATTGTGTCTTCATTACGTAAGGAGTTTCATTATAACAAGATTCGACTGATTGAGTTGGAGATGAAGATAGAGAGAAAAAGTAATTACATGTTGATCAGGAATGCAGTCCTAGATCAAAATGTACAGATTAAAGATAGCAAGTTACTTGAGGCAACTTGAAGCAACAAAACTTTACAATATTTTTCTCCCTTAATTCAAGATATTCTCTTCCTATGAAAATGTATTTGACAAATCTTCTCATTCCCAATACTACACAAATATTGCTGTTGAATTTACCATTAGAATTTTCAGCCTGACATAAGAATGAGACTGCTTTCTGCAACTGAACTGGAATGATTCTTAAAGGTGTAATTATCTATGCACATATATTTTAGCTCTATGTCTAGGAGTGATTAGTTTTCATTGATTTGTAAGGTATGTTTCATTGCCTATGGGCTAAACAATGGAAGATTAGAACTGAGATTTTTACTATAAGCAGCAAGTCACTTCACAATAATAGAAATGTCAAGCCAGTTGTACATGGACCAGAATTGAAATATTTGAATTTTGTTACTACGATTTGCTAGACACAAACTCACTATAAAAAGGCTCTTTGAAGTTTCTAATTGCATGATATCTCCTGGGTGTTTAGAAATTTCTAGCACTGAGATTTTTCATTTATTTTGCAAGTAGTTTGTTTCCACTTTGATGATGAAAAGGGTTGTGGGATGTTTCTACCTAAAAGCAATATCCAGTGTTAAGAGAGAAGCAACGTCTATAGCATTTTGAGCATTATCTTAAATGTAATTGTTCAAGAGGTTAAAATTATAGAATAATACAGCACCGAAGGAGGCCATTCCACCTGTTATGTCTGTGTTGGCTCTCTGAAAGAGCTATCAAATTGATCCCATTCATCTCCTCTTTCCTCATTGCCCGGACATTTTTCCGCCAAGTACTTAGCCAATTTTCTTTTGAAAGTTATTATTGAACTTTCTTCCATCACCCTTTCAGGCAGTGCATTCCAGGTCATAAGAGGTCACTCCACAAAAAAATGTTTGCACAAGTCATCCCTGCTTATTTTGCCAATTAGCTTAAAGCTGTTTCTTTGGTTATCGATTCTTCTGCCATTGGAAACCATTTAATCTTCTTTGGTCTCTGGTAAAACCCTTCACAATTTTGAACACATCTTCCCTTAACCTTCTCAATCTAAGGAGAACAACCCCAATTTCTTTAGTGACTCCACATATTGGAGTCTTTTATCCCTTGTACTTTTCTTGTAAACCTACCCTCTCTGAGATATTGACATCCTTCTTAAAATGTGATACCCAAACTAAGCTACAATACTCCAGCTGTGGCCTAACCAGTACTTTTATAAAGGATTAGCATAACTTCCTTGCTTTTGTACTCAATGTCTCTATTTATACAACCAAGGATCTCATATGCCATTTTAACAGCTTTCTCAGTTTGCTCTGCCATCGCCAAAGACTTGTGCATGTGACCCACATCTCTCTGATGCTGCACCTTCTTCAAAATTGTACCATTTAGTTTAAATTTCCCCTCCTCATTCTTCCTACCAAAACTAATCACTTAAAACTTCTCTTTGTTAAATTTCATCTGCCTTTTGTTTGCCCATTTCACCCATCTTGCTTATCTCCTCCAGCAGTCAGTTACTATCTTCCTCGCTGTTCACTACATTTCCGAGCTTTTGCGTCACCTGCAAACTTTGACATTATTTCATATATACCCAAGTTCAGGTCATTTATATATATCAAAAAGAGCAGTGGTCCAACACTAATCCCTAGGAAACACCACTTTCCTCCAATCTGCAAAACAACTGTTCACCCTTACTCTCTGCTTTCCGTCCCTTAGCCATTTTTGTATTCGTGCAGCCACTGTCTAGTTCCAAAAGTTGCAATTTTCCTAATAAATCTATTGTGGATTTATGTGGTATTTTATCTCATGCCTTTTTAAAGTCCCTCTACACATCAACAATTGCACTATCCTCATTAGCCCTCTTTGTTACTTCATCAAGTAACTCAATCATGTTACTCAAACATGATTTACCTTTGACAAATCTGTGCTTGTTCTCATTTATTAACCCGTATTTTACCAAGTGCTAATTAATTTTGTATTAGATTATCGTATCTAAATGTTTTCCCACCACTGATGGTAAGTCAACTGGCCTGTAGTTGCAGATTTATCCCTCTCCCTTCTTGAACAGCAGTGAAACATTTGCACTTCTCCAGTCCTCTGGAACACTCCCATATCTAAGGAGAACTGGAAGATTGTGGTCAGAACTTACACAATTTCCACCCTTACTTCTCTTAGCAACCTAGGATACATCCCAGCCAGACAGGATGGATTTTCTCTCTTGAGTGTTGCCAACCTTTTTAGTCATTCCTTTTTACCATTTTTTACCCCATCCAAGTTCTCTACTACCTCCTCCTATATTGTAACATTGGCAGCATCCTCTTATTTAGTGAAAACAGACACAAAGTACATAATAGTTATTCAGTACATCAGCCATGCCCTCTGCCTCTACAACTAATACATGTTTTACAACAAAAATACATTCCTTTGATGCACAAAAACCCAGCAAGGAAAGTGTTGCAAAGTGTCCGTGGCTAATGAAAGAAATCAAGGATTGTATTAGATCAAAGAAAGAGGCATATAAAGTTGTCAAAAAAATGATAAGCCTGATGATTGGGAACATTTTAGAATTCTGCAAAGGTACACCAAGAAAATGATTAAGAAAGGGAAAATAGAATATGAGAGTAAACTAACGAGAAACATAAAACGGACTGTAAAAGCTTCTATAGGTATGTAAAAAGGAAGTGATTAGAAAAAGCTAATGTGGGTCTATTACAGCAGAGTCAGGAAAATTTATAATGGGGGGTAAGGAAATTGCATTCAAACTAAACAAATAATTTGTGTCTGTCTTCACAGAGGAAAATGCTAAAAATCTCCCAGAAATAATGGAGAATCAAGGGACTCATGTAAACTAGGAACTGCAAGATAATAATATTAGTAAAGAAAAATGTATTAGAGAAATTAATGGGACTTAAAGTAAATGAATCCCCTGGGCCTGATGATCTACATCCCTGTTGAAAGAGGTGGCTGTAGAGATAGTAGATGCATTGATGATCATCTTTCAAAATTCTACAAACTCTGAAGTGGTTCTTGCAGATTGGAAGATGGCTACGTCGCCCCACTATTTAAGAAAGGAGGGAGAGAAAATGGGGAATTACAAACCTGTTAGCCTGACACCTGTAGATGGGATAATGCTAGAATCTATAATAAAGGATGTGATAACGGGATACTTGGAAAATAATGGTAGGATTGGGCAGAGTCAACATGGATTTATGAAAGGGAAATCATGTTTAACAAACCTGTTGGAGTTTTTTGAGTATTTAACTAACAGAACAGGAGAAACCATTGGTTGTGGTGTATTTAGATTTTCAGAAAGCTTTTGATAAGGTCCCAAACAAGAGGTTAGTAAGCAAAATTAGAGCACAGGGGATTGGGGAGTATACTGGCATGGATTGAGAACTGGTTAATGGACCAAAAACAGAGATTAGGAATAAATGGGTCATTTTCAGATTGGCAGGCTGTGACTAGTGTGGTACTGCAAGGATCAGTGCTTGGGCTCCAGCTATAACAATCTATATCAATGATTTGGATGTCGAGATTAAGTGTAATATTTCCAAGTTTGCAGATGACACAAAACTAGGTAGAAGTGTGAGTTGTGAGGAGGATGCAAAGAAGCTTCAAAAGGATTTGGAGAGGCTAAGCAAGTGGACAAAAATTTGGCAGATAGAATACAATGCTGAGAAATGTGAGGTTATCTACTTTGGTAGGAAAAACAGAAATACAGAGTACTTCTTAAATTATGAGAGTATTGACCTTCAAAGGGACTTGGGTGTTCTTGTTCTTGAGTCACTGAAAGCTAACTTGTAGGTGCATCAAGCAATTAAGAAGGCAAATGGTATGTTGGCCTTTATTACAAGAGGATTTGAGTATAGCAGTAAAGATATCTTGCTGCAATTATATGAGACTTGGTGAGACGGCACCTGGAGTATTGTGTACAGCTTTGGTCTCCTTACCTAAGAAAAAATATACTTGCCATAGAAGGAATGCAATGAAGGTTCACCAAATTAATCCCTGGGATAGAGGGATTGTCCTGTGAGATTAAATAGTCTGGGCCTTGGTTCTCTGGAGATTAGAAGAATGAGAAGTGATCTCATTCAAACATACAGATTTCTTACAGGGCTCAAGAGGGTAGATGCAGGAAGGCTGTTTCCCCTAGCTGGGGTTTCTAGAACCAGGGGACATAGTCTTAGAATAAAGGGCAGGCCAGTTAGGACTTAGATGAGGAGGAATTTCTTCCAAATTCTTTGGAATTCTCTGCCCTGGAGGGCTGTGGAGGCTCAGTCATTGGGTAAGTTCAAGATTGAGATTGATAGATTTCTACATATTAAAAATATTAAGGGAGACGGGGATAGTGCAGGGAAATGGTGATGAAGTAGAAGTCCAGTCATGATCCCATTGAATGACGGAGCAGGCTCGAAGGGCTGAATGGCCAACTCCTGCTCCTATTTATTATATTCTTATACTGATCAAGAAAATTATTTTATGCAAATTTCAGGAATTCCTCTCTCTCTTTGTCCTTTACACTGCTGTGTTCCCAATCTGTTTTAGGTGGTGAACGTTAACTAGGGTTTCACTTTAGAATCTATAAAGAGATAGTTATTGAAACTGCGGTGTGTTTGAGTTAGGTTTATGCTTGTAATGTTTCACTCTATAAATAAATATAAGAATGAGTAAGCACTGGTTCCAGTTCTATCCTTCACCAGCTGGCTTTTGGGATTAGAACATGATGAGAGAATGGTTGCTCAAAGGTGAATGTTGGAAGCTAAAAAGAACTCAGAAAGAAAACTATGATCCTTGAAGTCATTTTGAGAAATGACAGAAAGTAAATGTAAATTATTTGACCATGATTACCTTCAAATGTATTCAGAGTCTGGACCATATGATCAGTGAAAGAGTGAAGTAGATGTGTGGGCCTGGGTTACTTCCTACCAAAGAGGAAACTAGATATGGCCTTGACATTGCCGCATCCGACCAGAAGTAAAATCAGAAATGCACTGTTTTGTGAGCTGGTTGCCCAGTTGGATATTGATGGAAAGACTTGATCTTCTATTAGAATTCTTGGATGAAATTTACAAGAAAGATGATCTGTTAAATGCCAATGAGGTTTGGTCAGACTTTTCGATAGGTTTCAGAAAATACATGATTATTCAGTGGAGGAACACATCATGAAATTTAAAAGATTATATAAAAGATTGAGGAAAATCAATTTAGAGATCCCTGATTCAGTGCTAGCATTTAAATTGCGAGATTGTGCAAAGATGTCTATGTGCACAGACTCCTGGTTCTAACTGGTGCTCAGTTCTCAAAGAGAAACTGCCTGTTGGATCAGGTGCCTGCTGCCTTGGAAATCTCCTGAGGAAGCAATCATTTCCTGCAGCCTTCATGGAACAAATGGGATATTCCGCAGTGACACAAAGAACAGAGGACTCAATGATTGCAGATTTTGAAATGGTCCAGATACTGAATGCAGGCATCAGTACATTGTAAGGATTACAGACAGGGGAAATGAGGATAAAAGCACCATGAGCAGACCTGGCTATTACAGCAGAAGGCAGAATTGGAACAGCAATATATCCAAATGAATCCCAGGAATTCCCAAGGAAGAGGTAATAGGTGCCTCAGGTGTTACTCAAAGTGTTATTTTGTGCTGACTGCCCAAAGCGAAGAAGCAAGGCCCTCAAAATAACACACTGAATTCTGAGGCAGAAGTTGAAGATAGTGATAAACCTGAATGAGTTGTACTGGTCACAAGGAGTTTTAGTCCCATGGAGAATGTGTTAGTCGTGGACTCGTTCAACTGTACTTGCACTTTGACAGTATGCGGAACAGATTTGTTAAAACATTATCTAAATTCACTAAGAAGTGAGAAACGATACAAGGTTAAGGAATATAAAAGTGTTACTCTCTTTAGGTATAGTGATGACAAGACATTGTTGGTTACTAAAAAGAGTTGTATTAAATGTAAAATAGCTGGGTTAAGCCACTTTATCAGTACTGATAAAGTCTCTATGAAAAATGCACAAAAGAAACTTGACTTAAAGCATGATAAGGCAATTATTTTTGGAAAGTCAGTAGATCTGCAGTTTATTCAGTCAGGACATTATTGTATCCCCTTAACAAAACCTGATGTTTCTCGTCAGAGTGTTAGACAAGCATTAATGGCATCTGGTGATAAGAATCAGAGAAAAAAAAGCAAATTATCTTAAAGTTACCTAAACAATCTGCTCACCTTATTTGTCAAAGATTAAAAAACCTGCTAAAGGATACAGTTGCGGTTGATGAAGAATATATGAGGCTAATAGAAGAGGTTAGTGGGAAGTGTGAAATTTATATGAGGTAGTGGAGGACGACATTATGTCCTACTGTAAGCCTTTCATTGGCACATGACTTTAACAAGGTAGTTGTCATGAATCTAAAAGTATGAAACAAAGAGAGAAATATTGTCATTCTACATTTTATAGACCTGACATTTAGATTTGGTCTCTTTACAATAATACATAATAAGCCTTGATGCTTGTGTACACTTACTCAGAAACTGAGCTCCAGGT
Organism: Cetorhinus maximus; assembly: GCF_964194155.1. Lineage (NCBI taxonomy): Eukaryota > Metazoa > Chordata > Chondrichthyes > Lamniformes > Cetorhinidae > Cetorhinus > Cetorhinus maximus. The sequence continues at coordinate 61,800,241 of NC_135885.1, read as the reverse complement.
CATTGTTGGCTCCTTCTCTGAAACATGTGAGAAAAAGGGCCTTTCACTAAATACCTGGAAAACCAAGGTTCTCTTCCAGCCACCTATCACAGCACAACACCACCGTGTCAATTAAAATCAATGGCAAGATCCTGGAAAATATGGCCATTTTCCATGGGCAGGATTTTCCCATCGGCGAGCGGGGGGGCAGGGCAGTAAAATGATGTGTGGTGACGTCAGACGGGACTCCCGATGTCACTGCGCCCCATTTAAATTTCCAGATAGACAGGGGCTCAGCAAAATCAGCTGTATGCCTGCTGACCTGTCAGTGGCCAATTGAGGCCATTGACAGAGTCATTGAAGTAATTAATGGACCGGCCCATCCAACGTTAAGGTTGGCGGGCAGGCCGGGAGCCCCGGCGGGCTTCAGAAAAAGCATGCAACCTCATCCATGGGTGGGATGGGGTTTCATGTAGGTTTTAAAAAATTTAATTTAAGTTTTTTAAAAAGTTATGTACATGTCCCAACTCATGTGACAGTGTCACATGAGGGGACATGTCAGGGAATTTTTTTTTTCTATTTTTAATATTTTTTATTGTAGAGCCGATTTCCCTGAGGCAGCACTTAGCCTCAGGGAGATGAGTGCGCTCTTTCGTGCGCATTCACTCTCGGGTTTAGGGACCCACCCCCCTCCCCGCCCGCACAGGGAGCGCATAGTACTTCCGTGCGGACATCACGCTAGGCGGGCCTTAATTGGCCCGCCCATGTAAAATGGCGCCCTGCCCCCGATTGGGGGTGCCGATCGGAGCCGCGCCTGTGCACGCTTGCACTTCAACTTCGCCCCTGATGGGGGGAAAATCCTGCCCCATATCTTGGGGGCTTCCTCTTGATGAAGGCTGACATGGGAGTCCCTGATTTGTGACCAACCAAAATGGAGAAGGCTGATTTTGAAAGAGACCGAAAATATTAAGAGACTTGGTCTGGAATGTGCAAAGTTGAGGCATCAGAGGGAGTGCACAAACCTCCAAACAACCCATCTACCCAACCCTTCGAGCACCTCCAGCATCGCTACAGCAGAGTCTGCAGATCACACATTGGACTTATCAACCATCTCAGAATCCATCAAAATGGAGTCAAAGCAAGTCATCCTCAAACCCATGCACTGCCTAAGAGAGATGGTAAGGACAAATGGGTTATTATAGGCAAAATCATGGAGAAATGGATAGGGACTGGACTTGGGACACCAGAGAAGTTTCTGACAGATAATGGAGGGGAATTTGCCAATAATGGGTTCAAAGACATGTGTGAAAACATGAACATTATGGTTATGAACACCGCAGCTGGAAGCTTTTTCAGTAATAGACTCTGTGAAAGGAATCCTGTGCTGGACGACGAAATGCTGCATAAAATCTTAGCTGATCAAGCAGACTGTAAGTTGACAATCACTCTGGCATATAACAAATTCACTTTAGGTGGTTGGGAGTACAGCTCCCAACAATTGGTCTGTGTGCAAAATCCCAAATCACCTTCTGTGCTCTGTGATAATCCTGCTCTCAAAGGTACTACAATTAGTTCCATTTTTTTCTGAACAGTCGTATGTATTACATGCAGGGAGGTGGGCTTTCATCAAGGCTGAGGTCCTTGAGATAATTTGGAGGACTCTGAGGCATTGTATAAGACCATCCAAGACAGAATTTAATTCAGGAGATTTGGTGTCTTATAAAACAGTGTCATAGAGAATGGAAAGGACTGAGTAAGTTAATAGGTTGTGATTGTAAAACTGTACTTATCAAACAAATCAAATTGTTAATGTTCATTCCTCACAGTTAATCAGATTTAATTACAAAATCTCAGACTCTGAGTCGCTGACAGAAGTAAACCAGGCACCTTGAACCTCAAATGTTGGGGGGTTTGTGATGAAGGTCCGAAGGAACTGAATGCAGTAGATGAAGGGCTGGATATAGTGATAATATGAGTGATGATGATGCACAGGACAGAGCTATCGCATCCAAAGGCCAGTTTCCCAGATTGAGTACTCAGGTGACATATATTCCAGGGGGTTTAGTGAATGGAGGGATGCAATAACTATGGGATATGCAGGAAAAGCTATTAGCAAGTTTAAATATTAGTTGAATGTTCAGCAAGGTGGGCAAGAAACAAGGTTCATGGACTAGCAGAATAGAGAGAAAACACAGAGCAAGTACTGATAGTGGACCCAGAAGTGACTCTTGCATCAGAAAATTATCACTTTCCAGAGAAAGCCTCTGATAGTGTGAGGGAGATCTCACAGTAGTTATCCCATAGACATAAATGTGCTGGTAGAAGATTTAGCTGGAAAAGATTAGACAATGTAATAAAGACTATAGAACAGTCTTGGAACAGAACTAGAAGCAGACGTCGTCATGACCATGAAGGTTTCGTGGTTGCCAGTAAATTTGAGGATAGACTAATAAGAGAGGCAAAACAGATGAATTAGATTGTTGTGGAGAGTTTAGAGTAGATTATTAGGTATCAAATGAGTGACAACTAAATCTCTCAGATTTGTACTGAAAAAATCCTTGCACAGGGAAATTAAGGCTAAAGCAAGGCTAGTTGCTAGAAGCTTTGAAGAGCAACTGGATGATACAGATGTTAGGGTGGACTCTCACAGCTGGAAAAGAAATCTTAGAAATTCTCCTACCACTTTTGGCCACATGTTCATGAGAGTGTAGACCAATCAGCATAAAAGTTACATTTCTACAGAGTGATACTTTTCAGAGAGAAGTGTATCTGACACTGCCCAACGAGGCAACAGGTGTAGGAGGGAAACTGTGGAAACTTAAACAAATGTGCTAGTGTCCTGAATGATGCAATCTGGGTGTGATATTTTTTGGTGAGATCTGTTTCGCTGAGAATAGGTTGTATTCAACTAAAAGCAGATCCTGCAATGTTTTATTGGTAGTATAAAGGGACACATTCAGGCATCTTTATGGTGCATATTGATGATTTCTTAAAATGTGATACTGTGAAATTTGGGAAATATGTTATTAATATGATTAGACTAGAATTTAAAATTGGGAGACGGGCTTCTGGGGCTTTTAAATACATTGGTTTAGATAATAAGCAGACCATGTCTGGAATAACTTTTAAATCTTATTTTTATTCTTTCATGGGAGGTGGGCAGTGTTGGTAAGGCCAGCATTTGTTGTCCATCCCTAATTGCTGTTGAGTGGCTTGATAGACGTTTCAGAGAGCAGTTAAGAGTTGCTGTGGGTCTGGAGTCACATGTAGACCAGACCAGATAAGGATGGCAGATTTCCTTCCCTAAAGGATATTAGTGAACAAAGGTAATATTTAGAGAGTGTCACTCCCATCGTGTTAATTGTGCAGGATCATTGCAGAAAATTGATGTTACATCTGAAGAAGAGGCAGAACAATTGTGAAGCTTGTGCGCTCAGACTAGACCAGATACTCGTTGGGATTGGGATTGAAGTACAATGTTGGAGTTAAAATAGAAACTAAAGGATAAATGCACTAAAGTCAAGAATATTTTAAGGGTAAATTAAAATATTTTAACCGTTAAATTTGGCGAAATATGCACTTAAGTTCCCATCCTTAGGTGACCCAAAGAACATGAAACCAATAATTTTTAGCAATCTTTCGCATGTTAATCTTACTGATGGGTATTTGAGTGCAACTGGCTTCATAGTATTTCTTAGTGTAAAAATGGGAAATATCCTTTAGCTTGGGAAGTTAAGAAAATAAAAAGTGTTGTTAAAAGTACTGAAACACTTGGTCTTGTGGAGGCAGTGGATATAGGATTCTACTTTTCAAATATTTAAATGAGGTTCTATAAAAGGAAAATAATGAAGATTGTATGCTTATTGAATATTATGTAGATAGTATTCATTGTGGGATAAACTACACCTTGGTGGCTTGAAACAAATACTGGAAAGGAAATCTCTAAGATTAAATGGGTAATACAAGTGATCAACGGTCTGTTTTACAAAAGAAATGCTTGAACAAAGAAATTGTTAGGGATCCTAGAGGAGGGGAATCTCGCAATGTAATCCTTTGTCCAGAATACGGAATTTTTAAAAATTTGATTTGTTTTGGAATTTTTTTTGTGCATATTAACTATAATTTTTATTTAAAGAGAAAGAAGGAAATCTGTTAATTGTGCATTAATTGTGTTTAATTGCATGCAGGTGGTGGGTATTAACTTGAGTACCCTTTGAAGAGACACTTATTGAAACCTCAGTTAGGTTGAGTTAAGAAGTGTAATGTTTCACTCTGTAAATAAAAGTAAGACTGAGGAAAGATTGATCCAGTACTATCATTCACTAGCTGGTTTTCCAGATTAGAACACCCAATCCTCCCCTTGTTTGAGCCAGGCCTCTGTTATTGCCAACTCATCATAATCCTATGTAGCTACTTGTGTCTACAGTCCACCAAACTTAATTCCCATCATATATTTACATGTATTAATTTAAAACTGATCTTGCTCAGCCTTGCATATCCCTCCTGTCATACCCCACCTTTTTCTGAACTCAGCATAGACACAATTGGCTGAATGGCCTCACCCTATGCTGTACTATTCAATTATCCTGTTCTTTATTTTGATGCTGTTTGTTCCAGTCCTCTGTGAACCATGTGTCTCCTCTCTAATGCTTCATCCTGCTGTCCCATTCCCTGAACCACAAGATATCCCATGAGGATATTGGCTCCAGCCCTGTTGAGATCCAGGCCATTCGTCTTGTACTGGTCCCTTCAGCCCCAGAACTGGTACAGTGTCCCAGGAATCTTAAGCCCGACCTCCTGCCAAATCCCATATTTCCAGTCAAATGTTAACCTGTCTTATCTTACTTCTCCTGTACTCTATCATGTGACACTGGGAGGAATCCAGGGTTGCTACCTTTGAGGTCCTGTTCTTTAATTTCCTCCCAAGATACTGAAACTGTCTGTAGGAATCAACGTTTTACCCACATGTGTCACTGATTCCAATATGGGCCACGATTCTGGCTGTTCACCTTCCCCCTGCAAAATTTCTGTACCTGTTTAAGTGATGTTCTTTGTCCCAGCATCAGGGAGACAACACACCGTGAGTGTGCTAACTTTTGTGATGGCACAAGATAGAATCATAACAAAGATAACTTTCCACTGGATTCTGTAGCTTTCATTGAAATCTTTTCTTTTCATTTCCTTCATTATATTACATAGAGATCTTGGGCTGGATTTTACGCCCCTTCTCCCCCACCACCACCGCCCTCCACTCAACCCAGGCGTGTTTTTGGTTGGAGGGTGGGGGTGTGGCATGTAAAACATGACAGTCGGATAACCCACTGCCTTTCCGCCCACACCAGGCCCAGTCGCTGCCGAATTCAGCAGCCGCACATTTTGAAAAATATAATTTATGGGCAATTGGCTCGTTAACAAGCCAATTGACCTGAATATTACCGTACCCATGCCTTAATGCGTGAGGTGAAAAAGCAGGTCAGAAGGAGGTGGCATCCTTGGGGGAGGACCCCTGTAAGTTGATACCCCCCCCACTTTGTACCTCCCTGCCTGACCTCCAAAACCCAACCTCCCACCCCGCTCGACCCCCTCCTCCACCACCAACCCCCCACCCTCCACCAGGATGCTTGATCCCTTCCCACCCTAAAAGTCCAGGACTTACCTTAGTGAGGGATTCATTGCTCTTCTTCCCAAGGCCTGCTTGCATTCCCAGTAGCACCCACAGCTGAATTCTGGGACTGCTGGACCTGCCAACCAATCTGATTGGCCAACAGCTCTCGAAGGTGGAAGTTCCTCCCACTGGGCGGGGGGGCGTAAGTCCCACTCTCTGCTAGCTAAGGCTGCCTGCAGCATGTTATCGCTGTGGGGCAGCTTTTTTAAAGTTGGTGGGTTCATATTACAAACCTGCCTCTTACCCGTTACAGCACTGCAGCACTTGTAATGGAGGTGGAATGGGTGGAATTACAGTGTGACAACTTTACTTTGGTTGTTCCCACAACAGATGTAAATATGAGAATTTATAACAGAAAAGTCAAAAGGATGATTGTGCATATGTATGATTTTTAATATGTTACAAATATTTCATACAGGGACTCAAACTCAATAAGTGTAGACTTCAGGTGAAGCAAGATTAGAAGAAAGTGGATACTGGTAATTGGGTGAGAGCTGAGAGAAGCTCATGATTGTTGAGGCCAGAGATAGGAGGTGAAGCAGGCTGGGCGGGAAACAAAGGATGAGTAGAAATAGTAGGCATGGGGAAGAGAATGCAGAACAGAGTTAGAGACTGGGGCAGATGAAAAGTGAATCAGGGTTTGAGGCCTGGGAGGAGGAAGAAACAGAGCAAGAAGCAGGAAGTGTTAGAAGTCTGTGGTAGGCAGGTGAGGTGAGAGTGACTGTCCTTGACATCAAGGCAGCATGTGACAGAGTGTGGCATCAAGGAGCCCCAGCAAAACTGGAGTCAATGGGAATCAGGCGGAAAACTCTCCACTGGTTGGAGTCACATCTAGCACCAAAGAAGATGGATGTGGTTATTGGAGGTCAATCATCTCAGTTCCAGGACATCAGTGCAAGAGTTCCTCAGGATAGTGTCCTAGGCCCAACCATCTTCAGCTGCTTCATCAATGACCTTCCTTCCATCATATGGTCAGAAGTGGGGATGTTTGCTGCTGATTGCACAATGTTCAGCACCATTCGCAGCTCCTCAGACACTGAAGCAGCCCATGTCCAAATGCAGCAAGACCTGGACAATATCCAGGGCTGACAAGTGGCAAGTAACATTCACGCCACACAAGTGTGAGGCAATGACCTTCTCCAACAAGAAAGAACCTAACCATCGCTGCTTGACATTTAATGGCATTACCATTGTTGAACCCTCCACTATCAAAATGCTGGGAGTTACATTGACCAGAAATTGACTGAACTAGCTATATAAAAACTATGGCTACAAGAGCAGGCCAGAGGCTAGAAATCCTGCGGCGAATAACTCACCTCCTGACTCCCCAAAGCCTGTCCACCATCTACAAGGCATAAGTCAGGTGTGTAATGGAATACTCTCCACTTGACAGGATGAGTGCAGCTCCCACAACACCCAAGAAGCTTGACACCATCCAGGACAAAGCAGCCCGCTTGATTGGCACCCCAGCCACAAACATTCAGTCCCTCCACCACCGATGATCTGTGGCAGCAGTGTGTACCATCTACAAGATGCACTGCAGAAACTCACCAAGGCTCCTTAGACAGCACCTTCCAAACCCACGACCACTACCATCTAAAAGGACAAGGGCAGACACATGGGAGCCCCACCGCCTGGAAATTACCCCCCAAGCCACTCACCATCCTGACTTGGAAATATATCACCGTTACTTCTCTGTCGCTGGGTCAAAATCCTGAAACACCCTCCCTAACAGCACTTTGGGTGTACCTACACCACATGGACTGCAGCAGTTCAAGAAGGCGGCTCACCACCACCTTCTCACAGGCAATTAGGGATGGGCAATAAATGCTGGCCTAGCCAGCGACGCCCACATCCCATGAATGAATAAAAACAAGAATGCTTGAGCACTGCTCAGAGGAAATGACTGCATTATTGTGGCATGCGAGTCTGGTGTGGTAAACCTAATAATAAAGGGAGTGAGGGAGACGAGAGCGAGAGAGAAAGCCCATTAGAGCATAAGAAATAGGCGAAAGAGTGGACCGTATGGCTCCTCAAGCCATTCAGAAAGATCATTGCTGAAATTGTGCATGAATTCCACTTTCAGCGCCCGAAAATCTATTATCTCTGCCTTGAATAGACTCAACATCTGATAATCCACATCCCCAGGGAAGAGAATTCCAAAGGTTCACAGCCCTTTGAGTGAAGAAATTTCTTCTAATTTCAGTTCTAAATGGATGTTTCTTTATCCAGACACTATGATACCTAGCTTTAGACTCTCCAGCCAGGGGAAACAGCTCCCAACATCTACCCTGTCAAGCCCTCTCAAAATGTTATATGTTTCAATGAGGCCACCTCTCATTCTTCTAAACTTCAGAGAATATAAGCCTGGCCTACTCAATCTCTCCTCATAGGACAGTCCTCTTGTCCCTGAGGGAGAAGGTAAATGGGAGAGAGGGAGAGTTGGAGCAAGTGGGAGGAGGGAAAAGGGAAGGAATAGGATGGCACAGGTAAAAAGAAACACTAGATCTACTGCAGTAGCTGTTATCCGGAAACTCAAAATATATATGTATCTTTTAAATCTGAGAGTCACGTGGAGGGAACCGGACTGGGATGGGGCCTGGTCTTGGCTTGCGCGCAACTGTATTTTCATTCTCCACAGGATATATCTGAGGCAAATTTCCCCCTGGAGGCTAAAATATGAATATGGTTAAAATAGTGGATCGATTTTCAGAGCAGCTATGCCAATAAATGGATATAATAAAGCAGAAAAGGAGGTGAAGATTTGTGTCACCAAATTTTGCACTTCCTCCATGTTACCCATGAGCAATTTCCAAAAGGGCTAGAAGCACCAAATAAATTGTTGTTGGATCCATATGTCATTGCATTGTGCACACAGTTTCCAACAGTCATGCTGACATAGTATTGTTTCATGTAATCCCTCACATATCCATTCAACATAAAACAGACATTGAGGATTTTTGGGTCTATGTTGTTTATGGAAATAGATTTAATATACTATATTAAAATATTGGTAGAATCATTTGAAGCTATTTTTGCACTAGTTTTATATTTTCTGATGTTGCTGTTAAGATTGTCAATGACTCTTTGGGCACTTAGTTAGGCACTGTTCTTTCTCACCTGCAGGTTCAACAGTTGCATGGTAGGTTTTCCCATAAGAATTTCCTGTAGCTGGGCTTCTTGGAGGAAGCAGAAATGTTTTGAGTTGGTCAGGCTGCACAAGCAACTGTGCATCCACTTGCCGGCATCGGCAGACAGACACGTGCTTACTGTTATCATTTTGTGTTTTTGCCACATTCTTAGCATAACACCTCAGACCATTCACATAAGTGAGCCCCATTCACTATGATGTAAAATGGCCCTGTTATGGATTTGATTTTCCAGACAGATTTCTCATAAGAAACAGTGAACATTATTTACAGGGTTTCAGCAGCAGTTACATGCTTCCATCAAGGACCACAACTAGACACAAACTCTGCCCCTAAGGTTCCCTGCGCTTTGAGCTGATTCGTTCACACTGTCACACGATTCTATACAGTACAATAAGTCTTAAAGCTATAGTCACTACATTCCTTAAAGCTACAGTTACTACATTCCTCCCCCTTTAATTTTTTTTTTATAATTTGTATTTACAAGAACAACTACATTCATGACATTGCAAATATATACACAGGCTATGAAATTATACGTTTAGTCTCTCAGGTGGTTTCCTGATCTGGGTGGAACATCGTAGCTCCACGACTTTAGAATCTCTTACTGAGTCTTCATTTTCTGAAACCACAGCAACATCAGATACCCCCTTAGGCACAGGCAGTTCAGTGTTATCCACTCTGACAGAGACATCTGATATGTCTATTCTTGGCTGATCAATCACAACGGGGACCACCGGTTCTACAATGGTAACAGGTGGGATATCGGTTTGTTGGGGTATCTCTCTTCTTCTAAAATGATCCACCTGTTTTCGGGTGATCCGGCCCTCTGCTTCTATGCGGTACGACAATGGTCTGGCTGCAGAAACTTTTACACCAGCGATGTTTCGTACAAATACTGTTTCACCTACAGTAAATTCTCACTCTCGGCTATGCAATCATGAGTCCTTTTTTAATTCCCTTGACTGTTCTCTACATTCCCCTCCAAATTGGGAAGTACCAGGCTTAATCTCGTATGAAGGCAGCGCTTCATAAGTAATTCTGAAGGTGTTGAACCTGTAGTAGTGTGGGGGGGTCGTTCATTGTCTTTTCTGAACCATCTTCCATCTTGTCTCCTTCCGTCTACCATGGAGTTTAGTCTCGTCCTTCATTTTGACTTTGCAGTCGGCCAGGTTTCTCTCAGGCGAAATCCCAACTTGGTTCAGTTCAAGGGTTGAGCTACCCTTGGCTTCGTCACCCACTAGCATTCTGAAAAGTTGCACAACTTTTCCTTCTAATGCCTCTTTTGTTTCTCTCAGCTGATTCTTCAGCTCTTCTGTCTCCTTCTTTTATCATTTGGCTTCCTCCTGGAACCTTGAACATTGCTGTGTCTTCTCTGCCAACTGGTTCTTAAGTTTGTTCAGAGTGACGCTAAATTCATTCTGCTCCTCTTCGTATTTTTTCAGAGGTAAGGACAAGAACCCTATGTGCCTTGTCAACCAGAGTAGGGTCGGGGAGGAACCTCAGTTGAGAAAAAAGAAAGACATATATTGGAAAAACTAGTATGGAAGGTTGCATCATCAGAACAGATGCGATGGAGATGAAGGAACACAAATGTAACGGAGACTTTACAGGTAGCAGGTGCAAGGAAGTGCAGTCAATATAGCTGTGGCAGTCTGTGGCCTTGTAGTGAATATTGGTTGAAAACCTATCCCCAGAAACGGAGACAAAGAAGTCAAGGAAAAGAAGGGACGATTATGTGAAAGTGAGAGTAGGGTGGAATTTGGAAACAAAACCAATGAAATTTTCCAGTACAGGGTGTGAGAGGATGTGGCACTGATACAGTCATCAACTTACCGGAAAAGGAGATGAGGGAAGGGGACGGAGTGGGACTGAGTATGAGTAGGAAAAAAAGAATGTTGCATATATTCCACAAAAAGTAAAGCATAATTCGAACCTATGCAGGTTCCCATAGCAATGCCTTTTATTTTGAAGAAGTGAGTAGAGTTAAAAATGTTGTTCAACGTGAGAACAAGTTCAGCCAGGCAGAGGATGGTGGTGGTGGATGGGGACAGGTTGAGCCTCCTTTTAAGGAAGAAGTGGTGAGCTCTCAGACCATCCTGGTGGGGGATGGAGGTGTAGAGGCATGACCATGGTAAAAAGGAGATTTTTAGGGCCAAGAAACTGGAAGCTGTTAAAGTGATGAAGGTCTTTGGATGTAGGTGGGAAGAGACTGGACAGGGGAAGAAAATGTAGAGTTGAGATTGGAAAAAACCGGTTCAGTGAGGCAGGAACAGGTTGAAATGATGGGTTACCAGGGCAGTCCTGTTTGTGGACCTTTTTTGGAAAGAGGGTAGAAGCAGGTTGTTTGGGTTGGGCGGGGGGGTGGGATGAGGTTAGAGGCTGTGGAAGGAAGATCTCCAGAGGAGATGAGGTCAGTTATCAGTTATAGTCCTGAGAACAATGGCCTGACACTCAATGGTGGGGTCATAGTCCAGGAGGAGGTAAGGGGGAATGCCTAAGAGTTGGCATTCAATCCCTGCTAGATAGAGGTTGGTTCGCCAGGCAACAACAGCACCACCCTTGTCAGCAGGTTGGTGACAATATTAAGCTGGACCCAAGAGAATGGTGCTACATGTTCAGAGAGAGGTAGGTTAGAATGTGTGGGGAGAGCAGAGAAATTGAGATATTCAATGTTACACCAGCAGTTCTCAATGAAAAGATGTAGAGGGGGTAAACGACCAGAGGGAGGAATCCAAGTGGAGAGACAATACAGGAGATGAATAAAAGGTTAGCTGAGCAAGCGGAAGACTCCTAGCCAGAAAAGTGGGTGTGGAGGTGAAGGTAACAATGACACCTTGTAGATATGCAGCAGGTACAAGTTCTCTTTGCAATGTAAATCAAACTGAACATGAGGTTGCTGAATATTAACTTCCCATGGAAATTGTTGCTGAATATTAACTTCCCATAGAAATTGTTGCTGATTATCCATGGAGTCTCTCTGGTTTATCTATCTTGCTCTGTTCACCTCAAATGGACTATTCAATTGGGAAAAGACATGTTGAGAAATACTTTACAAAGTGTGACTCTCCTGGTACAAACACAACTTAAATATAAACCCCATAAGTTATCTGGCTTGACTCAGTGGTAGCACCCTGGCCTCCTATTTAACCTTACTTCTATCTTTGCCCAACTCTGCTATTGCCAGAGCATTTTAGCTGCTGAAATCATCATTCTTGGTTTTGTTACTTCCACACCTGAATATTTTAATACTCTCCTGGTCAGCTTCCCATTTTACAACTTCCACAATATGAGCTCATTAAAAACTCTGCTTCCTCTATCCTAGCTTATAACAAGTCCTGTTCATCCATCTCCTCATTGCTCATTGATCTGTATTGGCTTCCAGTCAACCAACACGTCAGATTTAAGATTATCATCCTTTCATATGAATCCCTCCATGGTCTTTGTGGATAGCATGATAAGGAACACAACTCACTGTAAAATGTGTGAATGCAAAGCCAGCAGCCCCAGAATCACATTTTGTATGATGAGGCTTGTCAAAGTAAGTTACAGTAGCTGCGCCAAGAAATTTGCCTACCTGTGAATCTGCTGCCATTGCTTATCCTATTCGATTAAGTATGCGATACGTATTTGGACCTGGTCACATTTTGTGTTGCATCTGGACAAAGTAGTTCATGAGGTTTGAAGGAGCTTTTGAGTTAATGTTACATTACCTGATAGAAAAAGGGACTATGCTGCTTATGAAAATTTCAACAGTGGGCCAGATTTTACCATCCTGATGCTGAGCAAACCCATGTCAGGTGATTGAAAATGGAGGCGGGGGACTGCAAATTTAAATTTCCCAGCCAATTCACACAAGCCAGCACTTTGACCACGTGGAAAATGTGGTGAGCCACAACTCAACACACAAAGTGACGCTAGGTTTAGCCTTTTCAATGCCTGCCTCAGTTTTGAATTTCTCTGAATTTGAGATCTTCAGCAAGGCGGTGAGGTTCCTAAAGTCTGTGTCAGTCACTTTGTGAACCTTGGGGGAAGCCTGTTGTGTAGCCTGGAACCTATTGACAGTTAAGTTTATAAGGTGTTGCTAACTTCAGATGCCATAATTAGATGCTGTATGATAAGTATGTTTGTAATGATTCAACATTGGGCTCTGTCCTTAAAAGGTAAGTGACCATTTAATTGGCCAGCATTGTGTAAATAATCAGTTGCATTAGAGTACATTCCGCAGTGAATAAATGACTCTTATGCATTCAACAGCATTGAGAATCAGATATTACTGTGTCATCTGGCCCCTGTGCTTTGATTTTTACATTGATTTAAAGTCCGGACATCTTTGAGCCTTTGAAAAAAACTGAACAGATGGCTAGCCACTTGTTCATTCAACTTCAAATATTCTATTGTATTCAGCTTTGGAATACTTGTTCATAAAGCTGTGCTATGGAATCACATTATGAATGTTTGGCTGAGTTCCAAACCTCGCTAATGGATTCAGGTCAGCTGTGGTTGTTGACACAGCTGTCAAGGGGACTGTGAGCTTTGTTTGATTGACAGTTTTATGGCCATTTAATAGGATTATGTTTCTTTGAAGCGGTTTTTGAATTGCTGTTTATTTTGACAGATTTATGAACACTTAAGAGGACTAGGTTTTTTAAGTGGAATTTGAATGGCTGTCTGTTTGATTAGCAGCTTTATGAACTGCTAAGAAGAGAAATTTATTTTTTAAGTGAAGTTTGAATGAATGATTGCTTATTTTGATAGTATTATGAGCATTTTAAATACATCCCTGTGTTATTATAGGCCTCATGAGTTCCGTCCATAGTGAATACCAGATGAGTGGGTATGGAGGATGTACGGGAGGCATTGGAGTACAGATGGTGGAAGGGAGATAGGAGGAATGGAGGGGTCTGGGAGTGGTTTGGGTGGATGAATGCTAGGGGGCCTGACTGGCATGTATAGAACTGGGCCAATGTCCCAGTGAACGGAGGAGAAACTTTTAACCTGCCAGCCTCGATATCCACCTTTTAAAAAATTAATTCATGGTATGTGGGCATCATTGACTAGGCCAGCATTTATGCCCATCACTAATTGCCCTTGAGAAGGTGGTGGTGAGCTACCTCCTTGAACTGCTGCAGTTCATGTGATGTTAGAAAATGAGTTCCAGGATTTTGACCCAGCAACAGTGAAGGAACAGCAATATATTTCCCAATCAGGATGCTGGGTGGCTTGGAGGGGACCTTGCAGGTGATGGTGTTCCCATATGTCTGCTCCCATATGTCTGCTGTCCTTCTAGATGGTAGTGGTCGTGGTTTTGGGAGGTGCTGTCTGAGGAGCCTTGGTGAGTTTCTGCAGTGCACCTTGTAGATGGTACACACTATTGCTACTGTGCGTTGGTGGTGAAGGGAGTGAATGTTTATGGATGGGGTGCCAATCAAGCGGGCCACTTTGTCCTGGATGTGGTCAAGCTTCTTGAGTGTTGTGGGAGCTGCACTCATCCAGGCAAGTGGGGAGTATTCCATCACACTCCCGCCTTATAGATGATAGGCTTTGTTCTTACCTTGGGCCTCTGTTCTCACCTCGGGCCTGCTTCAGGAGCCAGTGGCTTGGCTCCAGTCCAACCCTGACATTCCGGGGGGTGGATAATAACATGCAAGTGCAAGTTTATACAGGTGGCAGAAACACGATGTCATAAAATGGCCCAAGTCGCAATCATTGACTCAAATGGGAAAATCCGGCCTCACATAATTCAGGGAGGAGTGATGATTATGACAGGGTTACAACAGCATATAATAATAATTTTATGATCATGAAAAATGCTGTCTTTTGGCTCCTAAGGATGTGGAGAGACAGTGCAATGAGTTTTGTACATGACTAAGGGAAAAAGCAGCAAAGACCAAGTTCTATAAAGAAGATCACAAACTTCAAATATTAGCTTTTGAAACTCATGATTTAAAGAACTCCCATTGACAAGCACTAGAGAAAGACTGAAGCCTGTATGAAGTGCTGGTGCAAGTACAATCAATTAAACTATCAGAGTGTCAGAAAGGCCCAGAGATCATTGTCAAGAAGCTAGATATTAAGCAACAGAAACCAAAACAAGGGGGCACTAAAACTCAAGGCTAGGAGAGCTATTTCTGTGGCTATACATGGGGATGAGTGTCCAATAAAAAGAAAATCATGTCTGTCCTGTGGGAAAATGAACAATGTTTTATGCCGTTGTTCCTAGTGAAAAGGTATAACAAAAAAAAGAGAGCTGAGCTAAAACCACAGAAACAGGAGAGTGCACAAATGTGCAATACCCATTAAACGGGAAATACATCAGAGGGCATAACTGATGTTTTCCAAAGATGAGAAGTATCTATTTCATGTGAAGGAGAAAATCAGAGAAGCGATAAACCATGTGCTAAGGAAATATACAACAATTTTGCTACAGAATTAAAGTGCATACGAGAAAGTACATTTTAGATGCCTGAGAAACAGTGGGCCAGAATTTACTGTCAAAATAATGCTCACCATTATTTATATGCAAGTTACACAGCAACTTCAGGTGAGATTTATATTTGGAAGTGAACTAAAACCGTTCTTAAATCTCCTGGTGTTATATCATTGAGAACATTTCTCATTTTCCTCAAAGAACTATCATCTACTTATAATGGGCTCCAGATGCAATTAGTGCCCCATTTAGGCAGCCTGCCTCTCTGCTCAATGGGGAGGGAGGAAAGCCCAAGACTACTACAATGGCTTGAGAGGGGTCATAGCAGCTTTTTTGTCTTTATATCCATGTGGCTCATTATAATGTGTAATGCTGGCACTTCTTCAAGGTACTGAGCTTCCAAACCAGGGTATCCAAGTCTTAGCCCACTTTCCAATTCTTCCAGCATACTCCCACTGGAATTAAAATGGGATTATGCCGAAGGGGCTGTAGATTTTCAACCCCAACTTGTCTTTTAAACCTTCAGGTGATGCTTTGAATGGAGGGTGGAACCTTACGAACATTGTTTTTAAACAACATTCAGGACTATTTGTGAGTCTTGCCCCTGAGGGTGTCCGTGTCCTCTGAATGACTTTTATGGGGCTGATTAATTGAAAGGCAACTTCCACATTCACTGAATAATCAAGGACAGTTTTGGTGGGGTGGGGAGGGTGCTGTGAAGGCGGAACTGTTAGTAGAGTGTGCAAGGCTGAAGGCGGGTAGCAGCTGTGTCCTCTGAAAACTTTGAAACTTTTAAAATAAAGTGTGACCAGAGCTGCTAGGCCATCATTGTGGAGGGGGAGCCCTTCAAATCATGGCCTGCAGCCACAGTTGTGACCTTCTAATTCCTGCGGCTCTGGGATCTCCTCTGGGTGGGATGACCTCCAAGTCCTGCTGTCGGGAGGCCACTTCCGGGTACCTGCTAGGCTTCAGTCTCTGCGGGAGGGCCATTCATCAATAGGAAGATCCTGGCGGCTTCAACAATTTGCTTGCAAGTGGGAACTTAATTGATCCTAACTGGCAATTCACCACTGCTGAGTAGGTGCCAGTCTGACCCCACCTCCAGCAAGGTCACTGGCGGGGTCAGAACACACGGGCAGATGACCCAGCGCACAACTTACAGAAAATTCCCCCCTCCCTCCTTCAAAGCTATGTCAACATGGCTGATAAGATTCCACCCAGAGTCGCTTATATAAGCAACGGGGTAACTAAAAGCTTCCAGCTGCAGGTTATTTAAAAATACAAATCAGGGCTGCACAGCTCTCCCATTTGTAGTCGTGGTCTAACCAGTGATCATTATAGGGGTGCTTTGTGGCTCTAGAAATGGCCCAAAATATTTTTGGGGAAACTTTCTTGGGGCCAGGTAGAGCAGGACTATGCATCCCGGCTCTCCAGAATGACACTGGACCACTGCCTCCTCATGCTCGAGTGCCTACAGGACAATTCCCCTGTCCCTAAGCCCAACCTGACAGCTGACTCACCATGGGAACCGACTTATTTCCTGCCTTCCCACATCTGGGAAACTACGAAAGGGGAGGTATCCTTTCACTAGCTGAAGCTCACTAGCACTATTTAAATGAAGCTGACAGCCATATGGGCTCAGGCCTCCCAGCTTTAGGTGGGTGGCATGTACTCTTTACCAACTTTGTGCCTGTTTCAGGCTGAAATCTAAAATTACCCCTCATCGACTAGCAGCTGTGTATTGCAAGAATGATTTGATTTCTCTTTGCATTCTGTCTCCCACTTATGCCTGTACATTTGTGTGTGTCAATACATGCATATTTGACCAGGTAAAGTCACATATGAAATTCAAGCCTCAGACCACCTCAAATTAATTGTTCCCATGGAGAATTCCAATTTAACGCATCATATATTTTAAGTATACAATCCTACCTTTGCTGTGTGAAATATTTCCACCTTTCTTTCCCATAAATGGAGTCAGGCCTCTGCTGAGTTTCAGCTACAGACAGCAAAATGTTTTTGCAGTTTTGTTCAAAGTATTAGTTTTTGTTTGTGTTATGATGTAGATATGAATTGCTGACTGATTAAATGGGTAAAATTGTAAAGATCTGACCGTTAGCCAATTGTATCCCTAGAAATCCCAGTGCAAACACAGAAGTTCCTAACAAGCTGGTCATATATTTATCAAGAGTCAACTCTTTTTTTTCAATAACACGTGGCATAGTCAACGGGCATAAGACTGGGTCATCCTGCATGTGTTTATTTTCTTATTATATTTTATTTATTTTGTTATTTTGTCCGTTTAATATTTTGCCAATTTCTAATGAATTGTTTCTTGTTCAAATCCGCCTGTGATCTCTTTTCACATTGATGTGACTATTCAGTAGCCTGCTGGGCCAAAAAAGAATCCTATAGTGAAAATAAAGTTAATGGCAAACAAGCTAATAGTGTTAATGTGAGGGGCTGCGTATTTATCAATAATGGTATGGCCTTAGGAAACTGTTGATAAGTGGAACAAAAATTAGCTGACATTTGGCTGCATTGAACCAAACTCTCTGTAAATCTTTGATTTCTGCTAAACAATTTACTGCTTTCTCTAAAACATTATCCCCAGTTGAGCTGCTCAATTAAGAAGAACTAATAAATTATCCCACACAGAAGCTTCTTATTGTGAGCTTGCTGTTAACCCTATTGTAAAAATGACACACAGGCAACAGATTCTGTTGCCGGACAGCAGTCACTGTGTTTGGACACAGTGTTATTTAAATACAGTGGTCAGTGTGAGTAGGGTGAGAGGTGAAAGCAGGTCAGATTAAAACTAACCCCTCTGGCACTCGCAGAATCCTGGGGAGGGATTAATGAATGTGATTTTCCTGCATTTACTGCACTGATTGCTGGATAATGGCTTACCAACAATAACATTTTACCAATCCCCTTTCTCTGGGCCCATCTCATTTCTGCCTCTGTGGGGGTGGTGATTGATTGTGCGAACATAATCAGAGCAGTAAACAGATTTGGGTCACTTCTGTAGGAAGATTAGTTCACTTCAAAGACAGGTGCTTAACTGGCTTACTAAGTCTTAAATGAAGGTTTCAGTTCTAAAATGTTTTGCCCAACTCAGGGTTTTTCTTTTATAGCAGCACTGTTACTTTAAAATTGTTATTTTTTTCACTCATTTCACAAATACTTTATGTTGATAGGAGGAGTATTTCTTTCATAATTGGATTTGATTCAAAGGGGCTTGTGAACAAGGATTTTTGTAGATCTGTAATCATTTTGGTGGGATTCTTCAGCAAAAAAAAATTAAATTGAACAAGCACCATCAAAGTTCTGTGAGCAAGGACATAAAAGTCCTCATAATACTTCATATCACAAATACGCACTCTCATTCAGATAGGCAAAAATGGTCAGATTTCTTTTATCAAATTAATCACTTGTTGAACCAAATAAATGTGCAAGTAAGCAAAAGAGATAGCTACCTTGTACAGGGAACTGTATTCTCTATTTATCCATTAGTGGGAAGGCTGATCTGTGGATATGTTTTGTGATGATTAGTTATCCCAATAGAAATCCATCAGCACACTTTCTTCCACTTTTAATCTTCATCATTTTGAAGAAATATTTTGTGAAAGAATAAAACAAATCGGCGTCATGTGAGATATCCTGGGTATCTCCACAGCCATTTTTTTCTTTTTAAACATTTATATCTTTAATAAGAGCAGCACTTAGCTAAGGGTTTATAATCACTGGCAGATTTCAAAAGATAATGGTAATAAGCATTGTGCTGTCTGTAGTAAAAAGACATTGAAAACGTCCCGCAATGTACAGAGTGTGACAACAGATTACTACACTTGAATGTACAGGGTGAAGAACATTTAAGTAATCTTCCAAAGGAGGGTTTTATGATGAGATATTTGGAATATATAACAGTGGCTGCCAAATGTGAGATATTACTGTATAAACATTTGGAGGGCTGAAAGTATACTCCCCTTCCAGTACTCTCATTGCTTTTTGGTTCTCTGCTCGCTCCAGACAAAGCAAACGGTATAGGAGAGGATTGGACAAGGGCAGAGATTCCTGCTTGGGAGCTCAACTATCCCCGATCTGTTGGGACATTGGCAGACCAGAAACCTGGCAGACCAGCCCAATTAACAGTTGAAGTGGGGCCCACCTTGCAATTCCAGGCCTTGGATGTGGCTTGAATACTTGAAGAAGGAAAAAGCTTTCAGGTTACACATGTATTGCCTTTTGATGGCGGATGGGTGGGGGGAGGTTGTGGTGTTACAAGGCCGGCCTTGGCATCAGCAAACTCCCTCGCCAGACTCAGCACTGTTTTTTATAGCCTCTTGGGCAGATGAGTGCCCATGATGTGGGTGCCCATGATGTGGGTGCCCATGATGTGGGTGCTCAAGATGTGGGCTATTTAAACATAACAAACATGACCTGACCCAGCAAACTTTGACAGTGCCATTGTCCAAGGTCACAGGTGGACCTGCCCAGCACCTATGCCAGGATATCATGTCCATGGATTTTTGGACGCTTAATGCATTGGCATGAAATTATTCTGCTATTTTAGCAGAGATGGTAATTAATTTACTGTTAGCAATTTAATGTCTTCACTGAAATACTGGAAAGAAAATTTTCAGAGCAACGCATGAAATCATTATGTATAAAAAGAAAGATTTCATTTAAATAGCACCTTGCATGGCCACCAGATGTCCCAAAGCATTTTACAGCCAATAAGTACTCTTGAAGTGTAATCATAGTTGTAATGTAGGAAAAGCAGCAGCCAACCTATGAACAACAAGCTCTCACAAACAATAATGTGATAATCTGTTTTTTGTGAACTTGACTGAGGGATAATTATTGGCAAGGAATTTGGGGATGACTCCTCTGCTGTTCTTCGAAATAGTGCACAGGATCTTTTACATCCACCTGAGAGGCCAACAAAGCCCTTCATTTAAGGTCTGATGTGAAAGGCAGATCCTCCACAATGCAGCATTCCCTAAGTACTGCACTGGAGTGTCAGCTGAGCTCCGGTGGGAGTAGCCACTTCCAATTCCTAGTGTCAGGAAAACTGTTCCCAATTTAGTGGAGAACAAGAAGGGCCCGACACGGGAATCTCACCCACTGGTCAATTAGGCTCATTAATGAGCTACTTAAAGCCAACTAAGCCTGAACCCACCAGAGTATAATGTTGGGTCAGGGATTTAATGAGACTTGAATGGGTTCCCCGAAGGCCTCCCAGTCAAGAGGCCTACTGGTGTGGGGAGGTAGGGGTGGTCCATAATTGACAGAGACTCATTGCCCAATCAATGGGCCCAGCATCTGCGGGGCTGTGGTGGGGGCTTCGGGGCACTGAAAGCCACCCAAAAGCCCTTGTATCAATTCCCCTCCCCTCATTGGCAATCCCCATTCAACTGTCTCCGGGGATCCAGCGATGATCCCTGGTGAAGACCACAACACATTACCGCATCAGCCACTGCCAACAATGGAGAGCTGCCGACCTCTGATTGGATTTCTACCCACCTGGGAACTTCATCTGATGGGAGGCCTGTTGCTGTCCTTGTTGGTGCCTGCAGGTAATTGCATTGCCACTCCTGCAGAAAAGCGACGTGGAGTTTCCACCATTTTTCCAACTGGTTGGAGACGGGGTGGTGCGGCTTCTGTTGCTGGATCTTAATTCGGCCTCTGGAGTGGGATTTGAACCCACAAACTCCTAATTCCGAGGTAAGAGTGCTACCAGCTGAGCCAAAATTGGCACCTATCTAGGTATCCCACAAAAAAATCCAGGGATTCTATGTTTATATATTTTAACAAATATATTTTATTTACAAGATTTAAAATTATTTCAATTCAACTTGAAATAACTGATATCCTGCGCAAGATGGCATCAGTGAATGTTTCTAGGGCTGGGCGCTGAAACTTACTACTTAAATTAAACCAAAATGCTGGAAATACTCAGCAAGCCAGACAGCATCTACGGAGAGAGAAACAGAATTAATGTTTTAGGTTGAGGAACTTTCATTGGAGTATTGTGTTTTCGCCTTATTACTTCCTTGATCAGCTTAGCTTCCAGCACTTCTTACTCTTCAGGACTATTGCTAAGCCATATCCTTAAATATTTTTAAAATCTTCTTTGAAAATACATGTTCGTACCCAATGACTCAGCGAATAAATCCATCGCATGGAGTGATGCTGAGTCATAGAAGCCGCAAAGGCCCCAGGTTAATCTAGTTGTTTTGGAAATGAAACAGACAGCCAAGTACAGCATTGCATTGCTCAGGCTGTAACCACCTCCTTTCCCACTGCCTGAAGTGACTTCAAATGTCACCAATATGTATAGATGTCAGGTGAAGACAGCACTGATCTCACTAAAGCATTCAGAGTCAAGATTCACAAATGAGGAGCATTAACAGCTGCTGTTTCCGATGGAACTACACTCCAGTATAAATCACTGTCTTCAAGAGAGTAATGCTAAGGGAGGCGGGGGAATGTGTCATCCAGCTCTTCACTGGATAATTAGTTTTGCTTCTTTGTAAATTAGTAAATATCATAAGAAAGAAATTCATCAGCTTTTTTTAGTGTAATTCTAGTGGATGATTGGGACAAATAACCTCTTGTGGCATGAAAATGGGATGGAAGCCAATTCTGTTCGTTGACTGCACTAAGCCGCTCCCCCCCCCCCCCCCCCCACCCTCCCCCCCTCTCCCCACTTTTATACTCTCAAAATACTTGGACTGAAAATTTTATAAGGAGCAGCAGCTGCCAAATCAGGAGAGCCTGAAGAGGGTGGAGTGTTTCACAATCTATTTCTGCAGCTGCAAGACACTTTTTGCAGTGATTCTTTCTGCCATTCTGCCTACCCAGACTCTGGATGTAATATTCTCACCACACATGTGCCAGGCTATGGCCATCTCCAACACAAGAATCTAATCATCTCCCCTTGACATTCAATGGCATTACCATTGCTAAAACCCCCACTATCAGCATCCTGGGGGTTACCATTGACCAGAAACTGAACTGGACAAGCCACATAAATACTGTGGCTACAAGAGCAGGTCAGAGGCTCGGAATTCTGTCATCAGTAACTCACCTCCTGACTCCCCAAAGTCTGTCCACCACCTACAAAGCACAAGTCAGGAGTGTGATGGAACACTCTCCACTTGCCTGGATGAGTGCAGCTCCCACAACACTCAAAAAGCTTGACACCATCCAGGAAAAAGTGGCCCATTTGATTGGCATCCCGTCCGCCACCTTAAACATTCATTCCCTCCATCACCAATGCACAATGGCAGCAGTGTGTACTGTCTACAAGATGCACTGAGATGCACTGCAGCAACACACCAAGCTCCTTCGACAGCACCTTCTAAACCCGTGACCTCTCCCACCTAGTAGGACAAGGCAGCAGATACGTGGGAACACCATCGCCTGCAGATTCCACTCTAAGCCACTCACCATCCTGACTTGGAAATATATTGCCGTTCCTTCACTGTCGCTGGGTTAAAATCCTGGAACTCCCTCCCTAACAGAAATGTGGGTGTATCTACAACACATGGGCTGTAGCGGTTCAAGAAGGCAGTTCACCACCACCTTCTCAAGGGCAACTAGGGATGGGCAATAAATGCTGGCCTAACCAGTGATGCCCACATCCCTTGAATGAATATAAAAAAAAAATTTGGTTCTCACTGCTTCTGTCAGAGCGAAGCCACCAGGGCACTTTCCTTCAAACTCCCTACCCTCAGTGAGAGATTCTCAGGAGAAAATATGTTTTTTCTTATCGGCACACCCTTGTATTTCATTCTCATGAAGGAGAAGGAACAACACAGGATGGAGCAACGTAAAGACAGGTAGTATTTACCACAAGGGGAATCAGAGCACATCAGAGCATTGAAGTCTTTTTCTCACTGTCTGTCTTTGACACCGCAGCCCCAATTATTTCTGTTCCAACTTCAAATAAAGGAATATTCCCTCAACCCACTACTCATCTTACAATGTGACAATACATCAACCTCCTTTGCTCCTGCATGACTCCGCTGATAATCATCACCTGATTAAATAACTCAGCATTACATAAGTGCACTCTTTCCTGTATGACTATAAAGCCATGAATAATAATGGATGATTTCATGTTTTATCTCATTCCTGTAAAGTCCAAAGTGAATACAAACTGACTCCTGTTTCCTAACACTGCTCTTCCCCTACATTGTTACATGTGATAAAAGCAAAAATCTGTGGATGCTGGAAATCCAAAGCAAATACAAAAATACTTGGAAAAACTCAGCAGGTCTGGCAGCATCTGTGGAGAGGAGCACAATTAACGTTTCGAGTCCGCATGACTCTTCAACAGAACGAAGGAAAAATAGAAAAGGGGTGAACTATAAGCTGGTTTGGCGGGGTGGGGGGGCACAAGAAGAGCTGGATAGAGGGCCAGTGATAGGTGGAGATAACCAAAAGATGTCATAGACAAAAGGACAAAGAGGTGTTGAAGGTGTTACATGTGCCTTTCTTTCACCTATTCTAGTTCCTCTCTAGGAACAACCTGAGGGTCAGCATCATCAGAGGTACTTGGTTACCCATGTTCTAAGAAAAGACTGTGAAATCTGGTTGACTCTCCTCCTATGACAGCTTGCTCATGATAGAGCCACAGCTGGCCACATCTCGGGAACTTGTTCCTGGATGCCAGCCTGGTGCCACCTTCCCACTGATCAGGCTGCATTGCATCTGATCTACATTAGCTATCAGATCTTGAAAGTTTAGGAAACAGCAGTGTGCTTCTCAGCTGACATACCCTTGACACCTGTACCAGGATGCTGTCCATTCACTCTTCACTTGCTACCAAAGTGACAGTCTTTGCTTCTGTGGAGGTGGAAGCTGCAAATGGTCTCTGGATATCGCTTAAGAGTGGAACCAGTGCATATTTCAAAGAACCATTTCCCTCTTTGCACTTGAAGTTGATCTTTCCCAGTGTGACTTCTTCAAATTATATCAGTGAGATAAGATTAGTGGAGCCTCCTTTGGTGCAGGTTTGCAGTAAGCCAGTTTAACCCGAACCCTGGAAAAGTGCTGATATGTTTTAACAGTATAAACACTGGCATCCAAATGGCCACCCTGTATCTTAATGTGTGTATGAATCACTGACCATGCTTCAAGAAGCTATGTTATATGGTAAGGGTGATTGGAGAAGTGTGAGATTCGGTTAGCTCAGTTGATTTGCTGCCTAGAGCGTGATGTAGATTGATGCCAATGGCTAGCTGTGGTGTTTCATGGAGACCTGCTTCCTCACCTTGCCCCATGCTAGTGGAGTGGTGCCCCTCAAGCTATATATATCCAGTTGTCATTCTCGCTAATGGAGAGAGATGCCCATGGTTGTTTGTGGACTATGGCTAATTACATTTAAGAAGTGAGTGTGAAAATAGTCAGAATGATAAATTGTAAAATAGGTAGAATTTCATTGTCACCCCACTAGCACCACAATCAGAATGTTATTCTATTGTGTTGCATGGAATGCTGGGTTATCTCTGTCTAAACTTCTGCCCCTTACTTTCAGGGCTGGATTTTGGCTATTGAGGTGGGTAGCTCATGTCAGGAAATTTCCCTGCTCGCCGGACCTACCTTGGTAAAAAGTAAACCCAAAACACACACAGTTTACCTGGTGGGATGGGTGTCAGAGTTGGACCTGATGATCCTGGAGGCAGAGCGTAGGCAGCCAAGGGTTGTGGAGGGGAGGAAAGCAGCAAGTGCTGAGGTGGGCTAGTTAGAAGGCAAGCCTTGGTTCTCTCATGCCAACTCAAAGCAGCTCATGCCCCTCATCCTCCATGGCTCCTCATACACTCCATGTCAACTCAATGCCAACTCATGCTCCCCCACCTATTCCCCCAGAGCCCCTCATAACATCTATGCCACCTCAATCATCACGCAACCAGTATCCACCATGGGCAGACTTCAGGAGCCATGTGGAGGTGAGGAAAATTAAACTTCTGACAATCTAATACAGCTCTCACTACTCCACACTTGATAGTGGAAAAAACTCCAATTCATAAAACCTATTCAAAGCTTTAAAATCTCCTCAAATGGTTCATTTCCTATAAAAACAAACTTCTATTGAGTAGGCACATCAGCAACAGCTAATCCTTTAATAGACTATTTAAACTGTCAATCAAACGGTCAACTCAAAACCTTCTGCTGAGATATGTGTGGTTTTTGAAACTCAGCCAAGTATTCATAACATAATGATAACCCTTGGGGAAATGTCAATAAAGAGCCTATTGAAACTGCATGATCAGATGCTATTTTTATTCTCTAAGCTACGCCTATCAAACAAAGCAGTCCCATAGACGGTTCTTTCTAACTCTTACTGATGGCTCCGGCCTGTTTTTTTAAAGTTTAAAGAATGGAACAATTAAAAAACTTCAGATCATAACAGTTATACAGACCTTATTCACCCTTCAAGAGCGTTTATGTGTACACCATCAATTCATGACTTCTACACTGTGGGTTAACGCGTTTGGACCAGACAAAATGTGATCTGTTTGAATTCAGCAATGGCCCTGCTGAATTTGGGTTTCCTGCCCATGTCAATCACAAACCTCCCCCTTCCTTTGACAGCAAAAATTGAAGTTATCAGAAATGGAGACAGGACTTACGCATTCGGATCCTGCCTGCCACTTTCAAAGGTCCGCAGACTCTTCCTGACCCCGGGACAAGTCATGTGCAGAAAAAAATAAAGCGAGGGGAATAATGGATTGAGAGAACTAAAAAAGAAAGAAAAAAAAAAACATTTGAAGTTAAAATAATTAAAATTTCTAACAAAAACTAATACTTGAAAGAATGAAACTCCACACTTGTAATAGTAAATTTTCAGTGCCAGAGAGTTTAATTGGCAATAATTAACACTTATCATTAAAAGGGTACTTACACTTGAAATGACAAGACTTATGTTCCTGCAGTGGGTTCATTTTGTATCTACCATGCAAATACAGCACATTCACACCTTCTAAAGCATGCCAATGGTGAGGCAGATAGCAATTTTCTGTTTTACAGAAGATAATGCTGGAGCAGAACAATTTGGACATCATCTTCTTCATATTGGTATTTAACCACACATTTACTCTTCATCTGAAGTTGTACCATTTATGCTTAAATATCACTGAATGTCATTAGCCTCACCATTATTTTGCCAAAATCAGGCCCAATATTACATTCCAAAATTGTTGCTATAAATACATCAATGTACAGAGATTGCACATATCAATTTGCTGTTCAAGGGTTAACCATTCAGTCTCACTTGTGTAGATATCTGTGACAACATATGGCTGCTCTTAGCATACCATTCATATTGACAGCATTTTCAAGCAAGGTGCATGGCAGGAGAGAATTGGAATCCCTGTACGAAACCATGTAACTTGTGTTAATCTCATGCTATCATCAATAACCTTGTGCTATTGATGAGGCATTTAGATAAAAGGCTGGATTTTACGCCTCTCCCTGCAACAACGCTGCCCCGCTGGTATATTTGAAGGTTGGGCGGGGCTCATAAAATAAAGCAGGTGGTCTTCCCATCACCTTCCTGCCCACCCCCTATCCTGTCTCCAGTATTATGGTGAGTGGGGAGGACGTCAGGCAGCCCGCTCACGCTTAGGCCCAGTGAGACCCTTCAGTAGTCAATTAATGGCCACGTAAGAGCCTCATTCTGCCTCTGTTACTATTTTACGTGCAGCAGGGGAAGGCGGAGGCAATATGGTCAGCTCAGTAGCTTTCACTTCATGGACTGTTATCTGGCAGTGATGGGGGGGGGACCTCCTTTGGGGGTCCCCTATGCCCATTGGAGGAACCCCACCCCTAAGATTATACCCCACTTTTAACCCTTCCCCCAACACCTCTCTGAACCAGCCCCGACCCTTCTCCTCTCTTCGCTAGATCTGCCAGCCAGGCCTATCCAAAATCCCAGACACTTTTAAGACCGGGCTCCGTCAGTCATCTTCCTCAGGGACTATCTGTATCCCCAGCAATGGCCACCGTTCGATCTTGGCACTGCTGGGACTACAGAGCTTCGGTCAGTCTCCAAGGCAGGACTTGCTCTCACATGGGGACGGAAGTCCTACTCTGAAACAATTAAGGCTGGTCCCAACGTAATATCACTGCGGGGCAGCTGTATTTTGGGTGGGCAGACTGACAATTGACTTTTTGGTTGTGGGGGTGGGCTCCTCATAAAATCCAGCCACATCTTTGGAAGAAAGATTTGCAATTGCCTGAACTTCAGCTCCAGCATGTACAACCTGATTATGATACATTGACCCTCGGTTCGTTAGCTTCTACTTTCTGTTCCTAAATGGTTACATTGCAGTTTGTCTCTGGGATTCATTTAAACTGCACACTAAACTTTATTAAATTGTCAAATTAATTAAATCCCAAATACTAACAGCATAATAATAAGAAGGCAATAAATTATGATCAAAGCGGTGCATTAGATATTGGCAAATGAAACCGCATAAAGGTAACTGCAATTCCAAATGTAAATGAAATTAACTGCATAGAGTCAGTAAATTACTGAACCTGCCTTTTCCAATGAGTATAAAGGTGATTGTTAGTTATTAACAGCTCTGAAACAAGTAAGTGGAAATGGGTAATCAGCTTAACATTTTTTAAATATACGCTCTGTTTGAGTTATTCACTTAATCACTAGTGTGTGTATATTTAAGCATTAAAAAATAGTTATTGTGCTTACTTCATAAACTTGTCAGGCTCTTTTCATTTTGTTTTTGGCTGAACTGAATTTCTTCACATTTTAATATTGTTGATCCCCAGCATTTAATAAATACATCACTTTAAAATAAGCTGTGGTATTAAATTTGCAGTATATAAAATATGAATGAAGTTGCACTGGTTCAGGTGCGTCAAGTGTGATTTAATATACCTCACTACTGTTATGAAGAGTAAAAGATTACTAGGCTGCTCAAGCAGCAAAATAGTGACCTTTGTTCCCAAGTTACAGCCACTCAGCAAATAGTACTGAATGAAGCTACAGAAATGGAATAATACATAGATTCACCATGAGACAGAATTGATAAATTTTTTTACATCAAATCTGCTGAGCGGTGCATTGCGACCAGCTTTTCTGTCGTGTAAGTCCTGATTTTAACTGAACTGTAAGAACAAGGTGTGTTGGGGGGTAGGGGGGGAGAGGGGGGAGGGATGGGGTGGGGCTGGGGTGGGGCTGAAGCGATCAGCAAGCTCGCACAGCCAAGTCAATGTGACATGGCTATTTTAATTTCTGTCCTCACGTATAATTGTGAGGACATATTTCCATCTGATCGCTGTGGTGATGGCATGGAGGACCACAGATGGGAGGTGGCCGGGAGTGGCTGCCAGCAGGCAGAATAGATTCCTGCTCCTCTTAGCTCACAAGGGAACCAATAATATTTTTTAAAATTTACCTTGCGGGGCATCTTCAGGGTGCATTCAGTGGGCAAGTTCAGCAAGAGTCACAATACCCGGGGTTAAATTTGTGCCAGGATCCAAATGGTGTCATCAGATTCTGATTGTTCAATATTTAGTAGACCCTTGCCTGTCTGGGGTGAGAGCCTCCAACATTGCCCAATATGCACAAAATGTGTGGGGCATAAAGATGTTGAGTGCTCCTCTGCCCGATTTTAATCTGCCACACATGCTGGGGTTACAATTAAGCGTATCTTTACAGGAAAATAATAGCATTGGTCACTAAAGTAAGACATTGAACAGAAATGTATGTGATTTGCTTTATCTAAGAATATTGACAGTCAGAGTTTGCCAGGTATTATTTGATTACCAATACTTTCTGCCAGAAAGCAGCAAGGCATTTAAACTTTCTGCATTGTCCCATGATTATCCCAGAATAGCTGTTAGACAAAGCTTTTCTGTGTTTGAGGTAATCTGGTTATTTTCACACATGAACAAATGAGATGTTCAGAGTCCGGATGGGCAGAGCTCACTAAACCACAGCCCAGTTCCGTGCTGATCACCTTCTTTGTTCTCCCTGATCAGTTTCAGTGAGGCTGTAAGCTCTTAAATCTCACCTCCAAGATAGCTTGGATCTTCAACTCCCCTATGATTAGTTTCTATTCTTGCTATTATTGTTTAATGCAAGAATTCCTGTTTCAAGCAATGGTTGCTGTGAACTGCATTGTTTCTCACTGTCTGGGGTGACATTGAAAATGGTGCTGTGCACTTTCCAGTTGCTTTGAAATTAACACGGGGGTGGGGTGGGGGGGGTGTGGGGGAAGAAACAGTGGTTTCACTGGAGCTAGGGATTGTGGGAGTTTGCGGACACCATTTCTGCTTGTTCTGATGGTTTTTAATCTAAAATCTGGTTCAAGATAAACAAAGAAGAGGAAAACAGAGGTCGAGCAGAATAGGAAAATACACACACACACACACAGAGCAGAGAGATAATACAAGGCAAGAGAGAAAGAGAACCAGCAGCAACAAAAAAGGAAAATACAGCAAAAAGAAAAAAAAATACTCTCCAAAAGCCATGTGGTTAGAAACTTGAGGCCTTCCTAACCCGGGAATGTTGGAGCCAACCTTGCAGGATCAGCTAACTGAGCATGCAACATGAAACTTCTGAGTGATTTCTTTAACCAAGAGCCGGGGAAAGTTACCCTATGGGAGGTGGTTCTATACCAGCATCCATCACCATAGTAAAATCCTTCTATCAAATTTACAAGCCTCAGACAGGTTTCACTGCTGCTACAAATGCTGGGATAGCATCATGGAATCCACCAGCTTTTCACATTAACAACATTTTCCACACACACGGTGGAATTTAATGCCCCCACTTGGTGGTTTGGAGGCAGGACAGCATTTAATCATCCAGGAGGGTGCAGGGTATGTACCCCAGCCTTCCAGCCTCCCCTTGTAAAGTCCGGGCAGGGAGGCTTGTGGATAGCATTCCCACTTGAATGCTAATTGAGGCCTTTAAGTGGGAAATTAATGCCCATTAAGAGCCTCACCCGACTGTCACTAATATTCAACCAAGAAGCTCGAAAAGCAAGCCCGTGGTGGATTCCTGGAGGGAGCCGAGGTGGGGTGGGGGGGTGCGGCGTGGCAGTGGTGGGGGGGACAGTGATAGGCAATGTGACACTTCTACATTCCATAGGCACTCAGTGCTTGATTGAGGGCAGGGAGCCAGGGTCTGTGGGAGAGGTGGACATGGTGCTAAACTCAGGGGCCCATTCTTTCGGGAGCCTGGGCTCGGGCAGCACTGCCCCGTCTCTCATATGGCTACCTCGCACCTCAATGTGCCGGCAAACAAGCGCACAGTGGATGCTACGCTCCCAATCAAAGCTCCAGCACTCGAGATCTGATTGTCCAGGAGCGAGAGCTGGAGCCCGGTGCCATTTGTTTTGACAGCCAAGGTGCATTCTGGGTGATGTAGTCTGCTCTTGGCCATGCTCCCGCCTCCCCCCCCACAAGTGCCGGCCCACTAAAGGAATACAGGAGTCAAGATGGGAAGGCCAGGAGGAGCAGCAGTTGCAGCAACAGCGAGGCCCGGGGCAGATGGAGTGTTAGACCGAGATAGATAGGTTCTCGATTGGTAAGGGGATCAAAGGTTACGGGGAGAAGGCGGGAGAATGGGGTTGAGAAACTTATCAGCCATGATTGAATGGCGGAGCAGACTCGATGGGCCGAATGGCCTAATTTCTGCTCCTATGTCGTATGGTCTTATGGTCTTAGACAGGGCCGAGAGGAAGCATATCTTGCCACCTTCACAGCCGTCCCAAACCCCTCCTCAGTGATATTAATCTCCAAACCTCCTGGGCCCAGGGGGAGTGAGCGAGTGCCGGTTGTGAAAAACTGTAGCAGAACATAGCCTAGGATTGGAATTTTCTGGCCCCTCCCGTTGGCGGGATCTTCCGGAATCGCCGAAGTAAATGGACTTTTAAATGGCTTGCCGAAACTGCGACGGGGCTGGAACATTCCGCCATAAGATTCAGAATGGGTCAGAGATCAGGCAGATGCAGTTCAATGAATGAAAATGTGAAGTGATAGATCTTGGAATTCAGAATAGGGAGAGGAAATACTAACCTCAAAAATGTAAGACGTTAAAATGAAATTAAGGAATCTTATTGTGCAGATATACAGATTCTTAAAAAGATGGAATACAAGTACACAGGATCATAAAAATAAATGAATTATTGGTGTGTCTACAAGTACAGAATACAAAATAAAGGGAGTAATTTGGAATTTTACAGGACTGTACTTGGGATTAGTGTTTTGTTCTGAGAGCCCCTGTAGGTTTACCACCGAAGGATGAGCAGGTAGAGTTAGGAAGAGAAACTTGAAAATTTGGGCTTTTTCACTAAAGCAGCAAAGAGTGACTGAGTGAGTGCGTGTGTGTGTGAGAGAGTGAGTGAATGTGTGTGAGAGTGAGTGAATGTTTGTGAGAATGAGTGACTGTGTGAGAGTGAGTGAGTGTGTGTGAGAGAATGAGTGTGTGTGAGTGAGTGAATATGAGAAAGTGAGTGTGAGAGAGTGTGTGAGCCTATGTGAGAGTGAGTGAGTGTGTCTGTGAGTAAGTGTGTCTGAGAGTGTGTGTGTGTGTTTGAGTGTGAGCAAGAAAGTGTGTGTGAGAGTGAGCGAGAGAATGTGTGTGAGAGAGAGAATGGGCCTGAGACTAGGAATGAGCCAGACAGATAGAGGCTGCTCGGTGCAGGGACACACACACACCACCTGCTCCGCTGCCTTCACCCTCCCCAAAAACCTATCCACACATCGCGCCCGGAGAGGAGGAAAACCTAAGCAAAAAGGCAACATGCTTCTAACCCCCACTTTCATATGAATTCCGCCGAGGCCAGCTCGGAGTGTGCATCACCAGAGGTGAACGCAAGGTCGGTGTCAGCTAAACCCAACTCCTTATCTCGACGCTGGACCCTCCTCCTTCTCTGGTGACCAGGACCTGGGGCCTAGTCTGTCTCTCTCTAGCTCTGCATCTTTAGCGAAAAGGATAAGAGGTTTTATTAGTTAGCTCTTTTTAAATGGCCTTTTTTTTTATGCTGATTTTGTTTTTGCTCATCAACATGTTTTCTTCATTCCTTAGCGTTTTTTTTTAATTCGTGTTTAATGTTGTGCCAAATCAGATCTCAGGCAGCTGCTGCTGGGTTTCTTGCAGAAGGGAATGGGAGGCTTACAAGAGTCTGCTATTTGGAGGCCTGGCAAAAGGGGTTATTTTTGGTCCAATAGAAACAGGAAGTGTTGGAAATGCACAGCGCATCTGGCGACATCTGTGCAGAGAGAAACAGAGGTCAGTGATCCTTTGTCAGAGCTAGAAGATTGTGGACCTGAAGCATTGACTCTGTTTCTCTCTCCACAGATGCTGTCTGGCCTGCTGAGTGTTTCCAGCATTTTCTGTTTAAATTTCAGATTTCCAGCATCTGTAGTTCTTTGTTTTCCTATTATATGCTCCATACTAAGCATTTGTAAGTGTGGTTAGTTTCAATTTAAAATGAAAAAACATTTACCACTCAATGCAAAGTATGTTTCTGTTAACAAAGCCCACTTGTGTGAATAGAATAACACATTATTGTAGGTGAATTGGTTGGTGCTAATTTACTGAAAGGCTTTGCTATTTTTAAACATGGGAGTGAAACCAGGAGGCATGCGCCAATAGAACATGTCACTGTTAGTTCAAGATATTCTCATTTGCACATGGGATTGTTGTTTGAGGTGCTTGTGAGGTTCAAGTCTTTTGTATGTCGCTGCCCGGATGTTGCACATGGCCAGGTTGAAGAAACAGAGCTGGTTGCATAATATGAACGACCAAGCAACGTGTAATTGTCTGACAAATCCATGGTTGTAAAGTATATCATACTGAAACCTGAGCTTTCGATGGGCTTTCTAAATATATGAAACAATTCAACCCTATTGTTTCCCAATTCCAGACACCCAAAGGATATGAGAGGGATGTTAAAGTGGGGCGGGGGAGGTGGAATAAGGGACCCAGAAACAGGAGAAGCACAAGGCCCTAGGTTTCTCTCCTTGACCCTGATCAAGGGACCCAGCACTGGGAAGTGGGAGGCTGCTGAATCTCACCCCTTGCTCTTTTATCTGACCCTCCTCCCACCCCCAACCAGCAAACTCCTCCCAGTGACCCCCATCTTGTCCTCTATTCCCCTGTGGTCTGGGTCCCTTGGTGATCCTGGGCCTCTGCTGGGTGCATTGCCAGCAACTGGTACCAGTGGTGCTGACAAGCAATGGAGAGCTGCTGGCCTTTGAATGGCCAACAGCTCTTGGGGGGGCAGGATTTTCACCCCCAGGATCCAAACTCCTGGGGAAGGCCTGTCGCTGCCTAGTTAAGTGTCAGATAGGTACTTTATTTGTGGGCTTTCTCCAATGGAGGCGACACTGGGCTTTCACCAGCTCTCCAGCTGGCGGATGAGATACCTGCCAACTGGATTTAATTCCGCCTACAATGTCTGATTTGCTGAATTTGTTTTCTACCACTCAGCATAAACTCTGTCACAGAATATCAAAAGTGCTAAAAAGAGAACACAGCAACCATCTTTATGGAATCAGATGCTTAAAATAGTGGCAGAGTTTACTGCTCTTTTACCATTTGTGTGGAAGCCACAATCAGACGTGATTATTTCAATGATAAACTTCCACAATCCATTATCTGCTCCAAAAACCAAATTAGGAGCTTCTACAAGGGCCTGTGCAAATCTGAGATGAAGCATCTGTTAAATGTTGCTATTCCCAGTTTAGAAGTCAAAAGAAATATTATGGCCAGGATTTTCCAGCCCCGCCCCCCGCTGGGATCTTCCTGTTCCACTGAAAGTCGATAGACTTTTGGCTGGCCTGCCTCATCCCCTACAGTGGGTCCTGCCATGCAGCGGCTGGAAAATCCTGACCCATATTCCTTTGTTCCTCTACAGGACTTTTCTGAACATTTATGCCGTGGACATGGCTCAAGAATAACCTAAGTTGAAATCTATTTCAGATGGGTTCCCATATCGGATTGTAGCCATTAGGATACTTGCAGAGATTATCATTCCACATCTTTCAAAGGGACTGCAGCAGATTGATGTCCACATTTAGTTATGATTCAAATATTCAAATTGATGTCCCTCACATTATACCTGAAACATTTTTTCACTAAATCATTTACTTTGGGGTCTTCTGTTGCAGGCACTCCTTATTTAAACAAAACCAGAAAATGCTAGAAACACTCGGCATGTCAGGCATCCGTGAAAAAAACAGATATTTCAGTTCTGGACCTTGCATCAATTCTGACCAAGAGCCAATATTTGACACATCTTGACTGTTCTCCCCACAGGGGCTGTTTCACCTGCTAATGTTTCCAGCACTTTCTGGTTTTGTTTCAGATTTCCAGCATCTTCAGTGTCTTCTTGCTTGAATATGCAGTTTGATATTGTTGATATTGCATGGCTACTAGCAAACATCATTGCTGGTCTTTGAATCCAAAGAAGTATTAGAAAATATAAGCCATCAAGTTGACAAGGCACTGGGACCAGATGAGATGCACCCAAGGATATTGAAGGAAGTGAGAGTAAACATTGCAGGGTCACTGGCCATAATTTTTCAATCTTCCCTAGACTCAGAGGAGGTGTCAGAGGACTGAAGAATTGCAAACATTCTGCTGTTGTTCAAAAAATGGTTGTAAGGATAAGCTCAGCAGTTACAAACCAATCAGTTTAACTTCAGTGGTGGGCAAGATTCTAGAAACAATAATTTGGGATAGAATTAGTAGTGACATGGAAAAATATGGGTTGATAAGGAAGAGCCAGCATGGATTTCTAAAGGGGAAATCGTGTTTTGCTAACTTGCTGGAGTTTTCTGAAGAGGTAACAGAAAAGGTCAATGAGGGTAGTGTTGTTGATATGGTGTACATGGACTTTCAAAAGGCATTTGATACTGTGCCACACAACAGACAGTGTGAAAAGCTATTGCTCATGGAATAGAAGGGACAGTAGCAATGTGGATACAAAATTGGCTGAAAAATAGGAAGCAGAGAGTAATGGTCAATAGACTATGACTGGTATTTTTCAGGCTGGAGGAAGGTTTGTAGTGGAGTTCCCCACTGGTCGGTATGGGGACCCTTGCTTTTCCTGATATATATTAATGATCTAGATCTTGGTGTGCAGGGGACAATTTCAAAGTTTGTGGATGATACGAAACTTGGGAGTGTTGTGAACTGCGAGGAGGATACTGTAGAACAAAAGGACATAGACAAGTTGGTGGAATGGGCAGATGGGTGGCAGATGAAGTTCAGTGTGGAGAAGTGTGAGGTGATGCATTTTGATAGGAAGAACATGGACAGATAATAGAAAATAAGGGGTGAAATTTTGAAGGTGGTGCAGGAGCAGAAAGGCCTGGATGAATGTGCGCAAAGATAATTGAAAGTGGCAGGACAGGTGGAGAAAGCAGTTAATAAAGCATATAGTATCCTGGGCTTTATTAAGAAGGACATAGAGTACAAGAGCAAGGAGGTTAAGCTGAATTTATATAAGACACTTGTTAGACCTCAGCTGGAGTATTGTGTACAGTTCTGGGCGCCACATTATAGGAAGGATGTGAACACATTGGAAAAAGTGCAGAAGAGGTTTACATGAGTGGTTCCAGCAATGAGAAACTTCAGTTACGAAGATAGATTGGAGAGGTTGGGACTGTTCTCCTTGGAGAGAAGAAGGCTGAGAGGAGATTCGATAGAGACGTTCAAAATCGTGAGGGGACTGGGCAGAGTCGATAGGGAGAAGCTGTTCCCACTCTTAAAATGGTCAAGAACGAGAAGCACAGATTTAAAGTGATTTGCAAAAGAAGCAAATGTGACGTGAGAAAAAACTTTTTCACACAATGAGTGTTTTGGGTCTGGAATGCACTGTCTGGAAGTGTGATGGAGGCAAGTTCAATCGAGGCAATCAAGAGGGTATTAGATGATTATTTGAATAGAAACAATGTGCAGGGGTGCGAGGAAATGGCAGGGCAATGGCACTGTGACCTAATGCTCATCTGAAGAGCTGGTGCAGACACGATGGGCCAATTGGCCTCCTTCTGTGCCGTTAAAATTCTGTGATTCTGTGATGAAAGAAATATGTATTTCATGGATTTTTATCCTTTAATGACATCTAGGCTGCAGTCATTGTTCATGGGTTGATTGCTTCAATTCTGGTCTTTTGTGCATCCCCAATTTTCTTTGCTCCACCATTGGCTCCACCTTCAGCTGTCTAAACTTCTCTGCCTTTCTACCTCTCTCTTCTCCTTTAAGACTCTCCTTAAAACCTACTTTATAAGCTTTTGTCACCTGTCCTAATATCTCCTTTTGTGGTTTGGCACCAAATTTTTTTGATGATGCTCCTGTGAAGTGCCTTGGGATGTTTTACTGTGTTAAAAGTGTTATATGTATGCAAGTTATAAGTGATAATCCCTTCTTCCCCTTGGTGTAAAATTAATCCTTTCTATCCAATGAACAGGTTTGGGTCTTGATGGGTCACAGTTCTCAGTTTGTGAATCTTAGCAAAAGAGTAAAAATGAATAAAGACTGGCAGAATGCCAGAAGAAGGAACTAAAAGTGTAAATGTCCCTGTTTAATGTTGCTTTGAGAATTCTCACCTCACAAATAAGAGAAAGAGAAAGTTGTGTTTTTTTGCCCCAATAATAAATGCTGATTTAACTTGTTACTGCTTTGGTTAGCTTTTGGACAACTGACAGAGAGAAAAATGTAATGACCAGAGTAAACCTGTATCAGATTGGTTCTTGTTACAATTGTCTCTGGCAACAGCTGTTAACATTTTTTTATGACTAAAAAGGCAACATGAACCTAGAGCTTCGATTGCTTTGCACCCATTTTTTGGGCTTTTAGTGACCTCCTGAACCTCCAATATAACAGGTGGAAAGTACATGTTCATTACTAACCAGAAATGTGCCACCTTCCATATTAGTATAGGCAAAAAAAAGGCCTCCAGAGCCCATGCCTGAAGCAGGCGTTAGGCTGTTTGCATATGCAAACATTTGCATATCCACCTGTTAATTTCCCCTCTGCAACATAGGGTTGCTCTGAATGCAACTGGAACTGAGTTAATTCTGAAAAACCAGGGCTGCATATGGCCTCACAACCGGTCCTTACCACAGGCCCAGCACCAAAAGGATACGGTCCATGATTGGCCTGCAAAGTCTTTGCTGCAAACTGCTTTTCAGAGAGTGAAAAGTTTGCAGTTGGAATACAGGAGGGCGATGGGACAGGTCCATGTGAACAGGGGGAGGAGGATGGAGGGCCATAATTTCATGCAGCAGAACAGCCTTTTAACTCTTTCATAGAGAACCTCCTCCAGTGAATAACCCCATTTTCACCTTCCATTTCAAATGATGATATCCAATGGGTGGAGACTGCACAAATAGCACATGCTTTGTACTCAACTTGACTTCGTATTACATTGGAGCAAGTATTACATTACATTGGAGCAGGAGAGGGCATTCAGCCCCTCAAGTGTATTCTATTATCCTATTAGATCGTGACTGAACTGTCCTTATTCCATACCCCTTGATCCTCATACAGAAAAATAAACTGAAATTTTCTAATGACTCAGCAGCCTTTGGGGGCACAATTTAAGACTACCATGAACCTTTGTGTGAAAAAGTGCTTCCTGATTTCACTCCTAAATAGCCTAGCTCTATTTTTAAGGTAATGCCCAATTGGTCTGGATTCCTCAATTAGCGGAAAAGATTTCCCTGTATTTACCCTTTACCATTTTAAACATTTCAATCAGATCACTCTTCCATCTTTAAACTCCAGACAATACATGCTAAGTTTATTCCACCCTATCTTCATAATTTAACCGTTTAAGCCCAAGTATTATTCTAGTGAATTTGCTCTACAACCTTTCCAAAGCCATTGTATTATTTTTGAGTAAAAACAGAAAATGCAGAAAATACTCAGCAGTTCTACTTTTTGATTAATATTCTTCTTGAGGTTCAGTGCCCAAAGCTGAATGCAGTATACAGTGTTCATTGTACTTATAACCAAGTCTCCTCTCTACCCACACAAACAACTCTGAAACACTAATGAAAGAGAGAAGAAAATTTGAATGCCCATGACAGCGATGAAGTGATCTGTTTCCTGCAGCAGTGCTTCCTATTGGTGTATTCCTGTCTAAGGGGTGTGTTTGATCTACATTTCAACCATAAACTGTGCTGGAGTTCCTGCCAGTATTAATTCTTTTCGTGCATGTGGGCTATATAGGGCACTGTTCCGGGCTGCTCTTGGCGTACAGTATTAACAGGAATTGTGTCCTCCTACCTCTGAACCCTTTTCCAAGATGGTGACTTGGATGATTGAGGAGGGGTGTTGTGGGGTGAAGTCATCAAGAAAGGGCTGACAGCCTGCCTGGCTTTTCAACGGGTATAGGTGAAGTCCATAGGTCACACATTCTGACCCACACATCTCTTAGGCCAGTGCTTCCCAAACTTTTTCCCACTGTGACCCCATTTTGAGGCTTGAAAATTGCTGTGACCCCAGGGTATGAGCCAGATAGGGGTGGGGGTTGGTGGTTAGAGTAGGGAACAAAGGTTGGATAGCTATGCAAGCGAGGGAAGCTGTGAGGGCGAGAATTTGTTTAAACTGCTGAGTTTTTAAATAAAAAGCACCTGCCTTTTTGCTGGCCTTTTGGCAGCTGGAATCACGCCTCAAAGATCCGTCAGTTAGGCCATGCCCACCATCAAAAAAATCACAGGGGTTTCAAGGGGCCTCGCAGCTGTTAACACTCGGTTGGATCTCTATGGCAACCATTGCTGCTTCGGAGCTTGCAACTCCAAAATTTTGCCTCACAACCCCACTGGAGGTTGTGACCCACAGTTTGGGAAGCCCTGTCCTAGGCTGCTTTGTTTGCAAGTTGCTAGTGGGATTAAGGGCTGATGTGCTAATGCAGAAAAGTGATGGACCTTTGTATAGCTACCAATGAATGTTGAAGTAGCCTAGCACAGCTGGGGGAATGAGGCAGGGGAACTATCTGGTCTCTGGCGCAAGTATTTGTGCGAATATCACTATGCATCCAGAATATGATTTTAAAGCTCAAGGCTTAGATTTTCTTCTTGCCGCTAGAGAAGAGTCAGAGTTAGCTTTCCTCCTGATGCCCTGGCCCACCACAAATGACCTTGACCAATTTCCCACGTTGGGCTGCTTAATCATGCAGGGCTGCCTCCTCTATAAGAAATGGAAACCTCTTGCTCTCCCTGAGGAAAGTTCTATTGGTGTGCGGTGGGCCTGAGGTCCGACTATTTACAGGAGGTAGAAGTTCAAGCTGGAACTGACGATTTTAGGCTTTGGACTGAGCTAAGAAATAAAAAGGCAAGGATTGAGGCCCAATTTGAGGGAGGGATGCCTCACTACAAGGTCCTCGGGGCATTGAAGAGGCTTCCACCACTGCCCCAGGAACTAATTTGACCTGGTAGTCCTGGGATAGCAGGAGGCAAGGAAATAGACAGACTTTTTGTGCTGCGTTGCACCCATCTTAATTTAAATGTGGCAAGTGGGTAAGTAGTGGCCAGCAGCTGATACGAACAGGGGTAGGAAGAGGGAAGTTGAGGTTTGGATGGAAATGCAGTGGTCAGCCTCCCTGCTCAATTTTCCTGCCTTTTTTCTCCACTATCCTGCCTGACTTCATATGGGACAACACAGGAGAATCCAGGCTATAGCCTAATACAGTTCATTGTAGTCCAATATAAACCACTGACCTCCTGTATTGGTTTGTAATTGCTTAATTTATTATTCATTATTCCATATACAATTGTTATTTACATAGTTTGTACGCTGTTACTAATTTGGGTTTAGTTACACTCTAGTAGAAAACTGTGGACATTTGGCTTAGTTTCTGATCATTTTTTCCCATCTTTTAACTGTAATAGAAGCACTTCCTTTAAAATACGAATAGTGGCGGGAGGGGTCATTGGTAGTAATAAGATTATCACACTGTGACACAGGATTTTAATACTGGGACTTTGCAGTTATAGTCACTGGAGCCGGGATTAGCAGCAAAGGTCAACAGTACTTCCTAGCACCAAGAATAAGAAAATTCAGCACAGCACAATATAGATAGTCTAAGGCTTTACATCCTCACTCCAAAGGATTATAACTGAATTACATATCGCAAAAAAAAACATAGTTGCAGAACCCTAGAAATGTTTCAGTGTGGGATTATCATTTGATCAAAGAATTTATTTTCAGAGGAGCCAGAAGGCAATAGTGTACATTCCTAATGTACATGCTGCATTTAATTCTACTTACTTGATGGTGGCTCCTATGTTGAATCAAAAAAGGAACCTCAATATGAAATAATGTGGGAGTGGATTCATTTTATTATTTGTACAAGTTTGCGTCTAACCATTTTTCATGGTGCAATAATTCTTAACGATAAACAAGTTCTGTCTTTTTCACTGCCGGTGTGCACAACATCATAATTCAAGCTGCTGAGAGAAATGTCAGAGTCTGCTAATGTTTCTGCTCAAACACAGTCAATTTTTAACTATTCTGTGTTAATTTTTGTTTAAAAAATGTTAAAACAACAGTCCACCAAAGGAATCTGTTCCTATTATTAATCAAGCTAAAGGAGAACATTTGATTCAGCCCACAAAACTAGCCAGTCTAAAAATATCAGAGTCTGTAAACTCAGTAAAATCATCAGACACAGTTATTAATTCTGGAACACTTTTCTCAAATTGTACACAAGGACACATTTTCAGCAATCTTCTTCCCAATTCCCCTCCATTCTTTTAAATCTATTTAGTTACAGTCCTAGCCCTTCCAGACAATGAGGCAAGATACCAGTCTTTCATTTACTGCTAATAGGCTTGAATTGCACAATCGCACATGTGCAGCAAAACATTTTTTTCTCCTGGATTCAATCAGGGAGAGTGGAAAATTACAGCGAGATGTACAATTTCACAGGATTGTGACCCTGTGACCTCTACATTAGAATGACAACCCTGAATCTAGTTTTGTTAGTGCAACATAGAGTACAGTTTTTTTTAAACAGTTTTATCAAATATATTTGGCCCAATTGGTGCAAGTGGTATAAAAGTAAAGGTAAAATCTAAATTTTAAAATTCTTTGCAAGTTTTATTCCTCATTCTAGAAACCCCAGCCTGAAAGAGCAACAGTCAACCTTGTAACGGAGAAAAAAGATAACTTGCATTGACATGGCCTTTTTTTTTACAACCTCGGGATGTCTCAAAGCACTCCAAAACCAATGAAGTATTTTGGTCTGTGGTCCATTGTTTACATATCACCTTTACATACTCTTCCATCTCCACTCACGTAGCTGTGACCTGTGCTTCAACAGCTGTGTGGCCTTTGGCTCAAAACAGGGCTACTTTTCTAAACTGCATTGCTGAAACAACACATCAAATGAATTGGGGCCAAGTGATGGAATTTTCTGCTCTTGCATTATTGCACCCACTTTGGCAAGGAAACAATTTTGACCACCAGCCATAATAGCGAGCAGCAGCCTTTTAAGAGCAATATCATTCCTCTCAGCCAAACCACATGCATGTATCCTATCTGCAGGGATTATTCAGAAAATGAAGGGGTGGGGTTTACCTCTCAACATTCTGCAAGGCCAGTTTTCCCCAATGCTAAATGTCAATTATTTTTTTGTTGAACTTGAAAAATCATTTTGTTCCTCAGTGAGCATTAGCATCGTCACACAGTATTCTTCTGTGTAATCAAATAATTCTGTCATTCTTAGTAAACAGGCAGTCTGGGAACTAGTAAGTCCTGCTGGTTCTCCCATGTCCTCTGCCCTACTTGGCTTTGCTTGATCTTACTCTGTGAACATGTCCAGCAAATTGAGCCTTGTTATTGGATCTATGCTGCTGTGTGGATTCAAACAGTTGAATCAATGAGGTAGAAATTTGTTTAGATACTGCACCCTTTCCAGGTGTAAGATTGGCATGAAGCATGCCAAGTTAACAATGAGGCATCCTGTGCCCAATCTGCACAGGGATTGGTCCCTTTGCAAAATTCCTTGGGACCATTTTATAGGCATCCTGAGTGAATGCCTGAAATAAGCATTAGGCCCCTTAATATATTAATGAGGGAGCTAAAGCTCGTTGAAAGGCACCTTTACAAAATTAGTTATCAATGACTGGGACTGGTCGGACTAATGTCATATGATGAAAGTGTCTAAGAAGAATTTTTTTTTAAGTATTGTATTAACCATGTAATTAAAGAACAAAGATTTAGGAAAGAGGTTGAAAAATTTTAAAATATAAATAAAAACAAAGATATACAAATGAGTTCTAATTGCCTATATATTGTTTAAACATTAAGTTACTTAATATATATCCTGTGACATATGTTAGTTTACAATCTTTACATTCTGCA
The DNA here is from genome assembly GCF_964194155.1 of Cetorhinus maximus. Classification (NCBI taxonomy): domain Eukaryota; kingdom Metazoa; phylum Chordata; class Chondrichthyes; order Lamniformes; family Cetorhinidae; genus Cetorhinus; species Cetorhinus maximus. The sequence continues at coordinate 61,757,648 of NC_135885.1, read as the reverse complement.
TGCGAAAATTAAATAATTATCTTTGATGCACATGAACTCCTCATAAAACAAATGGTTTACTGCAGTCAGTCAAGGTCCTGAAATATTGGTACTGTACTTCAACAGGTATCTTCACAAATGTCAATGTCTATCTTCTGTGCAAAAGACAACTGTTGCACTAATTTAGGAAACAACAAAATGTACAGGCATTCCTTTTGTTGTTTATATTAATTAAGTGCCCACTTTACTAAGTGGAATGTCATTTTACAATTATCTACAAGGTGGTTAAGGTTATGCATGAGTTTAGCATAGCATTTGACTCTAACATAGTAATGATGGCATATTGTAAACTCAGGCCTTGAATTACGCAGGAACTGCCTGCATGGTAAAAGAAATCACAGCAGCTGCTAGGAACAAGGCAGTGTTGCAGTCTACTGCAGCATCATCATTTGCCTGATGCTTTCACGCCAACATCTTGGACTAGAATGACCATCACATCAGCAGGCACATGACATCATTGCAATATAGTGTCGTAAAATACTTCACTCAGATGACAGCCATTAGGCACATTGCAAATTAAGAAAGTAAGAACCCATTTAGGTTTACCATTTATTGTGTCCTTTCAAGTAAAGTCTACAAGCATTAATATCGGTTCCATAACTGCTGCATTGCAAATAAAGGCTGTGCATTGGTTTGGTTAAAGTACTTGTGAAAAAAAATTAAAAAGCATTGGGAAGTTTATCTAGCTTTTGAACAACATCCAGCTCTTTTTTTCTTTTATTGTAGGTTGTTACTGTGTGGACAGCATCCAGAGCACTTTCACTTTGCTCTGACAGAAACAATCCATCAAGGTGACTGATGTGGGTGGTGAAGTGCAGAAGGAGACTGTCTGCACAGTTGTGCCAAAGAGATACAGTTCAGTCTATTGAGATACAGAGGCCAGTATTTTCAGCAGTGGCTACAGGTGCCAAGGATTTTGGAGGCACAATAGTTATAGTACTGTCACATGAGGACAGATTGCTTTGCGCAGTGCTGGATTAGGAGTCTCCGATTCTATGACTGTATTGTTTACATTTACTAGCACAGCATTTTTAATGGAAATTTAAAATTATTGCTCGTGAAATTTTTGTAAAATCCATAGCTGGACCTTGATGACATTTTCACTGGGTTATTAACACTGTTTAACAATACACCAAAATTTGTATTATGTACTAACGCTGCAGTGTGGGAAAGGCTTCTAATAAAAATTTCAAGGATTTTTCAAGGGTGGACTGGGCTTGACCTGCTGCCCAGAGAGGTAACAAATAGTGTCATGGGATACGATTTCCCTGCAGGCTTCGGGACCCCTATATCCAGACAGACTAGGGGTCCTGAGCCCACACTTGCTGCAGGGATACCGGCTGAACAGTTTTACCGGAGGCAACCTCCTGGTTGGCTGCTTCCAAGCCCGCCATCCAGGTAAGGACAGCGGATGCACTGCCAATGCTGCTGGCCCAATCAGACGGCTAACAGAACTAGAGCCTCGGCAGCCCCACTGGGAGGTGGGCATTGCTGAAGCAGCTCAGGGGAACAAGAAGGTGAAGACATAAGTAAAAAAAAGACAATCAGAGAGGCCAAGTAGGCAGGGCCCATTGGGCCACAGGGGTGGCTTTTCCTGTCCACAGCCCCCTCCTTGAGGCACAGAGCCTCCAACTCCAATGGCCCCCTGGATGGCCACAGGGAGGCTGTCCCCTTAAAGCTGGCGAACCTCCATTCGTCAGAGAGAGCCACTCTGCTGCCAATAAAATGCCAGCAGGCCTGATCAACCCTAATAGGGTCCTTACATATTCAAATTGTTTTCCTACCTCCTACCCACTGTTATCAGAATTTAAAATGTAGGAGTGGAGAATCAGTTTCACAGATACCTTGCTGAATTATGAATCCCATTTAACTTTGATGAGGAGTTTGTTGGTCCTGCAACTGAGAAAAAGTGTTCCATTAAACTTCCACCTTTCAGCCCAGCCAGAGATGCTGTTGTCATTCTAGTGGGCTGTTACATAAGTTCAATCATAATACATTTTGATCAGTTGATGAATATTTATTTGGTAAAGCAAGCCTTTATTATAACTTTTTTCCACCTTGGCACTTGGAACTGTATTTGACATAAACAAGCCAAGCAAATAACCTACCACTTGGAACCTTGAACGGGTGTGCAATTTACCAAATGTAGCACATCAGAGCTCATTCTAGGAAGAGAAGTCACATTCTCAACTCCAAACTGGGAGCTGGATGATACGCTGAGGTGGGCTCCCTGCCTCCCAACATGTCAGCAATGAGCCTGCCTCCACTTGCCTGGCTCAAATTTTCAGCTGATGGGCCTTTAATTATTATGAGGCGAGGCTTCTGCCCCTCTTCAGAAGGCAATCCTGCCTCATGGAGCTGCCGGCCATTTGAAGGCCAGTAGCACTTTCAAGAGTGATGGCCTCTGCAGGTCTACAGCTAAGCCAAGGAGGAAGCAGTCAGTGATGGACCTGGACCTCCAGGTAAGTCCGGGATCTCAACAGGTCTAGGAAGGGATTACTGGGTCATGTGGCGGGTGTGCATGTTGGTTGGGGTCAGGTGGAGAGGCTGGAAGCAGAGTGGAAAATCTGTGGAGGTAGACCCTCCGAATGGCAACGGGAACCAGAAAGGAGGCACGGCTCACCTTTCGCTGGCCAGCAGGCCACAGGGACATACCTGCTAGGCTGCACATTGGGCACAGGCCTCTCCCACCACCCATTAAAATTGAGTGGTGGCAGGATGGGCCCTTAAGTGGGTCTCAATTGGACCATGGGTGGGCAGCCCAAACAACACCTCTCCTGCTGCTTGTAAAACACAGTGAGGTGGGGAGGCTGTCAGCAGGCAGGCCGCCAATGGCACCGCATCCAATTTTATGGGTCCACCCAGCTGCATTCCAGCCCACAAGCGGCCCATGAAATCCAGCCATGGATGTTTGCTGATTCCAGATTTTCCATAATTACTTTCTCCTGCTCCACCAGGATTTCTGCAAACATTTAACTGTGTCAGTATGATTTCGAAAAAAAAACAATGGACAGTGCAGTGGACAAAAGTAAAGTACTGCAGATGATGGAAATCTGAAATAAAATCAGGAAATGCTGGAAACATTCAGCATGTATGGCAGCATCTGTGGAGAGAGAAACAGAGTTTACGTTTCATGTCTGTGACCTTACATCAGAACTGGGAAAAGTTAGAGAAGTAATTAGTTTGAGCAAGTGAAAAGGGGGGAAGGTGGGAAGGAGAACCAGAGGGAAGATCTGTGATAGGGTGGAGGGCAGGAGAGATTAGATGATATAAGGATGCATGGTTCAAGGTCAAGTGGAATAAATAAAGAACAAGAGGTGTGTCTAGAAAAGGTGTGAATGGCAGTATCATGGATAGCTGCTGTGCAAATGCAAAGAAAAGGGAAAAAGAGAGAAAAAAAAATAAACCAGCAAAGTAAAAGAAAACAAAATGGAGGAAGATATTATGATCTAAAATTGCTGAACTGAAGGTTGAGTCCAGAAGGCTGTAAAGTGCGCAGTCAAAAGATGAAGTGCTTTTCCTCAACCTTGCATTGAGCTCCCTTGGAACATTGTAGCAGGCCAAGGGCAAAAAGATTAGAGTGGGAGCAAGGTGGAGAATTAAAATGACAGCAAGAGGAAGCTCGGGGTCATGCTTGCGGACTGAATGGAGGTGTTCTGCAAAGTGGTCACCTAATCTGTGTGTGTCTCCCCAGTGTAGAGGAGACCACATTGTGAGCAACAAAATATTAAACTAAATTGAAAGAAGTGCAAGTTAATTACTGTTTCATTTGGAACAAATGTCTGGGGCCTAGGATGATGAGAAGGGAGGAAGTAAAAGAGCAGGTTCATCACTTGCATGGAAAGGTGCCTTGGGAAAGTGAGGCGATGGGACTAACTGAGGAGTGGACAGGGTGTCGGAGTGGGAACAGTCCTTAAGAACGCTGAGGAGGGAGGGGGAGATATGGTTAGTGGTGGCACTTTGTGGAAATGGGGCAGGATGATCCGTTGAATATGGAGGCTAGTGGGGTAGAAGGTGAGGACAAGAAGAACACTATTATGGATCTGGGAGGGAGGAGAATGGGTGAGAACAGGAGTGCGTGAAATAAAACAGACATGGTCAAGGGTCCTGTCAACCACAGTGGGTGGAGCACTCGGTCAAGGCAAAAGGAAGGTATATTGGAAATGCTGGTATGGAAGTTTGCATCATCAAAGAGCTGGTTTTCATGTGCTACATTAATACTGTACAATTTTGCATTTCTATGGGTAGCATCCTGTTGCCATGGCTCATGACTGCCCCATTGCCCATGAAAGTTAGTCACTTCCCTGAGCAAAGGACACTGTCTTGGTGTACACTGAAACAATGTCTAAGGGCTGCAATGATTGGCCTCTAACAATCTCAGTCATCTTCCTTCATATCACATAAGACTCAGCCATTGGAGAGTTCTCTATTTGAACCCGATTGGCCTCAATGTTTCCATATTCAGTAAAATAGCACTTGATGTTGAGGAAAGCTATTCTTACGTCTCATCTGCCATTTAGCTCTAACATCCATGTTTGGGTTAAAGCTGGAATGAAGTCTGAAACTGAGCAGTTCTGGAAAAACCCAAACTATTGTTGATCGAGGTTGCTTGATGGCCTCAGTGATGACTCCTTCTATCACTTTCCTAATTATTAAGTGTAGATTGATAGGATAGTAATTGATCGGGTTAGATTTAACCTGTTCTTGTGCATAAGACAATTGTCACATTGTTGAGTAGATGCCAGTGTCATAGTTATACTACACAGGCTCCAAACTAAGACTGGTATTTGTGGAATGACTGCAGCCTGAGATCCCTCTATTTAAAGATATTGAAATCATAGTTTTGATGCTATGCAGGAGGTTGCATTAGCTCACAATTATTTTTCACAAATTGGGTGCATAAGTTTTTGGGTTTGGTATTAGCTTAAAAAGGATGATGCCCTCCTACAATATAAGAGTATAGTACATCTGTTTAGATGCTCACAAGATCACTTGTCTCTGTGCATTACAACCTTTCCTGTTGGATTGCATTGAAATTTCCTACAGAAATACTTTTAGATTTTATTTATGAAGGATTCCTTTGAAGTTGCAGTGTTTCATACACTATTTAACCTTGCAAGATGGATTAGGCTATCTCTTTTTTTATTCTCTTGAAGAGGCCCCCTCTTATCTGACTGCAGGATATTAATCAACTGGGAGTCTAGAAAAAAGAAAAGAATAAACCACAGAACATGATGCAGTGCTTACTACCTCTAAACACATCAGTTTCTTTTTTCCTCAATGTGCTGTTATTCCAACCAGATGGATGAAAACATTCTGTGGCCTTTCACTGCAACATTCTTGGAAAAAATGTTGTCACCATGAAAGGATGCAGGTACATTTTTAAGGTTTTGTTCCCCATCATTTTTTTTGCATGTCCTTTTCTTTTGTTTTTCCTTTTCTAATTTCAGACGCCCGCCCCTCCCCCGCCCCCTCTTTTGATGGCGATGGTTCATAGTGGGTTGCTGTTCCGCAGCGAGCAGCAGATTTCCAATGTCTTATCCAAGTGGTCACTCTTCATATGTGAGTGTCTGCAGGCAATTCAGCTGTGTGGGAACATCATATCCAAAATCAGATTCTATTCACATCTGACGCTCCGGACACAAAAGCACCTAGATTTAAAACAATTATCAGGTAATATCAAACCGTGTTAAAACAGAAAGTATAAAAACAAGCACAAATGCTAAGCCTATGATAAAACTGCATCATAGGGACTTGTATGAAAGGAAGAATTGGGAAGAAAACCTAAATACTTCACCCATTAAGAGCCTTGGTGCAAACCTTAATCGTTTAATTTATAACGTTATGGATTTGTCGCCAGGCGTGGAGCTTTGCTCACCAGGGTTGCATATTGGGAATTGACATGCGCACACCCTACAATTTCCCTTCCATTTATAACTTTAATTCCTTTATGGCATTACTGGACCCTCTGTTTTCTCAAAGACCTAGAAATCTGCTTCAGTACAAGGTATTCATCACCTGTACATTGTTATCTCCATCAAATTAGCGAGAGTGGGTTAGTTATAATGATATTATAGGGGCTAAATTGGAGAGCTGCTGAGAATGGGATTGGGATGTGTGATTGTCTCACGCCGGCCCATTTGATGTAATGCAGGAAGCATGGCATCTTCATGCTGTCCGCTTAGTGTCTGCAGCCCGTGCTAACCATGTGTTGATTGGCTGTATGCATCAGCAGAAGAGCCAAAATTGTAACTTGCTAGCACTACTTAAAGCTAGTTTGGGCATCTTAAAGGGAAAGTGCATAGTGGCTGGAGCAGATGCTGGGAGTCCTTTGTCAGTTGAATCTGACCTTGGAAAGAGAGATGATAGCTAGACATGGGAGAGTGCGGGTGCCAAAGTTCTCCAACTCTGCACTGGAGGTCCTGGTAGAGGAGGCAGAAAGGAGGAGCGATGTCCTATATCTGCAGGGGGCAGGAGGCTCTCCAGACACAAAGTCAAAAAGCAGTGGGAACAGATAGCTGTGGAGTTCAATGCCAGGAATATAGTCTCTGTACCTGAAGAAGTGCCGCAAGAAGTTTAATGACAAATGGTCAGAGTTTGTGAATGAACCTTCAGATATCATTTGCTACCAGTTGCACCACTAACCTCAGTCATTGCTCAGCTCACCACACTACAATCCCTCACCCACCAGCAATCTCTATCAATCACAACTCATATCTAACATGCACATGCTTCATTCATCCTCACACACTTCGCACTGTTACAAGCTTCACTCCCACATTGCACATCTTGCACATACTTCCTGTTATTCATTCACAAAAAGCACATCATCCAAAAACGTTGCACAACACACACTGACAAACTTCCCTACCTCTCGCAGGAAAAAGTGATGCACAACCAAAGGCAGCTGGAACTAACAGCGAGGAGCAGGCATTGCCAGCATGCTGTAATCCCCACTGAGGAGACGGTGCTAGCCATTGTTGGAATGGCCATTACTGGTGCCATGGGCTAGAAGGGGGCTAAATCCACTGAAGATGACAGTATGTTCATCCTTTATCCGCCTTCTTACATCCCACTTCTCCCTCATCCCCAATCTCTTTTGACTTACGGGTTGCAGCTGGTGTGAGCATGCACTACTTATATTCCCCGTCCCCTCAACACAACCCTAACCATACCCCTTTTTCCTTCCAGATACACAAGAACTGCAAACTGGTGAGGCAGTGGAGGAACAGCAGTAAGACAGTAACGATGAAGACATATAGCGTCATTTGCTTTCACACTTGCAGTCACCAGCTCAGATATTCACACGGCACATATCTTAGAAGATAGCATAGAGGTGGGATTTGCATGTGGTGAGGCACTGGCCATGAGTGGTCTGTGGCATGGGCAGGGGGCAAGGATAGCTCAAGTGCCAGCTCGCCAGAGGGTGAGGCGGTGCGCACATTCTGCTGCAGAGGAAACTCAGATAAGGACTTCAGTGGGCCAGGATGCAGATGATAGCTGATGGGTCCACATACTAAAATCTTTGTGCATTAGGAAGCCTGTCAGAAAGCCTGCATTGTCAAGGAGCATGGAGGACTTCTGCACCAAGTTGGCACAGGGCTTTGACAGAGCTTGGAGCACATCTTTTTCAGCATGGAACTGGTGACCAATTCAGTACACACCTTCGTGGACCTAACCATGATGCAGCATCTGATGGCCAATATTTCAGCCCCAATGCAACTTCCACTGAGTGTTGCCACTGACTGCTGCAATGGAATCTCAGACTGAGGTCTTAAAAGGTTGGTTTGCTGCCAAGCTACATCCATTCCTTTCACAGGCGATGCTGCAGGGTATATGGTACTCACCTTGGCAGAATGTAAAATATCATTCACACACTTGCAGAACTACAGCCAGATTCCCTGAATGACAACTCAGCTGCTGACCTTCTCTGCCACTTCTGTGCAGGCTTGATTCATTGGGCGGGAAAATGTCCTCCTTCTGTACCTTGGGAAGAGGACTTCCCACCTTTGCCAAGTATCCTGGGGGAGATGCAGGGAGCCATCACTGAACTTCTGCCATGACAACAAGTCCCATTTTGCTTTGGCTTGTTTTGCTGACCTGTTGCTCTTATCCTATTGGCAGGTCTGGACTGTTGGCTGGGTCTTCAGGGAAGGCTGGTTCCAGACAGGGAAGGTTTCTGCTTTGTTCTGGTGCTGACAGCCCTTTATAGGTGGTACCAGCACATCCATTGATATAAGCTGACACCACGGCCACCACCTCACTGCCCACCTTCATCCCCGGATGGTCGTCCTCCCCATCCCGAGCTGCTAGCAGCTAATTGATTGGCCGGCATGAAATAGCAGCGCGATTGGGTTGGGACCACCAGCACCACCCACTTCCAACCCTGACAGTCGTTCCCTCCCAGAAGGAAAAAACAGTAAAAGCTGGGAAATAAGAAAACTGGTCTGAACTGTACTTGTGTACCTTAAAATGGAACATCAGTAAAAACTGGGAAATAAGAGTTCTGGTTCGAACTGTTTTTTTCCTCCTGGGTTGGCTCTGCTTATAAGATCCAGGCAATGAACATTATCTCATTGTCCTCCTCAATCTCTAATGTTCTTCAATACAGTCAAGCATGCTCTTCTCCTTTATCATGCAGCTGAGTCCCTTCAGGATTCCACTCCTATTTTCCTAATACAGTCGGGAATGGTTTCCCCCTCCTGCCTTTGCAGGAATAGAACAGGATTTACCTGAGGACTTACTTGAGATGGAACAAGATGTTGAATATGTGGCACCGGAAATCATTGTGGTCTGAAATATTCAGCACATGCTTTTCAGGCTATCATTCTAGAAGAGGAAGGAATGTCTGACTGACTACTTCTGAGCAACAAAGAGATTTGATTGTTAAGGGGCTTTTACTGGTCGTGAGGAACATAAGAATGAGCTTCGGAATTTACTAATCATCAGCATGGAATCAAATTCCAAGACTGAAATGCCTGAATTGGGCATTAGCTTGGTAAACACTCAAATCGTGCTCCACTGAAATATATAGTCATCCGTATTCTCTATAATGCCCGTGCGCAGAGGAACAAGATACTGCTCAGTATATGTGTTCTAGTTTGCTGAATGTGCCATTGCTGTTTGTCACAGTGACTGGTGGGCAAGCCGCTGCCAGCTGTGACTTAAATCAATGGGACAAAGATAGGTACTTAAAGAAAACATTTAAGAAAGGATGTGCTGATTTAATGGCCCAATTCTGTGTTAACCAGCCTGTCTGATTCCTGGCAGTCCAACAAGTCTCCATCTGCTTCTTCAGTGGCCTTGTGTTAGATTTTCATGCATTTTTCTTAGTGCTACAGTTATTGGATGTATCCATTTTCCTTGATAGGCTAAAGAAGCTAAATTGCCCCGCCTACAATAATCTGGATAAATTTCAACCAAAAATCATTACATGTTAAGTTGAATTGGAAGGGGAATCTTTCATATCTTGTGTACTTACCTGTTGCCACTCGGTGGATAGAAAGCATCAGAAGACATTAATGAGCACAAGATGTAGTTTTGGCAAGTAAGTGATATCCACTTTGAATTGTACTGCACATTATCCGCCTTAATAACATTGGAAAACCCAACATTTCAAACCCAAGATAAAGCTCACACTTAAAATCTTTGCCCCTTCCATATTAAGTAATGGGCACATCCCTATCCTTTACCATTGGACGGGTAAGAGATTAGGTACATACCCCTCCCCCATCACCAGCTCAATTCAATAGTTAACGGGTGATAGGACCAGAGAAATAAAATAATAAGAAAAACAGACATACTTTTGTTGTCCTAGTTCCAGTTGTAGACAGATGATGCTATGGTGAAATTAAAAAGAAATTCATGTCAGACGAAAAATGGCATCACCTTTGCAGTGACACTTTGCCCCTCAGCACATGCCACTTTTATTCTTAAAGGCACATGCACATCAATTCTGACAATTTCTCATTTTTCGCCATCACCTGACAACATCCTTCTCAGATCCAGTTTAGTTTACTACTGCCAATAATACTGATATAATTCAGGAACTGTATCGAGATGTACCTTAAATATGAAGAATGAGTATAAAACAAATTACTCATTTTTGAAGATGCCTGTGTGCATTAACAAACAAATCTTCATGTTTGATGTGCTGCATTTATAATCCACTGGAATCTATTTGAAATCAGTTTCTTTATTTATTTCCTACTAAAAGCACTTCAAAAGTATTAAAGTCCACTGAAACCATATATTAACGCTTAATAAATATTGTGACAAATCCATTTCTGAATCAGCTCCATGAAATCTTTAAGATTTCCCATTTAGGTTTCTGTTAATTCGATCTAATTCCTAGCAGCGTATAATGGCTATAAACACTGTGTAATCCTGCATAATTTCATTGTGTGTCATTGTAATCGTATCAGCATATATATCAGCAGCTACAAACTGCTCACTGTGCCAGTCATGAATCATGCATCATGTGACTTGGAATCACTAAGAGCCTATCTTCCATCATAGCCATAGCCCTTGCCCTCTCTGCAGTCAGTTGTCTAAGCAAGTATTAATAAAGGTCTCCCTCTTAAAATTGCACTACTCTAAATGGTCTTTAAGGGACCAGGCAGTAATCTCAAGATCCCTATATTTTAGCTCTAAACTAGGACAGAGGAATTAATAAAAGTCCTTTCTGTGTAAACTGCTACTTGCTCTAAGGCTATATCCTGATGTCAGGGCATTGAGAGAATTTTAAATGTGCAGGATGGATTGTTTGTGTAAGGAAAGCGAAACAGGGGGCAAAGGCTAAGAGACTTGAGAAAATTGAAAGACTGCCAGGGATGCTGAGATGCAAATAGCAACAGAACAGGGATAAATGCTACTGCTCACATATTCAGGAGTACTGGCAAAAAAAAAGGTTATTAATTTTCACAAGGCTGATCTTACAGCTGGTAGCTCAGCATCAGTTTCTGTGTAATGAAAATGGTCTGAGTGGAAGATAAATGGTTCATAAAGTGGACCATTTAGATGCAATCGAGGCTCAATCTGTCCGGTGACTAATCACGTTCCCCCCAGTATAGCTGAATTCCAGTAACAGACTTTTTCTGCTGTTCCCAATGAATTGTAGTCGGGTCTAAGTTCAAGGCAGGAAGAGAATTATCTTGATTTATTAGCGCGCTGTCTGGCCGTGCCACTCGCACTGCTGCGGCTTTGTGGGCTTCTGCCCTGTTGCTGTCTGTGTATAATTTTTACTGCTCCCCTGTGACTAGTATACAGCATCATTCCAGCTGCTGGAAAAATGGTCTGCATCTGCACCTGTAATTTTTCTTGCTTGGAGTTGAAGGAATATAATATATCTCTAAGTGCATAATAAGTTTCTGAAAAGGTGTTTTAAAACAAATTGATTAGCATGCTTTATGGGACTGAGCTAAACTATAAACTAATGCCAGTTTAGATCAGCTTGTCCAGTTAAGGAGGTGGTATAGCTATTGATGACTTACATGTAAACTTGTAATTGATACTGTATTGGCTGCTATTGGCTGCTATAAGTTATTTCCTCGCTTCTTAATGGCTCCAATTTAGAGCGTATCTCCTTCCTTAAAAATAGTATTTGGATTAGGCAATAAAGTAGTATGATTTCTGATCCCTTTTTACCAGCTTTCATGCTTCTAATATTTTTCATTCAAATAGTCACATTTCTATCTGTTTATTCACCAAATGCATGATGCAATAATATAAACCACATCTTCACATTGCAAAAACATCCTTGTGCTGTGTGCCTGTGATGTTATCTTGCCAACAGTAATAGATAGATCTCCTACTACCTCCTTAAGCTAGAGGAAATAAATTAATAATGGTGCTTGGTCTACAAAAAGCTTTTCATGCATGACCATGCCCCTTTAAAATTTGTTGGCTTAGCTTCCCTTCTCCCTTATATGGCTTATCACAGGAACTATATTGCACAATAACAAATGTATGTTATTGCACTCTTCAGTTAGCATTTAGTTTTCGCTACTAAATCAAAGGCTGTGCTAGGCAGTTTTATTAGATATAGAATTTACCAGCTATTCAAGATGGATAGGGATGAATATCCCAGCCCTTTGGAGGCAGGTTTGGAAGCTGGAGGCTGGGAATATTTTTATAAAGTGTGTTGGGCCAACTCACTGATCTTTTCCCAACTGCGGTGGCTCTACCTGCGGCAGCCTATGTGCCCGGATGGCAAGCCACCCAGCAGTGACGGGAAGCCAATTAAGGCCATTACAGCACCAATTAACCGGAATTTTCATAGGGCAGTGGTGGTTTTCTGGAGACACACAGGACCTAAGACCCCAAACCCCCTCCTGTCTGCAGCTCATCTCCTCACAGGAAGTGAGAGCGCAGCGGGACATCAGAGCGCCATTAAATGAATCTTTAAATGAACATGTATGTTTCATTCAGCACACCCACAGTAAAACGCTTTCAAGTGGAAGTGTTTACCTTCCAGGCAAATCCACCTGATCAATCTGGGCATTAGGATTTGTCTGCCGGTTCTAGCATTAGTAGTATGTCTTCATATTGTGCCATCCTCTTCCTCTCTGTTCAACTAAGAAATACATACTACATTTAGTGAGGCTACCATCCTCTCTTCCCTTCAGTCACTTTTTGGTCAACTGTCCCATGTTTGATGTCTGCCCTCCATCCCTAATTGGACAGCAAACACGCAAGTGATCATTGGCCACGTCCTGTAAGATTGCTGACACAATCGTGATGGGGACCCAGAAATGGTCCTAAAGCACAAAGAATTTTTAAGTGGAATAATTTTCAGCCAATATTTCTCAACAACTTCAAAGTAGTGAACATGCTTACCATTGGAAAGAGATCGAGAAACTTTGCAACATGATTCTTAATACCATCCTGTAGAGGTTCAGGATGGTGTGCAACCCCAAGGTCCTGTTTGAACTTGAGCTGACCGCACATCTAACCTGTCAGCAAAGTTATCTATTTCTACCTCTAAAGCATCGCTTACCTCTTTCCATATCTTATCAACATCCACCCCCACCCCCCCTTCCCCCTCACCACCACCACCCCAGACATTAAAGTACTATGTGTTTAAATTTTTCCAGTTCAATTTTAGCTAGGCCAATTTAAATATGGATTTAGAATGTAATTCTGTTAGCTTCATTCTGAAAAGAATTCAATTGTCTTGGTACCTGGGTAAAGAAATGTATAAATAATGTCTGGAGATAACTAATTGCTCCAAGCGAGATGTCCACAAGACTGTCTGGAATCAGAATTTAATCAGATTTGTTTTGTTGACTGTTACCACAAGTTATTGAAATGTTAATGTATATTAGCTTGTTGCTGTGGGGTAGATTGAACTCATTTGTCTGTGATTGATGCAATCATTAGGGAAAAATTGTCCCAGATGGAAATTCTGATAGACTCTGTTTTACATTTAGCCAAGTAAATGACTCACCAGCCAGTGGGCTACTGTTCACATCCCATCTATTTGAGTAGTAGCAACAATACAGTTCAGATATAATCTGGGACATCTTCAACAGAACATGTCTACTCTGGGAGCATTGCTTTGAGTTTGGTGTCAAAGTCCTTTTGGGATTACTTTTGACTTTCCTTAAATCGTGGCTCCCCAGTCCAAACTCAATCTGTATATTGCAACAGGGCGATGGGTGTCCATGGAGCAAAGAAGCACTTGTATTGGGCTAAATTTAATAGCAGCAGCAGTGGCCCCAATGGCAGGCCAGAAATCTGGGGTGACCCCACACCAGCCATTTCCAGGAGCTCTGACACAATTTGATGGCCGTAAGGCAATTAACTGCTTGATGTCAGGGCTCCTGTCCATTTAAGTGTAAAGATCCTGCCAACAAGGTCTGTTGGCCAGATGGCTGGCAGATCTTCAGTCCGAGCAGTGCCACTGAGAGCAGTGATGACTGCTGTGTCTACAAGTGACCTTGACCAGCAACTATGGAGGAGTCCCTGGAACCCGGTGGGTCAGGCTCACCAGGGCCAGTCAGCAAGGGGGTGAGAGGAAGATTGGAGGTCATTGTTGCAAGTAGGGTGATCTTTGGGGCGGGTGGGGGGGAACCCGTGTCACTGGGGGAGCTGTCCATGGGCTACAGAATGTTGAATCAGGAGGGCCCACATGCCAACTTTTGGTGGCCTCCCCATGTGGCATAGGACCAGTGGCAGCAGGATGAGGCACTTACGTGGCCGTCCTTGACCTACCCTGCCCCTGACTGAATCGCAGGGAGTTTGGAAAGCAATGAGCTCTCCATTCCCCGCCTTCCCTCCTGATCCTTCCCTCCTAGCCCACTCCCGAGGGCCAGATTAAATTGCACACAATAATTATCTTCAGTAAACATAGTGAAAGATTTTGAAAGCCTAAGAAGATTAGAAATAGGAGCAGAGTGTATGCCTTCTAACCTGCTGCACCACTCAGTATGATCATGACTGACCTTGTACCTCAAATCCACTTTCCTGCCCTATTCCTGTATCTCTTGATTCCCTTGGTGTCCAAAAAAAACTATCAGTCTCAGTCTTGAATATGCTTATTGACAGAGCATCTACAGCTCTCTGGGGTAGAGAATTCCATAGAGTCATAACACTCTGGAAGAAATTTCTCCTTGTCTCAGCCCTAAAGAGCAGATTCCTTATCCTGAGAATATGGAGCCTAGCTGTAGACTCTTGAGCCAAGGAAATAGCCTCTTGGTATCTTCACTGTAAAGTCTCTTAAGAATTTTAGATGTTTCAATGAGATCACGTCTCATTCTCCTAAATTCCAGAGAATAAAGGTCAATTCTACTAACTCGGTCCCCATAGGATAACCCTTCAATCCCAGGATCAATTAAGTGAGCACTCATTGCACCTCCTCAAAGGAATGCATATCCTTCCATGATAAGGAGACCAATGTGAAGCTCTTGGGAAGAAACCGTTAGATTCATTAAGAAGCAGAACTGTTGCACATGCTGTTACTCTCCCTCTAGAGTATCTCTGGAGGTACATTGTTATGGTAGCCATAAGTGGACAAAGTGCACAATGTCATTCTCAATACACACCACCTCCCCCGCCTTATTGGTAAATGATAGGCATAACATGTTTCAATGGTTTGTTTCCAAAAATTTAAACAATAAACTTAAGCATAATATGAACATTCAATTTCGCCAGTAACGCTATTACATATTCTAACTTCTGTATTAATTTAACAATGCACTCAGTTATATGCAATGAGATGAAAGATTTGTTCACCAACTGAAAATAGTTCACTTTGTAACATAATCACTTAAGTATGGTGGACATCTCTCAACAAGTAGGATATCATCTGATGTCATATGTCATTTTATTTAACTCATGTTCTTGAACTGAGATGTTGATGTTGGAATCAGATTCAATGCTTACAAATGGTGTTTTCAGTGCTTTGAAGAATGACACATTTCATGTGATGATTTGCGAACCGCACTTAGCAGTAATCATTGATCCTTTTGTAAGGAGTTGTTTGTTTTCCAACATGACCATCACATTTCACAAGCACTTTATCTCCTGGCTTTAGCAGAGTAGCTCTAAATTTCATGTTTCGCTCTGCATTTACTATCATTTGATCTTTCCATTCTCAATCACGTAGTTGTTCATCATGGCTCATTAGCTCAGGAAGACATGTGCACATTGGATGTGCAGAGATGAGTGTAACTGGAGGCTTTCCAGTCATCAAGTGAGGAGTACCTCTGTATGTATTTCAAAGAAAGCGATACAGCCCTTGCTTCCATGACTTGCTGTCAGCTGTAGCTGTACGAATCACATTTTTCAAGGTATGTAAACTCTCGTGATTTCTCCATTAGATCTTGGCCATTGGGGTGCAATTTTTTTTGATGAGTGAAACTAAAGTCATTTGCAAATTTACTGAACTCATCGCTATTGAATGGGGGTCCATTGTCATTTCTCACCATTCGAGGGACTCCAAACGAAGCAAAAATCTGATGAGGCTTTGGGATGACTGCTTTCATTGAAGTTGACGTAACTATTTCCATGACTGGAAATCTACTGTAGTTGTCAGTGACAGCAAGCAAGTGCTCAACAGTGGGCAAACCTGCAAAACCAACAATAACTTCAATCTATGGTCCTGGAGGTAATTCAGACATCTTGAGAAGATCACGAAGATTTGACTTTGTGGGTGCTTGACATGGTAAACACTGATTAATTTTGTGCTTTACAATGCGGTCAATTCCTAGGAACCATACCTTTTTCCCAAGGAGATGTTTGGTTTTGACAATTCCTTTGTGATCTTCATGTGCTATATTGACAACACATTCTCTCAATGGGTCTGGAATGACAATGCCATTGTTGCATAACACAAGATCAGATGTGGTTGTAACAATGAGCTCATTTCAAACATTGACGACCTTGTGGTGTGTGAGTGGTTTTGTTTGTAGATGTGCTCTCGATCATGTCTTTCCAGTTTTGTGATTGCATTGCTGTCTCATATAGCATAACATCTCATCTTGTTCTGATGTCAGCTAGTTTTAGCAACGTTGGCACCACATCTAGGCTTACATAGTTGTTTGGCAACCTTTTCTTCTTGACTTGTAGGACTGACTGTCATCAATGGAGGTTGCAAAAGATAGTCTGCTGAATTGAACTTGCCTGGCTGATACTTAACATGGAACTCACACTCTGGTAGCTTGAGTATCCAGTACTCTATTCAAGTAGGTGGTTTGCTATGTGCATTGTTGAACAAGCTTACTAGTGGTCTGTGATCAGTTATTACTCCAAGCTCGCTTTCATACAAGGAGAGATAAAAATGTAAGATACCCCATGTGATTGAGAGCGCTTCTCTCTGTATTTGCAAATAACATTGCTCTGTACAGGCATTAGAAATCTGTTGGCCATTGCAACAATTGATGGGTTAGCTGGTTTGTCTTACTCCATGAGAACTGCACCTAAGCTAGGTCTTGCATCAATGTCTAGCTGGGTAGTTTTCTCAGGGTGAAAATAGACGTTTATGCAATTTGCTGCCAACCATTGTTTGATCTAGTGTACAGCCTGTTTGTGTAATGTAGATCATTCTCACTTAGAGGTCTCTTTTGTCAGATCAGGTAGGGGCAGGTAGTACAACAAGATCAAGGATGAAGCAATTACAGTCCTAGCAGACTCCAGACTTCCTGCAAGTTTGTAGGATCCGCAGCATTTGCAATAGCTTTGACTTTCCATGGATCATGTGATACTCCGTCACCACTGAACACATGACCAAAGAATTCAATACTGCTTTCATTGAATGAGCACTTGTTTTTGTTCAGGGTGAGATTACATTCTCGAAGACATTGTAGGCATACATATAGGCATGTTTTGATTTCACTTTCTGTGTGCCTACGGATGACAGTGTCATCACTGATGTTCACTCTGCCTTAAAGTGCAGACTGAATCATGTGCTGAAATACTTCAGCTGCTGAGTTGACTCCAAAGTTGAACCTCTTGTATCAAAAAAGCCCACTGTGATTGGAGAATACTGTAAGATACCTTAATTTTTCTGCAAGCTAATTTGATGGTACACTGCATTGAGGTCAAGTTTAGCAAAGTGTTTAGCACCATGCATTTTCTCTATGATTGATTGTTGATCTTGATTGTTGGTGTCAAGTATCTTCCTTATTGTAAGGCTTGGTTTAGTGACTGCATATCAACACAGATTCTGATCTGGCTCTCGGACTTGGATTTCTTGACAACTTGTGTGGGTGAGACGCAAGGGTTAGGTGCTTTCCCAACTTTCCCAATAATAACAAGGTCAAGTAAGTGCTGAAGTTCCTTCTCTATCTGTTTTCTGACATGAAATGATATTTGTCACTGTTGCTGTGCGACTGGGGGCACATTAGGGTCAACGTGCAGCTTGCATGTAACCTTTCAGTTTGTCAATACCAGTGAAGCAGTCAGCATACAGTTAGAGAATGTTGTTGGTATGAGTAGAAATCGTGTATGTAACTGCAATCATGTGCAGATCTGTAGCTATGTGGAAACTGATAAGTCTGTCACATTCTCCAGATATGACATAGAATACAGCATTTGACCTCATGTCTTTGAATGAGACTGGTGTTTCAAAAGCCCCGAGAATTTTCAGTGGTTTGTTACTTTGTAAGAGAAGATTTTCATATTCCCTGGTTTGCAGAGAATGGGGCAGTTCTTAAGTTTTTGAACATTTTGTCTCCCATGACATTGAGAAGCGCTCCTGTATCTACAAGAGGTTTACTTCTAAGCAGCCAAAGGTCACTGTAAGACGTGGCTGGTTGCTGTATCTGACAGAGAGCACAAAAGAAAATTCGGGGTCATCCGCACCTACATTGACTACATTGTCTCTTCTTTTTATTGTGGTATGTTTATGGGACACCCTTCTGTGGTATTGGTCTTAGTAGTTGATTTTGCTGATGGGCACCAATTGTGAGCAAAGTGGTTGAGTTTTCCCACAGGCTTTACACTATTTGCCAGTAGCAGGACACTCCCACTGATGTGGATAAGCACCCCCACAGTGGAAACATTCATTGGACAAGTTGCAACTCTTGTGAGACTGCTGTTGCTTTGCAGGTGGCTTCCTGGCATGTGAACAATGAACAGTCTTCCAAGGATTTGAACTTAGTGTGCCGTGGTTACTGTTCAGAGCCTCAACTTCAGTATCTCTGGACTCTGAAAGCGATAGTGATCTTGCTAACTCTAGCAGCTCTGACAGCTTTCTGTCTTTCTTTAGTGCTTTTCGGTGTAGCTGATTAGAGAGACAACCTTCGATTATTTGTGTTTTGATTTCCTATTTGACATGTTCAACATCACCAAAGTCACATTTGGTTGCTAGTTGCCTCAATCATGTGCAATATTGATCAGTTGTCTCATTTGCTTCTTGCTTAGTATGTCGGAAGATAATTGTTTCGTATATTGTACTTTCTTAGTCATGAAATAGGTTGCCAGAGCATTTTTGGCTGAGTGCTAGTCATTTTGTTTAAGTGTAACCTTCTCAAAAATATCTTCCAAATCTTCACCTCCACAGTGGAGAAGTAAGGACCTTTTCCTTTTGTTAGCTGTGATTACAAAACTGCCGTTGCATCTTTGAAATGTCGCAGCCCCCTTTGCCAAAGAGGGAATACAGATGTTGGCTTCAAGTACACATCAAAACATGGTAGAATAGGCAGAGGCAACACCATCTTGATCAGCGATGCAGTGATGGTGCGTAATCAAGGATCCGGGTTCACATTTCCTCCAAAGCAAGAATTTCTTTTGTGTCTAACAATGGGCTACAACCTCAATGTGTTCACTCCTAAATCTCCAACTTAAAATGCTATCTGCAGAAAGTAGACAAAGACCTTCCACAGGTTTCATACCTGAAAGCAATGTTGCCTAAAGTTCTCACCCTCTTCGTCATCATTGTGAAATTCTTGGGAAGAAATAGTAAGATTCAGTAAAAAAACAAAACTGCTAAATGTGCTGTTAAAACATGGGCCAGCATCTTCCGGTCAGCGAGCGGGGCGGGGCCCGCTTGCCAACGCGTAAAATGACGTGGGATGACATCGGGTGTGCATCCCGACGTCACCCCACGTCATTTAGATTGTCAGTTCGGCGGGTGCACATCTGAGTCGGATGCATGCCCACCGACCTGTCAACGGCCTATTAAAAAACCAATTGAACTCATTAATGGACCTACCCGTCCAACCTTAAGGCTGGCGGGCAGGCCAGGAGCCTAGGCGGGCTTGTGAAAAAACATGAAACCTCATCCACGGGCGGGATGAGGTTTCATGAGTGATTTTAAAAATGCAAAATATTTTACAATAAAAGTTATGGACATGTCACATGAGGGGACATGGCAGGGAATTTTTTTTGATCTTTATTGAAAGTTTTAAATTGGTGCCGATCTCCCTGAGGCAGCACTCCCGGCTGAGGGAAACCCCCCCCCCCCTGCCTGCACAGGGACCGCATGGCGCTTCCTGGCGCATGGCACGTAAAATGGCTGCGTGCCCCCAATTGGGGGCATTGATCGGAAGCGCGCCCACTCCCACACTACCCCCTCCACCCCCCCATCGAGGGGAAAATGTTGCCCATGGATTCCTTTATTCTCCATTTAGACTCCCCCTGCTGGTACATGAGTATGGTAGCCTTAAGTGGACTAAGTGCATCATGCGCGATGATGTCGAGCGAGCGCCCCGACGTCATCTTGGGCTCACACAATATTTCGGTCAGTGGGCGTGCACGAAAGTCGGAAGTGCGCCCGCTGACAATTAAGAGGGCAATTAAGCCCATTAAAGTTCCAATTGACTCCGATTTTTCGTGGTCCGTCCAATCTTACAGTTGGCGGATGGGCAAATTTGCCAAGCGGACTTTGCATTTGCAATGAAACCTCATCCAAGGGCAGAGAGGCTTCCGTTATTAAATTTTTAAAAATTAAAATGTTTGGGCAGAATTTTCATCGTCTATATGTTCAGGTGACTGATTCTGATGTGTGGACATTTTTTTTCTGGATTTTAAAATCTTTATTGATTGCTTTTAAATTCTTCAGCTCTCTGAGGCAGCTCTCTGCCTACAGGAAGCTTTCATTCTGCGCACCCCCGCACCTACGCTTGTATCAGCACCCACCCTCACCCCAGCAGTGCCGAGCATTTCACCAGGCGTTTCATGCTGGCTGGCATTAATTGGCCAGCCAGCGTGAAATCATGGTCGGCGGTCCTTTCCCCAGCTGCACCTGGGCCGGTCAATTGCTCCCGCCTGCCGAGCTAAAAATCCTGCCCCTAAAGTTGCTGATTACCTGATCCAGTCCTCTCTTTCTGTATAATGATAAGCCTTGAAAATTAATTTAACTATTCCTAGCTTAGCCTGAAAGATACAGGGCAGAATTGTCCAGTCCTGTTGGCGTTGTGGCATGCATCAATGGAAAATATGGCAGGAAGGCCAAAAATTGGTTTCATGCCCTTGTGAAGCCAGTTTGCGATCGTCCGCTCCACCCATCAATGGCGGGCTGCATTTCCCCTCGCCACACTTTGGGAACCTAATTTCAATGCTTAACGTCTCATCATAAGTCCTGCTAGCTAGAATCATCCCCGCTCCCTCTGATCAAATTTACCGTCCACATCGACGTGACTTCAGAACGGCGGGCTTTACAACTGCCTTTAAAAGGCATGCACCTGGCGAGCTGAACTTTGAGGGGAACTCGGAGGTGAGTGCACACAACCTTGTCCAGCATTCGCGAGCATCGCTCGTAGGACATCAAGAGGTGCCGCATTCGGTGAGGGGCACAGGCAAGTTGCTTTTTCCTAGCTGGCTTTCAGTGCAGTGCTGGGGCAAGGACCGCAGTGTGGGTGAGGCTGGGTGTGAGGGGCATGGGGCAAGGCAGCACAGACTGAAGGAAGTACACAAGCACATGCTGGGATTAGGTGGTGGGGTGGGGGTGGTGGGGTGCTGGTGGAGGGAAGCGGCCACACACTTGGAAAAGCTTGTCAAAAGCAAGCATTCTTCCGCAGCTGAGACCGTTCAGCAGCAGCTCCATTGACCTGCTTGAAGTTGGGCCTCTGAAGCTTTTCTGCCCACGCATCCAGTACAAAAGCATGAAAGTGCCACCAAATGCTCCAGATCTTTTCACCCCTCGGGTGCAGACTGCAAATTAATGTGCGTTTTAGGGGGCAGCAGAGCAGTTGGCCAACTGGCCAAGTTGTACAATCCCCTTTTGAAAGGCGGCCATGGCGCAGTCACTGGTGGAGGTGCTCACAGTCCCTTGCAATGTCTTTATTAAGGTTTGGACAAGTAACCATCATGGTTTAAGCTAACAGTGCAGCCTTGCAGTGCGGGTTAGGAGAATGCCTTCACCTGAGCTGAGAGCACAGCATGCAGCCCAGTAGCCAAAGCTGCTGCCAATCGGTCAAGTGGAGTGGGGCAGAGGTGGATGGGGTTTCGGACAGCCATGAAGCGCACTACACACTGGCCATCCAAGTGGCAGCCAGCACTCTGCTGCATGCGTGAAGAGACCTTCAGGCTTTAACCAAGAGACGTTCTGAGGTCACCAATGTTAACCCACGCATTTCTCTCTTTGATCCTGCAGGAGAACATCAGGATCATGGAGCCTGGTGATTTGGCGGTATGCCTTATGGATTACAGAGAGCAGAGAAGAAGAAGAAGAGAGCAGCGGCGACACCTGGCTCAGCAAACATCCCTCAGGGTGAAGGGGCGCAGGGCCTGCTGTGCATGCAGCTGAACATCCACAGCGAACCATTGCTTCTAGGTGCTCCGCTAGACCCAGGGTCTATAGACGGTGCCTGTCATTCCTGCAGATGACTGAGAAGCAGTGTCGCTGAAGACTATACACGTCTAGGGAACTGGTCGGTCACATATGCCACCCGCTGCAGGATTTGGCGCCATGGAGGGCATCCATGGCCAGTGGGTCCTTCCAGGGCTCCACAGGTGACCTGTGCTGGATCTCACTAGCCTCCATGCACAAGTTGTTTCCAGAGGCCACAGGTGCCATCTTCGCGAAGGCACAGAAGTTTGTGCATTTCACCCGGGATCAGAAGGCAAGAGCGTTGGGATTTGCCCAGATCTCAGGTTTCCCACAGGTGCAGCCATGTGGCGCTTAGATCTCTGTGGCAACAAGTGGTCAACTACGTCAACTGCAAGGGCTTCCACTTGCTGAATATTCAGCTGGTGTGTGACCACCACAAACACATCCTACAGGTCTATGTACGATTCCTAAGGGACAGTCCAGGACTCCTACATCCTTAGCAGGTCTCAAATCCCTGACATCTTCCAGGGTCCACAGGGCTGCAGGGTTGGCTCCTCGGGGACAAGGGCTACCCACAGAGGATGTGGCTGATGATGCCCACGCGGCGGCCTCAGACTGCAGCAGAGAGACGGGTATAAAGAGGCTCATGCCGCAACCTGGATTTTCATAGAGCAAACGATAGGCATTTTGAAAATGAGGTTCTGGTGCCATGACAGGTCCGGTGGAGCACTGCAATACAGTCCCCAGAGGGTGTCGCACATCATTGTAGCTTCTGCGCGCTACACAACTTGGCGCTGAATTGGGGCAAGGACCTGACTCAAGAAGAGATGGAAGAGCTGCACATCTCCTCCACTGAGGAGGACATCAAGGGGGATGACGGTGATGAGTCCTCGAAGGCGAGGATGCCGGCGATGAGGCCATCGCACTGGCCAGAGGAGGCAGGCGCACTTGGGAGGCCCTCATAGTTGCAAGGTTCATGGAGAACGATGACAAGATGCAGTGAGGACAGTCCTGACAGCCTCACCTTACAGCTGTGAATGTTTGACCCCTGTCTGGCTGAGGGCAGCTTGCTTGTGCTCTGTGATCAGGGTCAAATCGTAGAGACACAGCCATGAAACTTTAAAAGCATCTGATCCTTTGTCAGCCTTCAGCACTTAATCCCTTCAAGAGCACAGTGTTACCAGATATGCTGAAGAGACAGGGGGCCAGCCCCACCTCAAAGGTGCTGAGAGCACACAGAGAGAATGACAGAACCCTGTGATGCCTGCCCACAACATTCTGGTAGCAGCAATAGGTACCATCGAGGTGCAGGCATCACTAATGTGTCCAGTGAATGTGAAGCCGGACCATCACTTTGGTCTGAAGGTTACACACTGCACAAGGAAAAGGCCCTTGACTGAGACACCTGCCTTTATCTTGTGCAGGAACCAAGGTTTCAAATCCGAGTGACACGAACACTGCTCATCATAGGCAAGGAGACATTCTTGGGGCTTTATTTCCAATAGTGAACACTATGTACAAATGTTTAACGCCCATGCCCAGGCTCTGCAACTACATCTTCTTAACCTTCCTAACTCTGCCGCTGTCGGGGTGCTCCCCCGACATCCAAAGTGGAGGTGGAGGCAGCCTGCTGACTGCTACGCCCTGTCTGTGATGACCTTGACGGGCGTCCTCTGGAGGACAGAGACCTGCTTTGGGTGTCCAGCTGTGGGCCAGCTGTCCTCACCTCGGCCTGTGGAGCTGGAGCTGCAGCCGTCACAGGAAGAAGGGATTTGGATCAGCCTTCATTCCTAACGTCACCTGAGTGGATGGCCCCAGGGTATCGAGCTGCTGGTCCTCCTCGCTATGGGTGTCCGAGGCCCCGCCTGAGGAGAAGGGGAAGCTGGAGTGAGATCGAGCAGCTCCGCACCCAACTTGTGTTTACACTGTTGGAGGCCATCAGCAATAGAGTTCTGCCCACGTAGCCGTGCTGGACCGATGCAGCCGCCATTCTGTCATTGTTGACCTCGATGCATTGGCATGCCGGCAGTATCACCTTGGACTGAAGCTGGACAGACTCCTCCATCGTGCCTTGCAATCTAAGGATTGCACCAGACAATCCTTCCGGATGTTCCCATGATTGTCTTTGCAGCTCCACCAACTGATTGGGAGCTGAGTCCAGAGGCTCATCATCTGACTCAGGCTCAGCAGATTCCTTGTCTCCAGTAGTCCTCCAAGTGCCAGCGACCAAGGATGCCCCTGCCTCCGCCTGCTGTTGAACAGGTTGTGTGATGTGCTCACCAGATTGTGATCCCAAGACTACTTTACATCTAGGTCCCACTGAAGTGTGTGTCACTGAGTTGGTGGAGGGTGTGGGTGAGCACTGCGATGGGTCTTCAATGGTACTGCCCTCAGGGTCCTCATGCGAGGTTCTCTCAGTGCCAGGGTTGGGCTCAAGGTTGCCTGAGGGCAACATATTAGATGTGTGTAGGAGAGAAAGTTGAGATTATTAGTGCTTGGTAGTAGTGTTGAACACAGAACAGTAGACTCAGAGTAGCATTGGCAGAGGGATCATGTGGTGCAGGATTCTCACGTGGGTGTTCACTGCTGACCTCACCATCACCGCAAGAATGGTCAACGTCCTCTCCAGCCAGCTCCAATGCGCAACTCTCGAACAGAGTGAGGACCTCGATGTCCGGCATTCCTCCCCCAGCCTGGGACCTCTCCCATTGATTGTGCTCAATCTTATCCTGCATAAAGACAGATGGAGAGAGTGTGAGCAAGGTGCATGCCAGGCCAAATGAGAAGGATGCCAGACGTGCACGTGTGCTGAGTGGAGCCATGGATGGGACGAGGAGACAGTGTCCAGAGGATACGAGGCCAGATGGAGATGTGAGGCTGTGTGTGAGAGAGTGAGTGGTGATGCCCCTTGAGCTGGCAGTGAGTAAGATGCCAGTGAATGTCTGATGGGCTTGTGAGTGGGTGAGTTGGGAGTGATGAGATGGTTGACTTACCCTGGCAGTACGGATGAGGTCATTCGCCCTTCTTCTGCACTGGATGGCGAACATCTTGTGTGCAGCATTGGCACTGACCACCTCTGCCACCGCCTCCCAAACTGGAGTGGTGAAACTGATGGGCCTCCTGCGGCCAGAGCAGGGTTACAAGGCATTGTGGCCGGCCTCCACATCATCCAGAAGGCATATCAGGGATGTGTTACTGAATCGGGTGCTGCAATCTTCCTGGCTTTTGGGGCCATGTCTCACTAGAGAAGTCCTGGGCTGCAAGCATTGAGAAGTGTGCGCATGGCTGCAGTTTAAATATGGCACCTGGCATGAGGAAGCGGTGAGGTAATGACGTTGCGGTCCAATCAGCGGCCACCCACCAGGGATCTGCCGTGTTTCCCGTGGCTGCATAATTTATGAGGTGGGAAGGGGACGATACGGTCCAAAAACCCGCCAATGGGTAAAACGTCTTTTCTCATGCCCACTACCGCACTTTGTGCAAATCTGCTCACAGTCTAACAAATAGTATTTTCCATCTTTCAAGGTAGACAGGAATGTAAGTTGGGAAGATCATACAACCCTTACAACATGTATAAAAGGTGTAAATTGCAGTCCATAGGAGAAACACATCTGTTTTTGGAAACCTCACTTTGTTGTTAACATGAATTGAATAAGTTGGGAGAAAGAGTGGAAATTATAACAACTTCATCCATGCTTTTGTCATTTCCAGTCCTCACCTCTTCGAGCTACACCCTACAAAAGTTCCAACCTATCCAGAATTCAGTACCATATGTCCTATATTATGCAAAGACCTATTCATGTCGGTACATTCACCTTTAATTTCCTTTCCTTTATTTACAAAACCATCAAGGTCTCACTCCAACCCAAGTCTGCACCTTTCCCCAACTCCGTAACCCAGCTCACACCTTTAGCTACTATGTATCTGAACTACTGTGCCTCTTCTCCCTACAAACCAACATCAAAGGCAAAGCCTTCAGCCATGTTAGCTGTGCACTCTGGAATTATTTTCAACTTCTTGTTCACACATTCAGAAGCTCCCTGAAAATGTATGTCCTGCATTGCACTTTCAGTCATCACCCCTTCTCTCCGTGCCCCCTCCTCTAATATCTATCACAATAGTGTTTTCTATGCCTATTTTTTGTCAAAGTTGTGGTGGCCGAACAGGAGGAATTCTTTGGAAATTCATCCCTTTTTCGAAACAAATAATTTTAAAGTCACCCCTTTAACTTCTTTCTGGGTGGTCCCTGACACCCTTGCCTACTAGTTTGACCACCCACATTGCACTTTATAGCCCCTTTCCAGAGCAGGTGCTCCAGGTGTATCCGTACATTAACTCACCATTAGCATATAAGTCAAAGGAGTTCCCTTAACCCACTGACCCTTGGCAGGTTCAGCAGCAGACATCCAGGATGGGTGCATTAAAAAAAAGGAGGGAAAAGTAGATAATAAGAGTAAAACAGCAAGAAATATAAAAGCAGGGATATAAAAAGAAAGAGGGTAACTACAGTAAATGTTGCTGCCTTAGAGAGCGAGACTGGGGTATTCATAATGGGAAACAAGGAACCAGCAGAAACTTTGAGCAAATATTCTGTATTGGGGGAAATATATTCACATGCAGAGAGTACTGGATAACAAACAGGAAACAGATATTTGGGATAGATGGGTTATTTTCAGAAACCAAATTTTGTAGCGAAATTTGCTAAATGTACAAACATAGGTAGGGAAGCAAGCTGTGAGGCGGACACAAAGGGCTAAATTTTCACAGTCCTTTGATCACTTGTTACAGGCTGGGATGTGGGAGGGATGGCAAAATGGCAGTGCATACCCAATGTCTTTCCACCCCCATGACATATTGCTGGCATCTAGCTGAGCCGCTTAAATGGCCAGTTAGAGCTACTCCCCACCTCTGCAGCATTTTTCCCGTGTCACGGGCTTTCTAGCCGGTTCCCAGGGCCCTGAGGCCCTCCTTAAAGGCCAAAGGGAATACATGACTGAATTGGTTAAATGCTCAGTCCATGGAGTACATTTGAGCCATGTTAAAAGGGGTTTAACATGAGCCCCTGCTTGATTCATTTTTAGCTGCAGGGTGCAAATTAGATATACGTTCAAAAGGCCCAAATTCAAGGCCCAGCAGCAACTCATTCAAACATAGATATCCTGTCATAGAGGAGTGGGCATGTTCAGAGTACCTAAACTGAAACCCCAAACAACAAGTTCCATCAAACCCCTCCCGCGCACACACACTGCGCCCCCCCCCTCCCCCCCCCCCCCCCCCCATAACTTCACTGCATGTGTAGTTCATTGATTCATGGTGAAGTTAGCTAGCATTTCCAATAATGTAGCATCTAGTTCTAGAAATATGTAATCAGCAATAAGCAATCTTTCTCCTTAAATTCTGCTCCTTGCCTGTTGGTTAGTACAAAGCAGTACTGAAGGCAGAAGTGAAAAAGCCTGGAGTTTGAACTATCCTGATCTCCTGGGTGAAATCGCAGAAAAGGCTGTACGGCATTTTATTGAGCTCTGAAAGTGGAAGGATGTGTTGAAATGAAATGCAGACTCTATAAATACTGGTATTGAAAGCAATGCCAATATTTAAACTCTGCAATTTACAGCACTGGGAGTAAGAGAGTTGTAGAGTATCAGCACAATTCCTTTTTTTTGGAGATGGAGTTTGTGAGTTCTGAAGGGGAAGGAAACTTTGATGTTCCTTAGATGGCTAAAGAGCCAAATTGTGTTGTCGGGATCAAACTCCTTTTCAAATATATAGAATGTTAGGGTAACAGAGATATTCATCGACCTCAAATGTGAACTCTGTTCCTTTATCCACAGATACTGCCTGACCTGCTGAGTATTTCCAGCATATTTTGTTATATTTCAAGTTTCCAGCATCTGCAGTATTTTATTTCTGAAAAATGGCCATGGTTTATTGGTAACATAATGATATTGTTGCCTCTGTCCTCTGCTTCATCTTACATTGGATATCCTTTAGCAGTTTTTCTCCATTCAATTTCCTGCTTTACCCCTTCTTCCTGAATACTTGAACCACAATGCAAGGAACCTTCAGTATTTTGTTCCAGTGACCATTCTTCACATGTAGCCTAGATGGTGGCTGCCAGCTATTGGGTGGGGTGGAGGGGTGCAGGGTGTTGGGTGGTGGAGGGGGTATGAATGCAATATGTAATCCTGCATTGACCACCTTTCCTGCCATCCCCTTTACCCCTCACCCCCACCCCCCCAATCACCCAGATGCACAAATATACAGCTTACTGCATAAAAATCATGCCATTTTTTTCCTTTTCCAGGGATACAGAGGCAAATATTTAAAGGAATCTGTTAATAATCATAAACAACAGCTTATCCACAATGAATTGCAGTCACTAAACTTCTCTGTATTTGACTGCATTATTCATCAGCAATAAAAGTTGTTGTAAAAAGAAACTTAGTTATGTTATTTCACTGTGAGTCAGTCACCACTTAAAGTCAAAGTCTATAACAGCTGATATTTTGTACCATAGAGTAGCCAAAATTAAGTTCCACCTGCAAATCTGGTTTCGTGCAAAATTGTGATGAATAAAGTGCTGCTGCTGGGCCCAGATCATTGAATTTGCAGACCAAATAATATAGAGAAAATCTCAATTGTGAAGAAATTAGGTCTAAATAATTGTTAAATTTTGTTTCTTTAGGAACCTGTTGACCTTTGTAATAGAAAGTAAAAACACATTTCAGTTATTAAAGCCACATAAATCCCCAGAAGTATGGGAAGCTTTTAATTTGAGCTGAAGCTCTTCCGGGCTATTTGATAGTACTGGAAAATATTCTCCTGTATTGCAGCTTGGAGTTTTGGGCCATCCTCTCTAGGGAGTAAAGGGAAAGATGATAAATAAGCAGTTTCCTGTACCCAAGATAGAGAAAAATATGCAGGCTTATAAACGTTTTCTTGAGTGCCAGTAATAACTAAAGTCAAGAATGTCTATCTGTTGAATAATTTTCCCACCGCAATATTATAAGCACAGTTCTTTATAAACACTGAGGGCTATTAAACCTAGAAAATATAATTACCTCAGGCAGTTGCAGATGGGACAAGTCCAGTTGCATTAGTTCTTATTATTTAATACTGGATACAATTTACTTTGAAATAGAAAAACAATACTAGATAAAGTGGTGATTGTGCTTTTATGAGTAAACTGGGGTATATTTATCCACAGTGAGTAATGACAACTGCCACATCCAAAGCCAAAGGAATGCAGTTTGCAACATTTCAAATACATATTTTTTCTTTTTGATCTTCCAAGACTGCAATTCATTTACCAGCATTATAAGTGATAATTTTAAATCTGATCAATTACTGAAGGAAAGTTAAAGCGGAAGGGAAGTGTAGGGAACAAACATTTTCTATAAGTGGACCGTTAATGTTTGCCTCAGCACCTTTAATTTAAAAAAGTATGAACATTGCCTGATAAAATGTATTCTTCATGTCAGGAAGGGTTACCTAGAAACCACCATGCAATTGGCAGCATATTGGTGATCACATCAATTATGCATAAAGATTGTAAAGCTTCCTTGCAATATGATAACAAAGCACTGACTACCTCTGCCATATTGTTTTAGTACTTCAACAGCTCATCATTAGTATGAGCGTTGCACATTACAAGAGAGCTTCAAATTTGTGTCCCCCTTATAGATGTCATTGCGATGCGGTTGTGATTTAAATATGCAAAACACATCCGCTTGGAAATTTTACTGAAGCTCCATATTCTATCCCATTTAAAGAGAAAATTTGCTTTAAAAAAAGTACAGTACACTGCAGAGAGCACAGCAACACTAATCCAACATGCCTTCAGGAATTTGCAGTCTCCACCTCATACAAACCTACTGCCACCATGATCCAGCATCCTGCGAACATTCTGTGTACCACCTCACTGCTTAGTGTGCCTCCTCAACTCTATACTATGCCCTTAATCTTTATTATCCCAACTCCACTCTATGCATTGCCATCATCGTCCAGCATCCACAGCATGCAACCCCTGTCCATCTTAGCACCACTCTGCTGTATGTCATTACCAGCCTCCAGTTTCTCTACATATGATGGCCTACTTCAAGCTGAGAGGTTGCACAGCTCCTCAGATACTAAAGCAGTCCATGCCCACATGCAGCAAGACCTGCACAACATTTGGGCTTGGGCTGATATAGGCCAAGTAACATTCACACCACACAAGCACTAGGCAATGACTATCTCTAACAAGAGAGAATCTAACCCTTGACGTTCAACAGCATTACCATTATTGAAACCTCCCAACATCAATATTCTGTGGGTTAACATTGACCAGAAACTTAACTAGACTGACCGTATAAACACTATAGCTACAAGAGAAGGTCAGAGGCTGGGGATACTTTGGTGAGTAACTCACCTCCTGACTCTCCAGAGTTTGTCCACCATCTACAAGGCACAAGTTAGGACTGCAATGGAATATTCTCCACTTACTTGGATGACTACAGTTGCAACAACACTCAAGAAGCTTGACACCATATAAGACAAAGCAGCCCACTTGATTGGCACCCCATCCACCATCTTAAACATTAATTCCCTCCACCACCAGTGCACATTGGCAGCAGTGTGTACTATCTACAAGATACTCAGCAGCAATTCACCAAGGTTCCATCGACCAAGCCTTTCAAGCCCATGGCTTCTACAACCTAGAAGAACAAGGGCAGCAGGCTTGTGGGAACACCACTATCTGTAACTTCCTCTGCATCCTGACTTGGCACTCTATCGCCAATCCTTCACTGTTGCTGGGTCAAAATCCTTGAACACCCTCCTTAACAACACTCTGGGTGTACCTCCACCACTTGGACTGCGGAAAGTCAAGAAGGTGGCTCACCACTACCTTCTCAGGGCCAATTAACGAAGGGCAACAAAGGTTGGCCTTTCCAGCAATGTTCACATCCCACGAATGAATGAAAATAAAAGCTATTTTCCATTTTTTTGGTACAAACAAGAAAGACAAAAATATGTACTGAAAATTAGCAGTAATAAACAACAAAACCCTGAAAATCTAATAATGTAAAAAAATTCCTGATTATAAATTACTTGATGCATAATAAATTATTCAATCTAGTCAGCCCAGATTTAAAAACCTTTGGTTGGAGTCTACATTTGCGGCAGAATTGTATAGATTTTAGTGCATTTCCTTCAATTTTGTCATTCACATTACCCTTATAGAAGGAAGGGTTAAGAATGCTGTAATTTTCTGATTAAACTGATAAAATCTCCATATCAAAAATAAAACTGGCATTTTTTAAGTCTGAAATAACAAGTAGAATTAATTCCTTAAATGTAATTAGTATCAACAATTAGTGTGAGTTACGTGAGATTGTGTTTCTTAGATTCCTCAAAGTCATAGAAAGAGAAAGTGACCTCACAGATTGCCACCAAAATTACTCCATGGGCAGAATTTCAGCCTTGTCGGGTGGGCTTGGAGGGGGCAGGCGGGCGGCGATTGGGAAACCGACTGCCGTCCGTGATTTCATGCTGGTGGGCCAATAAAGGCCCGCCTGGCGTGAAACACGAGCGGCAGCGCTCAGCGCTGCCTGTGTGGGTGGGCAGGGAGGGAGGGCGAGTGGGGCGAGTGCGAACTTCGTGCATGCGTGCAAGTGAGCACTTGAAAATCTCCCTGAGGTACAGAGCTGCCTCAGGGAGATGAAGAGTTTAAAACAAAAATAAAGAAATTGAAAATGTTATGAAACATGTCCCCTCATGTGACTCTGTCACATGAGCAGGGACATGTAATTAATTAAATTTTAAATTTTCTATTTTATTTGCTTTAGGAAACCTCATCCCGCCCGTGGATGCGGTTTCCTAAAAAGTGCAAAGGTCGCTTGGCTTTTTCGACTGCCCGCCAACCGTAAGGTTGGATGGACAGCAAAACATTCTATTTAATTGATCCTTTAATGGCTTTCAGAAGCCTTTTAATTGTCGGCGGGCGCACTGCCGACTCTGGTACATGCCAGCCAAATGAAATAACGCGCGGCTGCGCATTGACATCGGGATGCTCGCCCAACATCAACGCGCATCATTTTACGCTCAAACAGGTTGGGCATGCACCCGCCCACCAAGCTAAAAATTTTGCCCCATGTTTCTGTGCATTGAAGCAGTCAAAGACCAGTGGCACAAATAAAGTTAAAATATCTGTTCTGGACTTTTACTTTTAGCAAAATGTACCAAAAATAACAAAAAATAGCACAACTGGCAACAAAAGGCTAATTTATCACATGGAATCTTTAAAAATATACTGAAAATGTGAATAAAATATTTATAATTACATCTAAATCTGCAATCTTGATGTATCACTGATACAAAGAAGATTTGCATCTTTATGCAACTACCTAAAATATAACTTACAAAGATGGCAGAAGACTGAAATCTGTAGCAGATGGGCCGGGTTTTTGCTGAGTGGGGAAGACTCTACGGACCTTTAAAAATGGTGGGTGGGACTCAGATGCAGAAGTCCGTCCCCCATTTCTGACGGTCCAATTTTTGCCAGCAGTGGGAAGTGATAGGGCTGTGATTGTTACAGGAGGGAATCCTAACTCAGTAGGGCCAAATGAACTTAGGCGTTGCGTTCAAACAGGCCCTATTTTGTTTGTTCCAAGGACATTAATCCGCAAAATGGGAGTCGCAAATTTATGCAGTGGACTAAATGCTCTTGAAGTGCAGATAAGGTCTGTTTAAGTGTCATGATCTGAAGTTTTTTTAAACTCCAGCTCTTTAAACATGAAAAAAACAGGCTAAAGGTGCCTGTAAAGAGTTTTAAAAACCCTCTGCTGAACTGCTTTGATCGAAAGGCCATCTGGTGTAGGTTAGAAAATAAAGCATTACCAGCTGGTCATGCAGTTTCAATAGAATTCCTTGTTGAAATTTCCCCAAGGACTTTTATTATTATGATTATTATAATGATGCAATTATGAATGTTTAGCTGAGTTTCAAAAGCTACAATTACCTCAGCAGTTCTAAGTTCACAGTCTGACAGTTTAAAGAAGCTATAAAAGCTGATTTGATGTGGAGTCTAAATAGAAATTTGTTTTTATTAGAGATTAACCACACAAGGAAATTAAAACTTTGAATTGGTTTAATGAATGGGATTTTTTTACACTATCAAGTGCATAGGAGTAAGAACTGTATTAGATTGTTACAAGTTTTTTTCATTCCACATGGCTCCTGAGGCCTACCTATGGTGGATACTGGGTGCGTAGCTATGGAGGTGGCATGGTTGGTCTGAGGGAACATGGGGGGTGGGTATTGTGGGTGAGCTGGCATGGAGGTGGCATGGGTGCATGTTGGGCCACAAGGATTGGGTGGGGGAAATATTGGCATGGAGATGGTATGGGGGATTGGGGGTGAGTGGGGGCATGGGTTGGCCTGGAAGTAGCATGGTGGTAAGGGGCAACATGGTGGTGGGGGGGAACACGAGTTGGCATGGAGATGGCATGGGGGTATGGGGGCCATGTAGGTGGGTGAATGGGTGGGAGGTGAGGGCTAGAGGGCCTACTAGCTCATAAAAAAGCTGAGATGAAGTCCCAGAGAATGGAGGTGGGTTTTCTAACCAGCCTGCCTCAGCATTCGCTCACGCCACGGAGCCACCTAGGATTTGTTTCCAGGGTCGGTGGATCTGACCTGATCCCTTCCATACCTTTCCCGAACAAAACTTGGGTCTTTAAAACTGATGGGTCTGCCGAGTCAGGAAATTTCCCAACTTGAGCAACCCGCCTCAGTAGCAAAAATCCAGCTGGATGGCCATCCTCACTGCCAATTTTACAATTCACGTCACTTTCTTCATTAAGATGATTTTGGATTATAAATCACTTTAAATGACGATGGTGGCACGATAGGAAAGTCTAGACATTAAAAATTATGCTACATCAACTTTACCTAAAAGAGAATTAACGAAACTGATGGGGTGGGGGCAAATGGTGAGTGTGTGATAAAAAAAAACGAGCTGCAGTATCACATAGCCATAATACAAGGGATTTCAGGTGAAAATACCCCCAAAAATCTACTCTCCTATTCCCAATAACCCCAGTAAAACAAGTGAATGTAAAATTCTGGCAATAAAACTGAATGTCAGACAGTTTACTGCAAAGAGGTAGATGAAACCAAATTTATTTCCATCAGTTTCAGAACTCAATGAAGAACAATCACGACTAGAAGGAGTTGCTTCTATTTCCTATGCTGGCTGTCTGCCACTATGACAAGTGTGTGCAGTTATGTTCCAAATCACATCTAACAACATTGGCAGCAGTAATATTTGAACCAGACCAAGTCAAACAAGGACAATAATAACTGTGTGTGCAATAAAAATTGCTGTTTGTTTTTCTTCAGATTAACTGGAGGCATGAAAAATGTATTGAAACGCTTGAAATCATCCAGATTCTCTGATGCTTTAGTCCATTTCAGTTTTTTTTTACCTCAATTTTGCTATACTTCCAACTGAAACAAAACAAAACAAAACCCAGCCATTGTGTGTCCCCAACTTAGGAGAAAACTACAACTACGAAATCCTGTGCCTATGAGTGCACTCTTGCTTTCCACTTCATCACTGGGTGGATTAAAATTTTACGTGAAATTATCTTGTAAATTCCTGGTGATGCACAATTAATTACTTCTCAAAACACCTGCAGTGATTCTTTTGGTCATTAATCTAGCAAAATCGATAGCAGCATGCATCTTCATGAATAACCTCTACTGACAAAATAAAAACCCAAACTGTATAAAGTGCAGGCTGGGCTAGATTTCTTTATTTTTTTGGACAGTGGTACAGGACTAAAGCACATACCAGGGTTTGGAAATATCTGGCTAAAATCCACATAGCTGGGCCTATGCTTATTGTGCAATGAGTAGGAGTTTGCAGTGGACCTTTTACACTAGCCTAAATTCTTTGTGTTAAAAATGATCCCTGACACATTTAAATGAATAGTAGCAGAATTTTCCAAATTCTTAGGCTAGAATTGAGCTCAGGGTTTACCTCTTGCATTTGGAATGCGTTCAAGGAAAGCTTCATAAGCAATTGAATATTTAAAGGACTGAAGATGTTTTGGGCTTTTTTTTTTGCATTTTACACGACATTTTTCGTCTCTGTATCACACTCTGGCTTTAGACCTTCCAGAGAAATCTCCAACATGGTCTTTGTTGCCAGACAAATCCAAGAAAAATGTTGAGGACAACACCAGGAACTGTTCATTGCATTCGTTGACCTGACCAAAGCATTTGACTCAGTAAATCACGAGGCACTGCGGATCGTGCTCCAAAGATTTGGACGTCCAAGAAAGCTCATCATAATCCTGCAACTCCGTTATGATGATATGACCGCAACTGTCTTGAGTGGGAGGTCTGAAACAAATGCCTTCAAAATCCAGACTTCAGTCAAGCAAGGCTGTGTGATGGCCCCCATACTACTTACAATCTACCCGACAGTGGCTATTCACCTCATCAAAGACCATCTCCCCCCTGATGTCACTATTAAACACCATCTAGGTGGAATATTTTTCAACTTTGGTTGCTCCTGTGCCAAAACAAAACTGACCACCGCAGATATACATGAACTCCAGTTTGAAGATGACTGCAGTGTCGTTGCCTCATTTGCACCAGATTTGCAAGCTACTCTTGATCCCTTCAGTTCTGCATACAAGAAACTCGGCCTGTCCTTGAATATTGCCAAAAACAAAACTCATATATCAACCCATGCCTGGCTAGCCAAATATTCCACCTCCAAAATATGTTAAACGAGACACCATGGAATATGTTGAGCCATTCCCATAATTTGACAGCCAACTCTCTCAAAAGGCCACCATTATCGAGGAGATCCAACACCAGATCAGCTGTGCCAGCTCAACCTTCTACAAGTTACAGCAATGAATCAGCAAAATACCTAATGTGCAGAGCAGTTGCTGTCACCACATTCCTGTGCTGCAGTGAGGCCTGGACTATAAGAGCATTAAAAAATTCCATCAGCAATGCCTCTGCCACATCATCTGGATTCAATGGGAGGACATTTGAGCAAATGCTAATGTCCTTCTTGAAGGCAGATTCATAAGCATTCAGGTAAAACTCCTGAAATCCAACTTTGATGGACTGGACATTGTATCCGGATGGCTAAAAACTGTGTCCCCCTAAGCGCCTGTTCTCTCAACTTTGAAATGGCCAATGATCCAGGGGAGGACAAAGAAAAAGTTTCTATGACACTCTGAAGTTCTCCTTGAAGCACAGCCATAATGACTGAGAGGAGCTTGCTACCATTCATTCAGAATGGTGACAACTTGTCCATCAAGTTGCATCACGCTTTGAGACCCAATGTCTTAATGGTGAAGCAGTGCAGTGGCAGAGAAGGAAAGAAAAGGAAGCAAATCCTGCACTCCAGATCCCACTACCTTGTTGGATGTCTGCCCCATGTGCCCAAAGATCTGAGGATTGAGAATCAGCCTGTTCAGTCACACGAAGAGCCATGGCAGACTCTCGTCATCCTTGAATCGGGGGACAGCCGATAATGGTATTTTTAGAACAGGGTTGTGATCTTACAAAAATATTCATCGTCGTTTTGAAAAGGTGGAGTCTATTTTTTTCTTTCACCCTAAAAGTGCTTCGTAGAACCTAAACTAACTAAATATTGTATCTTAATTCATTGGGAAACTGGCTATCAATGAAGCATTTACCACATGTCAGCAAAACCAGAACAGCTGAAAGAAGAGAGGACAAGGAAAAGAGTGTTTCATAATGTAAACTTGATCAGGAGCTCAAGGATCCATGAGGTAATTAAAAGGGTCCAGTTCAACCTAGTGATGGAAATTTTGAATTGTCCTATCATTGTATTTATGTTGAAGTGATTCAAGATGAAAGAAACATGGTAAGAAGATCAACAACTATGATTGCCTGCACCCACCAACTGACTGTGCTCAGAACCTTTATAGATCTGTGCCATCCACTGCAAGGATACCTGTACTCAAACTGCATCATAAGCATAGCACTGTCGGTGGCAGCCGACTTTTTGAAAGTGAATGCTCTCTCATTGTTTTCACCATCACTTCCTTGGAAGGGTATCATAGATTGACAAAGGTGGCAATGCTTGTCACACCTGTCCCAGGAATCAGTATCTCCTCTTTACCATCTATGAAACAGAGGGTTTGGATACTGTGCCACTCCTTCATTTGTTCATCACTCTGTCCTGCTTCTCAATTTATTGTGATAGCCATTGGCTTTGTCCATCTAGTATTTTTTTGCCACAAACAACATGTTCTTATTTTTTGATTAAACAGCAGGCATGGATGTTGTACAGTGTCCTCTGTGTCCATCTATTTTACGGTCAGGCAAAGGCATTGTTGAGGCTGAGTTTGATGTTTTCCACAGAATATCTCTTCTCAATGTTTTGACTCACGGTAATGGAAACATTGCTTTGACAAGGTGGAATATGACAAATTAGGGTCCATTCAACAATGCCCCAATGTGATTGACCACGTTCAGGAGAAGGGTACAAAGACAAAATCGGAAAAATACATGAAACACTGATACCCTGTAGTAACAGTGGGCAGAATTTTTCAATTGGTGAGCTGGGGGCGGGGCCTGCTCGCTGACGCGGGATGACGTTGGGGGGAACCCCCGATGTCATCCCCCCATTTAAATATTCAGGAAGGCGGGAGCACAGCCAAATCAGCTGTCCGCCCGCCGACCTGTCATTGGCCAATTGAGGCCATTGACAGGATAATTAAGGTAATTAAAGGCCCTGCCCGTCCAACCTTAAGGCTGGCGGGCAGGCCAGGAGCCCCAGCGGGCAATAGAAAAAACATGAAACCTCATCCACCGGCGGGCGGTTTCATGTCGGTTTTAAAAAACTTTAATAAAGTTTTTGTGATATTTATTAACATGTCCCATCTCGTGTGACATTGTCATATGAGGGGGACATGTTAATATTTTTTTATTTTTCTATTTTTTAACTTTCAAAAACTTTCAGTGATCTCCCTGAGGCAGCACTTAGTCTCAGGGAGATGTGCACTCTTTCGCACGCATATGCGAAAGAGCGCACTCTGGCAGTTGGAGAAACCCCCCGCCCGCACAGGAAGCGCATAGCTTAATTGGCCCGCCCAGTTAAAATGGCCGTGGGGCCTGTTTCGGTGGTGGCGATCGGCTGCCTGCCCGCCGAGCCGGTGGGGTCTGCCCGCCCATCAAGCGCAAAATTCTGCCCAGTCTCTGCTTTGACTCAGCTCTGCAGTACTTGCCTCTTGGCCTTTCAGGCCTTGTAAAAAATGCATAATAAATCCCACAGCACTATTTAAAGAAGAACATGGAGTTCTTCTGACCAACTTTTACCCCACAATTAACACCATTAAAACAGAATATCCAGTCATTATCACATTGCTGCTTATGGGAGCTTGCTATGTGCAAGTTTCCTACATTCCAGCTGTGACTACACTTTGAGGGAACATAATTGACAGTGAAGTACCTTGGGACATCCTGAGGTTGAATAAAATGTTTTTTAATGCAGTCCTTAATTTGAATGCTATAATTTCATTTCAGGTTTTTAGATAGCAGTTATAAATGTATGGTTCACTGTTGACATTTGTTATGTCACCTGAACCTTTCTATCACATTATGGTTTGTAATATTGTGTGTTATTTCATGATAATCAACTGCAGTATCACAGTTTTTATTCCTTAATTGTGAATATAAAGGACATAGAGACCCTGAAATTCATGGGGGTCTACTGGTCTCCTTTTGTAACACTGATAGAACCCATCATCGATTTTAAAGGCCATTATTGTCTACTGTGATGAAGCAAAAACAACTTAAAGCAATATTAGTCGTGTAATAGGTTATTACCCTATATACCCATATAAAAGTTGAATCTTTGAGACCAATTTTTTGGGCCAAAAATCAGACGGTCAACTCTTACAAGGGTAATGTTTTTAAGGGATTGACATGCATACTTGATTTGGACCCAAAAAGACCTTTGCAATGGAATTAAAGTAAAAAGAAAGCAATGCTAAATAATTCTTATTAATTTGCTAACATTTATTTATTTCATAACGGTACAAGCTATATACATTTATCCAACAAATGAGGGAAAATCTAAAGGTTTCCATGCACACCTTTAAATTAATGAGCCATAAATAATAGTAAGTAATTAATAATCAAAACATGGTTTGTTCCCTGAAAAACTCAGGTTGACTTTTACACAAGGGATTTGAAAAATTACATTTTTTAGGTCAAAAGTCATGGGATCGACTTTTACATGAGATTGACTTTTACACGAATATAAATGGTATTTTTACCTGCTTCACAATGAAGATGAATCAAAAATGCCATGCATTATTTTCATAACCACAGTTGGAACTGGCAGGCTATTTGACTGTGAGGAGTATCACAATCCAGCTCAGTCTTGTTCTCATCTGACATCTACACATATACGCTTACCAGGAGAATGAACCGTGGGATGTTTTTCTCTTCCCCGGTTCCCGGATGCTGAGGCCACTTATCGTGCCTTATTAACCAACTGTTTAAGATGAGGTCATTCGGCACAGACTCAAACCTGATGCCCTCCTTGTCTGTATGGGCCTTTTTTAGACTAGGCAGTGCAATGACCAACTGAGCAACCAATGCAGCTGAGATAAGCTTCATTTAACTTATTTGAGAACTGCAAGTTAGTATTTGTTGCAGGAAGGTAGTGTGTTTCCTTATTTCCTGCTGAGTGCCAGACTCCTCTGACCTATTGTGAAAGGGTTGACTGTAATTAAGCCAGTTGTTCTTAGAGTAAGATTTTCTCACAGAAAAAATGATGCATGCAATCCATAAGGAAAAACAGCTAATCAAGCCCTGTACATTCACTTGAGGAATTAGCCAGGTAACCTATCACGGGTCAAAGAGTCTTGTTATCCATTGGCCAACTGTTTATTTTATGGAGCACAAAGTCCATTTATATTTTGACTAGGAAACTGATCACATACAACACTGTTTCTCAAGCCTGCTCACTGAATTGTGGCGTTGCACATTCGACCAAAAGCTGATCAGCACGTTATATCAATAGCTTTCTCACACCGGATTGTGTAAATTGATCTTTTACAATTTTTCTCTGTGACAGATTCTGTAAGCAACAAGATAAATCATTCCTCCTGTGGCTTTTTTTATTGATTGCATGGACCTGTATAGAAACTACACCTCTCCTGCTGTGACCAGAAAACCCTTAGAACAGCAGACGTTTTTTCCCATTTGAACGGAGTATAGATACATTTGTTTCAGCTTCAAAAGCTTTGTCTACAAACTGATGTCAAGCCAGTTTGTCCACTGCAGTGAGGCTTTTCTATTTTATATTCTGTTCTGTGAAATTTATTTTTCCTATACAGTGGTTTACGCTCCTTTTAAGTTTATGACATTGTTAGGTCTGCATAGATTAAAGAATAACACTGATTTAAACCCAATAAAAGCAAGGAACAGCATTTGAGCTTCAGTGAAGGTGAGAAATCTGTATATGGTATAGGCATTTACAAAGAGGATGCTGGATGCTTGTTGGTGATTTATGAATAATCCATTTAAGGGGTTCAGATGACAGAGGGCAAAGCTTCCCCATTTTATGTGAATTTGATGACCTAAACTCTGCACTGTCAGGTGTTTTACAATATATACTGGCTAGTGATTGTCAGTGATCCTAATATGAACACAATATTTGTTGATGGTGGTTTATTGGTTTGGTGTTGTAACTATCTGCATCCTTTGGAAAATAAATAGTGCTGTATGACGTATGACCTTAAGGAATTTGAAATTCAGATCCAT
The DNA here is from genome assembly GCF_964194155.1 of Cetorhinus maximus. Taxonomy (NCBI): domain Eukaryota; kingdom Metazoa; phylum Chordata; class Chondrichthyes; order Lamniformes; family Cetorhinidae; genus Cetorhinus; species Cetorhinus maximus. Next base: position 61,716,586 of record NC_135885.1, on the reverse strand, counting down.
AGTGCCACTGGAGATCAGTGCCTATGCTGTGCCCCATGCTGAGAAGGTCACTTGCACAGGGTTCCCCTGCAAGTGCTGAAAGCATGTGAAGTGATGCTACAATAACACCTCTCAGCCCGACCAGCTGATGTGACACCCAACTTCCAAATATAAGCCATGTAGTTCCGTTGGATGAGTCCCCTGGTCACTCACTAAGGAACAAGCATTCAGCTGCAGGAGGGGTCTAGCACTGATGGTTCTTAACGGCCAGGCACCTAACTTGAAGGTAATGAAATTTTGAATGACTTCTACCATTGCAAATTCTCTAGAAGTGCTTTGGAGTGTTTTTCGAGGTGTTGTGGTGAGTTCTAGGATTTTGTAAGGAATGTACTGCATCCTCACGAGGAGGGCAGTGGATTGACAGACCTATCCCCAGAAAAGCTGCAACAGGTATGGGGGATGCAGTTGCAGTGCCTCTGGGCCAAATTAGAACTGACTCTTCCATGCTCCTTGATAGTGACAGAAGACTGTCTGTCAGGCCAGCCAATGCACCCAGCTTCTTTTGAATACATGTCGATCAGTGTTCCCCTGTATACCACCCTATTGAAATCCTCATCTGAGATCTCTGCAGCAGAGCTTGTCTGCAACCTTGCCCTCACTCAGATGGCACATGTAACATCCTTTCCCTCTGGTGTGGCTGCAGTCCACACATGCCCGCTGACTCAACAAGTACAGATCCTAACTCTACATCGTGGCCAGAATCTTCTGTTCGTTGAGCAGGGGCGGGCCCCGCTCGCCGACTCGTAAAATGACACGCGGTGATGTCGGGCGGGCGTCCTGACGTCACCGCACGTCATTCAGATCCTCGGTTCGGCGGGCACGCAGCAGAGTTTGCTGCGCGCCCACCGACTGTCAAAGGCCTATTAAGGCCATTTAGATTCCAATTAAGATCGTTAACTGAGCTACCTGTCCAACCTTAAGGTTGGTGGGCAGGTGAAGAGCCCAGACGGCCTTCGCATTTATCATGAAACCTCATCCACGGGTGGGATGAGGTTTCATGAAGGATTTATAAATTAAATTAATTTTTAAATTAAAATTCATTGACATGTCCCAGCTTATATGACACTGTCACATGAGGGGACATGTCTTTAAAAGTTTTGTTTTTCTTCATTAAAATTTTTAAAAATCAAACTAATCTCCCTGAGGCAACTCAGATTGGGGAGATTTCTGCGCTCTTTCATGCAGGCCCCGACTCAGCCTCCTCCCCCCGCCCGCACAGGGATGCTTTAGGGTGTGTGTCACGCGGGGCGGGTCTTAATTGGCTCACCCACGCAAAATGGCAGCACCTAGCTGATCGCGGGCAGCAATCGGCTGCGTTCCTGCCCACGCCTGCTCCCGCCCAACCCGAGAAAATTCTCCCCCATGTTTTAAGGGTGTGCACACCAATATCTGAGCTAGTGGCTGTGAGTGACAGATCAAGATTGAGGGATGGGGCCTCTTCCGCAGTGTTGTGCTGTTACTCTCTCTGCTCCTTCTGTGGCTAGGCAGGTGTCTGGGAGCAGAAAATCAGAGGGAACGGTTGGGGTGATCGAGAGAATCTGAGCTGGGTGGAAAGCAAGAGGTCCATGGTCAAACCATCTGTAGCATGCGCTTCAAGCCAAGTAGCTGACTGAGAGTAAGCTGGGAGCTGAGAACGGACAAAAGGCAGGGACATACTGTCATCCTCAATGTTCCCAGCAATGCCAGATGCAACAACCTTTGCTGCAGCCGGCACCCTGATGCAGAGAATCATCTCCATTGTAGGGCTCAGGAAATGTAGGAGTCCTTGTCCTTCACCAGTTCTGCTCTGCTTTTTATTGTGTGCCACCTTGTCCTACAAGAGGAAAGGCAGAAGGTCAGTGATTGTATTGCACTGTGTTTGGTTGATATGTCTACCACAGCTGAATAGCGAGGCTATGTGGAGGCAATGGGAGCTGGGGGAGTAGCTGACATCATTGGAATGTGCGTGAGTGTGAAGTGGAGTATCTGGATGTTGGGTGTGAATTGAGTGTGTCAGGGAGTGCTGCTGAGTGAGTAATGGGGCTGTGGTGCATTAAGCAGCTTGAGAGGCTGTGTTAGGAAATAGAGATACTTAGGTAAGTTATATTTGTAGGTGTTAGGAATGAGTTTTAGCTTTGAAGTTTAAGTTTGATTTGTATTTCTGTACCTGTGTATTAGGAAAGGTCAATGGAGTTTTAGTTTCACTTTTAAAAAGTGCTTGCATTTCTAATGAGGAGTTTTATGATTCCTAAAAAGAAGGTAAACAATCACGGGTAGAAGAATTGGACTGTTGCCTAGCAACAGGGGGCCAGAGAGGCAGGTCCCTCCCACAGACACACACGCAAGAAGAAGGACAGTAGTTTGATTTGGAAGCTGTTGGAGTTCAGCTGGTTTGGAAGACAGCTGCCAAAAGAAGCCACCTGGAAGGGACAGATAGCCAGTCCTAAGCTAAGGAAAACCCCAAAATATAGGGGAGTGGAGGATGGGAAAGTCCAAAGCAGACCTTCTCGTCAAGGAAGGACAGGAACCTGGAAAAAGCCCTGTTAATGAAGTTGAGAGTGAGAGACAGAGAGAAAGGCTCCAAATCTCAGATTTAAAGAGACAAAAGCTGCAGAAAGCAGATTTAAAGTGAGAACAGCTTGCAAGAGGCAAGTAGGTCCAAATAGACAACTGAAGGTATGTAACTCTTTGCTATGGGCATGTGAAGCAGTAGTGGTACTGTTCACAGCTGAGTTGGTGAGTGAGCGTGTGTGGAAGAAAGCTTGAATGCATGTGGTGACTCAGGGGAGAGGAACATTGGATTGAGCATTCCAAACCCTGGAGATGAAACCTTGCAGAAGTCGCCTGAGAGAAAGCATCGATTTGGAAGAAGATTCCAAAGCGAGTTCTTGCAGAGTGGAGATTGGAATCCCTTATGTGAAAGATGGAGTTCAGTGAAACTGGTTGGCTCATGGTGTGACAAGCGTCTGGGGTGAGTTGAGGAGAGATCCATAGCATCTGGTTGAGGTGACATCTGTCACTTGGTATCAGAGCGTGTCTGACCACACTATGGTGCCTATTGGTACATGGACTGTGCACTTACTGTGGATATTAGTGTATAACATAGCTTGTGTAACTTGTGTTATCCTTACAAATCTGTATATGTCTGTAAAAGGTATAGTTGTGAAGGGTATTGTAACATAGTTCATCTTTTCTTGTTTAATAAATGTTTAATTCTTTTGTTAAAAGTTCATCAGCTGACTCCTGTGACTATGTTCAGTAGCTACTCTCCATGTATCTAAACAAACAAATAAAAGTTAGGATCTATCAAGCTGGTTTCCACTCTGGGATCGGGCTTGTCCAAGGGTAACTGCAGCTAGGCTCATAACAGGCTGTTACAGCAGTGGATAAAAGATGCAGTCACGGACCTGGAACAAGAAGTTTTAGACTTCTTGCATATAAAATTCTGATAGGGCTGGATAGACTAGATGCAGGGATGATGTTTCCTAGCTGGGGGGTCTAGAACAAGGGGTCATAGTCTCAGGATACAGGGTAGGCCATTTAGGACTGAGAAGAGGAGAAACTATTTCACTCAGAGGGTGGTGAACCTATGGAATTCTCTACCACTGAAGGCTGTGGAGGTCAAGTCACTGAGTATATTTAAGAAGGGGATAGATAGATTTCTAGGTTCTAAAGATGTCAAGGGGTATGGGGAGAGAGCAAGAGTGTGGCGTTGAGATAGAGGATCAGCCATGATCATGTTGAATGGCGGAGCAGGCGTGAAGGAGCAACTCCTGCTCCTATTTCCTATGTTTCTATCTTCAGGTCCAGACACTGGGAATTGACCTCTCTGGCCACCTCCCAATCCCATCAGAAGGGGTTCTTGATGACCCCCCCCCCCCCCCCCCCCCAAGGAACTATAGTGCCTCCCCTCCTGCCTACCTCCATCATGAAAACCTTCACCCATGACCCTGAACCTCCTCTCTGCCCTCATGTTCAATTTCCTTGTTTGTAAGTGCAGGGATAGTATTCTACCACAGCCTCCTGTAATTCAGTGCAGTTTCCCTTTAAAAGGGACAGACTGCCTTCAAGAACAGAGGCTTTCTGTGCCACGTGCTATTAGCATACAATGCTTATCTCGCTGCTGAGTGGTGGGGCTGGATTTGCATGCTGCTTACACCTCAACAGGCATGTGTAGGTTGTGCACCCTAGTGTCCAAAAAAACAACACAGACTACATTCTTTCCCATGATCTTTGAATGAGGTTACCAGAGGGAAAAACTTCTACTGTCTATTTCTAGTCAAATGGTAAATTAATTATTTTAGAATGTTTTTATAATTTTGCTACAATTGAGAGACCAGAGATAAAGCTCTCCTCACCTTACCACCACCACACCCCCACTGCTCTGCGCTCCACTATCTGCAAGCTCCTTTGGATAGTACATTACAGAAATATTCAGCATCTACAGTGTGAATGACTTACACCCTGGATTTTATACTCTAGACGTATTCCACTGGTTTGTGTGCTCAGCCATGTGCTTCACGTTTCAGGAATGCATCTTGGGACTTTAGTGGCTACCATTGTGACTTTTGGCCCATTAAAATAAACAGATGGATAATCATGGAAAGTGTGCACTCAGAATCCCTATATGCATTCTTGCATGGTGAACTCTGCACCAGGAACACAAATTTATAAAATTACCTCCTTTTTTATTGTAAATTATGTCAATTTAGTGTCCTACCTAAACACATTACTTTCTGTAATAATAGGTTTAATGGCTTGGCTTTCATAATTTAATTCACATGTGCAATACAAACATGTCAATAATCTCATACACCCCATTCACTATTGTTTTCCAATACACCATCATGGTGGTGATGCATTTATATAGCTCCTTTAGCAAAATAAAATGGACCAAGGTAATTCACAGAATAATGGGGAAGATGTTGGGGGAAGTGACAGAAAGCATGATCAACCAGATGCATTTTTTGGGAGGATCTGTCGGTGAGTGGAAAGGTAGAAAATTACAGAGATTTAGGGAGAGTGCTCCAGAGTGTGGGTTAGTTCTGGAAGTTGGACCAGAGTTAAGAAGGGCAGAAGGACATAGGGCATATTTTGGTATATAGGGCTGAAGAGGTTTGCAAATGTTGAGAGAGCAAGTAGATGAGGAAAAGGATTTTGAAATCAGTGCAAGGGGAGGTGTGGATGAGAAGCACATGGAATTTGCCAAGGAGTGTGTACACCATGTTCATCACTGGAGTTGGCAAATGGATGAGAAACCTGTTATATTTATTCAGGTAAAAATTTCAACAAGTGCTTAACATACAAGTACAACATTTCTATGTGTGCTTGTTTTATACATACATTAATCCATTTAAAATAAATGAGTTATCACCTGCCTTAAATTAATGTACACAGGAATATTTGGGTTACTTTAATGATCCCATGCTCCCAGCATTGTAGTCCTGATTATCTGATCCATACTGTCTGGGAGCAGAGAATTATCCTTGTGTTAAGTGTTGATATATAAAATTTGCCAGTTGGAGTTTATACTCTATAAGCAGCCAGCAAGCAGCAGTTGGTCCCTGTCTTTACTACTTGGCAAGCCTTTCTGCATTAGTTCACAAGCACGTGATGCAATGAAATGAATTGCATTGACACACATTGTCATGCCATTTGTGCAGCTTTAGCATATAGCATATATCTACTGTGATTCTTCTCCCTCACAACCAAAACAAAAGATTTTAAAAGATATTTGTGAAGCTAATATGGCTTTAGGATCAGAATAAGCACAATGAAAAAAATTGGCAAATTATCTATTTCCATCAGTACAGCAGCAGACTCAGGGACTATAGATTCACTGAAAACACTTTGAAATGGTGAGGTCTCCAATACTACAACAATATAAAACCTTTGGTAACTTTAATTGTGTGATTAAGCTGATCGTTTTGACTAATTATATACATCTTATGTTCTAAAAGTTCCTCCTCTCCTGTGTCTTGTTCTTTTCTCTCTCAATATTTTGCCCACCCTTGTTCCCCTGAAGATATTGGATTCCTTGCTGGGCTACGGTTCCAAATGTGCCCTGCACGCTCAGGCAAGTGTCTGTCACTCATATGTGAGTCCAGACAGCAAATGTTATCAGGCTATTTAACTACAGGAAGCATCACAGAAGAGCCCAATTGTGTCCTCACCCAACATCCACAGACACTGCCCCAACCCATCCATTCCAGCAAGGGCTACTGGTCAGTGATCAGGAGCAAGAACCCTAGCTTTGTTTGACCTCAGTAATCAAGATCACTTGGGAATCATTGTAAAACCTTTGCAGAGATCACTGATGCTGATTGCAGCAAGCTTAGTGAGAACCAGGGATTGAACCGAAAATCTTTGTAGTGTGCATAGTTCAGCCGAATAAACTCATTGAGCCAGTGGGAAGAATCCTTGCTTTATGCTTTTTATCCATCCTCTTACGTGAAAACTGAATGAAACAAGGAGAAGCTTTCAATCAGTAAGTCAGCGTGGTTATTAATCAAGAGGAGTCATTGCTGTTTTGTTGGCCCAGAGGAGCCACACCTCGTTCTGTGTCCTAGTGGTGCCATAATGCAACAGATACAATGCTGGAGGGAGACAATGATGTTTTCTAACACTGATGGCAACGTTCTGTTAAGTGTGACAAAGATAGAAAAAAAGTTATGGTAATGACTGTTTCCTGGCCCCTTTAAGCATGGGATTAAATGTTTCCATTACGCTCTGCCATAAAATGGAAGTGTGTGACTTTGTATCTACAGTTTTCTTGTGAATTTCTGACCTTAGTTATACTGTCTTGCCCCTTTATCACAATCAAGGAAAAAGGTGTAACGCTCCCTCAATACTGTCCCTCCAACCGTGTCAGTTCCTCCTGCACTGCTACAGATGTACACAATGTGAAGAAGCCATTGTAGAGGAAGGGAGGAAATTATAAATATCTTAACAAGATGCAGTCAGATAAATAATCAGTTGTTAAAGTACCGAAGCACAAGCTGTAACATCAGCGGAAATATAAATATAGAGCACTTTTGTTGCTTTTAAATAATACTACAGGTGCTTAGTGCCAAGAGATCCAATTAATGGCTGAGCTATCAGTGACCTATTTAAGTAAAGGCAACTTCCAGCTCCACCCCTAACTCCGCACAGGAGGTCACTGTGGGAAAAGTCATTTTCTTCCCAGCTGGCTTTCCAAACCTAATGAGTTAACAATTGAAATATAGGAAGTTGCTTCTAAGGTCAGGAAGGCACCATTTTGACAATACTACGGGGTTCAGAAATGATGCTGCTGCTATAAACGGGGGCATTGCAAGTTGAACTGTTGGCGAGTTTCAAAAAAGCAAAGTGGCAGAAGGTAGTGAAAGATGATCTGTGAAATAATACAAGAAAAATGAGTTATTTTCAGATTACCTTGTTAGATGTGAGAGTAGCAAAGGTCAGCAGACTGGAACAATGGAAAGGTCCTAGGTTGAATAACACCAGGGAATATTAACCTAGGACCTCCAGGTCAAGCATGACTGAATTAAAGAAAACATTGAAACAGCAGTGGTCCGAGAAGGATAAGTGCAAAAGTCAAAGAGTTAAGGAGGAGGAGTCTCTCAGTTATCAATTAGAGTCAAGAGGAAGGTCCTTATCAAGTAAAGGCTAGGGACAGTTCACTTAGTGCAATTTCCGTTGATTTGATTTTAACTTTTAACAACCGCCTTATAGCAGATATTGAATAATGATGAAACATAATCCATGCTTCCTCTCTGGTCAATTGTTAGTGTTTGACAAACATTTAAATGGCAAGTGTCTGAACCTATTATATTAAGCTCTGATCTCAGCATGTCATTGAGGTGCTGTGCCAAGTAAAGGGCATGCACTTCACAGGAAGGGAGGAATAATTGGAGGGCAGCTCTCTCTGGGAAGTTCTCACACACTCTGACAGTTTACAGGACAGTTTGAGCAGAAGAATGGGAACTGGTCACCCACCTACTCACTTGCCTGTTGTGTGGTGTATGACACAGACAAAGGGAATTACAGAGCAGTTTGGGAAGAAAAATATAAAAGGGCTTAAAAATCATAATCAGCCACTAACGTCAGCAAATATGCAGGAATATTGTAGTTGCTCATTAACTGGGTCATGTGGTGTAGTCTGTGCACTTTTAAATTATTTCTTCTTCAAGTTTTGTCATCCTCTGCACAAACTTAAAATGGAACAGGCAATATAAGAGGGCTGACTTTCCTTACTATTCTATTAGAATGGTGTTGTGAAACAAAATTGGGAAGAAATGTTATTCCCCTCTACACACAACCATAAAAGCAGAAGTGGTTTAGATTATGCTGGTGTCTATATGCCTCTACACAACTACCAGCTTGTCATCTTAATAAATTAACGATGTTTTGCTCCCTTTAAATGAACTATGACTATTCTCCTCATCAGACATTGAGGCTGGAATTTTCCAGCACCCTGGGGCCAGTGAGCCATTGAAATCTCCGTTTATATTGGCGGGACAGAAAGATCATGCCGGCATGGGGGGGCTGGAAAATTCCGGCCTGAGACTCTGAAATTGTGATGTGGAATATTAGTGTGAAGATGCTGAATATAATCATTTGAAATTCCTTTCCCATTGTTTTAGTGGATATGTTACCATGTTTATTGTAAAATCTCTGCCATAATAGTTCAAAGAGGAATTTCAGATGAGTGTGTTAATCATTTGCAAGGAAAAAATTCAACATCATTATGTCCATTTCCTGGGCGGAAAAACCATAAAACCATAGAAAAGTTACGGTGCAGAAAGAGGCCCATCGTGTCTGCGCCCGCCAATAAAAGAGGAAAAAAAGAAACTAGCCGCTCATTTTTATCCTACTTTCCAGCACCTGGCCCGTAGCCTTGCAGGTTACAGCACTTCAGGTGCAGATCCAGGTACCTTTTAAATGAGTTGAGCGTTTCAGCTTCAACCATCGATTTAGGCAGAGAATTCTAGACGCCCACCACCCTCTGGGTGAAAATGTTTTTCCTCATGTTCCCTCTAATTCTTTTACCAACCACCTTAAATCTATGCCCCCTGGTAATTGACCCCTTAGCTAGGGGAAACAAGTCTTTCCTGCCTACCCTATTTAGGCCCCTCATAATTTTGTACACCTCAATTAGGTCACCCCTTAGCCTCCTCTGTTCCAAGGAAAACAACCCTAGCCTATCCAATCTCTCCTCATTGCTGCAGTTTTCAAGCCCTGGCAACATTCTTGTAAATCTCCTCTGTACTCTCTCCTGAGCAATTATGTCCTTCCTGTAATGAGATGACCAGAACTGTGCACAAAATTCCAGCTGTGGCCTAACCAGCATTTTATATGGTTCCATCATTACATCCCTGCTTTTGTAATCAATACCTCGTCCAATAAAGGAAAGCATTCCATATGCTTTATTTATCTCCTTATCCACCTGTCCTGCCACCTTCAGGGACCTGTGGACATGCACTCCAAAGTCTTTCACTTCCTCAACCCCTCTCAATATCCTCCTATTTATTGAGTGTTCCTTAGCCTTGTTTGCCTTCTCCAAATGTATTACCTCACACTTCTCTGGATTGAATTCCGTTTGCCACTTTTCTGCCACCTTAATCAAAGCATTGGTATCATTCTGGAGACAACAGCTATCCTCTTCATTCTCAACTACATGGCCAATTTTTGTGCCATCTGCAAATTTCTCAATCATGCCTCTAAATCATTAATGTGTACAACAAACAGCAAGGGACCCAACACTGAGCCCTGTGGAATGCCACTGGAAACCGCTTTCCATTCGCAAAAACATCCATCGATCATTACCTTTGGTTTACTGTCTCTGAGCTAATTTTGGATCCAACTTGCCACCTTCCCCTGTATCCCATGGGATCCCACATTTTTGACCACTCTGCCATGTGGGGGATCAATGTTGGGGGATTAATTTCAGGCCATGATCTCCTGTACCCAATCTCCCCTGGAAATGTGTCAACTGCCAAACTGGAAGACACCAATTGTGCATGCAGGGTAACCATCTGAGATCCAGGTCTTTGTGGAACCTGGTTGAAATTCCACTCTTTGCTCCTTTAAGATGTTCCTTAAAATCTACCTCTTGACCAAGCTTTTGGTTATTGACCCTAATACCTCCTTATGCGGCTAGGTGTCAGATATTGTTTGATAATGCTCCTGTGAAACACCTTGGAATATTTCACTACCTTAAAGGCGCTATATAAATGCAATTTGTTTTTCTTATAGCAATTCATCCAGTTGTGCTGGATCTTTAACAGCCTACCCTTAAAGGAAACAGGAAATTGTTCAAAATTGGCAAGAAAACCTTACAATAGTGTTGTTTTTTTGGAGCCAGAAGAAGCAAGAGTGTTGCTTCTGGCTTCACAAAAAATCTTCCAGATCACTACCACAGCAAATGTTGGCAGTTATTTTCCTCATATTGTCCCGTATGTTCCGTTCAAATATCCACGTACATCAAAAGCTGCTTTTGCATTAGTCTTCAACAGTTGGCTCTCATAAGGTAAATTTCACAAAGTCAGCAGCCACATTAAAATAAATCTGGTGGGTTTTTGTAGTTTGGTGCCCAGAAAGCTCCAGTTTTGCTACACCTTCTGAGGTCAGTAAATGCAAAGCTTTGGCAGCAGACATTGCACTTTTGGAGTGACATTGTGCCAGAATGTCATGATATCATCAGACAAACATACCAATAATCTCTCTCTAGTGATGTCATGGCACAGAAATTATGAAGGCAATAATCCATCAGTGTTGGTCTGCAGATAGGCAGAATGGTGGTTTCAATGGTGCAACTAATTTACCAAAGACTGTTTCTACATTACAAAAGTAGACGTAGGAAAGTGGCACAGTTAGTTCACTCTCCCAAAACCTAGGCAGCAATGTCAATGCCAGGCACTGTGGCCTGAATTTTCACTCCCAAGTCTGGAGCGCAGAGTCGAGACAACTGCATGCAGTATTCACAACAAGGTAGATGATTTAAAGGCACAAATAGAGAAAAATTGGTATGATCTCATTGCTATTACTGAAACATGACTACAGAGTGACCAAGACTGGGAACCGCATATTCAAGGATATTCGACGTTTAGGAAGGGCAGGCAAAAAGGACAAAGAGGTGGTGTTGCACTGATAATAAGGGATGGGATCAGTACATGAGTAAGGGAGGATCTCAGATCAGAAGAACAAAATGTGGAATATGTTTAGGTGGAGCTAAGAAACAGCAAGGGGCAGCAAACATTGGGAGGAGTTGTTTATAGGCCAACAAATAGTATTGGTAGTGTGGGGTATGGTATTAATCAGTAGATTAGAGAAGCATGTAGTATGTGTAACACTGTAATCTTGGGTGGCTTCAATCTGCTTATAGGCTGAGTAAACCTAATGAGCACTAATGCTGTGGAGGACAAGTTCCTGGAGTGTGTTTGGAATGGTTTTCTAGAGCAGCATGTTGAGGAACTGACTAGAGAACTGGGTATTTTAGATCAAGTATTATATAACGAGAGAGGGCTAATTAATAATCTTGTTGTAAAAGAATCTTAAGGGATGGGTGACCATAATATGATAGAATTTTACATTACATTTGAACGTGAGGTAGTTCAGTCTGAAGCCAGAGTGTTAAATTTGAATAAAGGAAATTATGGAAGTATGAGGGGCAAATTGACTGAGGTGGATTGGGAAAATACATTAAAAGGTATGACGATGCACAGGCAATGGATAATCTTTAAATAATTAGCGCATAATACACAGCAACCATTCATTCCTTCTAGGCACAAAACCCAAAAAGAAAAGTCAGTCAACCATGGCTAACAAAGGAAGTTTAGGATTGTATAAGATTAAAAGAAAAGGCCTATAAAGTTGCCAGAAATATTGGTAAACCTGAGGATTGGGAGGATTTTAGAATACAGCAAAGGAGGACCAAGAAACTGATAAAGAAAGGGAGAATAGAATATGAATGCAAACTAGCAAAAATATATAAAAACAGACTGTAAAAGCTTCTACTGGTATGTGAAAAGGAAACATTTGGCTAAGACAAATGTGGGTCCATTATGGGCAGTCAGGAGAATTTATAATGGGGAATAGAGAAATGGCAGAGAAACTAAATGATTACTTTGTTTCTGTCTTCACTGAGGAAGATACAAGAAATCTCTCAGAATTAGAGATCCAAGGGACTAGGGAAAATGAGGAACTGAAGGAAATTAATATTAGTAAGAAGTATTAGTATTGGAGAAATTGGACTGAAGGTTGATAAGTTCCCAGCACCTGATATTCCATATCCCAGAGTGTTGAAAGAGGTAGCTAGGGAGATAGTGGATGCATTGGTGATCGTCTTCCAAAATTTTATAAATTCTGGAACAGTTCCTGCAGATTGGAAGGTAGCAAATGACACCCCACTATTTAAGAAAGGAGGGAGAGAGAACACAGGGAACTACAGAACTGTTAGTCAGACATCAGTAGTAGGGAAAATGCTAGAGTCTATCTAAAGGGTGTGATAAATGGACACTTGGATTATAATGATCTGATTGGGCATTGTCAGCATTGATTTATGAATGGGAAGTCATGTTTGACAAAGCTATTGGAGTTTTTTGATGATGTTACTAACAGAATTGATAAAGGGAAGTATACTTGGATTTTCAGAAGGTTGGTTAGCAAAATTAAAGCACACGGGACAGGAGGTAATATATTGGCATAGATGGTGATTGGCTAACCGACAGAAAACAGAGTAGGAATAAATGGGTCATTCTCATGTTGGCAGGCTGTGACTACTGGGGTCCTGCAAGGATCAGTACTTGGGCCCCAGCTGTTCACAATTTATATCAATAATTTGAATGTGGAGACCAAATGTAATATTCCCATGACACAAAGCTAGCTATGTGCGTTGTGAGGAAGATGCAAAGCAGCTTCAAGGGGATTTGGACAAACTTAGTGAATGGGCAAGAACATGGCAGATAGAATTTAATGTGGGAAAATGTGAGGTTATCCACTTTGGTAGGGGGAACATATGTGAAGGGTATTTCTTAGATGGTAAGAGATTAGAAAGTGTAGATGTACGAAGGGACCTGGGTATCCTTGTCCATAAGTCACTGAAAGCTAACATGCAGGTGCAGCAAGCAATTAGGAAGGCTAATGAAACGTTAGCCTTTATTGCAAAAGTATTTGCATACAGGAATAGTTAAGCCTTGCTTCAATTGTATAGAACCTTGGTTAGACCGCACCTGGAGTACTGTGTGCAGTTTTGGTCCCCTTACCTTAGGAAGGATATTATTGCCATAGAGGGAGTGCAACAAAGGTTCACCAGGCTTGTTCCTGGGATGGCAGGACTGTTATCTGAAGAGAAATTGTGGAAACTGGACCTGTATTTTCTCAAGTTTCAAAGAATGAGAGGTGATCTCATTGAAACCTACAAAATACTTAAAGGGATAGAAGGGTAGGTGCAGGTAAGACATTTCCCCTGGTTGGGGAACAAAACAGGGGACACAATTTCAAAATAAGGGGGAAGTTACTTAGGACCGAGATGAGGAGAAATGATTTTACTCAGAGAGTTGCGATTCTTTGGCATTCTCTATCCCAGAGGGCTGTGGAAGCTCAATCATTGAGCATGTTTAAAGAAGAGATTGACAGATTTCTAAATACCAAAGATATTTGGTATTTGGACATGTGGGCTTTGCTGGCTGGGTCAGCATTTCTTGCCCATCCCTAGTTGCCCTTGAGAAGGTGGTGGTAAGGTGCCTTCTTGAACCGTTGCAGTCCATGTGGTGTAGGTACACCCATGGTGCTATATAAGGTGATAGGAATAAGGGGATAGTGTGGGAAAAAGGGATAAGGGGATAGTGTGGGAAAAAGACATTGAAGTAGATGATCAGTCATGAATGCATTGAATGGCAGAGAAGGCTTGATAGGCTGAATGGCCTACTCCTGCTCCTATGTTCCTACCAGTTCTGCAAACAGGACCCAGGAAAAAGTGCCCTGGAACTTCAGATTTTCTTTTGGGTGGGTGGAGTTGGGTTTTATGCGAGCCATGGTAGAAACAATGAGGAGGCTGCAGGTGTGAAGGCAAGCTGGGCAGAAGTCCTGCCTCAGCTGCGCAATCAGTCATGCAACACTAATCCTGTAATGATGACCCTCAGGCTTATGTCAATAGACAGAGAAAAATAGCAAGCGTTGTTTTTTTAACACTCCAGACAGCTTTTTCAATTATTTATGTGGCAGGAGTTTTAAATGCCTTGGCAACTTGACAGCTCATTTTGAGAACAGCCTTTGACAGTTCCTTTTGACAGTTTTCTTGACAGTTTCATTTGACAGCTCTCTTGACAGTCCCAATGAGCTTGACAGTCCCAATGAGCTTGACAGTCCCAATGAGCTTGACAGTTCCAATGAGTTTATGCATTTTATATGCACGTCTATTTTTAATAATCTCAAAGGGCACCTTATCTGTCCCAAAGGGCACATTGCCACTCCCGCAGGGCACCTTAACTCTCCCAAAGGTGCCACAGGACCACATCCAAAAGAGTACCCTACCTCTCCAAAAGAACTTCGGCCGCTTTAGACCTTCTTGTACCAAGTCTAAAGTGCACAAGCTGTGTTTTGAAGACCCCACTGGCAAAAATCACATCAGCCTGAGGCAGCTGCTCTTTAACATGTGCAATTGTCCCTGTTGAACCACGGATGTGCAATTTAGAACCCGGCCCCATTCCACCCCTGCGAGAATGGTAGGTGCTGGGGTCAGAGGCGGGACTTCTGGATCCAGGGCTCTGCAGCCACAGATGCTCTCCGTCTTCACAAAAATTCAGGCCCCTGTTCATTGGTGTTTCTGAAATCAAGGGATGGTCAATAAATGCTTGCCTAGTCAGCACTGCCCACATCACATGGACGAATAAAAAAAAATTCTTAACCTTCAAAAGTATTCTCAAAAGATGGGGTTCAGGAGATTACAGGGAATGGCCCCTGCACCTAAATGAATAGGTCGGAAGAACACATGATACAATCAAGTTGGCAAGCTCTGGACACCTAATAGGCATCCCAGGTAACTCACCAGAGAGGAGACCTTGAAGATCGGGCTGCTGGGTCCCTGAAAGTGGATCACTAATGGTGCATGTACTATCATTGGGCCCCGCTGGGTGGTAGAGGTCATCAGCAGCCACAATCCTGGTATAACTGCTAGGATTATGTCCCACACAATTTACATAAAATAGTTTCATCCTGCTTCTACACATGAACAATGGTTGGTAATTGTTCAAGTGTTGGAATTCATGCAGGTAGTGAGGCCATCTGCAAGAGTTTTTCTGATAGCATGGTGACAATAGTTTACATTATCTGTTATGTGTTTCTTTTTCCACTTTTGTTTCTTGTGCCTTTTATAGACAAATAATAAAAGGATCAGCCTGTACTCCGAGATTAATGCACTGTCAAAGATATGGTTCCTTTTTTCACCCAACTCATCAGCTGTGCTCAATGACCTCGCTTAAGTGTTTAGACTTGGGGCTAAATACCTCATCCTGCAACAATGACATGACTTGCAATAATACAAGTGCTCTGCTTCTGATAAAGCTGCACTGAATATGTAGCAAAATATATAGGCAGGGTGAAAATTATGCAAATATGAAGTAATGCCCACTTTTCACATACAGTTACATTGGTTCTGTTTTATTCATTCATGGGATGTGAGCACCACTGACTAGGCCAGCATTTATTGCCCATCCCTAATTGCCTTTGTTTAGAGGGCACTTAAGAGTCAGCCACATTGCTGTGGGTCTGGAGTCACATGTAGGCCAGGACAGCAGATTTCTTTCCCTAAAGGACATTAGTGAACCAGATGAGCTTTTCAACAATGGTTTCATGGTCATCATTAGGCTTTTAATTCCAGGTATTCATTGAATTCAAATTTGACCATCTGCCATTGTGGGATTCAAACCCAGGTCCCGGAGCATTACTCTGGGCTCTGGAATACTAGTCCAGTGACAATACCACTATGCCACTGCCTCCCCTAATGGTGTGTACCATCACTAAAAGAGCATCAATGGAATTTGCATGAAAACATCATGGGACAGCATACTTATTAGTATTTTGATGGGGATGCTGTAAATTAAGCCCATTGCAATTGCATTCTTACTGCTCTCTCAGAGCTTACAACAGGTGTCTCAACTGACACTTTTCACCGGAGGTTGTGGTCATCTATTATACTTTGAAATTACAGCAGTTCTGTAACTGGTTAGGCTAAGGCATTGCTTTATTATGTGCTGTGTGATATGTGATGTGCTTGGGGATACTCTTCCTCCTACAGTATCTGCCTGTAGTGTTACGACATTCATTCTGTACATTGCTACCCTTTATCCACCAGTTTTCTGCCATACAAAAGTAAATAGATAATTAAAATGTCATATCATGGAGATTTATCAATGTGGCATGAGCCTGAGGAATGAATTTAATGTTTGCCACTTCGACTCAAAGTCCACCTCAGGTACCTGCAATTCCATGTGCCTCCAGTAGAGCTTTGTTCTGTGACTGATGTATGTGAATTGTGATTTAAAGTCATGATGAAAAGAATCATAACTGTCAAAAAGAGACACTGGTGGGGTTTTGTCAGAGGCTATGCAGCCTTGCAAATGTGAAAAAAGTAGATGGTTTTAAGAAAGCACTTTTCATGTGAGTAGGATAAAATATCTGAATTGAATCTATTGCCTGGCTCAGTTTGGCTCAGTGTCATATTTTATTTTATATTGGTCCTGCGAAGCACTTTGGGACGTTTTATTACGTTAAAGGCACTATATAAATGTAAGTTGTTGTTTCTGAATTATTGATTTTGTGTTCATGTAGCTGGGTAAGCACTGTATGATTACATTGTCATTACATCCACAGAAATAGCATGTCCAGTGGGCCCTGCACCAAAAAATATGATTAACTTCTGGCAATTGGACAAGGAACTGGGTGGTGTACTGATATTCCACCTCTGTAGAGCGGGCTTTAAATCCAGCTGACAGTAATGGGATGAAAGACCCTGGCTGCTGTTCATGAGATGAGTTTGGTAAAGCTTCAGTTTCTAGTAAGAGTTGACTACACCACAGTTAATTTTAATAAGTGGAAACTCCTAAGGGACTGACTGATTTTTACATCCAGATTCCTGATATACAGTCTCATCAGGTAAAGCTCAGTATTGGGAGTGCAAATTTGTAAAATTACCCCTAGCAAGTTTACAGCTCCAAACTTGCCACTCAAGTAATTTATGTATAATTAATCCTGTACCTAAACCATTGCAGGAGAGCTTGACACTGACATTAGACACCAAAGGAGGTAAAATTCAATAGCACTGGCCTACACCGTTCAATTGATCCGTGTGCTGGATCGAGACACATTTTAATTAAACTAGCAAGCATTGGATGCCTACTTCATGTTTAATGAAGTGGGGGGAGGGAAAGAATTTGAGAAGGAGGAGGTGGCTATCAAGAGGGAGAAGGGCAATTAGGAGGGAGGGGACAATTGGAAGGCAGAGGGTTATTGAGAAGGAAGGGGTGATCTAGAGGGTGAGGGCAATTGCAAGGAAGAAGGGCGATAAAAAGGGAGGGGCAATGCAAATTGAGGGGCGATCGAGAGGGGGGGCAATTTGGAGGGAGGGGGCAATCGAGGAGGGGGTGATTGGACAAGAAGGGGTGATTCTGATTGAGAATATGATTGGGAAGAGGGAGGATTCGATCCTGGCTCTATATTCAGGTAAATATATATATTTTTTAACCATACTTTTCTGCTAGCAGTCTGTTTCGGCCGTAGGCCCTTGGTGCCTCTACGTTAGCTAGTAACAAAACGGCGGGTGACCCTTTTCTAGAGCAGAATATGTACACATCTGTCATATTGGCTGCATTTGATGTGGTGTCAACAAATGTGAAGCCCCAAAATTCTTCCAAAAATCCTTCCCCTACATTGCACAATATTCAAACCAAATTTTATTTTGAGAAAGAAAGATTAAATTTATTTATGTTCATTGTATGTGGAAGGGATGTGGGGAGAAAATATTTTATTTTTGTTTTAGAGCATGACCCCAAGCACAATATTATATCAATTCAACATTCAGGCACCAAATTCAGTAATGATACATGCTTCCATAAAACGTTGAAATAAACGCCTAAATAATAGCTTTATAAGTCACAATGTAATAGTACAATACCGCTGCACAATAGGTCACTGGAGCCTGCAAGGGAACTTACCTTCAACTTTGCTGCTGATTCTCCTGGATATATTTTGTGGAATAATGCCTAGGGGTGGGCTGGGGGTCCAGTTAGCTCAGCTGATGAGACAGCTAGTGTGTGGATCAGATTAATGCACAGGGTTCAGCCTCCATTCCAGCTGAGGCAAGGGCCTGCCTCCTCACCCTGCCCATACTAAACAATCGTGGCATTAGGTGAATAATCACCGAGGAACTGCCTTAAGGTAGAAAACCAAAGAAGAGGAAGAAAAAGAATGCATAGAAGTGTGTGGTTCCTGACAATAGCACATCTCCATATTTCGATGAGTTTGGAGCACTGCAGAAGTTTATAGATTATGACATTTTCTGAATGCAATATAACAATACACTGGCTAAGTCTATGTGACTTAGCTAATCATCACTGTTCTTTCGTTGTTGCTGGGCCTGACTCCTGGGACAGGATTTCATTGGTGATGGGGTATCCCACCCCACTGCTGATAAAGTCACTGTAAAACTTGCCCCAGCTGAGGAACACTAATTGGCATGAGGTAGGCCTTCCGCTTCTGAGAGCTGCCGGCCAATCTGATTGGCTGGCAGCTCTCTGGTGCCAGTAGTGTCACTGGGAGTGCTGACCACTGCTGGGACTGCATCCAGTTCACAAAGAAGAAGAGCCAGCAGCTGGATGACAGGTAATTTGGGGAGGGTCTCTGTGGAGTTAGGATAGGAGGCCCTTGGCAGGTAAAGGGTGGGGTAGGCATAGTAAGGAGGGTGGGGGTCGGGCGTGGGTTGCACAGCCCAGGGTGGGAGAGGACACTTAGGATGCCTCAATCTGAAAAAGGGGCCTGTGAAGGAGGCACTAACAACCCTCTATCTTTCCCACCCAAGGCCCAAACAGGCTTATTTGCCAGGCTTCCTGCCCATCACTGACCTCCTCTCATCCGCTGAAAAATTGTGGCTGTGTGAGAAGTGACCGTCAATTGGCCACTTAAGGGCCTTAATTGATGCAAGGACAGGCAGGTCTAGCCAGGCCGGTCCCACAGCCTGGTAAGTCATGGCCAGGTCGTGGGTGGGTGGGTAGGCAGCAAGGAAGCCCGCAGAGGAACGTAAAATTCTACCCTTACAGTTCCCCACCCGATACCATTATGAGAGCAACTTAATCAAGGAGAAGCATCGTAGAAACATAGGCCAGAATTTTTCACTCAGTGTGTGGACGTGCACCCAACACACTCAAGCTTAAAATGATGTGCGATGACGTCGGGCAAGCGTCCCGACTTCATCACACACTCGTGCGATATTTCGATCAGCAAGCGCGCCAGGCAGCCAATTAAGGCCCTTAGTTGATTAAATGAGCACAATTTTTCGCTGCCCGTCCAACCGTTCGGTTGGCGGGCGGGTGAATAGGTCAAGCGGCCATTGCGTTTTTGGCGAAACCTCATCCACGGGCAAGAAGAAGTCTCGACCAGTGATTAACAAAACTAAAAACTTCCTGCACTCCTATTTAACATGTCCCTGCTCATGTGACAGAGTCACATGAGGGGACATGTTTCCATTAATTTTCATTTCTTCATTTTGAGTGCTGAAAATCTTCAGGTCCCTGAGGCAGCTCTGTGCCTCAGGGAGCTTTTACTGCATGCACCCATGCACATTCGTGAACCTCAACGCTTGCGCTCCTCCCATCCCCACCCTGGCAGCACTGCAGTGCGTGTTTCACTGGCCAGCCAGCGTGAAATTTGTGGTCGGGGCCCGATCGCAGACGGCAGCCAGCTTCCCGACTGCTCCCGGGCCCAACTGCCCGACAAAGGCAAAACTCTGCCTATAGGAAATAGAAGCAGGAGTAAGTCATTCGGCCCTTCAAGCCTGCTCCACCATTCAATATGATTGAGGCTGATCCTCTATCTCAACGCTTCTGCTCTCTTCCCATACTCCTTGGTGCCTTTGGAGTCCTGAAATCTATCTATTTCCTTCTTAAATATCTTCAATGTCTTAGCCTCCACAGCCTTCTGTGGTAGAGAATTCCACCCTTTGAGTGAAAAAGTTTCTCCTCATCTCAGACCTAAAAGGTCTACCCTGTATCCTGAAAGGTGACCCATTGTCCTAGATCCCCCAGCCAGAGGAACCATCCTCCCTGCATCCAGTCTGTCCATCCCTGTCAGAATTTAATATGATTCGATGAGATCTTCTCTCACTCTTCTGAACTCCAGTGAATACAGGCCTAGCCGGCTCAATCACTTCTCATGCGACAATTCTGCCATCCCAGGAATCAGCCTGTTGAATGTTCCCTGCACTCCCTCTATGGCAAGCATATCCTTTCTTAGGTAAGGAGACCAAAACTGCACACAATACTTCAGGTGTAGTCTCACCAAAGCCCTGTACAGCTGCAGTAAGACATCCTTGCTCCTGTACTCAAGTCCTCTCACAATGAAGGCCAACATATAATTTGCCTTCTTAACTGCTTGCTGCACCTGCATGTTTGCTTTCAGTGATTGGCGTACAAGGACACCCAGGTCCCTTTGTACATTAACATTTCCCAATCCATCACTGTTTAAATAATACCCTGCCATTTGCGTTTCCTAACTAAGTGGATAACTTCACACTTATCCACATCATACTGCATCTGCCATGTATTTGCCCACTCACTCAACCTGTCTAAATCACCTTGAATCTTCTTAACACCCTCCTCACTGCTCAAATCCCACCAAGTTTCGTGTTGTCAGCAAACTTGGAAATATTACGTTTGGTTCCCTCGTCCAAATCGTTTATATATATTGTGAATAGCTGGAACCCAAGCACTGATCCCTGCGGTACCCCACTAGTCACCGCCTTCCACTCCGAAAAAGACACGTTTATTCCTAATCTCTGTTTCCTGCCTGCTAACCAATTCTCAATTCATGCCAATATATTATCCTCAATCCCATGTGCTTTAATTTTGCACAATAACCTCTTAAGTGGGACTTCATCAAAAGCCTTCTGAAAATCCAAATACACCACATCCACTTGTTCTTCCTTATCTATTCTGCTAGCTATGTCCTCAAAAAACTTCAATAGGCTTGTCAAACATGATTTCCCTTTCATAAATCCATGTTGACTTTGTCTAATTCCATTGATATTTTCTAAGTGTCCTGTTATCACATCCTTTATAATGGATGAGCATTTTCCCTACTACTGATGTTATGCTAACTGGTCTGTAATTCCCTGTTTTCTCTCTCCCTCATTTTTTAAATAGTGGGGTTACATTTGAAACCCTCAAATCTGACGGGACTGTTCCAGAATCTACAGAATTTTAGAAGATGACAACCAACGCATCCACTATTTCCATGGCCACCTCCTTTAGTACCCTGGGATGTAGATTATCAGGCCCTGGGGATTTATCGGCTTTCAGTCCCATTAATTTCTCCAGCGCTATTGTTTTAGTAATACTAATTTTCTTCAATTCTTCCTTCTCACTAGAGCCTTGGTTCCCTAGCATTTCTTGGAGGTTATTTATGTCTTCCCTCGTGAAGACAGAACTAAAGCAGTTGTTTAATTGCTCTGCCATTTCCTTGTTCTCCATTATAAATTCTCCCATTTCGGACTGGAAGGGACCTACATTCGTCTTCACTAATCTTTTTCCTTTTGCATACTTATAGAAGCTTTTAAAGTCCGCTTTTATGTTCCTTGAATGTTTACTCTCGTACTCTATTTTTCCCCTTTTAATTAATCTCTTGGTCCTCCTTTGCTAAATTCTAAACTGCTCCCAATCCTCAGGCTTGCTACTTTTTCTAGCAACTTTATATCACTCCTCTTTGGATTTCTCTTGTTAGCCATTGTTGGGCCACTTTTCCTGTTGTGTTTTTACGCCAGAAAGGAATGTATAACTGTTGCAATGCATACATTCGTTCCTTAAATATAAGCCATTGCCTATCCACCATCATGCCTTTTAATGAAGTTCCCCAATCTATCTTAGCCTACTCATGCCTCATACCTTCGTAGTTTCCTTTGTTTAGATGTAGGACCCTAGTTCGTAGATTCACTTTCTATCCTAATGAAGAATTCTACCATGTTATGGTCACTGTTCCCTAAAGGACCCCATGCAACAAGATTATTAATTAACCCCTTCTCATTGCACAATACCAAATCTAGGATACCCTGTTCCCTGTTGGTTCCTCGACGTACTGCTCTAAAAAAACCATCTGGTACACACACCAGGAATTCGTCCGCCACAATATTAATGCTAATTTGGTTTGCCTAGTCTATGGCCTGAATTTTTCCATTGTCAGGTGCGCGTGATCAGCAAGCCCAGGAGCAGCAGGGAAGTCAGTCTCTGACCGTGATTGCCGCCCCCGGGCCACGATTTCATGCTGGCTGGCCAAGTAATGGCCAGCCAGCGTAAAACACATGATGAAAAGCTCAGCACTGCTGGGCTGGGGGCAGGAAGAGGGCGGGTGATGACATCACCGCGGGCGCGGGTGAGCGCGTCGACAGAGCTCCCTAAAGGGAGCTGCAGACCTGCAAATAATAAAATAAAACATTATCTCCGTCTCTTTCTCCCTCCCCATCCCCCACCCCCCCATGCAGCTGAGCCGCTCGTGGTGCCACAGACTTGGCTCTTGCTGCATTCCCCTGAGAAACCATCTCCCCCAGCAGTATCCAAAGCTGAAAATCAGTTGGAGAGGGAGATGGACCCAGGGGACTCCTGCACCACATGCTTAGTCGTTTTACTCTGGCGGTCACCCATTCCCTTTCTACCTGTGCACTCTTTACCTCCAGCGTGACCACCTCACTGTACGTGTTATCCATGAAAATCTCATTCTTACAGATGCTCCATTATGACTCCAGCCGCAGCTCCAGCTCCAAAACGTGGATTTTAAGTAACTGCAGCTGGAGACACTTAATGCACATGTGGTTGCCTTGAAATCTGGAAGTGTCTTTGACTTCCCACATCGCGCAGGAGGCACATTCCACTTGGTCGAGCTGCCCTGCCATGACTAACCCTTAAATTACTCCCTTATATGAGAACACCCACACCCTTTAAGGGCACTCCTGAAAATTAGACAACCCGTGAATGGAGTTGGGAATTCTGGAATCGGGACCCACCTACTATTTTTAAAGGGCTCCAGAGTCAACCCAACTCAGTGAAAATCCAGGCCAATAGGTTAAAACCTCCTAATGTGTTGAAAATTTTATCATACTATGATAACTGGTAAACTTAAGAAAAATATGCACTTATTATAGTTTGAAAGATTTTAATTTTTCTACCTAACAGGCTTGGATCACTATAATATGATCTGTAAGTAACTGTCTCTTCAGTTTGCCCTTTAGAAGACTCAGTATTGCCAAATTTTCTGCTTCAGCTCTGCACTTGAACTATGGGTTTCCCTTTCCAAATCTATGGCTAATTAAGCTGCACCTTTAAACCCAAACTTGCGTTCCAAAAACTGTTCCTGTCCTCCTTCACCTTCATCTCTTCTTAAATTGAAGCTATGGTGAATGTTATTTATTATTATTCATGACGTGACTATCACACAATTTTAATCCTGCAGATGCCTTTATAAGTCCTGTTTTTCAGTCCAGGATCCTCACTGCAGGTTTGCTATGAGCAGATTTTGTTACCTTAGGGATATCTTCTTCTGTTCATTTATTTCAGCAGTTTTATCAATGCAAAGTGTTAAAATAATAAATTGACTTTCATCAAAGATTTGGGGTCAAGACAAGGTTATATTGCAAAAATATACTATATAATTAGTGTTGATCTGATTACATTTTGGCAATCTTAACTTAATATTTCTTATGAAGTTTTGTGGTGAGCTCTGATTTGATTTCCATTTATAAGTTAATGTAACTTTACTTTATCAATTCTTGAAAAAATGCATCGAGTCGAACACCAATTGACTTCCAATCTCTTTCATTTATGATATTTGTTACTTTTCACCACATTGTAATCATTGTTATACATGGCTTGAAGCAGTCATTCTATCAATGTATTCATGAAGTAAGCTCTGTAGTCCAGTGCCTCTTCACTTGAGGGTTGGTTCATCCTGCATAATATGTAGATTTAGACCATGCTGAAAGCGAATAAATAAATGTTCTGTCATTGAAGATTGTGGTATTTATCAATGACCTGCTCTGTTCATGCAGTTAACTGTGCTAGGGAAACCTCAGAACTATTGGCTAAAGAAGCCTTTAATTGTATTGTAGTCAAGAATCATCACACCATTAGCTCATTGTTTTTCAGGATCGCAAACACTGAAACTCCTTGCTCCCTACATCTTTCCTTGCTCTTGCAATCTACAGACTTTTAAAAAACAAGCCCAATATCAACTGTTCCTTCAGTTGGTTTATTTTCTCACTTACTTTTTTCAACCTACACTATGGGTCATGGTCTTTCAACTAAATATCTCAATTTTTAAAAATATACAATACCCATAGTTAATTTGTACCAAGGATGAAGAAATCAGTTAACTGTTTTGTCCAAATTGATGGCTTTCTTATAACTAAGTAAGGTTCAGTAAAAAAAAATACAGGATTTATATTCTTTATGCACGGAAAGATTTGTTTATCAGCTGTGGTTCAGGTGGTGGCACACTCACCTCTGGACTCAAGACCCATCCCAGAACTTGAGCACAAATATCAAGCCTGACACTCCAGTGCATTACTAAAGGAGTGTTGCACTGTCGGAGGTGCTGTTTTTCGGATGAGATGTTAAACCAGGTGTGTCCAACCTTTTCACATGGGGCGGGGGGCGAATTTTTCTCACACACGGGGTGGGGGTGTGATGGGGGTTGATGAGCAAATTTCAGAAAGCAGTGGTTTGGCACAACATTGAACCTGAATTTCAAAATAAAAAAGCTGATGTATGGAAATAAATAACTTCCTGAGCAAGACAAAAATCACAACAATAAATGGATAATTTAAAAAATGAGTAATAAATAAGGATGACCATTAAAGTGTGAAAGGGTCAGAGTGTGTGTGCCCAGCTCACTCCCAGTCAAAGGGTGCTCACTCACTCACCTTCGTTCCGGTGAGAGTGGGCGAGAGTGCCTGTTGGTGTGTGGGGGTGAGGGTGAATGAGAACCTTGAGACTGGGGGCAGGATTTTACTGTCGGTGAGCAGGGGCAGGGCCTGCTCGCCGACACATAAAATGATGTGGGATGACGTCGGGCGGAACCCCCGATGTCACCCCATCCCATTTAAATTTTCAGAAAGGTGGGGGCGCAGCAAAATCAGCTGCGGGCCTGCCAACCTGTCAATGGCCACTTGAGGCCATTGACAGGATCAATTAAGCAATTAAAGGACCTGCCCGTCCAACCTTAAGGTTGGTGGGCAGGCCAGGAGCCCTGGCGGCAAATAGAAAAAAACGTGAAACCTCATCCACCGGCGGGATGAGGTTTCATGTAGGGTTTTAAAAATTGTAATAAAGTTGGTATGGAAATTATGAACATGTCCCAAATCATGTGACATTGTCACATGAGGGGACATGTAAGGGATTTTTTTTTCTCTATTTTTAATATTTTTAAAAGTCGAGGTGATCTGCCTGAGGCTGCACTTAGCCTCAAGGAGATGAGTGCGCTCTTTCGTGCGCATGCGCGAAAGAGCGCACTCTCGACTTTAGGACTCCCCCCGCCCGTACAGGGATCACATGGTGTTTCCCTGCGGACGTTACGCTGAGCGGGCCTTAATTGGCCTGCCCACGTAAAATGGCAGTGTGGCCCCGATCGCCGGTGGCAATCGGGTCCGCGCCCACCTGCAATTGGGTCAGCTCCGCCCGCCGAATGGAAAATTCAGCCCTGGGAGCCAGACACACACTTTCGCCTCACATACACACACACACACACACACACTCACCGTCACATACACTCACTCACCCTCATTCACACTCGCCCTCACTCATAAATTGGCTGGGGGGATGGGTAGGTGCGAAAAGAAGGGTGAAGAGATCTGGAGTGAGGCCTGAGGCTTAGCCGCGTGTGTGCTTGAGCGTGTGTGCCTGCCGAGAGAAATGCCAAGAGGCAGGGAAACATAGGGAGAGCCCGGAGAGACACAGCCGGTGCTGTGAGGGACAAAGCTGGAGCCGGGAGGGACGTGGCCAGAACTGGGCCAGAGCTGTGGGAAAGCGGCCGGAGCCACAGGAAACGGTGGTGAGCGCAGGCTCCGTATGCTCCAGAGCCTCTCTAACTTCAGATGCTCATAGTCCCCAGTGTTCACTGCTCCTTCAAACACAGCCTATTTCTCTCCCATGTTTGCTGTTGATAGGCTCGCTACTGAGCAGAAATCTTCAAACTCACTGACCTGTCTTACCAACATTTTCACCAATCGATCTGGGGGCCACACAAAGCGGCTTCATGGGCTACAAAGCAGCCCATGGGCCGTGGGTTGGACAAGCCTGGGTTAAACCTAGGCGACATCTGTCTGCTCTGGTGGCTGTAAATGATCCCATAACACTAATTTGAAGAAGAGCAGAGGTGTTATTCCTGGTGCCCTGACTAATATTTATCCCTCAATCAACATCTCACAAACAGATTAACTGGTCATTATCATATTCCTGTTTGCTGTGCACAAAATTATCTGCCGTGTTTCCTACATTACAACAGTGACTACATTTTCAAAGTACTATATTGGCTGGAAAGTGCTTTGAGACATCCCATGTTTGTGAAAAGCGGTATATAAATGCAAGGCCAGGATTTTGCCCTCATCAAGTGGGCTCGGCGGAGGCGGGCGGGAGTGGTTGGGAAGCTGACCGCTGCCCGTGATCTGGGCCCAATGGTGATTTCATGCTGGTGGGCCAATTAAGGCCTGCCCAGCGTGAAATGTGAGCTACAGCGCTCAGCACTACCTGTGTATGGGGGTGGGGTGGAGGGCAGAGTGGTAGGAGGGTGGGCGGGGAACTTCGCACATGTGCATGCAGGAAAAGCTCCCTGAGGCACAGAGCTGCCTCTGGGAACTGAAGATACAAAAAATCAAAATAAAGAATTTAAAAATGTTACAAAACACGTCCCCTCACGTGACTCTGTCACATGCGCAGGGAAATGTTATTAATGAAATGTTTAAATTTTAATTTAATTTTTAATAGCTGTTGGAAACCTCATCCTGCCCGTGGATGAGATTTCCTAAAAAATGCAAAAGCCACTTGGCCTTTTCGCTTGACGTCATTGCGCGTCATTTTATGTTTGTTTGGGCTGGGCATGCACCCTCCCGACGATGTAAAAATCCCCTGACCCAAGTTTTTCTTCTTTTGTTTATTTCCTGGTGCAGATGATTCATAAAGCGGGTGAAACACAATATAGGAATTTTTCAGTCTTTTAAGGAATTGTATGCAACTTGCCTGGTTCCATTTATCTGTTTGTAAGTGGATAAGCCCTCAGAATTATCAACACTATGTATGAGTAGTTTGTGAGCTAAAGTTAGTTGAGATGTCTGGTACATTAGCACTGTGGTTTACGGTTCTTGACTAGCAACTCAGAGGTTGTAAATTCAGATCCTACATAGAAAATTGCGTAATTGAATTTAATATTCTCAATCAGCCATGAAACCAAAGAGATTTTTGTGAAAAAAAGCACCCGGTTCACTCATGTTTCTCAGGGTGGGGAAGCTACACCTTACTTTGTCTGACCTACATGTGACTTCACTTCTAAACTATATGGTTTACCTTTAATGGTCAAGAAAGCAAATTACCCAATTGAGAAATGATTGCTATGGTCATTAACAAGAATCCCACAAAGTAGCACCGTCACAAGGCCCTTCATCAGCTTTTCAGGATAACTAAAAACTTGCAATAAATGTGGTCTTGCACGTAAAGAATTATAGTTTGTGTGGGAGTGGGGAACATTATATTTATTCTGCAAAGGGTGCAATATTTTAGCTGAGTTTTTAAACCAGTAGAGGACTCTACCACTTCTTCAACCACCTTCTCAGTCTCTCCTCAGCTTCTTCCACCTCACCTCCAATAATGTTTGAGGAGCTCATGGATTTCAATTGAGACCATCCATTTAGCTGCTTCTGTTGCAACTTCTTCCCTAGCCAGCCAAATATTCCCCAAGGTCCATCCATCCCCAACCCTGTCTCACTAAACATTTGAACAGCCAACTTCCTTTCCTGTCCCTTTACCAACTGATGTTTTAAATAGTTCCCTCTATTCAGGTACTGTACCCCTGTCTTTCAAAACCATTGCCTTGTTCTTCAAAAAAAAAACATTTGGCCTTCTATCATTGCATCTCCAAACTCTTTTTCCTCTCATAGTCCCTTGAATATTTTGTCCTCTCCCAAACCTATATCCATCTTTCCCATAGCTGAAAACTTAAATCGCCCCAAGTCAGGTTTCCACCTTGGCCACAGTAATGAAATAACCAAAACTAAAGTCACAAATAACAGCCTCTGTGACTATGATGATGGTGCAATATCCTTCCTTACCCGTCTTGACCTCTCTGCTGCCTCTGGCATGGTCAACCACACCATCCTCCTTCAACGCCTCACCTCTATTGTCCAACTAAATTGGACTGCCCTCACCTGATTCCACTCTTACTCTTCCAAATCATAGCCAAAGATTCTGCAGAAATTGCTTCTTTTTCCAATACGATGCCATCAGCTCTGCCGTCTGTTTTTTTTTTATTCTTCTGGGGCATTTGGGCATTGCAAGCATGGCAACATTCATTAATTACCCATCCCTAATTGCCTTTGAGATAGGCAACCAATGCTAGCCTTGCTAGTGATGCCCCCATCCCATGGAAGAATATAAACAACAGTAGACTCCAGAGCTGATGCCATTGTGTTCCTCATCCTTATCTACTTACTTCCCCTCAGCAGCATCATCTGAAGACATGACCCCTGATGTTAACTCCCCCATGACAGACAGGAGAGGGTTGAGGGAATGGGGGGAGGTTTAACAGGAAAAATTGATGAACACGTCCCCATCCCGCCATGCTCACATCTTCCACTAATTTTAGGGTAGAGGGCTTGCATGTGCCTCATTTTGGAAAGGCAGAACACATTGTTATAATATTTAAGTCAGGCTCCCACAGTGCTGTTAAGAATCTGATTTAAACTTAAACAGCTGCCAGCCAGGTTTCTCAGGGCTCAGGACATCTGACAGCCAAATGGAGGCGGAAGCTGCCAACTCCAGCTGGTTAATGCTTTGTAGAGGCTTAAGAGGAGCAGAAGTGTTCCTCCTGGCCCCCAAGGAAGCCTTTGGTCTCCCTTCTGCCAATTGCAGCCTCTCCTCACTGCGCTCACCAAGCCCTTATCTCTCCCTCCTGCAGTTTGAATGCCTCCAAAACAAGCTCCAATTTTGAGCGCCAATATCTCCCTTCCTCCATCCCCAATAATCCCCAGCTGAGACCTTCATGCACTGGTACCCCTGCTTGGCAGCCAGCAAGATCGTTAATATAGCAGGACTTCCCTGTTACAAGGCTTTATGGATTTCTGCCCCAAAAACAACTGCCTCCACTCCCCTTGTGGCATTCGTGGCATCGGGTTCTACGTGTGCATAGACAACACCAAGTCCCTACCTCACCATCGCCATTCTCAACTCCTCCATCACCTCAGCTTGCTTGTCGTCTTCTTCAGAGTTACCTGGGATGCCTATTAGGTGTCCAGAGCTTGCCAACTTGATTGTATCATGTGTTCTTCTGACCTATTCATTTAGGTGCAGGGGACTTTCCCTGTAATCCCCTGAACCCCATCTTTTGAGTATACTTTTGAAGATTAAGAATTTTTTTTTATTCATTCATGTGATGTGGGCAGCGCTGACTAGGCAAGCATTTATTGTCCATCCCTTGATTTCAGAAACACCAACTTCCTGTAGTTGAACATGGATAGTCTGAAGCCATTGCCTTCAGTTCCCACCACGAACTCTGTACTCTTGCCATTGATTCCATTCCCCTCCCTGACCACTTCTTCAGATTGAAACTGATTGCAATCTTGGCATCCTGTTTGATCCTAAACTAAGCTTCCAAATCGGCATACTCTCCATCACAAAAACTGCTTTCTTCCACCCCAATAACATCACCTGTCTCTATCTCTGGCTCAGCCCAACTGCTGCAGAAAATCCTCTTTGCTTATGCTACCTCGAGACTCAACTATTTCAATACTCTACTCCACTCCTCCACAACTTCATTTCATCCAGAACTCTGTTGTCCATATCCTAATCTGCACAAAAGTTTGCTCACTCAATACCACAGTGCTCAGTGACCTTATTGGATTCAAGTCCTTTAACACAGAAAATGTAAAATTTTCACTCTCATTTTCAAATCCCTTCACAGCCTTGTCCCTCCCAATCTCTGGAACTTCCATGAATCCTATAACTCTCCGAGTATTCAGCCTTCCTTAAACTCTGGACTGTTGTACACCCACCCCCCGTCCCCTGCCCACCCCATTCCCTTCAGCACCTTGGTGGCTGTGCCTTAAGCCATCTAAACTCTTGAGAGCTCCTTCAGTTCTCATCATGATGACCCAGATGGAATATGATTTCCTGTGAGTTTATGGTAGAGGGCTGCAGCCAGTCAATTCCTCTGCTATAAAGTCTTAAATTTAATTAATTACCTGCTCAACACATGCATTGACTTTTAATTTACAGTTTAAGTTGACAAGTGATTTGCATCAGGTTCATACTAGCCTAATATGAGTCTTTTGTTTCATAGCCAAAATAAAACTGAGAGGAAGGCATGGGAGTTTTTAATGTCAAAGACCAATTACATAAATAATTCTCTATTTTTACTTCTTCATTTCCTGCAATAATGGTGCAATATCACAATAATTGTGAAATTTCAGCATAAACATAAATAAGACATCTGATTGTGACTATTGTGCTTTATTGGCCGTCCTCCTCAACTCGTGTGCAGCCTGTGGCCATGTCAGATTTCCTCAATGCCTCTATTCTGCTTTCCAGCTTGATGGAACTGCCCTCACTTGATCCACTCTTGAATATCATGGTCAGAACTTCTCTATCAGTGGCTTCTCTTCCCAACCCTGAACTGTCACCCTAGGAGTTCCCCAGGGATTTTCTTGACCCCTGCTCTTCCTTCCTTATCTATAGGTTATCCCACAGCAACATCAACTGTAAACATCAAATCAACTTCAAAATGTATGCTGGTAAGACCAGCTCCACCTCTTCACCACTTTTCTTGACCCATCTACTGTCCTTGTGTTGTTAGGCTGCTTGTCAAACATACATTCTTGCATGAGCTGCAGTTTGCTTTGATTAAGCCTTGGGAAAACAGGAACAGGAGTGGACCATTTAGTACCTCAAGCAAGTTCTGCCATTCAGTGACATAATGGCTGATTTGTGACTGAATTCCAAATGCCTACCTTTGCCCCATATAATACCTTTGGTTAACAAAGACCTTTTAATTTCAATTTTAACATTATCAATTGACCTAGCATCAATTGCCCTTTGCAGAAGAGAATTCAAAACTCTACCACCCTTTGCGTTTGGAAGTATTTCCCAACTTCACTCCTGAAAGGTCTCACTCTAATTTTAGACTATGCCCCCAAGTTCTAAACTCTCCAAATAGTGAAACTAGTTTAACTCTATCTACCTATGAGTTCTGCTTAATATTTTGAAAACTTTGATGAAATCACCCATTAACCTTCCAAATTCCAGAGAATAGAGTACAATCCTAGTTTGTGTAATCTCTCTTTGTAATTTATCATATTCTGGTAAGTCTAATAAATCTACCAACATATTTTTCCTAAGGTGTGGTGCCCAGAGCTGTTCACAGTACTCCAGTGTGGTTTACCTTTAGTATAGCTTCGACCCGCTTGTATCCTAGTCCTTTAGATACAAAGGCCATAAGCTTTTTTGATTTTCTTTTATGTCCATGGCATTTTATTGATTGTATATGGACCTCTACTGCTTCTAGCTGTCCTCTATTTGGAAGGTACTCTATCTTTTTTTGGTCTTATAGAACAAACTCACACTTGCCTACATTGAAATTAATTTGCCATTTTTCTGCCCATTCCTTGTAATCTATTGATATTTTTTCTGTAATTTTATGCTTCCATATATGCTGCTTACAGTGCTGCTTATTCTTGAGATATCGGCAGTCTTGGACATGTGGCTTTCTATCCCATCAAAGTTATTAATAAATACAGTGAATAGTTGAGGCCTCAACACAGATCCTTGCAGCATACCACTAGTCACATCCTGAGTAACTGCCTACTCCCTGTTTTTTTAAAAATTCATTCATGGGACGTGGGCTTCGCTGGCTGGGCCAGCATTTATTGCCTTTGAGAAGGTGGTGGTGAGCTGCCCTCTTGAACCGCTGCGGTCCATGTGGTGTAGGTACACCCACAATGCTGTTAGGAAGGGAGTTCCAGCATTTTGACCCAATGACAGTGAAGGAACGGGAATATATTTCCAAGTCAGGATGGTGAGTGGCTTGGAGGTGAACTTCCAGGTGGTGCTGTTCCCATCTATCTGCTGTCCTTGTTCTTCTAGATGGTAGTGGTCGTGGGTTTTGGAAGGTGCTGCTGAAGGAGCCTTGGTGAATTCCTGCAGTGCTTCTTGTAGATGGTTCACACTGCTGCTACTGTGTGTCGATGGTGGACGGAGTGAATGTTTGTGGATGTGGTGCCATTCGAGCGGGCTGCTTTGCCCATTCAGCCAATTTGCTAACCAGGTCAATGATTTCCTTTCAATTCCATGAGCTTGATCTTTAGCTAAACAGTATCTTATGAGAAACTTAATCAAATGCCTTCTGAATGCCCATATAAATAACGTTAATAGACATTTCACCATCCATTGCTTTAGTTACCCCTTCCAAAGATTCAATCAGGTTTGGCAGGCATGGCCTATCCTTTACCAATCCATGCTTGTTCTCTCTAATCACCTGAAAAATTTGAAGTTAGTTGGTCACCCTATACTTAATTATACGCCCTGGTAATTTTCCCAAAAACAGATGTTAGTCTAACAGGCTGATAGTTCCCAGGCTTCCCACATTCACCTTTCTTAAATGGTGCAGTGACATGCACAATTTTCCAATCTAAAAGTGGTGATGTGTTACAGTTCATTCAAGGAATCAGAGTTGCTGTGGCAAAATGCACTTTTACATATTGTATGTTGTAATCTGGAGTTATGGATCATGTTGGTAGAGGCTGCAACTTTCTTCCATTGGATGGTGGACCAGGAATCTTTCCTGTTCTTACAGCCTGCCTCTGTGCTGGAAGGATTTTCATGTCTCTGGGGTAGAGAATTCCAAAGATCCACAATGTTTGGGTGAAGAAATTTCTCCTGACCTACTTAACTCTAAAATCCTAGGATGAAAATCATTTAGTCCAGGGGGTTTGTCACTGTTTAGTGCAGTTGTTATTATCATTACAGTTATTTTGCTTATGTTAATTTTGGTGAGTCCCCATCCCTGATTCAAAATGAGTTTCCATGAGATGTTCGGTTTGCTATTTTCTTCCTCTACTGTGATTACTGATGCAAAGTAATTATTCAACGTATTTGCCATTTCCTTATTTTCATTTACAATATCACTGTTATCAATCTTCAAGTGGCAAAGTCTTCAAGTGCTCTGAAGAAGAGTCATACGGACTTGAAACACTAACTCTGTTTCTCTCTCCACAGATGCTGCCTGACCTGCTGAGTTTTTCCAGCATTTTCTGTTTTTATTTTTATTTCAAGTGACCACATTTTTCCTGTGCACCTTTTTCCAAGTATGATAGGATGTTTTTTGTGTTGATTTTGGAATCCCTCGCAAGTTTCTTCTCAGATTCAAATTTTGTAGCTCTTACTATCTGTTTTGTCACCATTTGGGTGGAATTTAATGCCCTTCCCCATGGTCAGTTTGATGGCAGAGATGTCATTTAATCAGGCCAGGGGCAGTGGGCAGTGGGGAGCCTGCCATCTTCCCACTTCCACCCAAATTAAATCCATGGCAGGAATGCCTGTGGGTGGCCTTCCCACCTCGCTACAAATTGAGGCTCTTAAATAGGTAATAATGCCCATTTAAGGGCCACATCCTGGTGGGAGGCTCACTATGTGAGGGGCATGTCAAGCAAACCCCTGTGGTTGCATGTGGGCTCCCACAGGGAGTCCTTCATTCAAAAGCACTCAGCGGCTGATTGGGGGACCCAGCATTGGGAAGGGGAGCCCCTCTGAGAGCCACCCTGCTGACCTTGCTGATGACCCCCCCTTTCCTCTCCACCATAATCCCCCACCTTGTGACCCCCCGCTCGTCATCACTCACCTGTGGCCTGTGATCCAGCGACGATCCTAGGCCTCAGGTAGGTGTCGTACCGACTGCAGCCACTGCCTCCCCGATGGCGCCGCTGTTCAATAGAGCTGCCTGACCAAGATTGGCCAACAGTTCTCAGCAGACGTTCCTTGATCTCAGGGAACGCCCACCATTATTCAGTTAAGATGCAGTGGGCCTTTCCTAAAAGAGGCAATGTGGGCTCTTGTTGGCTCTCCAGCTGTTAGACGAGATCCTCATTGCCTCCATTAAATGCCGCCCTTTGGTGCTCTTTGTATTCTCTCAGGGCCTATGCTAGTTTTTGCATTTTTGTATGCCTTTTCTTTTAGCTTTATGTTGTCTCTTACCTCTTTAGCTGTTCATGGCTGTTTTTTTTTTACAATTTAAACTCTTGCCCCTTAGAGGTATAAACCACAAAATATTTTTTGAACACCTTCCATTAATTTTCTGTCATTTTATTCTTGAACACATTTGCCCAATTTATTATGGACAGACATTGACTCATTGCATTGAAGTCAGCCTTACCTAAATCTAGAATGTTAGCAGCTGTTTTTTATGTCTCCCTTTCAAACATTATGTGAACTTGATTGCTTTGTGATCACTATGTAATAAATCTTCATACCTTGTTAGGTCAAAGGCCAAAGGCATTGTCTGTGGCCACCAACAAGAAGTCCTACCTTTACCACCAACTCTATCTTCATTCCCCAAAACTGTATCAAACTAAACGATACTGTTTGCAACTTTTGCATCATATTCAATCTGGGTCCAAGCTTCCAACTCCATATCCACTCCATCACAAAGAACACTCCAGCTCAGCAATCATCCCTGTCCTCAATTACCTATTTTGGCTCCTGGTCTCCCATTGCCTCAGATTTAACTTCCTCATCCTTGTGTTTAAATCTATCCATAACCTTGTCATTTCTTATCTCCCTAAACTCCTCCAATGCTACAACGCTCCACTGAATTCTACAATCCTCTAACTCCAGCCCTCTAACGCATTCCTCCAGCAGGAGCTATATATTCAGTCACCAGGCCTTATACTCTGGAATTCCTGCCCTAAACCCTTTCACTTTCTACCTCTTTTCAAACCTTAAGATCCGACTTAAAAATAACTGCGCTTTTAGTTACCCTTCCTTATCTTTGCCTCAGTGTCCATTTCTACTTTGCAGCTCTGTGAAGCAACTTCAATGTTTTTCCACGTTAACAGTGCTAAGTTTTTATTGTGATAGTTGAGATATTTAAAGGAGCATGCCAAGGTTAACTCTGCCAACTCCATGGCATTCCAAACCTCCCAAATTTGGACGAGCTCCCTTCACCGCACAGTTTTCACAGGACAGGCTTGTCAATCATTGAAGCTGATTACTGGCTAAGCATAATTGCACCAGTTTTTATGATACTCCAAGAAGGTTTAACACTTTGAAGAATAATTGATCCTCTTTATGTAGAACAGTACTTTAACAGGCTGT
The DNA here is from genome assembly GCF_964194155.1 of Cetorhinus maximus. NCBI lineage: Eukaryota > Metazoa > Chordata > Chondrichthyes > Lamniformes > Cetorhinidae > Cetorhinus > Cetorhinus maximus. Next base: position 61,680,767 of record NC_135885.1, on the reverse strand, counting down.
TGGACATTCAAGACTTCATCTTTTACAACACATAATTAAAAGTAATATAGCCTTTAAACTTGGGCGGTGAAACAGCATGAGCTAATGACCTGAGCTAAGCCCTGTATCCTGTAAGAAATGATTGTGGTTAATTCTCATTCTGGTCTCAGTAGCTAAGAGAAAACTTTTATCTTCGGTACTGAGGCTAGAATCAGTATTAAACACAGTGATTTCTTACAGAGTGCCTCGTTCATTAAATGTCCATTTGCAAACAATGGCAAAACTGTTTCTAAACAGAAATAAAATGAGTGGTGACATTCCAAGTTGTTTATATATAGATTGATAGAATAAAGAGTGTGTATTCTATTGATACAAATTGCATTTTCTGAAGTAGTTCTATGGGAGACTTTAAATTTAGGGAAATTTCTATGACATTATTGTAGAAGGTTCCATACATGGGTGGACACATTGATGAGTCTGAATTAGTTTATGGGTGAAGAGAAAGAATGGTTTTGATTGACTAAGAGCCATTGTTAAAAAAAAATCTACTAAACGTGATTTCACACAGCCTCGGAACCTTTTATTGTTCTGTATAAGAGAGGCTGCGACAAAGTCAAGCTAATCGTAGACAGTTACTGAAAATCAATTCAAACTGTATAAAACGTAGGCAGAATCAGATGTTAATAATGAAATCCAAGGTCTGCATTTATCTAAACTGGAAAGCAGAAAGGTGGTCAGAAGGGTAATCTATATTTAGAGGGCATTCACCTATCTTGCATAGAAAGAAGGGGGTTAGAATTTAACTATTGGGTCAGTTGACTGGCAGAACATGCCAGCTGCCGGCTCAATAGTGCCAACATTAGGTAATCATTTTGAGGGCCAGGCCTTGCTGCATAGGGCTGTGGGCAGAAAGAACGAGCTCCCGGGAAAGCTTAGCTGGCTTCAAGCCACTGAAATATTGGGCTGGAAGATGGTGTGGGGATCCAGTGCAGCAGCAGCCCAGGTTTGATTTTGTAGAGCCTGGAGTATGACTTCTGCTCCTCCCAGCCCTTTACAAGTAAATTACCATTTAGCTGCTGGACTCCTCTTCAGCTAGAAGCAGCTGATAATGTGCAGAGCTCTGCCCAGCAAATGTCCTAAAATGACATTTTGGGTTCTCTGAATGTAATCGACTGCTGGTTTACATATTAAAATTGCCCATCACCTGAATCAAGCAGATGCTCCACCCATTCAGTAAAAACCCTTGTGAAGCTGGCTTTAGCCAGAGATGGAATGGGGCAGGAAACTTGTTCCTAATGTTTTTGGGATGCTACTGCCTTGTTTGCATCAGTGAAAACCTACCCCAAAATATCATAACCACTATCCTGAGGAGATGAACAATGCACCTGTTATATTTAATCTTTAAAAAGCGCTGACACAGCTAACACGCTGACAGAATAAAAAGTATTCAGAATGGAAAGAAAGAAACAAGAGTGTTTTTAACTAGAAAAGCGACAAAGAGCTGGGCACAAAGCTTCGGTTTTAAAGAAGTATAAGTCTAGCAGCAGGGAGGATGGATGTAAATACAGAATGCCACAATTCTAAAGACGTAAAAAAGAATGAGTTAGAGTTGAAAATGCTGTGGTAAGTTTTAATGTCAGAACAAGATAACAAGATAAATACAGGTAAAGACACTCATTCATCTTAGGTGAAAAAAAATGTTGTTAGCATGCTATCTAACAGTGCCTGAATTACCCTTCCAACATCCTACCCAAAAGACCCATCTGAATGAGGATTAGAAGGATTCCCTGCAAGATTAAAAGAAATGCAGCATGTCAATGATTGGCCAGCAATCTGACCTAAAGTTGTCAGAAATGAGAAGTCAGTAGTTGCTTTGTAGAACAAACTGGGATAAGATAAAATAGATAGTAAGAGAATGAATTTTTTTTAATCAAAACTAGAAAAGTTCTGGGAAAAGAAAAGGAGAAATAAAAAGCGAATAAAACAAGGAACTCCAAGATCCATTCCCATTGTACAGACCCATTGTAGCCTCCACATTGTTTATTTTTGAATAATGTAGGCAGATGGAGGTAAGGTCTCGCTGATCTCGCTGAATGGTGGAACAGGATCAAGGGACTCCTGTTCCTGTGACCACACCTGCATCATCATGTGGTTCTTCGTTTTGAAATTCCTGTCAAACAAGGCACGTAACATAGGCTATCTACCTTCAGTATAACATAAACTGCTCATCCACATCTCCACCACAGTTTACATTCTGTTCTCATCTGTTTCAATTTCAAAGACCTATGCACAGGCAAGATCCTTAGCTTTTTTTTTCTATTTCATTTGAAAATGTTCCCACTCTTTTAAAATTTTATTCCCAGCATAAACTACCTTGATGCTATTTTTCTTTAGTTGACAAGATGAGACAGCCCAGGCAATGAACTTCTCAATCATTCCTCTCAGTGCTACTGTATATTAATCATTCAATAGAAGGCACACTGCAGGGCAAAATATACATCCCTAATAAACTTTCCTTTCCATTCTCCAGGATGGCAGCCAGAAGCCATCCTTTCCAACAATGATCAAAATAGAGCCACATATGATACTGAAATTAAAATGTTTGTTGAAGCTGTCACAAGAAACCTCTTGTTGAGAGTCCAGCATTAGTTGAATTTCAAGCTTCAATGCTCCATTTTTCTTCTGTGGAGTCCTCCAGGATTGCTTTCCTTACCCGTATATTACCAACTAAAAATGCTCCACTCAGCTTAGGGAGGTGGTGGCTTAGTGGTATTGTCACTGGACTAGTAATCCAGATACCCAGGGTAATGCTCTGGGAACCTGGGTTCAAATCCCACCACAACAGGAATTCAATAAAAATCTGGAATTAAAAGTCAAATGATGACCATGAAACCATTGTCATAAAAACCTTTAGGAAATCTACCTTCCTTACCTGGTGTGGGCTATATGTGACTCCAGATCCACAGCAAAGCGGTTGACTCTTGAATACCTTCTGAAATAGCCTAACAAGCTACTCAGTTGTATCAAACTGCTAGAAAAGTCTACAGGTGGCAGCACAGTGGTATACAGCCAGGATGGAGTTGCTTGGGAGGGTGTTCTCAGGATCCCATCGACTTGGGACCCTGTGAAGTTTCATGGCATCAGTTTCAACATGGGGAAGGAAACCTCCTGCTGATTACGACATACCACCCCCCCCCACAGCTGATGAATCAGAACTCCCCCATGTTAAACACCACTTGGACAAAACACTTAGGGGTGGCAAGGGTGCAGAATTTACTCTGGGTGGGGGACTTCAATGTCCATCTCCAAAAGTGGCTTGGTAGCACCACTACAGACCAAGCTGGCCAAATCCTAAAGGACATAGCTGCTAGACTTGGTCTGCAGCAGGTGGTGAGGGAATCAACATGAAGAGGGAAAAACATACTTGACCTCATCCTCACCAATCTGTCCATGACAGCATCTGTAGGAGTGACCACCTTGCGGAGATGAAGTCCCGTCTTCACATTGAGGATACCCTCCATCCTGTTGTGTGGTACTTCCACCGTGCTAAATGGGATAGATTTTGAACAGATCTAGCAACTCAAGACTGGGCATCCATGAGGCACTGTCGGCCATCAGCAGCAGCAGAATTGTATTCAACCACAATCTGTAACCTCATGGCCCGGCATATGCCCCACTCTACCAATACTACCAAGCCAGGGGATCACCCCTGGTTCAATGAAGAATGCATGAGGGCATGCCAGGAACAGCACCAGGTATGCCTAAAAATGAGGTGTCAGCCTGTTGAAGTTATAACACAGGACTACTTGCGTGACAATTAGAATGAGCAGCAAGCAATAGACAGAGCTAAGCGATTCCATAGCCAATGGATCAGATTTAAGCTGTGCAGTCCTGTCATGAATGGTGGTGGACAATTAAACAGCTCACTGGAGGAAGAGGTTTCACAAATATCCCTATCCTCCACCACCGATGCTCAGTGGCAACCATCTACAAGATGCACTGCAGGAATTCACCAAGTCTCCTCAGGCAGCACCTTCCAAACCCACGACCACTACCATCTAGAAGGTTAGGGGCAGCAGACACATAGGAACACCACTGCCTGGAAATTCCCCTCCAAGCCACTCACCATCCTGAATTGGAAATATATTGCCATTCCTTCACTGTTGCTGGGTCAAAATCCTGGAACTCCCTTCCTAATAGCACTGTGGATGTACCTACACCACATGGACCTCAGCAGTTCAAGAGGGTAGCTCACCACCATCTTCTCAAAGGCAATTAGGAATGAGAAATAAATGCTGGCCTAGGCGGTGATGCCCATATCCCATGAATGAATATTTAAAAAGCTCTTCACTTAAAACTTGATCAACTCCTTGGCTATATTCACATTTTGCATTGCACTTTGGGAGGGTTGTACTGATTTGAAGTATAAGATGTCGGAGCCAGAAGTTTGGTTTCAATCAGACTTGTCAACTTCTTACTCTATTGCCCTTCTTAGATTTGTATCTGTATTAATCTGTACCAAGCTCTGTATAATGATAAAAGATTTTTTTTGCATACTTGGCTACATAGTTATTCCCCATGCATGGAATTTTCTCAGCTTGGTTGACTATCTGAGGCTGCTCATTTCCTTTGGAGTGTGAATTCATTGATATAAAATGTGTAGAGCTAACAAACAAACTACAAAGCAATGAAACATCAGTATAAAACCAATTTTTTACTTGAATGAGCATCAAACTGCTCATTATGTGTCCCATAGTATCTCACTGGAAGTAAATATTTGTATAGGCTTTGTGTAACAATTGAAAACAAGTAAATATGGACTACGATGCTTTTAATAAAATGTATTTAATGAGTAACAATGAAAAACAGAATCCATCAAACAACTGTAAACAAATACTGACAAAATAATTGTAAGCTCAGATACACATCACTGAATATGCAGAATGACTTTGATGTCACAATTATATTGTGTGATTCAAGTAAATATTTTAAAAAACATAACTGTCTGTAAGAGTCTGAGCTTCCTTCTCCATTTGATGATCCTTCTAGACATACAGAAAGAATCTGAGCTTCAGTAACTCCAATGGTAGTGGTTACACTCCAGGATTATCTCTCACAAGTAATATTTGAGTGCTGAACACGACAAGTCCAAAGAATATTTGATTCTGTGCAAGCAGACACAAGTATTCTGAATTGTTTAAACAAACACTGCCATCTTTACTTTTCAGTTAGAATTCCACTTTGTAAATCAATGAGAGAGCTTTCAGTTTATATTTGATCCTGCTTCGAGGTCTCTCAAATGCAGGAGTGTGATTGGTTGCTGGTATTGTAAATGATTGAAAATACCCTCATCAGTGAATGTGTGTGTATGCTGAACAAACCATTTCAAAAGCTCATAGACATTGGATGTGATTGTAATACTTTCTGTGGAAACCAAGTAGGTTTGCAGTTAAAATCTCTCCATCGATTAACACCCAAGGAGCATCCGGGATCTAACCTTCCAGCATGGCCAGCACAGGCAGCAAGGACACCTATCCAAAACCAAGTGGTCCTTTTTAGTGTCTGGGAGTCATAGGAACCTGACTGCAATTTTTTATTGGTAACCCTCAGCAGAAAATAGCAGTGAATTTTTCAACACACCATCCCAGCGAGGTTCAGGGCCAAAGTGTAAGCCAACGGTATTTTTTCTAATTTCTCCAGGAGAAGTAGGAGTGCATACATGGAAATCTTAGACCCCTGCTGCAATCACTGCACCAACCTAATTTCAGGGGCCCCTGTAATTTGGCCAATCCTGCTCTTGGTGGGTGGCCTCCAGGTTGTGTGGGTTTGAACCACTGCCCGCCAATGGCCTGCACAAATGTGTGGGAAGTCAGCCAGCGACAGTTAAGTGAGGCCTAGCAGTTAAATAGCTGCCTGGGCCTTATTTTTAAGCTGTCGCCAAAACTGAACTTCTAAAACTGGCCCTTAGTTAAAATCGAGGCCATTGTCTTCACAGTCACCCCAATCCCTCACCCGCTGTTTGCAGCACGTTATTAAGAGTAGGGTACTTTGAATAAAATCAGAGGACATTTCCTCAAATTTTCTGTGCAACTGAGAACAATATACATCCTGCTAATCAAGGGAACTGGACATAAGACCAACTGAAGCACAACATGACAGTCTGAGTCTCCCTAAGCTTTATCCCTAGTATTCTGCCTAAACCTGTTGAAGAAGACTGAACCCTGTTTTACCTTTTCTTTTAGTGTTAAACTGATTCACAGATTATCAGTTTCCAGGGTCTATTTCCTGTGTCCAAAGGGTGCCTGAAATCCAACCACAGCATATCAGTGCAGGCCACCTAAAACAGACATTAGACCCCAGGCGTAAACTAATGCAAAGCCTAACACCTGCTTCAGGTCTCTTTTCAGAAAGTCATTAGCACTGTGGTTATGCATGGGCCATACTCCTCTCAGTTTTTCAGATTCTTCCCGTGGCCAACCCATTGGTCCTTGAAGGGACCACTGAAGACTGTCAACAAACGTTTTTCAATTTTAACTTAGCATAATGTGGAGCCAAGAGAAACAAGAGTCCTTCTCCTAGCTCCACAGCACCACTGCCGCTGCTTTCATCCCACACTCGGCCCTCTCTCTCAGTCTCGGTCCACTTCACAGGACCTACCTCAATGTCGCTGCCAGCATCAGTGCCAGTCCACGTTAATGCACCATAATCTGGGGAACTGTCTCTGGATGCCCACCTGGCATGCACAGCTCTGCAGAATTCTAATGATTGAGGCCCAGTTGGTCCAATTTCAGATGAGCCTTTTACCTCTGGATTCTGACTCATATCTGAACACATTGCCCATTGCAGGCCTGAAAATGGGCCTATTGTTTCTTATAATGTAGCTTGATACACCAGAATACTGTGATGTGTAACACAAAGCATCCACTACATTTTAAGCATGTTAATATCCAATACAAGGAGAATTGCACGGTTATCTAAACCATGTTCTTGAAATAATTCATCTGTCTCACATGAGATTCTTGTGTGCTTGCAAATACTGTTAAGCTAGTGTTAGTGGGGTTTCAGCCTAAAGACAAATGCAAGACAAAGAGAAAACACCTTACCATTTAGACTGTTTTTTAAGAAACCAGTTTCGCACCACAATTTTCTGTCATTACAAGGACCTACCTAATGGTTCCATGCATTTAAAACCCAGAAGCAGCAAAAATGTCAAACATGCAGTGCAAGGAGTAAAAATTGATTTCCTGTTTGGGAAAAAATCCAATCTCCCATTAGTTGTCCAGTAATTTTTAAATGGTTTCAGTGCAGTACATTTCACCTTGATGCATATCATACAGCTCATATTCCTATCTGCACTCATTTCACTCACTTCTCTTAACTGTATATTTTAACTGCAAATTCCTCTTGACTGTTATTTCTCTAGGTTGCACAGTAACTATGTTTCAACTGAGCAGTGTGTTTGTAATAATTTTTTTTGCTGTTTATGTAAACTTTATGAGTGCAATAGAAGTTGCCCCTCCCCAAATAAAATCCCAAGTGCTCTTTGACACTTTCCCTCGGAGAAAGAACCGAACTATAATTCCCCTCCCCTCCACTCATTGTCCACTGTTGTGGTGTGTGGCCCTTGTGTGGTCTGTTAATCAGCAAGAATGAGTTAACTAAATAGTCAATATGTAATTAATATTTAATTATCTTTATTAGCTGTAAAGTGTAGTTTACACAACAGTTAGCTCAATGGTAATTGCTCAGTGTACAGCATAAGTTTGAGCTCAGTGTTTGCTTCTGACAAGTATATTACATTTGACAGATATAAAATAGTTTGTCCACTTAAGAGGAATTGGCCATGTCTGAACGTGACATCTGAGAAACCTGATAGCACTACATTCATGTTCACGTAAATCAGAAAAAATAAATATTTAGTTATGTTAGAGCAGCCTACAGCTACAAATGATACTGTGTAAATATTATGTAATATTAATAAACCAAATTCCTTTACGATGTAATTTTGTTAATTGTAAAATAATAAACACACTTGAAATCAGAATAGTTTCGGACTTGAAGCACAAAACACAAAAGGGAAATGAACACTACAGCGTTACAATCAGAATAGCTTCACTGTTTATTTGCAGCAGTAACATAATGTGATTGATTTACAAGAATTTGGCTCAAGTGTTAATCTGACAGTTACAAAAAGCTCCTTGCTGGCAGAATCACTTTCACTATCATATTAGTTGCCTCCTCTATTAAAGCAGCGTGGTCGATAATTGGAATGCTTTTATGTCTAGTGGTTCTGACGAGACTCTCTTTAGGTCACGTACAGACGGTTGCTCAGTGCACAGCTGAACAGTCGCAAATAATTTAAGCTGTGAAAGTATTGTTCTCCTTGTATTGTGGGACAAGGACAGTTCAAGGGAAGTATAGTCTTGTGCTGACTACCTGCTGATGTGTGGTGAAATAGGATGGCAATGACACTATGTGTTGCATACAATTAAATGTATTTTACACAGAAATGTCAGTCCAGAGGCAAGTTTCCACATGGCCGTGCTTTATGATCTTTATGTAGGATGAACTAGTAGATTGAAGTAGTGCAGCTGAACTTCCTGAGGATGAGAAAGCAGTCAGCAGCACATCCAAGCTACAGGTTTCTCATATACTCTGCATCATGCTGGGTTTTTATAGCTCCTGGCTTTCAAAAAGCCTGTTTCAAAGAGGTTTGCGCTAGACTGGGCATGCAGTTTAGCTCTGCAGATATTGTCGCTACTGATTCAGTGGAATGCAATTAGGAAGCCTAAATTAAGTGGTAATGGAGAACCAGCTCTTGAAACTGGGGTTGTCATGGCAACTACTGCTTACAATACAGCCTCCAGTAGTTTCCCACTTTATCTGCAAAATGCACAATTGAGCTTTGAAACAGCTCAGTGCTGAAAAGCATACTGTAAACAGATGTTTGGTCAGAGTTTCACCATTTTAAAAAAACGAAGCATCAAATATAATCTATTTATTTGTGCAATTCTTTTAAAATCACCTGATTTTGCAAGGGGACAAAGAAAAGAATCCTCTACAAAGATCTTTTAAAAATCAGATGAACTACTGTGTTACAAATAGTGAATGCTCCGCATTAGTCAGTTATGATCATGAATGATGATAGACACAGAATAGTTCCTTATATTCATAGTTCAAATGCTGCTGGTTATTTCAGCCCCAAATTTTTTTAAGTAATTTGTTCACTGAATTTTAATGAAATTATCATTAACCATTTGGCACTTAAAATTACTTTCCCTCTTGCAAAATAGAACATCACTTTCTAATTAATTGAATACTTTTCTTATTAAATAATTAAAAATATTTAATATTATATGGCTCACATGTAAACTTGTCATATACCTTAGGCTCTGTTGGGTAAATGCCTGCTAGAATAGTAAAATAACGTGGTTCTTGTCTGGTATGCTTTACCTGAAAAATGAAACAGATTTTCGCCACTGATCAATTTATGATAAATAACTCTATTTTTGTTGCAGGTAAAATATATAAGTAAGCAAATTCCATGCATAAAAGGAATATTGCACCACATTTAAACAGATTCAATACAGTAGGCATATCTGTCTTAGAAATGTTAATGAGAACTGTTGAAGAATCTTGTCCAGACCTGATTTTACATAATAGCCATTAAACACGGTCTGTGGAGGTCAATGAAAGAAGGACATCAATTTTTGAAAAGGTTAAGCATCTCTTTTTTAATTGCTGTGACAAAGTTTCAAAATTCTAATATAATGCTTGCACATGCATATAACTGTGCCAATGTCCCATCAAGTGTCTTTAAAAAAAAAATCACAAATTCCTTAAAATGCTACTAAGCCATTTTACAGACTTATTAAAACATTGAGCTCGTTAAAAGGTGCAACTATGATAATGTTCAGCACATTTATTGAAAACCATGAACTTTACTGGAGGCTAAAATTAGTCAAATGTTGCTTCAGTTTTGTTTTTATGCTGTTCTATATAAACTAATGGGTCCAATTTGTGTTTGACTACACTAAAGCTATATAAATGCAGGATGTTGTTTAATTAATCCATGGAAGTGCCTTTAACCCTTGGAGAACAGAAGGTTTTTCGTAGGTTTAGTAAGAAGTCCACGTTCTGGAATTTGACAGTTGCTGTACATTATCAGTCTTTGATATGAACCATTACACTTTGGAGTAAGCTTGTCTCATAATTGTCAAGCTCTCAGTTAATGCCAGCCTTGGCACAGTTGCAGTACTCTAGTCTCTAGCTCAGACTAAGCTTCAAAAGCATTTCATTGGCTTTAAAATGCTTTGGGACATAATATATATCACACAGCTTAACAATGTTCATCCAGGGGGCTAGCTTCAAAATCCCAATGATATCAACGATATAATGAGATAAGGATTTGGAGGCATACTTATCACTTATCTAGATATTCTATTTAGTCTCTAGCTATTGGAGATGATGGACTGGCTTTTCTCCTTGGAAACGGGAAACAGGACCTGGGTCTATTTTTGTGTTAGAAACCAGCCTCCATTGGGAAACTGGCTGAATTTTGGATTTTCCTAAGGGTGAGCCTTAATTGCTATGTAAACGGGTTTCCTGTCCAATTGGAGTTAGTGTGGGCAGGAATGGAGGTGGGTTTCAGACGCCCAAGGCAGCCATCACTGAGGCTGTTGGTTGTCCTGAGGGAGAGAGTTTGTGCCAAAGCCTGCCACTGTACCACAGGGAACTGAAATGGCACGGGGAGCCCTGGCATCTATGAGGAAGAGGAGGGAGATCCTATTCACAGAGGGTGGCAGGAGAAGGACACCTCCTCACGCAGTAGGGGCATTTCTGCGACCAGCATCATCCTCCTCTGCCTCTAATACCTCCTGCTCTCTTACCTCCTGCTTCTGCTCCTTCCCCCGATGGCCTGTCACCTTCCAGGGTCTCACCATCTTCAAGGCCCACAACTCTCTGGAGGACCATGCTATGGAGAGTGCAGCAGATCACCATAATGATTAAGACCTTGATAGAAGGTAATGCAGGGCATCACCTGACTGCACCAGGCACTGGACCCAGTGCCCTCTGATCCTATGTTGCCCCATGAGTTGTGAATCTAATGTTTTGTCCAGCCTTGGTGATGAGGAAATCTGTCACCAGGGTGATGCACTGGTATGCAGCCACCTGTGAGATGCTGCAGAGGTCCACACTGGCAAGGGCACAGATATTGGTGACCATCTGCCTAGTGTGTCGGCACTGATTCTTAGCCATCTCCAGGTCTCTGCCTGTAGATCCTGTGCTCAGGGTAGTGTTTCCTCCTTTGTGCCCTTTGTGTCCCTAGTCCCTCTCAATGGCCTCCTGATGCCTGGCACTCTGCCCTTCCTGTGTAGGCTGCTGTTCCTCATCTCCAGTGGCCTCAATTTCTGAGGGTGCAGAACCCATTTCCGGCTGCACCCCTCCTGTTGCTCAGGTGCAGCCCAAGCAGCCTTCCCCACTGCTTTAATGCCCATGTGATGCCAGGCTATGTCAGGAGGATGATGACCCCCCTGAACTGACAAAGTTCTTAATTCTGACTCCTCCCCTGACCTGTGATGGGCCGCTATGCCTTTTATTTTAAAGAGGTAAGCTCCTTTAACTTTTGAATAGCATTTTCACTTAGCTTTTTAAACTCTTCCCACCTTCATCAGAGTAATGGGCAAGGCAGTTTCGACACCGCCTGACTACAAGGTAATGTTATCATGTTAATCAGTTATCATGTTAATCAGTTATTCCAATTGATATAACTAAGGTCTTTCAAACTTAGACTGTGTAGGTCCAGTGAATGCTTATTCTAATTATTGACAGCTGAACATGCACTCAGTGACCTTATTAGATAGTAAGCAGCTTTTGATTTACTTCCTGCTGTGAAGAATTTTATGCAACACAGTGGTTTGTTACTTGGAGGACCGTTGGTGAGCTGGTGCATCCAATCAGGGAGAGCAGAGATAAAAGCAAAGTACTGCAGATGCTGGAAATATGAAATAAAAACAAAAAATGCTGGAAAAAACTCAGCAGTTCTGACAGCATCTGTGGAGAGGGAAACAGATTTAACGTTTTAAGTCCGCATGACTCTTCTTCAGAGCAGAGGATTTGGCCTCCCCAAGTCTGCAAGAGTTATGGGGGCTAGAGTTGCAGTGCCTCGAGGTCTGCAGCATACCCTATACAGTTTGCTTTCTTTGGCTGTTTGCTCATCATGTCAGATATCAGGGTGAGAGTGAGCTGGAAGTTGAAAAGGGACTTAAGGCTGTAACATACCATCATCCTCACTGTTCTCGGCAAAGTAAGATGCAATGGACTCTGTCATGGCTACGCTTCGATATGGAGTAACATCTTCTTCATAGGGCTCAGGGATGCAGGTGTGCCTGTCCCGCAATGGTTCTGGTTTGTTCCCTTTATTATTTGTCACTTTGTTCTGCAAGAAAGAAGGACAATTGTCAGTGATTGTCTTACACTGTGTTGGGATGATGGGAACTTTCTCCAGATTTATTTTTTATATTGTTTTATTTGCTCAGACAACATTCTCTATGGTATTCCATCATTCTACTTAACTCCAACATATCAAAACTATCATCTGGTCTAGTCTGACCGGTTCAATGACCAATCGAGCTTCACAATTGCCCTGTCTTTTCTTTAGATATAACATCACCTTTCTGTGATGACCCAGAGCCCTGACAATATTCCAGCAATAGTACTGAAGACTTGTGCTCCAGAACTTGCTACGCCCTTAGCCAAGCTGTTCCAGTACAGCTACGACACTGGCATCTACCCGGCTATGTGGAAAATTTCCCAGGTATGTCCTGTACACAAAAAGCAGGACAAATCCAACCTGGCCAATTACTTCCCCATCAGTATACTCTCGATCATCACCAAAGTAATGGAAGGGGACATCAACAGTGCTATCAAGCGGCTTTTGCTTAGCTATAACCTGCTCACTGATGCCCAGCTTGAGTTCCGCCAGGGCCACTCAGCTCCTGACCTCATTACAGCCTTGGTTCAAACAGGGACAAAAGAGCTGAACTCCTGAGGTGAGGTGAGAGTGACTGCCCTTGACACAAAGGCAGCATTGACCGAGTGTGGCATCAAGGAGCCCTAGCAAAACTGGAGTCAATGGGAATCAGGGGGAAAACTCACCGCTGGTTAGAGTCATACCTAGCACAAAGGAAGATGGTTAGGGTTGGTGGAGGTAAATCACCTCCGCTCCAGGACATCACTGCAGGAGTTCCTCAGGGGAGTGTCCTTGACCCAACCACCTTCAGCTGCTTCATCAATGACCTTCCTTCTATCATAAGGTCAGAAGCGGGATGTCCGCTGACGGTTGCACAATGTTCAGCACCATCCGTGACTCCTCAAATACCATGTCCGAATGCAGCAAGACCTGGACAATTTCCAGGCTTGTGCTGACAAGTGGCAAGTAACATTCGCACCACACAAGTGTCAGGCAATGACCATCTCCAGCAAGAGAGAATCTAACCATCGCCCCTTGGCATTACCATCACTGAATCCCCCACTATCAAGATCCTGGGGGCAACCATTGACCAGAAACTGAACTGGACTAGCCATATAAATACTGTGGCTACAAGAGCAGGTCAGAGGCTGGGAATACTGCAACGAGTAACTCACCTCCTGACTCCCCAAATCCTGTCCATCATCTACAAGGCACAAATCAGGTGTGTGATAGAATACTCCCCACTGGCCTGGATGAGTGCAACTCTCACGACACTCAAGAAGCTTGACACCATCCAGGAAAAATCAGTCAGCTCGATTAGCACCACATCCACAAACATTCACTCCCTCCACCACCGAAGCACAGTAGCAGCAGTGTGTACCATCTACAAGATGCACTGCAGGAATTCGCCAAGGCTCCTTCCAAACGCACGACCACTACCATCTAGAAGGACAAGGGCAGCAGATAGATGGGAACTGCCACCACCTGGAAGTTCCCCTCCAAGTCACTCAGCATCCTGACTTGGAAATATATCGCCGTTCCTTCCCTGTCGCTGGGTCAAAATCCTGGAACTCCCTTCCTAACAGCACTGTGGGTGTACCTACACCACATGGACTGCAGCGGTTCAAGAAGGCAGCTCACCATCATCTTCTCAAGGGCAACTAGGGATAGACAATAAATGCTGGCCTAGCCAGCGAAGCCCACATCCCATGAGTGAATAAAAATAAAGTATGATTAACCAGGATGGGGGTAGCATTGTCCAAACAGGATTGTTGATTTGAAGTTAGTCCGGACCTATGTTGCTTGATATCTAAAGTAATATATTTGAAAGGCCCACAAGCTGGGCAAGTTTGAAATTCTATTCTAATCTTATTAATAGCATATTTCTCAAATTCTGCAGTACCACCCCATAAAAAATTATGAACCTGCACCATAAATATGCCTGAAAGTTTCATTTTATGATACCAATAAAACAAGATCTGTTTTTGTTGGATACAAACCTATTTTCAGCAAAAAACACTCACTAGAAAATACCACAACCTGGAGACTTTACTTAGGCCTTGGATGCATTTGTTTAGTTTCCATAGTTTTCCTTCTGCATCTGTTTCCTCTTTGGGTGGTTTCAGAATCACTTCTCTCTGAAAAGCATCACCCTGCAGATAAGTGGCTTTTATGTTGATTGATCCACACTCTCATGAATATGTGGCCAAAAGAGCTAAAAATATTTTTACAATTATTTTTTCACCTGTGGGAGAGCCCACTCTAATGTCTGTATCAGCCAGTCACTCTTCAAAACACCAAGCCTCGTTTTAGTCTTATAAGTCTCTTCTGCAACTTGTTCTGTACAATTCCTCCTATGTGACAAAGCTGGTTGATTCTTACCTGGTATCTCAGAATAAACTCCAAACACTCCAATAATCAAACTTCCTTCATTTTGCCGCATCTCTAATTAGTTTAACCTCAAGTTTATTGCAAGCCACAAAAACTTCACGGTCAAAAAGGTTTTTGCTTCTATTCCGGCTGTGAGACTGTTCTGTAGCCTTTATTTCAATGTAATCCATTGAAGCTATGGGGGAGAATTTTTGGTTCGGCGAGAGGGGGCGAGGCCCACACACTGAGGCGTAAAATGACGTGGAGTGACGCAGGCTGCGCACTCACCGAACTGTCAAAGGCCTGTTAAGGCCATTAATTAACTAATTAAGGCTATTGAGAAAGCTGCCTGTCCAACCTTAAGGTTGGCGGGCAGGCGAAGAGCCCAGGCGGCCTTCCCATTTTTCAGGGAACCTCATCCACGGGTGGGATGAGGTTTCATGAAGGGTTTATAAATTAAATAAATTTTTTCATTAAAGTTCATTGACATGTCCCAGCTCATGTGACACTGTCGCATGAGGGGACATGTCTCAAATTTATTTTTCTTTATTAAAATTTTTAAAACTTAAAACTTATCTCCCTGAGGCACAGAGACATTTCTGCGCTCTTTCCCGACTCAGGGAGCCCCTGAGCCCCCTCACCACCCACACAGGGAGTGCACAGCGTTTCCGGGTGCGCGTCACGTTGGGTGAGACTTAATTGTCCCGCCCATGTAAAATGGCGGTGCAGACCCAATCAGGGATGCCGATCGGGTCCACACCTGCCCGCGCCCACCCCTGCACAACTCCCGCAACGGGGTGGGAAAATTCTCTCCATGGCCTCTACACCCACTTCTATGTCTGCTGGGACGACTACTTTGAGTTCTGCCTCTTGCACTGCTGGATGCTCTTTCGTTTTCTGACACGAGTTGTTTCCAGCCTCACTATCACAACTCTTTCTTACTTGCACTGCACTTTCTTACTCTCCACTCTCTCACCCCAATCTGCCAGTATATACGTGTGTCACTTGGCCAACATCCTGAACATTCAAACATTATTGAAACTTTCCAATCGCTTTTCCTGCATTTTCCACAATTGGCACATCCCTCGATTCACTAGATCCCTCTGGAACATATGTCACCCGAGTATCCGCTCTGGGCAATTGGCCTATGGATGTGATCACTCTGTCACGTGTTGCCTGATAGCTCAGATTACCACTATCCAGGTCTTTTTCTACCACATTCTGTTCCTCAGGACCTTCATCAAATAACTCATGGGCCACTCAGCTCTTGACCTCATTACAGCCTTGGTCCAGACATGGACAAAAAAGCTGAACTCAAGAGGCGAGGTGAGAGTGACAGCCCTTGACATCAAGGAAGCATTTGACCATGTGTGGCATCAAGGAGCCCTAGGAAAACTCAAGTCAATGAGAATCAGGGGGAAAACATTCCGCTGGTTGGAGTCATACCTAGCACAAAGAAAGATGGTAGGTGTTGTTGGAGGTTAATCCTCTCAGCTCCAGGACATCACTGCAGGAGTTCCTCAGGATCGTGTCCTAGGCCCAACCATCTTCAGCTGCTTCATCAATGACCTTCCCTCCATCATAAGGTGAGAACTGGTGATGTTCGCTGATGATTGAACAATGTTCAGCACCATTTGCGACTTCCCAGATACTGAAGCAGCCTGTGTCCAAATACAGCAAGATCTTGACAACATTCAGGCTTGGGCTGATAAGTGGCAAGTTACACACACACACACACACACACACACACACGTGTGCCAGGCAATGACCATCTCCAACAAGAGAGAATCTTAACGATTCCCCCTTCATATTCAATGGCATTACCATTGCTGAATCCCCACTATCAACATCCTGGGGGTTACCATTGACCAGAAACTGAACTGGACTAGCCATATAAGCACTGTGGCTACAAGAGCACGTCAGAGGCTAGGAATTCGGTGGGGGGTAACTCAGATCCTAACTCTCCAAAGCCCGTCCACCATTTACAAGGCACAAGAGCTGGTGCAGACACAATGGGCTGAATGGCCTCCTTCTGTGCTGTTAATATTCTGTGATTCTGTGAAGTCAGGCATGTGATGGGATAGTCCGCACTTGCCTGGATGAGTGCAGGTCCAACAACACTCAAGGACAAAGTCCAGGACAGAGCAGTCCATTTGATTGGTACCCCATCCAACACCTTAAACATTCACTCCCTCCTCTACCGACACAGTGGCAGCAGTGTGTACCATCTACAAGACGCGCTACAGCAACTAGCCAAGGCTCTTTCAACAGCACCTTCCAAACCCACGACCTCTGCCACCTAGAAGGGCAAAAGCAGCAGTTGCATGGCAACACCACCAGCTGCAAGTTCCCCTCCACCACCCTGACTTGGAACTATATTGTCATTCTGTTGTTGAGTCAAAGCCCTTCCTAACTGCGGGTATATTTACACAACATGGACTACAGCAGTACAAGGCGGCAGCTCACCGCCACCTTCTCAAGGGCAATTAGGGATGGGCAATCAATGCTGGCCCATCCAGTGACACTCACATCCTGTAAATGAATAAACAATAAAAATTGAGGGTACAAGGTGCCTCGTTTACTTCTATCAGCTGCTCAGAGTTTGTGATTTTGAAATTAATTCCAATTAATCATGATGAATGAACCTTTAAGATTGATTGCCATGTTTGATAAGTACTACCTTTCCATCATGACCAGCACTTTTCCATTCCCTATAGTCCTCTCTTTCATCGTATACTAAATCTCCTGAACTAAAGTCTGTCTTAGATAGTCTCATATGATGCTTCACTGTTCTACAAATTTTCTCCAGGACCTTCACCTTGAAGCAAGTCTCCCTCCCTGCATATAAAGCATCCAAATGTACAGAAAATATAGAACTAATTATACTACCTCCTAGCGCCGGAGGACAATCACACAGAACAGAAGGCAATTTGGGATTTTGCCGATAGACTAATTGATAGGAACTATACCCTCCAGCCATCCAGCGTGCATTATTTTCAAGTATTACCCATGTTAAGGTGGCTGGCGATTTGCAATCTGGTTGATCTGCTAAAATTTTATGCAGCATTTCTTCGATCACCATGTGATTTCTTCCACTAACTCTGTTGGTGAAAGGACTTTCAGCTCCAGTATATATGACCATGATGTTTATGTTTTCACATGTCTCTGAACTCATCATTGGCAAATTCCCCTCTATTATCTGTCAGAAACTTAGTTGGTATCCCAAGTCCAATCCCCATCTATCTCTCCGTGATTTTGCTTTAAAACCCGTTTGTTCTTACTATGTATTATTGTAGAGAGACCAAATCTTGTCACCAGGCCTATAAAATGTAGAATGAAAATATTTCTGTTTTTGTCCTAAATCTACATCCTGGCATCTATCTTATTAAAGTCACATGCCAAAGAAAGGCTTACAGTAGGACGTGGCAACATCCTCCACTACTTTTTACAGATTTCACGCGCTGAATTTTATGTTGTGGGCAGGGTCTCTGTTTTTTGCTTTGGATTTCCAGCATCCGCAGTTTTTTGTTTTTATCTCTGTTTGGCTTGCTCATCAGAGAGGACGTTTCACCACTGAGAGCTGCCACCCAATCTAATGGCCTGCAGCTCTCTTGTCCCAGAAGAGCGGTGGCCATTGCTGGGACTACAGCCTGTCCTGAAGGTGTACTACAATGAAATCCAGCTCAAAGGTGTGTCTAGAGCCTTGCCAGAGCCAGGCTGACAGGCCACAACGACAGGATTGGGAGGGTTGGATAGAGCAATAGGGGAGACAAACGCTTGCGGGGGGAGAAGACCTTAGGGAGGCCTCTGATGGGCACAGGAGGCCCACAAAGGAGGCAGCCCTCAGCCACCTGTTGACCAGCCACCAGGCCACTCAGTAAATTGTTGCAAGCAGGACATTGCATCAGCCTCCACCTGCCATGGATAAAATCCCAACAGTGGTGAGAGGAGGCCCTTAAGTGGCCATTAATTGGCCACTTAAGAGCCTCAATTGATCCACGGGTGGGCCTCCAGCACCTCCCCCGCCACTGTTAAAATTGCAGTGGGGGCAGGGGTGAGTGGATAGACCTTATGATCGGTGCCCATGGAACTCAATTTTATGGCCCCCCACCACCTCAAGGGCCGTTAAGGTCAGTCCCACGCCTCTCACTAATCTCTTGTTTAGTCTCATATACACTTTATCAACCACACCTGCATCTTATAGTAGTCTTTTTAATCTTTGACAAGTATTATGATCCCAGCTGATGTTACTGCTAGACAAGCCAGATCCCAGAGTGGAACCTGGCTTGATAGATCCCAACTTTTATTTTTTGTCTAGAAACATGGAGGGTGGCTACTGAACAGAGTCACAGGAGTCAGCTGATCAACTTTTAACCAAAAGACTAAAACATTTATTAAACATGAAAGGATTAACTATATTACAATATTCCTTCACTCATAACTAAAGCGTTACAGATATATACAGATTTGTAAGGATAACACAAGTTGCAAAAGCTTTCTTATACTCAAATGTTCACAATAAGTACACAGTCTATGTAAATCAATTGCTAACCTCTGGTCAGACACTCCACACTCTGAAACCAAGTGAAAAATGCCACCCCAAACAGATGCCATGGATCTCTCATCAACTTCCCCAGACACTTGTCACTCCGTGAGCCAACCAGGTCTCATTGAACTCCGTCTTACACATGAGGGTTTCCAATTTCCTCTCTCGAAGAACTTGCTTTGGAACCTTCTCCCAAACTGACACATTCCCTCAGATGCCTTCCACAAGGGTCTACCATCCGGGTTTTGAACTTTCCTTCCCTGGATCGCCACACGCATTCAAGCTTTGCCTTCCATGCAAGCTCTCTCAGACTCAGCCATGCCAACCGCACACCACTGCTTCACAAGCCCATAGTAAGGTGTTACAGACCTTTGGCTGTCTCCTTGGATCTTCCGGCTTTTTGCAAGCCTATTTTGCTTCAAGTCTGCGTCCTGCAGTTTTCTTCCTTTAAGCTTGGAGCCTTTCTCTGCTCCTCACTCTTAACTCCACTTAACAGGACCTTTTCCAGATTCCTGTCCTTGTCCTTTGACTTAATTTAAAGGGCTTCTTGGGCCTCTCTAAAGGGTTAGGACTTGCTCCCTGCAGTTCCCTCTCCCAGTAGACTGATGACAACTTGCTAGGTCCAGAACTCACTTGACATTCACTGTTACTTTAACTTTAGAACAACTCACTTAAGATTCTTAGACTTATTCTCCTCAGCAGTCTGCTGATATATCAACAAAAGAGAGACTTAAACTGCTCCCTTCACCTTGGAACAGAATGACCAACTGAACTCAAACTGCTTTTGGTTTCTTTCTGTCTGTGTGGGGCCTCTCTCTCTCTGGACCCCTGTTGCTAGGCAACAGCACAGATTTTCTACCTTGTGTTTGTTTTAACACCACTTCAAGAGTCATAAACCTCATTAAAATGGAGGCATCTTTTAAAGTGAAACTAAAACTCATGTTCTCCCTTTCTTAACACACAAATACAGAAATACAAATTAAACTTAAACTAAAACTCAATCCTAACACCCACAAATACAAATATAACTCACTTAAACTATCTCTAGTTCCTAACACAAGTAAGGTGAGAAAATTGTCTATGCAACTTCAAAACAATTTGTTTTTTCTGTTTCTTATTACCTCACACCTTTAATACTTGTCTAACATTCTGCATAGGAACATCAGATTTTGTGAAGGGGATTTAATAATGGCGTGACTAGGTAAACTGCAGATCCACTGGCTTTCCAAAAAAAAATGCCCTATCATGCTATATGACTTTCTTCCACTGGTCATATGGTTCTGAATCTGGAAGGTAATCCTACCCCTGCAATTTACCTTTGCTTTCTGCCATCTTCCAAATGGCTGCTAGGATTGTAATTTTCTGTCTGAAAAATGTTTTATTAGTTTCCAACTTTCACCTTTAGGCAAACATCCTCCTCTACCATGTTCTAATCCAGAGAGCCAGATAACAAAGAAAGCACAGGGACTAATCTTTAAGCATTCATTTGCATAGATACATCTTATAAACATGCACCTCCTCACCAACAACCATAGTTTTTAGTCTGTTCCTTTTTAGAGGGGTAGATGTCAATCCCAGTTAATGCCTGCTGACTGTCCACAATTAACCATAGTCCAGAATGGACCGTAGGCATCTGTCTCGTTCTCTCTCTCTCTCTCAGTTTCGGAGAGAAACAAGCAGTTATAGCTAGAGGGGCAGCACTCTGCATCAAGCATCACTGACCAGGGATCTCTCTCACTCTGACCACCTGCCATGGGTGTGTTGGAAGAATTGGAGCCCCAGCCGCCCCTTCTGCCTGAGGGTGCTGCTCCTCCCTCTGCCTAGACAGGCGTCTCTGTCGCTCTCTTCTCCTTTGTCTCTGCTCTCTGTAAGTCACGAGGCATATAGCTAATTCACCAGGCTCCATGCTCCTGATGCACTCTTCCTGCAGGATGAAAGTGAGAGATGCTTGGGTGTCCTGAGAACCTCTCTTGGTTAAGCCTGAAAGTCCCTTAACTCCTGGAGAGTTTTGGCCACCACTCCGATGGCCAGAGTCTAGTGCGCTGCATGGCTGCCCGAAACCCCACCCTCCTCCGCCCCACTCCACCTGACCGATTGGCGGCAGCTTTGCCCATTGGACTGCATGCTGTACCCTCAGATCAGATGCAGGCATTCTAACCCGCCTGCAAAGCTGCTCTGTTAGCTTGAACCATCGGGGAGACTGGTCCAAACCGGGATGATGACTTTGCAAGGGGCTGTGAGCACCTCCAGCAGTGACTGCTCCATGACCAGCAAGGAGATTGTACAACGTGTTTAGTCATCCACCTGTTCTGCAGTCCACTAAAACACTCATTAATTTGCAGTTTGTGCCCGACGAGCGAAAAGCTGTCAAGCACTTGGTGGTGCTTTGATGCCTCGGCGTTGCTTGAGTGGGTAGAGAAGCTAGAGACCTGACTCCACGCATGTGGCTGCACCTGAACTGTCTCAGCTGTGGAGGACTGGTCACTTTATACAAGGTTTTTGTGGCCGCTTCCCTCCCTCTGCACCCCACATGTGCCTGTGCACTACCTTCAACCACAGGGCAGCCCTTGCTCCCTCACCCCTCCCCAAGTTGCCTCAACCACAGGGCAGTCCTTGACCACTCCCTTAAGTTGCCTCAACTGTGGGGCAGCCCTTGACCACTCCCTAAGTCGCCTCAACAGCAGGGCAGCCCTTGCCACCCCCCTCCTCCCAAGTTGCCTCAACCTTGAAGTCCAACAGGTGAGCCTCGCGAGCGCTGCACAACGTTACTGTGCACCCACCTCCCCTCAAAGTGCAGCCCGCCAAGTGCATGCCTTACATATGCTGTTGTGAAACATGTCGGCATGCAATCACACTGACGTGGGTGGACGATCCAGCATGGGGGAATGATTCCGGCAGGCTGGGCTTATAATGATATGCAGATGTATCACAATGAGGGTCCTAATGTCTGACGGTGGGGAACGCAGCCCTCCATCAATGGTCTGAGCGGATGATCGGAAGCTGGTTTCACGACTTTGTGAAACCGATTTTTAGCCTTCTCACCATATTGTCTGCTCACGCTGCCGAACACACCTAACACCAGCGGGCACAGAAAATCCCGCCCTCAGTGTTTATAAGACTAAGTTTTGAAATGGAGCTTATGACTCCTTTACTGGAGCAAAGTTCCTATAACATGAATTTATATAATTACACTTCAGTTCTGAGTTCAGCTCACAGGTTTGAGCTCAGCTCACAGGTCTACAGTACAGGGGTGAAATTGGTCTACGCCAATTGTGTAAAATAAGTAGATAGTGAGGTAACAGCCTAATTTATACACAACAATTTTTCCTTTTCGTTATATATTCTATCTTGGATGTTTTATCTATCTTTTAACAAACATTCTAATATCTTCCCTTTATTAAGCTAACTTGTTCATAGCTTGCTAGGTGAGTTTGCTCTCCTGTTTTGATTATAGGAATTACATTTGCTGTCCACCAGTCCTTTGGCACTATTCCCTTTTTGACTGAATTTTTATATATGGGTACTAGTGCTTCTGTTATTTTCTCACGAGCTTCTTTGAGTATTGAGTAGTGCAATCCACCTGGACCCCATGTTTGGCCTACTTAAGCATGGCTAATATCTCCTTTCTTTTTACATTAACTACTATAATATCCCCCATGTCTTCTTTCTCCGCACCTTCCCATAATGCTCTGTACTGCCGCTTTTCCAATTTCTCCTCATTGCTTTAAGCCACCCACAAGACTCCTTATCTTTTTTTGCCAAATTGCTTGACTGGTATTAAATGCTCAGCTACAAAACAATATGATCAGCTTTGTGGATTCACCTTATTCACAATTTTTTATTTTTAAATATGAAATAGTGAAGAATAGTGACTGGCTCTGTTGAATTTCAACTGAGCATTAATATGGGTGTTGTAGCTGATTACCAGTGTGTAGCAGAATATGCAGTGTTCAAGCAACTGTAATGCATGAGAAGAATGGGGTAGTCAGTAAACCCATAAACCTTAAAAGGTATAATACATAAAAAGAAAGCAAAGAACTTCATGCCCTTCATCTTAAGTCTTTATCAAAGAACAAACTCTTATAGCTCTTTTCATGACCTCAGATTGTCCCAAAGTTCATGACACCCAACAAAGTACTTTTGGAGTGTACTCAATACTTTAATTTAGGAAATGTGACAGCCAAATTATACACCGCAAGCTCCCACAAACGGCAATGTGAAATGTGATCAGACAATGATGTTGACCAGCGAGAAATTTACCATTTTATGTCTAGGAATTACTGGATGCATTAATTTTGGCTCACGTGACCAATCTTACATGAACTAGTCCAAAAGAAATCAATCTTTACAAAACCTACCTCTTTTCAGGACCAACACTCTACTCAGGGATTCAGTTTAGCTCTTCTTGTCAAAACCATCACGGGAAATTTGACAATTAAATCATGAAATAGCATTGTTTTAGTGACTCTTTTATGATAATATAATTAGTAACATTTTTAAATTAAACATTAAGGGGGAATTTTAACTCTCCCCATCTGTTGAGAACAGAGCAGGTGAGCAGTTAGAATGGAGAGGCTCCATTTCCCACTCGGATCCCCGAATTTCAAATTTTAGTGAGATATGTAATTAATAAATGCAAATTGAGATTTTTTTTATTCTTTCATGGGATGTGGCTGGTTAGGCCAACATTTATTGCGCATCCCTAATTGCCCTTGAGAAGGTGGTGGTGAGCTAGCTTCTTGAACCGTTGCAGTCCATGTGGCGTAGGTACACCCACAGTGCTGTTAGGGAGTTCCAGGATTTTCACCCAGTGACAGTGAAGGAACAGCAATATATTTCCAAGTCAGGATGGTGTGTGGCTTGGAGGGGAGCTTCCAGGTGGTGGTGTTCCCATGCAACTGCTGCCCTTGTCCTTCTAGGTGGTAGACGTCGTGGGTTTGGAAGGAGCCTTGGTGAATTCCTGCAGTGCATCTTGTAGATGGCACATACTGCTGCCACTGTGCATCAGTGGCGGAGGAAGTGCTTGTTGAAGGTGGTGGGTGGGGTGCCAATCAAACGGGCTGCTTTGTCCTGGATGTTGAGCTTCTTGAGTGTTGTTGGAGCTGCACTCATCCAGGCAAATGGAGTGTATTCCATCACAATCCTTACTTGTGCCTTGTAGATAGTGGACAAGCTTTGGAGAGTCAGGAGGTGAGTTACTCTCTGGAAAATTCCTAGACTCTGACCTGCTCTTGTAGCCACAGTGTTTTTATGGCTGGCCCAGTTCAGTCTCTGGTCAATGGTAAACCCAAGTTGTTGATAGCGGGGTATTCAGTGATGGTAATGCCATTGAATATCAAATGGAAATGGTTGGATTCTCCCTTGTTGGAGATGTTCATTGCTTGGCACTTGTGTGGCATGAACGTTACTTGTTACTTATAAGCCCAAGCCTGAATGTTGTCCAGATCTTGCTGCATATGGGCACAGACTGCTTCAGTATCTGGGGAGTTGCGAATGGTGCTGAACATTGTGCAATCATCAGCGAACATCCCCACTCCTGCCCTCATGTTGGAGGGAAGATCATTGATAAAGCAGCTGAAGATGGTTGGGCCTAGGACTGAGATGATTGACTTACAACAACTACAAACATCTTCCTTTGTGCTAGGTATGACTCCAGCCATTGGAGAGTTTTCCCCTTGATTTCCATTGACTCCAATTTCCATCAGGGCTCCTTGATGTCAAGGCAGTCACTTTCACCTCTCCTTTTGAGTTCAGATCTTTTGTCCACGTTTGCACCAAGGCTGTAATGAGGCCAGGAGCTGAGTGGCCCTGGCGGAACCCAAATGGCGTGTCAGTGAGCAGGTTATTGCTAAGTAAGTGCTGCTTGATAGTACTGACACTTTCCATCATTTTCTTACCTTCTATCACTTTGCTGATGATTGACAGTAGACGGATGGAGCTGTAATTGGCCAGGTTGGATTTGTCTTGCTTCTCATGGACAGGACGTACCTGGGCAGTTTTCCACATTACCAGGTAGATGCCAGTATTGTAGCTGTACTGGAACAGCTTGGCTCAGGGCGCAGCGCCTTTTGGAGCTCGAGTCTTCAGTACTATTGTTGAAATACTGTCAGGACCTATAGCCCTTGCAATATCTAGTGCCTTCAGCCATTTCTTGATATTGTATGGAGCGAATCGAATTGCCTGAAAACTCACATCTGTGATGCTGGGGATCTCCAGAGGAGGCCGAGATGGATCATCCACTCGACACTTCTGGCTGAAGATTGTTGCAAATACTTCAGCTTTATCTTTTGCACTGATGTGTTGGGCTCCCCCATCATTGAGGATGGGGATATTTGTGGAGCCTCCTCTTCCAGTGAGTTGTTTAATTGTGCACCACCATTTAGGACTGAATGCGGCAGGACTGAAGAGTTTAGAAATGATCTGTTGGTTGTGAGATCACTTAGCTCTGTCTATTGATTGCCGCTTTCACTGTTTGGCATGCACGTAGCCCTGTGTTGTCGCTTCACTAGGTTGACACCTCATTTTTAGGTATGCTTGATGCTGCTCCTGGCATGTTATCCTGCACGCTTCATTGAACCCAGGTTGATCCCCTGGCTTGCTGTTAATGGTAGAGTAGGGGATATGCCAGGCCATGAGGTTACAGATTGTGGTTGAGTACAGTTCTGCTGCTGCTGATGGCCCACAACGCCTCATGGATGCCCAGATTTGAGTTGCTAGATCTGTTCAAAATCTATCCCTTTAGCACAGTGGTAGTATCACACAATATGACGGAGGGTATCCTCAATGTTAAGACGGGATTTTGTCTCCACAAGGACCGTGTGGTGATCATTCCTACTACTACAGCCATGAACAGATGCATCTGTGACAGGTAGATTGGTGAGGACGAGGGCAAGTTTTCCCTCTTGTTGGTTCCCTCACCACCTGTCACAGACCCAGTTTAGCTGCTATGTCCTTTAGGACTCTGCTAGCTTGGTCAGTAGTGGTACTACCGAGCCACTCTTGGTGATGGTCATTGAAGTCCCCCACCCAGAGTACATTCTGCACCCTTGCCACCCTCAATGCTTCCTCCAAGTGGTGTTCAACATGGAGGAGTATTGATTCATCAGCTGAGGGGGTGGGGGGGGGTGCTCAGGGGTGGTGGTTGTTGGTAATCAGCAGGAAGTTTCCTTGCCCGTGTTTGATCTGATGGCACGAGACTTCATGGAGTCTAGGGTCGATGTTGAGAACTCCCAGGGCAACTCCCTCCTGACTATATACCACTGCACTGCCACTTCTGGTGGGCTGTCCTGTTGGTGGGTCAGGACATACCCAGGGATGGTGATGGTGGCGTCTGGGACATTGTCTGCAAGGTATAATTCCATTAGTATGATTGTCATACTTGACTAGCCTGTGGAACAGCTCTCCAAATTTTGGCACAAGTCCCCAGATGTTAGTAAGGAGGACTTTGCAGGGTCGACAGGGCTGGGTTTTCCATTGTTGTTTCCGGTGCCTAGGTCGATGCCAGTTGATTTGTCCGGTTTTGTTCCTTTTTGTAGGCTTTGTAGCAGTTTTGATATGACTAAGTGGGTTGCCAGACCATTTCAAGGGCATTTAAGAGTCACCAGATTGCCCTGGGTCTGGAGTCACGTGTAAGGATGGAAGATTTCCTCCCCTAACCAGAGAGTTAGTGAACCAGATGTTTTTTTTTATATGGCAATTGACAATAGTTTCATGGTCACTATTACCAAGACTAACATTTTTTGTAATTCTAGGTTTATTAATTAGATTTAAATTCCACCAGCTGCCATGGTGGTATTTGAACCTCTGTCCCCAGAGCATTAGCCTGGACCTTTGGATTTCTAGTCCAGTGACATTACCACTTCGCTGCCACCATCACCACCTCCCCTCTTGTGAGATATGTAAGAAGCTGATCACCGTTTTATACTATTATTGAGTGTCTCTTTGATCACCCTGACAGACAAACTTATTGGGAAGCCAGCAAGATCACTCAAGTTAAGCTAACAAATGTTTATTGAGGGGGCAGGAGGAGCAGGAGTGCTTCTTCAGGCCCCATAAAGAAAGTTCAGGTATCTGCTGCCCTGGACTCCTCCACACAAGCATGAGGCTCTTGGAACACTCTGGGTTTCCCTCCCCGCCCCCCACCAACACCAAGAACTTAACCTTTTGCTGGTTGCCTTCTTTTGTGTTATAAGATGGTGTCCAAGGCTGTCTGATCTTCATCCTTCTCCACTGGATGCCTCTACTCTACCTCAACAATGCGTAGTAACCTTAATAATATCTGCTACTGCACAACTGTTATGTTACAATTTCCTACACTTTGTTGGCATCTTTGAATGAGCTTCACAAGTTAATGAAAATCGGTGCAGTAAAATGGGGACCAGATTTTCATACTGAGGTGGGTAGCTACAGACCCATCTCAGTTTAAAGTCCCAAGTCTCTCAAAATTTTCACTCTGGGGGGAAAGCAGGTGCAAGATAGAGGCGAGCCTGCTGATCCCAGAAGAAGACCCTATCTGGCCATGGCGGCGGGTGAGTGCCAAAGCAGGTTGGTTAGAAGACCCATATTGGTTGTCTGGCTGAGAGCCTGAACCAATAAAAGCATTAGCTCAGTGGGGAATCTGGTTTGACAAGTGAAGTGAATTGTTCATTTTGCTTGATTAAAATCTTTAAGTGCTTATAATAAATTGTTCTTTCTGTGATCTCTTTTGTCAACATCTCAATGTTTATTTGGACAAGACTAAGAGGTGTGCCCTCTGTCATTAATACTTTAATGGTCTGTTTGACAATTTTATAGCTTTTTAGGAACATCAGTTTTATTTAAAAGTACATTCCTGAATGGGTGTTTTCTTTTCTTAGCAGTTCCATACTTGCCATTGTTAATGTATGGCTCATTGGTTATGTACATTGTGCAGACTGATTGAATGGGCATGAGTTGGCATGGAGATTCTGAGGGGCTATGGGGGTGGCAGGGGGGCATGGATTGGCATTGAGTTGGCATGGAGAATATGAGGGACCTTGGGGGTTGCCCATGGGGGGAGCACGGCTAAGACCTTTTGAACTTATTTTTCAAAAGGTTCCCAAATCTATACTATGGCTCACAAATCCTCTGAGGGGCCGTGAACCACAAGTCATGAAGAAGCTGATCCGATCCCACGAAAATTGTGGAGGGCTTGGAGGCACCTAGCCCTCCAATAGAATCAGCCAGGTCAGGAGTGCAGGCCGTGGGCTCTCTACCTGCACACTTATCCAACTCTGGGGAAAATTGCCAGTGCTGGGAATGGGGGCGAGAATCTGCATATTTGGTCTCATCCACTATTTTTAAATAGCCCTGGAAAGTTGTCCCATTTCTGTGAAAATCTGGCCCTGGGTTATTTTATCCCCTGGGCATATTAAGAACTTTGATGGCCCTGAATGATTTCACACAACAGCCAATGAGGGGATGAAACTTTCATTCCATTAACTTGGGTTTGGATTCAAATCTAAGTCACAAAGGTTTGCCTGTGTTACTTCAATGTGGCATCTAGCAAGTAGTTTCAATGAAATAAGTAACAGTTCAAGAATTCAGCTTTAAATGTTTCATGCAAAAAATATACTCTTCTTGGCGTAATTTACAATGCAACACACATGATTTTGTTTCAAACTGTGATAAATAACTAAGCCATAATTATACTTTGCCTCTGTAACGGCACAATTGTCAAAGTAAAGTTTTCACATTTTCATTAATAACTACACAATATGAGCACTATCTTTGAGAAACTTAGAGGGCACATTTGTTCTGCTGCATGGGAAAACATATTAACAATGTGTTAATTAGTCTGATTTACATATTCTAATTAGGTTAATTACAAAATAGATTTTCCTCTATAACTCAAAAACAGTAAGGTCTATCTTTATGAAAGTTGCAGAATATATTCATTATGTCAAGAAGCAGCATATCAGTGCATGTTGTTCATTAGGCACACTTTATATATGCAAATTAGGTTAATTACAAAGTACAATTTCACCAATAAGCCAAAAAACTGTTTGTCGTATCTAAATGGAATTTGGAGGTTATAACCATTTTGCTATTAAATATAACATATGAATGAATCATGCTAATGACATCTGATGTCAATATTTTATTTGATTATGTAATATTATTTCCCTTCAATTTAAACAATATAAATGACTGTTGCAAAAGTAAAATGCTATGATATTGATGGCTTGCATGTGCAGCCCTTAAAATGGAGATTCTTGGTTCTATCAAATTTGAATTGTATTTTAAAAATTCAAGAGAAATTTATCATTGATCCTTTCATATAGTTAGGTAACTTTTATTACAACTACCCAGAGTTTTTTTTATTATTCATTTACAGGATGTGAGCATCCCTGGCTAGGCCAGCATTTATTGCCCATCCCTAATTGCCCATGTGAAGGTGGTGGTGAGCTGCCTTCTGAACCGCTGCAGTCCATTTGCTATAGGTACACCCACAGTGCTGTTAGGGAGGGAGTTCCAGGATTTTGACCCAACGACAGTGAAGGAACGGCAATATATTTGCAAGTTGGGATGGTGTGTGGCTTAGAGGGGAACTTCGAGGTGTTGGTGTTCCCGTCCATGTATCTGCTGCCTTTGTCCTTCTAGATGGTAATGGTCGTGGGTTTGAAAGGTGCTGCCTAAGGAGCATCGATGCAAAAAGTTTGAATCATCTGACGTAAATATGCGTGTTGACCCATGCTAAGCTCCACCCTCTTGATGTTGCCTCTGCACTCTGCTCTCCACTGCCAAGGCTAACCGTTATTGAATGAATATTCAGTCTGGTTAAGGAGAGAATGAGTGGAAGTGTATTGGTGTCATGTGACAACATAAATGCTGACTTAATGAGAGTAGAGACAGTAACCACGTCCCAAAGTTAATATAAGGGGTTTATTGCTAAATGTAATGCTCTCACACTGATGCAGCAACTGTTCAGAGGCTCAATTTATCCTCCTTTAAAAGACATTGCCTCAGCTTATTTAAAAAGGAAGACAAATTGTATTTCAAATCAGTTTCTGTATCAGCTTGAGAGCATTAAGTTCATCATCAATGTACCCTAATTATTAACTCTGAGGGGAGTTGATCCATCTGTCTTTGTTATGACACCTATATACTTCTACTAACCCTTTGGTTATATACCTGTGTATTTTGTGTTACCCTTCTCTGACAGGTGGAAGATGGCTTGTCCAAATAGGGACTTCAACATTCAGACATGTATAGCTAAGAATCTCTGACATTAAGGAATGGTTGCTGACCTACAATACAACATCCAAACTAAGTGTTCCTCTCCTGACAGAACTGGTCAGCAGAATTGGTGATGGCTGCCAGTGATCTGACTGAGAGCAGTGATGCTCACCAAACATTGACTGCAGAAAATCTAGGATGAGCAAAGTTCTTTCTGCCCATTAAAATTCCTGGTCTAGAATTTCCATGAAATGACTGAGACCATTGTTGCTCCTTTAAAAAAAAGTTGCATCCACAGTTGGCCTGTAGAGGGAGACACACATGAAGTTCCAGGGTTTTCTGATTTGCATATCCATTGGTACAGGATTTGGTGTGAAACTGATGCATGCAACTGAACTACGTGGAAGTGTTTGTGTAATCTTAAAAAAAGACAGTTCAAGCTGCATGCTTCAGCAGCAGACTGGCAGACAAAGAGTTAAAGAAGGAACTGTGCTTGGCTCTTTGCACCTCATGCTCTAAAAAATTTTTGCTGCTTGTCTGAGCAATGTTTAATTCCACTTGTTCAGAATTATTATTACTTAAGCACTATCTATACCCAGATTACATGGCACCAAGGCAGAGGTGAAGAACAAACAACTTCACTCATTCAACCTTCCTGGGTGGCATTGAAGCAGGATAAATAGGCTCCTGGATGTAGGTACCGCCAAATCATCCATAATTATCACTTGTGCCACCTGGAGGAGCTAGCACTGACCACTGACTCTCTCACCATTAGAACTATAGAACAACACCACAAGAGGTTCCACATCCCCAGCGGGGCACATTTATCCCCTCTGTTGCTTGCCCATCCTAGACACCAGCACACTCTTCACCTTCTTAAAGTAGCACTTCCACAACTGAACCTTCACCATGCTCTCTGGTTAAGAGGGGCTCCAATCGTCCAATAGCTACCAAGCTCATGACACAGCAATTACTTACATGCACAACCCTAAATCTTCAACTTAGAAGCCATTTATCTTCGCATCCCTTACTCCCAAGCTACTTGGCACGCATTCAACTTCTAGCCTTATCTTCAATCACTCTATATTCTTGCAGGGCAGATTGACACTACAGGCCATTCCTACCTTTAAACCTCCCTACCACTGAGCTCCTACACTGACATCCCCATAAACACACACACAAGTATATTTGCAGGATACTCAGAGGTCCTTGTCACTGGCTCTCACTTTGACATAGTCAAATAAAGCTAATGTCAATTCAGTCAGCAGATGGCAGGTGAGCTGCAGAAGTGCAAGGAACCCTCAGGAGAAAATGTTTCAAATGTGGAAGCTAGATAGTAAAGGTTTCCACCCAACTTTCCTCACAGAAATAGTTTCCAACAATATTCCAGCATGGTAAATGTGCTGGATATGTCGAGTAAATTCATCTTCCTATGTATTCAGTTTGGAAACAAAAGAAAAGCAGACATTAACAGGATGTCACAAAATGCTATTGTCATGGTTACAAATATTCTCTAAGTGTGTATAACAAAAGACAGGGTTTGGTTAGCTCAGTTGGCTAGATTGCTAGAGCATGGTGTAGAATAATGACAGCAATGTCAGCTGTACTAGCTGAGGTAACTCTTGGGGCCTTAACCTTGTCTTGCCCCATAGTAATATCATGGCATAAGCTCTTGTTACCAACCCTTGAACAACGAGGATGCTGCATAAAGAGAGAATAAAAGTTGAATTTGCCTGTACACAATGCAGTTTTTGGTAATGGCATGTGTCCAACATTTTAATCTGTGCTTCATATAACTGAAAGTGTGGAATACTGAATGACATGAAAAAGAGGAGATAGATGAGACCTTTTTGGCCTCAGTTGCTCCTTCCAGATTCTCAAGCCCAAGTGTTTCACCTCAGCATTGCTTACATCCTGTGATCCTGGTGGTTATCATAGTTTGGTGTTTGAAAGTCAGTTTTTGACTGGTAGTCTTTTGAGCATCCTGATATTATTCCCTCATCACTTGCCAAATTCTTTAGTTCATAGAGTTTTTCTACAACCAACTAGTTTGTGCCAAGCAAGTTTCCTGCCAAATCGATGAGGAGAAGGCTGCATTCCTGCATACCCTGATGATAAGTTACAATTCTAAGCCTGCAACACCTATCCTTTTTGTATTTGGAACTGCAGTTTACATGTTTTCGATAAAGTGTCAGGATTACCAGATGAATTGTGTAAATATTGGCTCCAGAGGTTTGTTGTGCTTATTAAGGGGCTCCGTCATGATTATCAGATTGAGCTTGGTGGTTTAACTGCTGGACAGACATTAGGCTGCTACTGACCAGTAACTGTGATCTTCGCAGTTGTTGGGAAGTGGTGCAGATTGCCCCCCAAAAAAGACTCAAGTCAAGATTCCAGCAGGCAGCACTTGGAAACCCTCCTTCCTGAGGATTTATATTCCTCAGCTTGATGGATGCAAACTTGAGCTCTAAATTTTAAAAAGGATTTCATCATCAAGATATTGTCTGTGCCAACTTACAGAAAGGCAACAATGTAGTGACATCACATCACCGCACTAATGTTCTCCTTTGTTAGCAGATATACAGCAGCCTAGAATGATACTCTAATCTAATGGCTGAGTTTGTGTTTAGTTGGCATTAGAAACAAATTTCCTCCAAGTTAAACCACATCCACATCAAGGGAAATTGCGTTGAAGTGAACTTGGCGAATAGGAAGAATAAAACCCTTCACGGAATGGAAACTCAAATTTTCCAGAGGTTAGAAAGTACTGTTGCCAAATAAAAGTTGATGATTGCTTTAAGTTTTTTTCAAAGACGTCAGACTTCCTTCTTCCCCAGCAGAGGAGTTACTCCTTTTGTTTTGAATTGATCAATGCTTTCACTAAAATAGTGGACGTAGAATTGTGCACTATTACTGCCAACTGAAATTTCTGCCCTCAGATCTTCGTGACTGAAAGTCTAGCAGCAATCACTGTTTGGGCATATGCACAGGAATAACTACCCAAAGCAGATGACTGCCAGAGCTTGTGGAGCCTCGCAGAGATTTAAATAAACTGTGGATTTGCTTGGGAGGAAGCAAATGTGTATATAAGTATTAAGGAAGGTCGACACATTTCCATGAAGCTGCTCCAAGCCATCTTGCCACTGTTGTTACACCATTGGTATCTCTTTTAAAAATCATGGCCAAAAAATTCCAACAGCTCCCCCCACCAAAAAGGCACAGAGATTCATCCTGCCCACTGCTTCCAAAGCAAACAACACACAAAATTTAATTTAAATGAATGTAGCATGCAACAAGCACTAAGCACAGTAACTGCATACTTCAACAGGAGCTGCAAGACCGTGACAGGCCAACACGAGTTGGGACTGGCCTGCGCTACTTAAAGTCAGCATGCAACTCTGAAATTCTGGCTGAAGCAGGTGCTGGAAGTCGTGATAAAAGTGATACTGATGGGCTAAAGACACAAAAATTTGCATAACATGATAGAGAGCATGCTCCAAGATTTTTCAATGCTGCACTGGAAGCCTTGGTGCAGGAAGTGGAGAGGACATGTCACCAGGAGCAGTGGCAGCTGCTGGCAATGCACCCACCAGAGGCCCAGGATCAGCGAAGGGCTCCAGACCAAAGGCGAGTGGGGGCAAACTGGGAATCTCAGGATTGGGGTCACGAGGTGGGGGGATGCAGGTCAGTCGGGGGCAAGAGCAAGGAAGACATTTAATGCCTACTACCCCTTTCCAATATCAGATCCCTCAATCATTGAGACCTCTCCAGAAGGTCACAGGTGAACCCGACAGGGTTTGCTAGGTGGCCTTCAGGATGTGCAGAAAGCCGTGCGGCTGCCATTTAATCCCAGAGCCACTACTAAATTGCAGTGAGCTTCGGGGTAATGGCTGCCGATTAGCTCATTAATGAGCTTAATTGACATCCCACTGCCAGCAGCCAGGATTCACGCATCAGCCCTTCCCCCTCCAACATAATCTCGGGAGGTTTTGCCGCTGCAATTAAGTGGGCCTGGCTACACATGAGCTTGCCCTGCTGACCCCTAACGAACTCACATCCAAGTTAAAATTGGAGCTTAAATACCAGCTTAGTGCTACTGATATTTGGAGAAACCCCTACTTGTAACACTATGTCCTTATGGAACCAAATATAATAAAGCAATATGCAGTATTGCTGAAAAGAGAGACATGTTGCCAAAGCTTTTTGTCTTGCACTCATCAGGATAAACTCAAGAATGCCAAATTTCAAATGATCTCAATAATTTATGCCACAGGAGAAAAGGATGCTGAAAAGTTGGCAAGTCAATTTGATTGACCATGGCGTTGCCATGGAGAAAGCAACAGGGAACTATAGGCTCCCCAAACTCCCGGGTAATTCAAAAAAGACTCAAGGCTTGAACATGTTCCTTTTGTTTGCAGAGATCAGTCCTTATGTATAAATGTATGTCACTTCTAGCAAGCGTAAATGATCCACATTATGAGCTCAACAGATTATCTTAAATTGGTAGTTGCTGTAGCTATTAGCGCACTCAGGATTGTTCAGCAATATTCAGAGTTCAACATTTTGGAGAATGATGACATACATTTCTACTTTCGTGGTGGTGAGGATAGGGTGTGTGCAAAATCAGGATGTTTTGTTACTTTTGATGGAGTTTATACTGCAGATAGGCTGAACCTCCTGGTGGTGCTTACATTTCACAATGTTTAAAAGGTTTTAGTTACTTGGTTAATGAATGTCAGAATTCCCTGGTATAAGTACAGTATAAAGTTCTCACGTTGACCACAAAAATAGCTGAATATGGTGTTCTGCACAGGAACCAAAATATGCCAACAAAATAGATCATCCTCTGTCAGGAAAAGTTCTCCATTTGACTGCAAGTTCATAATGGCTCTACTGTTAACACTGCCGTCAAAATGGCAATCACAGTGGACCAGTCAGGAATCATGCAACTTAATCATAGTTTAATCAACCGCATCTCCTACTTTTGCCACTCATTAAGATAAATTATAGGGCTAAGTTTTCCCAGCCTTTTGGTCAGGGTGACCAACTTTTATGGAATAAAATAAGGGATACTTTGACCATTAAACCAGGATGGGAGTGGGGTGCTAGTGACCAATTAGGTGGGTGGTGGGGGAACGGGGTGGTTTTTGGTGACCACATGAGCAGGGGGATTGGGGAGGTGGGGAGGTTGTGGTTGGTTTAAAGCAACCAAAACTTACAATCTACCTTGTGGAGTCAAAACATTATCATTTCTCTACTGGCCAACTCAGACTCGCAGTCCCACTCAAATCACTCAACTCCAGGCTCAATCTCCCAAAGGCTGTCCTAGGAATACAGGACCCAGCTTCCTCACAAAAACTTACCTGCTTTTCAAGGATGCCTTGGCATTGAGGCGTCCCCTCCCTTGTGCTGTAGCCTCAGCGGTGGCAACCACTAACCACAGCTACTGAGCTGCCAGTCCTCTGACTGGGTCTGCAGCTCTGGGGACGCGGGTCATTCTCAATATTGGACAGTGGCCCCGGCGGCAGCAGGCACTCCTCAGGGTCCCACTGATGGCCAGTGCAAGGTCATCTTCTGCTTTCAATCCCGGAGGAATGACTTGACCCTCAACAAAAAAATTCAGGCCATAAATTCTCAAATTTGGTGCATCATATTAATTATTTACGTGTTCCATTGCAGTTTTTAAAAATGTTTTGATTCACTGGGCTAAATTTTCCTTTCACGTGCTTTGCCAGCCTCTCATGCGTCTCTCGGCACAGGAAAAGAGTCAAGAAGGAGAAATCTTCCTTCAGAGTGGAGTTACTGCAGCCACGACTGTGCTGGAACTGTAATTCTAGGTCTCCACATGACCACACCATGAATCTGTGAGATCTTCCTGAGTGGGTTTTTATTAAAATGCTCACTAGAATGCACATTCTAGGGAGAACTTACCCTGGAGAGGGAGAGGGAGCTGAAAAGGAAATCCACTGTTTTTGCAGTGGCAGCCATTTTGAATTTGCATCAATTTGTCACAGTAATGTCTGTAATTGGTGATTAATCAAGGTGCTGATCCCTAATTTAGTTCAGGTAATTCTATTGGAAATCTGGCAAAGGTGTACCAATCTGGCAATGAAGGAAGAAGGGCCCAGGAAGGACATGGTCCAGTTGCTGTGGAAGAAGATAACCCTTAGCAGTGAATGGTACTTCCAGCAAGATAACAGAAGTCAGTAATGTCACGTAATAAGCGTGTTTCCCAATTTCACTACCCTGGTTGCATTGATCACCATCTATGATTTACCAGCAATTTTCAAGGGGTACTCCAGAACCCTTCACGCTCTGTGAGACTTGCAGTGCAAGGACCCATGGCACAAAAATAGACTATTTGATCCAATTGTGGTTTATGTCAGCGACACCTTATTTAATGGCCCGGATCTTATGCAGAGCAGCAATCATCGTTGGATTGCCGGTCTGCTCAAACTTTTCCACACCCGAATGCTGCTCCACATTTTTTGCCCGGCCTTCCGAGCCCGGTTTCTTCAAAAGTGTGGAACACAACGTCAATTAGAGAACTCCACCGCAGCACTGTAGTGTCGGGAGAAGACAGGACATGACCCCTTTTTACGGTATTAGCTGCCATGTGGTTTGTTTAAATATCCAGTGTGAATGTTAGTTAATCGGTGAACAGATGAATGTTAGTGAATAGGTGAGTTGGTGGGGCGGTAAGGTGGGTAGGTAGGTGATGTAACTGGGTAGGGTGGCAGGTGGGTAGTATGGTAGGCAGGTAGGGTGGCAGGTGGGTAGGGTGGCAAGTGAGTAGGGTGGCACGTGGGCACTGGTGGATGGGTAGGATGGCAGGTGAGTGGGGTGGCAGTGGGTAGAGTGGCAGGTTATAGGTTGACAGGCGGGTGAGGTGATAGGTGGATAGGTGAGCAGGTGGGTGAGGTGGTAAGTGTATAGGGTGGCAAGCAGCTAGGATGGTAGGTGGGTAGGGTGCAGGTGGGTGAGGTGGTAGGTGGATGGAGTGGCAGGAGGGTGAAGTGACAGATGGGTGAAGCGACAGGTGGGTGGGGTGGCAGGTGGCTGAGTTGGTAGGGTGGCTGTGGGTAGGTTGGTCAGGAGTTGTCACATCAGTTTGGGGAGCAGCCAGGAGGTCAGGGGGAGTCGGGTGGGTCAGTGTGAGTGACGGGGGCGGGGGGGGGTCAGTTCTGTAGTTATTCAGGAGTTAGGCTAGCGTTTTTCAGTCTAACATTTCCTGGGTAACTAATCAGGTAAGTCCCATGAAACTGTCTGATGTCTCAGACTCTAATTCAGCATTAGAGACTGGTGCAGGGGGTCCCGGGGAGCAAGGGAATTGCCCATCGGAAGTTCAAACTTCCTGGGTAATTCCTGTGGAGGTCAGCGTGTTAGGACTTCTGCAGTGTCCTGATGTGCATCTTGGGTCATACATCCGGTCTCTGACAATCCAGAGACTGGAAGATCTAGGCAATGCCTCTTGAGACCACATAGACTGTATTACCCTTGTCCACTCTTTCTGTTGCCTTGTTAAAGAATTCAATAAGGTTGGTCAAATATGACCTTCCTTTTAGCAATCCATGTTGATTATTTTTATTCTATTCTTCATTTCTAGATATTTTATTATCTTTTAGCAAAGATTCTAGCATTTTTTATAATTATCTGCCTTAGTTCTGTTTTTTGCTGTCTGCCAGTCTTCTGGTACTATTTATATTTCCAGCGAAATGCATAAGGGCAACAGTAGAAAGAAAGAACTTGTATTTAATGAGGTCTTTTCACGTTCTCAAGGCATCCCAAAATGGCAGCTCTGACAATGTAGCACTCCCTCTGTACTGCATTGGAGTGTCAGCCTAGAGTAGGTACTCCAATCTCTGAATTAGATTTTGAACCTAGAGCCTTCTGATTTAGATGTGAGGGTGCTACTATTGAACCAGCACTAACATCACATGTTACGTATTATCTCAGTTTCTACCCCTATGATCACCCTTATTAAGGAATGCTTTCTGATGATGGGATTTCATGCCATGTGATGGCAAGCAGATTACCATCACACTCTATGCTTTGTTCTTTAAGGGAAATTAAAGACAAGGAAGCAGCACCTCAGATTGTTAAGGTCCTGCTGGAAAGCATTAACCATCCATCTCAGAACTTCCTGCCACTGCAGGAAATACAGAAGCTGAAAGTTAGGATTAAATGGAGACAGAATTGTAGGCACCATAAGGAGAGGTGATAAAGAAAGAAAAAAAGAAAGATTTGCATTTATATAGTGCAATTCACAACCTTCGAAGTGTTAGACAGCCAATGAAGAACTTTTGGAAGAATAGTCATTGTTGTAATGCAGGAAATGTGGCAGCTAATTTGCATAAGGCAAGCTTCCACAAACAGCAATGTAATAATGACCAAATAATCTCTTTTATTAACTTTAGTTAAAGGATAAATATTGCCCAGGATAGAAGGAGAATTCCCATGCTCATCCAGGCTCTCCTGTGTGCACCTGAGAGGACAGACAGGTTTAACATCTCATTCAAAAGATGGTATCTTCAACAATGCAGAACCCCCCCAGCACTTGAGCTGAAACGTCAGCCTGGACAATGTGCTCAAGTCTTTGGAGTGGGAGTTGAACCAACAACCATCTGGTTCAGAGGCCAGCATGCTACCCACTAAGCCATAACTGAAATCCTACTGAGAGAATACCTGAAAATTATTCAGTGATTTTAAAGCTGACTGCTGGCCAAATAAAAATTATTCTTCAAAAAATGAATCCCAAAAGAAACTTTCAATTACTGGAATAAGCAGGTTTCTAAACAGTAACAGCATAGTACCCTTTGGGCCTGCTCATTGAGGATCCTCATCCTGTATTTTTGCTATATGGGTTTGCAGTAGCACATCCTTTGCTATTACCACACCATGTCATATGCAATACACAGCAATGAGTTTATATAGTAGCCAGACTAGTAATTTGAGTGCTGCCAAATCCATCCAGGCAGCATCAGCTGTATTACTGTATTCTAATGGCCTGTTCCACAACCACCTGGCGGCTCACTGTGGTTGACTGTAATTTTATCATTTGGATTTCACATGACCTAAAACGTCCCCATCCTCAAACAATACAGGAATTGTGTAACAAAAAGAAAACATGCAATTTTTCACTAATTAACCCAATGATATTTTTTGCATTATCAACTATCCAAATATTTCATGAGTAGAATACCTTATGGTTAATGTAGACCAATGGATTTTTCAAAGGCTAGCTGTATCTCAACATGTGTGTAGTCAAGCACACCCTGCACTATTGGAAATCCTGCAACAGGGTAGAACATATGCTACCCTGACAATTGTTCTTCTTTTCTGTAAAAATGAATGAAGCATGAAGGAAACACTAAGAAAAAAATCTGCTCCTGAATAAATTGGATACTGTGTTGTGAATAATTCCAATGCAATCTCCACTGTGATCTTGAAAGGACCCTATGGCAAAAAGTAATCAACACAACAGCGACTGTGACTTTCACTCCTATAAATACAGTAAGGAAATTCACCGAGACAGTGTCAAGAAATGGAACAATGAACTCACAGATCATTGTAATGCCCTACCTGCTCATTTCCTCACACAATACTCTTCAGAAAGATCAAGGTGATTTGTTCTTATCCTACGAGTTCCTACCAGAATATGAGGCTGTTTTGAATCAACCATTTCTCTTCCTTTGTTGAATCAATGTTCCTTTTCCAGCAGGACAATAGTTATTTCTTGCCCTATCAAGGAACATTGAAAAGCACAGATTCAATAGCAGAGATTCAATACAGATTTTAGACCTATTCTCATTAGTTCGTAATTCCACATCTAGCAGGAGTGTTTGGTTTGGGAGGGTGGTTCAGTTGATTACTAATTAGGGTTTTATCTGCCCTGAATAATTGACAAACTTTCGTACATTTCAGTAGTCTAGGGTAAGTTCTGCTTTCTAAAATCCGGATGGAAAGTTCTCTAGCTGCCAAACCAGATTATTAGATCAGTGTGTTCCCTTTGTGGGCTTGTTTGCACTGTCCAGGTTAGGTGATAATGGATATGTAATAGGATTCTAGGAATTTGGGTATGATCTGTCAAACCTTAGGAGTAGAAAATGTTTTATATGTGGTGGAGGTAGTATAAAGAAGAGTAACAGATGAAAACTACTTTCATCTCACGGCGTTTGGAAGTGAACACATGGAGCTTCTATATCATGGAAACAACAACCCATGGATACAACAATCAAAGCATGAAAGTAAAGCACATATCTATTGAGGTCAAAAATCCACTGTCCCCTTCGGTATTCCTGCTGTATCTATAGCAGGGCTTTGCCCTTCCCTTGGAGTTTCTGCTAAGACTAGTTGCAGGGGGTGAGAGGAGTGAGCCTCTGCCTGCCCCAAACATGGTCAGTGACATAGTAGGGGGTGTAGCCAAGTAAAAGGACTCCCAGACCTGAAGTTCCTGCATTCCACCCTGGCAATGTAATGGTGGGCTGGTACACCAAGTGGAAACAAATGTAACAGCTCCTAGAATACCAGAAGTGGAACCTGAGGATCCAGTTCCAGATAGTGGTTTTGATAAGAAAACTGAATACTTACAGGTGAATTCCAGGCTGTTTACAAAGAGGGAAAGGAAACACTTTGAACTTCTTTCTTGGGAGAGAAGTGGAAGTATGGCCCTTGGACCTATGCTGCTCAACACATTTTACAACACCTCTGGGCAGTAAGGTACTAATATGTGTTCCCAGTGGCACAGGCTCCCACATAGAAATTTAAATTGTGTGTCCTCCCCACGATGCTGCTGAAATGATGGTAAATGCAGTCACAGACAGATATAGCCTGACACTTCCGGTAAATGTTAGGGGTCACAGATAGTCGTCCTCATTGTTTTTGCCCTCAACTATGTAATGGAGAATTAACATCCAGTACTTACTTCTGCTCCAGAGATTCCAAATGTGTTCCTTTAGGTCTGGTTTGTGCATATGAATAAAACTCACTAATATTTTTAAAGGGAATTTTCATGGTCTAAAAATAAATTGGATTTTCATTCTGTCTTTGAGAAAAAGCAAAATCTTCATTAGTCCTGGGGTCACAAATGCTTTGGAAGCAATTAAAAGCAACACTAAGCTGATGTGCAACTGTCTTCTGCTGCTGTTTCATCTTTATTTTCAATGAATTGCTCTTCCTGTTTTTTACTTCATTTTTTTTCCTCCTATTCCCACTATTAATCATTTTCTTCCTATTTGCAGTGGGCCATGATGGTCAGCTTGCAAACAGCAGGAATCAGCCTTTAATAAAAAAAAATTGTCCATTGATTCCAAACACTTACTTCTATTTGAGGAGATATGCTTTCCATTTATGTCCAATTCATTTTGATTTTTTTTAATTGAAATAATTTGATAGCATTTAAAACATTGAGAAAATGTACTGATGAGTAAATATGGATTGTGGATAACCTCCAGTTCTTAATGGACTGTCTTTAGTTTTCAAGTTTCTCACCAGTACATTGCCTGTTTTTCTGACATGCATCACTGGTGGCTGTGAAGGGGGATCAGCAGCTGAAACAAACAGAAAACCTCTTTGTTTTATCAATGAACTCAAATAGAGTGTAAATAAAAAGCTCTATCCGTGTTCAACTGAGTATAGTCTCTTAAGTTCTCTTTAAAATAGCTGTTAGGTGGCATTCATCAGAAAATGGAACTGTGATTAAAAGAGAACCACTACACATGCTGTAAAATAGTCTTTATGGTTATATAAATGAGCCACTGTCTCACCTGTAATGGTGAATCAAAGAACAAGAATAAAGAGAAAATCCCCACACTCCCTGTCCACTGCCTGTTTCAGGAGTCTTGCACTGATATCTTTTTATTGGGCTAGGTACGGTGCTTATTAATTTTCTTCACTACCATTTCATATTCAATGTGTGTAATTGTTTTCATCCAACAGATATGGATTCGGTTTGCTTGATGCTGGGCGAATGTTGAAGGCAGCCCTTAAGTGGAAAAGCCTGGGTCCTCAGAGAAAGTGTGTGGTTAATTATGGTCCTCAATTGAAAAAGTAAGTTCTTTGTTTTCTCAAAACATATAATCGTGGAATGTTTCAGCGCAGAAGGAGGCCATTTGGTCTGTACTGTCATGTCTGTACTGTCTCTCTGCAAGAGTAACTCAGTTAGCTCCACTCTCCCTCCTTCCCTATAGCACTGCATTTTTTGCCTTTGGTGCTTATCCAATTCTCTTTTGAAAGCCACAATTGAATCTGCCTCCACCACACTCTCAGGCAGTGCATTCCAGATTATAGCCACTCTCTGTCCAAAAACGTTTTCCCTCAAGTTGCCATTGGATCTTTGCCAATCACTTTATAACAGTGTCCTCTGGTTCTCGACCCTTCCACCAATGGGATCAGTTTCTCTCTATCTGCTCTAGCCATCTAAAGACTTAGTGAATTTGAACATTCTTATCAAATCTCCTCTCAACCTTCTGTTCTCTAAGGAGAACAGCCCCAGCTTCTCCATCTAGCCACATAACTAAGTCCCTTATCCCTGGAACTAGTCTCATAAATCTTTCCTGTACCCTTCCTGAAGCCTTCACATCCTTCCTAAGGTGCGCTGCCAAGAATTGAACACAATACTCCACTTGAGGCTGAACCAGTGTTTTATTAAGGTTCATCAGAACTTCCTCGTATTTGTATTCTACGTCTCTCGTCATAAAACCCCAGATCCCACTTTCCTTTAACAATACTATGTTGGCTTTCCTTAATTAATCCACATATTCAATACTGGTGAGGGTGATGGTTTCTTTGGGGAGTGCAGCAAGAGTCACGGCACTACAGGTGGCTCAGCTGTATAGTGGGCAGGAGGAAGATTGTAAATGCAATTGTCTAGGAGATTCTATAGTCAGGGGAACCGTTCGGCTTTCCTGTGGCCACAGACTTGATTCCTGGATGGTATGCTGCCTTCCTAGTGCCAGGGAGCTGGGAAAGATGCCCAGCAAGCAGGACCTCAAAGGTAGTAATCACCAGATTACTCCCGGTGCCACATGCTAAGGTGTATAGAAATAGGAGGATAAAGCAGATAAATGCATTACTAGAGAGAGAGCCCTGGAGGGAGGGCTTTAGATTCCTGGGACATTGGGACTGTTCTGGAGAAGGTAAGGCAATCCAGACTGGATGGGTTGCACCTCAACAGAGCCAGGAACAAGGTCCTCATGGGCAGTTTGCTAGTGCCATTGGCAAGGATTTAAACTAACTTGACAGGGAGATGGGAACTAAGATATAGCATTAGGAAGGAGAAACGAGGCAAACAAAGGACTGGGAGAAACAGAAAGCACTAGAGTAAGAAATAGTAAGGTATAAAGTGGGGTCAGACTTAAGAGGAAATGCAGTAAGGTCTAAATTAGGTTTACAGTGCAACTATGTGAATGCAGGGAATGTGATAAATAAGGTTGGTGAGCTGCACGCTTAAATAGCCGAATGGGAATATAATGGTGATAATGGAAAACTGGCTCAAAAAAGGGCAGGACTGGGTACTAAATATTCCTGGATACAAGGTGTTCATGAAAAATAGGGAAGGTTAGAAAGCAGAAAGCGTGGCAGTATTGATTAAGAAGAACATTACAGTGCTGGAGAAAGAAAATGTCCTAGAGTGGTCAAGGACAGTACCTAGTTAGAGTTAAGAAACATTAGGGGTACCATTCCATTACTGAGTGTATCCTATTGGCTGCTCACTGGTGGGAAAGATAGAGGGCAGGATTTTCCCTTCGTCGAGCAGATGCGGCGGGCGGGCCCAAGAGCGACTGGGAAAAGCCCCACCGCCTGCGATTGGCCCCCGACTGCGAATTCACGCTGACTGGCCAATTAAAGGCCAGCCAGTATGAAGCATGCACTGCAACGCTCAGCACTGCCGGGGTGGGGGCGGTAAGAGGGTGACCGCGCATGCGCACAGGAGCACGTGTTGAAAGCCCCCTGAGGGCACGGAGCTGCCTCAGGGAGCTGAAGAATTGGAGAAACAAAAATAAAGATTTAAAAGATGATATAAACATGTCCCCACATGTCACTGAGTCACATGAAGAATGAAATGTTTGAAATGAAGTTGGAA
Organism: Cetorhinus maximus; assembly: GCF_964194155.1. Lineage (NCBI taxonomy): Eukaryota > Metazoa > Chordata > Chondrichthyes > Lamniformes > Cetorhinidae > Cetorhinus > Cetorhinus maximus. The sequence continues at coordinate 61,636,121 of NC_135885.1, read as the reverse complement.
AATATTTTCTGCTTTTTTATTCGCCATTGGAAACCTCATCCCACTTGTGGATGAGGTTTCGTAAAAATTTGCAAAGGCCACTGGCCTATTCGCCCGCCTGCCAACCAAGCGGTTGAGCGGACAGCGAAAAATGGCAGTTAATTGAAACTTTAATGGGCTTAGTAGGCCTCTTAATTGTTGGCGGATGCGCTGCCAACTCTTGCGCGCACCCACTGACTGAAAGATCGCGAGAGTGGTGCAAAGACGTCGGGATGCTCGCCCATGGGACATCAATTCCTGCCCATAGAGGAGCAAATCTGCAGGAAAATTATGGAGAGCTGCAAAAAAAATCTGTAGAGTAGTGATAATAGGGAACTTTAATTATCCTAATATAGACTGGGATAGTAATAGTGTAAGGGACAGAGAGGGGGAGAGTTTCTGAAGTGTGTTCAGGAGAATTTTCTTGATCAGTATGTTTCTGGCTCAAGAAGGAAGGAGCCATTTTAGGATCTCGTTCCGGGGAGAGGTGGGTCAAGTGGATCAAGTGTCAGTGTGGCCCATATAGATACATGTATATGGTAACCACATGTAATGAATATAGTATACCCTGCAGATCACTGTGAAGATCTGCCTCTTATCTTAAAAGATAAGACTTGTGGACTCCCTCTTCTTGTGGGAAATAGTCAGATTGCTTGTTCTGATCTCAAGCAGTCTCTGGTCAGTTTTTTATGCATGGTAATTTTAACCTAAAAAAATTAAAATAGTCTTGTGGTATAAAAGGCAAGGCATCCTAGGCCAGAGACACTAATAAATTAAGTGTAGCCAGAACATCAGCCTTATCCACCACCCCCCTACCAATCACCACCAGATTTGCAGGTAGTAAAAACCTGCATTAAGGCACAAGATTGATACTTTTGCACGACGTTGGCTTATCTCAACCCAGGCATTACCATTGATCTCAGTGCTTCAGGGTTAGAGAGGCCAAAGTTGATCAGGGTTCCCCCCCACCCCGATCTCTATCCATGATCACGGCTATAAGTGTACATGACAAGATCAGACTGAGCTACAATTTACCTCTCAATCAAACAGAACTTGGGTTGTTGTCATTTTGAGGATGTGTTTGCTCTTTTGAGGAAATTGGTCATCTGTTGTTAGTTTTCTAAGTTAGCATGTTTTTATTTTTTTGATTTTGTTCTTGGAATTTGGGTGCTGCTTCTGAGAAATGAGAATTCCTTCAGTGCAGTACGCAGCCAAGAACTTCACAGCGTCCCATTCCTCTGTGCCCTTTACTTATTCATTATAAATTTCAGGAATGACTCGGCACAGTGTTATTATGCCCTTTCCAATCCTACAGCACAGAAGGAGGCAGTTTGACCACTCATGCCTGTGCTGGTAGTTTGAAAAGCTATCCAATTAGTCTCACTCCCATTTTCTTGGCCCTATGATTCTCTCCCCTTCAAGTATTTGTCCCACTCCCTTTTGAAAGTTACCATTGAATCTGCTTCAACCACGCTTTGTTGTGATGCATCTGTAGGAAAGGGGGCATATGTTAAGTATGAAGAACATAACTCCGTGAGATAAAGGAATCAACAATGGGTAATGAAGGTTCTGCCTGTTTGCTGCTTCAAAGGGATGTCATAGTGGTTGCCTTGGTCTACATCCACTTCACAGCCTAAAGGTTCCACGACCAATGAAGTACGCTTTCTGAAGTGTAGTTATGACTGTAATGTAGGAAACTAGATGCTTTAAATAAAACCAAGAAAGACTCACATTTATATTGCACTTTTCATGATCTCGGTACATCTCAAAGCGCTTTACAATCAATGAAATATTTTTAATCGTGTAATCACTGTTGGAATATGTAGGAAACACAGGAACCAAGTTGTGTATAACTAAGTCCCACAACCAATCAATAATAACCAGATAATCTGTTTTTAGTGATGTTAATTCAAGGATAAACATTGGCCATGACTCTGGGGATAACTCACCAACTTTCCTTGAGTAAGATTCCATTGGACCTTTTACAACCAACTGAAAGAGCAGAAGTGGCCTTGGTTTAACCTCTCATCTGAAATATGGCACCTCTGACCATGCAGTACTCCCTCCAGCCTAGCTTTTTGAGCTCATGTCTCTGGAATGGTATTTGAGCCCATAGCATTCTGCTATGGAGGCACAAGTTCTACCAATTGAGCCACAGCTAATACTAGCTTCAGAATTTGGAATCACAATGAATAAACTGAACATTCCATTGTTGTTCCCTCCATGCCAATATATACCCCTCCACCCACCAGCCCATGGTCCTTTGTAGCCTCTATGCACACTTAGTGCTAACTGATGCCAAACTATGCCTCCAACTACCACCCCTTGCCCTTAGATTAACAATCCCAACTTGCACAGTATCCACCATGGGCAGTATCTGCCTCAGGAACCATGCTGAGATCAGATAAAATAAAGTTATTAAGTGTCTAATAAAGAAGTCGCTATTAAAAAAAACATTCATTGGTAAAAACCCATTCACTACATTTGCTAATGCTCTGGGACACAGGTTCAAATCCCACCATGGTAGCTGGTGGAATTTAAATTCGATTAGTAACTCTGGAATAAGAAAAAAGCTAGTGACAGTGACCATGACACCAAGTGGATTGTCGTAAAAATCCATCTGGTTCACTAATGTCCTTTAGGGGAGAATATCTACCTTCCTTAATTGGTCTGACCTACATGTGACTCCAGACCCACAGTAATGTGATTGACTCTTAACTGCCCTCTGAAATGGCCTAGTAAGCCACTCAGTTCAAGGGTCACTAGGAATGGACAATAAATGCTGGCCTTGCCAGTGAAGCCCACATCCCTTCAGAGAATAAAAAAAAAGCATTGGAATTTATAGTCCCACTTTAAAAAGTCTATAAACATTTGGGGCTGTCAATCTTATGATGAACTGAGTGGCACCCCACAGCGATAATGGAAGGCTGTGGAATCAGTCATGCAGCACTAATCCTGTAATGATAACCCGCGACCTTATGTCAATGGACAGAATGAAATAGCAAGCACTATTTTTTTTTAAATTGCAGTCATTTAAAAATATTTAAAGGGCAGGAGTTTTAAATGCCTTGAAAGCTTAACAGTTCCTTTTGACAGTAACTTTTCACAGTGCCAACAAGCTTGACAGTACCCATGAGCTTGACAGTTCAAATGAGTTTATGCACTTTTTACGCACATTCATGTCTACCTTTAACAATCTCAAAGGGCACAGCCTCTTCCAAAGGGCACTTTACCTTTCCAAAAGAGCACCTGACCGCCCCAAAGATGTCCAAGGACCAAATCCAAAATACCTCTCCAAAAGGGTACCCCACCTATCCAAGCAACTGTGTAAAGTTTAGACCTGCTCCTACTTACACACATCATGTTTTCCATTCCTTGCTGATGAAAACCTGACATCACTAGACGCAGTTGTTGTTTTATATGGGCACCTATGCCCACAGATGTGCAATTTGGAACTTGACCCATCCCCACCACCACGCCACCGCCCCGCGAAAATGGCAGGTGCATGTTCTGGGGCGGGAATTCCGGATCTGGGCCTCTGCAGCCATCTTTATAACAATGGAGATGCTCTCCACCTTTACAAAAAATCAGATCTCATTGTCACCTGAGAAACAGCCAAGATCAGAAAGTTGCTCTTGGGTACACATGAACGCTCCATTGGTGACATAGGAGAGCAATAATGCACTACGCCGTCAAGCCAGCTGTCCCAAAATCATCCCTATTCAGTTGTGTCTTTGCTTTTTCATCATGCATACCAATGGTTGATGTAATTTAGCTATCGCCACTAATATATGGTTTCACCTAATCAGTCCTAAGAGGCAGCTTTAATCAATGTTGAAGTGTGTTTGTATTAAAAGAAAGAGTACAGAAATGCAAAGGGACAATAATCTGGAATCGAGACTTGATAATTCTCACAAGTGACCTGCGTTGTTAATAATTAATCAATACCAACCGACTGGCATTTTGAAATGCAAATGTGATGGATGAAGGCATGACGCTGTCATCAGCAGAAAATGATGTGACTAGAATAGGTAACATGAAGTCCCCAATGACTGGAGAATGCATGACTGCAAAGGTAATACAGGCCATCAGATAGCATCCCTAGCAGCAGGTAATTATTGCCTTGACCTGCAACTCACTTTCAAGCCTCTTTCCCAGAAGAGATAAAAAAAGACAGAATGTTTGAAAGATTCAGGAAAAAGACAGGGACGCCATCTGACAGTACTGGATCTGTTCAGCCTAAATGACTGGAGAAAGCCTTGTTTTCTTTAAATACTGCTGTTTCTCTAAACTCGCTTTTTCTTTCTCTCTCTCTATTCCCTTGAATCCTCTAGAGCTGTTCCTGCAAAAGGTTCTCTGACACTGAATCTGACAACAAATGCGTGCATGGGTACTGCGAATGCAGTTGACACACTTGAGCATGTACAGGTGAGAGAGTCACCAACAAACACAGTTTTCGGCAGTCCAACAATATTTTATGAAGTTCCAACAAATGAAGCAGACTGTGGCTGACATAAACCAGGTTATTCACGGTCTAAATGCTTTGTGTAAATGCTAACAAATAATTTTGCTGTCCTCTAATGTTGAAAATTTAGCGTTGTCTGTTAAATCTGCCTGACAGTAAGTTTGTCAGATATGCAACAATAGGAAATTCGTGCAATTCAGTATATTCAGCCTTCTGGTTATGGTGACTAATAATATAATTGTTTATGTTGTAACCCAATCAAAATTTGAAAATTTATTTAGGAGCCAACATGGACATATATCTATTTGTCAAGTATTTAATTGCACTGATCTTGACTAATTTCACAGAAAGGTACATTGACCAGTTTAAGGATATTAAATGTTTCATCTGAACAATTAAAAATTTCCAAGGCAGCAGTCATATTTATTTATAATTATCTTATGCTTTTTATCGATTGCTAACAAGGAGACCAATAGTCATGTATTTTGTTTCATGCAATTGCTAATCCAGTGTCATATGATTCTTTGGGCTGAATTTTACTTCCTGGAAATGGGGGTATTTTCGTCCCACGGTGATGTAATATCCGGTGTGATGATGCTGGGTTGCGATCCTGACATAATCACACTGGTAGGCAATAATACAGTAGGTGAGCGGGCCTCGAAATCAGGAGCCTACCCGCCATTTTGAAATTGATAATTAACGGATAGTTAACCTCATTAGCAGTCTAATCGATTGTAGTAATACATTTTGGCTTCAATAATTCATTCCCAGTACATGAAAAACACCAAGTGGGAAACCCGTTCCTTTTCATGGTTGCTGGTCAGGGCAGATATAGGTTGGAGTTGGGTCTGTGTGTGACTTCAGCAGAAGAGACTACTTGGGGTTTTTTGACTTGGTATTCTTGGAAGGTGCAGAATCCCTGGCCATTATCAGGGTTTGTAACCATTCATTTACCTGCAACTTTGTGGACTTTGTGATTTATCTACACTGCAGCACTGCTGACCTGAGGAATATGGGGATAGTGGTCTCTGTTGGAGATACATCCTCCAGAGAGGAAGAGAATGAGAAGGAGAGGGAAGAGGCCAGATGCTCAGGGGCAGGAGGCACAAGCATGAGGGAGCGCTACCCGAAGAGGAGCAAGGGGCTGCTGAGGGCAGGCTGCAGCAGCTACAGAGGTGTGCACAGAGACCTTACCCATCCAATAGGATGACCTATCTGCAGATGACAGAGACATGATGCCTGAGGAGACTCTGGCTTTCAAGAGCGACTGTAACTTCTATTTATGAGATGTTGGCCGAAGAGATAGCATCTAACTGTGTGGGGGGACAGCCAATGCCAGTTGCCCTGAAAGTTACCGTGGCTCTGAATTTTTTTGCCTCGGGCTCATTTTACGCCGTGCGTGGGGGCCTCAGTGGCATAACGCAGCCTGCAGTGCACCACTGCATAAAGGCCTTTACAGATGTGATGTTTAGACGTGCAGGGCAGTACATCTCCTTCATCACTGACTACAATAGTCAGACCGAATGAGCCGCAGGATTTTCAGCCATTGCAGATTTCCCCAGGGTGCAAGGAGTGATTGACAGCACCCATGTTGCCATAAAGGCATCAGCAGGCCAGCCCTTAACAGGAAGGGCTACCACTCACTGAAAATACAATTAGTGTTTGACCACCAGCTGCACATTCTGCAGGCCTGCGCTAGATACCCAGGAAGCAGCCATGACCCCTATAAACTCAGCAATCCCCAGGTGCCAGCCATGTTCCCAGGATGGAAGGATGGCTGCTGGGTGACTAAGACTACCTGTTCAAGAAGTGGCTACTGACACCAGTTCAAGGTCCTAGGATAATCAGTGACTGCTGGTACACTGAGAGGATTGGCACAATCAGGGCCATCATCGAGCAAACAATTGATCTCCTCAAGATGAGTTTTTGGTGTCTGGACAGATCAGGAGGAGCACTCGAGTACTTGCCAGCCAGAATATGGCTGTAGGTGATCATGTGCTGCACTGTCCAAAACCTTACACTCCTGAGAGCGGATGCCATAGCAGAGGAGGAGCCAGAACAGAGCATTAATTCCTCTGATGTGGTGGTAGAGCAGCATCTGGGGGAGCGCTGGCAGATGTTCAAGAGCCTATCAGGGAGCAACTGGATGATCAGGAGACATGGGAGGCCTTAATCCTCTGGGGGTTCCAGTAGCTCCGACAATTGAAGCTTATACACTGTTTCCTCCTTCTCCCTCTGACCTCTCCATGAAACCAGTTCCTCAAGTCATGTGAGCACAAACATGACAACTATCTTACTCCCCTGGTTGTAACTTGACACACATTCACATGAAACCATCTATGGAATCCACCTACAACCATTATTTCACACTGGAAATAAACCAGAGATCCTCTCCAGGATGTTCTATACCAACATACGAATTAGGAGCAGGAGTAGGCCACTCGACCCCTCGAACCTGCTCCGCCATTCAATAAGATCATGGCTGATCTGATTGCAACCTCCACTCCCCATACCTGCCTACCCCAGATAACCTCTCACCCCCTTGTTAATCAAGAATCTATCTAGCTGTGCCTTAAAAATAGTCAAACACTCTGCTTCCGCTGTATTTCATCCAAATTGTAAACTCGCCCATGTGCACCAAAATATGACTAATGTGGGGTCTTTTTGATTCTTTTCCAGGTGCTGCAGCGTGGTGTGTCCCCACCTCGCTCTCAGCTGCCGTGGAGGCAAGCTGCTGACCCGTATGCCACCCTGACTTGGATGACTTTGGCAGCCATCCTCTGGTCGCCTGAGGCCCTGAAGGCCCCGGTGTGGTGGGAGTCTCCTGCACAGTGGCAGGAGGCCCTTCTGTTGCTGCGGCATTTGAGGGTATCTGTGTCAATAGCAGAGGGGTAGAGGAGAGGCTGTCCCCATCAAAAGTGCTCTGAGAGGTGGCCCTCAATGGTGTCAGCTGCTGCTCACCCTCTGCCATGAGGTCCATTTGGCCCTCCCTGCTTTCTTTCCAGAGAGGGACAGGAGCTGGATGTGAATTCATGCTCCTCATCCCCTATCACCCTGGCTCTGGGCCCCTGAGTTCAAAGACAGGGAGATGGAGTGCTGATCAGCATGCATCCCCATGATTGCTGCTCTCATCTGCTGAGTTGACCCTCCATCATAGTCACCAGCCTGTCAGTGGAAGAAGCCATACGTTATGTAGAGTGAGCGATCGCAGAGCCTTATGGCTTGGATGGACACCTCCAAAGTCTGTCCCAGAACGCACAGCCCCTCTGGTATCTCCGCCACATCTCCAAGCACCTCAAGCTGGATGTCCAACATCTGCCACATTACTGATGACTCTGGAGACTCTTCACCTGACTGGGACTCAGAATCTGGCTCTCCTCCAGAACTCCTCCGACTGGCAGAGGCCTGCACCGTCTCAGTCTCCTACAGCTGCACGTGTGATTGTGATGTGCCTTCATCGGTTTCTGGCTCCTTTAGTTCTGAGCCGCAATTCCCCCCTGAGGTGCTAGTATCTGATGCTAGATGCAGAGCAAGGATGTGACACTGCACCCTCTGAGGCGTCCTCTTCCTCCCCAGAGGTTAGTGGCAGACCCTGGGGATTCTCTGTACAAGTAGTCGATGCTTCACCTGCACAGGAGAAAGAACAGGGAAGGTTACTGCCACCTTCAACCTTCCAAGAGAGTGTAAATGGACGTACTTCCACATTGGCAATGCCTAAAGCATTGTGAGATGTTACGGTTGTATTGCATTTTATAACTTCCAACATTTATTCAGTCATTCCTCACTGATGCATGAGAGTGTTCTCACCCAGGTAGCCTCTTTAATAACAACATACATGACATCATGCACCCCACCCCATCTTTAGCCAAGTTAACATATATCTCACTCTCAGCTGCACATTTTGCCCCTTGCAATCTCATCACCCTGAGGCCTTCCTCCTATCTTGCCTCTCCCACCAGACTGGCTCTACTTGTTAGCAGCAAGCTCCAAGACCTGCACCTCTATTGGTGTGAGGATCGCCAAGCTGAGCACACCACCTCCTGTCTTCAATCTTTCACGGGCATTGTGGGTCCTCTTCTCCTCTAAAGACACTGCGACACTGCAACGATTCGGTATGTACTACACAGCCGTTTCTTTACTCTTCTGACCTCTCAGAACTCCATAGGTGGAAGGATCTGCAGCATCAAATGGCCAGTTTACCTTTCACACTTCTTCCAACAACCCCCCCCCACCACCCCAAACCCTCCCCTTCCCCCACAACCTCCCCTTCATAGGCGCAGCAGATCGTAAAAAAATCATTGAGGCATCTTTGGCACTGGATCCAAGACTGCCTGACAACTGCAAGGCTATTGACCTCTGTTGCGACCTCCATCCAGACTGTTATGGTCAGGCTGGAAGGTCCCCTCTTACCATCAGCTAACATGAGGAACCCCCGCCTGGCACTTATTGCCTGGAGGAGGGCTCACAGGGAGTTGTCATCAAACCCTGGAGTCTGCCCTGGTCAGCAGCTCACTCAATTCTCTCAGACAACTGTGAAGAGACAATGAGAGTTGACAGCCTGATGCTCAAGAACTCCCTACAAGCATCAGGGTTATGCTTGAAATGCATGCAGCTTTCTCATGCCTACCACAGTTCCATCAATGTTCCCATTATTAAATAAACACAGAAATACATATAAATTGGCACTCACTTGTGTCAACGAGTCAACATATTCAGCAGCACCACAAAAATCTTGTTACCTCATGATTACTCTTAGCCCTGATGCACCTGACGCAGGCTCTTTAAATGAGTGGCTGTGACCTCCTTCTGAGTCAAAACCTGCCAACATAGTGCCCGGGCGTTCTGCCCTCCTTTACCCATTGGACGAGCAGCACACCCTCAGCCAACACTCTTGGCCGAAAACCCATTTGGCGGCCGTTAATTGGCCAATTTGTGCATTATATCGCAAGATTCAAAGCTGGGGTGCAAGTCAGCAATCCTAGCACTTCTGGATCAGAGTCCGTCTCACTGCAACTGAACAAAAAATTCAGCCCATTGTGTTAGGCGTGGGTTCAAGGTTGTGGGTTCAAGTCCCATTCCACGGGTTTTTGCTGTTTGTGAGATTTTGGTGTGTACAAAATGGCTACCATAATTGTCGACTTAACAACAATAACTTCATTTCAACTTTATTCATTGGTCTGCATATTTCTGAGAGATACGATACAGTACTGCTGTATATAAATGTGAGCTCTTTCTTTCTAATGATTTGTGAGACACTGTTTTGGATATAATAATGTGCTGCCCTGTATCACCCAGGTTATATGCCATTGAGATTTTACAGAAACTTGTTTGAACCACAAAGCAGTTGAGTTTAATCTCAGGGAACTTTAATAATTCCTAATGTGCCATCTATAATTGCAGGGTAATTAGCTGCCAAAGCAGGTGTTGCACGGTGTGCTCATTGCTGGGGTTATTGTCGGTAGCATTGAATTTCCTGAAAAAAGCAACATATATTAAATTTAAGAAAGAAGGTGCAGTTTTCTGCATGTCCCAACAAGTGAATTACTTTTTCAAGCATTGGGATTGCAGTTATGTAGACAAATGCCAATTTGTGCATAACAAGGTCCCACAAACAGCTAATCTGTTCTGGTGGTGAGAGTTGAGGGAGAAAGATTGACAAGAATACCAGGAAAATTTTCACTACTTATCTTCAGATAGTATCATGGGATCTGTCTGTTATATAGACAAGTGGGGCTTCGGTCTATCATCTTCATCTGAAAGTTGGCACCTCTGACGGTGCAGCACCACCTCAGTACTACAGTGAAGTATCAACATAGTTGTGATTCCAACTTGTGGTAAAGGGTTTGAATCACAACATAATTCTTTAGAGATGATAGTGCTACCACAGAGCCAAGTTGACACTTAAGTTAAAGATATTACTTTTATTATCTCAAGCTTGTTAAAACAGAATCAACTGCAAGCATTAAAAACAAAGAAAGTTGTGCCCAAATCAATGCTGATTATCAGAAAAAGACAGTACAGTTTATATTGTGGCAATTGATTAGGAAAATTAGAATTTGTAAGTGTGTACTGCAGTATGAATAAAATGTCCCAGTCCCAGTCACTCACTTACCTTGAAATAGTTTCACTGCCCTAATGATATTTGTTAAGTAATTGAAGTTATCACGTGAAATATTGATTTTGTTTTCACTCTTGTAGAAGGAATTCTAATGGTTTCCTAATATATCATATTAAGTCCATCTTCACCAGAGTCAGACTATAACAATAGAAGCATCAGCCAACTATTTAACCCAGAAAATGCCCTCACTTAGCGATGCCTTGGTAAAACAATTGGCTGGCACCTCCATGGTTACGGGGTTGAATCTTTGATGAAGATGAATTCAATCATATGTGAGGTTTGTCAGTGTTCTCAGCTGTGTGCTTAACATAACAGTCCCACTGGTTTTAAAATGTAGGATAATTATATGTTGTTTGATGTACCACACTCATTTTGCTGGTAATAATGACAGGAGATTGAGATTGGGCACATGATAAGGCAGTCAGCATGAACCCATACTGACCGAAGTTTGCCATCTTCAGAACAGTGCGCTTGATGCACATTGTGTTCTTCTATACCTACCAGTTTTGGGGGAGAAGTGGTTGAAATGGTGAAAATTATAAGAGCTGGGGAACTGAATACTTTCTGCAGAAGTGAAATGCCAATTAAAACTGGCCTTTACACTGTTCCAACATGGAACCATTTTCCACTGACATGCCTGTGGTGGGGAACTTCAACCACGGTTGGTGCTCATCAGATTATCATAGGCAGTATGCCTGTGATTTTCTGATGTACATTAGCAGTACAGAAAGTTCTCTGCCACAGGCACATATGCAGAAAATTACCTCTACATCTCACACCAACCTCAGAAAAACAAAACCAACTGTGCCAGTATGACACTGCTAATCCTTCAAACATTTGGGAATGAAAATTCATTTTGGAGGTGTTGCAAAACAGGTGGGATTGGATAGGCTGTGACTATACACAGCAATGTTAGGCACTGCTTACAATGGATGACCAATCCCAAATCACCCATTTTGCCTCACTCACCGGGATGAATTTCTATCGCTTTGTGTCCAGCATTGTCATTTTGGTGCATTATGTCCACATTTACCAAGAACCAGGTTGCAACTCTTCAAACCCATTTTGTAACTGATAGGAGCATTACATTTTTATCCCAACATTTTGTAATTTAGCTCAGGTAAGAATTGAAAGGAAGGAGCACTAACTGCATTGTGTACTTATCTACCTATATATTAATATTGATATGCCCTGTTTCTGGCCATTCCAAATTCCTATGTGAACAGTGCCTATGGGGTTTTCAAGTGTTAATTCTGTTCATATTCCTGTAAAAAAAATTCAGGAGGATATTCCTACTAATATGGAAATGTGTAATGCAAGAATGTTCAGTCTGAGTGGAGTTGAAGTCTCCGGCCACTGGGTCAGAGCCAGAAGAACGTTAGCATCCCCTTCCACTCTCCTCCTTCCCACCCCTCGGGACTTGTATGAGGGTGCTGACAGCACAGCAGTGACCCAGATTGGTCCCATGGTTATCAGCGAGCTGCCTTTCAATAAAATAAGGTGTGAAAATCCTTAGCCGGACCTCTTTGACACTCTGCAGTTACCCCACCATTTCCAACCTGTAGTCAAGGCATTTCCAATTCCTACCCCAAGGAGATTTTGAATAGTATAGCAGTGTCATGATGCCAATAGCTCCCCGGTATTGTATTGGCTCCAGACTAAACAACATTGCTTCACCAACAAACCACCACCTTGAATTTATCTCAATTTAGGTGGTGCAGCAAATCAGACTGAGGCTCAGACTTTCATGCCCCCATACACTCTCCATCCCCCATCCTGCCAACTCATGCCAACCCATGTTCCCTACCAACACCATTGCTCTTCATACCATCTATGTTAAGCTATGGCCCCCACCTACCCCCCATGGCCCTCATACCTTCCATGCAAAGCTACGCTCTCCATCCAACACCCATCACCTTTTATAACCCCTATGCCAAGTTTGAGCTAACTTATGCCAATCCATGTCACCTTGCCCCCCCTACAATGTCCACCCTTTGCCCTTACACTTACTATGCCAACTCACCAAGTATCCACCATAGGCAGGCCTCAGGACCCATGCTGAGATTAAATAAAATAAAGTTCCAAGTATCTGACTGCAGAACTTTATTTTTTTTAAACTCTCATTCATAAACACCCATTTACTACATTTATATTCCTTCAACTACATTATCCCTTACAACAACATTACATTCAATTATATTATCCCTTAAAAAAACACGCACTGGAATTCATAGTCCCACTTCAAAGAACCTATAACCACTTGGAGCTGTAAATCAAACTGTAAAATGGCAGGCACCCTACTGAGATAATGGATGGTAGTTAAATTAATCATGCAGCATAATCCAAAAATGGTAACTCGAAGGCATATGTCAACAGCCAGAGTGAAATAGCAAGCAATTTCTTATAACACCCCTGACAGCTTTGCAAAAAGTTGAAAGGCAGGAGTTTTAACTGCTTTGATATGTCCCTTTGACATTTCATCTTGGCAGTTCTTCTAAGCAGCTTCTGACAGTTGTTTTTAACAGCTCCTCTTGACAATTCATCTAGATACTTTTGACAGTTTTTGACAGTTTCAATGAGCTTCACAGTTACAAGGAGTTCATTCACTTTTTACGCACATTCATGCCTAATTTTAGACAACAAAGGGGACCTGACCTCTCCCAAAGGGTACCTGACTTCCTCTAAAGGGCGCCTCACCTCCCCCAATGGTGTCCCTGGACCATAAATAAAGAGGTACCTTACCTCCCCAAAGGGTACCTTGGCTATCCAAATGAAAGCACGAAATTCAGACCTGTTCTTACCGGGTCTAATCTGCATGCATCATGTTTCAGACACCTCTTGCACTAAAATTACATGAGTGGAAGAAGCTGCTGATTTCTACGGGCAGATGCCTCCACGAAATGCGCATGCGCGAATCCCGACCTGGGCCCATTCCTGCCACCATGAAAATCGCAGGTGCCAATTTTGGGGTGGGACCTCTGGATTCAGGCTTCTTCCACTATTTTTGCAATGATGGGGAGGCTCCCTTCATTGTGAAAATTCAGGCCTTATTTTCTAAACTGAATTCTCAACTCAAATTTCCTTCTACACCCATTTGACTTACACTCCCAATATTCAAGTCAGATATGTATCAAAATTTGGAAGATTAGCCACTTGGTCTTAATACTACTTTGAAAATTCCTCTAAAGGTTGAGATTTCTTGGGCCTTCCACTTACTTTCAACAAGGTTTTCCCTTTAAATTTTTTCCACTATCCCACAGTTCTCAACTCCCACTTCAATACTGTTGCAGCTAGCTTCTTAAGCATAGGCACTGTGCTAACTAGAGCTAACTCTCTCTTTCTCTCTCTTTGTGTTCCTTTCTTTCTCTCTCTCTCCCTCCTCCCTCTCCCTCTCCCTCTCTCATCCTCTTTCTCCTTCTCTTTCTCACACTGGCTCTTGCTCCCTCTTCTCAACTTGGTTATCCCAGAAGTCTAACTCACTGTTAAGAACCCTTTACTTAACAAGAGGTTTAACCTCTTTTAGCCAGCAAACTGAACTTCAAACTAACTCCACTAGAAAGAGATGTTCCTGACCCTGCAACGAGATTGTACCAAAACTAAAGCTAAAAACCCTGCTTGAGGATTACACCCACAATCTATATACCCTATGATTAACTTCTTATTGACTCTTGGCTATTCTATTGTTTACTTCATAGCCAACTTGGTCACATGATCATTTACTGGCAACCAGGTGCTTTACCAGAAATCTACTCCAAGAGAAACCTAGCTCTTAAAGGGACCAACTCTCCACATAAAATATATTTTTTTCCAAAAAGCATATGGGCCATCGCAAATTGCTTAAAAATGTTAATCGTTTAGATGTAACTTTTACACACGTAGAAAAATTCTGTATGTCTTCAGTGGTTTCCAGTATTGGATGGACAGGTTTTCACATTTTACATATGCTTAAACATTTTAACTTTTTCAGGTGACTATCACCCTGTCGAGCATCTGTCGTGGTGACCTTGAAATTTCTCTCATCTCTCCATTTGGAACCAAATCTAAACTACTTGCAGTCCGTACTGCAGATGAAAGCCAGGCAGGACTGAGAAATTGGACGTTCATGAGTGTCCGTCTTTGGGGAGAGAAACCCGAAGGAGCCTGGATTCTTACTGTAAGTACTGTTTTTTATTCTTTTTGCTTGACTTGTTGACCTTCAGGATCGTCCTAGGTTACTTTCAACTTGTACAAGTGTTGGTTTGGCCAACAAAGTAGGACATGGCATTCAACAGACCTGTCCCAATTCTCGTTAATACTATGCTTTGACTAATCAGTTAATATAAGAAAGAAACTAGTTAATCATTCATGGCCTCCCCCCCCACCCCAACAAGGGCTATCTGTTACTTGTTCAGGTTGTTCTTTTCAGAGTGCTTACAATTGTCCTGCTATTATCACATTCTGCTTTCTTACCTTAATGGCACTATCAGCACCTGTTTTAGTC
Source organism: Cetorhinus maximus (assembly GCF_964194155.1). NCBI lineage: Eukaryota > Metazoa > Chordata > Chondrichthyes > Lamniformes > Cetorhinidae > Cetorhinus > Cetorhinus maximus. Next base: position 61,621,040 of record NC_135885.1, on the reverse strand, counting down.
CTTACTATTACCATTATCACTCCCTTTGTCCTTTTGTTCATGACATCTTTGTCAATCTCTCCTTTGCCCCCACCTATCGCTGGCCTTCTATCCAGCTTCACCTGCTCCACCCCAATTAAACAGTATAAATTTCATCACATTTCCACTTCTCTGTAGCTCTGAAGAAGGGCCATGCAGACTCAAAACGTCAACTGTTTTTCTTCCTAAAGATGCTTTCAGACCTGCTGAGTTTTTCCAGTATTTTCTGTTTTTGTTTCAGATTTCCAGCATCTGCAATATTTTGCTCTTATCACACATTAACTGAATTGGAAATAGATCATCATTCTTTCACTGTCACTGGGTCAAAATTCTTGAGCTCCTCCCCTAACAGGACCGTGGGAATTCCTACACCACATGGACTATAGTAGTTCAAGAAGATGACTTATCACTACCTTCTTAAAGGTAATTAGGGTGCACAATAAATACTGGCCTCATCAACAATACCAACATCCTGTAAGTGAATAAAAAATTATACTACTTTTGAAGGCAGTCAATCCTTTCTAAGGTGTGATGCGCAGAACTGTGTACATTGTCCCAGATGTGGACTAAACAAGGCTCTATATTCCATTAACCTTTTTGATAGTTTTTATATACCTGACTGCTAGATTTTGTAAAGTAACAGCAAATTACTGTGGATGCTGGAAATCTGAAGTAAAATAGAAACTGCAGCAGGTCTGGCAGCATCTGTGGAGAGAGAAACAGAGTTAATGTTTTGGGTCAAAAGTGACTCTTGTTCGGAACTGAAGGGAGGTAGAAATGTGATGGGATATATGCTGTTGAAAGCAGGGAGGGGGAGGTAGAATAAAAGGGAAGCTCTGGGATGGTTAGATGACAGGAGAGATTAAATAATAAAGATGTCATGGAACAAAAGGCAAAGGGGAGTAGTGATGGTTGTAGCAAAGAAACAGAACATTGGTCCAGAGTGATTGTTAATGGCAGGATAATGAACAGCTCTGTCTGGAAGAAAAGCCATGAAAACAAGATAGAGAGAAAAAATAATCAAACTGGAGATCAAGCCTGAAGCTGTTGAACTAAATGTTGAGTTCAGGTCGCTGTAAAGTGCTAATTGGAAGTTGAGCTTCACTAGAATGTGGTATAGGTACACCCACAGTGCTGTTCGGGAGGGAGTTCCAGGAACTCCAGAACTGAGGTGAGTGTGATTAGCCTTGAAATCAATGCAGCATTTGACCAAGTGTGGCATCAAGGAGCCCTAGCAAAACTGGAGTCAATGGGAATCGGGGGAAAACTCTCCACTGGTTGGAGTCATACCTAGCATGAAGGAAGATGGCTGTGGTTGTTGGAGGTCGATCATCTCAGCTCCAGAACATCATTGCAAGAGTTCCTCCGGGTAGTGTCCTCTGCCCAACCATCTTCAGCTGCTTCATCAATGACCTTCCTTCCATCATAAGGTCAGAAGTGGAGATGTTCACAGATGATTGTATAATGTTTAGCACCATTCGCAACTCCTCAGGTACTGAAGCAGTCCACTTCCAAATGCAGCAAGACCTGGACAATATCCAGGCTTGAGCTGACAAGTGGCAAGTAACATTCACGCCACACAAGTGCCAGGCAATGACCATCTCCAACAAGAGAGAAACTAACCATCACCCCTTGATATTCAATGCCATTACCATTGCTGAATTCCCTCACTATCAACATCCTGGGGGTTACCATTGACCACATAAATACTGTGGCTACAAGAGCAGGTCAGAGTCTAGGATTCCTGCAGCAAGTAACTCACCTCCTGACTCCCCAAAGACTGTCCACCATCAAAAGGCATGTCAGGATTGTGTTGAATACTCTCCACTTGCCTGGATGAGTGCAGCTCCAACAACACTCAGAGGCTTCACACCTTCCAGGACAAAGCAGCCCGCTTGATTGGCACCTCTTCCACAAACATTCACTCCCTCCATCACCAGCGAACTGTGGCAGCAGTGTGTACCATCTACACGATGCACTGCAGAAACTCACTAAGGCATCTTAGGCAGCACCTTCCAAACCCACGACCACTACTATCTAGAAGGACGAGGGCAGCAAACACATGGGAACACCAACACCCGGAAGTTCCCCTCCAACCCACTCACTATCCTGACTTGGAAATACATCGCTGTTCCTTCACTGTCGCTGGGTCAAAATCCTGGCACTCCCTCCTTCCTAGAAAGGAAAAACATTTCAGATCAGTATTCTCATTTCCCAGTTTTTACTGGTGTTCCATTTCGAGGTATACAAGACCAGTTCAGACCAATATACTTATTTCCCAGTTTCTACTGTTTTTGCCTTCTAGATGAACAGCACTATGGATGTACCGACACCACAGGGACTGTGGCGGTTCAAGAAGGCAGCTCACCACCACTTTCGCTGGGGCAACTAGGGATGAGCAATAAATCTGGCCTAGCCAGTGATGTCCCCATCCAGTAAATGAATTTGAAAAAAGCAGACCGAGGATAGAAATTTGAGTGTAAGAGCAAGGTGGTGAATTAAAATGGCAAGCAACTGGAAAGTCGGGGTCATGCTTGTGGACTGAGCAGAGGTGTTCTGCAAAGTGATCACCCAGTTTGTGTTTGGCCTCCCCAATGTAGAGGAGACCACATTGTGAGCAGCAAATACAGTAAACTCAGTTGGAAGAAGTAACAGTAAATCACTGCTTCACTGGTAAGGAGTGTTTGGGGCCTTGCAGTAAGGAGAAAGAAAGTAAAAGGGCTATAGTTTTGTGATCTGTGTGTACAGATTCTAAATCTCTTGACCTCCAATATTTCTATTTATTTTACCATTTAATTGATACTTCGCTCTATCCATAGAATGACTAGACCATTGTACCATTGGGGCTACTATGATCTTAAGCACTGCAGCTAGAAGGCTGTTCAACCACTCCACCTACCACAACACTTAAGCAGAGCAGCTGCTAAGCCATTTAACATTGCCAATAACAACGAAATAACACCAAATTAGAGATCTTTATGATAACTTAATGGGAACTTATTAAAATAAATTGTTGATCTGGGTGGAGGGGATGGTGGAGTCGGGTGGGTTGTTATATTTAGTTGATAGATCCTGAAGCTTATAAAACGGATTGCAAGTTGACCAAGCTGTAGCATTACCACTTACAGTTTGCACATAGGACTTAAAGCAACACTAACTTAATTAAACATTTGGGATATATTTTTCACTCATTTCCAAACACATAATGGAATAACATAAATTTCACAGAAATATATTATTGTAATGCATGCCAAAAATAATAATTTTCCTTTCTCCCTCTTCCAAAAGAAACATTTGCCAAACACTTTTTAATGAAGACCTTGCCTCTTTAAAAAAACACGTCATCAGCCATACCCCTTAATAAGTCAAGAAATACAATGCTTAATTAATGTTTATGCTTTTAATCTCTATATCTGCTCTTTTGTTAAAAATTGTTTAATTAACTTAAAATCTGAAAGTTCCTTTAAATTACATAGGCAACATTTGTGATTTAAAGGCCCGGAAAGTGCTAATGGCATTGTCAGGAGGAATCGGCTCAGGAGGGTTACTGAGCTCAATAATGTGAGGCAGCTGAATTAACATGTTGAATTATCTCAGGTTAATGAATATATCACTGATATTAATTCAGCTCCTTCATAACCATCATCTGAGCCTGACAATTGAATTGCAGTTGAATTCACTGCCAAGTCTTTTTGTTTTTTTTAATATGTACCAGCCAATAATTTCTCATAAACCAAGAAAGAATTGCTTGGCAAACTCCCTTGATGTCACAGTCATTAGTTAGTACAAAGATCATCCCTTGCCAGTAATATGGAACACACAGACAACCACTACCAGCACAGGAACAGAACTAAAACTGCCTCATCAAATTAGCAGTAGATATAATGACAGCAAAATATGCAGTCATGAAGGGGGGATGGTGGGGGATGAGCACCTCCACAAGAGGTGACAGTTCAGTGCAATCTGACAGTGTGTCCCAGTGGGTTGCGGGTAGAGGGGGCTCCTTTTTGGGCACTCTCTGGCCCATGGAGAGGCCCCAAAGTGGCAATGGCTGCCGCCATGAAAACAACACCACTTGTCCACCGAGACCTCACCTCCCCGATTGCTGTGGCCTGCCTGCTAGGCCTCTGTAATCCCAATTCCAATTACCCCTCCTCGAGGGCATCAACCATCAATAAACCTTCATGCTTCAGGTACAACCCCAGCAATACCACCACTAATGGTGGTGCTGCTGAACATCTGGCCCTGTGATTGGCCCGCAGCTCTTGGACGGAGGGCTGCCCTCCTTAATAGGGGCACAGCCTGAAGGCAGTCACTTCATTGCCTGCCACCGGCAAAATGTGGCCCCTGATCCTGCCACACACTGAAGCAGGGTCAGCCCTGATGACAGGACGTCATCCTTAGACATAAAATTCAGCCTTTGATGTCAAACAATGACTGACGTTGATTCGGCACACAAATGGCCATTTTGGATCTCACAGGCGCTGTTAGCATCCTTGCTTAATCACTCTCTAATGAGGCACAGCCTCCCCCCACAAGCATTATCTAAAGGGACCCCCATGGAACTACTAGGTGAGATGCTTTTCACTTTGCTTTGCTGCTGCAGTGTGAGTGGAAACACTGTGTTCATTGTTATTGGAAGAGTTTGGATTTACAAGGAAGTAGTGCTGGTCTTTGACAGGGAGGTCAGTGGAGTTGGAAAGCTGTCAGTAGAAATCCTACTTCGGTAATGGAGTCATAAAGTTGTGCCCTCTTGGGCTGCAGCATGATCTGGGATGGAGCACAGGCAGCAAAGATGGAAAGATGCATGCAAAGGGAGGAGGAGGGCTCTCAATAGAAGACTGTTGCCCAATGTCTTCAGGGTGCACTTGTCCTACCTCCAGCTCAGCAGGAGCAGTGCCTGAGACAGCTACGATTCACCAAAGAGGTGGTGACTGAATTGTACCACCTTCTACAGCCACAAAGCAGGGTGAGGATGGCGCTGCCAGTGGCCGTGACAATCACTATGGTCCACAATTTCTACGCCAGTGGATCATTCCAGGTTGGAGCAGGTAAATTTTCCAACATTTCACGGTTTGCCATGGACCGTTTTATCAAGGTGGTGACAGAGGCCCTGTACAGAAGGAGAGGAAACTTCACCTTCTGCTTTCTTACCGGAGGAGCAGGAGGAATGGGCATTAGGCCATTTACCAGGCTAGCAGGATCCCCAATGGTGCACAGCTGCAGTTGAGAATCTGAGCATGCTCTCTCTGACCTGTTGCTCAATTTGAGCGCCTCTTCCTTCCACTAAGGTTCCTCAGACTGTTGCACCAGCTGCAGTTGCAGCCTGAGCGCCACTTCCCTTTAAGTTAGACAGGTTGCCTTTAAGAAGTGCAGGCTATCTATGTGTTATGCTGCCCGCTCATGCTGGACCCCTGGTGAGCATGCAGCCAGTCAGCAATGCATTTTCTGCTGCACACTACAATCATGTTGATAAGGAGGCAGCACCAAGTTTGCTGCTGCCTGCCTCAACGGGCCTGGGCATGGAGTAATTGTGCATTGTGATCCCGTGCCTGTTAATGGCCTTAATCCAATTTTTTTCCCTCTATTAGTTTTAAAACCAGTTCAGCAGGTTCCCTCAATGACCCCTTCAGTTAGTTGAAGCCACGAGTAGCTGGTCTATGAAGATCAGGAAGACCCATGGTTGGATTGCTAATCTCTTTTGAGTTAACTCACCTCAGCTCAATTGGCAGCAAGGGCAGTAAAATTAACTTTGATAGTTTTGAGTTAGATAGGGGAAATTAAGCAGGTTTCCCTCTCCAAATCACTACGCTAGGAGTCCTGCTGAAAATGTGCATTTATAAAGACCAGGTACCCTCGCCTTTGAATCAGAGGGTTGTGGGTTCATGTCCCACTCCTGGAAAACCAAGAACTGTGATTGTACTCAAAGAGTTGCAATCTGTGACTGTTGATAACTCGAAAGAGTATAAAGACCAGGTTGGGCCTACTACTGTTATGTGGCCTGCTGACAGCCAACATCAAGGTTTCTACATGATCAATATCCACTTGCGTGAGGTACTAGTATACTTCAGCACAAGACTTTCCATGCTGGCGAGAAAGAGAAAGGGAGGGAGAGCAATTGCTAGAAAAAGGGGTGAAAAGTGTAACGATCATGATATACTGCTCAAACTTTTCCTTGTGCCATCTAATGTCACCTGATCCCCTAGGCTATATTATAAGCTTAATACTTCCCAGTTTTGCATTTTTTCCATAACACACTGTAGTTTTAAGGAATATTATTCTTTTAGGTGGTTTATGTTTCCATTGGATCTTAAAGTGTGATGAGCCTTTAGAGCTATCAGGCTGCTTCAACTATTAATTTAGCTCCAAGTCAATTCTTTTGCCGAATGTCATCGCAGAAGTGGGGGAATGCCTTGAACTGCAATAATAACACAATGAAGCTGCAACATTTTGTTGCGCTGCTCCAACTACAGACCTTCAAAGATTTAATATTCAGCAGATATTTGCAGCAGCCTAAATGCGTAAAACAATTTGCAGCACAGCGCCCTGGTGGTCCAATATTCTTTGTCACAAACTGGCCCATTATGTTTGGCATTCCCACTTTTGAAAATCTTAGGAACAGGTAGATGCAAATAAAAAATGCCATCAGTAGAAATTTACTAATGGATTATTCAACAATGCTTAATATTGGCATGAAAATTCATATCCCTCCAGTAATGGTCAGATCACTATTAGTAAAAAGTGTATAAAGCCAGTCTTTTTACTGATTAAGGCCAAATATGCAATGATATGCCAAAGATGCAATTATACTACACGGCACTCAGCATGCACCAAGTCAATTTGAAAGGTGAGTATTTCACTCCAGACAAATCTTGTGCTAATGAGGTTAATGTGGATATTCAATGTTAAAGAACTGTGACAGCAATGTCTACGCCTCTCCAGTAAACTGGGATTTTCTCTTTTATTATTGAACTATTCTTCACAAAGTTGCTCACGGTACAATTGGATTATTACTTTTTTCAACTTTTACATTAGTTAATTTGAATATTAACAGGCGATTATTGCAAACGTGTTTGATTGACTGCTATTATTTATAGTTAGCACCAATGAAATCATTTTCTGAACAATCTTACTTTGCAAGTTGTGTGTCCTCTATCATTGTTAGTGGCCTGCAAATTATAAGAAAAACTGAGCATTCCTCTTTTTAAACAGAAGACAAAAAGTCGGTCCAAACTTGGTTTACATGCATGGTCCCTATGTAGTGATTCTAAATCCTTTTTTTAATAATTCATGGAATGTGAGCATCAATGGCAAGGCCAGCATTTATTGCCCACCTCTAATTGCTCTTGAGATGGTGGTGGTGAGCTGCCTTCTTGAACCGCTGCAGTCCATGTGGTAAAGGTACTCCCACAGTACTGATAGGGAGGGAGTTTCAGGATTTGATCCAGTGAGTGAAGGAACAGTGATTAATCATGGATGGAAAGCAGTAGTTTGTTCTCAGCACACAAGAAATAAAAATAATGGAGCAGTCACCCAAGATGCTATCATACACTGATTCAGTGACAGCTCAAGGATAGTATGGGTGAGGGTCTCAGACCTGGTCATCTGCCCACTCTCTTAGCTGGATACACGGGACAAGGAGAAGTGGGAGAAAATATAAATTAATGTTAAAAGGTAGCAAGGGAAGCCGATGAAAAATGTAATTTTATGGAAGAATTTGTGAAAATAACAGCCACAGAAATCATTTTAATATGTTCAAACTGTGCTGGTGCATTAGAATCAGAATCAGAATGAAAATTTTTACCTTTTTTGAAAGGCTATCCACAGCACATCTTGCCACAGGGAGAAAAAGAGTCACAGAAGGGATGCCATTCTCTATGAATTACAGGCTGTGTAAATGCTCATAGATAAGAATATGCAGATTACGATGGAGTTCCTGTGATAGAGTATACATGCTCTTAGTCATTGAGCAGCAGGTTCCCATTGCTACCACATCCAAATGTAAGTCACATGAATATGAGTTACGCTCCCAATAGGAGCAGGACAAAAAATCATGCCTCAAAGTCTGTCAAATATGTACAGCAAATTGCTCTACTTGGAAGAATGTTCCAGGTTAAAATGTAATTTAGCCACACCATTACATCCTTATTATACACCAGTGATTGTTCAGTACAAAAAGTACATTGCACCACTGCATTTTACAAAATTGCTGTGAAGCATAATGTTGTACATCAGCTTGTGTAATTAATACTATTTCAGCTGTTTAAGTGTCTCATTTCTATTTGCATTACAGTGAGCATAATGGCTAGGTAGCTTGCTGATTCTTCTTTCTATCTTTTACTTTTTTGAATTCGTTATCATTCTCATTGTGTGTAGCTCTGCAACTCTAAAGCTGTTGCCTTCTGTCCATTGTCTGAGTGATAGACTTCTTCACCATTTCTAGTTTGATGCTGAATGGATTATTTGGCATAAAATTGTTTTTACAGGGAGAGTGGACAAATCGCAGCCATATCGAATGGCTGAACCAGTCCAAATGCAGATATACAGGACTTGCTTTTTCTCGTTCACTTCTATAGTTTTTGAATATACTCTAAAGCATTAATTTGTCAGAATTCAATACATATGCATTCAAAGGCCTGAACAATAAGTAAGATCAGAAGTTAGTCCTGAAAAGTGCCTTTCATATGCTGGACAGAGATAGTGACCCATTAACAGATGCAGAAAATGCTGGGAAGGTACAAGAAGTTTATCAGGCGTATAAAGATAAAGGATGGTTAAATCTGGTGAACTTATTATTAGAAATGACACCATTCTGATGATGAGTACAGGCCCAAAACATTAACCAATGTTTTCCCTTTTCAAACACTGATGGACCTTCTGTATATTTCCATCATTTCCTGTTTTTATTTCAAAAACGCCCATTATTTTCAGTTATTTCCTTTTAAACTAATTGATATATGCTACAGAATGTAGTGTAAGATAGGCAACCATTTCTGTAGACTCATTCCTAAATGAGCGTGACAATTCAAAATGTACTTTTCACTCACCCCCTTCCACCAACCAACTTTATTAGAAGTGCAACTGTCCAAAAAACCTAGTCACAATTACAGGTTGAAGCAGTGGGAAATGGGATGTTATGAATCCTTGAGTTCATTCTGCCATTGTTTTGCGGCTTCCATTCAATCATTCCATTTTTATTTAAAACTGTCCAGGTCGAATTTTTTAAAAATCAGCACAAAGGGAAAGTTCAGTAAAAGTGAATTTTCACCAACATTGAAGGCCACCTCATTATTACCCTCCTATTTGTGTTTTTATTCAAACCTGTGCTGAATGCAGCTTCTGGCCAATTCTGTTGAGTTTTTAACCTACTGTTTATTCAACTGACAAGCACTGTTTGTTTAAGGCATCAATTACATGTGCATGGGAGATAAAGCGTTTGATATTCCATCTTTCTACCTTATGTCCAAATGGAAAAAAATGTAAATTTTCTATAAATAACTTGGTAATTAGTATTTAAACCTGCTTTTAGGAGTTTTGTCAAACAGGGTTTCACATTTGCATGTCTGTATGCTTGGGATGACAGTGCCTGAAATAGATTAGGAAACCTAGAGAGATAATAACCTGGATGTTTACTTCCTTTCCCAGACTGTGCTTAACAGTACATTCTTAGACTAAAGCAGTCATTATCTTTCCTTTAACTCTACAATCTATTATTAATCTTAGGAAGCTGACCATTAATGCTTCAGCATATCTCCAGGACATTAACACAATCTCTGATTGAAGGAACATTACATTCAGTCACTAACAGCAACATAACAATTTGTCAGAAAGAAAATCCGATGCTTTCTATTTTTTAAAAACAAAGAATCCATTCAAACAACATTAAAACTTAAATTTATTAAAGCTTAAAGGAACAATCAGAAAAGTGAGAGTGAAAATACTATCCTGTATTAAATCTGATATATTTCACAGAGGGAATCTCAAATTTCATACTGTACAAAATGATGGCTGCCAAGCTTTTAAACACTTGGTTGAATCTTTTTGCTCCTTTTATGAAACAACTGATTTATGTAAGAAATAAAATCTGATTTTGCTCTGATTTTATTGGGAATTACAGATTAAGCTGACAATGCAGGACATCACAAAAATTAAAATAGGAAAATTAGCTAAATCAATAAGTAGTTATTAAGTGATGAAAGATTGGGTTTTAAAATAGAAGAGGTAATTCCACATGTTTGAGTCCATGGAAAGGAATAAGTTAGTGCAGAGATGTTGCAATGAACCTTAATTTCAAACATTGTAACTATGGAGTTTATCTTTCAGTTTGTTCTCAGGATGTGTATGTCATCAGCAAGGCCACATTCAATGCCCATTCATAGTTGCTCTGTGAAAGTGAAGGTGTATAGCTATTGTTTTGCAACTGGATTACGTGCTGAATTATTTCAGAGGGCATTAAGAGGAAGCAGTAGCATAGTGGTTATAGCACTGGGATAGTAACCCAGGGGCTTAGACTAATGACCCAGAGACCTGAGCTGAAATCCACCAGGGCAGCTGAAAAATTTACTTAAGGAAAATCTAGAGGAAACCATTAATGTCAGTAATGATAGTCCCAAAAATCCATCTGGTTTATTAATGTCCTTTAGGTAAGGAAATCTGGATCTTTATCAGATCTGGTTTGTCTCCAGATCCACAAAAATAACCTAGCAAGTCACGACAAGCAATAATAAGAATAAAATAGGACAGAACACCAGGCATCGACTGAGGCAGTGGACATAACAAAGGCATACCCAGCCCAGGCAACTCTGCAAAGTTTCCTTCATTAATGTGTCCCACTAGTCCACAGACTAGTCAAGCAACAGCCTGGCATAATTATGCTCACAGAACCACACCATTCAACGTCCCAGGCTTGTTCTTCACCATTCCTGGGCATTCCTGTTCCACCAGCAGCACAGAGCCACGAGAGGTGGTGGCAGTGTGGTAGAGCCAGGAGGGAATGACCCTGGGAGTCTCAGGGCATCAGGTCTAACATAGGCACGGCAACCTCCTACTGGTTATCACTTACTCCCTCAGCTGATGAATCTGCTCTGGCAAAGCTGTTTCAGTATAGCAAAACATTAGAATCTACCCAACAACATGAAAAATTGCCCAGGTATACTCTGTCTGCAAAAAGCAGGACAAATCTAATCTGGCCAATTGCACACCACCAGCCTACTCTCAATCATCATCAAAGTGATGGAAGGTGTTGTTGACAGTGGCAGTTACTCACCAATGTTCAGTTTGAGTCCTGCCTAGACCACTCAACTCCAGATCATATTACAATCTTAATCCAAACAAGGAAGAAGGAGCTGAATACCGGAGATGAGATGAGAGGCAGCATTTGTCCAAGTATGGCATCAAGGAGATCGTGTAAAATTGGAGTCAATGAGAATCATGGGGAAATCTCTACACCGGCAGGAGTTATACCTAGCACAAAGGAAGGTGATCATTATTGTGGTTATGGGAGGCCAATCATCTGGACCCCAGGACATCGCTGCAGGAGTCCCTCAGGACGATGTGCCCTACCATCTTCAGCTGCTTCATCATTTACCTTCCCTCCATAATAAGGTGAGAAGTGGAAATGTTCACTAGTGATTGCACGATGGCATTCAGTTCCATTTACAATTCCACAGATAATGAAGCAGTCCATAGCCCAATGCAGCAAGAACTGTACAATGTTCAGACATGAGCTGATAAATGGCAAGTACAATTAATGCCACGCAAGTACCAGGCATTGACCACCTCCAACAAGAGAGTATCTATCTATCTTCCCTTGATGTCCAACAGCAGTAACCAAATCCCCTACCATGGGTCACCATTGACCAGAAACTTAACTGGACAATCCAAATTAATGCTGTGGCTACAACAGCAAGTCAGAAGGTGGGTATTCTGCAGCAAGTGACTCACCTCCTTGCTCCACAAAGACTTTCCACGATCAACAAGGGACAAATCAGGCGTGTGACTTGCCTGGATGAGTGCAACTCTAACAACATAATCCAGAATAAAGCAGCCTATTTGATTGGCATCAGGAACATTTACTCCTTCCACCACTGATACTAAGGGGAGAATTTTCTCCCTGTTGTGGGGGGGGGGGAGGTGCTGTGTGGGAGCGGGCGTGGTCGTGTGCGCAGCCGATCACTGCCCACGATCAGCTGGGCGCTGCCATTTTACATGGGCGGGCCAATTAAGGCCCACCCAGCGTGATGCGTGCCCAGAAGCGCTGAGCGCTACCTGTGCAGGCAGGGGGTTCCCTGAGTCGGGGCCTGAGCTCTTTCACACATGCGCACGAAAGAGCGCAGAAATCTCCCTGAGGCACAGAGCTGCCTCAGGGAGATCAGTTTAAGTTTAAAATATTTTAGTAAAGGAAAAAAAAATTTCAGGACATGTCCCCTCATATGAAACTGTCACATGAGCTGGGGCATGTCAGGAATTTTATTATAAATGTTTTCAAACCTTTAAAAGCCTCCATGAAACCTCATCCCGCCCATGGATGAGGTTCCATGAAAAATGCGAAATCCGCTTGGGCTCTTCGCTTGCCCACCAACCTTAAGGTTGGACGGGCAGCTCAGTTTATTGTTTTAATCGATAGTTAATAGGCCTTAATAGGCCATTGACTGTTCAGCGGACGCGCAGCCAACTTGGCTGCCCGCCCGCCGAACTGAAAACCTGAATGACGCGCGGTGACGTCGGGATGCACACCCGATGTCACCGCGCGTCATTTTACGCCTCAGCAAGCTGCCCCTGCCCCCGCTCGCCAAGCCGAAGGTTCTGCCCTAAATAACTGCAGTGTTTACAAGATGCACTACAGCAACTCATCAAGGTTTCATTTACCGCACCACCATTTCCAAATCCCCCCCTGTGTTGCACACCATCCTGACTTGGAAATATATTACTGTTCCTTCATTGTGTCAAAATCCTGGTGCTCCCTAAATGACAGTACTGTCAGTGTATCTTCATCATACAGACTGCAGTAGCTCAAGAAGGTGCTTCTCCACCACCTTCTCAAGGGCAATTAGGGATGGATAGTAAACGCTAACCTTGCCAGTGACACCCATATACCATGAGAAAATATAAAAAACACATACGCTGGGAATTTTTTCAAAACTACACCTGCTCTGCCACTGCAACTTCACCCCACACACAGAGAAAACCCCAGAAATTCCTGACTGTAGTGTGGATGAACATGACAGTAGATCAGACTGGGAATATTTTCTTCCCTGGTGAACATTTATTTTTGGAGGGTGTAAGGACAGTTCTTGAGATGTGGGCAACACTGATAAGGATGTATTGGTGATCCATCTCCAGTATTCCTGAAGAGATGGTGATAGACTTGCTCTTTGAACAGTTATAATCATGGATGGTGCTTCCACATTGGTGTTAGGTAGGAAATGTCAAGATTTTGATTTAGCAATGAAGGAACTGCTGTATACGTTCACCATCTGTGATGGGTGGAACTTGCAGGTGATGGTGCACTGTTCTTGCCGATAGAGGTCACAGGCTTGGAGGTGTTCCGGAGTCAGCTTGGCAGGTTGCTGTAGTGCATCCAGTAGTTAGTACATAATGCAGCCACAGTGCACTGATGGTGGAGGTGTTGAATATTAAGTTTAGTGGCAAGGGCGCTAATAATTGGAACTTTTGTCTGGATATGGTGAGCCTCTTGAGTATTGTTACAGCTTTACCCAATCATGGAAGTGGTGAGTATTCTATCACATTCCTGACTTGAGATTATAGATGATGGAGAGGTATTGAAGGGTCAGGAGGTGAACTATTTATTACCAAGTACCTAGCCTCTGCCTACAAGAGCTACAATGTTGACATGACTGATCCAGTTAAGCTTCTGGTCGATGATAACCCTGCCCCCCAACCCAGCTGATGTTGAAGGTGGAAGATTTGCCAATGGTGATGCTATTGAAGATGGGAAGAGCTGGTTGGGAATTTTCTTCTTGGAGATGGCCATTGCCTGACATTTACACAGTACAAACATTACTTGCAACTTGTCAACCCAAGCCTGATGTTGTCCAAATCCTACTGTGGGTTGGCACAGACTGCTTCATGATTGAGAATGGAACTGGCACTGTGGAATCATCTGTAAAAAGTCATCCCATGACATAACAACAGGAAATTAATTATGAAGCAACTGAAGATGGTTAGGTTAATGATACTGCTTTGGGGAACTCCAATAGTGTTGTCCTGAGGTTGCGATAATTGACTATTCAACAACCACAGCCATTTTTCTTTATATCAGGTATAAGCCCAGACACTGGAGGATTTTCCCATTGATCTCACTTTTGCTATAGTTCCCTGGTGCTATCATTAGTTGAATGCTACTTTAATACTGAGGGCAGCTACTCTCACTTCCCCTCCAGCATTCTGCTCTTGGGTTAAGACTGTGACAAGCTTATGAGCCAAGGGATTCTGATGGAACCTAAATTTAGCATTGATAAGATTCTTGGTGAATAAGTGTGACTTGAAGGCACCATTAATGGCTTCTTGCATCACTTTACTAATGTTGGAAGGGAGGCTAATAGGTGGTAATTGGTCAGATTAGATTTGCCCTTTTTTTTTGTGGGTAGGACATACCTGGCCAATTTCCCCCATTGTCAGGTAAATACTGGTATCATGGCTTAACCGCACTGAAATAGCTTGGCTAGGGAAGCAGATAATTCTGGCATGCATGTCTTCTGCACTAAAGCCGGGGTGTTCTCAGGCCCATCAACCTTTGCACTATCCAGTTTATTCAGATCTTTTCTCCATGGCAACACCTCGGCCAAACAGAGTCGACTTGCCAACCAATTAGTACCTCTTTTGTTCTGTTGTGATGATTTGAAATTTGGTATTCTTGCATTTGTCCTGATGGATGCATGACAAAAAGCTTCGACAACACGTCTCTCGTTTCAGCAATATTCGGATGATTCTTACCATCATGTAGATTTATACAAATTGGTTGGACGCTGTCATTTATGATGGTTGAGACCTTTGGAGAAGAACCAGTAAGATGATCAAGTTTGTATTTTTGTCTGAAGAAATTTGCAAATAAATCAGCCTTGTGCTTTACATTCATATGCTTCGCTCCACCTGGCAAAGATTGGGAATGTTTATTGAACTTGTTAGTTGCCCAATTGCCTACCATCCTCAATTGGATTTTGTAAAGCTGTAAAGCTTTTGTCTGATCTATTGATTACAGCACTATTTAACATTATCTATATCTGCTACTTTCAATGTTTGATATGCAATACTGTATTTCACTAGACTGGTGCCTCAGTCTGAGATATACCTCATGTAGCTCCTGACACAGCCTCTGCATTCCCCATTGAACCAGAACTGATCTCACAAAATTGAACTATGACCCAATAAAGCTCTCCAGAGGTCTTGCAGCTCACAGTAAACTTTAACCAGGTATACTGTTGTGCAAGTTATCAATCAAACTACACGAGAACAGAGGGAACAGTCTCTGTGTGGTTAAGGCTGTTCTGACATAGTCATTTTCCAGGCATCCATTATTGTACAATTGCAGAATATAGGATCTTTGCTTTCCCAGAATGTCCTTGACTTTAGTTCAAGCAGTTCTCTATCAATAAATGGGCCAATTATGTACTATCTTATTTCAAAGATTACATTTGAAATGCTTCTTGGTCCTTCCAAAATGCTCTATTCTCACAACGCTATCATTTGCTTTCCATAGCATTTTGCAATGCTATATGTCCTATTCTCTAAACATTTATAATCTCTCTAGGATACCTATTACCAGTTCCATTTCATAAAGTAGCAACTTCAATTTAGAAAAAGCATTTTTTTTGGTCTTTTATCTAGTTGTAATTCTAAAGCCTCATCAAAGCTGCAGCACTCAGTGATGCGCTGCATTATGGTCTTGATTCAGGGAGCCCCAAAGTTTCATTTTTCATTTCTCTTTATTCTATGCCTTTAGAATAAGATGAAGATTCCCAAGAATAGTAAATAAGAATAAAACCGGATGGACACCTGCATCAACTTAGGCACCGAAAACAACAACCACACACACATTGCTGTCGATCCTACAAAGCCCTCCTTGCTATCATCTTGTGCCAATTGGGAGAGCGGTCCCTCAAAATAGTCAAGCAGCAGGCCCGACAAAGTCATACTCATGTCCCAGACATTAACATCACCATCCCTGCATATGCCCAGTCCATCCGGAAGGACAAACCCACCATAGGCTATGGCACAATGGTATATAGTCAGGAGGATATTGCCTGTGAGTCCTCAACATTGTCTCCGGATCCCATGAAGTTTCATGGCATCAGGTCAAACATGGGAAAAGAAACCTCCTGCTGATTAAAACCTACCCACGCTCTGTCAGCTGATGAATCAATACTCCTCTATGTTGAACACTAATTGGAAGAAGCACTGAGAGTGACAAGGACGCAGAATGGATTCTGCGGTGGGGGACTTGAATGTCCATCACGAAGAGTGGCTCGTTGCACCACTACTGACCGAGCTGGCTGAGTCCTGAAGAATGTATCTGCCACACTGGGCCTGCACAGATAGTGAAGGAACCAACAAGAGGGAAAAGCACACTTGACCTCACCCTCACCAATCTAACTATCGTAGCAACATTGCCATCACCAATCTAACTGGGTGTCATTGAAAGTGCTATTAAGTAGCACTTGCATAGCAATTCTCCAACCTGAAGATGTCTATCCACCCTGCTTGAGCCCTGATCCCTGCTTGGTTCCTTTAAATACTTCAGCTATAATGCATTGCTGCAGGTCGTCATTATGCTCGTTCACCGGGGAACCCAGAAGTCAAATACAATTGCAGTGGTTGCATTAAAAAGCCAATGAGGAAAGCATTGCTGAAATTTAAGGATTCCTAATGATCTGCCGGAGTCCCCCACTATAAGCGGGTCATAAAGTTAAAATTCATCCCTTATTCAATGTAGCCTTCAATTTACACTCATAAACTTCCTTCAGATTACATACTCATGAATCTTGTCAATGTACAATAGTTGAATCATTAAATGTTGATCTCCTCCAAGGTCTTTGATGCGGCATTGAAAATTATTATTTGTTCCATTCTTTGAAGATTTTGTTTTCATATCTCACAACAGATACCATCTTTTACTTTTGTTGGTTTCTCCCAGCCTCCCTTCATCTATTACAATTCTTAGCTTGAGTGCCTTCTCTGATAGAAAAAGAAATTCTTACCTCTCATCATTGTTACAATTTTGGAAGGGTTTGTTTCCATTTTACTAACACCTCAACAAATCTTAACCCTTCGTAAAACTCAAAGGTGCCTGAGACTTGAATGTCGTTCCTGATCTGTTGAAGCAATTCCAGCATGTTTCTTGCACTCACAAATAATATACGAGAAAAGGTTTGTCTATGAAGTGATCCTTCTTTTAACTCCACCCTCCAACCAGTGTTTCTCTGGGCTGAGTTTTCTGTTTGGCGGGAGGGGCGGAGCGGGCACGGGTGGGCGCAGACCCGATCACTGCCTGCAATCGGGTCCATACCACCATTTTACGCAGGTGGGCCAATTAAGGCCTGCCCAGCGTAATGCACAACTCCCAAGGATAATGAGAGAGAGCGGACGGCGGTGGGAGTGCATTGTCCGCTGGGTCCAAAGGCGACCTGGCGGCCTGTTTATCAGAAGCGCTGGTGGCCTTTGCAAGGCTGCTCACAATGTCAAGTGGAAGGACTCACCAGAGGGCTTCTGGTGAGCAGGCCAGTCCAGAGGGTAGGCCAGTGGAGCAGGTGAAGCTGGAGGATAGGGCAGCGAGACAGGCCAGGCCGGAGGGTAGGGTGGGGGGCCAATGTGTCCTTTGTTTCTCAGATGACTGCTTTGCTGCCCTCCTCGAGGAGGTGGCAGCACGGCGGGAGGTGCTGGTTCCCCAGGATGGGAAGAGGAGGCCCACCACGTGATGAAATGTGCCTGGGAGGAGGTGGCGGAGGTGGTGAGCTCCCACAACATGGTGCGGCACACCTGGATCCAGTGCCGCAAGCGCTTCAATGACCTGTTGCGCTCTGGCAGGTTGAGTACCATGTTGGTATTGGTTACTTAACCCAGCAGGTTGACTTACCCCCTAGTGACAAAGGCACTGGGCTCATCTGCTGGTGCCTTGATGGCCACATGTGTGCAGTCTATTGCACACTGGACCTGGGGGAAGCCAGCAATGGCCACGAAGCCTCTGGATCGCTGTGTCTGGCTTGCCTGGTCCCAACGGTAGTGGATGAAGGTCAATGCACACCTGGACAGGGTAACCTGCTTGACACAAGTGCAGACAGCTGATTAGGAGACACCACAAAGATCACCCACCGACCCCTGGAAGGAGCCAGAGGCATAGAAGTTGAGCGCAGCTGTGACCTTCAGAGCCAGTGCACGGGGTCCACCCACACAGTTAGTAGAGATCCCAGGCCCTATCATCTGACAGATATTGTTGACTGTCTCCCTTAAGAGACAAAGCCTCCTTCGGCACTGCACCTCAGACATATTGAGGTAGCTGCTTCGCCGCCTGTATACCCTGGCAGCAGGATAGTGGCATCTTCTGCAGCCCCTTCCGCCTTGGACAACCTCTTGGCCCTGCACCCCTTGCGCCTGCGCTTGTCCTCCCAAAGATGGCTCTCCTGAAGGCTGAATGTGCACTCCTGGCCTCCTCCCCCTTCTAGCCCTCCCTTCCTCCTCAGAGGAGCTGCCTCCAGTGGACAGTTCAGCTCCCATTCCCAGGCTAAGGGAAGGCTTCCTGAAAGCTGCAGGCCCAGAAAAGATTACTCACTACAGAGTGCTGACCTGAAGGTTAAGAATCCAGAAAAAGCAGCTGCTATGCGTTTTGATCACACAGATTACTGCAGATCACACAGTCAAGTTTCGAAAACTTTCATAAATAAATACTTGACTGTGCACACTCACGATCCCAGTGAGCCCTCTTATCCCGCCTGTTGATGAGACTTATAAAAATGTGTCCTACCCGCCTGCCCATTGCGCCCATGCGCCGACCCGAAGATTGCACGGGCGCTGAAAAATCGGTGTCGATTGGCGCCTCAAGAGCCTTAATTGGCCTGTTAATTAATGGCTGGTGTGCGTCGGACATCATCGTGTGCCCGCCCAGCAAAATATCACGATGGCACGCGGTGACGTCGGGACGCTCACCCAACATCATCGCACGTCATTTTACGCGCGGATGTACATGGCCCACCCCTGCATGCCAAAGGGAAAATTCTGCCCTCTGTTGCAATTTTTCATTTTATTTGTGCTTCTATGCTCACTGGCCCTCTGAGCTTCTTTCTCTAATTTCTCCTAAGTTCCAAACACAGTCCAATAGACTTTTCCTCCTCCTCATTGTTTCACTATCAAGTTGAAATCCACCAAGATAAAACCTGGGTTCAAGTCTGTCACTCTATCTTATTCTTTTCCAGGATCTCACAATTGGAGAACTTTACCTCCCTCAATCTCCTCTCCTTCTACAATTCAGACGATGAACCAAAACTTAGTGTAATTCTGTCATTAATTTTTGATTTATTACATTTTCTTCCTTACCTTTTCAATGTTGGTTCTGAAGTACATCTTCACTCTTCATCTTGGTTTCTGTAAATAATTTTTATAAAGTACCAAAATGTGGGAAGTGTTGGGCTTTGAACTGTGACTGGTGGAAATTGAATTCAGACTACTCAAACACATAGAAATCTTGTAACCAGAGGACAGAGAGGGCTTTCATCTTGTCAGTCTGAGCTAGATTTGAACCCAGGTTTCAAGGCTGAAAAGGCAAAGTTCGAACTTGCCGTGGTTCCAATAAGAATTGTATTTTTTCTTTCAGATTACAGATCATGCCAATTCTGTTGAAGGTTGTGAGAGAAGTGACGATGAATCGACATCAGGATTCATCACCAAGTTTAAGCTGACGCTATGGGGAACCTACATGATTGAGGTCCCCAAAAGGGAAGAAAGTACGTGAATTTCGCAATGCACATAAGTGTTAGAGAGACAACAGGGCTAAGAGTTTCCATACAAAGCTTGAAAGCTGAAAAATGAGATACTGGGACTAGAATCAGTTCTATACAGTAAATATAAATATGTAGATATTTGCAGCTTATGGAGAGACATGTGAAGAGATTCTTAGTAAAATATTAGCACCTGTTTAGAAATGCTTTGCCTAGTACAGTTATTATTGCTTGCCTTTCAAGCCCAGAGATGGATTCTGCAGGGTTGCACTAGAACCTCATTGTGCAACATGCAGAAGCTGTAAATATATAACTAAAAACAAATCCACAATAATGAGTTATGACTAACATATCATTTTATCTCAATTTCAATTTAAGTATTAAACTCCATATAAGTGGTAGAAGTACAAGCTGCTGAATTTTCCTGACAGCATCTGTCCAACTTCAAATGCTATAGAGCTGATAGGGCAAGAGAAATGTGTGGAGAGGCCAACCATCAAAACCATGGCCCCAGAATTGCCTGACAATTTTATGCAGTGACCTTATCCCACATTCAAATAAAGGTAGGTCATGTGGATTAGTTGTTGCTAGAATTTCAGTAAGTTTTCTCAAATCCTGGCACTAGAAAGTACCACAATCTTTTAGCAATCACCAAGATTTACCATTTTACCGTACCTATATGAGATTATTCAAACAATTTAAAGTGAGATTTTAATTTTTGGCAAATAATTCAAAATTATTATTGGTATTGATAGAGCAGTTGGAGAGAAAGTGTTTCCACTGGCTGACTGGAAACCAGGGAAGGTAATCTGAAGACAGCGATTAAAATAATTGCCAAAATAGTCGGGGGAAATTATTTTTTACTCAGCAAGTTGTTACAATCTGGAATGCACTGCCCAAAAGAGTGGTGAAAGCAGATTCAATAGTAACTTCCTAAATGGAATTGGATATATATTTCAAATGGAGAAATTTACAGGAATAAAGAAGTAAAAGCGAGGGAGTAGAGCTAATTAGATAGTTCTTTTAAAGAGCCAGGACAGGCACGATAGGCCTAATGGCCGCCTTCTGTTCTCTATAAAACAAATCGTCATTGACGATCCCTTGCATTGCTCTTGGGTAACAATTAGTTAACATCCTTTCAGCAAGCGTGCATTACCAAATAAAAAAGAGAACAAAGATACCTCAACTAATATGATACACAAGCAAACAGATCTGCTAAAGATTTGCACATTTATTGATTACCTATTCATACTTTAAATCACCATGAATCTGTTTTATGCCTAAAACACTACCCATACATGAGCTTAACCTCTTCCATCTGTGATGCTACATTAGTATTTGGAGGCCATGAGGGACTATGCCACTGGACTCCTTGAAGACTTTTCTCAATGTTGCTGATCTTTCTGCACGACCTGTTTCTGGTGTCATGTTGCTTGCACATCCAGTGTCTATTGGGCTAAGGCCAGAAGATTCCTTCTGTGCTAGCATTGGAAAGGAACTGATTGTTGTGGCCACATTTTCACGATCATGAGAAACAGCAACGTCTGAGACCAGTCCTTGTAGCTTATGTGTTTTAAAAAAAGGCTCACTTGGACTAATTGTCTGGATGAGAACAGACCAAATATTTTCAATTGAGCAATGAATGCCCTGATCTCAGGTGCTGTTGAAGTTATGTGTAAGATGAAGCAATTGTGGTTGCCACTCCAAAAGAATCACGCATGGAACAACCTCCTATCATCTTGTTGCCACAGAAATCTCCTTGGCTGTCACTTGCACCTCCTATCAGACCTTCTTCATTGTGTTGCCAGTTATGGGCATGGACTACTCCAATTTACCCACTATCCACGACATGAAAAGAGACAGTTGGAGAGGAAGTTTTTTTTTAATTCATTCATGGGATGTGGGCTTCGCTGGCTGGGCCAGCATTTATTGCCCACCCCTAGTTGCCCTTGAGAAGGTGGTGGTGAGCTGCCTTCTTGAACAGCTGCAGTCCATGTGGTGTAGGTACACCCACAGTGCTGTTAGGAAGGGAGTTCCAGGATTTTGACCCAGCGACAGGGAAGGAACGGCGATATATTTCCAAGTCAGGATGCTGAGTGACTTGGAGGGGAACTTCCAGGTGGTGGCGGTTCCCATCTATCTGCTGCCCTTGTCCTTCTAGATGGTAGTGGTAGTGGGTTTGGAAGGTGCTGTCGAAGGAGCCTTGGTGAATTTCTGCAGTGCATCTTGTAGATGGTACACACTGCTGCTATTGTGCGTTGGTGGTGGAGTGAATCAATGCTTGTGGATGGGGTGCCAATCAAGCAGGCTGCTTTGTCCTGGATGGTGTCAAGCTTCTTGAGTGTTGTGGGAGCTGCACTCAGCTAGGCAAGTGGGGAATATTCCATCACACTCCTGACTTGTGCCTCGTAGATGGTGGACAGGCTTTGGAGAGTCAGGAGGTGAGTTACTTGTTGCACGATTCCTAGCGTCTGACCTGCTCTTGAAGCCACAGTATTTATATGGCTAGTCCAGTTCAGTTTCTGGTCAATGGTAACACCTAGGATGTTGATAGTGGGGGATTCAGTGATGGTAATGCCATTGAATGTCAAAGGGCGATGGTTAGATTCTCTCTTGCTGGAGATAGTCATTGCATGACACTTGTGTGGCGCGAATGTTACTTGCCACTTGTCAGCCCAAGCCTGGATATTGTCCAGGTCTTGCTGCATTTGGACATGAACTGCTTTAATTGTCACAGTCCATATCAGAACTTAGGAAGGAACAGGGAGGAAGTCCTACTGAGGGTGTATTAGGAGTTAGGAGCAAAACCAGAAAAGCAGGACCTCAAAGCCAATAATCTCTGGGTTATTGGCTAAACCACATGCAAATTGGTATAGAGAACAGACTGGGAGAGTTAACATATGGCTAAAGGTCTGATGCAGCAAAGAGGGGTTTATTTTCGTAAGGAACTGGCACCAGTATTGGGACAGGAAAGAGCTGTACACTTTGGACAGCTCCACTTGAACCAGAATGGAGCCAGTTTCCTCGCAGGAAAGGTAAATAAGGAGGCTAAATAAGCTTTAAACTAGTAAGGTGGTGGGGAGGAATCTACATGAAAGAAGCCTAAATATACATGAAACAGGAAAGGAGAACATTGGACAGACTAAACTAAGGGAGGAGATAAATGACCAGGGAATAAACAGAGTCATAGAACAGAAATGTAAAAAGATTGTTAAAAATAAAGTGAGAAGAACTCCTATTAAAAATGAGTAAACTTGCCCGTGAAGCACTGCACATGGTGTATGTAATGAAACAGGGAAAATGGAGGAGGTAATATACTGAGGTACCAGACATAGTGGACGTAACTGAGACATGGCTACAGAGAAATCAGGACTGGGAATTAAAATTTGGAAGGTGTAATGTATTTAGAAGAGATAGGGAAAAGGGGGAGGTGGAGTTGTTGTAATTATTAGTGATAATAGAATGCATTATTAGTAAGATAGAATCCATATGGAAGAAATAAAACATAGTAAAGGGTCAATCACACCTAATAGAGGTAGTCTACAGATCACCTAATAAAGAGAGGTAGAGGAAGAAATATGCAAACAAATTAGGTAAATGAGTGAAAAAGGTAAAGTAATTGTCATGGGAAATTTTAATGACACTAAAAGTAATTGGCCAGAAGAAGTATGTAAAGGATAAAAGAATTGAATTCCTACAATATATATAGGACTACTTTCTAACCTACTTTGTAGAAATCCAACAGGGGAGGGTTCACTACTGGATCTAATAATGGTGAATGGACTACAAAGATGTAAAGATAGAGGGACATCTAGGCAATAGTGAACTAATATAATATGATTTAAGATAATAATTGAGAAGAACATAAATATGACAAAGAACAGGATATAGATTAGAGAAAAGCTGATTTTAAGGACCAGATAATGAAGCTTGTGGAATAAAATGAACAACAATATCGGCAAACATGGTGTAGAAGAGCAATGGGAAACATTTGAAACAGTGTTCAACAGAGTCCAGGAAAAATATATTCCGCTAAAAAACAAGAACCAGCTAAACACTAATGAGACATCATGGATGGATAAGGAGATAAGGGAAAAGGCATAAAATATGGACAGCAGAGAAGAGCAAGACAAGGGAGAATACACAAAGATTAGAAGAAAAGTCAAAAGAAAGGTAGGAAAGCAAAGAGGAACAATTAATTAAATTATCAAGAAATATAAAACTAAATAGCAAAATATTCTACAGGCATGGCAATAAAAATTCGAAATGAAGGATGGAATTAGAGCCACCAATTGGGATGGACTGGATAAAATCACAGGCAGCGATAATGAAATGGCAGAAATATTAGAAAATTATTTTGCTTTGGTATTTACAAGGAAGACAGATGAGGCGGACATGTCATCAGAAAATAAGATTAGAAATGATATCACCGCATTTAAAATTTAAATAAACTAATCATATTTAAAGGGGATAAAATTCTTGGTCCGGGTGGATTGCATCCATGTATTTTAAAAGAATCTTGAGAAGAGGCAGCAGAGGCATTATTTGTTAGAAAAAGGTGTAGTGCCAGAGAACTGGCTGGTGGCCAATGTTATACCTGTATTTAAGAAGGGAGATAGAACATAATCAGGGAACTGTAGACCAATAGTATGAAAAATAATAGAATCCCAACAAAAGGAGAAAATTTAAAAAATCTAGAAACCAAAAATATAATAATCAATAGTCAGCATGGATTTCAAAGTGGACCAACCTCATTGAATTCTTTGAGGAGACAACAGAGAGAATAAGCAAGGGTGATGTAGTGGCTCAAACAGTGGGCAGGATTTTACCGTCGGCAAGCAGGGGGCGGGGCCTGCTCGCCGACAAGTAAAATAACGCGGGATGATGTCGGGCGGAACCCCCGACGTCACCCCGCCCCATTTAAATTTTCAGGAGGGCGGGAGCGCAGCAAAATCAGCTGCGCGCCCGCTGACCTGTCAATGGCCAATTGAGGCCATTGACAGAGGCAATTAAGTAATTGAAGGACCTGCCTGTCCAATCTTAAGGTTGGCGGGCAGGCCAGGAGCCCTGGTGGGAACTAGAAAAAACATGAAACCTGCAGGTGGCTGCATTTATAAAAGGCCACTTTACAGGCTGGAGGCTTTAGGTCTTAGAATCCCTATCCCTTTTACCAACGGCCTTCTCTTCCTTTTTACATATTTTCCTCTTTGAATGCAAACTCTCATTGTATCACTAGATTTTTAAAATTTTACCTCTTCTAACAATAAAACCCCTTTCATAGCACCGATTTGTTTAGTAAACTTTGAAAAAAAACCCCATTGCTTAGCTTCTTCTGACTAGCTGTGATATTTCACCCATTCTTTTGAATGGTTGATTTAAAAGTGCAAATTTCCCCCTTTTCACTTCACCTTGTAACTTCCCTAAGTTTATCTAATTGCCATTTCAAACCTTCTATACATCAAAACCTCTAGACCAGCTGGCTTTAATCCAATTAAGGCACACACACACACATGGACACAGACACCACTAAACTCCATTTTAAAATAATTTCCAAGAACATTATTATGGGCAGAATTTTCCCATTGGCGTGTGGGGGTGGACCCGCACGCTGATGCGTAAAATGACACACGATGACGTCGGGCAAGCAGCCCGACGTTATGGTGCTCTGTTGCGATATTTTGTTGGGTGGGCGCGCGATGATATCCGGTACGCACCCGCCATTAATTAACGGGTCACTTAAGGCCCTTGAGGTGCCAATCGACACCGATTTTTTGGTGCCCATGCGATCGTGGAGCCGGCGCATAGGCGCAATGGATAGGCAGGTAGGACACATTTGTATAAACCTCATCCACAGGTGGGATAAGAGGGCTCAGTGGGGTCACAAGTGTGCGCACTGTCAAGTATTGATTTTTCAAAGTTACTAATACTTGACTGTGCAATCTTCAATACTTCAAAACGCATACCAGCCGCTTGGACTGGACTCACAACCTTCAGGTCAGCACTCTGCAGTGAGAAATCTTTTTTTGGCCTGCAGGTTTCAGGAAGTCTTCCCTTAGCCTGGGAATGGGAGCTGAACTCTCCACTGGAGGCACCTCCTCTGAGGAGGAAGGGAGGGCTAGAAGGGGGAGGAGGCCAGGAATGCACATTCAGCTTCTAGGGGAGCCACCTTTTGGAGGACAGGTGCGGGCACAAGAGGTGCAGGGCCAGGAAGTAGCCCAAAGCGGAAGGAGCTGCAGAAGATGCCACCATCCTGCTGCCAGGGTATACAGGTGGCGAAGCAGCTACCTCAATATGTCTGAGGTGCAGTGCCAAAGGTGGCTTCGTCTCTCAAGGGAGACAGTCAATAATAGGGTAGTAATAGTGGGGGATTTCAACTTCCCCAACATTAACTGGGTTAGTCATAGCGTGATAGGTTTAGAGGGAGCGGAATTCTTAAAATGCATCCAGGAGAGCTTTTTAAGCCAGTACGTAGAAGGTCCCTACAAGAGAGGAGGCAGTCCTGGACTTAATTTTAGGGAAAGAAGCCGGGCAAGTGGTAGAGGTATCAGTGGGGGAGCATTTTGCAGATAGTGATCATAACTCCGTTAGATTCAAGGTTGTTATGGAAAAGGACAAGGATGGGCCAGAAGTCAGAGTTCTAAATTGAGGGAAGGCCGTATTTAATAAGATCAGATATGATTTGGCCAGAGTGGACTGAGAGCAGCTACTTTTAGGTAAATCTGCATCAGAGCATTCAAGAAGGAAATAGGAAGAGTACAGGGCCAACATATTCCAGTAAAGACAAAGGGTGGAACCAACAAATCCAGGGAACCCTGGATGTCGAGGGATATACAGGATTCGTTAAAGAGAAAAAGGGCGGCTTATGGCAGATACCGATGGCTCAAAACAGCGGAAGCCCTAGAGGAGTATGGAATGTGTAGGGGGGAACTTAAAAAGGAAATTAGGAGAGCAAAAAGGGGGCATTAAAAATATTGGCAGGTAAAATAAAGGAAAATCCAAAGTTATTTTACAAGTACATTAAGAGTAAAAGGATAACTAGGGAAAAAGTAGGGCTCATTAAGGACCATAGTGGTAATTTGTGTGTGGAGCTGGAAGACGTAGGTAGGTTTCTAAATGAATACTTTGTGTCGGTGTTCACAAGTGAGAGGGATGATGTGGGTATGGAAATCAGGTAGAAGGACTGTGATATAATTAAAGAAATTAGCATAGAAAGGGAGGAGGTTCTAAGTAGCCTGGCAGGCTTAAAAGTAGATAAATCTCCAGGCCCGGATGAAATGTATCCCAGGCTGTTGAGTGAGGCAAGGGAGGAGATAGCAGGGGCGCTGGCAATAATTTTCAATACCTCTCTAGCCACAGGAGAGGTGCCAGAGGACTGGAGGACAGCCAATATGGTGCCGTTATTCAAGAAGGGAGGAATGGATAAACCAGGGAACTACAGGCCAGTCAGTCTTAACTCAATGGTGGGGAAACTATTGGAAGCAAACCTGAGGGACAGAATTAATCTACACTTGGAGAGGCAGGGATTAATCAAGGACAGTCAGCATGGTTTTGTTAAGGGGACGTCATGTCTAACCAATTTGATTGAATTTTTCGAAGAGGTAACCAGGTGTGTAGATGAGGGCAATGCATTTGACGTAGTCTACTTGGACTTCAGCAAGGCTTTTGATAAGGTCCCACATGGGAGACTGATAATGAAGGTCGGAGCCCATGGGATTCAAGGCAATTTGGCAAATTGGATCCAGAATTGGCTGAGTGGCAGGAAGCAGAGGGTGATGGTCGAGGGTTGTTTTTGTGACTCGATGCCTGTGTCCAGTGGATCGGTGTTTGGTCCCTTGCTGCTTGTGGTATATATAAATGATTTAGACTTGAATGTAGGAGGGTTGATCAGTAAGTTCGCGGATGACACGAAAATTGGTGGGGTGGTAAATAGTGAGGGGGATAGCCTTAGATTACAGGAGGATATAGACGGGCTGGTCAGATGGGCTGATCAGTGGCGAATAGAATATAATCCGGAGAAGTGTGAGGTGATGCACTTGGGCAGGACAAACAAGGCACGGGAGCACACGATGAATGGTAGGACCCTGGGAAGTACCGAGGATCAGAGGGACCTTGGTGTACATGTCCACCAATCCCTTAAGGTAGCGGGACAGGTAGATAAAGTGGTTAAGAAGGCATATGGGATACTTGCCTTTATTAGCCGAGGCATAGTAAAGAAGAGCAGGGAGGTTATGCTGGAACTGTATAAGACGCTGGTTAGCCTACAGCTAGAATATTGCGTGCAATTCTGGAATCCGCATTATTGGAAGGATGTGATTGCACTAGAGAGAGTGCAGAGGAGATTTACCAGGATGTTGCCTGGGCTGGAGAGTTTTAGTTATGAGGAGAGATTGGATAGAATGGGATTATTTTTCCTGGAGCAGAGGAGATTGAGGGGGGACATAATTGAGGTGTATAAAATTATGAGGAGCATAGAAGGAACTATTCCCCTTGGCAGAGGGATCAGTAACCAGGCGGCATAGATTTAAGGTAAGGGGCAAGAGGTTTAGAGGGGATGTGAGGAAGAATTTTTTTAGCCAGAGGGCGGTGGGAATCTGGAACTCACTGCCTGAAAGGGCGGCAGAGGCAGAAACTCTAATAACATTTAAGAAGCATTTGGATGTGCACTTGCGATGCCATGGCATACAAGGCTATGGGCCTAGTTCTGGAAAATGGGATTAGAATAGTTAGGTACTTATTTGACCGGCACAGACTTGATGGGCCGAAGGGCCTTTTTCTGTGCTGCAGGCCTCTATGACTCTACAACTATATCTGTCAGATGATTGGGCCTGAGATTGCCGCTAACCGTGTGAGTGGACACCCCATGCCAGCGGCTCTAAACGTCACAGCTGCCCTCAACTTCTATGCCTCTGGCTCCTTCCAGGGGTCTGTGGGTGATCTTTGCGGTGTCTACAAATCAGCTGTCCAAACTTGTATCAAGCAGGTTACAGACGCTCTATTCAGGGGTGCATTGACCTTCATCCACTACAGTTGGGACCAGGCAAGCCAGACACAGTGAGCCAGAGGCTTCATGGCCATTGCTGGCTTCCCCGAGTCCAGGGTGCAATAGACTGCACACATGTGTCCATCAAGGCACCAGCAGGTGAGCCCGGTGCCTTCATCAACAGGAAGGGCTTCCACTCCATGAACATGCAGATAGTGTGTGATCACAGGATGCTGATTCTACAAGTCTGTGCAAGGTACCCAGGCAGCTCCCACGACGCCTACATCCTCAGACACTCCCAGATGCCGGGGCTCTTCAGTGCTCCAGGCCAGCTGGATGGGTGGCTGCTGGGGAACATGGACTATCCCCTCAGAAGGTGGCTCATGACGCCTCTCCACCACCCAAGAACAGAAGCTGAGCAGCGGTACAATAGGAGCCACGCCTCCATAAGGGCTGTGGTGGAGAGAGCCATCAGCCTGCTCAAAATGCACGTCCGATGCCTGGACCATTCAGGGGGCGCACTCCAGTACCCCCCAGATCATGTCTCGGTGATAGTGGTTGCATGCTGCGCTCTCCACAATCTTGCGCTGGAAAGGGACATTCTGCGCCCTCCCACGCCCGCTCCCACACCGCCCACCCGACAGGCAGAAGATTCTGCCCTATATCGTCTTGACAAGGTAGCTGCAGAGGAAATGGTTATGATTTTCCAAAATTCCCTTCATTTTAGAACGCTCACAGCAGTTTGGAAGTTAGGAAATGCAGTACCACTATTCAAAAAGGAGGGAAAAAAAAACAGGCAACTACAGGCCAGTTAGCCTGACATTAGTCATTGGGAATATGTTGGAATACAATATTTAAAAAGTCTTAACAATGCAGTTAGAACATCTTGGTATGATCAGCAGAGCCTGGGAGAGGGGGAGTGCGATGGTGCCAAACACTGGGGCCTGGGTGCTGGGAGGGCCTGGGCGCTGGGTGAGCCTGGGCTCGGTATTTCAGACAGAGTTTTTGTCCTTCAGACGAGCTTCAGACCTGAAAGAGTGGCTTTAAAACAAAATTGACACTGCCAGCCTGTCAGTTCCGATTCTTGTAAAGATGATCTTTAAAGTCAGTCTCACCGAGTTGCGGTGCTGCTGCTTCTTGGTTTGTGGTTCCAATTTTTTTTTTTGGAAAGCCCGCCAGAAAACCAGCAGCGCAGGAACTGAGCGTGTTCTTGGATGAAAAATGGTAAGTGAAAACTCTAATTATTTTAGAGCCAATTAGTTGCTCTGGGGGGTGTGGGGATGAGAGAGGTGGTAGGGGGTGATGAGGGAGTGGGGGGTAATGGGGTGCGGAGTAGAGCGGGGAGGTTGTGGGATGGGGGCGGAAGGAGGTTGGGGGGTTGGGGTGGGGGAGTGGTTGGGCGGGGTTAGGGATTGGGCTGGGGAGGAGATTGGGGGATTTGGGAGGTGGGGTGGAGGCGTGATGAGGGTGGGGTGTCTCTTTTAAGATTTAGTACCACAAAATTGAATATTGTATACGTCTCAAAATTCTGTTTTGAATTTAAACCAGCATATAAATAGCAGTCTAAAATTTCATTGTGTCTTAAAGTAGACAGAATTCTGATGACGTGCTATGTTGATATACCATGGGTTTGAGAATCTTGAACCTCATCAAAATAAATGTAAGAAACTAAAAACCAGGAGTGATTCAAAACAGGGGTTGCTTCACTATCGCCTGTTTTATTACTCTTGCTAAGTTTGGGAATGAAATTGTTATTTGTCACTAAGAGATTGCTGAAAGGAAGGTTTTACAAATCTTTACTCCATCCTAGGTTCACCCCACCCTGCACCTTGTTTAAAATCTAGCAGAAGATGGTTGCATTGTGGGACTAAAATTTCTCTGGGGAGAGGATTCCCAATCATCCATTGTAACTTCAGCAAAAACAGTCCATTGAAATTCCAGAGAAACAGCATAAAGGGCTTTTACCATAAAGGGCCTTCATAGAAACCGAATCCTATGAATTAAGTGTTTCTAAAGATGGGCCTGAATCTTCTGGTCGGTGTGCAGGGGCAGGCCCCGCACGCCAACGCGTAAAATGACGCGCATTGACGTCGGGCGTGCGTCCCGAGCACGTCATTTTGATTTTCAGTTCAGCGCCGGAGTCGGCTGCGTGCCTGCCGAACTGTCAATGGCCTATTAAGGCCATTAATCAGCTAACTGAGGCACTTGTAAGGGCTGCCCGTTCAACCTTAAGGTTGGTGGGCAGGCAAAGAGCCCAGGCGGCCTTTGTATTTTTCATGGAACCTCATCCATGGGCGGGATGAGGTTTCATGAAGGCTTTATTAATTTAATAAAATGCTTCATGTAAATTGATAAACGTGTCCCATCTCATGTGACAATGTCACATGAGGGAACATGTCTGAATAATTTCTTTAATTCTTTTTTTCAATTTTTCATAATTAAATTAATCTCCCTGCGGCAGCTTTGTATCTGAGGGAGATTTCTGTGGTCCGTCACGCTGGGTGGGCCTTAATTGACTCGCCCACACAAAATGGCGGCATGCAGCCGATTGCGGGCAGCAATCGGCTACGCGCTCACCTGCGCCCGCTCCCGAACCGCCCGCCCGACGGGGAGATAATTCTCCCCAAGATTTCTCTCAAGATATTGCGTTCACAATTTTTTGGCTATTGGAGTTTCTTATTTATTAATTACATTTTCCCATTTTAGGCTGTAAATTCACAGTGTATAACACAATTTGTATGACAGCTTCTCGGGGACAGGGAAGCAATCCAGTTCTTGAGTTCAGGCCGCACTGAATTTTTGTACCATGTATCATTTTTCTGTCAAAAATTCAGATCAACAATTCAATCTACTTTTTTCCTGAGCTGCTGGTCGATGTCTGATTGGCAAATCTATGGGATAGTGTCATTAACATAAAATGGGCAGGTGCCATTTATGGTATATTGTGGGTTAGCACCAGAGCTGTCAGAATGGTAAGGTTGTATTAGTTACAGAGTTGAATTGTTTTGTAAGTGTGGTGATTTCTTTGTAATACTTTCCAAACATCAGTGGATTGCCTTGTGATTAATTATCCTTCGAGAATCAGCATTGGGCTTCCAATTCACCATTGCTATAGTCACTCTGCCTACTGCATGCAGATGTAATGAAAGAAAGACAAAACCTACATTTATACACCATCTTTCACAATATGTCAAATTGTTTTACAGTCAATTAAATACTACTGAGTTGTAGTCACTGGTATAATGTAGGCAATGTTATCAAATGGCAGAGCAGGCTTAAACAGCTAAATGGCTTACTCCTGCTCCTAATATGTATGTTCGTATGTCATTCTGGATGAGTGAGATGAGCTAGGCTAGATGGCCTTTGTCATCCCTAATTATCTTGTAAACAGAGGATTGAATCATGGCTGGAATGCTGTTTATTTTGTTGCTAATGGAAGTTTACTGTGAGCAAGCCTTGTGGGGTGAAATTGTCAGGACAGGAGTGCTTAATGAGCTCATAGTAAATCAGTAGCCTGTTTTACTCCTGCACATGATTCCCAAGAATCTTGTCCATTCACATCAATCTTGTCATTTTGTCTACTTACCTATTATCCCACTACATCTTGGTGCTTTTTATGAGTTTTTTGAGGAATGAAATATTGTGATAACGTTGTGTTGCACTGTAAGTATTGAAAATATATTGTAGTGAAAAGCAGAAATCAGCAGTATCTTCAGAATTGCTGATCAAGAAAACACAGATACAATTGTGAACTATTGAGTCTTTGAGCTCTGGCCTCTTAAAAGTTGTACCGCACAGAGACACCTGAGGGCTCCAAAACTTCTCACTAATAGTGAAGACCTATGTTGTTCAATCATTCCACTTTGATGTTCAGGAATCATTTGATCATTCTCCCCTGTGAGATTACTGATAAAATAGAATCCAATTACATGTCGTGTATGAAATAATTATGTTGAATAATATCATGCACCCAGGCAGGAGAAAGTCTTCTAATTTTTCTACAGAATAGAAAAGATCTTGTTTAGTTTATCGAGTTGATTATTTCCTCCAAAATGAATTTACTGTCACTGTGTTTATATGGTGCAATGTGCAGAAAATTCTAATGAGGTCTGAGGCAGTCACCAAAACCAGTGTTATCATCTGCACAGTGTTATAAATAACTAATGGGATATTTTCCTGTCAAATTAACAATATTTCATAATGCTCTTAAAGTAAAATTTATAATTTCTGGTTTGTTTAATAGTTGCGGCGGGATCATCTATAGGGTGCACACAAACTAACGTTGCATTATATTGTTGCTGCCCTTAATATTAATGACCCATGCTGCATATATATTAGACAATATTTGTAACCAGATGCCAACAATGAGCATCATCATTTTGCTAGGATCTTTCTGGATTGCCTGATGAGTTGATTGTTGAATCTTGAAAGGAGAAAAAATATCACACATGATTGAGGGGGAGGGTTAAGGGGATTGGGGGGGAAATTAAGGAGCCGGAAGGAAGAGAAGCTCCAGGGCCTATGATTTCTCTTCCTGGTCCTGATGATCGGCTGGAGTCAACATCATTTTGTGTTTAATAAATATTGAGCTTTTTGAGGATGTATGATGGATAAAGGGGAGCCCGTGGATGCATTAAATTAGGATTTCCACAAGCATTCGATAAGGTGCCACACAAAAGGTTAATATGCGAGATAAGGGCTCATTGAATTGGGGGTAATATATTAGCATGGATGGAGGATTGGTTAACAGGCAGGAGGCAGAGATTAGGGATAACTGCGGCATTTTCAAGTTGGCAGGCTGTAACTAGTGGAGTGCCATAAGAATCAGTGTTGGGCCTTCAGCTATTTACAATCTATATTCATGACTTAGATGAAGAGGCTGAAAGTAATGTATCCAAGTTTGTTGGCAGTCCAAAGCTGGGTGGCAATGGAAGCAGTGAGGAGGATACAAAGAGACTGTAAAGAGACATAGAGCAGAATTTTATGTCCTGTGGGCAGGCGCA
Organism: Cetorhinus maximus; assembly: GCF_964194155.1. Classification (NCBI taxonomy): domain Eukaryota; kingdom Metazoa; phylum Chordata; class Chondrichthyes; order Lamniformes; family Cetorhinidae; genus Cetorhinus; species Cetorhinus maximus. Next base: position 61,587,093 of record NC_135885.1, on the reverse strand, counting down.
CGCCTGACCTGCTCAGGCGTAAAATTGCGCACGATGACGTTGGGTGAGCGTCCCCATCATGCACCTATGTGGTATTTTGATTGGCGGATGCTGGAGCCACACCCGCCATTAATTAAGAGGCCATTTGAGGCCCTTAACAGTCCAATTGACAGTGATTTTTCCTTGCCCATGCAATTTCGCGCTCATCGCACAGGCAAAAGGGCAGGCAGTCAGCCGACATTTTTAAAAACCTCACCCACGGGCGGGATAAAAAGGGTCAGCAGCTTTGCAATGTGAGTAGTGAGAGGTTTTGGAGATACTTTGCTGCTGGTTGCTTATTGGTACGTGGCAGCCTCATCTCTGCTCGGAGCTTCATTCTTAGCATTTCCAGGCTTCATTTCAGGACTTATTGGTGTCTGCAAGGCCCCTACAGGATTCAGGTTGTGTGGACCCTTCCAGGTATCAGACAGCCTCCCATTACCCTGGTAATGGGGATGTAGTCTCCGCTGGAGGCACCTCCTCTAAGGAGGAAGAGAGGAGCAGAAGGGAGAGGAGGCCAGGTGTCCCGGTGCAGCCTCCATGGGAGGGAACTGTGGGAGAGATGCAGGTACAAGGGGCCCAGGGCCAGCAGGAAGTCCAAAGCGGAAGGAGCCACAGAAGATGCCAATATCCTGCTGACAGGATTTACAAGCAGCAATTCATCTACCTCAATATGTCTGCGGCGCAATCCCAAAGGAGGCTCTGCCTCTCAAGGGAGGCCGTGACCTCCATTTGCCAGATGATTGGCCCTGAGATCAGCTCTGACTGTGTGGGTGGACACCCCATGCCAGTGGCCTTGAAGGTCACAGTGGCCCTCAACTTCTGTGCCTCTGGCTCTTTCCAGGGCTCAGTGGGGGATCTGTGTGGAGTCTCCCAATCAATTGTCCACAGTTGCATCAAACTGGTGGCAGAATCTCTGTTCTGACCTTTATTCTTTACTGTACGGACGAGGCCAGCCAGGCTGAGTGAGCCAGAGGTTTTGCAACAATTGCTGGGTTCCCCTGTGCCCAGGATGCTATAGACTGCACACATGTGGCCATCAAGGCACCAGCAGGTGAGCCCGGTGCCTTCGTCAACAGGAAGGGCTTCCACTCCATGAACGTGCAGGAAGTGTGTGATCACAGGATGCTGATTCTGCAAGTCTGTGCAAGGTACCCAGGCAGCTCCCATGATGCTTACATCCTCAGACACTCCCAGGTGCCGAGGCTCTTCAGTGCTCCAACCCGACTGAATGGATGGCTGCTGGGTGACAAATGCTATCCATTGAATAGGTGGCTCATGATGCCTCTCCGCCACCCAAGAACAGAGGCAGTGCAGCGTTACAATATGAGTCATGCCTCTGCAAGTGTGGTGGTACAGAGGACCATAGGTCTTCTCAAGATGTGCTTCCGATGCCTAGACTGCTCAGGGGGAGCACTACAATACCCCCCAGAGCAGGTGTCACTGATAGTTGGTTATTGGCTGCATGCTGTGCTCTCCATGATCTGGCACTGGCAAGGGGAGACCCACCGGAGGAAGAGGATCTTGACGCAGCTGCACAAGCCACAGCTGATGAGTCCAGTAGTGAGTCCGAAGGTGAGCACAGTGAGGAGAACGCTGAGGGCATGGAGCCAGACCTCGGTAACCTCCAGGGAGGCAGGGACACCAAGGCTGCCTTGATCCAATGCTCCTACAGCTAGGCTACCAACGATCAGCTCCAACCACATGCCAGGGCTGCCACCCCCATCCCGGATGTCTGAAAAGACCCTTTCATCTGAACACAAAGAACACTCAATGCCTGTGCAATAAAGTTCAGTGCCACCTACGTCCAGTATTACATACTGGGGTTCCCCACACCAATGAAATAAAAAGGTGAAGCATACGCAGACCATGAAGACCAAAACACAATTTGTCTCATTCTGACAGTTCAGTAGTATTTACATAAACGTTTCTGGTCTTCAACCCCCGGCCAGTATACACAAAGTAAACATAAATGAACATAAAATCACCCTTGACCTGTCCCTCTTGTGCTCATGGTGCCTTTAACTTACGCTAGCGAGTGCTATGACTTGGTGCTCTCCCCTCGCTGGCACCAACATTGGAGATAGCCTGCTGACTGTGCGGTCTTGTTGGCCTTGATGACCTTGGTGGTCATTCCCTGGAGCCTCTGCTAGCCCCACCTGGGAGGGAGTGGCCAGTGCCACGGCTGGCATCTCCCCAGTCACCGCAGCCTCATGCCATGGTTGCTGGCGGAGAGGCGGAGGAGCTGCTGCCATCATCCAGAAAGCCCTGAGAGGAGCCCGCAGCGACGACAAGCAGCTCATGCACTAAGTTGAGGTCGCTCTGGACCTCCCTGCTCACCATTGATGGACAGGAACCTAGCTGGGATATTGGGTGCCTCATCCATCTCCCACACGAACACTGACCACCTGAGGTCATTGCCTGTGTGCGGGCTTGTAGGTCTGGGCGCAACCCCAGGAACCCCTCATTCTGTCCCTGGAGCTGCCTCTCCATGAGAGTGGCCACTCTCTCAATGAAGAAGGCAGTGCGCTCGACCATGACGGTCAGTGCAATGCTGATGCTCCGCATGGACTCCTCCATCACGGAGACCATGGCACGCAGACCTTCAACGATCTCCGCCAGATCCTCCCGCACATCTCGCTAGACATCCAGCACCTGCCGCCTAATGCACGACTCCAGAGGCTCATCATCAGCCTTCAAATGTGCATTGTCCTTGTCCCCAGTCGTCCTCTGACTGCCGGCGCCCTGGGTACTCTCTGCCTCCGCCTGCACCTGAAGCGAATGTGAAGTGTCCTCATCGATGTGCACCGAGATATTAGCTGCCAATGTAATGCCCACCAAAGTGCTGGCATCTGCGCTGGTGCTTGCTTCAGGAAGCAGATGTGACGCAGGTGCAACAGAAGCCTCCGGTGGTCCTCCGGTGTCAGGGGCAGCCCTTCAGGGTCCACAGAGCGCACGCCTGCTGGCGAACCTAAAAGGGAGGACAAGGACATGTCATTAATTAAAGTCATGCCAGGCGTCCTGGTGAGACCGTGGAGATCTGCATCACGGTGCCCTCGTCTTCCAATGATCAATGAGGACTCCAGGTTTGAGGCTCCCATCAATGAAAAGACTACACTAGAATGGTTGCACAATCCTAAAGTCTAACCTCTGTGCACTGCACTTTTACCTTCGCCTGGCATCCCCGCCACTCCATGCCTGGTTGCATGGGGTGTGTGCCAGCTCACAGGCTGCAGGGCGTCCTGCTCGTATCTGGAAAGGATTGGGAGGCTAGCGGGGCCTCCGACAGTCGGTGACCTTTCAATATTGTTGTGGGCTGTCCTCCCCTGAAACTACAAAGGACCATTGATTAGTCCACTCTGTACCTGCAACGCTATCGCAGCCTGGCCAACCCCACCGGAGGAGCACCTGGCAGGGCACATCCAACTCATGGGCCTCGAGCCGCAAGGCACTCAGTCCAAGCAACCAGGGCTCACCCCTTGGCCAGCTCCAGCATCATTGACAGTTGGCACTCAGACTCTAGCACTCCTGAGGTCCACGAGGGGTGGGGGTGCAGGGGCAGCCACACTTTAACCCATGCCAACATGGTACTCACCCTTCCTGAGCACAGCAAGTTATTGAAGCTCTTCCAGCACTGGACCTAGGTGCACCGCACCACGTCATGGCAGCTCACCATTGCTGCCACTTCCTCCCATGCCCTCTTGATGAAGTGTGGTGGCCTCCTCCTCCCATCCCTGGGGAAAAGGGTGACCCTCCTGACAGCCATCTCCTCCAGGAGGACGGTGAAACACTTGTCAGAAAAGTGGGGAGCCATGTGCCCACCTGACTTGCCCTCCCGCCTGCTGTGTCCAGCTGCACTCAACTCCATAGTGAGAGTACAGGAGATGTCCTTCCGTGGCAGCCTGGGCCACTTTTAAACCGGCCGCCGGATCGCCATTAGACCCGGTGGCCGACAAGCCCCCACCCAGCTCGCCCCTTCCCAGCCAGTGCGGAGCCATGTTTCACGCTGGGCAGGCCGTAATTGGCCAGCCAGTGTGAAATTGCAGTCAGGGCCCAATCGCAGGCGGGCGGACTGTTTCCCGGCCATTCCGGGCCCGCCCACTGCACCTGCCCAACCACCTCAAAATCCTGCCCATAGTCAAGTTAAGTGAATGAACAACAGACTGGCAAATGGAGTATCATGTGGGAAGTTTATTCATTTCGGTAGTAAAAATAGAAAAGTAGAATATTTTTTAAAAGGTATGAATCTTTTAAATGCTGATGTTCACAGACACTTGTGTGTACTTGTACAAGGAACAGAGGAAGGTAGAATGCAGGTACAGCAACCTTTTAGGAAGACAAATGGCATGTTTTCCTTTGTTGCAAGGAGCTTGGAGTACAAGAATAAGGAAGTTTTGCTACAATTGTCTAGGGTATTGGTGAGATCAAATCTGGAGTACTGTGTGCAGCTTTAACTTCCATAATCTAAGGGAGGATATATTGTCTTGGATGTGGTACAGTGAAGATTCACTAGATTCATTTCTGGAATGAGAGCCTTGTCCTATGATGAGAGGTTGTGTAAATTATATTCTCTGCAGTTTACAAGAATGAGAGGTGATCTCATTGAAGCACACAAAATCCTGAAAGGGCTTCACAGGGTAGACACTGATAGGTTGTTTCACCTAGTTGAAGAATCTAGAACACAGGAGCACAGTCTCAGGAGAAGGGTTTGTGACTGAGGTGAGGAGAAACTTCTTTACTCAAAGGGCTGGGAATCTTTGGAATTCTCTGTCTCAGAGGTTTGGGGATGTTCCATGGTTGGGTATATTCAAGACTCAGATAGATAGATTTTTGTGTTTATCAGGGATATGGGAAATGGGTGGGAAAATGGAATTGAAACAAAAGATCAAACATAATCATATTAAATGGTGGAGCAGGCTCATGGGGCCTTATGGTCTACTCCTGCTCCTATTTCTTATGTTCTTAGGTTCTTACATGTAATTTTTAGCTACGTTTCTAACAGGCGTTTGATAAGCTACCATATAATAGATTATTGAATAAGATCAGAGCCAGTAGAGTCAGGGAACAAGCAGCAGAATGCATTGCTAGCTGGTTGCAAGACTGGAAGTTGAAAGCAGGGGTAATGGGAAGTTATTCAGAGTAGCAGAAGGTGGAAAATGGGGTGCCACAAGGATCAGTGCTGGGATCACTTGTTCATAATTTATATTAACAATTAGACTTTTGAATCAAAAACACAATTTCTAAAATTATGGATGACACTCAATGGTGGGAGACAGTCAATACTGAGGAGGATTGCAACAAATTACAAGAAAACATTGATAAACTCGCAGAATGGGCATATAATCGACAAATGAATTTCAACATAGAGAAGTGTGGGATATTACATTTTGGGAATAAAATAAGGAGTTCACATATTGCTTGGAAAATTAGAATCTAAATAGGGTAGAAGGGAGTACAAGTGCACAAATCACAAAAACTAGCAACCCAGGTTAATAAGTCTATATAACAACATAAGCGTTAGGCTACCTTTCTGGAGGGATAGAATTGAAAAATCGAGAAATTAAGCTAAACTTGTACCAAACCTTAGTTAGATGATGTACAGATCTGGTTGTCCTGTTATAAAAAAGGAATAGACGTATTGGAGAGGGTGCAAACAAGATTTACAAAGATGATAGAACTGAGAGGTTACATCTGTCAGGACAGGTTGGGTCTTTATTCACTGGAAACAAAGTGCAGCTGACTAACTGAGTGAAGACTTGGGTCAGGATTTTACCTTTCGCATGTGGGCGTGCACCCGACACGCCCGAACATAATATGATGTGTGATGACATCGGGCATGCGTCCTGATGTCATCATGAACTTGCGCGATATTTCATTCAGCGGGCGCGTCCAGAGTCGGCTGCGCGCCCGCCAATAATTGAAAAGCCTATTAAGGCCATTAATGAGCTAATTAACTTGAAATTTACGCTGCCCGTCCAACCTAATGGTTGGTGGGCAGGCAAAAAGGCCAAGCGGCCTTTACATTTTTTAGGAAACCTCATCCAAGAACGGGATAAGGGTTTCCTAAAGCTGATACAAATTAAATAATACCTTTATTTTGAAGCTAAAACATGTCCCATCTCATGTGACACAGTCATATGAGGGGAAATGTTTCATTAAATTTTTATTGTATTAATTACATTTTTACAAAGCGCTTCAATCCCCCTGAGGCACAGAGCTGCCACGGAGATTGAAGCGCTTTTTCACGCGCATGCATGAACTGCACGCCAGGCCCAGCTCTCCCTCCTCCCACCGCCCGCACAGGCAACGCTCAGCGCTGCTGCTCACGATTGACGCAGGGTGGGCCTTAATTGGCCTGCCCAGGTGAAATCGCAGAGCGGAGCTGATCGCGGGCGGCGGTTGGCTCCCCAACCACTCCCGCCGAGCCCACTCGACAAGGGCAAATTCAGGCCTTGGAGTTTAGTCAGAGGGGAGCTTTAGGTGTTAATTTTGTTCTTAAATTTTGCTCTTAAAATCTAATCTAGTCTGTAATTAGCAGTAACGGGAAAGTACTGTGTAAGCAGGCTAAGTTCTTTCTTGCAGTTTAGACAGGGTAAACTCACTCTCAGCAGTAGGATCTGAGTAGTTAATTAGCTAACTGGTTGAATCTATTTATGGTAGCCCCAGTTCAGTTTACTATCTATTCAGAGTTCTTTAGTGCAGCCTTGGCAAATGGAGTGCAGCCAACTAGCTGAGTGGAAACTTGGAGTTTGGTCAGAGGGGAGTTCAGTGAAGGGAATGGAAGGAGTTGTTCGTTTCCTCTTTCTCACCCCATAGAAATTGATTCTTGCTCTACTACAGGGAAAGGGGCTAGCTGTTTGGTGAGTATCTGGTAAGTGGGTAAGTTCTATTCTATCCCTAAGGTCTAAAATAGTACATAATTTGGTGGTAAAGTTAATAAAATATATCAGAAAGCAACATTAAATAAGTGACTAGTATAATTAAGTAATGTGTCAATAATATAATTAGGTGATGTGTCAAGGCTGCAGCATGTGGGAGCTCCTGAATAACACTGTGATCCAGGGCAACCACATCTGCAGTAAGTGTTTGTGGCTTGAGGAACTTCAGATCAGAGTCATTGAGCTGGAGGCCGAACTGCAGACTCTGCAACACATCAAGGAGGGGGAAAGTTACCTGGATGCTTTATATGAGGAGGCAGTCACACCACTTAGGATAGGGTCTTCTGATTTGGTCAGTGGCCAAGGACAGGAGGGTGTGACTGTGAGTGAGGCAGGTTAGGGGACCTAGAGGCCAAGAGTGTAGGAGTGTGAGGCTCTGCAATTGTCCAATAGATTTGAGGTTCTCTCAGCTTGTTTGGATGGGAGTGGGGGCTGCAGGGTGGTTGAGCAAACTGACCATGGCACCGTCATGCACCAAGTTGGGGGGAGCAAAAAGGAATGTAGTGGTAGTAGGGGACAGTATAACAAGGGGGATTTGACACTGTTCTCTGTAGCAAAGAGCAAGAGTTCAGATGGCTTTGTTGCCTGCCCAGTACCAGGGTTCAGGACATCTGCTCAGGGCTGGACAGGAACTTGCAGTAGGAGGGGAAGGATCCAGTGGTCGTAGGTAGTAGGTTGTAGGTACCAACAATATAGGCAGGATAAGGAAGGAGGCTCTGCATAGTCGATATGACGAGCTAGCCACCAAGTTAAGAAGCAGAATCTCAAAGGTAATAATTTCTGGATTATTACCTGAGCTACATGTAAATTGGCACAAGACAAATAAGATTAGAGAAATTAATGCATGGCTCAAAGACTGGTGTAGGAGAAGTAGGTTCTGGTTTGTGGGGCACTGGCACCAATATTGGGGAGAGTGGGATCTGTACCATTAGGACGTTCTACACCTGAACCGTGCTGGGACTGGTGTCCTAACTAGGGAAGTAGAGAGGGTTTTAAACTGAATAGTGGGGGGCAAGAGATTGAGTTTGGGAAGATGTAGTAAACCAAAGAGTAGAGAGACAGGTATTAATATAGGAAATGATAAAGAGACTGTGACAGGAAGAGATGCAATTTTAAAAGTAAATCAGCAGATCAGGCTAGATGCTACAAAAATAATTAAAGGACAAAACTAAAGGCTCAGTATCTAAATGCACGTAGTATTCAAAACAAAACAGATGAATTGATAGCGCAAACAGGAATAAATATGATTTGATAGCCATTACAGAGACATGGCTATCATGACATAGATTGGGACCTGGATATTGAAGGGTACTTGACATTTAGGAAGGACAGGAAGTTAGGAAAAGGTGGAAGGGTGGCTCTATTAATTAATGATAGTATTAGCACATCAGTGAGGGATGACCTAATTTCAGGAAACCAGGATGTAGGAGCGGTTTGGGTTGAGATGAGGAATGATAAAGGCAAGAAGTCACTTGTGGGAGTGGTGTACAGGCCCCCTATTGTAACAACAGAGTAGGACAGAGTATAAAAGAAGAGATAATGGGAGCTTGCCAGAAAGGTACAGCAATAATCCTGGGGGGTTTTAATCAACATATAGACTGGAAAAATTAGATAGGTACAGGCAGCGTAGATGAGGAGTTCATAGATCTTTTCGGAATAGTTTTGTAGAACATCACATTCTGGAGCCAACCAGAGAGCAGGCTATACTAGACTTGGCATTGAACAACGAGATAAGATTAATTGATAACCTCCTAGTGAAAGCCCCCCAAGATAGCAGTGATCATAATATGATTGAATTTTACATTCATTTTGGGGGAGAAACAAGTGCGCCCAAGACTAATGTTTTAAAATTAAGTAAGGGCGATTATCAAGGCATGAAAGCGGAGCTAGCTAAAGTGAACTGGCAAATGAGGTTACGGGATATGTCAAAAGAAGTTCAGTGGCAGACATTTAAAGGGATATTTCAGAATACACAGAATATATACATTCCAATGAGAAAGAAAAATTCCAAGGGGAGGGCCCCAACGTCCGTGGTTAACTGAAAAATTTAAAGACAATATCAAACTTAAAGAAAAAGCATATAATTAAGCAAGGATGGGTGGCAAGTCAGAAGATTGGAAAGAATATAAAGAACAGCAAAAAATGACAAAAAGGTTAATAAAGAGGGAACAATTAGAATATGAGAAAAAGCTAGCTAGTAATATAAAGGCGAATAGTAAGACTTTCTGAAGATATTTAAATAAGAAAAGAGTTAACAAAGTGAGCATTGGTCCCTTATAGAGTATGTCTGGGGAATTGATAATTGAAAGTAAGGAGATGGCGGACAAATTAAACAGGTATTTTGCTTTGGCCTTCATTATAGAAGACAAGTAACATCCCAGAGATAGTTGTAAATCAGGAAATGGAAGGGAGGGAGGAACTTGGGAAAATTACAATCACCAGGGAAATGTATTGAGCAAATTGTTGGGGCTGCGGGCTGACAAATCCCCAGGTCCAGATGGACTTTACCGTAAAGTCTTGAAAGAAGTGTCTAGTGAGATAGTTGATGCACTGGTTTTAATTTCCAAAATTCCCTAGATTCAGAGAAGGTTCCGTTAGATTGGAAAATAGCAAAAATAACTCCTTTATTCAAAAAGGGAGGGAGACAGAAAGCAGGGAACTATAGGCCAGTTAGCTTAACATCTGTCATAGGGAAAATGTTAGAAGCTATTATTAAAGATGTTATAGCAGGGCACTTAGAAAAATTCTAGGCAATCAGGCAGAGTCAGCATGGTTTTGTAAAAGGGAAATCATGTTTAATCAATTTATTGGAGTTCTTTGAAGGAGCCTTATGAACTGTGGATAAAGGGGAACCGGTGGATGTGCTATACATAGATTGCCAGAAGCCATTTGATAAAGTGCCACATCAAAGGTTATTGCAGAAAATAAAAGCTTATGGTGTAGGGGGTAACATATTGGCATGGATAGAAGATTTGTTAGCTAACAGGAAACAGAGAGTTGGCATAAATGGGTCTTTTTCTGGTTGGCAGGATGTAACAAGTGGTGTGCCACAGGGGTCAGTGCTGGGGCCTCAACTTTTTATAAGAATTACTTGGATGAAGGGACCGAAGGAATGGTGGCTAAATTTGCTGATGACACAAAGATATGTAAGAAAGTAAATTGTGAAGAGGATGGAAGGAGGCTACAAAGTGACATAGATGGATTAAGTGAGTGGGCAAAGGTCTGGAAAATGGGATATAATGTGGACAAATGTGAAATCGTTCATTTTGGCAGGAAAAATGAAAAAGAAGCTTATTATCTAAATGGTGAGAGATTCAGAGGGACCTGAGTGTCCTAGTTCATGAATCACAAAAGGTTAGTATACAGGTACAGCAAGTAATTAGGAAAGTTAATAGAATGTTTTCATTTATTGCGAGGGGAAAACTAGGGAGGTTCTGCTTCAGTTGTACAGGGCATTGGTGAGACCACAATGGAGTATTATGTACAGTGCTGGTCGCCTTATTTAAAGAAAGATGTAAATGCGTTAGAAGCAGTTCAGAGAAGGTTTACTAGACTAATACCAGGAATGGTCAGGTTGTCTTATGAAGAAAGGCTGGACAGGTTAGGTTTGTATCAATTGGAATTTAGAAGAGTAAGAGTAAGTGACTTAATTGAAACCTTTAAGATCCTGAGGGGTCTTGACAGGATGGATGTGGAGAGGATGTTTCCTCTTGTGGGAGAATCTAGAACTAGGGGTCACTGTTTAAAAATTAGGGGCCACTCATTTAAGACAGAGATGAGGAGAATTTTTTTCTCTCAGAGATTTGTGAGTCTTTGGAACTCTCTTCCTGAAAAGGCAGTGGAAGCAGTCTTTGAAAATTTTTAAGGCAGAGGTGAATAGATTATTGATTAATAAGAGGGGCGCAAGGTTATCGGGGGTAGGCAGGTATGTGGGGTTGAGGCTACATTCAGATCAGCCATGATCTTATTGAATGTTGGAGCAGGCTCGAGGGGCTGAGTGGCCTACTCCTGCCCCTTATTCATATGTCCGTATGTATGTTCGTTATGTAGAAGGTTAAGGGTGACCTTATAGAGGTCTTGAAAATTATGAAAGGTTTTGATTGAGTTGGCATGATTTGAATGTTTTCACTTGTGGGATAGGGCAAAACTAGAGGCCATCAATATAAGATTTGATGCCTGTGCTGCCATTTTGGAGTTGAGCCCTCTAGAACCCTATCTTAACCTCACCCAGTCAAACCTGTGTTCAGTGCAGGAACGGTATCCCACCAATGCTATTTAAAAGGGATCATCGGCTACTTTTAGATTTATTGTTGATTGGCTTCTATTGGCTGTTTTTCTGATAGTAAAAACATTTTATGGCTTCTAGACTGAATTTGCTAAAGTCTATAGAGATTACTGTGGCTTATGGTGAATGCATCTGCACAAACCAATTGCACAAGGCATTGGTGCATTATTTTGTATCCCTCCTGAACTACAACATGACGGAGAATGAGCAGAGGTGAAACAGAGCAGGACAAGCTGCTGGAAAAGGGAGGACAATGTGAGGAAGAAAGGTCCTCACTAGGAGGCCATATATGCCCAGCCTGTTAAGGGAGTAATTCTCCTGCCTGAACCTGCACGTCACCAGGGCATCCTCATTAAAATCTGCCTCCTGCTGCACCTACAACTGCAGTCTCCGAGCAGGGTGAGGATGATGCTGCCAGTGGCTGTGAAGGTGAAAGTGACCATGAACCTTTAAGGATTTGAATCCTCCTAGGCTGGAGCAGGTGACATTTGCACCATGTCCCAGTTTACCATCTAATGTTGCGTAAGGGAGGTCACTGAGGCTCTGTATTCGAAGAGAGCTGAGTACATTTCAGGCTCTCTTTTCTGAGAGAACCAGGTGAAGCAGGCGCTCAGCGTTGTGAGGATTATAACCTTTCCCTTGATGCTGGTTACCATTGACTGCATGCAAATCATTTTGCAGGCACTGCATGTCAACTCTAAGATGTCACCAAAAGGAATTGCACTCCCTGAACATTCAGCTGGTGTTCAACCTTACTTAGTATATCATACAGGATGTGATAATTGGGCACTTAGAAAATAATGGCGAGATTGGGCAGAGTCAACATGATTGCGGACTCCTATGTACTCATAGACAGTGACTGCAGGTTTTCTGGCAGGCTGGTCACTACCAAGCATTTCACGTTTTTACCCATCAGTCTTTTTACGGATACCACCTCATCGAAATCCTCATCTGAGTCCATTGCAGCAGAACTCATGCGCAACCTCACCCTCTGGTGAGCTGGCACCTGCGCTACTCCTGACCTGCTCTGACTGCAGAACACTCATGCTTGGTGTCTCACAAAGTGCATCCCACCACGGACAGTGTATGAACTAATGGCTGTGAGTGTGAACTGCTGGCTATGGCCTCAGTTGTGACAACTCCAATGAAGGAGAGCACTGTCTTCTCCATGGAACTGTGCCTGTTCCCTGCCAGCTGGCTCCTGCTGCCTTTGGTTTGCAACACCTCATTCTGCAAGAAAGAAGGTGTGTCATGAATGTGGTGCAATGGGTTTGGGAAATGCCACAGTCTCGATTGAATATCTGGAAGCGTGTGCAAGCTGTGAGGTGTGGGTGTGAGGCTTGCAGCAAATGCTGAGTGTGTGAGGATGAGGTGAAGCTATGAATATTAGATTTGAGTTGTTGGCAGGTGAGTAATGGGAGTGTGGTGCATTGCGCAATGTCTGAGGCTCGTGGTGCAGGTAGCGGGATTTGCACACTTGAAGCGGCATTCACTGATCTTGACAACTTGTGTGAGGTCATTGAACTTCTTGAAGCACTGTATCCAAGTCCCTGGGGCTAGACTGCAGGTACTGACCACAAGGCCTATCTGCTCCCTCTGCTTTTGCACAGTTCGTCAGGGGACCGCGCGGCTCCTTCTCTCCTCTTTCCATCTTGCCCACCAAGGCATCCAATGCAGCATCAGAAAACTTTGAAACACATTTTCTACCTGGTTATGTCTTAATTCAGTATTTTTGCTCAAGCTTTCTTCTGCAATCAGTTCCAGCGGTTGCAGCAGCCAGAATGGACATCCCCTTTAAGAGGTGCAGGCTGGCTTTAAGTGGTGCTAGTGGCACACAATCCTGGGTCCCCTGCTGATGCATGCAACCACTGAGCAGCACGTTTTTGGCTGCATGCAGCTATCAAGGAAATTTGCAGGTAGCATGAAGTTTGCCTGAAATTTGCATGTAGCATTAAAGCTGCCTGAACTGCAATCAATGGGCACGGGTTAATTACGCATTGCGATACTTGCTACTTTTTTCAGGGTTGTCCAATTTCAGGGCCTAAATACTTGCAAACTTGATTTTGTTCCATATCATAAACTACTCTTTGTAAAGTTATATCACTGAAATCTCACATTTAAAATGTTAGAAGTGTGCTATGGTTGTTGCATTAATGTGAGCCCCCATTAAACCTCTCTTGAACCTTCTTGATGATTTGGCACTCTGCCATAAACCACATCTTCAGAGTATTGCTCCTGTCATCTGCAAAGGAGAGATTAATACTACATAAAAAACAGAGATACTCTAGATTAATGAATTGGCAAAGGTAAAAGAGACATGGATGCTGCCAGGGAAACTGTCACATATATATCCACAGTGTGCCAGGTGTCTTTTCCCTTGCCACCACCTTCCTTGCTCTCAAAAGCCTCCAGAAGGCCTCTCTTCTTGACTAAACCTTGGGACTGCACCCTAATACTTCCCCTCGTTACTTCGCGACCGTGATTTCACGCTGGCTAGCCAATTAATGGGCAGCCAGTGTGAAACGCGTGCCGAGAACCTCAGCGCTGCAGGGATGGGGGCGGGAGGAATGCGACGCTAAAGCCTGCGCATGTGTGGGGGAGCACGCACTGAAAGCTCCCTGAAGGCACAGAGCTGCCTCAGGGAGCTGAAGAATTTTACATTGAAAAATAAAGATTTTAAAAATAAGGGAAACATGTCCCCACATGTAACTCAGTCACACCAACAGGGACATATTAAAATTTTTTATTTTTTTCAAATTACTGTTGGAAACCTCATCCTGCTTTTGGGTGAGGTTTCCTAAAAAATACAAAGACCGCCTGGCCTATTTGCCTGCCCGCCAACCGTAAGGTTGGGCGGGCAGTGAAAAATACAAATCAATTGCTAGTTTAAGGGCCTTAATAGGCTTCTTAATCGTCAGAGGGCGTACTGCTGGACCTTGGACCTCTGCACTCCGTCCAGACCTTGGACCCCCGCACTCCCCCCAGACCTTGTACCCCCCCACTCCCCACGGACTTCTGTTCCCCCCCCGCCCCCCCACCACTCCCATGGATCTCCAGCTGACCTGCCCCCTCCCCAACCTCAGACCTCCCCACAGCAGGCCTCCAACCCCCAGCTAGACCTCTGACCCTCAGAGCCCTGGACCTTTGACCCACCCGACGCTCCCTGGACCACTGTGCGCCCCCCTCACCAATCCCCCAGACCTCTGACCAACTCCCCCTTACCCCCTGAACTTTGACCCCCCCCCAGACATCCGACACCCCCCCACCCCTGGCCCTTTAATCTTACCTGCTTTACGGCAGCATATGCAGTAAAAAAGGGGCCGTGGCCTCCTTGAATCCGTGGGAGCTGCACTTTGCTGGGGCCTGCGAGGAGTCTTTCGATGCAGGCCCCAAGCAGCTGCGGTGAATGGGAGGGTCAGCGCAATTTTCAAGACCAGGTAATTAGTTATTTATTCCTTATAATTCCTGCGGGCCAGCACTTTCCGATGCTAGTTGGAAATTACGGACCATTATATCTGCAGACAGTATAGATTGTAAGGAAGTATTTGGTGTCCAGTGGGTCAATTAAATTAATGCGAAATTTACAGATTCTAAGGGCAGGATCTTCCCAGATTTACACTAGGTGCATTAGTGGGCGGGTAAAAGGACGCTTTACCCGCCAGCCGTAGTGGCGGCTTTTCACGCCGTATCGTCCCAATCCTGCCTCATTAATAATGCATTCCTGGGAAACATGCCGTTTCCATGGCGGGTGGGATCTCATTCGCCTGCCATGCCATCACCTCGCCGCTTCATCATGCTGAGCGCCATGTTTAAAGTGCAACTGCACGAACACCTCTCAGTGCTTCCAGCCCAGGACTGCTGCATGGAAGACAGGATAGCCCTGAAAGGCAAGAAGACTGCAGCCCCCCACCCACCATCGGTTTAATGACGTGTCCCTCAAGCGCCTTTTGGATGCAGTGGAGGCCCGCTGTGATGTCCTCTATCCCTGCTCTGGGCAAAGACCAGCAAGCAAGGACAGCAATCCAGCGTGGGAGGCGGTGATAGCAGTGGTCAGCGCCAGTGCCCTGCAAAAGAGGACAGACACCCAGGATGAATGATCTCATCTATTCTGCCAGGGTAACTCACTCTTCTCATCACTTTCAACTTACACACTCTCAAATCCATCACACATCCAATGGGATCTCACACCTCAAGAGACAACACCACTAACTCTCACACACACCTTCACATCTCCATCAGGCTCATGTCCTCTCGAGCTCGCGTCCTCATCCCGTCCATGGCTCCGCTCACCACACAGACATTCCATGTAATGCCATGTGTCCTGCTCACACTCTCTCCATCTGTTTTCATGCAGAGGAAGCTGACTCACAACAGCAGGGAGAGCACCCAGACCTGGGGTGGAGTGGCCCACATTAGGCCCCTCACTCACTTTGAGGAACATACACTGACTGGTGAGAATGTAAACTGTACCTGCGGTGACGGTGATGTCGGTGGCGAACACACTCAGAGGATCCTGCACCACATCATCCCCCTCACAATGCAAATTTGAGTGCTCTCTCTCCTGCTTTTGACTCTCTGCCATGCACTAATTACCTCTACTTTGGTTCACAGGGAGCTCTGCCAAGCGACCAACACCCTCAGCCAGCGAGTCCCTCAACTCCATCCACGTCCTCACCTCCAGCCAACAGGACACATCCTCCATTGCAGAGCTGGAAATAAGCAACCTGGAAGACCCATCACAGTACTTACTCAAAGACTCCACCAGTGCAGAGACACACACCTTAATGGGACCTAGACCTAGAGCAGGCTTGGGTTCACAATCTGGTGATCATCGAATGGACACATGTCCACAGCAGGAGGAGGCAAGCTCAGTCGATCTCCCTGGCACTTGGAGGACTGCTGGGGAAGAGACACCTACGAGGTCCGAGTCAGATGGTGAGCCTTTGGATTCGGTTTTCCAATTCATCGTGGAGAGTCAGCAGAAGGTGGGGGAACATCACACAGAGCTGTTGGAAGCCCTCAACAGAGTGGCACGCAAATCAGAGGAGTGTGTCCGCCTGCTCTCTGATGAAGTGGTGCCCACACATGCGCATATGGAGGTCTCCATGGGAGGATGGTGGACGGCATGGAGACCCTGGTCCAGCAGAATGGAGAGACGCACACAGACCTGCACTCCATCGCGGTAGCGATGAGTAAATTCCTGCAGTGGCAACGTGAGAGGGAGACGGAACACTTCGACATCCCCCCAGGTGCTCCTTCCCCTCAAGGAGTCAGGCGTGCCCTTGGCCACACAAAGGGAGGAGAAGCGGCAGCTGGACACCTGTGGATCATCCACTCAGGAATCTCAGAGGCTGTCCACTCCCTCCAAGTCCCCTTTGCCTGTGACCCCCTCAATCTCATCCTCGGTCACCGCAGAGGGAGCGGCTGGCCCACAGGAGGGCAGCCAAAGCAAACCAGGGCCCCCAAGGCCTTGGATCTCCAGAGGACCCACAGTGAAGTCACCAGAGGCAAAGGGCCAACCATTGCACAGTCTGTCTCCACCCCTGCTGTGGATATCAGAGTAGCACCTAGAAGTCTAAGACATTCAAAACTTAAGAAATTCTGATCACAGTTGGTTGCACAGAATCTGAAAATATATTCACTTTGCTGAATAATGTGTAATGGTGTCTTTCAGCTTTATTGACAGGCTTCATGAGTCCTCCCAACTTATTCTGCGCACCCATCCCCCACCCCCACCCCCCGCCACCTGCCACTAGTAGTTCAGCTGCATGCAGCTGGCCCATGAGTGATTCTGGAGGGAGAGCTGTGTTTGTGTCAGCGTCTTTCGGTGCCTCGTGCAAGCTCCCTCCCACGCACGCAGATCCTTCCTGCATCACACTCATCTCAATGTCCTGAGCATTTTCAGTGCTGTCTGCTGAGGGTCTCTTTCAGTTGTCCATCTGAGCTGACCTGCATCTCCACCCACCCACTGATCACACTCCCATGCAGCACCTGTTCTCACCCATCACGATTCTCGTTTCACTTTCGGATTTGCAAGCATGGTGCGTCTACCATTCTTCTTCAGGTCCCTCATCCTTTCCCCTTCCCCAGTCACCCATTTCCTTTCCTCCATCACTGTCGACCACCCTACCGGCATCACCTTCCACCTCCCCTCCATGACCTACCAGCCACAACCCTTTTCTTTTGGGGATGTCCAGGTGAATGTGCACATTCCCTTCCTTCCTGAAAATCCCACCCCCAACCACATTAACCTCCCCGACCTCCTCCTTCCCACCTCCAGGGTCCATGTCTGCCTCTGAGTCCCCACCAACCACCCTCACCCTCCTTTCTACTGATGCCATCACACCCTCACCCTCCCACCCTACCGCCTCACTCTGCCCTTGGTCGTTCTCACCATTCCCTCCTAGCACACCCACCCTCAGTTCACTCCCCAGGAGGCAGTCATGGACTCAACAGAGCCCTCCCTTGCACGTTCACCTGGACATCCCCACCTCCGGACTCCTTTCCTCCTTGGATCTCCTTCCCTTCCTGAAACTCCTTTCCCATCCCCCCCAGACTCCCCCCGCACCCCCCCGCCCCCCCACTTGGAACTCCTCCCCTCCCCCTCCCCCCTCCAGACTGCCCCCCCCTTAGTCCTTCCCCCTTCCTGACTCCTTCTTCCACCCTTGCTTCTTCCCCAGCCTTACTCCTTCCCTCTTCCCAACTTCCTTCTTCTTCCCTCTCTGGACTCCTTCCTGCCCCTGGACTCCTTCCTCTCTCCAGACTCCTTCCCCTCTCCAAACTCCTTCCTTTACACCTTCCTCCCCACTTACACCTACCTCCCCAGCTGACATCTTCTCCCCTGTTACCCTCTCCCTATCCCCTTCCCATCCTCACCCCCCAACACCTTCGCTCACCCCCCCAACCTCGCCCCTCGACACCTTCATTCCCCCTTCCCAACCTTACCCCCCGACACCTTTGTTCCTCCCTCCCGAACTCACTCACTCCACACCTTCGTTCCCCTCCCACCTCACCCCGGTGACACCTTTGTTCCCCCCTCCCAACCTCACTTCCCCTTGACAGCTTTGTTCCCCCCCTACCAACCTCACCCCCCGACATGTTTGTTCCTCCCTCCCAAACTCACCCTCTCCACACCTTCGTTCCCCCCTCCCAACCTCAACCTCCGACACCTTCGTTTCCCCCCTCCCAACCACCCCCCAGACACCTTTGTTTGCCCCCTCCCAATCTCACCCCCCGACACCTTTGTTCCCCCCCTCCCAACCTCCCACCCGGACACATTTGTTCCCCCCCTTCCAATCTCACGCCCCTGACGCACCTTCCTCTCCCAGTCGATCCTAGACCTTCCTCTCCGATCCCCGGTACATCTCCCTCTCCCAAACACAGCTGGCTTTCCTCTCCAGCCCCTCGATGATCATCTGTTGTGAGCAGATCCTCAGTGGTGACTTTCCACTTTCCGTGAGCTGCTTTATGGCGGAGCCATGTCCATGGGAATCCAGCCAGCATGCCATGGACATTCCTCCAGGGTCCCATTGCTGTTGGGCACCAGCATCTTCTACTCCTCGGATGTCCACGATGTGAGCAAAGCCCTGATGGTAAGCCCTGACTTCTGCATGTCGCACTTGTCAAGATGTGTTCTGCCCTGGCGTGTTTTCCTGCCGACGTGCTCGGATGATCCGGCGTGGGAGGATGATTCTGGTGAGCTGGGCTGATAATGATATGCAGATGTATTACAATGAGGTTCCCAACGTCTGACAGCGGAAAATGCAGTTCACCATTGACAGGCAGAGCGGAGGTTTGCAAACTGGTTTCACGACGTTGCGAAACCAATTTTTGGCCTTCTCGCCATATTGTCCACTCACGCCACCGAACATGCCCGACACCAGCGGGCATGGGAAATTCCATCCTAAGTGTGTCTTTCCTTCTTAAACTCAATGTAGCCTATAAAATCTTTTTGAAATCGGAAAAGACAAAACTAAAAATACTTAGCATGCATATGCTTACCTGAATGCCAGTAAGATAATGGCTACAGAATATTGGGAAAGTGCTACAGCCAAAGATCAGGACAGAATAACTAGTTGTGTTAGTCTGTTGTGGTTGTTGCTGTTTTGACCAAAATATTGGGCAAAGACATATCATTACTTGAACAGTTAATGAACATGTTGTTTCTTCTTTCATTCTGAACATAACACTGGTGAGACATAGCTCTGAAATGGCTTTTGTACCAAATCGGGCAGGAATCATTCAAAGCAAATTGAATATCAGGAGCCTGGCAAATTTCTCTCTACTGGGAAAGAAGGAAACACACAGAAGTTCTCAGTACAAATGGGATATTTGCTCTCATTGTTTCTGGTGTTAAAGCTATTTCACCAAAGGATCTGAGGAAAATACACATTTTGGTGTTTGATGTTCTACATTAAATTTATAGTTTGTTTACTTTGTATTGCAAGCTTATTGCTGCCTCTCAATTTAGCTGAGTCACTGGATTTGAAAGTATTACAGACCTCAACTCTTGTTGAAATAGGATCAAGAAAGGCTATTTTGCAGTTATTTCTGTGGACATGATTGAGAAACACAACCTCGGCCGAGCATTAAGTGAGGCAGGAATGTTCATCCCAGAACAGCTGGCCTTTTTTCTAATTCCCAGGGTGTTTGTTGCTTCCAGTAAGATTGTCAGTTTCCCTCCACTGCCTGAGGCAAATAATCGGTCTGTTACTTTTTATAATGGTAAATTAATTTACAATTGTTTGTGAGAACAGCATCAAGTAAAGAGATTGAATTTGTAATTGAGTACAAAAGCTGGCAGATAACAGTGTTCATACTTTCCAGATACAGATTGTTTCAGTGTGATTTCTTCTTTTGTAGTTTCTCTTAGTTTGTTTTATTTAACATATAGCCGGAATGTAAAATAACATTGAGTCCTTCAGGCTCTAGAAGACTGGCCTTCTAATTGCTGTTTTTGTAATAAATATTCAGGCCTCTGATTAAAATACGCACTTAACTCAAGTTTGCCAGTTGATTAATTTGTTTTCAAATGCTTGTTTGATTACTGGCATGATTAATCATGTACAGTGTAGATAAGAAAATAAGAACATAAGAAATAGGAGCAGGAGTTGACCATATGGCCCCTTAAGCCTGCTTCACCATTCAATAAGATCATGGCTGATTGGATCTTGCCCCAACTCCACTTTCCTGTAGTTCCCCATAAGCCTTAACTTCCCCATAGTTCAAGAATCTGTCTATCTCAATTGAATATAATTAGTGGCTCAGCCCCCATTGCTCTCTAGGGTAGAGAATTCATAAGATTCACCATCCTCTGAGAACCTCTCAGTCTTAAATGAGAAAGGCCTTATTCTGAAACTATGCCCCCCCCCTAGTTCTAGACCCTTCCACGTGAGGAAACATCCTCTCAGCATCAGACTCACTCTTAGTGCCAAAAAGATCACCTTTCATTCTTCTAAACTCCAATGCGTATAGGCCCAGCCTCTTCAAGTTTTCCACATTAGGCAACCCCTTCACCCCAGGAATCAACCTAGTGAGCCTTCTGTGAACTGTCTCCAATGTAAGTATAACCTTCCTTAATGAGACCAAAACTGTGCGGAGTACTCTAGGTGCGGTCTCACCAAAGCTTTGTACCATTGTAGCAAGACTCCTCTACTTTTATACAGCATCCCCTTTGCAATAAAAGCCAACATTCCATTTCCATTCCTAATTACTTGCATTCAGACTTTTTGTGTTTCGCATGCAAGGACACCCAGATCCCTTTGCACTTGAATATTCTGTAGAATCTCACCCTTTAAGCAATATTTTGTTTTTCCATTCTTCCTATCAAAGTGGATAATCTTATATTTTCCACAAAATACTCCATCTGCCAAATTTTTGCCCGCTTCCTTAACCTATTTATAATCACTTTGGACTCTTTGTGCCCTCCACACAACCTGCTTTCCTTGTGTCGTTAGCAAATTTGGCGACAACGTCCTTCGTCACTTCTGAGGAATGGGATCTTTTTTCAACTTTTGTACTCAAGAGGTGTTAAACAATGTTAGCTTAAACAGAAATCTTCCTCTTCTCTGTCTCAGCAGTGTTTTAACCATAGTGTCACATTGCACTACTGTAATTTTAGTTCCTTTCTTTACCAGCTACCAACTATCCTTATTGGTTTTCCGCAATGAGTTCCCAATTTAAGCAGAAAATTTGCTCTGCGCACTGGGTATAATGAAATAGTAACTCTGCTTATGATTTCATTGCACCTGGCACAGAGAGCAAACCTTCCCCATATAGCAATTTGTGACAAATTACAGTCATTTTTGTGCAGTGAGTATGTGCCCATTAGAAATTATCATGAGACAGCCCAAATTCATTTCATGGGGTGGTACTATACTGGAGTGGTGATGATACTAGATTTGTAATCCAGAGGTTGGGACTAATAATTGAGAGAATATGATTTGATAAATTCAGCCATGGTGGTATGAGAATCTGAACAAAGTTTTTTTTTTAAATTGGGAAATTAAGAAGCATGTATCAGCAAAAGTGACCATGAAGGTAAAACTAAAAACAGGAAGCGCTGGATATACTCAGCAGCTCTGCCAGCAACTGCAGAGAAGGAAACAGTTAACATTTCAAGTTGAATATGACTCTTCTTCGAAGCAGAGTCAATTTTGACTCAAAACATTCACTCTCTTTCTCTCTCCGCAGGGGCTGCCAGAGCTGCTGAGTATAACCAGCACTTTCTGATCCAGATTTTAGCCATGACAGAGAGCTTCTCCGTCCTGGCAAGAGTGGCTGAAAATCATTCCTGCCTCCAAACAGGGCAATTCCCATTTTTGCAGGGGCAGAAATGGAGGTGGGGCACATTTTGCACATGAGTGTTTTACGGAGGCAGCTGACCAATCATCAGCTGCCTCCACGGAAGTGCGATTTTGGCAGCCTTGGAGTGTGAAATCTGAAATGTGCAGATTAGACCTGGCAAGAGCAGGCCTGAACTTAGTGGATTCCATTGGATAGCCAGGGTACACCTTTGGAGAGGTAAACTACCCCTTTGGATCTGGTCCTGGGACACGTGTGGGGAAGGTAAGGTGCCCATTGGTGGAGGTAAGATGCCTTTTAGTGAAGGTCAGGTGCCCTTTGGAATTATTAAAAGGTGACATAAATGTGCATAAAAAGTGCATCAATTCATTACTGTCTAGCTCATTGGAACTGTCAACAGACCTAGCAAAATCAATTGTCAAAACTGTCAGAAGCATCTGTCAAAGAGGTCTGTCAAAAGTGTCAAGAGGGCCCGTCAAAGGAACCTGACAAAAGTGTCAAGTGGAGCTGCCAAAAGCAGCTGTCAAAGGGAGCTTTTTTACTATATTCATTCATGGGGTGTGGGCGTTGCCTGCTAGGCCACCATTTATTGCCCACCCCTAATTGCCCTTGAGAAGGTTGTGGTGAGCCGCTGCCTTGAACTGCTGCAGTCCATTTGGTGAAGGCACACACCAGTGCTTTTAGGGAGGGAGTTCCAGGATTTTGACTCAGCAACAGTGAAGGAACAGCGATATATTTCCAAGTCAGGATGGTCAGTGGCTTGGTGGGGGGCTTCAAGATGATGGTGTTCCCATGTGTCTGCTGCTCTTGTCCTTCTAGATGATAGTGGTTGTGGGTTTAGAAGGTGCTGTCCAAGGAGGCTTGGTGATTTTCTGCTGTGCATCATGTAGATGGTACACACTGCTGCCACTGTGCGCTGCTGGTGGAGGGAGTGAGCATTTGTGGATGGGGTGCCTATCAAGCGGGCTGTTTTGTTCTGGATGGTGTTGAGCTTCTTGAGTGTTGTTGGAGCTGCACTCATCCAGGCAAGTGGAGAGCATTTCATCACACTCCTGACTTGTGCCTTGTGGATGGTGGACAGGCTTTGGGGAGTCAGTCTCGTAGCCATGCTATTTATATGGTTAGCCTAGTTCAGTTCCTGGCCAATGGTAACCCCCAGGATGTTGATAGTGGGGGATTCAGCGATGGTAATGCCATTGAATGTCAAGGAGTGATGGTTAGATTCTCTCTTGTTAGAGGTGGTCATTGGCTGGCACTTGTGTGGCGTGAATGTTACTTGCCACTTGTCAGCCCAAGCCTGGATATTGTCCAGGTCTTGCTGCATTTAGACATGGACTGCTTCAGTACCTGATGAGTCGCGGATGGTGCTGAACATTGTGCAATCATCAGCAAACATCCCCACTTCTGACTTAAAGATGGAAGGAAGATCATTGATGAAGCAGCTGAAGATGGCTGGGCCTAGGACACTACCCTGAGGAACTCCTGCAGTGATGTCCTGAAGCTGAGATGATTGACCTCCAACAACCACAACCTTTCCTTTGTGCTAGGTATGACTCCCTACAGTGGAGAGTTTTCACTCTGATACTCATTGACTCCAGTTTTGCTAGGGGTCTTAATTGTTAAGAGTGAGAATTTCCACACTCAGTCAAATGCTGCCTTTATGTCAAGGTCAGTCACTCTCACCTCACCTGAGGAGTTCAGCTCCTTTGTCTATGTTTAAACCAAGGCTGTAATAAGGTCAGGAGCTGAGTTGCCTTGCAGAACCCAAACTGAGCATCAGTGAGGAGGTTATTACTAAGAAAATGCCGCTTAACAGCATTGTTGATGACCCCTTGCATCACTTTACTGATAATTGAGAGTAGACTGATGGGGCGGTAATTGGCCAGGTTGATTTTATCTTGCTTTTTGTGCACA
Source organism: Cetorhinus maximus (assembly GCF_964194155.1). NCBI lineage: Eukaryota > Metazoa > Chordata > Chondrichthyes > Lamniformes > Cetorhinidae > Cetorhinus > Cetorhinus maximus. The sequence continues at coordinate 61,563,135 of NC_135885.1, read as the reverse complement.
GGACAATTTTTCTGGGCAATTTTCCACATAGCTAGGTAGATGCCAGTGTTGTAACTGTGCTGGAACAGCTTGGCTAGGGGCGCACCAAGTTCTGGAGCGCAAGTCTTCAGTACTATTGCCAGAATATTGTCAGGGCCCATAGCCTTTGCAATATCCAGTGCCTTCAGTCATTTTTTGATATCACATAGAGTGAATTGAATTGGCAGAAGACTGGCATCTATGATGCTATCAAGGCATTTAAAAATCTTGCCCTTTAAATCTTTGAAAAAAAGTATCTGGAGTGTTGAAACAAAATCACTGCTTGCTATTTCACTCTGTCTGTTGACATAAACCTGAGGGCGGAATCATCCCATATTTGCACTAAATGTGGTAGTGGGTGGGACAAAGAACGTTTACCCACTGGCCGCAAGGGTGGCTTTTCACACCATATTGTCCCAAATCCGCCTGACGAATGCATTCACGGGAAGCACCCTGTTTCAATGGCGGGCAGACTCTCGTTTGCCCGCCATGCCATCACTTTGCCACTTCATCACACTGGGCACCATATTTAAAGTGCAGCCATGCATACACCTCTCAGTGCTTCCAGCCCAGTACTGCTGCACAGAAGATATGGCTCCGAAAGGCAAAAAGACTGCAGCCCCCAATTTAGTGACGGGTCCCTCGAGCGCCTTTTGGATGCCATGGAGGCCCACTGTGATGTCCTGTATCCACCCCCTCTGACTGCAGGGAGGGCAGCAACATCACCAATCCAGCATAGGAGGCAGCGGCAGCCGTGGTCAGTGCCAACGCCCTGCAAAATAGGACAGCCACCCAGTGCCGAAAGAGGATGAATGATCTCCTCCATTCCACCAGGATAAGTCACTCTTCTCATCACTCTCAACTCACACAGACTCAAACCCATCACATATCCACAGGGATCTCACTCACTGCCACTTCAAGGGACATCACCAGTCACTCTCTCACACACATCTTCACTGTCCTCATCCCATCCATGGGACCGCTCACCACCCACACATGCCAGGCATGCTCATCATGTGGCCTGGCAGGCATCCTGCATACACTCTGTCCATAGGTATTCATGCAGGACAAGCTGACACACGTCAAGAGGTTGGAGGAATGCCTGAAATGAAGGTCCTCATGGACTTTGAAAATAGAGCCATCCAGCTGGCTGGCAAAGATCTGGATGGTTCCTGTGCTGGTGGTGAGGTCGGCAGTGGTCAACCAAGTGAGTGATGTGTCCTGTTTCACAGGCTACTGCCATGCACTAATTATCTCTCCTTACTTTCACTGGCACATCTGGGAAAAGGTCGAGGGAGTCCATGACCCAGAGCCACCAATCAAGTACCAAAAACACATTGGAAGAAGAATCTGATGACACTCTCAGTGAAGTCCCATCACAGCACTCACCCACACCCTCCACCTGCGCAGAGACACACACATCAGTGGGACCTTGCTCTAGAGTAGCCTCGGGATCACAACCTGGTGAGCACATCGCACTGTCTGATCCACAGCAGGTGGTGGCAGGGATTTCCCAGGTGCCCAGCACTTGGGGGACTGCTAGAGGCCAGAACATTGCTGAGTCCGAGTCAGATGATGAGCCTCTGGACTCGGTCATGTCGCAGTTGCTGGAGCTGCAAAGGCAAGCTCGGGAACATCAGGAAGGGGTGCCTGCTGTGCTCCTCAGGTTGCAAGGCACAATGGAGGAGTCAGTCTGTCTTCAGTCTGAGGTGATAGTGCCAGCATGCCAACACACCGAGGTCAACACTGGTAGGATGGCAGCCGCCATGGAGACCTTGGTCCAGGACATCGCTCCTGCACTGCGCGGGCTGAACTCCATCACTGATAATTGGCCTCCAGCAGTTCTACATGAGAGGGGTGCGGGGCAGCTCAATCTCATTGCAGCTTCCCCTTCTCCTCAAGGAGATAACCAGGGGCCCTCAGGCACTCATAGGGAGGAGGGTCAGCAGGTTCACACCCCGGGGCCATCCATCCAGGTGACTCTGGGGTGTTTGGCCCATCCAAATCCCCTCTTCCTTTGACCCCAGCAGCTCCAGTTCCACAGGCCGAGGAGGGTGCCACTGCCACACAGCAGGACCCCAAAAGCAGGCCAGGGCCCTCCAGTACTTGGATCTCCAGAGAACGCCCATCAAGATCATTATAGGCAGGGCGCAGCAGTCAGCAGCTGCCTCCACCCCCGCTGTGGATGTCCAGGGAGCACCAAGACTAGGTTAGGAAAGTTAAGAAGATTTTAGCTGCACAGCCTAGGCACTGATGTTAATCACTTTTACATAATGTTCACTATTGGAAGTAAACTCCCAAGAATGTCTCCCTGACTATGGCTCCTTGTTCTGAAGAACAGTGTTCTTGTCACTCAGATGTGAAACCTTGGTTCCTGCACAAGATAAAGGCAGGTGTCTCAGTCCAGGGCCTATTCCCTGTGCTTTGTGCAGCCTCCAGACCAAAGTGGTGGTCCCGCCTCACACTCCTTGGACACAATATTGATGCCTGCACCTCGATGGTACTTGTTATTACTGCCAGAATGTCGTGGGCAGGCGTCACAGAGTTCCATCATTCTCTCTGTGTGCTCTCAGCACCTTTAAGGTGGGGCTGGCCCCCATCTTTTCAGCATCTGTGACCAGTGGCTGTGCTCCTAAAGGGGTCAGGTGCTGAAGGCTGACAAAGGATCAGATGCTTTTAAAGGTTCATGGCTGCGTCTCTATGATATGACCCTGATCACAGAGCGCAAGGGAGCTGCCCTTGGCCAGAAAGGAGTCAGACATTCACAGAGGCTATGTGAAAATCTATGGAGTGTCCTCGCTGCATGTCATCATCATCCTCCTGCAATCGAACAACTATTAGGGCCTTCACTGGGTCTCCATGACAGGAGCATTATCACAGAGGGTATGTGCGCTGCCATCAGCCAGACTAGAGTCAAACGTTCATAGATGCAATGTGAGGATCTATGGGGTCACCTCACTGCATGTCATCATCATCCTCCACAAATCTAGCAGCTATGAGAGCCTCCCGAGCATGCCTGCCTCATCTTGCCAGTGCAATGGCCTCATCCCTATCATCACCGCCTTCGAGGACCTCCTCACCCTCAGCCCCGTCGATATCCTCCTCATCAGAGGAGACCTTCAGCTCCCCCACTTCCTTCTCAGCCAGATCCTCTTCCTATTGTAGCACCAGGTTGTGAAGGGCACAGCAGGCGATGATGATGCGTGACACCCTCTGTGGACTATATTGCAGGGCTCCACCCAGACCGGCCCAGGCACCGGAACTTCATTTTCAGCATCCTGATGGTTTGCTCCACTAAGGTGTGAGCTGCAGCATAAGCCTCATTATACCTTCGCTCTGCTGCAGTCTGAGGCCGCGGCACGGGTGTCATCAGCCATGTCCTCTGCGGGTAGCCCTTGTCCCGAAGGAACCATCCCTGCAACATCTGTGGACCCTGGAAGACTGCAGGGATCTGAGACCTACTGAGGATGTAGGAGTTGTGGACACTCCCTGGGAACCATGTGCAGGATACGTTTGTGGTGGTCACACACCAGCTGAACATTCAGTAGAAGCCCTGCCTGCGGATGACATAATTGACTGCTTGTTGCCACGGAGATCTGAGCGCCACATGAGTGCAGTCAATGGCACCCTGCACCTGTGGAAAACCTGAGATCTGGGCAAATCCCAGTGCTCTTGTGTCCTGGCTTTCCTGGCTCCGGGTGAAACGCACAAATTTGTGTGCCCCCACGAACATGGCATCCATGACCTCATGAATGCATTTGGAATGGAGGCTTGTGATGTCCCACAGAGGTCACCTGTGGAGCCCTGACGGAGCCACTGGCGTAAAAATTGAATGTCACTGTTACTTTTATGTCCACGGGCTGTGGATGCCTTCCATGTCCCCATGGCACCAAACCCGCAGCTGGTGACAGATCTGACCAACCAGTTCCCTGGATATGCGCAGCCTTCGGCGACACTCGTTCTCGGAATGAAAGGTGGTGTCCATAGACCCTGGGTCTAGCTAGGCGCCAACCAGCGCCGGCTCACTGTGGCTCCTCAGCCGTCTGTGCGGGAGCCCCAGCCGCCCAATCTTACTGAGGGTGCTGCTCCTCCCTTTGTGCACTAGGCCCTCCATGTCTGCTCTCTGTACGCCATGAGGCATACAGCTAGTTTACCAGGTTCCATGCTCCAGGATGAAAGAGAGAATCATGTGGGTTAGCTTGGGTGTTCTAAGAGCCTCTCTTTGTTAATTAGTCTGATGGCCCCTCAACGCATCCCAAAGAGTGCTGGCAACCACTTGGAAGGCCAGAGCTCAGTGCGCTGCATGTCTGCCCGAAACCCCACCTTCCTCCACTCCGCTCCACCCGACCGATTGGCCCGGTAGCTTTTCCCATTGGACTGCATGCTGTGCTCTCAGCTCCGGCGCAGGCATTCTCCTCACCAACACTGTAAGGCAGCACTGTTAGCTTGAACTATGGGGGAGATTGGTCCAAACCGGGATGATGACTTTGCAAGCAGCGGTGAGCGCCTCCACCAGTGACTGCTCCATGGCCAGTTTTAGCAAGGAGCTTGTACATTGTGCTCAGTCATCCAACTATTCTGCAGTCCACTGAAATGCTCATATAGTTTGCAGTCTGTGCCCGAGGGGTGAAAAGCTCTGGAGCACTTGGTGGCACTTTGATGCCTCTACATTGCTTGAGTGGGCAGAGCAGCTAGAGGCCCGACTCCAAGCATGTCAATGTGGCTGTGTCTGAACTGTCTGAGCTGCGGGGGAATGGTCACTACCCTTGACACCCTGCCCCCCAACCCTGCCAAGTCCACAGTGCAGCCCTTGCCGCCACCCCCCATCCACAAAAGTCGCCTCAACTGCAGGGCAGCCCTTGTCCCGCACTGTCAGCCAGCCAGGAAAAAGCAACTTGCCAGTGCCCTCACCTGAATGCATGGCGCCTCAACCTTGAAGCCCGACAGGCAACCCTTGCGACCAATCATGCCGATGTGCTTGGATGATCCAGCATGGTGGGATGATTCCGGTGAGCTGGGCTTATAATGATATGCAGATGTATTATAATGGAGTTCATGACATCCGATGGCAGTAAACATGGCCCACCATTGACAGGCAGAGTGGATGATTGCAAACCGATTTTTGGCCTTCTCTCCATATTGCCCACTCGCGCCGCCAAACAGATTGCCGCCAACGATCACAGAAAATTCCATCCTGGGAGTTTCAATTACTAGATTAGTGCTGCATAACTGATTTCACATCCATCCATTATCACACTCTGGTGCCTGCCATCTCACAGTTTGATTGACAGCTACAAATGGTATAGACTCCTTGAAGTGGGACTCTGAATTCCAATGCCTGTTGTTATAAAGGATTGTGTACTTCAATGAAATGTTTGCTGTTATAAGGCTTTATTTAGTTGAAAGAATGTAAATGTGGTAAATGGGTTTTGTATGAATGCGTGTGTTTTTTTTAATATGGTGCATTCTGCAATCGACACTTAGGGCAGAAATTTTCGCTTGGTAGGCGAGAGTGCACCCGACCCACTCAAGCATGAAATGACGTGTTGACGTTGGCTGAGCGTGCCGACGTCCATGCACAGTCGCGTGATAGTTCGGTCAGCGGGCACGTGCCGGAGTCTGCAGCACACCTGCCTACAATTAAAAGGCCTGTTCAGGCCATTAAATAATCAATTAAGCTAAATTTTTCGCTGCCTGTCCAACCTACCATGCCTTAAGGAGATTATGCAGTGCTCACTCGCGAGCATGTGTGAAATTCGTGCTCGGCCCGCTTGCCCTCCTCCTCCCCGCCCGCACGGGCAGCGCTCAGCTTAATTGGCCCACCAGCATGAAATCGCGGTACAGTGCTGACTGTGGGCGGCGGTCAGCTTCCTGACCGTCCCTGCCGAGCCTAACTGCCAAGGACAAAATTCTGCCCTTAGAAATTTATTTTATACAACTTAATTTTATCTCTTCATTGCATGGGTCCTGAGGTCTGCCCATGGTGGATATCAGGTGAGTTGGCATGTTAGGTGTAAGGGCAAAGATTGGTGGGTGGAGGGCATGGGTTGGCACAAGTTGGCAATAAGTTAGCATAGGGGCTTTAAAAGGCCAGGGGGTGTTGGTGGAGCGGCATAGGTTGGCATGGAGGGTATGAGGGTCCACAGAGGTGGTTACAAGAGCTTAGGTTAGCATGGAGGGTATGAGGGGCCATGGGGTGGCTAGAGAGGCATAGGTTTGCATGGAGGGTGTGAGGGACTATTTTGGGATGGGTGGAGGGGCATAGGTAGGCATGCGCAGTATGAGGAGCTAGGTGGTGGGTGATGGCATGGATGGGGCATGAGGACTGTGTGGGGTTTGAGGGTGAATGAGAGGTGAGGGTTTCATGTTTTATTCTTTATTTTTAAATTTTGGACAAAGTGGCAGATCACCGAGACAGGCCTTCCATGCAGCCTGCCTCTGCACCAGACAATCTCCTCAGTTCTTCCAGGGTCGTCCGCCCCGACTTTTAATCCAGCTCATACCCCCAAATGAAAATCCGACACCCAGGCAGCCATTTTTAAAGCTCAGGTTCATGGAGCCAGGGAATTCTCCAGATTCTGTGCACTCGAACCAGGATCGAAAATCCAGGCCTCTGTTTTTAATTTCAGATTTCCAGCATCCACCATATTTTGCTTTGATTATGAAGGGTGAGGTTGTTGAATTCTTGTAGAAACCCATATGGTTCACTAATGCCCTATAGGGAGGAAAACCTGCATCCTTATCCAGTCTGGCCTAAATGTGACCACAGCAGCATGGTTGGCTCTAAGCTGTGCTCTGAAGTGGCCTAACAATCCATTCAATTCAGGGATAGGTAATAATGCCAGAGACACTCATATCCTGAAAATGCACTAAAAAAAATTCCCTAGCAGTTAATAGAAGGGCAAAAAAACAGGATTCAGTTCCATCTGTTTGGGGGCGATTTGAATCCAAGGCTACAAGTGAAAGGGTAATGTTTTTACTGCCTGTTTCGTATAATACCTAGCCTGTCGTTTTTAAACAAAAAATACAATGTAGTCTCCTGAAAGGAGAAGCTCTTACATGGAGCAGTGAACCAGGGCACCATCCCATGTATTGGTAGGAGTCAAGGTTTCCATCCATTAATTCACTCCCTGGGTATCAGAAAATTAAATGATGAGGAAAAATTAAGGAAGCTAGTCTTATTATCTTCAGAAAAGAGAACAAAACCAAGGTCATCAAAATAACATTTTGTAAAGGGAATTACCAAAGTGATCCAGGCAAACCGCTCACTATGGCAAAGCATTAAAATACCTGTGAATCCATTAAAATTAGAAAGTTAAGTGTGAAAAAGGAAATGCAACATTTTTCACAAAGAGAAATAAAATTTATAGGAAGTGACAGTGAAGGAGAGAGCGGGTGGAATTTTCTGTGCCCGCTGGCTTTGGGTGCGCTCGGCGGCGTGAGTGGACAATATGGTGAGAAGGCCAAAAATCGGTTGCACAACATCTTGAAACCAGTTTGCGATCGTCCACTCAGCCTGTCGATGGCGGGCCACGTTACCTGCTATCGGACGTCAGGATCTAATATATCTGCAAATCATTTTAAGGCTAGTCCACCGGACTCATCCCCCACGCTGGATCGTCTGCCCACATCAGCGTGACTGCATGCCAACGTATTTCACAACTGCATATAAGTGACATGCACCTGGCGAGCTGCACTTCACTTGGGACTTCGAGGTTTGTTTGCCTACCTTGCTTCCGGCAGTACTTGCAGTCATCAGCGCCAGGCTTTGGAGACAGCACCTCATCACTTTTAGGGGGGCTTATGGACAGGGCTCTACCTACCACACCAGCCATAAGACAGGGGTGGCTTTGTACAGCTGCAGGGCTAGGGCTTGCTTGGGGAACGGGGAGAAGCGGCCTTAGGCAAGGGAAGAGGCTGAAGGGCGAGGGCTGTACTGAGGAAGGGGGTATCCCAGGGTGTGTGTGTTGGCACAAGTTGATCTGTGCAAGTGCCCTCAAGATGGTGAGGGCTGAGAAGGCAGTCTCCAGAGGAGATGAGGTGAGATGGAGATGTGAGGTTGTGTGTTAAAGAGCAAGTGTTGATGTCCCTTGAACTGGTAGTAAGTGAGATACCAGTGAATGTGTGATGGGCTTGAGTGTGTGAGTTTAGCGTGATGAGATGACTGCCTTACCCTGGCTGCATGGATGAGATCATTTATCCTCTATCTGCATTGGATGGCCAACCCCTTCTGTGCAACATTGGTACTGATCACCACTGCCATCGCCTACCAAGTCGGAGTGGTAATGTTGCTGCCCCTCCTGCAGCCAGAGTGGGAGTAGAGGACATCACAGTGGGCCTCCACTGTGTCCAAAAGGAGCTTGAGGGACGCGTCACTAAACTCGGGGCCATGTCCTACTTGCAGCAGTCCTGGGCTGGAAGTACTGAGAGGTGTGCGTGCAGCTGTGCTTTAAATATGGCACCTGGCGTGATAAAGCGGCGAGGTGATGCCATGGTAGGCAGATCGGAGCCCGCCTGCCATCGAAACGGCGTGTTTCCTGGGAATGCATAATTAATGAGGCAGGTTTGGAGCGATACGGCATGAAAAGCCGCCATTGCGGCCGGCAGGTAAAATGTTGCTTTACCTACCCACTATCGCACTTAGGTCAAACCTGGGACAATTTCGCCCAGTTTAAATAGCCTCAAGAGTCAAATAGATTGCCATTCTATTGCAGATACAGGTTATGGTATGTCTTCATAACACAATGTTGTAGACCAAGTTACACTGCTACTGTACCTTGAGAAGCTCAGTGAGAGCAACAACAAAGGAGCTTCAATTGTGCCTGGATGTATGCACAAATCAATGGGCAAATAATTTGGAATATTATCAGAGAGTGAGTTGGAATTTTCCAGCATTAAAAAGATTCTGAAATATGTTTAGAAAGCTGCCAAGATGTGATGTGGACTGCCTTAGAACTTTGAAACATATCCTCACACCAGCTTGCATTTGTACTACTGCTCACTGAAGATTGTGAGGCACTTCCTGTTTCAGTCTTAGGAATCAGATCAGACCCGAACTCCCAGGTTGTACTGCCTGTATTGCATCGATGCACACCTAAACTCTGTTTGCATTAATGCAAAAATGGTAGCTAAACTGTCACCATACACGTTTCTGGAGAGGGAAAAGTTATTACGAGAAGATAGATGCATTGGATTGTGACCTATCAAAAAGGAATGGGCTAATGCTGAAAATTCTTATGTTCTTATCTGAACAGTTATGAAACTTGACAGTATTCAACATGGTAAAAACAATGAAAGGCTGGCAAATATCAGAAATTTGGTGGAACGAAAGCGAATAGATGGGCGACTAGCTGAAGCTTTTTTTCATGAAAATACTAGAAGAGTGGAAGCAGATGATATTCCTTTTACATGGTCAGATTCAAAGGTAAAGACATTTCATTTTATAAATCTATTGTTAAATTATACTGTGCTTACTTGTTTTTGAAACTCTATGGCATCTGTTGTGTTATTATAAGGAGATAATACCTTGAGCTTATCTACTGTACAAGACACAAGGCACCAATCACTCCTAAGGGATTTCATAAAGCTCTGGGTTCATTTATTAAGACTAGGCACATGGCAACAGTGATACATAGGTAGAAAGCTTGAAGGCATCAGAGCTGTGTGTGTGCTCTGCTCAAAGCAAAGTGAAACTAAGACTGGATCACATGACACATTTCCCTTCTAGTGATGTCATGCTGATATCCCTTAAAGGCATATTACATCAGCATCCAATGAAAATTTATCTATACAACCAATATTTCTGTTTAATAATTTAATTTCTATTAATATATACAAGAAGACAACAAACTTCAGATATGCTAATAAATTCCTTTACCCTCTATACCTCCATTTTCTCCTGATAAAGTAAATTGTGAATCTAATTTTAAAAAAATTGCTTCTAAGATATCAAAAGAAATAAAGCTATAATGAGAATGAATTTTCATTTAGCATCCTTGTTGTCTGAAGGACTTCAGGTTAAACTCACTAATCATGAAAACAGGGCTGCAATCTTCTGTCATTTTATTGTATAGATTGCTGTATGAGAGAAGTAAGAACCATAAACACTGTGAAGTGTTTCCTCATTTCAGAAATTTCAAAAGTGATCCCTCATTTATGTCTAAATCATTAAAGGACAACATGTTTTCAGGAATCTGAGACATGGTAAATTTAAAAATATTAAAACTCAAACTTGCTCACCATTGTGTTGGAATCCGATTGGAATAGCATTGGGAAAATAAACTCTTGTATTTTGACTAAATTTAACATCATATGATAACATTAAAAAGAATCATAATACCAATGTTTTCTATTTTAACTCTGTTTTTGTATTCATTAAGCTAAGCATTATTGGTGCTGGGGCAAGTTTACACTTTTTTGGCACCCAGTGTTAGTGTCAAGCACTTACAGGCCTGGTAAAACTCTGTTAAATACAGAGTAAAGCTCTCTCTGCAGTCCTAGCCTCAGAAGCCATTCCTTATTCCATCAATATATCACTTTCATTTCCCATGACAACCAGCCTTGATGCCTCTCTGGTTGATAACTTGGAGCTTAATATTCCTAGTTATGACATTTTCAGGAAAGATGGTGAGGAAAGAAATGGTGGTGGGCTGCAATGTTGATAAAGCTTCAATCACAAGGGCTAGAATACAAGGATGTTCCAGGGATTGCATTAAGTCAAAATCTATATGGAAGAGAATTTGTACAATTTTTAGTGTGTGTGTTACTGTTCACTAAACAGTGGAAATAGGAAAGGTCTCCACCTGTCTATTACCTAGAGACACATAGAAATATAGGGGGATTTTAACCTAACTCACCAGGTGGGAAACCCAAATGATCAGATGGATTCTACACCCTGCCCAATGGGGCCAATTTTAACCTATCCTGTCAATCGGGAAACAGATGGAATGGTGCAATGTTGATTTTGCGTCCTTCCCAAATTTACTCACTATTGAAGTTAATAAGCAATATTGGCCAGGGTGTAAAATCAGCATTGTGCCTCTCCCACGAGTTTCGCATCCAGTAATCAGCTTGACATCAGGTCTATCATATAAGTGTTTTCAACTGTCACAAGTTAGACTGGACTAAAGATAATGCTTGTGGTCAGAGTGAATGGGTTTTTGGAATGCATTCAGGACTACTTCCCAACAAAATCCAGCCCCACGTTTTAGGAAGGAGAGCATGCAGAAGAGATTTACGAGAAAGATACCAACAATGAGGGACTTCAGTTGTGTGGAGAAGCTGGGGTTGTTCTCCTTAAAGTAGGAAGGCTGAGGGGCTGAAAATCCAGAAGAAAGGGCAGGGGATGACATGCCCATTGCCTTCCTACTGCCATGGCATTCTGCCAGTGGCAGGGAATGTGCAGAACAGTCCTCCTGCCTAGAGGCTAATTGTGCCAACTGAGCAGCCAATTAAGAGCCTCTTCCTGCCACTACAAGCATTTTAACAGCGATGGATGGCCCCCCTGATGAATAGGGAAACCTCCTGGTGAATCTTTGCAGCCTCCCTATGGGCTTGGGGAGGTGGGAGGGTGTCGGGGGGTCTCCTAATCTGACACCCTGTGGTCCACAAGGGGGTCCCATGGCAGCAATGGCTACCAACACCACCCCCACCCCTGTCAAACCGCACCCCCCCGCCCACCCTCACCAACCAACCCCATATGCTTACTTAGGCCTGCTTAACTTGCCCTGGCAACCCCCAACCCCACTTACCTTGATCCAAGGGCATTGCTGATTCCATGGGCTGAGTGCAGTCCCAGCATTGGCCACTGCTTCTTGTGGCAGTGCTGAGACTGAAGAGCTGCTGGACTCTGATTGACCAGCAGCTCTTGGAAATGGGATCTCATCCCTTAAAGGGATGGGGGACCTTGACAGCTGCTCATTAGCTGCCTGAGGGACATAAAATCCAGTCGGGGCCCTCCGAAATGCCTGAGGTGGGGTTACCCTACCTTTCCGGCCTGTTGTCGAGGCAACTTCCTCCATGACAAAATCCAGCCCCGCATTTTAGGAAGGATGTCAACACCTTGGACAGCATGCATAAGAGTTTTACTAGAAAGGTACCAATGATAAGGGACTTCAGATTGTGGAGAAACTGGGGTTGCTCTCCTTAGAGTACTGAAGGTTAAGGGGAGATTTAAAAAGAGGTATCAAAATTATGAGGGTTTAATAGAGAAAAATAAGGGGAAACTGTCTCCACTGGCTAGTGAGTCAGTGATCAGAGGGCAAAGATTTAAGATACTAGACAAAGTAACCAGAGAGAAGATTAGATTTTCTTTTTTTATGCTGCAAGCTGTTCTGATCTGGAATCCACTGCCTAAAAGATTGTGGAAGCCAATTTACTAGTGCCTTTCTAAAGGAAATTGGAAATGTACTTGAATAGGAAGAATTTGCAAGGCTTTGGAGAAAGGGAAGGTGAGTGCAACTAACTGGATAACTCTTTCAAGAAGCTAACAGAGGCATGATGGGCCAAATGAGCTTCATCTGTGTTGTATGATTCTCTAATTATATGACTCTGAGAGCTTAAAGAGGATACAATGCCAGCTAGCTTATAATACAAATGAAATAGTATAGGTTTTTACAAGCTCCTAATATGTAAAATAATAGTTAAAGAAATGATAAGACTACTCAGGGATGAAAGAGTGAACCTAACGGTAAAGGATAAAGGTATGCCAAGGATATTACTTAAATAATTTGAATCTTTAATTTCAAATGATTTTAGAAGTGAGAATGCAGATGTACATGAGGGGGATATAGCACAATTATTTGGAGTAAATTTAGAAAAGGATTTGGTTCTTAAAAAAAAAATTAACAGAACTTGAAGTGGCTAAGTACCCATGCTCTGGTGGCCTGCATCCCTGGCTGAAAAGTTTCGGAGAATACACCAGAGGCTCAGGCCACAGTTTTTTCAATACTTCTTAAATAAACATACTGGGTGTGGGGGTGCGATTTTCCAGCTCCATCCACCCCGGATTGTCAATGGAATTTTGGCTGGGCCGCCGATTGCCCATGACGGGTCCCACCACAGCGGGGCCGGAAAATCCTGGCCATTGTGCCATGGCACTAGGAGGTAACCATCGTTCAAGAATGGTGAGAAAGGTAAACCAAGTAACCATAGACCAGTTAAACTAAAGTCAGTTGTGGTCAAACTCTTAATGGTAGATTTTAACTCTCACTGCTAGGTCAAAATTCCCAATTTTCCTTTCCATTCACTTCAGTGGATTTCTTTGCCTTCCTCAGCAATGCATACAATCTTTTACAGGCTTTTGAAATCCATTTTTGGTCTCACCCAATCAGGATTTTTTGATTTATCTCATCTGTTTTCCTATTCTTTTCAGCCATGGTAGTGTCCTGCACTGAGAGTCTTAAGAAGTTTGGTCGTTCACTTGGATTTCTCAATTTAAAAATTGGTGCAAGAATCTTAAGGATTCTTAAGTGACTACTAACAAAAAAAGAGTACTTTTTGCACATGTTAGCATGTATTATTCAGTCTATGTTCAGTTCTTGTTAAACCTTGCATTGCAAGAAGGAGAATCACAAGTCATTTGTGTTTTGTTCCAAAACAGTTATGTGCAAACGTAAAAAACACAAGCTTTCCAAGCACTAACTTGGGAGAAACTCTGCTGAATTTCTGGTACTCCCTGCTGAACGAAACTAACAGAAATATTCAAAATGCAAGATCATTGCTAGTGAGTAAAGTTGAAATGCTGGTGAGTTTCTATCCATTCTTTCACTTTTCCCCTCCTGAGCCATAAAATCAGAGTTCAAAATAGCTAGTAGACTGGCAAACGTTTCAGGCATTTGCAGTGCACTCACGCACCCCCACCTCTCCCTCATTCCTTCTACTTAACCTGGATTGAAGTTATATATGATTGCATGTTTATATCACTGATTTTATAGAAAAACTACTGATGAAAAATCTAATCCTTCAAATAAACTTAAGAAGGCCATTGCAAACAATGTAGCATCGTTGTAATGTGTTCCATGACTTGATAGTCAGGGTACTTACACCCATCCTACTGGAATGTGATCTGCATGGCATTACACAGATTATGCACTGTTTAAGTTAGCTCATGGGATAAGATGCAAGGTTTTCATAAATATGCATGGAACCAAACACAGAGATACTTTGTTTCTCAACTTTTTTAAAGTGATTGATCATTTCAAAGTGGTTGCTTGCTAGATTTCTATGTAGAAGCAAAACTTTTTTAAGAGCAATTTTGCAATGGGTACAAGTCAATGAAAGAACCTTTTTAAGAGAGAAGGGTAATGACTGAAATAGGGAATGAAGAGATAAAGAAACCTGGGTTGAGATTGCTGTAGTACTAAAAGATCCTACTGCCCTCAAAAAGTGAAGCCCTTATCTTCAATGTTTCAATTTGCTGCTGATTTATTCTACTGAACTGTTTTCCCTGGTATATGACATTTATTTTATATTTTGCATCAGTTTGCTCCTTTCCTGCAGGTGTTGACTTCTCCTCAATATCTCACCTAAGTCACCATTATTAATGTGTAAGTGACTGCTGGCAAACTGCCAAGAGCCAAACCCAGCCCTGCTCTCGTCTGACACCTCCATTTTGGCCCACTTTTAGCAGGGGCTACTGGATAGCAGTCAGGAACTGTGGCCAGTTTTCCCTTCTCTAGCACCTATTACAATTTAAACAATCTTATTGCCATCCAGACTGAGTTCAGATAACATGGTTCTAAGACAGGATCCTGCTCGAATGTTAACGTAGCTTTCTGTTCCTGATCTGATCATTTCCAACATTAGCCTGATTTTATTTCAGGTTTTCAGGATTTGTCTTTTGTTCTTTTCACCTCTGTGATAGTTTTTCTTTAAAATATTCAGTGTGCTGCTGTTTTCTTTTCACTTTTTTTATTTCTTTAATTCTATAGACAATACATGAAAAAGCATATGTGAACATTACAAAAATAATGCAGTAAAATTAGATTGAAGGTTCTGTGACAACTAGTAATGAGAGTTAACTAGATAAAAATGTTTCTTTTCATTGGTGTTGCAGATTTTAGCAAATTTAGTCCTTGAAAAGAAAGTGGATTTGAAATATGGGTATAACACTTAAATAATGAAGTACTTTCCTGCCACAGGCTATTGATGAAGCTCAGGCTGAATATCGAAGAAACAATGTACTGCCTGCTGTGGCTGCAGAAGAGTAGATCAAGGATCCAGCATCTTCATTGATAGCTTCCTCGAGCAGTAGCATAGCAAATAATGTCCAAAAAGGCAAAGGTGATGGAAAATATGGAGAAGACCTTTAAGAAAATAATTCAAGACCAGAACATTCTCAATGACACAAAATGAAAAGATTTGAAAGCTCCACCAAAAATAAGTAAAATCATACTTAACATAAAAGGGGTAAATATTTGCCTCAGGCAGTAGCGCTAAACAGGGTGTTGTTGTACCGCTTAATATTCCTTTCTGTTGAAGCCAGTGCAACTGAATATTGGGAAGGGAGGATAACAGGAGTGGAGGGGGGAGGCAGTGGCTGATACCATAACATCCATTTAGTACTATCTCTCAAGACAAATTTCTGCCCCTAAAGCCTCTTCAGAAGGCAATACACAGTAAATGAAAATATTTCATTCACAAACCACTATACTAGTTGATGGTATTTTTAGGGAACAAGATAATCATGAATTCAATATCCAATATATATTTGAGGGGGGGTGACTCGACCAAGTCCAAACTCAGTATTTCTTCCTCTTTTTCTAATGTTCAGTGCTATCTTTCTGGAGAGGGGAAGGTGGTGAATAATTTTGATAAGGCTTTAGAAAAGATACTAATAGCTATCTAATATACAAAATTACAGCTTGAAATTCTATTGGATTCTCTTTATCTCCTTCTGTAACTTTTGCAGAACATCAGCAGAACACCCTGGAGAAATTGCATAAATGGCCATTTTAGTGTTTACCCTGTCTCTCCAAAGATTCTGACCATCTCCCATTGGAAAACCCCTGGTAATTCTAGGCATATGTATCCAAGACGGTACTAGACTGTGCATCCTGCATAAGTGTTTTCAAATTAGTACATGATTTGCATACCAGAATTTTCAATTACTACTTTCAATTCTCCAGTCTGGAAATATTGAAAGACTGATTTAAGCTCACAGTTCATCTGCATCTTGTACGCATACATGGCCCAATTTATTTTCAAGTTGAATATTCTGTTTTCAGTAACAGATGTTTCTGATGATAATATACTGTTAAAACCCTGTGGAATAAGATATGCTGTGTGTCCTGCTCCTGGCAATACGAACAATTACTTCAGCTGACTACACCTGGTGAAAGTGATCTTTCCTCTAACTGTCACATATAGACAGAAGGCACTAATCTTTACTGAGCTCTAGACAGGGTCATTCTTTTCACTCACATTTCTAGAGGTGTTCAACTCACTGCTTTAAAAAGGAAAAGTAATGTGCTGCCTTTAGCTTCACTGAGAGAGTACAGGCAATAGATACTGTCCGTAAAGAGCAAGTAATTTGAACTGCATGAATTTATAATAAATGGTGAATAAACTTGTATTAAAATTAACTAAATTAATCTTATTAAAGCCTGAACAACAGTGCTGCATTTATCTTGCCAAAAAAAAGAACTAGAAATATTTTCTCAGGAATGCCATCCAAGAAGAATCGCTACCCACCTGTAAATAGTAATTGAACAGCAACCATGTTAACCATTTAAAGTCTACTGAGCAAATGAATTGTTCAGTTTATACATTTTCACTCTCGTTAGTTCAGGGTCTTTTCAAGAGTTACGGCTGCTGCTGACCCAATTGGGACCTATAATTTCCTCAGTGTGTGAGTTGAACTACCAGCATAATCTGAGTGGGCAGGGATTAGTGTGGGAAGAAAACGGGGTGACATAAACACTGATGCTGAAGGATGGGTGTCAATCAGTAATTGTAACTGCCCCTTGCAGACTGATG
Source organism: Cetorhinus maximus (assembly GCF_964194155.1). Taxonomy (NCBI): domain Eukaryota; kingdom Metazoa; phylum Chordata; class Chondrichthyes; order Lamniformes; family Cetorhinidae; genus Cetorhinus; species Cetorhinus maximus. The sequence goes on along the minus strand of NC_135885.1, from coordinate 61,546,140 downwards.
TGAGGTATACAGGACATTTCTTGGGCAGAAGTGGAGTCCACAAGCATAAGCCAGAATAATGATTTAACACATATTTGTCCCAGACAATCAGCCTTCCCAGAGAATCAGCCTTCCTGGAAAGGGATTTAATATGCTTTGATACTTGTTTTAGCACCATTTAACTACCTGGTCAAAAAATAAAATAACACTTTTTAAAAGTTTGTGGTTTGTGAATGGAATGTTTATAATTTTATTAATGAGCAACATTGCTTTTTAGACCAAAACAATTATATTCCTTTTGCTTCAGGCATTATTATCACACAGACCTTAAACCATTATTTTTAAATAATACACAGAATGGCAGCTACCATCTATGCTGAATACAGAAGACTTAAAATAAATTGAGTCTTAAACTATGAAACTAGATAATTTATAAAGATATCTTCAGTTATGATTCAGTATGCAGGTAGTGTCAAATCAGATTTCTTCATAATACAATAATCCATAATTTAATATTACTGGTGGAAAATTTAACTGTCTTGTTATTAATAATATGGAGAGCTGAATTCTACTCTGAATTTGATTTATAGAATAATACTGAAATTGCTTAACAAAAGTTGCGAGCTCACATTGGTTACTCCCTCTAATTTATCATTAAGAAACATTTATGTGATTTTTTTTTTGTGAACATAATCCCTGCTCATTTTTATTAATCATTTCACTGCAGAAGCCTTTATAGTGTAATAATGCCACAATAATTTGATCTTCTCTTTAAGCATTTTGTTAGCCATGTTCTTCAATTGCACACTTTAGATACGAAAAAAATTGAGTAAATGTTTTAAGGAGATATCATAGTGTATGTCATACCATCATGTAGTTTTGTAAACCCACTTAACTTATATATGTTCTTAACCTGCAAGAGTGTATCAAGACCAAAAGATCAAAATTCAGATATATTAAGTGTGTGTAATTAAAAGTAGCTCTAAAGAATTGTAATGTCACTCTATGGTGGAATAAGAGTTTATGATCCCATTTCCCCACACGGTGAACTTTTGATCCACCTCAATCCAATCAGGGGTACCTCCAAGCAGATACAAGGAACCTTTTCCATTATAAGACTGGGGAAATTCAAAAGCGAGTCAGCCCTGACCAGTTTCACACACCTCCTACTGACTGGTTTACATTGCAGCACTGTGAAAGTCTGTCTTTTCAGTTTTCCAACATTGCACAAGGGGGACCCAACAGAAAAGAGATTTAAAATATATAAAGCACAGTGGAACATTGGCAGGTGGTAACTTTACATACTATCACACTGATATTGCTAAATTGATTCCATATTTATTACTGTTTATTTTTGAGAATAAACGGATTATGTTCGAACTATATTAGCGAGACAGATAAACGGGGAAATATGGTCTTTCACAGGCTCAACTGATTTGCAATGGAACTGTCAACATTTATCCAATACATTCAATTCACTAACTGAGTTGGGTGGGTGGGTGGTGGGTGGCGGGGAAGGTTGATTTTGGTTGATGGTGTAAAGTGGGCACTATCACTTCAGCCACCTATTACAAATTTCTCTTGTTTGATGTCAATAAAAATGAAAATTGGGAGAAATGTATAATGGGACGTCTCAATCGATACTGCTCATTTGATGTCATCAGCCAAAGTCAAAATTAACCCCCGGTGTTTCTATTTTTCCCTTATTGGCTGCAAAGCAAAATTTGAAAACTAGTCTTAACTGCAGAAAGTTATTAGTGCCTGGAATGATCTTCTAAAAGTGTAAATTCAAAAACTTTAGAATCAATCAGCAGGCAGTTAGGTGCTGCTAATAGGGGACAGCAGGTTTCTGTGGACAGCTAAAATAAATGGGCTGCATATTTATCATTATAATTTATACATCTTATGCTCAGTACCCAGGAGGTCTGATTTAAAAGTACCCCACTCTTCATAGTCGGAAACAATGACAATGCAGAAAATATTTTCCAGCAGTCATGTAATTGTCATCAAGATATTTTGTGAGCCATGGGATTTGTAATTTATATAATATTTTTAGTTTCTTCTGTAATTTCCTTTACTTTCCAATAAAACTCTAAGAGAAAACACAGACCATGTTTCTTTTTGCACAAATGCACTCATATCATAATTAAAATCCAAAAAACTACAAAATTAAAACAGGTATACAATATCAGTTAGCAATCCAAAGTTCTTTGAATTTTGCTGACTCTAGTGTCCAGACATATTTTGACTTCATATCATTGCCATAGTCTGCTCCTGTATTAATGCTTTTCTTCCCCTCTCCTGAGGCAGCTGTGTGTCTGTTCCAAAAGGTGCTTGGTGAATCAAGCACCATTTGGAGGGTTATAATGGTATGGCTTCAAAAACAACACTTCTAATGGTGACAAAAATGGATTGCTCTGAGTAAATCAAAGGTTTTATTCATGTGGAAACTGGTGAAGGCAGTTCCTACTTTACAACAGTGACAACATTTTAAAAGTATTTTATTGGTTTCTAAAGACCTTTGGGACATCTTGAGGTTGCAACCAGCACTATAGAAAGAAGTATTTTTCTTTAAAAGCCAGAATGTTCAAACACTACTACTTAAGTATAACCAAATCATCTCTCCAGCCACATAAAATTTGTCCATGTATTTGTCAAATGACAAAGCATTGAAAGGATATTAGGACACCTTCAAGGTACCGACGCACAGTAGCAACAGTGTGTACTGACTACAAGATGCACAGCAGAAATTCACCAAGGCTCCTTCGACAGCACCTTCCAAACTCATGACCACTACCACCTAGAAGGACAAGGACAGCAGATAGATGGGAACACCACCACCACCTGGAAGCTGCCCTCCAAGTCACTCACCATCCTGACTTGGAAATATATCGCCGCTCCTTCACTGTCGCTGGGTCAAAATCCTGGAACTCCCTTCCTAACAACACTGTGGACGTACCTACACCACATGGACTGCAGCGGTTCAAGAAGGCAGCTCACCACCACCTTCTCAAGGGCAATTAGGGATGAGTAATAAAATGCTGGCCCAGCCAGTGAAGCCCACATCCCATGAATGAATGAAAAAAATTTCTAATTATCCCATCATAGCATTTAATATATGATGGGGTACCTGAGCTACCAGTTCTGGAAAATACTGTACCATATAATTCAAAAGAAGCACCCTGTAACATGGAAGCTTCATGCTACAATAACCTACAGATCTATGGAAAGAATCATGCTTGAAGCAGATGTGTCTTCAAATCATTGGGCAGTAGGTGGAAAAACTGTATGATAGTTTGTCTTGTGAAGTGAAGGTGGTGAAGCCATGACTCTTTTGATACGTACAAGTCCCTGAGTAGATACGTCCCACCTGTCTGATGGGCTGTTGCTACTGAAATTTTTGCCCTGTTTACCACAAATTCCTTTTCCTCATCTTACATATGCATTCAGACCTCAAGAGTACTGCACATCCTCATGTAAGGTATAACATGAGAATCGGTAGTAAACAAGAATAATGAGGGGAATTGATTATAATTGACAAGATGGAAAAGAAAGCAATGGAAGGCTGCGGAACAAAACCAACAAGAGCAGGGATCAAAATGTAGGAAAAGGTATGTAAGAGCACAAGCTCACCCCATCTTGGAAAAGTTCTTGAATACCTTCTGTCGTCTGAGAAATCTACTTTGGCAGGCAAGGTCCTGAGATTCCCATGGAGCCAATTCTTATGGACAAGGCTCACATTGTGGACCTAAAATCCTGTATGAGATCAATAATAATTATATTTACCCTATAATGTGCACGTGTGTGATAGTTATGATATGCAACATTTAAATTTGACTGTCAATCTGTATTTACATATGGCACCTCACACACATCATATGCAATACATGTCAAGCAGTTGTGCTACGTGTAGTGTGACATCCATAATCTGTAATTATGGGCGGAATCGCCCGTGCCTGCTGGAGTCAGGCATGCTCGGTGGTGTGAGCGGACAATATGGTGAGAAGGCCAAAAATCAGTTTCACAACGTCGTGAAGCCAGTTTGTGATCGTCCGCTCCTCCCTTAAATGGCAGGCTGCACTTCCTGCCACTGGACATCGGGAACCTCATTGCAATACATCTGCATATCATTATAAGCCCAGCCTGCCTAATTGTTCCTTCCCCCCACCATCCCCACCCCACCACTGGATTATCCACCCATGTGTTTCACAACAGCATATAAAAGGTGTGCACAGGCGGGCTGCACTTTGAAGGGAACTCGGAGGTGAGTGCACAGTAATGTTGCGCAGCACTTGCGAGGGTCACTTGTTGGGCCTCAAGGTTGAGGCACATTGTGGGGGAAGCAAGGGCTGCCCTGTTGAGGTGACTTGGGGGTGGGGGGGGGGCAAGGACTGCCCTGTGCTTGAGGTGACTTGGTTGGGGGGAAGGGCTGCCCTGCAGTTGAAGGTAGTGCACAAGCACATGCTGGGGGGAGGGGGGTGTGGTGTGGGTGAGGGAAGTGGCCACACGTTAGGGACACCTCGTGTAAAGTGACCATTGCTCTGCAGCTGATACAGTTCAGGTGCAGCCACATTGATGTGATTGGAGTCGGGCCTCTAGCTTCTCTGACAACTCAAGCAACGCAGAGGCATCAAAGTGCCACCAAGTGCTCCAGAGCTTTTCACCCCTTAGGCACAGACTGAAAACAAATGGGTACTTCAATGGATTGCAGAGCAGTCAGACGACTGGGCACGTTGTACAATCTCCTTGCTAAAGCTGGCCATGGAGCAGTCACTGGTGGAGGCACTCACAGCCCCTTGCAAGGTCATCATCCTGGTTTGGACCAGTCTCCCACATGGTTCAAGCTAACAGTGCAGCCTTGCAGTGTGGGTTAGGAGAATGCCTGTGCCTGAGCTGAAAGCATAGCATGCAGTCCAATGGGCAAAGCTGCCGCCAATCGGTCGGGTGGAGTGGGGCGGAGATGGGTGGGGTTTCAGGCAGTCATGCAGTGCACTAATCTCTGGTCATCCAAGTGATGGCCAGCAGTCTCTAGTATGTGTTAAGGGGCCTTCAGACTTAACCAAGACAGGTTCTTAGTACACTCATGCTAACCCACAAATCTCTCTCTCTTATCCTGCAGGAGGAGTATATCGGGATCATGGAGCCTGGCGAATTAGCTGTATGTCTCATGGTGTATAGAGAGCGAAGGCGGCTGAGAAGAGAGCGACTGAGGCGTCTGGCTGTGCCTCTGGAAGAAGAGGCGGCTGGGGCTCCCGCTCATGCCACCAAAGAGCCACAGCAAGCAGTCGCTGGTTGGTGCCTAGCTATATCCAGGGTCTATAGGTGCCGCCTTTCATTCCTGCAGATGACCGTGAACCGGTGTCACAGAAGACTGTGAATGCCTAGGGAACTGGTCAGTCACATCTGCCAGCTACTGCAGGATTTGACGCCACAGGGACATGGAGGGCATCCACTGCCAGTGGCCATGAAAGTGACCGCAGTGCTCAATTTTGATGCCATTGGCTCCTTTCAGGACTCCACAGGTGACCTCTGTGGGATATCGCAAGCCTCCACCCACAAATGCAACCATGAGGTCACAGATGCCATCTTCACGAGGGCACACAACTTGTGCATTTTGCCCGGAACCAGGACAGCCAAGATGCAAGAGTGATTGGATTTGCCCAGATCTCGGGTTTCTCACAGGTGCAGGGCGCCATCGCCTGCGCTCATGTGGTGCTCAGATCTCTGTCACAACATGTGGTCAACTATGTCAACTGCAAGGGGTTCCTTTCGCTGAATGTGCAGCTGGTGTGCAACCACCACAAACACACCCTGCAGGTCTGTGCTCGGTTTCCAGGGAGTGTGCACAACTCCGACATTCTCAGTCGGTCACAGATCCCTTAAGTCTTCCAGGGTCCACAGCAGTTGCAGGGATGGCTCCTTCAGGGACAAGGGCTACCCGCAGAGGACATGGCTGATGACACCCGTGCGGCGGCCTCAGGCTACAGCAGAGCGAAGGTATAACAAGGCTCATGCTGCAACTCGCAACTTGGTGAAGCAAACCATCGGGATGCTGAAAATGAAGTTCCGGTGCCTGGACCGGTCTGGGTGGAGCCCTGCAATATAGTCCACAGAGGGTGTCATGCATTGTCGCTATCTTCTGCGCCCTTTACAACCTGGCGCAGCAACAGGGAGAAGAGCTGGCTGAGGATGAGATGGAGGAGCTGGAGCTCTCCTCCGATGAGGAGGACACCAATGGGGATGAGGGTGAGGAGGTCCTCAAAGGTGACTGGAATGAGGCCATACGAGGTAGGCGCGCTCAGGAGGCCCTCACAGCTGCTAGATTTATGGAGGATGATGATGACTTGCAGTGAGGAGACACCATAGATCCTCACATTGCATCTATGAATGTTTGGCTCCAGTCTGGTTTATGGCAGCGCACATACCCTCTGTGATAATGATCCTGTCATGGAGACCCAGTGGAGGCCCTAATAGTTGCTCAATTGCAGGAAAATGATGACGACATGCAGTGAGGACACTCCATAGATCTTCGCATAGCCTCTGAGAATGTCTGACTCCTGTCTGGCCAAGGGCAGCTCGCTTGCGCTCCATGATCAGGGTCATATCATAGAGACGCAGCCATGAAACTTTAAAAGCATCTGATCCTTTGTCCGCCTTCAGCACCTGACCCCTTCAGGAACACAGCGTCATTGGTCACAGATGCTGAAGAGATGGGGGCCAGGACCACCTTAAAGGCGCAGAACTCTGTAACGCCTGCCCACTACATTCTGGCAGTAATGACAAGCAATGGCGAGGTGCTATCATCAGTAATGTGTCCAGTGAGTGTGAGGCTGGACCATCACTTTGGTTTGAAGGCTACACAAAGCACAGGGAAGAGGCCCTGGACTGAGACACCTGCCTTTATCTTGTGCAGAAAGGTTTCACATCTGAGTGACACGAAGATTGCTCATCAGAACAAGGAGCCATAGGCAGGGAGATATTCTTGGGAGTTTATTGACAATAGTGAACATTATGTACAAGTGATTAACATCCCTACCCACGCTGTGCAACTACATCTTCTTAACTTTCCTGACTCTGCCACTACGTCTTGGTATTCCCTGGACATCCACAGTGGAGGTGGAGGCAGCCTGTCTGTGATGACCTTGGCGGGCATCCTCTAAAGGGCCGAGATCTGAAGAGCCCCAGTCTGCTTCCGAGGTCCTGTTGTGTGGCAGTGGCACCCTCCTCGGCCTGTGAAGCTGGAGCTGCTAAGGTCACAGGAAAAGGGGATTCGGATGGGCCGGTCACTCTCCGGGTCACCTAGATGGATGGCCCCGCAGGAGGGGTACACCAGCTAATTCTCCTCCCTATGGGTGCCCAAGAGCCCCTGGCTGACTCCTTGAGGAGGAGGGGTAACTGGAGTGAGTTCGAGCTGCCCCACAACCCTCTCACATACAAACTGTTGGAGGCCAACTATGGCGTAAGTGATGGGGTTTAGCCCGTGCAGCATTACAGGACCGATGTCCGGGTCTCCATGGCAGCCCCCCTCCTACCAGTGTTGAGCTTGGTGCGTTGCTGTGCTGGCTCTATTACCTCAGCCTGAACGTAGACAGACTTCTCCATCATGCCTTGCAATCTGAGGAGAGCAGCAGACATCCCTTCCTGATGTTTCCGAGCTTGCCTTTGCAGCTCCAGCAACTGTGACGTGACCGAGGCCAGAAGCTCATCATCTTCCTCAGATTCAGTACATTTCCGGCCCCCAGCAGTCCTTTGAGTGCTGGACACCTGGGAAGTCTCTGTCACTGCCTTATGTGGATCAGACAGTGTGATGTGCTCACCAGATTGTGATTCTGAGGCTACTGTAAAGCTAGGTCCCACCAAGGCATGTGTCGCTGGGTTAGTGAAGGGTGTGGGTGAGCACTGTGACAGGACTTCAAGGAGAGTGCCTCCAGATTCCTCTTCAGAGGTTTCTTCAGGGCTTGATTGGAGGCCCTGGGTCGTGGACTGCATCGGCTGTTTCCCAGATGTGCCAGCTGAAGCAAGGGGAGATAATTAGCGCATGGCAGTGGCCTGTGAAACAGGACACATCAGTCACTGTATGGTTGGCTGATGGATGTTGCATTGCTGCACCCCTGCTTGGTAGAGCACCGCCGACCTCACTGTCAGCACTGGAACGGTCCAGGTCCTCACCAGCCAGCTGGATGGCTTTGGTTTCAAAGTCTGTGAGGACCTTGATTTCAGGTATTCCTCCACCAGTCTGCAACTTCTCCCTCTTGTGTGCCAGCTTGTTCTGCATGAATAGAGACAGAGAGTGTATGCAGGACGCCTGTCAGACCAGATGATCAGTATGCCTAGCCTATGTGGGTGGTGAATGGTCCCAAGGATGGGATGAGGACAATGAAGGTGTGTGTGAGAGAGTGAATGATGATGTCCCTGGAACCGGCAGTGAGTGAGGGCCTTGTGGATGGGTAATGGGTTTGTGAGTGTGTGAATTGAGAGTGATGAGGAGTGACTTACCTTGGTGGAACGGAGGAGATCGTTCATTCTCTTGCGGCACTTGGTGGCTATCCTCTTTTGAAGGGCTTTTGGGCGCTGACCACCGCCTCCCAACCCGGACTAGTGAGGTTGGTGCCCATCCTCCGGCCAGAGCAGGGTATAGGACATCACAGCAAGCCTCCACTGCCTCCGAAAGATGCCCGAAGGATGCATCATCGATCCTGGGGGCCGCAATCTTTTTGCCTTTAGGGCCGTGTCTTGTTTGCATCAATCATGGGCTGGAAGCACTGAGATGTGCGCGCGTGACTGGACTTTAAATATGGCGCGAGGCATGCTGAAGCAGCGAGGTAATGGCGTGGCGGGCGAATGAGAGCACGCCTGCCATGGAAATGGCGTGTTTCCCGGGAATGCATAATTAATGCAGCAGGTTTGGGAGATACAGCGTGAAAAGCTGCCATTGTAGCCAGCGGGTAAAACGTCATTTTACCTGCCCGGTACCACACTTCGTGAAAATCTGAGACGATTCTGCCCTATGTGTCGGATTAATGCATGATAATCATGATTTGCAACATGTAAGGATGACACTCAGAACTTAAAACATGAATATTGTATAGTACATGCGTAATTGTCATAATGCACAAAGTGTGAGTGTGTAGCTGGTATGTGTAACATCCATGATGTAATCACTATGTATATGACATATATGTGTGCTTCGATGCATGCATGGTATATGTGTGTGAGAGAAAAAGAGACACCCTTAATGCAGAACATTTGGGAATGTTAGATCAACCCATCTTCAAAAGAATAAATCTTGGATACAGTCAAAATAAATTTTCAAAATGTTTGTTCTAGCTGCAAAACTGTATTTGCCCACAGGCATGTTTAGACTTTAAACATATTCGGACATGACCTCAGCCTCATGCCTTTTTTTATTTTCTCTTTTTTTTCTTTCTATTGCTTAGATATCTAAGCATAAGTAATACTTATAGCATATGCAAAAAATCTAAAAAAAATACAACTGCGGCCTGTCAATGAGAGTGTTGTTTGATCCCTGTTGCTTATGTCCTGTGGAGCACATTAACCTCATCCTATAGCACGAGGTCATTATATTTACATAATATGACAGTGTGTAGGGCTTGAAGCGCTCGAAGTTCCACAGGAAGTTGGGGATCGGAATGTCAGATGCCAATAATGCTGGAACGGCCTGTTGATTACTGCCAACTTCTTTCTGAACTACAGTCATTGGGGACTTAAGTTTCCTTGCAGGATTTTGTTGGTGAAGGCCAAAAAACAAAGGAAACAAGGAAGGATGATTTGATTTTCTTCTGATTCAGGCACTTCAATTACATTATGTGACATCCCCTTATTTAGAGCATTTCTAGGGCCTTAGTAAACCTTACATGTTTTGTGGGTTCTCAGTGCTCAAAGCACTAGATGGCTGCATTAGGGTGCATCAGATGCAGCATAGGCCCCAGCCTCTACATCTGACAATATGAGAAGCTAGCACAGGAAGAGAAGTAGGCTATTCAGTCCCTAAAATTTGTTCTGCTATTCAGTTAGATTACAGTTGATCTTTATTTTAACTCCATCTACCCACCTTGGTTCTGTAACCCTTAATACCCTTGTCTAACAAAAATGGATCAGCAAAATCACACCGAATGTGGATCAGCACAATGGACACTAACCATTGAGTTAACAGCTGCAATGCACCATTGACTTGGTCCAGCAATTTATCTTTGATTATGCTGATGGCAAGTCTTTGTTGTTACAGAAAAGTAGTTACTTACATTCTCACATATGATGCTTCAAAGTCTGCTGTTCACCATGTCCACACTGATAGCAAACATAGTTACTAGATGCCAGCGTTTTTTGAACTTAACCTCTATTGTACTAATCCATTTTTTGAAATATAGAATGCTAGTGTATAACAAAAAATTAAAATAAGATCAAAAGCCCCAATTGGGTAGTAACTAGCAATTCAATGAGCATAATTATAGAATGCATTGTTCCAAATAAAATAATACATGAAATATACTAATTGTTATTGCAAACTAACTCAAATGAATATGACTTGCTCAAGTCTGACTATGTAAATAAGCTTGTACTTTGCATTATCAAAAATACACCAATGCAATACTGATCAGTACTTAGTATGATGACAATAACTGTGTATGTGTTGGGTGTGATAATAAGAAAGATACTTTCGAAGGAAAATAGCTGATAAACCTGCCAAGTATCATTGGATTAAAATGCTAATAAATGTATTTTGTAACTCTCTCACAATGCAGCCCCAGAAACTTAAGGCCAATAATAAATAGGTAATGTCAAAAGAAACTCCTCAAAGAAACATCATTAATTCGAGAACACCAGTGTTTGTGCAGCTTTTGTCATTCAGCAATGTGAAAAAAAGTATCAAACATGCTCCAAACAATTGAGCCTGTCCAGTGTGCATTGTTGGTTTATTTCATATTTACAAAACAGTCTAGTTTGCGTTCCATAAGGTGGTGAATGCCAGTGCTGGGGACTAGGAATGTCCCACTCCCAGGGCTCAGCTTCGCTTCAGCACCAAAACTCAACCAGATGCACAGCAAAACTTCCTTTGCACCAATAATAAACCTTAGCCTCAGAATAGCATTCCTCATTGCAGCTGTGGCATCTTTTCATTCCTGACACTAGCCACCTTCGTGGCCTTTTTGACGGTGGCTTTTGGTTTATTGTCAAAATGTGTGCAATTTTATGCTGTGAATTTATATCCATCATGAACTAAGTTGAGATTTAAGGCTTGATTCAGTGTTGAGAGCTCCCAGTGATGTCAGGAAATGACAGACCCACAGCTTATTATTGTCCCCCAATGTCTAGCTACGGCGGAAGCAGAGCATGATACATTTTGCTAACTGCTTTAGCTGCCTCTTTAAGAAAACTGACCCAAAGCATCTTCATTTATAGTCTTCAGCATTTCACCCACTACCATCAATGACCATCTTTTGCAGTGGTGTTTGCTACGATCCCCATAGATTCAATTTCTCAGTGACCAACTTAAAGGAATCACACAACAATATTTCAAGTTTTAAGACTATTACTGTAACAAATGAACAAATTAACATCGAACCATAACTGAGTAGGCAACTAATATTCTAAATAGTAGAAAAGATTTCCTTTATTAGTTTCTTAACATGACTAATAACCCCACGCCACATTTATACATGACTCCATACTCTCAGTAGGAACCAGTCTAAAGATTCCCAGTTCCCAATGGGCTCGCTTCTCCCCATTTTGCTGAGTTATAAGTCGAAAACCATGTCCCTCAGTCTTCTGAGGTTTCCCCTAACTGACTTCTGGCAGCAAGGCCCGCACTGGTGATTCCTTTTCCTGGCCACGTCAGAGAAAACCTTCCAGTATCGTTAAATCTCTGCAGGTTGCATATCCTCAGCCAGAGGACAAGCACCCACCAGCATTCTGCCTGGTAGCTAACAGAGAACAGACTTTTTCCCTACTCTCTGCAATAACTGCTGCTTTCCCTTTACTATTTTACGCTCAAGCATGTCGGACGCACATCTGCACGCTTGAGTGCAAAATAGCACCCGATAGCGTTGGGTGAGTGTCCCGATGTCATCGTGCACTTGTGCGAAACTTTGCTCGGTGGGTGCAAGCGGGAGTCAAAGGCTTTCCCGCCATCATTTATGAGGCCAATTAAAGCTGTTAAAAAGGCAATTAAGCTATATTTTACATTGCTTGTGCGATTTTGCGCTCACCACATGGACAAAATGGGCAGGTGAGCAGCCGAAAATTTCAAAAACCTCATCCAAGGGTGGGATAAAAGGAGTCAGCAGCATTGCCAGTGTGAGTAGTGTGGAGTTTTGCAGATGAGTTTGCTGCTGGTTGCTTATTGGTACTTGGCAGCTTCTTCTCTGTTCGGGGCTTCATTCTTAGCATTTCCAGGCTTCATTTCAGGACTTATTGATGGCTGCAAGGCGCTTGGAGGGGTCAGACGATATGGACCTTTCCAGGTATCAGACAGCTTTACGTGACCCTGGTAATGAGGATTGTGGTCTCTGCTGGTGGCCCCTCCTCTGACAGGGAACAGAGGGGCAGAAGGGAAAGGAGGCCAGGTAAGCCAATGCAGCCTCCAGGGGAGGGACCTGTGGGAGGGGAGGCGCAGGCACAAGGGGTGCAGGGCCAACAGGAAGTCCAAGGCAAAAGGAGCCGCAGAAGACGCCACTTCCTGCTGCCAGGGTTTACAGGCAGTGATGCATCTCTTTCAAAATCTCTGAGGTGCAATGCCAAAGGAGGCTCCGCCTCTCAAGGGAGACAGTGACCTCCATTTGTCAGATGATTGGGCCTGAGATCAGCTCTGACTGTGTGGGTGGATACCCCAATGCCAGTGGCTCTGAAGGTCACAGTGACCCTCAACTTCTATGCCTCCAGCTCTTTCCAGGGCTCAGTGGGGGATCTGTGCGGAGTCTCCTAATCAGCTGTCCACAGTTGCATCAAGCTGGTGACAGAAGCTCTGTTCAGGCGGGTACTGGCCTTTGTTCTTTACCGTACGGACGAGGCCAGCCGGGCTGAGCGAGCCAGAGGCTTTGCAGCGATTCCCCCAAATAAAAGGGTCATTTCAGACATCTGGGATGGTGGCAGCAGCCCTGGCTTGAGGTGGAAGCAGATCTTTGGTAGCCTAGCTGAAGGAGTGTTGGATCAAGGCATCCCTGGTGTCCCTTCTTCCCTGTAGGTTACTGAGGTCTGGCTCCACACCCCCAGCTGGGTACCCCTGCGTCCAGGGTGTCATCGACACACACAGGTGGCCATCAACGTGCCAGCAGGTGAGCCCGGTGCCTTCGTCAACAGGAAGGGCTTCCACTCCATGAACGTGCAGATAGTGTGTGACCACACGATGCAGATTCTGCAAGTCTGTGCAAGGTACCCTAGCAGCTCCCATGACGCTTACATCCTCAGACACTCCGAGGTGCCGAGGCTCTTCAGTGCCCCAGCCCGACTGGATGGATGGCTGCTGGGTGACAAGTGCTATCCATTGAAGAGGTGGCTCATGACGCCTCTCCGCCATCCAAGAACAGAGTCAGAGCAGCGTTGCAACAGGAGTCATGCCTCCACAAGGGCGGTGGTAGAGAGGACAATAGGTCTTCTCAAGATGCGCTTCCAATGCCTGGACTGTTCATGGGGTGCACTATAATACCTCCAGACTGGGTGTCACTGATCGTGGTTGCATGCTGCGCTCTCTGGCACTGGCAAGGGGGGACCCACTGGAGGAAGAGGTTCTTGATGCAGCTGCACAGGCCACAGGTGATGAATCCAGTAGTGACTCAGAAGAGGGACACGGTGAGGAGAAGGCTGAGGGCATTGAGCCAGACCTCGGTAACCTCCAGGGATGTAGGGACACCAGGAATGCCTTGATCCAACCTCCTTCAGCTAGGCTGCCAAAGATCTACTTCCACCTCATGCCAGGATTGCCGCCTCCATCCCGGATATCTGAAATGGCTCTTTCATTTGCACACAAGTTCACTCAGTGCCTGTGAAATAAAGTATCGAGCCACTCACATCCAGCATTACATACTGACGTACTCTGCACCAGAAAGAAAAAAGGTGAAGCATGCTCAGGCCATCAGAACCAAAGCAAATTTAAAGCTATTGTCACATTGAATGCAGAATGGCATTACCATTACTGGTGTTGATGCCCACACCAGCCGACATATAAGCCAAACATAAATGAACAGAAAATCACCATAAACTGTCCCTCTTGAGCTCATGGTACCTTTAACTTACACTTCCGCGTGCTACGTCTTGGTGCCCCCCCACTCGCTGGCACCAGCATTGGAGACAGCCTGCTGACTCTGCTGTTTTGTTGACCTTGATGACCTTGGCAGTCGTCGTCTGGCCAGAGGAGCCTGTGCTGGCCCCGCCTAGGAGGGAGCGGCCAGTGCCACAGCTGGCATCTCCCTAGTCATCGCCGCCTTATCAGATGCCATGGTCACTGGCGGAGGGGCAGAGGAGCTACTGCCATCATCCAGAGTGCCCTGAGAGGAGCCTGCAGAGACAACAAGCAACTCAGGCGCTAACATGAGATCGCTCTGGACCTCCCTGCTCATCATTGATAGACGGGACATAGCTGGGATACTGGGTGCCTCATCCATCTCCCACATTGACACTGACCACCTGAGGTCATTGTCTGTGTGAGGGCTTGCAGGTCCGAGCGCAACCCCAGGAACCCCTCATTCTGACCCTTGAGCTGCCTCTCCATGAGAGTCGCCACTCTCTCAATGGAGGAGGCAGTGCGCTTGGCCATGAGGGCCAATGCAGTGCTCATGCTCAGCATGGACTCATCCACAATGGAGACCATGGCACGCAGACCCTCATGAATCTCCGCCAGATCCTCCCGCACATCCTGTTGGACATCCAGCATCTGTCGCTAAGGGATGACTCCAGAGGCTCATCATCTGCCTTCGACCCAACATTGCCTTGGTCCCCTGCAGTCCTCCAACTGCCGGTGCCCTGGGTACTCTCTGCTTCCGTCTGCACCTTAAGCGAGTGTGAAGTGCCTTCACCAATATGCACCGACATTCTAGCCACCGATCTAATGCCCACCGAAGTGCTGGTAACTGCACTGGTGCTCGGTTCAGAGAGCAGGTATGTCACAGGTGCAAATGAAGCCTGGTGGTCCTCCGGCGTCAGGGGTGGCCCTTCAGGGTTTACAGAGCGAGTGCGTGCTGGCGAACCTAAAAGGGAGAACAAGGATATGTCATTAGTTAAAGTCATCACACTGTCACAGTGCATGCCAGGCACCCTGGTGGGGCAATGGAGATCTGCATCACGGTGCCATCGTCTTCCAATGATCAATGGGGACTCCAGGTTCAAGGCTCACATCAATGAAGAGACGACACTAGAATGGTTGCACAATCTGAAACTCTCATCTCTGTGCACTATGTTCTTACCTTCGCCTGGCATTCCTACCACTCCATGCCCGATTTCACGTGGAGCGTGCCGGTTCTCCAGCTCAAGGGCGACCTGCTTGATCCTGGTGAGCAGCAGCAGATTGGGCGAGCCTCCTCCTGTCTGTGATCTCTCCAACTGGTTATAGCTAATCTTCCTGAAAGAACAGAGGAGCATTGATTAGTCCATTCCCTACCTGCAGCACCACTGAAGTCTGGCCAACCCCACCTGAGGAACACCTAGCAGGGCACATCCGAGTCATGGCCCTCGAGCCGCAAGGCACTCAGCCCAAGCAGCCAGGGCTCACCCCGTTGGCCAGCTCCGGCATCACTGACAGTTGACACTCAGACTCTAGTGCCCCTGAGGTCCACAGGGGGATGCCCACACCTTAACACTTCTGCACACTGCCCAACATGGTACTCACCCTTCCTGAGCGCAGCAGGTTATTGAATCTCTTCTGACCCTGCACCCATGTGGGCCGCACCATGTCATGGCTGCTAACCAGCGCTGCAGCCTCCTCCCATCCCCTCTTTGTGAGGTGCGATGGCCTCCTCCTCCCATCTCTGCAGACAAGGGTGTCCCTCCTGGCAGCCATCTCCTCCAGGAGGACAGCGAGGCACTCATCCAAAAAGTGGAGGGCGAGTGCCCACCCGACTTGTCCTCCCACCTGCTGTGTCCAGCCGCACTCGACTCCGCCGTTTGAATGTTGAAGACGCAGAGGAGACATTCTTCCATGGCAGCCTTCCAGGGGCTGCCTGGGCCATTTTTAAACCAGCCACCGGGTCGCCATTGGACCCGACGGCTGACAGGCACCCACCCCTTCCTGACCAATGCGGAGTCACGTTTCACACTAGGCGGGCCTTAATTGGCCTGCCAGTGTGAAATCACGGTCGGGGGGCCAATCGCAGGCGGCAGGCTATTTGCCGGTCTCTCCCGGGCCGACCCACTGCGCCTGCTCACCGACCTCAAAACTCTGGCCCATGTCTCCCTCTCTCTCCTTCTGTGTCCAGGGTTTTTTAAATGAGACTGGCTAAGAGTCTTAAAGTTTACCCAAGGGAAAGCCAGCTGCTTTGTCCTTTGTTTTCAGGTGTTTAATGCTGGCAGGTGGATTTCAATAGAACTGGACCTGGGCTTCCCTATCCTCATGGTAACCAGGCCACACAGGCTTATAGTTAGGAAACACTAGTAGCAGGTCACATTCCCTTATCATTACTCCATTTTACCTTGGCTTAAAGAGACAGTACAAAACATAATCATCTTATTACATACTGCATTATTCTACACAATCATAAAGAGTCATTTAGGTTTTCATCTTGCACTCATCTGGACAGCTATAAGAATGCCAAATTTCAAATGTTCACAACAAGTTGTGCTGCAGGAGAAAAGAGTGCTGATTGGTTGGCAAGTCAATTTTGATTCCCAAGGTGTTGCCACGGAGAAAGCAACAGGGAAGTATAGAATCCCCAAGCTCCCAGGTAATTCAAAAAAAAGCACAAGGTTTGAACATATTCCTTTTTTTAACTTAATTCTTTCATGGGGTGTGGGTATCGCTGTCAAGGCCAGCATTTGTTGCCCATCCCTAATTGCCTTGAACTGATCAGTTCACGAGGCCATTTCAGAGGGTAGTTAAAAATCAACAACATTATTGCGGATCTGGAGTCACACGTAGGCCCGACCAGGTTTTTTTTATTCATTCATTCACGGGATGTGCGCTTCGCTGGCTGGGCCAGCATTTATTGCCCATCCCTAGTTGCCCTTGAGAAGGTGGTTGTGAGCTGCTTTCTTGAACTGCGGCAGCCCATGTGGTGTAGGTACATCCACAGTGCTGTTAGGGAAGGAGTTCCAGGATTTTGACCCAGCGACAGTGAAGGAATGGCGATATATTCCCAAGTCAGGATGGAGTGACTTGGAGGGGAACTACCAGGTGGTGGTGTTCCCAAATCTCTGCTACCCTTGTCCTTCTAGATGGTAGTGGTCGTGGATTTGGAAGGTGCTGTTTATGGAGCCTTAGTGAACTCCTGCAGTGTATCTTGTAGAAAGTACACACTGCTGCCATTATGCGTCAGTGGTGGAGGGAGTGAATGTTTGTGGATGTGGTGCCAATCAAGCAGGCTGCTTTTCTTGGACAGTGTCAAATTTCTTGATTGCTGTAGGAGCTGCACTCATCCAGGCAAGTGGGGAGTATTCCATCACACTCCTGACTTGCACCTTGTAGATGCTGGACAGGCTTTTGGGAGCCAGGAGATGAGTTACTCATTGCACGATTCCTAGCCTCTGACCTGCTCTTGTAGCCTCAGTATTTATATGGACAGCAGATTTCCTTCCCTAAAGGACACTGGCAAACCACGTGGGTTTTTACAACAACCAATGACAGTTTCATGGTTACCATTACTGGAGACTAGTTTTCAATTCCAGAATTTATTAATTGAGTTTAAACTGCACCAGTTGCCATGGTGGGATTTGAACCCATGTCCCAAAGCATTCGCCTGGGCATCTGGATTAGTACTCCAGTGACATTACCACTATCTCCTTTTTTTGCAGAGAATGGGTTCTTGCATATGAGTGTATGTCGCTATTAGCAAGCATAAATGAGCCATGTTATGACCTCGACTGATTAATTGAACAACCAATTTAAGACAATCAGTCAAGCTCATATCGTGGTTCATTTATGCTTGCTAGAAGTGATATACATTCATATGCAGGAATCCGTTCTCTTCAAACAGAAGGAATATGTTCAAGCCTTGCGCCTTTTTGAATTACCCAGGAGCTTAGGGAGCAGAGAATTCTTTGTTGCTTTCTCCATAGCAATGCCTCAGCCAATCAAAGTCAACTTGCTAAATAATCACAAAAGTCTTTCTCAGTGAAAGCTATAAATCAAGAACAAAATAGTCTTGAAGCAATTCAGTGATGTTTTGAACAATATCAATGTGTTTTGCCAATGTGCTTTGTGCTGATGGATTGTGTGTGATACACCTAACTTACAACTTCTTCCAAATGAGTCCCCAGTAGCAAGAAACAGGCATTTTTGTCTGCAAAGTTCACTGTCAGCCAGCCAAGATTTGTGCAGCAACAGCAAAAATTTGAAAAGTTACTTACCTCCTTACACACAACAGTGGTGAACCTGGACTGAGTAACCTGGAGGAGGCTTTCTCTCAGCTGTTTCGCCATCTCCTATGAGTAATGCCATTGAGGGCCTGGCTGTACAAAGTCTGTTGTTCAGTACACTGGAGCACCAGTGGAATCTGTAGGAAGACAAGTACACAGTTTATTGGCCTACTAACACCATCTCATGAATGCTCACACTGCTACTTTGGTGATTCTAAGGTCCAAAAAGTAGGCATTATTAACTTTAATTCACTTTAGGAAAATTTACAGAAACCACAAAGGAGATTTTGAGAGAATTAGCCCACATCCACTGTTCAACACTCAGATGGATTGGTGGGTATGCTGAGGAGATGCTGTCCAGCAGTGATGTGTGCAGTAGCACAGGAGCAGCCACTCTATAGCCATCTCAGGACTGCATCTGTGTAATCACCTGGTCCTGCATACTTCCTGGTAGGTACCTCTGAATCCAAGAACGCACAGTGAATTCAGCAAAAGACATTCCTGGTAGATGACTATCATTACTCCATCAACCAGGAGGATCTCATAATAACAAGCCAACACAGGAACTGACAAACAACAGTTGACAACATACATGAATTGATCTCTCCCAAAAACACCCACCCTCCTACATGCATTAAAATGTAAAGTAAAATTAATTTACTTTCATTACAGGGCTAATTTTATAAAATGATGCCCCTGACATGAATCCTCACCTGTCAGGAACACATATCAGGAACTGGGCCACATGGCCTCCATGCTTACAGTTTTTCATCCATTAAAATTGAAAATCATGGGGAATATATAAGCAAATTCCTGATGTATGTTCTATATCAAGAGCATAGTTTTGTAAAATTATCCTTTTACGTTGCAATTGGTTTCACAGAAAAGAAAATATCAGCTGACTAAAAGTAAAGCAAAGTGATCGGGTAATTAGTAACAAATGGCAATGTCGAATTACAGAGTTCAGTGGAAGAAGAAGCCAGGAACCACTCCTGCATCTGTCTCACTGACTGCAATGACTAGTCTGCTATAGATAGTTTTTCTGAACCATGCTCTCCTAGTTTGCTCTTCACCCAAGTTCATTGTGAGGCTTCCTCATGTAAACATTGTACAACAGGCAATTATACTTTTCCTTGCCTTCTCTTGGCCAAGCGATAGATTTTGCAGTCCCAGCACTTTGGTGATGGGTCCCACGTACAATGGATAACATGCACATTCATGATCTAAATTCCCGATTCGCTTAAACTACTGGGGCCAGCCTAATTAAATATGCAGTCTAAGCTCTTGGCGTTGTGCCTACCATTGGGAGCTGGCACAGTCAGTAAATTTTCAGCTGTTGCTCCATCTATGTAAAAGGCTGCAGCAACCACTTAAGAGGTAAAGTGGCCAAATGTGAATGGCACAGAGTTTATGGCTGGTAAAGGATTATGGGTGACAAATCATCTTTGGCAAAATAATCCACCCCAAAAATGTTAAGGTGGGAAAAGGAGTCTTTGGTAATGGAGCTGTGCAGGCCTCAAGTCTTCTGTCTTTTGGGGAATTAGAGGTGCTACCATTTGAGGTAAGTTCAGGAAAGCCCTGCCTCCTCTAGCCACTCACCTAGAAGACAATGGGCTGAATTTTTCTGTCGGCGAGCAGGGGGCGGGGCCCACTCGCCAATGGCAAAGTGATGCGGGATGACGTAGGGGGATCCCCCCCACGTAATCCCACCCCATTTAAATCTTCAGGAAGGTGGGGGCACAGCGAGATCAGCTGTCTGCCCGCCGACCTGTCAGTGGTTAATTGAGGCCATTGACAGGATAATTAAAACAATTAAAGGCCCTGCCCGTCCAACCTTAAGGCTGGCGGGCAGGCCAGGAGCCCCAGCGGGCTTCTGAAAAAACATGAAACCTCATCCACCAGCGGAATGAGGTTTCATGCAGGGGTTTAAAAAGTTTATTAAAGTTTGAGTGAAATTTATTAACATGTCCCATCTCGTGTGACATTGTCACATGAGGGAGACATGTTAAGGATTTTTAAATTTTTCTATTTTTAATGTTTGAAAAACTTTCAGCGATCTCCCTGAGGCAGCACTTAGCCTCAGGGAGATGTGCGCTCTTTTGTGCGCACATGCGAAAGAGCGCACTCTTGTATTTGGGGAATCTCACCCCCCGCCCACACAAGAAGCGCATAGCGCTTCCCATCGGACGTCACACTGGGCGGGCCTTAATTGGCCCGCTCACTTAAAATGGCGGCGGGGCCCGCTTCTCCGGCGGGGATCGGCTCTCTGCCCGCCGGAGATTGGGTTGGGCCCGCCCACCCGACAGGCAGAAAATTCTGCCCAGTAATTCTATATGCCTGGCAATGGGTAGTAATCAGGGCAAGCCCTGTGTACCTATTTGCAGAAATTGGGTACAAATGCAGAAGAATGTGGCAGGCCTTAAGGAAGCTGCCAAGATAAGGCTACCTAACTGTGCAATATTCAAAGCAGATAGCTGATTAACATATGCCACAAAGTGTGGCATGTCAGCCTACTCCAGATTTATTGTTGGTTGATCATATGTCAATCTGTGTTACATACTTTAACCTTAGCATGATTCAAGTTTATTTCGCTGCTTGCAAAAGAAGTTAGCAAATAACAATGATTTGTACAAAGTTCCAGCAGCGTGACAGTGTATCACTGATGTAAAAAAGGGCTGATTTTGCAATGCAATTTTAAAGAGCATAATGAGGCTGCACTACACACATGGGCAAGCTTTGTTTTTATCATATAATTATTAAAATGAGGTCTGACACTGAATCGCATGTCATTGAGCAAGGCTCAACCTGCACTGTGCACATCACCCATATTAAATGGGTTTATCTTGAGCCCGGGAACCTGGTCTAGTTGGCTTCTTAAAGAAGATCAGCATCTGAATTGACATTTTGCACTTGCTGTTACACGTTGCTCCATTCCTTATTTGATTTTGTTGGAGGGGGATGCACCAATTTTTGTATTTTTGATGATTTATGCCAGTATTTTAGCTTAATGACTATCCCTCTAAATCTAATCACAATAACCAAGGAGTTTAAATGTCAGCTGTAGCCAGAATGTTGAATCAAGCTTAATTCAATACAAATGTTTCTAGCATTGTTCAGTTATATGCAAAGCTTAAGGGAAAAGCCAAGCTATTTTTGAACAAACACACTGTGATTTGTTCAGTTACATGTATGACAGCCAACTATTTTCAAATGTGCTTGACTGTTATTCAAATCCAGGATGTCCCAAGAATTATTTTCCAGAAAATTTAAGGAGTTATATCTTTTCAAATCTCTGAGTGGGTTTTGAATTCTCAGGAGAATAGTCTAAACCACCATCAGATCATGCTGTGATAAGAAGTAGGCGAACAAAAATTGCATGAATGTGTTCTACAGAAGGTGGCTGAACATTACACTGCAACCCTTGATAGTTCCCCTTTCAGGAAACAAGGTAAAAGGATGACCACTGTAAATGTGTGTGATATTCACTTGTTCATTTTCTTTTATAAATTCTGTTAATAATGTAAACGTAAAACAAAATCTGAAGTTGCGGTGGTCTACCACTTAATGAAGACAGGATATGAATTCTGTGGAGGCAAAACATAGTTCAAACGGCTAAGAATAAGTAATGGAATGCTTCTTCTATTTGTTATCTTGGCCATATTATAAAAAGCTTACCTAAATTTCAAGGGCAATGAAGATACTCTTAAAGATATAAAAAGCTGAGACTTATGAGATGGATCTGAAGTATAGTAGTCAAAAAAATCTCGAGTAGGCAAAAAAGACTCAAACATGTAACAAGCACCCTAAAAAGTGAAGATGAGAATCATCTTGGAGCTTCCCATGATGCAGCAGGTAGATGAGATCAAGAGGGGGCAAGGAATATGGGGACAACAACACTGAATGCAAAGGTTGTTTTCCGAGGAACTGTGTTTAAAGGCCTCTTGACACATCACCTACATTGCTAGCGTGGTCGACAGCCTTCATTGTCTCAGCAGTGGGAGCAATGCTGAGGACCAAAGCAGCAGGAGTAGGAACTCAGTGGAGGCACCATCTTAACCAGGAGAGTGGTTGCCACCCCATCAGTCCCCAGGAGATTCTGGTGCAATGGCAAGTCTCTGACCCGGGAAAACAGCATCCTTGCCAAATTTTGCAGGTACACATGTGAAACTCTTCAAATCAACTGCATTTTGACCTTCTGCTGTGCAGTCACATCCTCTGAGTTACCAAGCTGCTGACAGAGCAGGGGGCCCAGTGATGCTTTCAAGATTACATTGCTGTGCTAAGATTGTCGCTGATTAGCTCCTTAAATATCTTAATTGGGTTCTCACTGCTACCGGGCAGATTGCCATCACCACTGCAAACCCACTTCTAGGCCAGAAGCTATAAGATGTAGGAGCAGAAGTAGGCCATTCAGCCCAACAAGTCTGCTCCGCCATTCAGTGAGATCATGGCTGATCTGATAACCCTCAACTCCACTTTCCTGTCTTTTCCCCATAATCCCTGATTCCCTTACTGATTAAAAATCTGTCTATCTCAGCTTTGAATTTTCTTAGGGCTGAATTTTCTGGCTGGCAGGGTGGGCGGAGCAGGAGCGGGCGCAGGTGGGCGTGGACCCGATCACCGCTTGCGATCAGGTCCACAATGCCATTTTATGCAGGCGGGCCAATTAACGTTCACCCAGCCTGCTTCACGACTCCCGTGCATGGCGGGAGTGAGCGGACGGCGGCGGGCAAAGGGCTCTGCAGAGGGGCAATGGAGGTGACGCAAGTCCGGAGGTTAAGTCATCGGGGCAGGCCAGGCCGGAGCGTAGGATGGGGCGCCAGTGTGCCCCTCGTTTTTCCAATGACTGCCTTGCTGCCCTCCTCGAGGAGGTAGCAGCACGGCGGGAGGTGCTGGTTCCCCAGGATGGGAGGAGGAGGCCCCCCCCACATGACGAAACATGCCTGGGAGGAGGTGGCGGAGGTGGTGAGTTCCCGTAACGTGGTGCGGCGCACCTGGATCCAGTGTCACAAGCGCTTCAACAATTTGTTGTGCTCTGGAAGGGTGAGGAGACCTTGGCATTGGTTACTTAACCCAGCAGGTCGGCTTTCCCCCCTGCTGCACCCCACCCACCCCAAGTCTGAGTGTAATGACTGCATTGAATCATTGATGGCATGTGTCCTTTGCTGGGTGGGCCAGCAGATATTGCCCATGACAAGGTCACCCTGAGAGGGTGGTGAAGGGATGGGTACTGCGCCCGCAGCATGTGGTACATTGAGACCCACATGACTGGTTTGGGGGCAACCTGGGGGAGCTGCACCTAGGCGCAATGCTTGAACTGCTGGACATGTCCAAGTCAGGGTGATGACATGCTGGGAGGGGTGCTAGTATCTGCGCTGATGCCTGCCTGGCAGAGATGGTGTGACGCTGGTGAGACTTCAGGGCCCTCAGGTGTGAGAGGGGGTCTCTGCTGCTCCTCCTCCCGGCCCTGCTCTGCTGATGTTGAAAGGAAGGACAAGGACATTGGATCAGTTAACGTGGAGACAATGTCAAAGTGCATCCTTGTCCCCCGGATCATTATGCGCTCATCCTTCCATAACCAATGGTCAAGCCATGTTGCAAAATTAAATCACTTAACATTCACCACTGCCATGGCTGTTGGGAGAACAATGCTGACCTCACTGCTGGGCACACATACCTGGCCGTGGCACCCCAGCCTCACCGACACCATTGGACCTGGACACATGGCGCCTCTCCAGATCCAGGGCCTCCTTCTCAAAATGGCTGAGAATGGCTAACTGCGCCTGGCCGCCGCCAGTCCTCACTCGCTCTTCAGCATTATGAGCATTCTTATGAAAATGAGAGAGTTTCAAGATGGCGTGGCAACGAACCATCTGCTGCCCTCCGCGCTTCACGTGCTTGCGCCTCCTTGCTGTGGAAGGTTATACCGTGTGGTGCCTAATGTGATGTAGGCAACATGTGGCCAAGGGGAGGGAGGGGGGGGGGCGGTGGTGGAGACAGGGAACAGGCCTAGCATCTTTGTGTGAGTGCTCGGCATCAGCGGGGTGAGGAGGCACTGGAGCCCTGATATGTCCCACTCTGGTTGGGGTGGACTGCACGCGAAAAGAGTTATTTATGAAGGAGACTTCATGTACATACCAATTCTCAATGATGGTGCAGCCCAGCACTTGAATGCAAAAGCCAAGACTGAAGTATTTGCAAGTATTTTCAGCCAGAAATGCCAAGTGGATGATCAACCTCGGCCTCCTCTTGAGGGCCCCGCCATCAAAAAAGCCAGGTTTCAGACAATTCACTTCACTCCACGCGACATCAAGAAACAGTTAAAGAAACTGAACACAGCAGAGGCTACGTGCCCTAACAACATCCCAGCAATAGTGATCTCCAAAACTAGCCAGACCAATAGATAAGCTGTTTCAGGAGAGCTACAATTCTGGCATCTAACCAAGAAAATAAAAATTTGCTCAGGTATGCCCTGCCCACAAAAAAACAGAACAAATCCAATCCAGTCAACTTTCAATCATCAGTAAAGTGGTAGAAGGTATTGTTGACAGTGCTATCAAGCAGCACTTATTCACCAATAGCTTTCTTGCTGATGCTATTTGGATTCTGTCAGGACCATTCAACTCCAGATCTCATTACAGCCTTGGTCCTAACATGGAGCAAAGAGCTAAATTCCAGACATGAGGTGAAATCAGACATTAAGCCATCATTTGACTGAGTGTGGCATTATCCCAGTAAATTGAAGCCAATACGATTTGGGGAAAAACTCTCCACCCACTGGAGTCATAACTATTACAAAGGAAAGTAGTTGTGGTTGTTAGAAGCCAATCATCTCAGCCCCAGCAGAAGCTTTGCCTTCAGTGGTTTCATCAGTGACCTTCCCTGCAGCATTAGACAGGAGTTCGCTAATTTTTGCACAGCGGTCAGTTCATTTGCAGCTCCTCGGGTAATGTAGTAATTCGTGTCTGATTGCTGCAAGATCTAGGGCAGAATTTTTAGCTTGGCGTGCAGACACGCGCCCGACCCACTCGAGTGTAAAATAGCACGTGATGTTGTTGGACGAGCGTCCCAATGTCATTCCACTCTCGTGCAATATTTCGATCAGCGGGCACGCGTGAAAGTCGGAAGCATGTCCGCCGACGATTAAGAGGGCAATAAATTTCCAATTGTCCCCAAATTTTCATGGTCTGCCCAACCTTATTGTTGGCGGATGGGCGGACCTGCCAGACAGACTTTACATTTTTTGATGAAACCTCATCCAAGTGCGGGATGAGGTTTCCGTTATTAAATTAAAAAAAATAAATTTTCATCATCTATATGTTCAGGTGACAGTTTCTGATATGTGGACATTTTTTTCTGGATTTTAAAATCTTTATTGATTGCTTTTAAATTCTTCAGCTCCCTGAGGCAGCTCTCTGCCTTCAGGGAGCTTTCATTCCATGCTCCCCCATTGCCTGCACTTACGTCAGTGCCTGCCCTCCTCCCGCATCCACCCTGGCAGCGCTGAGCATTTCAGTGCGTTAATTGGCCAGCCAGTGTGAAATCGCAGTCGGGGGCCGATTGTGGTTGACGGTCCATTCCCTGGCTGCTCCTGGGCCCACCAATCACGTGTGCCCGCTGAACTAAAAATCCTGCCCCTAGGCAGCATTTAGGTGATAAGTGGCAAACAAAATGTGCCACTCAAGTGCCAGGCAATGACCATCTCCAATAAGAGATATCTAACCATCACCCCTTGACATTCAATGGCATGAACATTGTCAAGTCCCCCACCATCAACATCCTGGGGATCACCATTTAATGAAAACTTTACTGGACCAGTCACATAAATACTGCGGTTACAAGGGCAGGTATTCTGCTGTGAACAACTCACCCCCTCGCTCCCCAAAGCTTTCCCACCAAATGCCAGCCGCAAGTCAGAAGTGCGACGGAATATCCACTTGCCTGAATGAGTGCAGAGCCAACAACACTCAAGAAGCTCAACACGATTAAGGGCAAAGGCATCTGCCTGATTGATACCCCATCCCCCACCTTAAACACTCAATCAATTGGTACGCACTGGTCTGCCAAGAATGAGCTTTACTAGCGATGGAATAGTTGCGCTTAAAGATGTCGCTCTCAGATGTAACATTGCAATGTGTAGATCTTGCTTGGTCTGTCTACATTTGAGAATTAGGGATTTCACTGTGTAAACCATTCATTCAGCTCGGCCATTAGATCTAGGATAATAAGGAGAAGAAGTCATGTGTTTGACATTCCACTTCTCTCACACATCCTGAAATAGCTTACCAATAAATTGTAGACTGTTATCCATAATAATCTTTCTAGGCATGTCAAATAGCACTTAGAGTGTGCACCAACAGTTATGCTTGATGTATTGTGAAATTGGTGAATGGGGTACTTGGTAAAGTTGTCGATGATGACAATGAAGTCAGTGCCATGGACGTGAAAGAGATCGGATGCGATTTTGGGACAAGGATGAGTAGCAAATTCCTGCGGAATCAATGGTTCTTTGTGCTGACTTGGCATATGCTCTTGACATGCCTCGCACTACTTGACAATGACTTAATTGTCATTGTTCATATCCAGCCAATAGACTGTCTCTCTTGTGAGTCTTCTCATCCAATCTATGCCCACATTTGAGTAATGAAGTTGTTGAAGAATTTCAAATCTTCCAAAGATTCCAGTTTAATGGCCTGCCTGTCTTTAAAAATGAATCCCCAGGAGTTGCTTAGCTTATCCCAGCAAGGCCAAAATGGCCTCACATGTTCGTGGACATGCTGAATTGAATCAGACCATCCTGCAATGATGGTTTTCCACAGTTTCTGTTGTGTGAAATCTTTTGCTGTTTCTTCTTATAAGTGCTGGTGTTTGCATTGCACCAAATATATTAAATCAATTTGGAAAGCATCTTCAACTTCAATGTCAATGAAGTCAGCTTGTAGATCCAAGGATATATCTTCTGTTTTCGCTGGGTTAGGCAATCTGCTAAGTGTATCTGATGTGTATCTGACTATCAGGTTACCTGGCTTGTACTTAATCTAACAGTCATAACCTTGAACCTTTATCAAGACATGTTGCAATCTTAGCTGTGCACTGGTCAACGGTTTTCACCAAATCAGCTCCAATGACTTGTGGTCAGTCCCTACCACAAATCTTTTGCCAAACAGATAGGTATGAAAACGCATGACTCTAAACGCAGAAGCTAATGTTTCCTGTTCAATGTTGGAGTAGTTGCATTGAGTTACAGACAGAGATTTTGAAGCAAATGCAATCGGTTTGTCTTTTTGTACTATGCATGCTCCCAGGCCTTTATGTGAGGCATCTATCTCCAGGGTAGCTGCTTCCCTAGGATTGTAAAATTGCAATGTTGATGCTTCTGATAATGACTGTTTCAGTGCTTTGAAAAGGCGTTGGTGGTCTTTGTGCCAAAAGGTACATCCTTTCTCAACTATTCCCTTAGTGATGAAGAGTTTTTAGCAAAGTTATGAATGTATGGGGACAAGAAATTAAAGAAACCTAGACACCTTCGAAGGTCGTCCTTATCTTGTGGAGCTGGCATGACTTTAATATCTTCTATTTTACTTGGATCGAGACATATGCCAACAGTGGAATAAATAAAACCAAATAAATTGATCTGCTACATGTTGATGGCTCATTTCAGACAGTTAAACCCCAATCCTTCATTATGTGCTGCTTGCATAAGTAAGTGCAGATTACGGTCATGTTCTTGTTTTGTTCTTCCCACAAAGGCAATGTCATTTGCGATACAGATGCATCCTGGCACACTGCATGTAATGCAGTCTATGTGAGCTTGAAAAAGATCCTGGCTACCAGATAGATGGAAAGGAAGTTGTTGAAATCAGTATCGTCCAAATGGGGTACCAATGCAGTAAGCTCTTGGGACTTCTCCGCGAGATCTACAGACCAGTAGCCATGCTTGGCATAAAGCTTCAAGAGGAATTATGCACCTGCAAATCTCGGATTTAACTCTTCTAACGCAAGTATTTTGTAAGGACAACATTTAAAAGCTGCATTTAAATGTCATGAATTGAGACATTCTCTTAATGATCCATCCTTCTTTATGACGCACATACTTGAGCTGTAACAGTCTGGGTGCTCTTGTACTCTTCTAATGATTCTGTCTTTCTCCATTTTGCCTAGTTCGACATCAATTTGTCGCCTGAATGGATGCTGCACTTATGTGGTGGATCAATGGATGGACTTGCAGTCTTCTGAAAGTGTAATGTTGCAGCTCCCTTGTAACTGCCAATTTTGTCAAAACATCCTGGATGTTGCAATGTTAGGTCATGAACTGAGGTGATAGCAGTCATTTCTGAGGTTGATCTGCCTTGTAAGATCTGATGACTAATACCATTGATTGTTACTAGTGTGAGGTCACGGCATGCTGGTAGATCTGCGATTGCTGGGCCTTCTGTCTCCATGATGTAGAATACCATACCAGTGACAGCCAGGAGGATTGATTATTTTTGCATTCCAGGTCTATGGAACCTGCACATGGAATTATTGAATCATTGTACACTGAGAGTTTCACAGCAGTAGGTTTTGCCATGGCCTTCCATGTCTGTGGATACATGTCTTTTAGAATTCGCAGAGATAGTATGTTGGCACTTGCCCCTGTGTCAATAGAAACATAGAAAATAGGAGCAGGAGTAGGCCATTCGGCCCTTCGAGCCTGATCTGCCATTCGTTATGATCATGGCTGATCATCCAACTCAATAGCCTGCTCCTGCTTTCTCCCTATATCCTTTGATCCCTTTCGCCCCTAACTCCTTCTTGAAAATATACAATGTTTTGGCCTCAACTACTTTCTGTGGTAGCGAATTCCACAGGCTCACCACTCTCTGGGTGAAGAAATTTCTCCTCTTGGCCAATCTTGGCCAATAACAAGGAGTTACTAACTTTCTTGGGACAGATAATTTTAATCTTGGCAAACACTTTGGATTGTGAGATGGCATCTATGTTTTCCATGAGATTGACAGTATGAAACACGTGTTCACCACTCTTCATTTTGTCAAGCACATCATTGTAATTTTCTGTTTTGTCAACAACCTCATGTATATGTTTCTGACGGGGTGCCAGATGGACATTTTTATTGCTTGAATGTACCAGTAATGTACAGTCTGTTTAGATTAGTGCATGGCTTTTGGAGCTGCATCAGCCTTTGCTCTAATGCGCTGTCGTTGACAATGGCCCTTTCTGCTTCATGCCTTGCAATATTGATGAAAAGCTGGGCATTTTCTTAGCACATGCAGAAGGCCACATTTTCCACATGTCTTGCTAAGTTTGGGTATTCTAGTAAGTGCTTCAACAACTGGGGTTGCATTTAGAACTTGGAAGCTTTGTTGACTTGCGAGGATCATTTCATACTTATATCCAACCTTGAGTAGCTCTTTGATGCTATATATTTTGGGTTTGTCTAGCAGATCTTTCTGGGATTCTTCCAGGGGAGTGGATGTGATCACCAACTCAACAATTCTGTCTGCTGGCTCTGCATTTGAAAAATCACAGTACATACCCTTTTCTCTGCCTCTGCTGATGAAGTAGTCTATGATTCTGTAGGCTGTTGTCAAAATGACATGAACTCTAGTTGATGAATACAGAAGCTTAACCTGATTCTGAACCGGTCTTCCAGTGTAGTCCATATCTTTTGGTTGATCCTTTAGCTCTTCTGCTGTTAATCCTGATGTGTTCAGTCTGTCTGGACCTTCATTCCCAATTGCTAGGTAAATGTTTATGGCTTGCTTGACTGGTTCAGACACATCTGAGTCAAGAAACCATAACTCTGTACGTTGTTTAAACATTTTGAATTCAGATTTTATGTCAGATGCATCCCAATTCAAACTGGGGAATTTGGTATACATATTCACAATAGCTCTTTGACCTTCTTTCTCCTATAGTACCTGGGATAAGTGTAGCAGTTGCCACTTTCAAGCCCTTTTCGGAAGCTCTGCCCATTATAATCTCAACCTTGTCTGGCGCAATTTTTAGGACATTTTTTGTTTGTTTGGTTGACTCTCCTTCGCTCAGTATTGATCTAGTCCACTCCGCGGTCACTTGCCTTTCCTGACTAAGCTAACCCAGTGCTGGTCCGCTTGATGCTTTGTCCCAATCGCTGAACTGACAGGCTATGTGCTGCAATCTCGACATTAGAGAACTGTCTACTTATCAGCTCTTTATTGCAGTACTGTGTATTCAAAGCTTTCCTGCACAGTCAGCACGCTGCAGTTTCAACACTCCAATGTTGTGGCTTTGTTGTGGTCTGACCAAAACATCGAAGGTTGCCTCATGTTGTGCAGCATGATCTAAAACTGTTCACCATGTCGTACCTGTATTTGATCTTGCTGCCAAGCTGAGCATCATGTTGTTTAGAAGGAACCACTGCTGCATGCCATGTTTTGTTTTTATAATGATATAAAGGCATCAATCGTTCATTAGGGATTGTGTAAAGACATTGTGGGTCCACTTATTGAAGCTAGGCACATGGGAACATTTATACAGCCTGGAGACATCACTGCTGAAGAGCTGTGTGTGCTCTGCTAAAAGCAAAAGCAAAACTAAAACTGGATAGCATGACACACTTCCTTTCTAGTGATGACATGTAGCAATGCCTTCAAGGCATATTGCAACACATCGAAGCACTTGTAAAGGATCTAAAAAAACACACTAAATGCTCTTGAGCTTCATGGATGAATAGATTGTTAAGGGACAGAATTTCATATCCCACGGGAGGGCGTCTGCCTGACCTGATCGGGCATAAAATAGTGCATGATGACATCGGGTGAGCGTCCCGACGTCATCGTGCAGTCACACAATATTTCGGTCGGCGGTTGCGCACGAGAGTTGGCAGCGTGCCCATTGACAATTAAAAGAGCTATTAAGCCCATTAATCAATACTTAACCTTCCAGTTGGCAGGCGGGCAAATCAGCCAAGCAGCCTTTCGATTTTTTAGGAAACCTCATCCATGAGCATGATGAGGTTTCCAATAGTAATTTTTTTTTTAAATGTTAAACATCACTTTTAATTTGTCCCCGTTTATGTGACTGAGTCACATGTGGGGACATGTTTCCCTTATTTTTAAAATCTTTATTTTTGATTGTTAAAATTCTTCAGCTCACTGAGGCAGCTCTGTGCCTTCAGGGAGCTTTCACAGAATCACACAGTGCAGAAGAGGCCTTTCGGCCCACCGACACTTGCGAAACACCTGACCTACCTACCTAATCCCATTTACCAGCACTTGGCCCATAGCCTTGAATGTTATGTCATGCCAAGTGCTCATCCAGGTACTTTTTAAAGGATGTGAGGCAACCCGCCTCCACCACCCTCCCAGGCAGTGCATTCCAGACCGTCACCACCCTCTGGGTAAAAAAGTTTTCCTCACATCCCTCCAAAACCTCCTGACCCTCACCTTGAACTTATGTCCCCTCATGACTGACCTTTCAACTAAGGGGAACAGCTGCTCCCTATCCACCCTGTCCATGCCCCTCATATTCTTGTACACCTCGATCAGGTCGCCCCTCAGTCTTCTCTGCTCCAACAAAAACAACCCAAGTCTATCCAACCTCTCTTCATAACTTAAATGTTTCATCCCAGACAACATCCTGGTGAATCTCCTCTGCACCCACTCCAGTGCAATCACATCCTTCCTATAATGTGGCAACCAGAACTGCACACAGCACTCCAGCTGTGGCCTCACCAAGGTTCTACACAACTCCAACATGATCTCCCTACTTTTGTAATCTATGCCTCGATTGATAAAGGCAAGTGTCCCATATGCCTTTTTCACCACCCCTCCGCCTTCAGAGATCTATGGACACACATGCCAAGGTGCCTTTGTTCCTCAGAACTTCCTAGTGTCATGCCGTTCATTGAATACTTCCTTGTTAAATTACTCCTTTTAAAGTGTATCACCTCACACTTTTCAGGGTTAAGTTCCATCTGTCACTTATCTGCCCATCTGACCATCCCATCTATATTCTCCTTTAGCCCAAGACACTCAATCTCACTGTTAACCACCCGGCCAATCTTTGTGTCATCCGCAAACTTACTAATCCTACCCCCCACATAGTCATTGATGTCGTTTATATAAATGACAAATAATAGGGGACCCAGCACAGATCCCTGTGGTACGCCACTGGACACTGGCTTCCAGTCACTAAAGCATCCTTCTGTCATCGCCCTCTGTCTCCTACATCTAAGCCAATTTTGAATCCACCTTATCAAATTAACCTGTATCCCATGTGTATTTGCCTTCTTTATGTGGGACCTTGTCAAAGGCTTTGCTGAAATCCATTTAAACTACATCAACTGTACTACCCTCATCTACACACCTGGTCACCTCCTCAAAAAATTCAATCAAATTTGCTAGGCATGACCTCCCTCTGACAAAGCCATGCTGACTATCCCTGATCAAACCTTGCCTCTCCAAGTGGAAATAGATTCTCTCCTTCAGAATTTTCTCCAATAGTTTCCCTACCACTGATGTGAGACTCACTGGCCTGTAGTTCCCTGGTTTCTCTTTACAACCCTTCTTAAATAGCGGAACCACATTAGCTGTTCTCCAGTCCTCTGGCACCTCCCCCGTGGCCAGAGAGTAATTAAAAATTTGGGTCAGAACCCCTGCGATCTCCTCCCTTGCCTCCCTCAGCAGCCTGGGACACAAATCATCTGGACCTGGAGATTTGTCCACTTTTAAGCCCTCCAACACCTCCAATACCTTGTTACTCCCTATATCAACTTGCTCAAGAACCTGGCAGTCTCTCTCCCCGAGTTCGATACCTTCATCCTCATCCTTTTTGGCGAAGACGGATGTGTAGTATTCGTTCAACACTCTACTGATGTCCTCTGGCTCCACCCATAGATTGCCACCTTGGTCCCTAATGGGCCCTACTCTTTCCCTGGTTATCCTCTTCCCATTGATATACTTATAGAATATCTTGGAATTTTCCCTACTTTTACCAGCCAGAGCTTCCTCATGTCCCCTCTTTGCTCTCCTAATTGCTTTCTTAAGCTCCACCCTGCACTTTCTGTACTCCACTAACGCCTCTGCTGATTTGCTTCCCTTGTACCTGCTAAAAGCCTCTCTTTTCCTTCTCATCGTATCCTGAATATCTCTGGTCATCCATGGTTCTCTGGGCTTGTTAATCCTTCCTATCACCCTAGAGGGAACATGTTGAGCCTGTACCCTCCCCATTTCCTTTTTGAACACCCCCCCACTGCTCCTCTGTAGATTTCCCCACAAGTAGCTGTTCCCAATCTACCTTGGCCAGATCCTGCCTTATTTTACTAAAATCTACTCTCCCCCAATCCAAAACATTTTTTTGCAACTTGTCTATTTCTTTGTCCATAACAAGCTTAAACTGTACCATGTTGTGGTCGCTATCACTAAAATGCTCCCCCACCACCACCTCAGCCACCTGTCCGGCTTCATTCCCCAGAATTACGTCGAGGACTGCGCTGTCCCTTGTTGGACCCTTCACATATTGACCTAAAAAGTTCTCCTGTACACATTTCAAGAAATCTACTCCATCCGAGCCCTTAACACTATGTCTATCCCAATTAATGTTGGGAAAGTTGAAATCACCTAATATAATTACCCCATTGTTATTGTTTTTACACACCTCCACAAATTGTGCACATATTTGCTCCTCAATTTCCAGCTGACTATCTGGAGGTCTATAATAAACACCTAACAATGTGGCTGCCCCTTTTTTATTCCTGAGCTCTACCCACAAAGCTTCATTCGATGCCCCCTCCAAGATATCATCTCTCCTTACTGCAGTAACTGGCTCCTTAACTAATAATGCAACGCCTCCTCCTCTTTTACCCCCTCCCCTGTCTCGCCTGAAGATTCTATATCCCGGAATGTTTCAGTGCGTGCTCCCCCATACATGCGCAGGCTTTAGAGCTCGCATGCCTCCCACCCCTATCCCGGCAGTGCTGAGCTTTTCAGCGTGCGTTTCATGCTGGTTGGCCATTAGTTGGCCAGCCAGCTTGAAATCACGGTCGGGGCCCAATCGTGGGCAGCGGTCTGTTTCGTGGCTGCTCCCGGGCCTGCCCACCACGCCCACACAACGAAGGGAAAATCCAATCTAAGGATTTACTGCTTCTGTTGCCAATGTTTGTAGTAAAGGAGTTATTTGTTTTGCTGACATTTTCATTTATTACTGGTGACCCTCTGACAGTGCAGAAATACCTTGGCTCACCCAAGGGCTGTTTGGGAGGGTCCATAGTGACTGTTGTCATTGACTTGCAGATGTGCCAAGCATCACTGGGTGCAGGGGCCTGGGCTTGCAACTGAGGTAAACAGTAACAGAGTAGGGTGAAGTTGGATTTTTATTTGTTTGGAAGGATGATGTGGGAAGGGTTACCTCATACTTGAATATGTAAGTTGAATTCACCAAGGTGAACAGCACCTTCCAAACCCACGACCAATACCATCTAGAAGGACAAGGGAAGCAGATAGATGGGAACACCACCACCTAAAGTTCCCCTCCAAGTCACTCATCATCCTGACTTGGAAATGCATTGCCGTTCCTTCACTGTCGCTAGGTTAAAATCCTGGAACTCCCTTCCTAACAGCACTGTGGGTGTACGTACACCACATGGACTGCAGCAGTTCAAGAGGGGAGCTCACCACCACCTTCTCAAGGGCAACTTGGGATGGGCAATAAATGCTGGCCCAGCCAGCAAAGCCCACATCCCAAGAATAACTTAAAATAAAAGTGCCTCCTGAGCCTTCTTAATGCCTATGCCCTTGCACCTTCCATGCATTTCCTCATTGTCTCTCTGGGTGCTGGAGCTGGTCATCAGCTTCCTCATCATCCTCCTCATCTCAGGGTGTCGTGTGCTCTACTATATCCATACTGGCCAGGCCTCTCCCCTCTATAGAATCAGATTGTGCAAAGCACAGCAGAACAGCACAATCTGGGAAACCCTCACTGGGGCCTATTGAAGTGCCCCACTGGAATGATTCAGGCACCTGAATCTCATCTTCAGGAAACCTAGGGTTGGCTTGATGGTGGCTTGGGTCACCCCCACGGTTGATGTTGTATTTCTGTCCTGCTTCATTCTCGGGTTTCTTACTGGAGTCAGTAAGCATCTATTTAGTACATAGCCCTTGTCACCAAGAATCTAACCTTGAAGGCACATGTAGGAGGGGAGTGAAAAGTTCACACACCTGGGAGTAAGTAGGCATCAGGGCTGCTTTCAGTGCACACACCTGCAGATTATATATTGGTGGTGATCGAAGACTGGTTGGGCGTTGGAATGAACTCCCTTTCTGTTAATGAAGGTTGCTGGCTGATCTGTGGGAGCCTTGATGGTCACGTGCGTGCAGTCTATCATAACCTTGCCATGCCATTCGTCTCTCCTGACACCATCCCATCCAGCTTGCCGCTCCAGGCCGGGGAAATCTTGCCAATGGCTCTGATAGTTATCAGCAGGGAATGGTGGGGAATTCTAGCGGGAAAGTAGAAGTTACCCCCAATGGCTTTGACAGAGAGCTTGCCGGGGGGGGGAGGGGGGTGGGGAGATTTTCAAACAGGAAACCTGGAAGCAAGGATTTCCTGCATGTTCTGTACAAGTTAACTGAAGGATACGTCTTACATTTTTGCAACAGGTTTCCTGTCTGACTGCATGTCAGATTGACAGACTACCTGCCTGTCAGGTGGGCAAGCAGCTGGGGAGCAGATATTAAGTAAGTGTGGTGGCATGGACTTTATGGGTTTTGGAGGGAGACGTCAGCCATCATGGAGAGCGCTAGATGTCACACGGTAGTTGGATGTCAGGAAGTGGGCCAGGTGCTGCAGAGGGTGATGGGGGTTTTGGAGGGAGATCAGATTGGCATGGGGGTCCCGAGAGGGAGGTCAGGCATTGAGGGAGTCCAGACTTTGCCAAGGATGTTGTGAATGGCTGGACTTCATGCGGGATCAGACTTCACGGGGAAGGTTGGACTTTGAGGAAGAAATTGAAGTATAAGAGAAAATTAGCAAGAATTCTAAAAACAGACAGTAAAAGCTTCTGCAAGTATATAAGGAAAAGGGTAGATAAAGTAAGCATTGGTCCCTTATAGGGTGAGACTGGGGAATTAATAATGGAAAACAAAGAAAATGGCAGAGATTTTGAACAAGTATTTTGTATTTGTCTTCACAGTTGGAGACACAAACAGCATCCTAAGAATAGTAGAAAATTAAGAGGCACAAGTGTGAGAGGACCTTAAAATAATCACAATCAATAGAGAAAAATTAATGGGAGTGCTAATAGAACCAATGGTTGACAAGCCCCCTGGATCTGATGGCTTACATCCTAAGGTCTTAAAAGAAGTGGCAGCAGAGATAGTGGATGCATTGGTTGCAATTTTTCAAAATTCAGTTGATGGGCCCTACTGCAAATTACATTGTAAATGACTTAGGACTCAGCGGGTCTGGCAGCATCTGTAGAGAGAGAAACAAAGCTAACTTTTCAGGTCAAGGACCTTCCTTCAAAACTGTTAGTTGATTAATTATTGCATCATGTCCTGTACCACACTGTGCCTAAGAAATTGGTCTTTAAGAATTATAGGTTAGATATTTGACATTCCACAGTTTAAGTACTTTGTCAGCATGAATTTTAAACTAACTTTCCCAGGGGAAAGGGAGTATGTTCATGTTCGATGTTCATTTTACGCTTTACCCGATTTTGTGCTCCATTGAAGTCAATAATGTATAAAATCATGTGGGCACTAACACAGATGTCTGACTCAAACCCACCCTAGTCCCATCAGACAGATTTGAGCTTCTCAAATTTTATTTCGTTTTGTGCTCCAAAGATTACCCTAGCTTGAAAAATGCATAGGAACATGGGAGCAGGAGTAGGCCATTCAGCCCCTTGAGCCTAGTCTGTCATTTAATTGGATCGTGGCTGATCTTCTACCTCAATGCCATCTTTCCACACTATCGCCAAATCCTGAAGATAAGTTTGTAAATTTGCTTTGATGTTTCTCAAAGCTGCATTATTCAAAAGATGTAATAGTTCACATTTGGGATGAATGACACTTGTATAACTTACCAGAATTAAAATTATAATGCACTGGTAATTTATGCTGGTGCATGGGAATGATGTGGTGTACATTGACTTTCAAAAGGCATTTGATACAGTGCCACACAACAGACTTGTGAGAAAAGTTATTGCTCATAGAATAAAAGAGACAGTAACAACATGGATACAAAATTGGCTGAAATATTGGAAGCAGAGAGCAATGGTCAATGGATATTTTTCAGGTTGGAGGAAGGTTTGTAGTGGAGTTCCCCAGGGGTTGGTATTGGGACCTTTGCTTTTCCTGATATATATTAATGATCTAGATCTTGGTGTGCAGGGGACAATTTCAAAGTTTGCGGATGATATGAAGCTTGGGAGTGCTGTAAACTGTGAGGAGGACAGTGTAGAACTTCATAAGGACATAGACAAGTTGGTGGAGTGGGCCGATGGGTGGCAGATGAAGTTCAATGTGGAGAAGTGTGAAAAGATGCATTTTGATAGGAAGAACATAGACAGACAATATAAAATAAGGGGTGAAATTTTGAAGGGGGTGCAGGAGCAGAAAGACCTTGGTGTATATGTGCATAAATAATTGCAGGTGGCAGGACAGGTGGAGACAGCATATAGTATCCTAGGCTTTATTAATAGGGGCCTACAGTACAAGAGCAAGGAGGTTATGCTGAATTTATATAAGATATACTCGTTAGACCTCAGCTGGAGTATTGTGTGCAGTTCTGGGCACCTCATTATAAGAAGGATGTGAACACATTGGAGAGAGTGCAGAAGAGGTTTACAAGAATGGTTCCAGGGATAAGAAACTTCAGCTATGAGGATAGATTGGAAAGGTTGGGACTATTCTCCTTGGAGGGAAGAAGGCTGAGAGGAGATTTGATAGAGATGTTCAAAATCATGAGGGGGCTGGACAGAGTAGATAGGGAGAAGCTGTACCCACTCGTAAAAAGATCAAGAATGAGGGGGCACAGGTTTAAATTGATTTGCAAAAGAAGCAAATGTGATGTGAGAAAAAACTTTTTCAGTGGTTTGGGTCTGGAATGCACTGCCTGGAAGTGTGATGAAGGCAGGTTCAATCGAGGCATTCAAGAGATGAGTATTTGAATAGAAACCATGTGCAGGGGTATGGGGGAAAAGGCAGGGCAATGGCATTAGGTTATAATGCACATTTGACGAGCCAGTGCAGACACGATGGGCCGAATGCCCTCCTTCTGTATCATTAAAATTCTGTGATTTTGTGATGTAACCCACCTCCTGACTCCCCCAAAGCCTGTCAACCATCTACAAGGCACAAGTCAGGAGTGCGATGGAATACCCTCCACTTGCCTGGATGAGCGCAGCTCCAACAACACTCAAGAAGCTCGACACCATCCAGGACAAAGTAGTTGTCTTGATTGGCACTCCATCCACAAACATTCACCCCCTCCACCACTGACACACAGTGGCAGTAGTGTGTACCATCTACATGATGCACTGCAGGAATTCACCAAGGCTCCTTAGACAGCACATTCCAAACCCACAACCACTACAATCTAGAAGAACAAGGGCAGCATATAGATGGGAATGCCACCATCTGGAAGTTCCCCTCCAAGTCACTCACCATTCTGACTTGGAAATATATCACTGTTCCTTCACTGCCGCCAGGTCAAAATCCTGGAACTCCCTCTCTAACATCACTGTGGGTGTACCTGCACCATATGGACTGCAGCGGTTCAAGAAGGCGGCTAACCACCACCTTCTCAAGGGCAATTAGGGATGGGCAATAAATGCTGGCCTAGCCAGCGATACCCATCTCCCATTAATGAATAAAAAATATATGTCAAGACCACAGAGAGAGTGCAGAAAAGCTTTGCTAGAATAGTGCCAGGATGAAGGATTTCAGTTATGCGGCGAGACTGGGATTGTTCTCCTTAGAGCAGAGAAGGTTATGGGGAGATTTAATAGAGGTTTTAAAACTCGTGTAGGATTCTGACACTGTAAATAAGGAGATACCGTTTTCAGTGAGAAAAGGGTTAATAATTACAACACCCAGGTATAAGATAACTAGCAAAAGAATCAGAGGGGTGGAACGAGGGGACATATTTTTGCACAATTGTTATTACCTAGAATGCAGTGCCTGAAATGGTGGCGGAAGCAGATTCCTTAATAATTTTCAGGAGGGAACTGGATAAATATTTGAAGGGGAAAATTTAAAGGTTTATCAGGAAAGTGCAGGAAAATGGGGCTAATTGGATAACTCTTTCAAAGGGCCGGCACAGGCACAATGAGCTGGATAGCCTCCCATACTTCTGGATGCTTTGATTCTTTGACATTATATATTAAATGGCACAAGACTGCATCTCCTTCAACTCATCATGAGAAATATCACAGGAGATTCACCAGTAGAAATAAAATTATTGCTTCTAGTGTTTGTTTTGTCCATTGCACTTGAAGCATCATATTTCTTGTATCACAAGTCAGGCATCACACCTCAGGCATTGCACTTGAAATGCAAAACAAGCATCACACTTCACATGCTTAACTCAAATTTCATATTCATAAAACAGCAGCAAGTCAGAGCGAAAGATGTCAATAACGTACAAATCAAGCATGAGAAAAACAGATTGTTGAACTTCCAATAAAAAATTCTACTCAGCATGTGATAAATCAAAAGACCATGTGGGGTCAGCAAAATCTACCAATAGAAAAATGCAAATCTACCAATAGAAAAATGCAAATAAATCAAGTCATTCCAAATATGCTTTTGGAAATTTTGTGTATGTCTGTGTAGGGTATGCCGTCTTCTTCTTAAGCTGTCTCTTGGGATCGAGGATGATTTGTTTCCACTCTGGTTCGATGGGTGCTGAGATGGCTGATAAGTCCAATGCACAATCTGCAGACTCTACCACATGCAGGGCAGGTGATGCTTGGAGAGGTCGGGCAGATGAGGTGTTTTGAGGTTTGAGTGCTCTCTCAGACTCCTTGATTTTGCTCCTGCATGTTCCTGACAAAGCCTTTCAATGTGTTTGATGCCTTCCTGAATGAACCTTTTCCATTTTGGTCGGACACAAATCAGGGACTCCCATGAGTCGATGGAGATGCTTTGAGGACATCCCTAAAGCATTTCTGCTATCGTCCAGGGAGTCTCCTGCCACGATTGAGTTCCCCATGAAGCAGTTGCTTTGGGAGTCTGGTGTCAGCCACATGAACGACATGTCCTGCCCAGTTTGATCTGGTTTCTGAGTGATTAGCAGCTCGATACTGACCAAGCTGGCTTGGGAGAGGACCCTGCTGTTGGAGCACCTTTCTTGCCACCAGTTGTGCAGCATTTTGCAAAAGCACTGCTGGTGGTACTTCTCCAGTGCATTGAGGTGCCTGCTGTAGGTTGTCCAAGTCTCCAAAGCATAGAGAAGCACAGGGATTACTGATGCTTGGTAAAGCATGACCTTAATCTCAGGTTTGAGATCCTGGTCCTCAAATATTCTTCTCCTCAGTCGGCCAAAGGCTGAGATGGCACATCAGAGGCAATGATGACTTTTGTTGAATTATGTCTGCCTTCATTGAGAGGAGGCTCCCAAGATAAGGAAAGCGGTCCACATTTTTCAGGGTTGGGGGTGGAGGAGGGAGGTTGGTATTGTGCTGTGGGAGCTAGTTAGTAGAAAACCTTAGTTTTCCAGATGTTTAGTGACAGGTCCGTTATAAGGATACTCCTCAATAGCCTCCACCCAGTAACTGAAGAACTCCTTGCAGAGTCGCAGTGAGGTTTTCACCCACCAAGAGGGACCATGAACTTCACTGCGTGGCAAAATCAAGAAAAATGCAAGAAACTGCACCAACCGCTATACATGGCCTTTTTCAATCTCACCAAAGCTTTTGACTCTGTCAACTGTGAAGGCTTATGGAGTATCCTCCTCAAATTTGGCTGCCTTCAGAAATTTCTCACCATATTCCACCACTCCACAATAACATGCAAGCTGTGATCCTCACCAACGGAACCACCACAAACCCTATCTCAGTGAAGACTGGTGTCAAACAAGGCTGTGCCATTGCACCAACACTCTTCTCCATCTTCCTCGCTGCAATCCTGCACCTCACATTCAGCAAATTACCCACAGACGTGGAGGCAATTTACGGAACAGACAGGAAACTGTTCAATCTACACTGCCTTCAATCCAAAACCAAAACCTCTCCAACCTCGGTCATTGAGTTTCAGTCTACAAATGACGCTTATGTGCATGCTTATTCAGAAACTTGAGCTCCAGGTCATTGTCCACTCCTTCTCCGAAGCATATGAGAAAATGGGCCTTTTGTTAAACATCTGGAAAACTAAGGTGGGATATGTATGCACAGAATAATGACACTGTTCACCTTTTTGACATTCCTTTAATAGAAAAACTCTGAGCCCAAATTTCTTCCACGGAAGCCACTCTCATGCTGGTGATATTTGACTGCTGTCCAGCTCACTTTCAGCTAGCTCTTGGGTGGGCAGTCTTAAGTCAACATGAGACTCTGCCCACTACCTGAAGACTGCTCAAGTGCCAAGATTCAGTTTTACAAATGTGTAATACAGCTCACACATGCTTTTCTGTAGATTGGTTATATACCAGCACGTTCTATAAAAATGTTTGCTTCAAATCAGAACCCATAATATTTAGATGTCTTGTTTATTCTGTTTAGATATTGACACTGATATTAAGTAATTCTTAATTAAGATTAACTGGTAGGTAAGAGTTTAATATATATAATTGAAGTTTTATTTTTTGCATTTCCTATATGCTTTATGTTCTGAACAATGAAAGAATGGCAAAATGTGATGTTAAAAATGAATTAACTTTAAGTTGTTTAGGAGGTGTGTCTGTTTAATGTGTAGTTCTATCAACTCTGGTCCTTGCTTACCGTATACTTCTTTATGTTGCCTATGGATATGCTCTACTACTACATATGTCCCTAACTGAGTATTAGCAATGATGAATAATTACATAGCTAACTGCAGGAATTGAAGGGATACAGAAGCCCCAAGAGCTACAAACATGAAGCTAACTACTTGCATCAATGTCAGATATCTCCACTGCTCTGGCTGCTTTGCCCTCAGTATTTGAGGTAGCGTCTATCAGTTTCTGTGCAGTCACATGATAGTATAAAAATACTGCCAACATAAGTCTCAACCAGTTACTTCACACCTGGTACACTCGTACAGAGTAATCATTCATAATGTTTGTCAGTTGGGGTGGGCATTTTAAGGTTTCAAAATCTCTCTAACATAGTTGCCTCTATCCATGCTGCAAGAAAGCTGAAGGTGTCTCTACTTTTAAGTCTTCATGGTGGTAGTGGAAATATGCATGAAAAATGGCCCATGTGAGGTATCCAATGGAACTGTCACAAGATTTCCCTTTGATGTTCCCATGCCAAATTGCAATGAAGCAAGCAATATCTATCAAGCCATTCATGGAAGGTGACAGTACATATACAAGTGCCAGACTCACCTAACCACTCAACTCATCTTTCAATGTTGTATGGAAGGAGATAAACAAATATTCAATATTATGCTGTTAATGTACCATCCTCTGTTTAGAAACAGGCCTCTAAAGTCATCCTCTTATAACTCAGAAAACAACAATAAATTGTAATTATGTAGCACCTTTAATGTAGAGAAATGTTCCAAAGTGCTTCATAGGAGTGTAATCAGACAAAAAGGGCACTCAGCTTTTTGGAATTGGCCCTTCATCAACAAACACGCTGATAACTTTATATCACCAATACTTGGTGCTACATCCTGTGCAGTACATCACTATCTATTTCTCAATTAGCATGTGCATCTGGACTGCTGCCTGCTTCAAGTGTGCACCTGGTGGTACATTGTGTTCCCCTTGTCCTCTAAAGAGAGCAGATGGTATATTATGGGGTTGAATTTCTGCTGAGCATTACTTTTAGCACACAATTAACCCTCTCATGCAAAATTCCTATCTGCACTTCCTAAGTCCTTTGCCCATTTCTTATACAAAAGTGAACAATTTAAATAAAATAGCTCACATAGGAATTTTAAACAAGCATGATGAGCACTGTGCTGAAAAGAAATCAGCTTGGCAAAATTTCAATCCCTAAGTATTGATTAACATGCCTACCTTTGAGTATTGTACGGTCATATTATTATATTAAGTCACCACATATGGACATTTTGATTTAATATATCATAGTCTTCAAGAATCTCTAAATCAAGCATTAAATCCCTAGGTGAGTCAGCCAGTAACACCATATCATTTGTGGAAAGGAGTGCTGAGTACTTTTAGAAATGTATGAAACTCTAACGATTCCATACAATGCTGTTCACTGAACTAGATGGGGAACAGGACAAATTTGCCTTGTTCCTCTTCTCAAGCAGGGTTGGTATTTTCAATTTGGCCCAAAATGGAGCTGAAATCAATGCTTTGTCCATGTGTCTTATTTAAGAT
The DNA here is from genome assembly GCF_964194155.1 of Cetorhinus maximus. NCBI lineage: Eukaryota > Metazoa > Chordata > Chondrichthyes > Lamniformes > Cetorhinidae > Cetorhinus > Cetorhinus maximus. Next base: position 61,502,166 of record NC_135885.1, on the reverse strand, counting down.
TACAGTCAGATGGCCTGCAGCTCACCAGTTTCAGATGACAGGAGAGCTGACCAGCTTCTGCACGGAGATGGCTAGCAGGTTGGGCCTATTATTATGGAATAGATCCCAAGTGAGTGCAAGAACAGGCTAGAAGAGCCTGGAAGGACTGGAAGAGTTTTACATGGGGACCAAACCAAAAGTTTACCTCTTGTAGAGCAACCTCCATTGGTTCTTTAAATGACCAATTGTTCAGCCACAACTTTTTATACAATAGGGATTAGAATACATCACACATGCTCCAAATATTTGTACGTTAAAATTGCAATCAGAATCCTGCAAGAGGTGTAAGACATGATTTCCATATTTAACAAGCATCCCATCTGTTTTGAACATGATGTTAATGATGTTAGGTCCCCATTTAAAGGCCTGATTGAAATTTGAATCAGTGAGAAATTGGTTGCCAAGGTGTCCATCAAACTTTCCTCCACCAGTAACTCATTTTCCAGGTGAGAAATGAGCAGTCAAGAGTTGAAAATGTCTCCACAGCAGTAACAATCGCCCATATATGATTTTTTACAGCTGGAGTGCACATACCAGATAAAATGTAAGCTTTGGTCCTGTTCTCCTATCACTTGCAGTTTCTTCAGACGAGTTGCCTAACAGCCCTTATGTTGAAGCCTTAAAGAAATCCATAAAAATAATGAAAGTAGGGTCTCCCTGGGCTTCAAGATGTCTTTGATCTTTAATGAAGCCACAATATATTCTACACATTTCTTATGAGACTAAAATCTTTCTTCCTTTCCAATTTCTATACTGTCTTCCAGAGCATCTGATATAGGTGTTGTCACAATCCAAAGAGTTCCCTCTAAGCAGAAAGATTCCTCAGTTCTTGGCCCACTAGGATTCCTTATTTTAATGACGTAACAGTCTTGCTATTAACCTCTCTCCACAATGGATGGAAGAGGGCCAGGGGAGGACAAAATTTTAAAAATGAGCAGCCTAACCCCAAACTGTTACATTCATGCCCATTTCTGTTTTTGCAGCAGTGAGCAGGGTATCACATCAATGTTTCACACTTGAATGGCAGGACACTTCATTAACATACTTAAATCGGATTCCAACAATGCGATTGAGAGCCTGATTTAAATTTAACAGTTACTGACTGGGTTTCGCAGGGCTCATAAATGATGGCTGCTGAGTCTTTTAACAGCACTCCTTGTGGGTTAGGAGGAGCAGGAGTTCTTCCTCTACAGCCTCTCAAGGAAACCTCCACCCTCACCTCTGTCATTTGTGGCGACTTCCTCCCTCCTGCTGCAGTTAGCCCTGATCCCTGGCTTCCTTCTTTCTCATTGCCACTCACTTCACGCTGCCCCTCCCAACTCACTGATTAGGTTTCCAATGATCCCACTTTAGTCATGAATCTACCAGAATAAGCAATTGGTCTCCTGAAAACTGCTAGTGACTCCGGTAGAGAGTTCTTGTATTCACATTTCACACGTGCATAGTACTTGGGTTATCAATGCTTGCAATCAAACTGCATTGCCTAAATCCTGTTGGTCTCCCTAAAATAGGAAATATGGCTTCATTGCTGCTTGTGAAGATGACACCAATAAAATCACATGGAAACTCATTGAGTCCTGAGAGAGCAACTGGAGGACGGGGGACAGAGAGCAACACAAACTGAGAGACAGAGAGAGGGAGGATGGCACAAACTGAGAGACTGAGAGAGAATGACACAAACTGGGAGAGGGAGAGAGAGCAACACAAACTGAGAGACAGAGAGAGGGAGGATGGCACAAACTGAGAGACTGAGAGAGAATGACACAAACTGGGAGAGGGAGAGAGAGCAACACAAACTGAGAGATGGAGAGAGAGAGAGAAAATGACACAAACTGAGAGATGGAGAGAGAGTGACACAAAATGAGAAAGGGAGAGAGAGAGTGACACAAACTCAGAGAGAGAAACATACACAAATTTGGGGAGTGTGCAAGAAAGGAGAGCAATATAAACTGGGGGATGGAGAGAGGCACACAGACAAACAGAGAGGGAGAGAGAGCAACAATAGGGGAATAGGAGAGAGAACAAAAACTGGGGGAGAGAGAATGACACAAGCTCAGGGAGGAGGAGAGAGAGCAACACAAACTGGTGTCAGGAGAGGTAGAGCAACATGACCAGGGGAGGAAAAGAGGGAGAGTGACAGAAACTGGGGGAGGGAGAGAGACAGTGTCACAAACTGATGGAGGGAGAGACAGGATGACAAACTGATGGATGGAGCAACACAAATTGGGGCACAGAGTGTAAAACAAACTTCGGAAAGGAGAAGAAGAAAACTACACAAACTGAGGGAAGGAGAGAAGGACATAAAATACGAGAGGGAGAGAGAGAGAGATAGAGAGTTAGTTCCATTAACTGGGGGAGAGTTAGACAGTGACTCAAACTGGGAGAGAGAGAGAGATAGAGATTCACAAACTGGAGAAAGGAGAGAGAGAGAACAACACAAACTGGGAGGAAGAGAGAGAGAAGGACACAAACTGGAGGAGGAAGACTGAAAGAACGATACAAACTGAGGGAGGGAGAGAGAAGGACATAATCTGGGGAAGCAAGGAAAGAGCAACACAAACTGGATGAGGGAGAAAGAGAGAGACACAATCTGGGGAGGGGAGAGAGAGCGACAGAAACTGAGGAGGAAGAGAGAGAGCGACATGAACTGGGGGACAAAGAGAGAGAGGGAAAATAACACAAATAGGAAGAGGGAGAGAGAGTGTGTGTCATAAACTGGGAGTAGGAAGGGACAAAGAATGCATCACAAACTGGGGGGAAGGAGAGAGAGAGATAATGATACAAACTGGGGGATGGAGAGAAAGTGACACGAAGTGGGGAGGGAGCGAG